>NC_139404.1:82957132-84391632 GCF_905368555.1 Meleagris gallopavo | reverse complement strand
TAACCAGAAGCAGCTGCTGCTGCCGCAGAGGGTTGCAATAGCACTGCAGGTAGGTTTTCACCGAACAAAGCTCCTATCTCAAACGAAGCCAGCTAATCAGCTCAGACTCCAGCAGAAGTATACAGCTTCTGCCTCATCACAAACCACCACACGCATCACCAGTAAGCCATGTGAGAGGCCTGTGCCTGTCCTCACATTCAGTGTATTTTCCCAGGTTGGAATACCAAGGTCTTCCAAAGAGAGCTACACCAACTCAAACTGAAATTGCGATTGTGAAGTGAGTTTGTGAAATCATTACACACGCCCTATATGGAAGGTCAACTACAATGAAGATCAGATTTCTACCAAAAAAAGTCTCATTTTTAAATTCCGATCGTCTTGATGCTGTCAGTGGTGAAAATGCATGTGCTGCACTGCATATACTTTATACATCCAAACCAGCATTGTTTGGCCTTCCACTTCGGGCATTATTTCATCAGATCATAAAAAGGTAGGAAATAAAGGGAAGCAATGTGGCTTCTTGGAGACAGGAGCAGGGTAAGCATAGAGTAGGAAAACAGATTTTTTCCTCTGCTGCTTTTTAATTTAAACACTTATGGGAGAGAGAAGAAAAAAATTAATCAGAATTTTTCAACTCATTTTTTCTTCAAATTTTCACGTCAATAGATTACTCAATTGCTGCATTAGGTCAAGGAGTTTCAAAGAGGCTAGGACAAGAGAAATAAGCGAGCAAAGCTTGCATTTGTCATTTTTTAATTTAAACAAAAGGATTTTAATTCTTACTGAGTACAAAACTAATGCTCCTAAACTCATGGAGTTTCCATAGGCCACATGAAGTAGAACAAAGTTATAACCTTAAATTCACTTAACCTGAGATCAATACTTGACTTCCTGTAAAATGTTCTCTTGAAATGTGAAGAGATCTTTTCCCTTCCAGAGATATTTCATAGAATCATAGACTGGCTAGAATTGAAAGGGACCTCAAGGATCATGAAGTTTCAACCCCCCTGTCACAGGCAGGGCCACCAACCTCCCCATTTAATACTAGACCAGGCTGCCCAGGGCTCCATTCAACCTGGCCTTGAACACCTTTAGGGACAGGGCATCCACAACCTCTCTGGGCAGCCTGTTCCAGCACCTCGCCACCCTCCAGCTCAATATATCACTTCTGCAGCTAACTGGGATTTGCCGTTTTAAAGAATTGTAGAAGTGTTAAGTTTACAGACATTTTGCCAGAAAATTAAAATTTATTCTGACATTTTCATACGCTGAGTTGGATCATTTTGTGTTCAGCTCTTAAGATAGCCAGCCAAAATACAGTACGTTTCTTTGTGATCAATTCAAAAACAATTGAAGCACAACTAAAATGATCAATGCAAAAAATATGCTTTAATACAATTACTGAAGAATGCAATTATGGATCGCTAAACCTATTAAAGGAAGTTCAATCTCAGTTAGGCAACTCCATAGCTGTAAGTGTATCTCCATATTAATCTTATTTACAGCCTGGTAGACCTCATAAACAGGAATCAGACTGCAGTGATATTAAGAGCATCATTATGCAGCTGAGAAGAAAGAAAAGCAGAAAGAAAAGACTGTGTTCTTGAGGGAGATGAAAGCTTTTATTGCCAGAAAATATTATTCTTGACCATGAGAACATGGAAGAGATTCAGTAGATGCATGTAGCTCTATCGCAACAGTGACAGCTGGGACAACAGTTTTGGTTTCCCATACTTTGGGGTCCCAAAATTTATGTTCTTATGCTTAAAGTCACAGAATGATAAAAGAATTGAGGTACCTTTGTAGATCATGTATTTCAGACCCATCCTCGAAGTAGGGTCACCCAGTGGTGGATGCCCAGAACTGTGTCCAGCTAAGTTTTTGAATTCTGCTACCTTTTTTTTTTTTTCTCCCTCTACAAGGGCACATTTTTGGTTCATAGTTAGCTTGCTGACCATCAAGACCCATAGGTTCTTTTCTGCAAAGCTGCTTTCCAGACAGTCAGCCCTAGTCCTTACTAGCACATGAGGTTCCCCAGTGTAGGGCTCTATACTGTCCTTCACTGAACTTCATGACATTGCTCTCTGCTCAATCCTCCAGCCTAGTGCACATACCTGGTTTATCAGACACTTCTCTCAGTTTTGTATCACCTGAAAATTAGCTGATGGTGCACTCTATGTCATCAAACAAACTGTGAAAAGGTAAAACAGCACTGAACATAGCGCCAACCCCTTTAATGTTTCTCCTGCACTTTCTGCTAATAATCACAATGCTTTCAGCCAGTTTTCAGGCCACCCAACTGTCTAGTTACACACTTGTGTATCACTGGTTTGTCAGTGAGAGTATTATCACGGGCAGTGCCAAAATCCACACTGAAGGCAAGGAAAACAATATCAGCTACTCCTCCCTCACCCACTGAGAGACATTTCTTCACAGAAAGTTATCAGACTGGTTAAGTATGACTTTTCACTCACAAAACCATGCTGAATAACCTCACCTTTCACATGTCTAGAAGACTTCCCTGGATTAGTTGCTCCATTAAGTTCCCAAGGATGGCAGTGGAGCTGTTTAGCCTGTAGTTCCCCAGATCCTCATTCCTTCCTTTTCTGAGGAGTGTTGTTTTTTCTCTTTCAGTCATCAGGAACTTCTCCTGATTGCTGTGCCTTCTTAATGTTAATGGAGACCAGCCTTGCAATCACTTCAGTCAGCTCCTTCAGCTGTGTACCCCATCCCACCCCCATGAACTAGCATATGACACAGATAAGCCACCAAAGTAAAGGTTTTTCTGCAGACTTTTTCTGCTCTCAGGGGCCTGGGTTTCCCGAAGGTAGTTTCTACCTGTAAGGACCAAGCATGGATTACCTTTGGTCTCCTCTCTATCCTTTGTCACATGCCATTCAGTCCATCTAAACAACAAGCCTACATTCTTCCTTGGCTTCATTTTATTGTTTATGTACTGATAGAAGCCCTAAGTGCTACCCTTCATATCCCTCAACAGCCTCAACTCCAGATAGACTCTAAAATTTCTAACACTCTCCCTGTGAGCTTGAACAGTTTATCTGTATTCCAGCTGGGTCATCTGCCTTTTCTGCTTGAATTTTGCCAAGACATTTTCACTCATCCTTGCAGTTCTCCTGCCACCTATGCTCAGTTTTCTGTTCATTGGGACAGACTGCTCTTGGGCTTCTTGAGTCTACTTTTTCCTGACCAGAGGTTACAAAAAGAAAAAGAAAGGGCTTCTCAAGGAGTTAGAGCAGCCATCCTGAGAACAAGATGGGCTGGAAGCAAGCCAGACTGAGTGTACCAGCAAAGAGCATGCAACTACAAGGAGCCTACACTACAGTCCATCTGCGGCTGGCACAGATTGCAAAGCACAGTGCAATTTCACAATGCTCTGAAGCAGCTCTTAGATATAATATTAGAGCAGTCAGTTGTTCCAGAATATAAAGGCAGATTGCAGCTGCCCTTCTTTCTTGTTATCTTACATTCTTGTTCAAAGAGAGCAACTGAGAATCGGGGTCTCAGGAGCCAGAAGTCACTCTTCCTTTTTCTGACCCAGGGCTTGAGGAGGCTCGCCTCATACTTTTAAGCTATTCACTAGCTCTCTTCCTAAATTACTGAGTGAGACTTTACTACCTGATCCTTGAGAGACACCTTTGCTATTTCTCACTTTGGTATCTCTGACCTACCATACATTACTTTCCCACTGCAGCTTATTTCATTAAAGTTAGAAACCTCTAACTTTGCTTCGCTAGCTCTGCAAGCTTGATTTTCACAACTCTAAAATAAAATAATACAGAAGATGTTATCAAGGCCCGTCCAAAGAAAACTTCAAAGATTAATGCTAATGAAGCTATGACAGATTAATATTATCTCACTGGTTAAGAAATTTCATTATAGGCGGTTTAGCACTAACAAGGTTATGACTGGCAACAGTCTAAACAGGAGCTTGCTTTGTTTGCCTCTGAAAAAAGACTTACTGAAGTCCTCAAGTCTCCCACTGCAGGACACCTCCTGCTCACTTATCTGCTGCCTGCAGCTGTGTTCCAGGTCACACTTGCAGCTGGAGAGAGGAGGGAAGCCAGCTATGACAAAAGCAATGCCACCAACTGAGGTCCCACTACCCAGCAAGCTCCTGCTGGTCCATGGGCTCAGCATCTCAGCCACAAGACCCCATTACGTATCTGCAGATGCATATCTTACTCTGGGCTCATCACACCCACCAACTGTATTTTGACCCCAAACGCGGATTTTCACACATCAGCATCCAGATAACCTGAGAAGTCTATGATGTCTGCAGCTCTTTAGTCCCGGCAGTTGGCTAATATTCAGAGTTTCACATCCATTAGATCACAATTCAGTCACTGTAATCAAACGAGCAGCTACAAATGATTTTAGTAACTACAAAAATCCCACACATCTTTCAAATACAGCAGGAGCAAGGAATTGGCATTTTCCTACTTGAAAAATCTCAAGTGTCTCAAACTCCAGAGGACTTGAGCAGCTGTCAAGGCTCAAGTCTCTTGCTTGCTTTTTCTACATGCACAGCCTGCGAGCAAGAAAGCTTGTCTTGCTTTTGCAACCAAGGCGACCCTTCAGTGCCTATACCATGGATGTACCTGCCACCTTAGGCAGGCATGTTGTTATTGACAGCTGTTTTCATTACTGCTGAAACAGCCTTTTCACTTCTCTGGAGTCATTAAAAGGTTATTTTTCAGGCTCTTTAGAAAAATCTACCACCTCCAGCTGCCAGCTTAACAATAAGCTGTTTGTATTACTTCCATAATGAGATCAATTAAGCAAATATATGTGTATAGATTATATAAATATATCTGTACTTGTCAACAAGGAAGCAAGGCCTTGCTTGTTAAGCTGTTAGATGCAGTTAAAGTTGGTTCTTTCACTATGTGAATGCTTTGACAAAAATTCAAAAGGAAACTTTGAATAAATGCAACCTCTTCAGTAAACTCCGCATTGAATCTAACCCACAGAAGAGAATTTTCAGTTGGTTCAGATACATCAAATCTCCTAAGAGGGGAAAGGCTACACAACTTGAGTTTTACAAACACAACATCAGCAGTGTTTAAATAAAAATTAATACTAAACACTATACTGCTGAGAAACCACATTAAAGCCTGGATATGGGTGGCTGGATAATATTCTAGATCTGCACCCAACCAGCTTACCAGTGACGTGCATATGATCCCAGATTGAGCAAAGCACGGCCTGTACCAGGTAGGCTTTACCTTCTCACCAACCCTGCTATGCTGGGAAGTCTTCACCCACAACAGAGCCAAAGCTCTGACCAAGCACTCGCAAAATTTTCACTGCGTTGAAGCAACAAGGAGACATTTCTCCCACATCCTTTGACAATTTTCAAAATGACCCTATTAGCTCTCAAGCTGCACCCTGTCTCCTGCTTTTTGCAGTAGACACAGCTACAGTGCAACCTGAGTGAAATTACCTCTATATGCTTCTTTCATTCTCCTCTTGCACTCAAGGGAAGAAACCCATACTTTGAACACAGCACTGTCTAGATACCATCAAGGAGGATATTGTTCAGTATCCAAATTCAGAGAGAACTCACAGGTAAACTGCAAAGAAATTTTTGCTGAAATCTTTTACTGAAATAATTCAGCAAAAAGAAAAAGATGTTTTCATAACACAGACAGATTAACCAAACAGAGAAGAAGGGAAAAAGATAATTGAACGCATACAATCATCAGAAATCAGTTTCCTGTTTTCATTGTATTTTGGTTTTGCTTCCTACTTCTTAAATGACTGCTTTTACAGACTGAACAAATGCAGAAGTTTCCTTAAGCTGTTAGCTTAAGAATTGACAAGGTGCCTATGGCACATATATATATGGCACGTACAAAGAGGATACTTTTTTTAGGAGTGAATGGCAAGAAAAGGTACGTGTATATCCTACTTTCCTTCTGATATTAAAATGAAACACCTTGATTCACCTTGTATAGATTTAAATCCTAGGAAACCTGCTACTTCTGCTTCTGTTTCTTTCTCACAATAGAATTCCACTCAAAACTATTTTATAATAAAATAATTTAATAGATCAGTGATTTTTCTACTTTTTTTTCCTAGCTTCAAAGCTTCAAATTTTTAATGTATGTTCAACATCTGCATTTACTTTTGTTAAACACAGTTCTAGAAATACTTAGTATTTAGAAAGTTCCATACTTCTTCAGAAGCAGTGGATACTTAACCTATACAGAATTGGTAAGATCTGTGTCTCTTCAAAACCACTCCCCCCCCTCTTTTAGGTGTGGTCATTAGACCATTAAAGAAAAGATCCAAGACATGTAGCTCCTCACAGGAATGTACACCAGCAGGCATTTTACTTCCAGATAAAGGAAAATTCCATCCATCAGAGCTACCTGTGAGTTTTACCTACAGACTCTGATACTTCAGCAGTCGTGCCCAGGTTTTATTAAATGGCAATCTCCATCATAGAATTCCTGCACAGCAGATCACCAGACCAGCACAGAGTTCTCACTAGCATATTTATGCTAACAGCAGCCTTGAAGCTAGTACATTTGCTCATTTATAAGAGGCTTCTCCAGCGCTGAATATTAATGCTGACTAGGCCCTTAGGCCTCACCCATCACTTCTGACACCAGCACTAACTTCTTCCTGTGTGGGAAGAACACCAAACATACACCAAGAAGCCTGCAGGCACTAGCAGGGGACATGCACGTGCATGCAATGCAGCACCAAATATAACAGACCTCTAGCTCTGAGATAAAACACCTCAACAAGCATACTCCCATTTCAGTCAAGAATCAAGCTAGAGAGTCCTGTGAGAAAGATGTCACAGCTTTGGAATTTGTGAATGGTCCCGTGGCCCATTTTAAAATGCACTACACGGGAAGGGAAGGACAAAGCGGGGAAAGGTCAAAGCAACTTTAGCAGTAAAGAAGATTGACATACCCAAAAATCTATCAATTTCACAGAAATTTCTCAAATTACACATATGGAATCATGGAATTATTTGAGTTGGAAGGAACCACCAATGTTCATCTACTCCAGCTCCCCTGCAATGAACATGAAGACCTAATTTAAATCTCCTCTCTTTTACTTTGAAACCATTTCCCCTGGTTCTGTCATAAGAGACCTTGACAAAGAGTCTGTCCCCTTCACGTTTTTAAAAGTTGTCATGTCTCCATAGCTGCCAGCGTGAGAGCATGCTTATGTTAAGTCAGTGAATTTCTCTCCACGTTGGGTGCATTATTTTTGAAAACAAATGCAAGCAGACACACTGCAGCTTTGCTGTTGAAAAGCTCTTTGCAAAGAAACGAAACAGCTATAGGTAAAAAGGCTAGGAAGAACAAGCTGAAGCTACCAGTTCAAGAGGCAGAGTGCTATAGAAAAGAAACAAAGATATGGTGCAAGGCAATACTCACTCTTCCCATACTGCAGCAACTTTATTTCATAACCAATAACAACACGGATTTTGAATATTCAAAATCTAAAAGGCAACTAAAAGGAATCGCGTTATCTTAGGAGTGAGGAAGCATCTGAATTTCATCCTCTGCTCAAGGAGACCAACCTATGAAACACCAAGCTGCAGAAACCTTGGCAAAGGACATATGTTGCAAGCTGTGGCAAAGGCTCAAAGTCAGGGAAATGTTTGATTGGGAAAAATATGAGCCAGCAGCATTGTTCCCAATGATTCAAGGGCAGGGTTGAAATCGGTTCCCCACAGTGCAAACAGACCTCTGAAGGTTATTCATACTTATTTGCTGCAGGAGGTCAGCCAGCCCTAAGTGCAGGCCCCCCACTCACATTACCTGAAAAATATGCAGAAAAATGCCTAAATAAAGAGATCTGCACCTCTTATTGTCTTAATAGAATACCACTAAGAGCCTTTTTTTTTTTTTCCCCCTCAACAAACCACCTTACTTAAAAAAAAAAATAAAATCATCATATATAACCTTAACTCGCCTCTGACTCGGGGAGCATATTCACTCAATTATCAGTACTGATCAGTTCTTAGGAAGATAGTCTCCTTTCCTGGAAAGTGTGACCAAGTTCTTAACATCTTATTTCTTTATCTAATGTCTCTGAATGCTCTGATTGTTTGTCAGGAAGCAGCAGCAACAGCAAAAACAAAGCATCTTGATCCCCTATAATTCCAAAAAAAAACATTTCTACCAGGCCATGAAAAAGCAACTCCAGGAAACATGTTTCACAGAATCAGAAGGATAGGGAAACATTGTCAAAAAAGAAAGTTCAGAAGCTCCAGTGACCAGTTACCAGCAGTCTAATTTTCACAGCTGTTAAGTTCTCTTCACTTCACCAGAGATTCTGGGTGCTAAATAGGTCTAAGAAAAAAAGAGGCCAGGAGAAAAAACAAGTACCAATTCCAGTCAGTGCTGCAAGTATCAGCACTGCTATCCTAGGAAGATGAGCTGCACAATCAGTCCACTGCAACACAGAGCAGTGACCCTACCCAAGCATTTAAGGCAGCAAAAATATCCTGCAACAACTCTGTAGTATTTAATTAACAGGATGAGTATTTTATTTTCCACTCCACTGGAAAGGGGTCAGATGGGTTTCACTAAGACTAATGACCTCAGAGTTCACCCAGAAAGGATCAAAGGAAGAGTGGGGAAAGAAGTAACCAAGGGCACGTACAACAGCACTACGTAAAACTGTGTACACCACGCAGAAAGACAGAATGGTTATCGGCTTCCAAATGAAAAGATATGGAGCAGGGAGAGTTACAGCATCAAGAGAAATTTGGGGGTACAAGTATCAAGCACAAGTTGGCATTTCTTAAAGTAACAGGAAATTTTAAACTACAGAGCTCTCAGCTCCAGAATATCGCAGATAAATTTTCATAGGTCAGAAAGAGTCAGGATGGAGTTATGGAAGAAAAATCTACTGAGGGCTGTTAAATACAAATCACTGTTTGAGGATGCCCCTGTGTCACAAATTGTTCTGTCTAGGATAGCATTCCGGGAAAATATTGCCAAGTACTAGACCTGCTCCCAAACCCTTTAAAAACATTATTGGCCATTATCAGAGATGAGATACTAGACTCCACGGTCTGTCTGATCTTGTAAGATCATTCATGTGAGAACAGACTGTTTGGGGCATGGGTCCAGGCCATTAACAAACTTCAGTTAAGGTATAGTGACATAGGCATGTATAACCCCAGCTCTGTACGACAGAACTAGCAGCACTGATGAAGATTAGTTACTGAACAAAAAAAAAAACAACAAAAAAAAACATTATAGAAGAGATTCATACTCAATTAGTATCAGTAAAGCTGAACCATCAATCTTTTACAAAACATCTCATCCATTCTAAATATTATCACTCCTTTTAGCAGTGTGATGAGAAAGGGATGAAAAAAAAGGAAGTACAAAGAACAGATGGAATATGAGAGAGGACATGCCTCACCTGCTAACACTGAAGTAGCCAGTAAAAGGGGAAAGCATAGTCTGATTAGAAGAAAAAAAAAAATAAGCCTGTGGTCTAAAAAAAAAACCTCCTGATAGCAGTGGGGGGAAAAAAAAAAAAAAAAAAAAATCAGGAATAAGAAAAATGCAATAGTTTTCAGATCACGCATCTAAACTCTGCTCCAAAAAAGTCAAAATGTACGGAGTCTCCTTAAAAACATTTGCTTGTATTTCAAAACATCCAATTCATTAACTCATTTTGGACGTGTACCAACTATTTACTATGCATTAGATGAGACACATCTAATCATTCCAAGAGTGACAGGTCTAAAATGATAAAGAACATTGTTAATGTTACTGTGATGATCTATTCTTGCTGCTTCTCACATTTTTTCCTCCTTCATCATACAGTGATGATAAAGACAAGACAAGGTACTATTGTAAATCATACAACTACAAAACGTTGTTTTCCCTCAGTTCTTTTTAACCTTTACCAAGTAGGGAATAATAGTACAAAAAAAGTTTAAAAAGACACACATTTTAATCTGTTAACTTCCTAGATTGGGTTTTTAATCCAATAAGTTTAGGACCAAACAGGGTACAGTCTTCAAATGTGAATATTACAAAGGCAAGTACTAAAATATACACATACACTTGAATATGTACTGCAGTACACAGATGCAAAGAGCATCTTTTCTTTATTTGGTTGTCCTTAGAAAGTAAACCTTTGCTCTTAGAGGAATAAAAGTCTGAAGCGTTGAACTCAATATTTGCTGTTAAGTAATTAACACACCCCAGCTCTTTTCCTTGCTGTTTTCGTATCGGAATGGGATTTTATTCTTTAGTTATGATAAAGAACTCCTTGATCACTTGCTATGAACTCTCAGTCCAAACAATTCAGGCAATTGGCAGGAAACAAATGGAGCCTGGCTACTCAAGAGAGCATAAATCAGTTTTGCTGGCTAGCATGAAGCCAAAAGAAATGTGGTTTTAATACATTTATATGATTATTTCCCTGCAATAGAAGAATGGACTTAATTATCCAAGTCTTTTCCAGTTCCACATTCCTATGCCCTAAAGTTAGCATACAGATGACCAAATTCACTCTGAAACCACAGAACTGGAGAAAGCTTATCCGAGACCATCCTTCTTGTTGATTCTTTCAATAGCTTTATTTTTTTTTCATTCTTACTTCACAAACACTATTAACCTGCCTTCATAGGGTAGCAACACTTATGATATTCGCCTTGACTTTACAAACACAAAAGTAAATCATGCAAAGTCTGAGCAGTGCATACTGTGCTATTTCCAAAATTTTCAGAATAACTTATCTGAGAAAAAATAAGGATGACATTGTCATAAACTCTCAACTGGTCACCTTTCAATGTATGCAATTACTGTATTTCAAGGAAAACAAGTTATTATTGAACACACTGATGCTGCTAGCCATGAAGCAGAATAGCAGAAGAGATTTTTTTTTTTCTTAGAAGTTAACATAAATATACATACGGACATACATGCATGTAGGACAGTCAAAACATACGTATGAATTAAAGTTGTTTTTTTTATTTTTAAATATATACCAGGTCTACCAATTTATTTAAATAAGGTGAAAAAGAAATCTATTACATGCAAGACAAATAAAGAATAGCACAGATGTATTCCTTTAATCACTGAAAAAAATAAAACTAACAAAAAAAAAATCAACCCACAGACAAAAAAAAAAAAAAAAAAATCAATTAGCAGATAACGGGCCAGAATTTGACCACAGAATGCAGCAGTCTCTTCTATTTCCTCTCCAACCAAAGCAAGAAGAAAACAACTCAAATGCCCCCACTTTGTCACTTTCTGTATCACACTCTCTGGTATGACCAAAGTTATCCTCTGCCCATGTATGAGGATAGCAAGGTTTTGGGAACTGAGCTAGCAAATAGTGATGCTTGCACAGTACACTTTCCCTCTTTCCAGTGATCTGCAATCCAGGGACCTCCTAGACTGAGTCCAGTATTATCAAGGATCTGCACTGAATCAGTGTTATTTCTTGAAATCATCTTCTGTAACCATGCACATTATGGCACCTCCTAGGGCTTGAAGTGTGTGCTGTGTAAGGAAGTGCCTCTTACTTGCTTTGTCACCAGCAAGTTGTATTTGCTGTTGTGGCTCTCTGAAACACTGAGCAATCGCTCCTCATTCACCACTACTGCACCTCTCATAGTAAACCTTTACACCTTCAGACATCTCAGAGTCCTGATACCCAGTTATCACCATCAAAAGCCCAGGTATGCAAGCTTGCTCAAAGTGACACTACAGCAGCAGGTGACAACAGCAAAAACATTGTCCATGGAGGAATCCTAGCAGTAAGCTAGCCTTCCCATTACCACCTCTCCCAGCTTCTACACTGAGATTTATTTCACTCACATCCAAGGATGCCAGTCCGTCCTAAGATGAAGTTCTCAGTCAGAACTGCAGTGGTCATGGATACAGCAAAATCATAGAATCATAGAATCAAAAGGTTGGAAAGGACTTACAAGGTCATCTAGTCCAACTGTCCTCCCACTAGGTTTGGTTTTTATGGTGGTTTTAATTAGAGTGCAACTTACCCTCTAAATACAGGCTTACCTTCTAATGTAATGTTCATTACAGCCCTGCCTTACTTCTGTTTTCCTCCAATAGAGTACCCATTTACTGAGGAGTGGGAACAGAATAAATACTAAAGTGCATCTCTAACTTTTGTTTTGCTGTACCAAAACATGATGCATCTCTTGATGAAATACAGGGTTCACTGTGACCGTTTTCTATGCCAGTCATTTTAAGAGAAGAGCCAGCAGCTCCCAAAACACTTGTGCTCTTCAGCATCTCACTCCTACAAAGAACAGGAGAAGAGTACGAAGTATAAAAAAAGCTGTAACAGTTAACAGAAAAATATATATTATTTTCTATGTTTAAAAGATGAGACTTTTAGACATCAGAAATCTGTCTTCTTTCCAAGAGATAGATCAGACTCCTGCCTCCCTTGCCCTGTTATAACTGCTTCCAGCACAAGTTGCAGAGGAGTTTGTTCTCCTATCTCCCTACCTCAGCTACTGCTGTCTATACAAAGAGTCAGAGGAAGTCTCAACAGCATGTGAGCTGCACACAGCTCGTTCTCAGCTTACAGAGGTCTAAGTGCAAAAGCAAACAACCTCAAGCTATTTACTAATTAGCATAAGATGCGCCCTTCAGTTGTAATCTAATACCTCGCAAAGAGCTGGCATATGCAGTGGGATGTTATCTTCATCTCAGCCGTGAGGACAACATTTCACAGCATCAGAATTGCTCAGGTTGGAAACGACCTTAAAGGTCATCAAGTCCAACCACAACCTAACCATACTACCCTAACAACCCTCTGCTAAGTCATGTCCCTGAGCACCACATCCAAACGTGTTTATAAACACATCCAGGGATGGTGACTCAACCATCTCCCTCAGGAGCCTATTCCAGTGCTTAACAACCCCTTCTGTAAAGAAAATTTTCCTGATATCCAACCTAAACCTGCCTTGACACAACTTGAGGGTATTTCCCTTTGTCCTGTCACCTGTCACCAGTGAGAAGAGACCAACCCCACTCTCACTATAAGCACCTTTCAGGTATTGGAAGAGAGCAGTAAGGTCTCCCTTCAGTCTTCTCTTCCCCAGACTAAACAGCCCCAGTTCCTTCAGTCTCTCCTCATAGGGCATATTCTCCAAGCCCTTCACAAGCCTTGTTGCCCTTCTTTGGACCTGCTCCAGCACCTCAAAGTCCCTTCTGTACTGAGGTGCCCTAAACTGAACACAGTACTTGAGGTGAGGCCTCACCAGTGCTGAGTACAGGGGAAGCATTACTTCCCTTAGTCCTGCTCACCACACCATCCCTGATACAAGCCAGGATGCCACTGGCCTTGTCCCTTTTTGCTTATTTCCCATCATTGCTTTTTCTCACCTCCCTTACACTCTCAAATCACCCAAGTCACATTTGATTCATTTCAAAAGGCCTTGAAGCTGTGAGCAAACAGAAGGGACTCAATCTTCGAGCACCCAGTTCAGACAGGTAAGCAGAACCAGAAAGAATGAGAACTAACCAAAGGGAAAGACTATGCTGAACCAATACCTCTGCGTCACATTTTCCCTTCTGAAAAGATCCATCACTCCTTTCCCCTTACTTAGGGGAAGGTGTGTAATCTGGGATGCTGTTCAATTGTGCCTGACAAAAATAAAGAAACAAACTAACATTTTGTGCTTGTGCAAGTGCTTTTGCCAGCATTTGGACCACAGCCAGCACAACAGGGCAAGTTTGCAGACGGTTACAGAAAACCGTGGGCCTCAGAACACAAGCTTTTAGGTGTGAATGTTGCATACTGAATTATAATGTGCAGCTGCATAGACAAGCAATGCAGAAAAATGGAGTTTTTTGGAAATTATTTGTTTCTTCCTTCCCTCCATTCCCAAACATGGAACTTCCTACGTCCCATTAATATTCAGCTCCTTGAGAAAAATTACATACGTAAGAAAGATGAATGTTACACACTCATTCTTCTACAAGATATTTTCTTGCTTTGGGGGAAAAAATCCAGTCTTCAAGAAAAAGAAATTCTCATACTCATTTCGGCACTAAAATATATAGGCAACATTATCATTTGAACTATACCTACAGATGTATATGAGAAATTTTCCCAAACCTGATATATTTCTTTTTCCCCTTTCTTCAGGGTTTACAAACAGAAAATAATTATCTTTCCTATTATTTCTAGCATAAAGGCTTTCAGGATTGATGTTGGATGGAAAGAATTGCTAACCAGCCACATACAAAGTATAGCATGGCTATCAAATGCTTTAGGAGACCAACAATAAAAGGCTTTCCACTTTGGAGTCCCTCAGGTTTGAACCTGCCCTACATACAGGACACACTTTAGCGAAGCAGAAACATTGCAACACATTTCAATATGGGGAAAAAAAAGACAGGATATAGCAGAATATTGATCTATGCAGAAGCAATAGCCAGAAAGCCTGGATAGATTTGGATAGAATCAGCATCAGAATTTAAATGTTTAATAGAAAGATATCAAACTTAACGATTCATCATTCAAATAACATTAATCTCTGCAAACAAGAGTACCTTCTAGAGCAAAGGATAATGAGAGCATACTTGAAGGAAGTCTGTGTTTAGGGAGTGAGTCAGTAGGGCCAGGTGACAGGAGGGCAGACTGCTCCGGTAAGAACTCGAGAGGTGATGTACACGGCCCACACTGACTTTGATTCAGAAGAAAAAAAGTAAGAATACCAGTGTAAAGCATATAAAAACATATGCATACACAGTTGCCCTTCTGATGGGTCAATGAATCTAAGATCAGTCTATCACAGTGGTATTACATGTACTGGAAGAAGCACCACAGACACAGTACAGCAATTATGAACTGTGGGCTGAAGATTACTGTGCTTCTGAAAAAAGCAAAGTTGGCACAGTGTACAGCACATGCTCCAGATCCAGATCTTAAGAAAACAAGAGGACTATGAACCACTGCTGCTTGCTTACAAAGCCCTTACTTCCATGGGAGACAAAGGCTTCTCCAATTCAGATGTTCAGCACAGTAAAGGTTTCTCAAAGCAAGGAGTACCTCATCTGCCTGGAAGGCTGGAAGTAGGCAACTTTGTCCTTTGAAGTTTCAGGAGGACATTTCTGCATTCCCATAAGTGCCAGTCTAGAAGAACTATATTGTTAGAGAATTTAACCTTCTAGAGAATCACAGAATTGTTTGAGTTGAAGAGATTGTTAAATGTTATCTAGTCCAACTCCCTTGCCATAAACAGGGAGACCTACAGCTAAATCAGGTTGCTCAGAGACTCGTCCAGCCTCACCTTGAATGCCTTCAGGGACAGGGCTTCCACCATATCTATGGACAACCTGCTCCAGTGCCTCACCACCCATCTTATACAAACGTTCTTCCTTTTATCCAGTCCAAATATCCTCTCTTTTAGTTTGAAACCATCTACCCTTGGCTTACCAACACATCCGGCTCAAGAGTCTGTCCCCTTCCTTCTTATAACTCCCTTTAGATACTGGCAGGTCACTATCAGATCTCCTCAGAGCCTTCTCTTCTGGGCAGAACAACCCCAGCTGGTCAAAATAAAATCAAATAGAGCTCAAAACAGTATTAGTGTAATATATAGTTAAGTATAGTAAATTTAAAGGAAAAAAAAAGTCATTCCTTTACTATATGAGTGAGATGAATTTTTTCAGTATAGGAAGCCTGGTTTTCAGAAGTATTGTAGCTCGTGGCCATGTCAGTCAGCATATTTAAGTAGGTTGACACTACTGATCTAGACTGCAATGTCAGGAAAGGGGTTACAAATTTGAATTGGAGTCCACCAAGAGTGTTTAAAAGGCTGGAGATATCCATATTGATCAGAGAATGATTGCAATTCTCAAACACGTACACCTTGCCACACGGCAACTCAGACAGAGTCCAGCAATTCAAAGAAATGTCATTAAATGTATCTCCATGATAGTGGCTCCTCTTGCACATGTACTATATACCTACTATAGCAAAGTTAGGGGACAAGTACCATTTGAGGAGTGAAGATTCCTGTGTTTTAGTACTAGTGTTTTTCTTGTGGGGATTTTTTTTGCCTAGATGTAAGTATTCCAAAGGTATATAAAAAGACAAAAATCATGCTTTAAGACTATAAAAGATTTGTGAGAAATAGAGTAAGGTTAAGCAACCATGCAATGCACAGCTGTTATTGAAGTGCAGGTTGAAGACTACACTAAAATAGATTAGATGTCAGTATTTTCAGGAAGAAGTAAGACACTAGAAGCAATGAAAAAGGCATCTTGCTGTACAGTAGGGCTCTTCCCATCCAACACCTAGATGGGGCCCAAATATCTTGTAATACTTAAATGTCTTGTAATTTTGCAAATACCACTAACACAAAAAACCCAATGACCTTTAATTCAAATGTTACATGCTGGTAGGAAAGAGGACCAAAAAGAAGTTTCTCACATTCAAAACATACTGTTTGGAAAAGATACGTTCACTGAAATATACCTAGTGAATCATTTTTCGGTTGGAAAATCATTGGTTGGTGAATCATTTTGGTTGGGAAATCCAACCAAACATCTCAAAAGTTTAGAAATTCAGGCTGATTTTCACTAGATATTTCAGTTGAAGTCAAAATAGATAAATTGGCCTAACCCAAATTCACTGGGTTTGGTGTTTTTTTGGGTTGGTTTTTGTTTGTTTGTTTTTGTGCAATTCATTTTAAAATCAACATCTTACTCTCATTCAGATCAAGAAGAATCCCAAATATCCAAAGCTGGTATGTGAAATGAAAGCAATTCCCTACTGACAGAAGACAGAACATGTCTCCAGTGACTGAAATCCATTTATTTTGATTTTCAATTGTCAAGGTCTTCTTTGTTGGCATTTTTGACTACAAATGGAATTTAAAATTTGCTGGCTTGCACAGGGCTGTTTCTCTCCAGAAGATAGAAACACACAACCAGGGAAAGAGGGTGGTAAATCTTTTATAGAAACATAATTATGTTAGAAGTTCCCAGAAGCATTAAGAGTTGTGTCTAAACAGACTTCTCTCTTCCCTCTCTACAGCTTTCCCGGGGCCTATCTGGGTTTACACATTTCTGATCTCTTGACAGTTTGATAGCTGTTTTGGTATGGTTCAAGTTCAAGAGATCATCACACAACATCACAAGGGAGAATTATAAGGTCTTGGGATTTCTGGCCCTTCTCCCTGGCCCACCAGAAGTGCTCTAAACAATACACATAAGACAACCCCTACTCCATACTCATGGTTGCAGGAAAAGTACGGTAAGAAAACACTTTATCTGCACTTAGATGGGTGTTGGTGTACATCCCAAGTTTTACATGCAGTAAGCAGAGAAAATGTTGAGAACACAGGCATTTATTCTGGCCTCCTGTCACTGTCCTTTACTAATCATTGTTATAGTGACTATTCTCTCAGATCCTACCAACAACAGAAAGGATCCCAAATCTCAAATCAGTTTTGCCTTAGGTTGTAAAGGAGGTAATATGGAAGTACAACCATGGTTAGAAAACAGAAACAGCCTAAAAGAGACATATCCTCCTTCTAAAAAGCTCGTTCTGTGCAAGTCTCACTGAACTTGGGACAAAATGGAAATGCAGGCTTTTTTCCCCCCCCTTTCAAAGCCACAGCCTGCACCGGATAGTAAGGAAGAATCTGTCCTGCACCTGGCCTTAGCAATACTGCCAAATATGACAGTAAGTAACTGGAGAATCATTTGCATGGGTGATTTAAGTAACAACATAACTTTTTTCAGGATCAGGTGATACCAGCAGGAAGGAGCATAAAAGGCATAATGGGAGCTAGAAACAGAATCCAAGAGATGAGGACAATGACTTACTGAGGTTTCTAGACACTCATCTCTGCAGTTGCTCTTTCCCAATTAAAAAAAAAAAAAACAAAAACAAAAACCAACATTAAAATTCAAACCAGTCAGCTTGCCCTCAGCAGCATGTTTGCAGAAAGTACTCTAGAATAGCTATCTAAAAGGAAGCAAAATAAGTTATACACAGACAGTGGAACCGCTTTATCCACGTTTTCCACAAAGACAGAGTGACAGTCAATACTTTAGATTCATTCCTCAAAAAAACAAATATTTTCCAGAGCCTGGTCTATGTCTTTGCCAAAACATACCATAAAAGTTGTTTTCTATCTCTGCTGCCTTATCATCAGTTGCTCGAAGCCTCAGCTGCTTAAAAGAAAAACCTGCCCTTTACACTACAGACAGAGTTATTGCAGATCTATCCTAAGAAGCACAAAGTTGGAGAAGAGCAGAAGTACATACACATGAAAGGAAAAAGATCCAATTTCCTCATTAAAACCAATATTAGACAGTAATTTACACTTTATAAAGTTCTGTCACTGTAGGCAGCATGCTCTGCCTAGCAGAAGTAAATTCATACCTTTAACAGATGCTCATCTCCAAAACATATATATGCAGGACTTTATTTCCAAGTTTGTCTTCTCCCTCTCTGTTTTAGATTCAGGCCTGGAATAAGCCAGAATTTCTCCTTCCAAAAGGATCAGGAAGTCAAGTCAGCAAGTGCCCAAATCCAACTACATCCCTATGCAGCATTTTAACCATTTGGTAGAAAAACAGAAAGCTTCCAAAGGATGTGATGGGCACTAACCGTCTGTCACTCAAGTAGGCCTCAAATAAGAAATTAAAAACTATACTGTCTGTTCAAGAATGCGAGGCACAATCAGTCTTGATCTTACCAAATATTAGAGACTTGTCATTTGCTGTCCACCTCTGAAGCAGCACATTTTTATCACACCGGAGTCAGAAGACAGACTCCAGATGACCCTCTGTGCCCTTCACCATTCCTTATCTTATAGCTAATGATAAAAACAAACTAATGCATCCCTAAAACTGAGATCCTCTCCAAACAAAAACAAAACTCACAGCCAGACTTTGAGAAACTTGTGTTTGAACTGTGAGAAAATACAGCTAAAAGTGTTATTTCCCTGTGAAATGGGGAAAAGGTACTGATTAAGATGAACACTTTCTGTGTCTCACCACACTAATGAAAGCCTTACACGGAATCTGGTGTATCCATAAGTACTTCTACATGTCCTATAACTGAAGTCTTTTATTTATTCTTTGTAAAATGGGCAAATACACACCCACAGCTAGATATTTTCATCCTCTTCTTCCACTTGGTTTTATACAGTGCTTAAATGAGAATTCAATAACCTTCACATAGCCCTGTCATTCTGTAAGCAGTGCTTGTGAATTCTTCCACAACAAAGAAAAGGACTGTTTGGCTATTTAAGCTGAAAAAAAAAAAAAAAAAAAAAAGCCCTCAGCAGGCACTAGTTCAAAACAGTGGGAGAAATTGCCAGATACTTTGTTTGCAAAGTTATCTAATCTTTTTATAAAGCACCTCAAGAACAACTGTTTCATTCCTCTTGAAGTCCCCTCCTTTGTGCTTGCTCAGTTTTATGATATTGCTCAGATTTACTTCATTTCAGAGCTGCTTTCTATGAGCATGCAAATTTGAAACAAATATTTCTTCAGCTTTAGAAGTAAATATTGTCACCACTTTCTGGTGTGAACTGCAAAACAAAATTTCAGGCTCCTTCTTGTTATTCCAGTTGCAAAGGAAAGACTGAACGCCAGCATCCCTCACGCAGCCCCCTTTTGCTGAATGAAGCTTTTGGGAAACACCCGAGGGCCCAAACAGGAGAGCACTTGTTGGGCTTTTGCTTACAGCTCCAAGCTCCTTTAAACCAGACCCTCAGCTCAGCAGTGTTGGGCTGCCAGCACTCATTCAACCCACATTCTTGGCTTTCTGCTCCTTCCTGGTTCTGTTTCTATGGCATTTCCTCCTTCTCCTCCCACGCGCATCAACTCAAAAAAAAAAAAAAAAAAAAAAAAAAAAAACACCTTTGCTTGAGGTTGATGACAAGTTTGTGCTTTTTGATGAAGATGCCACTTTTCCAGCTTCCATTTGTGCTCAGGAGGTGAACATCAGTTTTAAGCAAAGGTTCAACTTCATGTATAATAATAGAATTACGCTTACACTTTGACACATGCAAATTAATATGAAGAAAACCTCCTTCCACCACGTCCTCCCTTTGACTTCAATAATGGCGTTTCCAGGTTGTACATTACTCAGCTACAAGATGAAGCCTCACCTCTCAGAATTTCACCTTAATTAATAGCCAGTAATGAGTAAAGCACCTTGATGACAAGATGCTTAGATGTTTCACTAATATGAGTCACATAAGAAATAAGTTAATTTCTGATGTGACTAGAAAAGAGCGCTTCAGAGCTCTACTGAGCAAATGAGTATGCATCTACTGAATTTAGTAGAGCACAAACTCCCTTTCTGTCTAGTTTTAACTATCTGAATTTAAAAGCCCTTGCAGAGATCTTTCATGCAGCAAAGAAAATACAATAGTCTCAGTAAAGAGAACGAACTGAGCGCAGGGGCAGCGCTGAGCTCTGCTCTGTGTGATGGCAACAGGGTCCGAAGGAACGGCATGGAGCTGTGTCAGGGAAGGGGCAGCTGGGGGTTAGGGACAGGTTCTGCATCAGAGGGTGGTGGGCATGGAATGGGCTGCACAAGGCTGTGGCACAGCCCCAAATTCCAGAGTTCTGGGAGCAGTTGGGCACCGCTTTCAGACACAGGGTTTGGATTTTGGATGGTGCTGTGTGGAATCAGGAGTTGGACTCAATGATTCTTGTGGATTCTTTCCAACTCAGGATATTCAGTGATTCTATGAGTTGATTTATTTGGTCTGTGCAACTCTGAAATGCAACAATCGATACCTGAAATGATAGCAAAAAGGAGTGGTTTAGCTGGACTAACTGGGAGCTTCCACCTCAGTTGTCAGCATTCAGCATTGTCCCTGGCAATAAGAGAAGTTTGTCTTCTCACATATTGTCCTCTGTGCAACGGTATGCAACCAGTTAGTCAAAATACCCAGAATATGCCTAGCATCTGCCACTGCAGCCCATACAAAATGGGAATTCCTCTGCTGTCCTCACAAGAGCATTATCCCACTATGTTGGTGAATCTGTTTAATCTGCTCTTTTATTCCTTGTCTGGTTTTGAGGTTGGAGAACTGGCTCTGGAATTACTCCTCCAGGGACAGTGGCTGACCCCCCACAACCAGATAGCCATCTGCAGAAATTAAACCTAGGAAAAATAAGCTCATGCAATCCTGACCACCAAAACACACATCAAATATAGGCAATTCAAACCTAACTGAAACGTTGGCTGAGGATCCATTGCATCACCTTGCTTTATGGTAAGGATTCTGCTGTACAGAACTGCAATAAGTTTCTGATTTCTAATATGGGAAACATAAAACAACCTGGTATTATTCCCAGATCTTCATTCTAAGAATGAAATACCACGCTCACACACAGACTGCCAGCCCAGCCGTTGGGAACACACCCGTGGACTTCTTGAACAAAAAAGAAGAGCACATGAATTAAAATTAAAAGCCAACAAAGTTTGCCGAGCAACTTTACCTCCGGGTGCTTCCTATGTGGCACAGACATTTCAGCGGCTGTCTGCCCCTTCCACAACCTTCTGCAGCCCCTACGCCGGGACGAGGCGTGACACCGCCTCGCTGATATTCCCTGCTAAAGTTTCGCGCCTTACCGCTTCGGCAAGGTTACTACTGGGATTCCTCACGCCCCGTTTCCACCCCACCAGTGCGCTCTCAGGTCTCACTGCGGGGGGACGGACGGTCTCAAAGCGCGGTGGAACCATACGGCAGGAACCACGGTCGGCGCCAAAAGCGAAACTGGCCCGTACGGGGATCGAACCCGCGACCTTGGCGTTATTAGCACCACGCTCTAACCAACTGAGCTAACCGGCCCGCCCTGTTCGGGTTTTTCGGAAAGTTCCCTATCATTGTTTACAGCGATGTAATCTCGAAGTGTTATTTCATAGAGGAGCAGCAGCCCGCCACCAGGACACATGCGCTTTCTGGGAACTTGATAACTAGCTCTGTTTTCTAGAACACGTCACCCTGGATTAGGCCTAATTTATTCCAACAATGAACAGCAAGGCCAAGTTTAGAACACGAGGGCAACGCTGAGAAACGAAAGGGCAGAAAAGGAAAATGCTTCAAAACAAGCTGCAGGATGGGGCTGTGCATAGGTCCTGAACACCCTCCTGATCAACGGGCAGAACAAGGCTCGCAGGTACCAGAACAGCAGTGTTCCTTTTATGTGCTTCTGGCACACAGACCATTCAGTCTGCTTTTCTGTTAAAAAAAAAAAAAAGAAAGAAAAAGAAAACCCACACCTAATTTTTTTGTCAGTTCCTTCACAGAGAACAAGGGAAAGAGGATGAAGGCAGAAAAAAAGAAATAAAATAAAATCAATCGTCTCTGTATTTTCTGCCCAGAATATCACTAGAAGTAGCTCAAGGCAGCATTGTACTGCACTCTTATTCACAGCTGTCCACCATGAACTTGTAGTCAAATCTAGTCCAATTGTATGCCCTTTGACTATTTCCTCCCACCTTGAGTAAGCATTTGTCTTTTTCCTCCAACCTTAATCAGTCACATCCCATATACCTGCTCCTACTATTCCAAAACCTCCTTCCACACACAGAGCTGGCATCCTTCCTTTTTAGCACAGTCTCTGGACTCTGCAGTACAGCTCTCCACATGCAAGCAGGAGATTTTGTGATTAGGCACTGACAGACAACATAACAGTTGTGAGATCAATGCTGCCCCCACGAAGACAAACTTTTCTGATTGAACAGTAAACGTTAGTTTCCCTCCAGCGTACAGGATCCATTCCCACAAGCAAAGAAGGAAACGAGGCTGGAATAACAAACAATTACCAGGCTATATATAGTGGATATCTGTAACATGGTGGAACTGATAGGTTGTACATGCAAAGTGCTGGCAAGTGCTTTTCAGCACCACCAGGGTTAGTGAATTACGCTCAAATGCCTTAATAAACAGAAGCATAGCTCTAAGGGCTTTGCTAAACTCAGAGCCTCAGCCAGACATCTCCACAGCTTCAGACTTTAATGGCACATCTAAAAGACCTGCCATAATACACCCCTCACAACCTCAGTATAACAGAGTCTTTTCAAAGACTCTGAAGCATTTATTTTTAAACAGCCGAGGGCAGACAGCAGGCAAAGCAAAGGAAGAACAGAGCTCAGGTGCTTGAGCTCTGCCTCAGATCTCTTCAGTCACTATCCCTGCCTTCCACAAGTTGCCTGACATCCCACCCACTCTGCAACCGTTGCCTGACCTCTTTTATTTCCCTCCTTCGCTTCCAAAAAAAAAGAAAACCAACAAAAACTATAGCCAAATTACTGACATTAGCAGCCAGCCGTGTTCTCCACTAAGCACAGTCTCTGCTCAGTGTCCTTGCCAAGCAGCAACTGTATGGACTTTTCCCCCTATGATGCACTCCAGACTATTGCAGAGCCTGCATGT
Source organism: Meleagris gallopavo (assembly GCF_905368555.1). NCBI lineage: Eukaryota > Metazoa > Chordata > Aves > Galliformes > Phasianidae > Meleagris > Meleagris gallopavo. The sequence goes on along the minus strand of NC_139404.1, from coordinate 84,368,207 downwards.
GTTCGTAGAATCATCACATTGCAGCAGGACATCCTGTCACAAGCCCCAGCTGTATACAGAAATAATACCACCTTCCAAAAGAGACAAAACACTTAAGCAGAAGGTAGAATGCAGAAGGTATCCTCCATCAGTCATGCTGAGGGGCAGTACTTGCAGGACACATGAAGACCTTTTCATGAAGGCCAATAAGTCACCTAACGAGGTGATCCTCTGTCACTACTCAGTCCAAAATGAATCTGAACCAAATTAACAGCTCAGCATAGCTTTCAGCATTCTGCACCCATATCTGTTTGTTTCTCAGCTTTTATCAATCCAGAATTGGCAAGTGGGAGAAAAAAAGAAGTCATTAGCTGCCTGAATAAAAGGTACGTGGAACTAATGTTATCAGCCTGAGCACCACCCAGGGATTTATTAAGCTTGCCACTGAAATTTCACTCAAAGCTGTTAATGCAAGTTATTTGCATATGTCCGTACATGAAGCAAAATGGAAGAGACTCAGTGTTATATTTAATAAGATTGTTATTGCCTAAAGTAAACGTTTGGTGGTCATTAAACGTTTGTTGAAGTGTAGCATGTATATACATCCTGTATTTAGAGCATTTTAGTAATAGCTACTGTGAGTTTTCAATGAAACAGTCAAGAGAGCCGTTCTTGTCTAGCCATTATCAGTGCTTGGAACTAGAATCCTGCTGGTTCAAGAATTGCTTTGAGAAGTGAGACATAACACTCAGTGTAACCAAAACAGTAAGTTCCTGGTACAGCAGTGACAGCGCCGTGCTTTAAATAAGTACAGCTCGCTTCACAGCTTCTCCATGTTGTCCAGAAACAAATGTGGAATGTCCAAAGGACCCAGGAAGAGGAAAACAGCATCCCTTTCAGTCATCTGAAATGAAAACCAACTGAGGCTAGTTCCCAGACATGCAGCATTTTGCATTGAAACCCTGATGGCACTGTTACAGAGACCAGGCTGGTGGCAGAATATAAAACGTGAAGATATTTTGTAGTTCACCTATATCATAGTTCCAGTTTCCCTGTAATGTATTCTGAGATGCTCCATAATTCTCAGCCTCAAGCCATCTTCAGGCATCAGTCTGCCACTTAACATGCTGCATTAAGCATACAGTTAGCATTACAGGGATCACCACTGAGTTACCTAAATGCCATTTCACGATTAGTGCTGAAGTTGTTGGCAGCTTTTCCATTTTTAAGTAGTGTCTATTTGTTTTGTTCCTGCTTTGAATGGATACAATGGATTAGTTGACATCAGCTTCACATCATACTCAAACGATATTCTTTTACACTTAGAAATATAGTTTGCAATTTCCCCTATTTTTACTCGATAATAAAGAGGTGTAAATTTAATCCAGACCAAATAAAGTTCATCCCTTTGCATTCTGAAAGCAATTTTGAAGACAATTTAAGTGTTTCTCCAGAGAGGATAGAAACTGCATCCTAGAATATTTTACAAATTTGGTTTCCTGATGACCTTCCAAGAAAAACGTACATTGATAAGTAGCCAGAATATTGTGCTATTTTACTAAAACCTGCTTGCAGCTAAGCATTTTGATCAGCTTTTTTTTTTTTTCCCCTCCCAAGCAAAGAGTGCAGAAGAGTCCTACAACTCCTTTCTTCTTCTATTCAGAAGGAGTTGGTCAATTTATTTTTCAAGCTTATGTTTCACAAGGTACTTGTACTGCACTTCGAATCAGTTAAACTTCATGTAATATTCTGACTAGATGTGAGGTCATTTTCCCTACTTAGAAGAAATTGAGACTTGTATTTGGTCAAGTTGCTGTAACTTTCTTCCTTCTCATATGTTAGTAATTTCCTTCTCCCCCCAGAATGCAGAACTTACATGGAAAATTATTGCAGTAAAAGGAAATAGGAATACATTAGAGCAAAAACTACCTTCAACTCTGAAATTTTGCAAATGGAACTTCTTTCATAAAATGTCGGACTCTCCATTCCTCTAACTTGCTTAGTAATACTGTATTTTCATTCAGGTTTGCAACATTTTCCTGTGGAAAGGCTAACGTGATCAGGCAAAAGTCAATTAGACTTTGTTCAAAACCACTACCACTGAGATCCAATTTGTCAGATTTGTTAAACATGCTGTTTTCTGTCCCTCTCATTTCTTGAGTCTGTGTAGGTACCTTTCTCTTCTGCTTGTTTTTTTTTTTTTTTTTTTTTTTTTTTTTTTTTAAACACACCCAGTGTCATTAGGGTTCAATTTGAAAAGAATTAAAGGTGGCTATAATTTTTATGTGATTAAATTGCACCAATTATTTCTTGAAGCCACAAGCATATAATTTCCTATAAGCGCTGAGCAAAAATCAATGTTCCCAGTTCATAAATTATTTATTACTCCGTCAGATTGCTGTTTGTTAACATAACAGAAGGACACCATTCTGGACACAAAAAAGGATTTCAACTTTCATTCATATAGATAAGAATTCTCACTAAAACCTACCAATACCAGCCTGGGGAACAGAATTTCCCTCCAATTTCTATATACATGCTTGGCAACAACAGCTATTTCCAAGTAAGAAACACAGTATTTAAAATGCGTCTATATTACTAAGATGTTACACAGTACTTGCCATAGTTGACATTTGAATATGCTGCTGGGTTTCTTACAGGTTTTAGAATCTGTTTCACACAAGACCTAAAATTAGATTTAACGCTTACAAAATTAAGTTTCTGAACTGTAGAAGAAGCTTACATGTGACTTCCAAGTGCTTCAAAAGAACCACCACAATATTTTTGAGACTTTTGTTAGTCTTGTTAATATCATGCTTTAAACACAGAAGGTGTAGCTGTGTGTACTGTTTATCCACAGATACTTAAGCCTAGCATCTCTTCTCTAGATTCTCTCTGCTTCACAATGCCTACATCACTGTCAATATTAGTGAATCATGACTCTTTTTACCCTTACAATACAATTTTGCAACTAGCCTATATACCAGCATTTCCTACTCTAAATTACACAGAGGAATCAGCTAAGTATTCAGACAAAAAAAAAAAAAAAAAAAGATTCAGCCAAAAAGAAAGTGCTGTCACTCTGTAGTTCATGTCCTGATACAGGTCTGCCAAACAATTACATCACTTCAAAGCAGCATTTGAGGCAAGTTAGAGAAAAAACACGATGACATTGGTTATCCCCAGGAGCACAAGGGTCTCATTATCAGAATAGTAGTACCTGGACTTGAAAGCACAACTGGACCAAGTTCTAGCAGGGTCAGCTCCTTTTTCTATCCTCCTGACATAGATAAATTGAACAACACAGTTTATTCTGTATGTATCCTTTGTGATGTGACCTTGAAATGAAAGGTGTCTGTCTAGTCTGAGCAGATGGGAACGTTGCCATCTCACCTCAAATAAAAGAAGGTTTGGTCCTATGCTATTAGGTCAAACATTTGTTTATTCTGTGAAAGCGTACCCTGACCAAATCAAGAGCAATTTTGATTTTACAATGTTGCATCTAACTCTCTGGTTGATTCCAAGGTTTGAACCTTGCATGCTCAGAGTGGATACAACGCTTTAAGTTACAGAACATGATTTGAAATATTGCTTCTTTCAGTCTGAAAAGTTATTTCTCTTGAACATATATGTACCCATGCACATACACAGTTTCATCCAGTCCATCAGGTTGGAACACAAGCAGGTAACATCAGTCTACAACTGCATTTTGCATCCCCATTGTTTGCCCAAAGCTTTCTGTACCCAACCATTTAAAAAAAAAAAACAAAAAAACATACATTTCAAAAAAAAAAAAACCACAAAAATAATCAACCAACCAAAAGGTTTCCTTAGTATAGATAGTTCCTCCTCCACACACCATATAGTTCTTCAGTCAGCTAAAAGGAGAGGCATAGAACATTTATTAATTTAAGATTAAAGACTAAAGATCTCTAATGTAAGAAATTTTGCTTAACTGGGAAGCCATACATTATCTACAAATTAATTCCTGCTCACAATTCAAAACTATTACCTGTATTTCAATAACACTGACAAAGGAATAAATACCTGAAAGTCATGTATTTCTTACAAGCAGTAGGAAAATCATTAGTACTTAGCTAAAGGACATATTTGTTTTAAAAAAAAAAAAGGCCAGACTCTCCATTGGACAATGGGAAAAACAAAACAAGATTTCTTAACAAGGCAGAGAAAAGTTACTTTGTCCTCCAGACAAAGGACTCCTGAGTTTAATCATTGCACAAGAACTGCATACCAAATCACACAAACATGAGAAAGTGAGAATTTAAAATTAAACCATTTTCCTGTATGTTCTTTTCCATAGTTGACAATAGGAACATCCAGCATCTTGCCAAGCAGGCTGATTTTGTAAATGACACTTCATTTGCTGACAACAGAAGAGAAAAATAGCATCATCTACTTTTAAACAATCTTCAACGTAAGGATGAAAGGGGTTTGACTAACTACAGCTCATATCAGTCTCACGCTTCCTTGAGCTCGCTCTTGGTATTGCTTGACTCTGAGAGCAGAGCTCTCAGCCGCAACCAAGGAGTTTAGAAGCACAACTTCAGTGCCCTCTGAGCTGCCAAGTCACTTTGCTCATGTTCCAGAGCCACACAGCACAGCAAGACAGGAGCTTGGACCTGCTGTTACCAACGAGATGGTTGTTACCGTATTTGGAGCAGTCTGTTTGCAGGGCATGGTTTTAACAGATATCAGTATTATCAAACCAGCAACCTCTTTGACTTCTGCACATCAAGTAGCATGAGGCAGTGTAGCACAGCTAGAGCACAGACTGAAAGCTTAGCAAGGATTTATGTACAAAGCCAGACTCTGTTGGACAGGATCAATTCAAATAGAGGAAAGGAAAAGAGCAAAAAGCCTTTTAGGCAACACTCAAGAAGGATGACCTTTGAGGACCCTGCTGATTACTTACAGGATTTCTTGCCGAGTAATGTGGGCTGCATTGCTCTCCAGCCACAGCAGCCAGCAGTATGGATTTCTGCACATTGGTTCTTCCAGCCCCAGGCTTGGCCTCAGTTGCTAAATATGGTAATGAACTATTTATAAAGAACAGAACTGAGACAGATTGTTTTAAATGACCTTTTGTTTCTTTTTGCTTGTTTGTTGCTTATTTTCTGTTTGTTTGTTTTTTAAGGAAAAGTCAGTTTTGAGGATAGGAGTTGGTTTTAATTCATTTTGAGGCAATGGAACAGTAAATAAGCTGCTTCCATCAATAGTCTTCACCTTTACCACTAGCCCCTCCAGCCTAGAGGAGGATATAAGCTAAAACCTGTTAACTAGATTCTGATCCATCAAAGCAGGCCAGCACACATATATAAAGCAATGATTGATACAAAGTAGTTAATTTTATGAATCGAGTTCCAAACAAGGAAGGCCTCTCCAGAGGTTTGGAATAGCGTTTTTGAATTTTATTTCTGGCTTCCCCTTCCTCCAAGGCATTAGATTTGGACTGCCCCCAAAGGCAGATTTAACCTCAGCACATCCTGATACGTATTTTAGAATTTTATAAAATAATCAATAGAGAATAAAATAAGCTATTTTCCTTGACCTTCACTCAGAAAAGATTTCCATGCAGGATTTAAATCCTTGCCAGTGACCAAGTTTCTGTATATTCTTGTTCCCAAAATTTTCATTTTCCCCTGAAAAGAATGCCCAGCTCCAAGAGAAAGAAGCTGTCATCTGTCACTGTGTTTCATTAGAGAGCATTCATTCTGCTTAACCTCATCTTTCACATGCCAAGAGCCAACATGTTAATTTAAGCTTTAGCATTATCTCTACCCTGGGAGAGGGTAATACAGAGAGGGAGATTCTGCTTGCAAGTGTCCTTCCCAATACCAGCTCACAGGAGATCCTTTACACGAGATACTTCCCTATTTTAAATCCAGCTGCCAGTTCCATGCATCCTGCCTTCTTCTCAAATGCCAGCAGACAAAACACTGATGCTGCTCTGCTACACCAGGTTTTATGGATTTTTTTCCTCTTAATTCCATAGTACTCTGGTTGTTCTGCTCACTCCCACTGATAACATTAAAGAATCCTAGTGGAAAGTACATTGTAGGGAGAAAAGCCAGTGAAATTAGAGACCAGCTGAATTTAAAGCAATAGGTATGAGCTGAGCACCTGCTGATTTTTTCTTTCAGTAGAAATTAATGATATGCAATATCAAAAAAAAATAAGAGAAAAATAACCCCTTTTCCTCCAAATAATAAACTAGTCCTTTGCTTTATTCACTAGAGCTGTTTGGAAGTATTTCATTTAAAAGATTTGAAAGTGATTTGGAGGAGAAAGGTAATACAAGGGATTTTAAGGCTTCCCAGCACCTAGCAGCATCCCGCAGGGACAGCACTAAAATTTATTTTGGTAGTGTTTACCCTCCTACTGCCTATATTTTAGCAAAATTCTGTCTTTAAAGCCGAGTTCTACCACCCAAAAAAAAAAAAGCCAACACCCAACCCTGCTTATTAACAAGAATTCATTCATTACAATTCAAAGAACAATTTGCTATTCACATGCCTGCCAAACATCCTGAGTAGCACCTGAAAACCCCAGATCCTGTGAATTTTAGCAGAACTTCAGAGAATTTTTCCTAGTCACAATTTGTTTGCTCGAAGTATTTGGGTTTCCCAGCTGGAACTAAGAAAACAAAGGGTGAGAACAACATTTAAACAATACCACACAGCCTAGATGACGAAACAAATGATGTAGCAAAGACCTGTTCTGCACTAAACCTTCCATGGTAAGGGCTTCTAATTAAATACATTGAAATAAAAGGTACTAAAAAGGGGCTATCAATCCAACAAAATCTGACGTTCATCTTAGTGCTCATGAAGAATACAAACACATGCATGCACTCTAACTCACCAAAGAAAACAATACAGAAGCACAGTAAAACAGGAAGAGAGCACTGTTAGAGCAGGCTTCCTGTTCTAGGAATTCACAGCTTTCACTTAGAGTTGCCCTGGCATGTACTACTGGCTCAATATGGGTAGATCTGTGGGCCAAGCAGCGGTTTTTGAGGGCAGTGCCCACTCTGTAACCATTCCAGGAGCTTTACCTTATGCTTGGTCCAACGTAGCCCTACAGAGCAAGCAACCTTTTGCTTTTGAAGTGTTTTAGGTGCACTTCTCACATCTTTGCTTAGTTTCTTCCTGGAGAAGCATGGTTCATCTGTTCCAAACTGATTCTTCTACACGGACAATTAGGAGACACTCCTAGAAGTACTTTTAGGTACCAATCTAAGACACTGGAGTAGATACAGTCATACACATTTCCATGTCTTCCACGCTCAAATACTGAATCAAAGCTTGTTCCCACACCATTAGAATTTCCAGAATTCACAGGAAGTGAAGCTGGGATTGAAATAACCACCTCCAACAACAGTGTGAAAGATTAAAAAGAAAACTGGGATCGAACTTAAAGAAACATACAATGATAAAATGGTAGATACAATAAGAGCACAAAGCAGGGTCATGGGGAATACACTACTAGTTTCTTGTATGACCTGTTTAGTAATTAACTTTTTCAATGTCCCTCATCCCTATCTACAAGGACAGAGAATGAGTATTGAAAGACTGGGAGTTACTCGGATATTAGTATGAATCACACAGCTACTACTTTAGATTAAGAGTGTCAGATATTGAAGCAGAGAGGTCAACTACATAATTTCTACCTAAACACACAGTAGAAACACCTTGATCCCATAGGTATATGGCAAATCTTAAAGCTGAGCTTGTGCCTGCTGGCATCCATCTCATTATTTTTCTGCACTTTTTGCCTGGAAAATCATTCCAAAAAAAAAAAAAAAGAAAAAAGCAACAACAAGAATGACCACTACCAACTCTCACTTAAGCTTGTAAGAACTTTAAAAAAAACACAACTCTAAAAAGCACAGCTATGTGAGTGGTACCTGAAGGCTCTTTTAAGTACATTAAATTTAACCAGTAGGAATAGCGACTTTTAAAGGGTAGTATTACCACAGCAAGATTTGAGTTAAAAACAGAGCAAAAAATAGACGTGTTCTGACATTTACAGAAAGCAAAGGGTACAGAGAAAAAATAACAAAAAAAAAATCATACAATTGAAATTTTAAGATCTGATAACAACAGGAGGTGCTGATGAAACCACAAGCTCAGAAAAAGAGAGAAACACATGTGGTTCCTCTCAGTGAATCCAGTGATTGATTTGATCACAGGCATATTAGCCTACTCTATTTTACTTACAGTTCAACCAAATATATGATCTAAAGCAGAAAAAAAACAGCATCATAAAGAAGTAATCTGTATGAACATAATAAACATGGATAATTTAGCGATGAACAAAATCAAGACAGATACAAGTGGGCTTGATTTAATTGCTAAGGGAGAGGATTGACCACTCTCTGGCAGAGAACTTCAATGCACTTGTGAAAGAAATTGTGTTTTTAAAAAAAAAATAAAAATCACATGCATCACAAGAAGAGCAACAGCTGCTCAGCAGCAACTTGACATGCAAATTTCTGCCTTTATTCAGTCCACACATGCTGATGAGATGTAAGCAGAGAAGATTGGCAAAAACTGCTCCCAAGCTGAACTAATGATCATTGTGAAAATTAATTTTAACATATTCATCCTGCATCATCACACGTAAAAGGGATATGATTGTTAGCACTGAAAGCAACCCTTAAAAAAAAGCAGCGTCACATGTAAGCACCAAAATATTACAGTTTTTCACTGCAGTTTTACTTCTTTGACTAGAAATAGGCCAAAGTATACTGAGTCGAACATCATCTCATACAAAGGTTCTGCAAAACCAGGATCTCTGGTGATCTGTAATAAACACTAACCTGCTAAATTAGCATCTAATTTCATTATTTCACTGTAAAGATGAAAGAAACCTCCAGCTAACTACTGTTCCCCAATGAAGCCAGATGGATTTGGCCAATTGCTTACCAGCTTTCAGCGCTTAAAACTCACCACACCAACAGAAGAACATGCTCCTGAATAGATTTGTAGCTGTTGTTCACTGCTGGTCAGATTTTTTTCCTTGGGTAGTATAAATCAGAACTTCTTGTTTAGGATGATATATAAAGTGAGGATTGTCTACAGTAGTCTGACCTGACAGGCATCATGATAAAGATATTGAGTATGCTCCCCTCGTATAAAACACAATAGAATTTCACTGCAGTTACCAATGATAGCATCCTTCTCTGTACCTTTTAAGCAAGTCCCTAGTAAAAACCCTGAGAACCTTCAGCTTTCCTCATCATTCTAATCTTGTTTTGATTTTTTTGTTGTTGTTTAGGTTTTGCTTGTTTGTTGTTCCCTCTTGTCTCCTACATTTTCTTAAGGCTTCAGTATCATAACTCTCCTTTATTTAGGCTTTTCCTTAAAGTGCTTTCAATTTATGGTAGTTGCTTTAAAAGCAGTCTTATCCTGAAATTCCAGTAGATTCCAAGCATAAGCGAGGAAAAAAATTATGTAAGTAAAAAAAAAAAAACACACACACAAAAAATCCAAACAACAACAACAACAAAAAAAAGCAGTTCCAAAGACTTTCCTCATATTAACCACAGAAACAACAATAACTTTGTTTTTCTTACTGGTGAAAATCAGGAGAAATATTGAAGAGAAGTAGCAGAATTTCATGAAGATACAAAAGCAGATGTCTGCATGAAAGAAACAAATATAGAAATAGTATAACAAACATAGCTGAACTTAAAATACCTTATTTTTTAAACAATAACCATTAGCAGATACACATATTTAGTTACTCCAGTTAGTAACAGAAGTAGCACATGGAAATAGGAAGCATACATGCCTAGGATGGTCTAAGAGAATGAATGCAATGTACCACACAGTACAGGCAACTGCAGAACTACCAATAGCTGTTGTCATCAACATTATGCATACCAATCACAGAGGAAAAGAAGGAGTCTAAACATTTTCTCTGCCAGAAAACACGCCCCAACGAGAAAAGAGACTAGAACATTCCCTGAGTGAACAAAATCACAGGCTGTCACAATCAGAAAGGTCAATGGAGTGCAAGAGTGATAGCGGAGTGTGGTAGTAAAGGGACTAGCACAAATGGAATGGTGTTACAAAGGAAAAGTGCTCACCTTTCTCTGAAGATCAAGACTCCCAAGGAAAACACTACAAGAGAAGGATTTCCAACCAGAAATCCTTCACCAGTGGCAATCAGCCCTTAAATGAGGTCTAAGAGAGGTGTAGCCAGGCTCCATCCCTTCCGGTCACACAGCTGAATTGCCTTCACCTGTGCTCCCAGGGCTGACCTGGTCTTTTCCCCAGCTGCTCAATCAGTGCTTCAGGCCATGACTCCACAGTTACTATACACACACATTGCAAGAAGTCATGTCTGAAGAAAAAAAACAACACACTACAATATGCTTGAAGACCTAGGTGCACAAAGGCAAAGCAAGGAAATTAAATGAATGGCTAAATCAGTATTATATTGCCTACTGTAAAATTAAAATATACCTCTGACAAGTCCAAGCCACAAAGTTGGCATTCTGTTAATGTTCCAATGTTAAGTGTCTCAATGGAGTGGACAAGCAACTGGGAATAAATTAAAACAGGATTATACACATCTATAAAAGGTATATAAATCCCCTGCCATCTCCCAGCTTTTATGGCCGAACACTCTTCCAGTCCACTGAGTCTACTTGCTCACAGTTACCAGAGACTGTCTGAGAGACTACAGGATGGCAAAGAACATTGCCAGCATCACAGCTGCCACTCCTTCACTTTTGTGACATCACCCGTCTCTTCCAGGGCATCTCCAGTTTCCCTAAGGGTGAACAGTAGCAATTATTATGAATGCATTCCTCAGTCAAGAAGTCAGAACTCACTTCCGCCAGAACATGAAGAACAGTTGTTTCAACAAGACCTGATTTTCCTCAAAATGATTATTCTAGAGGACTTCGGACTTCTTTGATTACATGAAAAAGTTCAATCCATGCAATAAAAAAGGAAACAAGCCTGCTTAGAGACTGAAGAGATGAAGGTGGTCAGACACACTCCTGATATGTAATTTAAACTTAGCAGATTTGAAAGTTTGTCAAGACCTGTAGAAGAAAGTCCTTCATCTACAAGACATTGAGCACATTAGAAGTGCAGCTTGAGCTTTATGAGTAACTAAAAGCGTGCAACTTATTTCCTCACCTTCTATATGAATAGTTCAGGAATATTTCATGACTTTCAAGGATGTGTTGCTCTCCAGAAGTTATCTAGGGAATCATTTATGCATTCTACCTGAATAAATGGTTGCTCTCATTCAGTGTTGGGAGTTCCAGCTGTACTGACTGGCATCTAGCTCACAGCACATCTCTCCTCTTCCTCTGAACTTAAGAAGCTCTTCAAAATTTTGATTGTGTGAATTCCAATTTCAGTCCTGATTCAATGGCTTGTTTTCTGTGATTGTGGTACTTGCAAACAGTAAACATTCATACTATCTGTGCAAGTTCTGCAAGCCTTATTGATACAGCTCCAGGAAGAGACGCTGGCTTTTGGCCAATAAAGGTGATCACCTCTCAGTGCTCAAGTAGAACTTGTATCAGAGAGAGTCATAATGAGCTTTCTCCTTTAAAAAGCTACTGACAGCAATTGACAGGCAGTGCTATAAATGATCAAGTTAAGGTTATTAAACTCACAAAAAGGGATAATTACAAAACAGCAAATATTCATTGAAGATTTCAGTATCATATTTACCCAAGATCTTCAACAGTTTTTCCTTCCAGCAAATACATTGTATAAAACAGCAGATATAAAACCCTTCTGCCCTTTTGTAAATGAAGTGGACACTGATCAAAGTGTAGATTAGCAGTGCAGAGGGTTGGACAGAACACATGTTGGAAACAACAGCGTAACCATCCTAGCAGTACAACAGATGTCAGTAAACATCAAAAAAGTGTCTCATTTTTATACTTTGTTTTATTTTTGTTTTGTGGAGTTGCTTTATGTTTGGTTGGTTGCATTGCTGTTTATATGTTGTTGTTGTTTTTACTTCTCTATTGTTTTTGTCAGATACTTCACTCATTTACACAAAAACATGCTTGTCAAGCATATGGACTGCACTTCTTAAAGCTTAATCTCCAGATGCGGTACTTTGAATCTGCTGTCAGTAATCTCCTAAGACTTTGAAATTGACTCTTATTCAGGATTCTAGTTCAGAAAAGCCCTTTATTTCTATGCTAGGAACTTTGGAGGCGTGGGTTATTGCCCCTTTTAGTTTAAGAAAGAATTTCCACTTTACGGTAAACTCTGTCAGGCTCTGTGGGGAAGCAATGAGAACTTCTGAGTTGAAATACAATTCCAAATATTCTCTATTCAAATCAATAGTCATCCTCCTGAAAGAGGGATGGGACAAAGGATGGTAATTTGATGTTCTGAAATTCAAATCCACTTTCCAACAAAAATCATGTGAAGTTAAAACTTACTGAACAAACTCAGCTGCAAAAGCTAACACAGATGAGAATTCTGGTCGAAGCTTCAATACATTCACAATTATCTTTTTCTTTAAACATGCTGGATAAAATGAGCATCAAAATAGAAGTTTGAGTAGTCCAGTACTTCACCATAGACAATAAGTACTGTGTAACCCACTTCTAAATAGACTTGACAATTAAATCTGAATATCAGGTTCTCCCCAATTAAAGTGTCACAGCAATTTCAGGATGAATGTGAAGTGGCTAAGTGATCCAAGGCTAGTTTTTAAAGGTCAAGTGCCTGTTGCAGAAATAGTACACTTGTCAGCAGCCTCAGCTGATGCAAAAGATTTCACTAGCACCAAAATTTGACTGCTACCCATCAGTGCTAGAATGGCTCCCTCAAGAACAGTGTTAAGGTATGTTAATAAGGCAATATGGAATAAATATTTTTTAAATATGAAGTTGTATTTTTGCCAAAGCAATTCAAAGGCACTGGAGCAAAACAATCACATTTTCCTTTACTTGCAGAGGGTTTCTATGCACTGCTAGGGAACATTCCTGAAATTATTCACGTTGTAACGTCTAATGAAAAAGCAATGGTTGAAAATCATAGAATCATCACAGAATTGTAGAATGGCTTGGATTGGAAATGACCTTAAAGCTCATTCAGTTCCAACCCACTGCTGTGGGCAGGGCTGCCCCCACCCCCATCCAGCCTGCCCTTGATTGCCTCTAGGGATGGAGCATCCACAACTTCTCCAGGCAACCTGTGCCAGAGCCTCACTGCCCTCTGAGTAAATAATTTCTGCCTAATATCTAATCTAAATTTCCCCACTTTTAGACAAGACATTCCTGCTTGTCCTATCATTATCAGACCATGCAAAAAAAAATCAGTCTCTTCCCTGTTTATATGCTCCCCTCAATTACATCAGGGCCAAAACGAGGTCTACCCAGAGTCTTCTCTAAGTTAAACAAGCCCAGCTCTCTCAGCCTGTCTTCATATAAAAAGGAGCTCCAGCCCTCTGATCACCTACACGGCCCTCTTTTGGACCCATTCCAGCAGCTCCACATCTTTCATGTGTTGGGAGTCCCAGGCCTGGATGAGCATTCCAGATTGGCCTATCAGGTTGTTCTCCTCATATAAGATACATTAACTAGGATGTCCAGCATACGCATCTGTGCAGTAATGAAAGGATGACAGTGCAGCCTTCTTGCTAAGACCCCACTGAAGTGAGCGATGCCAATATCTCATCTTTCCAAAAGGGCCAGGCTACACATTTAAAATATTTGGAAGTGTAAATACTGCCTGTGCATTTTATGACACAGTAAAAAGTGGCTTAATGTAGCAATAAAAACTCAAATATGCTTTGACAAAGTTATTTTAAACACAGTTCTAAAGCCAATAGCTACTAAGTTTTAGACAGATGATTTCCAAAGGGCCTTGGCACAATACCATTTAAAATAAAGGTAAAATATTCTACATATCAGGCTTGCTAAATAAATCCCAAGATTTTTATGGCACTAATGAGTGAGTATGAGCACACTGGGACTGCTCAGTAATTCACATTAAAACTATATATATTGTAGATGCAAAAAATAGAACATGGCATATTCCTTAATCCTAAAACACTCTTCCACCCTATCTGGAACAACAAGGCTGAAAATGGGGAATTCCTCAGGTTCAAATAAGAGTATTTATGACCATAACCTAGGACACAAATGACATCAAAACTTTTGAAGAACAGGTAGCACCACACACTACATGCTCCTCAAAGCCTCACGCAGTAGAAACACCTCTACACAGTAAACTAAACGTTTTTCCCCGGTGGTCAGTGTTCCATTACGACTGGCCCCAAGCAGTGCATCTGGGCAATATCACCCACCATTGAAGAGGAAGGTTTCACCTCCACCATTTCCAAGACACCAGGGAGGAATTCCCACAGCCACCCCAATTCAAGCTCATAGCACATCAAGCCCCTGCAACAAGCTGCAACATGCAGGCATCAGGGATGTCCCCAAGGTGAAGAGACATGCCAGCAGAGTTGTCAGCACACATGCTGCAGTCATAGCTGGAGCTCATCCTGTGTTGTCTGGACAAGTATCTATGCAAGGCCTGCCTTGAGGGAGGCCGTGGGTGGCAGCAGAAGTTTTGAGAAAAGCAAAAAAGAGGAAAAGAACGAGCTTTATGTGGATGATTTGGGGAGGGAAAGAATTCCTCCCTAAACTGCCCACTCAGCTCAGAAGTTAAGCTAGCAATGCTTTGATTTTTACACAACAAGCCAAGCGGATCCATTTCAGAAGAAATGAGTCACACATCGCTCTCAGAGATGTTGGCTCATCTAACAGGATGATCTGTGGCTGGAGCAGTAGTTGCTTTGTTGGGTACCAACACCGCTGAGTTACACCACTTGCATTGAGCCTTTCTTTGCACCTGACAGCTGAGCACAGAGCTTATGGGACAGGGGAGTGTTTTCTTCTGAGCCATGACAGTCCATTCCAGAACTGCTAAACCAGCAAGGTTTAAACACAATCAGTATGTAGAATTGAGCAGGGTATGCATGACCTTTGTCAAGTAGTTCTGTTTGACTGCAATTCTCAAACTCTAAATGAAGGGAACACACCAAAAAGTTTCCTGATGTTCACCATTTGCACTGTGAATTACTTCTATTTTCATTCAAAGTTCTTTCTAATACAAGGGGAAAAAAATAAAAGCACAACAAACAAGCATTAAAAAAATGCTTATGCTTTGTTATTCAGAGAAGCCTGGTACTGCCTGATCCTGCACTTACTTGACACCAGGCACTTTTCCCTTTCCAGCACTAGCTAGCATGCTTCTAGGGAACCAAGGCAGTATTGCAGCAAGATAAAAATTAGAATACACAGCATCGCCAAATCATATGTAAGTAATTGGCAGAAATAAGACTCAGTCTCCTGATTTAGACACTGTAGAGCCCTATTCTTGTTAATTAAAAAAGGTGAGGTGAATGATTTAGACGAACAATTCAGAAGAAATATGAACCTTTCTAAACCTTTGTTCAAAATAAGAGCTGAAATTTCTGGAGACTCATAAAAAGCTAATTCTGGACACACATCAACTTCTACATGCACACACACGTGCATGCACTGAGTGCTCCTCTTTCTTCTATACTTCCCACATTTAACAAGCAATAAAATTGTCAGAATAATCTTGAAGAATAATGCCTGTGTCAATAGAAAAATTTCCACTCCATACCACCTTCAGCAAGATAGCAGGAATTTTGAAAACACTTTGTTTTATTACTTTAAGAGCTACGATAGATAAAGGTGATCAAATAAGGAATAAAGTTTCGTTGTTGTCAACTAAAAAGATTTTGATTAACTCATTTTGTGGTTGACTATTTAAAATAATATTTAGTCTGACTTATAGGAGGCCCTTGTTTTTCCTTTTAACTCGAGTGATTTTTGGTATAGACAAACACCTCTAGCCACACAATTATTTAATACTTAAACACAAAAATACCTACTTTGAAAACACTGCTCAGAAATGGGGCCAGGCTTTTTTTTCAGTGTATTCAGCAGTGGAACAAGGGGCTATGGGTACAAACTGCAACGTGGGAAGTTCCATACAAACTTGAGGAAGAACTTTACTGTGAGGGTGACAGAACACTAGCATAGGCCAGTAGTGAAGAGGGCAAAGAGGTGGTGAAGTCTTCTTCTGTGGAGATGTTTTACACACTTTCCTGTGCGACCTGCAGCAGGGAACCTGTTTTAGCAGCGGGCTGGACTGTATGGTCTCCAGAGGTCTCTTCCAAATCCCATGCTTCTGTGATTTTGTGAAATTAGTTTACTGAACTTCTGTCCTGAACTTCTGTCCTCACTGTGACACCAGCTGTGCTCTGGTAGCGGCATGACCCCATTTATACAGCACTAGGATCCTGTGTAAAGGGGTGGCAAACCCAGCCAGCATGAGCACTGTGCCACCGCCACTTGACAGCTGGACCTGATGAGCCCAGGGGGCTGTGGCTCTGTTCACAGATATCCACATAATGATACCTGTACAGGGAGCCCTGTAACATATCTTAAGAGCTTACCTACTCAGGACAGTAAAAGCAAGCCAGCTGAAGGTATGAAGTCACAGCCAGGAACCTGAAGTGTTGACAGATGAAAGTTAAAGCTAAGTGGGAATACTGAGACTGTACTTAAAACATTTTAATGCAATACACCCTGACTTCAGAGTTGATTTGTTTATCGCCTGTTTTTAAAGCATGTACATGAATAACAGTAGAATGGGGTGAAAAAACAAACAGAACAAAACAGGAAATGTCAGCCTTTCAAAAGGTGCAAGTTCTTGACTTGTTTATATTAAATACATGTAATTACCTTTAAATATAATTGGGAAAACATACACTACAATAAAGTTATCAGACCACTTCTTCAAAGCTGAGAAGGAACAGACTGTGTGTTTCATCTTGAGGCAGTGTGAGCTCATCCCAAGACCCTAACCCAAAAGAAAAATTAATTTTGGTTACTAATTGCTCATCATAAACCTTCAGGCTACCCTAGAATTCACTCAATTCTAGTACCTCTCATTAAAGGTCTAGGTCTATATTCTTTTCCTATAAACTACAATCTTGCTGCAATTTCCTGCCAGGGGCTCCAGTTGGCTGCACCTCAGCACAGGATCAGCAGTTGATTTTTCAATCTGAGATAGCAACAGCATTTAGCAACCTGCCAGCTAATACAAAGCAAAGTGCCATTTAATTTCAGGAAAATCAGGACCAAGAAATTTATATTGTAAAGGAATAAAGAGTACAAAACGTGTCTTCCTATCAAATAGGAAGCCAGGGCATGAATGTAAAAAACTTTATCTGGCTGGGTCCTATCTAGTCTTCCCCTAGGGATGTCCTAA
Organism: Meleagris gallopavo; assembly: GCF_905368555.1. NCBI lineage: Eukaryota > Metazoa > Chordata > Aves > Galliformes > Phasianidae > Meleagris > Meleagris gallopavo. Next base: position 84,350,898 of record NC_139404.1, on the reverse strand, counting down.
ACTCATTTCCAGACCATTTCCTTTCACTCTTGTATCTCTTGATATTCAGCTTAATTTTCTGTAGGCACAGATGAGGAAGTCTAGAGAAGTTATTGTAGTGAACAAAGAAGAAAGTCAGTGTAATTTAACCTTGGAGTTTCTGCACTGTTTAACCAATCTGAGCCAAGAGTCAATCCTTATGAAATCCCTCTGAATCTTCCTCTGTTCCTCAAGGGAGAACAACCTGAACATATCAGAATTTTCACTGGAGAATTTAGAATTTCAGAATGAAATTAGCTAAATTCTGTCCAAAGCATATTTAAATCAGCATCAAGACAGAAATGATTGGAAAAAAATTTAAAAAAATCAAACTGAATAGCGCAAAGACTGGTTTCTGCATAACCTTCCACTTGATTCAGTTTTTGGTTGACTAACTTGGTGCTCATTTACCATATTATGCAGAATGAAACAGTGTTCAATACTGAAGCAGTGTTTAAATTTTAGAGTACAGATAAGTTGAAGCTCTATATTGAACCAGGCTCTCTTTAATCAATTTTGAAATGTTTTTGATTTTGTATTTTCATTCTTATATTGTTTTATTATTTTAAATGCAGGTAACCTTTTCAAAACTGAAGAGATGAAAAATACTAGTTTTAATTAATGAATAATCTAAACAGCATTGGTTTTGTGGGTTTTTTTTGTTGTTTGTTTTTCGTCAACAAGAGAATTCAATTTTTCCCCTTTTCTTCCCAAAAGGCAATGCATTCTTTACTTGATAATCTGTAGGAATTTATGAGTGTTTAATTAGCCTTATTTTTGCTCCCTGAATGCTATCAAAACATAGTGAACTACAACATATTGAGAGTTACAGACAAAAAGTTAATTAAAAATTTGAATTTAAGGACTAAAGTTAAAACAAAAGATTTTTCCCTAGTTCATACCAAGATTTGGCAGCATGCGTGATTACACATAAATCAGACTAACTTCCTATGCCTTGATTCCTCCATAAAAATAATGTCCGTCCTTTCCTCTCCCCCCGCCTACCCCCCCACTTGCAATCTAACTATGCATTTCACTGACTGTAGTAGATCTGGTTGTGAATATCTTGTAGATGTGATGTTAAAGCGGTGCACAGAAGAACCAAAAAGTAAAAAGTATCAATGATTTGTACTGTTGGGGCAGCATGCCAGGCTTCCCATCTAAATCCATCCTATAAATGGAGGTATTCAGGTGTAAAAAGAAAAAAAAAAGTTTTCTAACTATACTCTGGTTTAAAGACAAGTTCCTTCAACATTAGCTTTCCACAAATATAAATGATTGAGTTTAGTTTTCAGATGACATTTATGAGCTAATCTGAAGATTGCCTCCTCCAATACTCATAAAAAATAGCAGATTTTACATTGAAGGCCATGGCTCAACATACTGAAAGAGTATTTCCCTTACCTTTCTTTTCCCCAACCTTTTCTTCCTCATGAAATCCTTGACACACAAGGACTTTGTGTAAGTATGCAAAGATTAAACTAAACACCATTCAAAACCAGATGATGCACAAAGACTTTTCAAAGTTTTGACGGTAACCAAAACTGAAAGCTATCTGTACAGCTCCAACCTTATTACAGTACAATTTTCCTCTCAAGCAAGCTGTTAGTGACACCAGTAGAAGCTGTATTAAAGGGAATTCAAGCAGACAAGACAAGAGTCAGGGCAAAGATATCAAGGATGCCAGCAGGTTTCTCATTTGTGTTGGCAGACTAGGGAACCTGCTAGCTCTCTGCTCTGGTCCCTCCTGCATGTTGAGTAACCCTAACCATGACAGGATATGGGGCAGAGTCACTGCTTAATATAACATATTTCCAGCCTTGAAAGGAAGGCCATGCTGTCACCACCACTAGTTTCTGAATGTGTCCTTGAGACAGATTTGATAAAGCACCACTGGAGAGCAATCATAACTTCAATTTCTATAACTAATTTGAGTAGTTCAAATAGTGCTGTGTGCATCAGCACAAATCTAATACAGGTTCTGGGGCAGTACTTCTTTCAACATGTAGCTGGCATGAAGGAGAAGGCAAGTTTAATAGCAACATCATGGCAACGGTGTAGTATGAGTATGAGAGGCAAAGACTGATGAGCAGAAGTAATAGCTTTTATTTCATTATCATTAAAACAAGGGGAAAAGCATACAAATCTTTCTGATCTTTCAGATTTTAAGAGTCAGTGTAGAAGCACTACGGCCAGGATAGCATAGATGAAGTTTGTAGCATCTTGACAAGCACATTTATAGAAGCCCCGGCCATTATACTAGATTATTTATATTAGATTATTTAACTGTTATCTGTGAGACTCTGTCTTCAAAGAGATTTTCCCCAGAAACTGTATTCCTTGCCATCAGGCATCACTCCAGTTTTGCCAAACACTAATTCCAAGTACACAACCTTGTTGTACCACATAAAAATATACCACACTAAAGTAACATGAAACATAGCAATATGTTTTCGTAGCAGCAACAAATGCTTCTGTCATACAACAGCCATCAAAATCTTTCTTACACATACACTTCACAAAATGTATTACGGTTCATCACATGCATCCAATGCTCCCTGGGAAGAAATCACAGTTATACAGTCACAAGGTTGAAAAGGACCTAGAAGATCATCTAGTCCAACTGTCCTCCCATCACTACTGCTACCACAAGCTACTAAACCATATCTTGTAGCTCCTCATCCAGGCACCTCTTGAACTGCCAAGGATGAAGACTTCACCACCTCCCTAGGCAGGCCATTCCAGTGAAGAACTAGACAGTTCTGTATAAGTTTGTGGACTATTTATGAAGGACAAGTAATAAAAGTCAGCATGACAGCTCTCTAGCAAGATCTCTCTACCTCTGCTTTCTATATTCAAGTAAGTTCTACAGAAGTCTGAATCTTATTTCTTGACATCTAATCGGTATTAAATACTCATTAAAATTCATCAAGAATTTAGAGAAGCATTTACTTTCCAAGATAACCTCTTCATGCAGCAAACAAAATGGCAATCCACCACGTATATAAGCAGATCTCTTAAGAAGGAGATATCCACTGAGTTTTCAAGTGCATGTGCAACAGTTCAGTATAAAAACAACTCTGTACTTGCTTATCTCCTATTAGTTGGCTAATGATTTAAAGGCTTTCTCCTGATAAGAATTATCAATAGGAGAAATGCAGCTCAAAAGCTCAATGTCAAGGAATCTGCTCAGTTCTCATCCATAACTTAGTACAGCTTAGGGAATGACTTGCTGGAGAGGACCTCTGCAGAGAAGGACTTGGGTATCCTGGTGGACAGCAAGATGACCATGAGCCAGCAGTACGCTCTTGTGGCTAAAAAAGGCCATTGGTATTCTGGGGTGCATTAAAAAGAGTGCAATCGGCAGGTTGAGGGAGGTGATTCTCCTCTTCCACTGTGCTCTGGTGAGGCCACATTTAGAATACTGTGTCTAGTTCTGGGCTCCCCAGTTGAAAAAACAGGAATCTTCCTAGAATGAGCACAGCAGAGGGCAAAGATGATAAAGGGCCTGAAGTAGCTCCTATATGAGGAAAGACTGGGTAACTTGGCTCTGTTCAGCCTAGGGAAAGTCCCAGTCCCATGGAGACCTCAGACTCCTGACTAAAATCATGAACTTGTGCCAAAAATAAATAAATAAATAAACAAATAAAAATAATTAAAAAAAAAACAATTCAACACAAGATTTGTGTGACCTGGAACATGAAGGAGCTCAGCACATCCTAATATAACAAGGGCTAATTTCACATATATCTGTACAAATCCAACTAACCACATGACATATTTTTTAGTATGCTTGTATATATGTTAATATACATATTAACAAATACACTATATTTGTTATTATATACTATATTAACAAAGAGATATGCTACATAAATAAAATCCAATGTCACTACTGTACGTTATGAAGTATTCTCTTTTGGCAAATATGCTTGGAACTGTTATAAAGTACATTGTCTTTCCTTAAAGCACGCCCGCCCTAGCAGCATAGAAGCAGGGTTAGAAAGGGCTAACTTCCAAACAAGTAGATTGACCATTGCTTTTCTCAAAGCAAGGTAGCAGAAACATTGTCAGTTTTAATAAAATGAAGCAATACCTGTACCAGAATCTCACTCAGCTCTCACAGACACACAGCTTGGTTCAGATGAGAGAGGCTGTTCATATAAGATATCTTTTTCACACCTAGAAAGTGTTTACAGTAATATATGGATGTGTTAAAGCAAAGTAATATTTTCCTTTAAGACACATAGAACATTAGATTATTATCTGAATACTTGCCTTTAGCATCCTCTTAGTTACTGCTATATTTTATTCCAAGGGATAAAGGAAAACTTCCATCATTTAGAAGCTGTGGCAACACTTCTGACTGAGTAACAATAGTACAGATGGAGAATAATCCAAGTATTTTCCAAATACCTTTGAAAAGCACCAATAAAAATTAAATCTGTAAACATATATGGAAGCATTTAAATGTACAGCACATTATTCTTACTAATAAGACTGTACTTGAAGAGGCAATAAAGCTCAGCACTCTTACCTTCCCTTAATTGCATTAGAAATGACCGTTTGAGGTTGACTGAAGCTCCTCTTAATGGATTTTGAATGGTATGCACTTTTTCCACCTCCTGTTTTAGAAGTCTCTTGTTCTATTTTGATGTACATCTTGTGCCTAAATTGGCTGGGAGATGCTCTCCTGTGCACTGGTTAGCTTGCAATCACATGGGGGGTTATCTTTCGCTTTTACAAGGCTCTGCACCACCTCTAGATTTGAAGCTACACAGTTCCAACTGTACTTGCAAACAGAGTAACATATTTGGCAGAAAGAGGACACACCGTCTTCATGTCTTGTCTGTTGGTAGTGCCTCTGTAGTCACGCTTTTTGGCACTTGGAAAAACAGCTGCCATTTGCTCCTAGGGCATTAAGAAATTACATCCAGCTGCTTCAGCTCTTCACTTCAGCACATCAAAAAGCTGTAGGGTTTTTTCGTGTGTTCAGCAGCCACAGATTTTGCAGAAGACAGACACTATACGCTAATGAGACATAGGAGAGCCTAACTGCTCTCATTAGGAGACATGATCTCTTCCTCCGTGCTCTTACAGCTCCCTGGCTGCATGCCACAGATTTGTTTTTAGGAAGATATCTTCCACGAGGCTTAAAAGTCTTACAGGGACCTCTACGCATGCTGAAGAGCAAACATGAACACAATAGGATGGAGCACTAAGGAGATCCCACAGTAAAATGAAGGTAGGACTTACCAGCCGAAGTCTAGTCCTACAGTGTTAAAGCAGGAAAGGTCCAGAGGTGATTCATTCCAATAGGAACCTATCTCATTAAACAGTGTCCAGGCAGATGTAAAATCAAACTAGAAAAATCAGTCCACAGCTCAGCATTAAGATCACATCAGGCACATCGCAGGCAAATCTACAGCATTAGCCAAAAAACAAGACAAGAAAGCAGTCTTCAAACAGACCTGAAGAGCAACACTATTCCAAGGAAGCTCAAAGAAGGAACAAAGAATATAGAGCTAGGCTTAAAAAGAGCTCTTAGGTTTGCAGCTGTGGGTGGAGATTCCAGGTTAAGCTGCTCAGAGCCATTAAGGTTCATGCCTCAATGCACCTGAAAGCACCAAGGAAGTAACAATTCATCTCTCAGGTACATTAGCACAAAACAAGGTGTGACTACACTATTGTGGTAGTTTTCAGTTCATTCTGTTGGCTGATTGGTTGTTTGTTTTTTATTGCTATTCATCCCCAGTAGAGACACATCCTATCTATGCTACTGGATAAAATACATCCAAGAAGCTACTTTATTTTTCTATGCTCTGGTACATCCTTTTGGAGACTTTATGATTCATGCCCTTCTGAGAAACTTTTGAAAACTAACTAACAGTGCTCATGGGTGCACATACCATGCTCAAGGGGTTGTGGGTTCATAGTAGAAGCTGTAGCAAAAAGAATGATAAATCCCTCACTAAGGTTTTAAGACTATCCTAACAAGTGTAAAGTTTTCAGGCCTTTGTTTCCTCTATACTAGCTTGTTCTACCACTTCCAGAAAGGAGTTAGATATTTCATGTAGATTTAATCAGGTAGAGATAAATGTCCTGTCCTGGCTTTTTCTGGCACATTTTTTTCTGACTCATCATCACTATGGTCTTTGCATTTTATTTTTTCCCTGTGCAGCCTCAGGTATCTTTTGGGGAAATCAACGGGACAATATGAGCAACTGGCATAGTGATGCAGTGGTTAATTGCATTAATTAGTTGCTGGATAGCCAAGGAGAGAGGTTGAGAGACCAAGACCAATTAAAAAAAGAAAGGGACAACAGAACAGGTATTTCAAGGCTCTAAAAGAAAGAGAACTCATATATTTTTAGTATAGCTAGTAGACAAAACCAGTATGTTCAATTTTATATTTGGTTTTCAGGTAACAAATTTGGCAATGTTCTTCGATCTTCTGCCTGATTTATAAAACCTGCTGGCAGCATAACGCTCCTCTATTCAAAGGAGAGAAAGCAGTATGTTTCTTATGAATGTAATTGTGAAGGTGGCCAGCTAGGAGTTGCTGCTTCTTGTATTGAAAAATCCTACTCAGCTGTCAGAGAAGTGGCTGTAAGGCCATGGGGAGGCTGTATTTCAGTATGTCTCTCAGCAAGAGCCATTGAGAAAAATGCAAACAGTGACCTCAGAGATTCCCAGTAGCGGTCTGCAGTTGGAAAAAAATATATAGCAATTAAGCACATTCCTGAGGTATGGGAATATATTAATCCAGTATTCCCTTCCTACATGCAAGCAGAGTGCGTCAGCCAAAAAGACGACTGGCAGAAAAAAGATTATGGTAAGAGCTGGTTCTGAAAAAAATAAAAAATAAATTGTAATAGTTTTCACTTAACTGAGGCAAATGAGGCTAGCTTGAGAATGATGGTAATACTCATCAAAGTGAAATAGTTCATACAGAAGTTTTAAACAAACAGAAGGTGAAAAACCAAAAGAGTTTGTGACTGATTTAAGGTTGAAAAGTTAATCTTGCAATTGCAGTTAGCAATCATGTTAATTGAGTTCATGATAAGAGACCAGATGGTGATTATGACTGGGAGAAAACACTCAGAGAGACTGATTACTAGAACTTTGAGATTAACACTTAAAGAATAAAAATTAAGAAATACCACAGAATATCAAAGGAATTTGACTACATTATGATGATGTTGGGAATGGACCAAAGTGTCTGATGCTAAAGCCACTACCGGGAATGTAAAATGACATGATGACATAAAAAGAAGAGCATGAATGGCTCAAAGTAAGAATTTGAAAACTTAGTACAAATAGCTGCATACAGAACACTCATATGATAGTAAGTTCTAAATCCTTTAAGACTGACAATACAAAACTCAGTTTCCCATGAATGCTTTCAAGCAGGGAATGTCACAGTCCTCTTGTAATTACAAAATCAAATCTGAAGACCCTAATTTACATCTTACAAGTTGAAGAGCAGACCTATGCTCAGTTATAGAAGGTGATTGGAACTCTGTCCACATGTGTAAAATTTTAAGTCATTATATGATGTCCATACAAACTGAAACAAAAATTAATGATTTAATGCCTTTGTGAAAGTGGGCTTGGCAAGTAACCTACTTTCCTAAAGGAAGAACATCTTTTTTTTTTCCCCGAATCTGGAATGCATGATTATAGAAGTCATGCAAAGTTGAAAAAAACATAATGATTACAAGCATACACACTTCGCCTTTGACAAAAATCTAAGGAGCTGAGTTTGGTTCTACAGTATATATCACTGGGCATTACTTTTATTTCAGTTCAGTCACAAAAGGAGAGCAGACTATAACTGTTAGATCATCTTCCAAAGCAGAAGGTACCTACAGTAAAAGTTACCAACTTTATTTTTGTATTTTGATTTTTTTTAAATCAAACTAATCAAACTGAAGTAATAGAGATATTAACCTTGAGGGGGAAAAGAAAAAATGTGGAGAAAGTTGTTTCGTAAGTTTAATCAATAGTGTCCTGGGAATAATTGTTGCCCCTGATCACATCAAATACAGATATGTGGATGCTTGAAAATATGAGAACAACTGCCCTAGACAATAATTCTCATTTCCAGTTCAGATCTTCTAAAAGATTCTACTAATAAAGAATTGCTTGTTAAATCCTATTTACATTAGACACAGTCATGGGATTCATATAATTTAATTTTAACTATCCAAAGTGAGTTTCTGATTTCAGCTAGTTACATAGGTTTCTTCTACAGTAAGTGGAGAAAATGAGGTACTTTGAGAGGATTCATCTTTTTCATATCATCCTAGGACAGATATCTAAGATAGCAGAATTAATTGTTCTCTGGAGCAATTGATCTTCATTTTATCTCTACAGACTACAGACAAAGTCTAAACATTTATCTTTAATGAGATGCTTCATTTTTGATGGCCAAAATTAGATAGGAAAACTCCCACTTGTTATACCTGGGAAAGTAATCTCTGATCATGGGTCTCAGTATAATAGGCAGGAATTTCAGCAATTTTCATTGCAATGTAAGTTAAAAGATAGCATCTTTCCCTCCTTACCTCTGCCACTCCTTTTATCCTCAACTGTATGGAAAATGACAGTGAAATATTGAAACATACATCAAATAAAAAGTGCATGTTCTGATCCTTTTGTTTATTTACTAAATTTAAGGATGGCATTGAAGAGTACAGACCAGCAAGTACCAGCTTGGACTGGTTTCTGTTCTACAGGGAGGCATGTAGATGATTTGTCTGAGGAAAATGAGCCAAGAAATCAATGAGGTCATGACTGAAAATGGTAAAGGTAGCCCTCTTAAGATGCTGCCACTCCAGCTATATAAAAAAAAAATAGACGTGCAACACATACTACAATAAAGTACAAACAGTGCAACATAAAATGAAGATAAAGACAATGCATTCAATATACTCATGGAATGGGAAGACTAGAACTGAAGTTGAGATCCCAAGAGAGATCTGAGCTAAAATGAGTGGACATAAAACTTCACAGATGGTGATACACTATCGCAGAGTAGATCTCAAGGTCCTGTTAAAGCTCTGAGTCATTAACAAGCTAATTAGATGACATTAATTATCAGGTGTATTTGAAATCCTATTAAATGAAGGGAAATTGTTACTTAATATGAATTTTTATACTAGAAGGGAAAAGAAAAAAGGAAGGAACACCATCTTTTAGAGGTTCTGGAAAGGCCCAGCTGCCATATCATACAGATGTTTCCACTGGGCTTTGCTGACTAAGAAGATTCCATTAAGACAAGTCTCTGTAGGCTCTAAGTAGTTGCTTAACAGCACATGGAAGGTTCAATTTATGTACAATTATGTAGGAATCTCACCAGTTGTTAACACCAGTGAAATTAAAATGGGAGAATGTTTGTTATCTTAAGTTTTACCATCCTCTGACCAGAACTGTCCCTGACAACTCCACTCATACAAAAAAAAAAAAAAAAAAAAAAAAGTTACTCTACTCTCAGGAGTCTTGTTAAGTTGAAGAACATTTTAAAAATAACTCACACAGTAGTCAGACCTTTAGCCTCTAACATTGCTTTATTAAATCACAAAACACAATATATTCAGATAACATTAAGGTTCTGACCTTGGATGCACAAAAGTAAGGAAATTCAGAGGAAAGTTTGAACCTCTTTCTGTGCCTAACATCAGACTTTTGCCTACTGTTTGCATTGAGGGCTTATGGCACCTACTGTAGTTACGAAAGGTCTCCTGGTGGTTTGGTGACCCTTTCACAATTTGTAGGCACAATAGATTAAGGATATGACTTTAAACTGGACATGAATTATCTTGTGCTTTAAGGTTGAATTCAGATCTTCAGCCAAGTTTGGAAACTTTTGAGTTCAAATGTTCCTGTGTTTTAAAGGCATCAAGACAAACCAAAGAAAGACCTCTGATCGACAGCATGCTGTGGTGGTTAATGCAGAAATACAATGTCTTTATAACCAAGCTGTATGAAGATTGAAAAAGTCTCCTCTTGCCTGAGAATCAGCAGGAGAAGTTTCAGGACACAAGAAGAAATTTTTCCTTAGGTTACAAAGGATTCCAAAACTGAGGTTAAATATAAAATTGTGGTTTAATCAACTGTTCCATTATTCTCTAATGAACTAAATGGATAAACACAACTAGAGACGTTTACCATCCCAACACTTAATTGGAAGGAATTATGAAGGGGTTAATTTATTGATTAAAAAAAAAAAGGACTATTATTATTTTCATCTCTCACATAAAACTCTAATTCCAAATGCTTACTCTAAGTATGACATTACAGTGCACACATAATCCATTTTGCAAAATTATGGAAATGAAAGAAAAAATTAACATTAAAAAAGAAGCACGCTGAGCACCTATTTTCTAAAATTAAAAGCAATGTAGAGCAACATACAATAGCAGCTCTACAAGGTGGAAGATTAACAACACCTTGTTTCCTACGGCTCTGTGTTCTCAATACCACTGTGTTCCTCACCCTTTAGTTCACTCCCAGGCACCTCAATCTTTCAATCTTTCAGCAAGCACTGCTTGAGCTCACACCATGCTGCTCACACTTATCCTCACTCTTCTCCATGGGTATTCCCAGAAGTCAAGGGAGAGAATGTGGAGTGATATGTGGGTCATCGGTGAGCTTCATGGACCAACTGCTGGCTGAGGGTCCCACAGCCTCCACATGGCCCCTAGACCATATATCTGTCAGGCCTTTGCGGTCTCCATTTATCTGACAAGTTTAACCAAAATCAACCAAGAGGTGACAGATTGAGAGTATGAGGATGGCTGACTGATGTACTCACAGTGATTCACTAAACTTTTCTTATCAAATCAGATGTTTAAGAAGCTTTCTGAAAGGGGAAACCGTGCCCTGACTTGAGCTCCTACTACTCTACTTAATTCTATCTACACACACATGAGAACTCCAAAGTGGTAACTTCTCTCAAATCTTCACACTTGGGAACTTTCCATCTCTCCCAGCCCTGATGCTACACCACACTCACACGTGCAAAAAACTGCACATCTCCCAAATGAAGAAGTACATGTGCTTCCCACATAACCCCCACAGGGTGAGCTGTGGATAACTGCCAGTGCCACAGACCACACCAGTGGAGACACTGGGAAAACAATATTCAGTAACAAGAAACAGAGTTTCAACCCTGTAAAGAGTTCTGCTTTAATCCCTGTTCAGTTCCTAAATGATGTTGTTCTCATTAGTTCCACATAATAGCTAGTTTGTAATTGTATTGTTGATTACCAATGCTAGACAGGTGCCATAGATTTTGTTCTAATTTCTTAGCATAAGGTAATGTGTTTAAAGTAAACATACACACACATACAAAAAAAAAACACAAAACAAAACAAAACAAAAAAAGCCTAACAAGCACTTAATTCTGAAAAAAAGAAAAGAAAAAAAGAAAAAAGAATTTGCATTTTCAGTCTAACAACTTTGATTGTTTCTCATTAGCTACAACAGGGAATTTTAGGTGACAGTTTTGAATCTATGTGTACATTTCACTTAGATTCTTGCATGTAGTTACTCCAAGATTTCAGTTTTATACTGCAAATCATCTAAGGTCTGTCTGGAATATTCGGAAATGTGTTTCTAATTGCTTTCTTCATGCAAAAGAGATGCCATAGATTACCAACAGCAGACCTATTAATCATCAATCTAAGTGCAGCTAGTCTTCTGCATATAATATTTATAAGTTTTTATATACCTCTTGCTAATGCTCACAATCAATGACTGCTTGACAAGGCACACTAGAGAACTGTCAAATACCTAAACCTTTCCAGGAGGTTTAATCTGTAGATGACCATTATTCCAGATTATATTTATGATTAAAAGATTTATATTTTTTAATATCTATTTTCATAGGGAACTAAAAAACTCACTGGCTACACATTTCTTGTAAATCTGGGGGGACTTTTTATTGCTTTCTGTCTGGTCTTTCAAATTATCATTTGCTACTTAATGAGTAAATATGATTTCTCTCTTGTCTTTGTAGTTTCAGAAGGTAACACTATGAAATAAGCCTTATGTTAGCTGTGAACTGTGTGGGGAAATCCAATTACTATATTAGTAATTGTGAATCTCCACATCCTAAGAGACCAAGTAGGAGTCTAATCAATTTCCAAATAGAGTCTGTTCACATTATACATGGTTGTAGCTGCTGGAAAAAAAAAAAAAAAAAAAAAAAACACAACCTATTTACATTCCAAAGTGTGCATTCATCAGCTGCTGGTCAAACAACATCTAAACATTCACTTTTTCCTTTCACAGTCAAGCTCAAAAAATTGTTGTAATTCAGCAAGGAGAACTACAGAGTGCTCTTTCATTTCAGTTGAGTTCTAATGTTGAGAAACAGAACTGATCAAATTATTCATTCCATTTATTTATTTATTTTGCAAATAAACTATGTGATTCATTTTTTTCTCCTGCTTGCAAATCATTTGTGAACCAATCCAAGTGCTGTGACTATATATCTTATTTACAACCATTTCCACAAACCTATTCCAGTCCTAGAAACATTTGCAATCTCTTTTCTTTGAGTATGTGTTACTTGGTCTTTCTTGCGTGCAACTGGTTGCATGGCAGACATTAGGGGACAGACATCGAATCAATCCATAAATTGATTATAAAAAAAAAAACTTTGCTTGAAAGAAGAGGAGTTCTCAAACTATTTGCAGAAGATAAAACTAGATTGAATAGTCATAAATGCATGGGAAAAAGCCCCGCGTTGGTCTGCTTGGGATTCTTCAAATAATATCCATACCTGGCCTCTCCTCTCCTTATCACTGCGTAGGAGTTGTTCTACTTCCTACAAGTTTTAAGAAGCACCAAGACCTTTATCTCACAGACCTCTGCCATTCAGAGGTACTCCTCCATTCCTGAAGCAGCAGGCTCTGTGCATGGCTCTGGTAAGCACTTGGTCTCACACTTACCTGCTTGTCTGCAATCACCAGCCAGAAATAGGAAAAGCAGCTTACGGCTATAAAGCTGACAACAGACGTCTGTGGACATCTCATAAGAAACAAAAGGGAAATATTCTCGGAGGTGACCAAGTTGCAGCCAAGGGCCCTGAAAAACTGTACAGGGTACTCTGTTTCTGTGTTGGATGCTAAAATTCACATCAATGGCATTTGCTGCTTTAACACTCAATTGGCCTTTAACTCTACTGGATTTCTGTTGCCAGAAGACTGGGCTTTGAGGTTTTTTCCTTCTTCCTATAGTTTACCTCAGAAAAGGTAGGTAGGTACTGCCCTGAATTGATCCTCTGTGTCTTCTACTGACCAACAGTAACAAAACTATAACTGCATGAGAAGAGGATAATGTTCAGCAGCAAGCTGTGCGTTTCCTTCTGATCCTGAAGTAACTTGTGGCAATAGCAGATAAAATAATTTTCCAAACATAGACAGAAAAGCTAGTAAGGAAGAAATTCATTGTTCAGTTGTGAGAAATAGCCAGGCACTGAGCACTTTTCACTGAGGACACTGCCTCTCTGCTCAGCACTGTCATAGAGGCTTCTCACAGAGGAAACACAAGGTTTTTAAACTTTCTGGTTCCTCATGTCAAAACTGGGTGAGATTCACAGGAATCTGGGGCCTCAGTGTTGAAGAACTGATGCCTGGAATGCAGCAATACATTTCTCCATGCAGGTTTTTTATTTCTGTACTCACAGGAATGCATATCCCAGCCCAGGAGGGTGGTGGGAGCATGTCCTTTTAAACATGTCCTTTGCTTTAAATGTATGGGTTTGGAATTGAACTGCTACTCATCTGCTTAAACAGAGGGCCCAATGCTTTACCTATGGGAGTCCCACAAGGCCCAGCATGACTCCCTTCAGAAAGTCCCTGTTTGCAGCATCAAACTCAGTGCCAAATTGAAGCAGGACACCTGGACGCACAACAGCATCCGATATCCACAACCCACATTGCTTTGACGATCAGTCCCATAAAATTAGTACATAATCTGCTCCAATTATATACCACTATCATTTTGCACTAGTGTGGGCCACAGTTTTGTGCATATTTCAAGGTAGATAGGTTGAAAGTCCTGGACTCATGCCACAGTGCATGATGCTTTATGTAGTGTTGACTGTTTTAGGATGGCTTTCATTTTTCAAATCTCAAAATGAAACACCTCATGCCTGGTTGTTTTTTTTTTCAGGCATGTTGAACACCATCAGATTTAGTTCCTGCTTTAGAGGAACGGAAAATAATGCCTCAAAAAAAGCCCCGCACTCTCAAAACCAAACCAAAAACTTACACTTCCTTCCCCCCCCAACCGTGCCTTAGTATATTTCCAGTGGGCATCAAAGTATTGAAGTACAATTCTTTCATTCATTAGCTTTCATGTGATGCCCTTACATGAACGTATGTTTAGCTCTCTTGCTGAAAGGACCATCAGGCCCTTCAGAAAACCAAGAAGAACATCTTGCACTCATTTCCCGCAAATGCATTCCTTGAAAAGTAGTTTGTTTTAGCTCCACAATCTCCCATTGAGTTCATCAGCAAAATCTGTTCATTCACAGACTCAGCTAAATGACAAGAGATGACTTTTCCATCAAGATATTCTCCTCTTGGTATAAGTACATTTGTTCAGATTTGTTGCCAGGTATCCATCCCCTCTAATGGAACACAATTATGCCCAGAACATTATTTTTGTAATGCTTTATAAGTACCACTTTGGGCAAACCTACTATCTTTTCACCACATGCATGCTATTTACAGTTTCATTGGATTGCTTCAATGCTCGCTTCAGGTTTCATCTCTAGAATTAGAAAGAGAAAAATATTAATCATTTAACTACTTCTGCTGGAATATGCCCTGACATACTTTACAACAACAACAACAAAGAAGTGGAATTTTCTAATGTTTCTCAAGCAATTAAAGCCATTATGTATGCTGCTTCTTTAAAGCTAACCTAATTGGATGGTCATAAATGAAGGCTGCTCTGAAGGTAATGCCTGTTTTATTATGATGGCCCATGACATCAGAGGCAGATAGTGGTGGTATGGCAGCAGAAGTTGAACCTTACACCAATATTACCTGACATTTTGTTACTATGATGGCAGCAAAGAAGAAATCTGATGAAATGGTGTCTGGAATGGAAGTGAAGATGAAGCAAAGATGTGTCAGTGAATTCCTCCCTGAAGAAAAAATGGCACCCACTGACATTCTTCAACACGCTGAATATTTCTGGAGACCAAACAGTGGATGTGAGCACAGTGAGGCATGTTTCAGCAGTGGCAACAGTGACATGAAAGACAAGCCATATTCTTTTTGGATGGCCACACACAGCTGTCACATCATGAAATGAAGAGTGTCTTGATCAGCTCATCCATGCAAATCAGCTAACAGTAATGACAATGTTGAAAAATAGTGTTTTGTAGCTGAAATTTTGCTCTATCAAATTGTGCTATTGTTCTCTCTGTGTCTGTTGTAGTTTCTATGGAAATAAGTACGAGGTATTACTTTCAGACATGTTGGAATTTAGCACAGTTAGCATTATGAGGAGGAGGCCACTGCTTAGCGAATCTTTTAAAATAGTCCAAACATACTATTTATCATCTCCAGTAGTCTCAAAGTGGCTGTTTATGTTTTACTTAGACTTAAGTGAGGTGACTGCTTTCTGGCCACTGAGTAATATTTAATGTATCTTTCAGTAATACTTTTTCAAAAGCTATTACCAATCTGTGTGCATGCAGAAATATTGTCATTGGTATATAGGCAAACATCAGAATGTAAACATATTTTGAAAGAGATGTGCTAAAATGATGTCAAGGGAGAGGTGAATATTGCTTCAAGAAGAGTAGTTTTTTTAGAGATTACTACCCATAAATTTCATCAGAGCTATGGGCGCAGAACATCCAGACTGAAAAACAGGCTCTTTTAATTTTGTCTATGTATCCTGAGGTAGTCATTGAGCCACTGGTAAATTGTTTTTTCAATTAATTTTGAAGGCAAGGTAGGATTGATACCAGCTCCATGTTTTCCAGATACTCTGTAGAGATCTTATTAAATCAAGGACGTGACCTTGTCAATCTTAAACAGAATAAAGAAGAGCTTGTACATAGAGGTAATTTACCTAACTGTGCTGAAGGGACTGAAAAGGACAGTGTTTATATTTAGTGTGCTAAGATGACTCAAAAGCGAAGGAAACCCTGTCCTGTCTTTTGTGAATTAAAGAAGAAAAGAGATCTGATTTTCTACAGCCACAAACCAGAAGCTCCAGTTCTAGAGGATCCTTAAATTATATTTGGATGTTTAGAATATTGTGTAAAACATTGCAGTGCAAAACAAAGCATAAATTATGGAGGGATGGCTTATTGTATGAGTGTCCAATATTTTGGCTTGCCTGGGCCACACTGAGTGAAGAGGAATTGTCTTTGGCTGCATATACATATGCTACTCCAAAAGTAATGCCTCCTATTTCTTTCCACAGAAACTACAACAAAAAGTACAATAACACTTTTTGATAGAGCAAATTCTCAGCTACAAAACAGCATTTTTCTACATAGCTACCACCAGTAGCTATGCATTTTTGCCAGCAATGAACAGGAGCCTGCATACTGTGCTCATAAAAAAACACCGGGGAGGTGACCCACTGTTACTGTCACCACTGCTGAAACACACCACCCACTGCCTCACTGTGCTCATGTCCACTGTTTGGTCTCCAGAAACATTCAGCAAGCATCAATGAACATCAATGGATGCCATTTTTTCTTTATGGAGGAATTCAACGACACACCTTTGCTTCATCCGTACTTCCATGTCAGACCCTGTGCTGTCAGTCTACACCTCCACTGCCATCTGTCTCACGGCAACAACGTATAAGAGAATATTGGTGGGAAAGTTCAACCTCTGCTGCCATACCACCATCATCTGCCTCCAATATCATGGGCCAACACAATTAATCAGGAGGCATTACTTTCAGAACAGTCCTTGTAAAATATACAATAATATTAAAATATAAGAAAACACTTTATTTTTAATATTTTTCTTAAAACACTAAAAAAAAGAGAGTAACAAAACCATAAAACTAGTAGGATATGTGACCTTGGTTTTGTGAATCCAACACATCAGGTTGGCTCAATGGCAGTGGCTGCAATTCTTAGTGAGGTCTCAAGGTGTTAATCAGAGATTTAAAAAAAAATTTTACTCTTCCTGTACTTCATCCTTGACAGCTGTTCACAAATGTGCATACTGCCAGAAAGCAATGACATGAATAAGGTGTAACTGTGAAGCAAAGGATGTTTTTCTCTGGTAATATAGGGATTATGAAAGACTGGTAAAGACAAGATCAGATTTTTGAATTAAATTTCTGATTGCAGCTCTACACATTCCATTTGAACATTTGCAGGTAATGAATTTATATCAACTTGAAATGGTGCCACAGTCAGACTGACTTATTTATTTATTTATTTTCAATCTTGAAATATAATCTCAAATTCCTTTATCAAAATGGAAAGCACAGCTGGGTACTCTTTGCTGTTTGGAGCCCTGTGTTTAGCCAATGTATCAGAATGCGTAGAATTATTTGCCATCGCTTGAGTCAGCACTGCACAGCACTGCCCTCCCTGTGCCCTGGTTTCCATCGACACCACGTTAATAACGCACTGATGGTTTGGCTGTTACTGTGTGATGAGTGCGTGTCTGGGGCTTCTTCATGGGGAGAACTGCCACCTTTATAGCACAGGGAGAAGATGGCTGCACTGCCAGGCATGCCACGCCATGGGTTGGACATGCCTGGCTTATTGTATAGTCATGTATTCCAAGCTGCATTAGAGGTATCCACTTCAGGTGATGTAAATGACAACCTCGAGGGTACTGAGAGATATTTCTTTTTAATTCAGTGATACTACATTCAGGTATACTATTCAAAAATCCATTTTCAAATATATTTTAACTTTTAAAAAAAGTTTCAGTTGCAAGATGTTGTCTAAAACTCTAATATTCTTGAGCGGCTTGATTTGGGAGGCAAACCAGTACTGAATATTAAGCTCCTGCCATGAGTTTGTCTATCGTGCTGAAAGCAGACTGAGTATACTAAGCTCTCCAAAGCCTGTTCCCTGGGTTTTCTCTACACCCTAACCATAATATTCAAAACTGTTTCCACAAGGTGCCATAGGTTAGCACAATCAGTAACAGAGAACTCTGCTACCTTGGCATGTCCTCCCTTTAGTCACGCAGAGAAAGCCTTAAGGTGCCATGTTGTGTATGTCCATGTTACACTTACTCTCCAGCAGAAAAGCACTGACTCTTAATAGCTGAGATACTAGTCTGTATGGACGAGGAGGAAGACGCATTCCCTTTAAACTGCAGGACCTTTTGATTCACAAGCACTCCAATATTGACACAGAGGCTGACCCTTCAACCTAACTTCCACAAAAACATGACACCTGCCTATAATCCTTATTCTCAGCTGGTGTCAAGCAATACATTGGTACCAGTCTATACAGCAGAAAATTTGACCTTGCAACTTGCAGCATTACAGACATCAAGAGTCAAACTCATGGTCTTCAATACCAAAAATCACAGATTCGTACTTTGAAAGTTCAGAATAATCTTATTTCAGCTATAACTAAGCAATAGACTGTTTGTAGAAATGAATCAGCTGCTGGAAGAAAGATTATTAAGTGTACTATGCACTTTCCAGTCTCCTAATGGGAGGCAAACATCAGTCTAAGTTTAAATACCATCACAAAATGTAATTCTTACATCTTGTCCTGTTATAAAAGAAAAAAGTTCCCAGAATGGCATCACTCACATCTCTTTTTAATCATTTTCCATCCTCCTCCCCAAAGACTTATTGGTTGGGAAACACGATCATAGCTCCTTATTATGATTCCTCATCATTTATCAATACTCTCACGGATCCATTAAAATATTTCTTGAAGTGGAAAGAGGGAAGATAGGAAGCCTGTTTCTCAGGAGCAAATGGAGCAAATCCATTTTACTAGAAGACTCATGCAGACATTCTGGCTTTTACAGTCTAATTCAACATAAACATAGATGACAACTGGGCAAATAGTGAAAATAAGAGTGCTGTATTCATACCAGTCTGCCACATAATCGTGATATACATTGCAGAGCCTCTAATTTCATAGATAAATCATAAGTTGTGTACTTACAAATCTTCATTTCATCACATCTTCTAAGGCAGATAAGCTGAATTTCATATCAATCACTATGTTCTGATCTTTTAAGCCTTTCATCATTTTAACATAGCACTGAAATAATGGTGCCAAATACTGCAGTTTCTAGTATGGTGAAGCTAGATATTTTAGACATTTTTTTCTATCAAATACTCATCTCCTTTATCTATGGCTAAGATTTTATCTTAAATTACAAGAGGTCCAGCTTGCATTACATTAAAGGTATTGTGGAATTTCTGTAAACACAAAGGATTGAGTAAAGTGTCTAAATAAGTGCTTTATTTTAAGAGAGATACTATATGTAACCCATAAATGCAGTTATGAATGCAAATCTCTGAATTTGGAGTGTTTAGCACTGTTTAGCAGGCTGCACTAGCCCAGACACTGGATAATAGACAATGGAATTCAATTCCTAAGCACCACTTGCAAGACAGAACAGGGCCACTTTGTTGTCTGTTTTTGATAGCAAAAACAGGATTGAGACACCAGCTAAGCCAAAACCACTTCCTTCTGAATCCTCTGTGCAAGCTTTCTTGTATCCTGAGGTTCATGACACAACTGACTTTAAATATTCATTAATGACATCTCTTAGAGCAGAGTGTGCTGTCTCTTGCCTTCACTCTCTCAACACGTCAGCCAGTGAAGACTGATCAACCCCTGCAAGCTCCCACCTAGCACGGATCTCAGCAGGAAGTTCCAGCTTTCCACCCCAGAAAGGCACTTGTCGACATGTTGAGAGCAAACTAAAGTCTCTTGCCATCTTGCTCAGTTTAGTACATTTGCATTCATCTGCTTTTTACCACTGGGTATATCTTATCTGGTATTTACTGTTTGAAGTTATTTAAATGGGATCCAAATCTTATTTATCTAAGCCTATTAGAATTCCAGTTCTGTGTCTACATTTTTTTCTGAGTTCCAGCTTCAAAGGTATTCTTCTCTCTCCTTGTTCGGTTTGGTCAGACTTCCTCCTTTAAGGTCCCTCTCCTCCCAGTACCAAATATTTGCTTTTTTTTTTTTTTTTTTTTAATTAAACACAAGCATAGGGGTACCTAACATGAAAATCTTGAGGTCTAAATGCATCAGTGTATGCATCAGTGCATCTCATCATCTCATCTCTCTGTCTCTCCACCAGCACCATCTTTTTCAGAAGCAATGCTTCTGGGTGCAAAGCTGAAATCCCCAGAGAACCCTACAGTGTGCCATCTCATAACTGACAGTGCATCCACCCTCTGCACTTGCATGTAGAGATATTTTAAAAGGACAAACTCGAAAAGGCCAGTGGTGAGGTCAGACGTATGTAGGAAACAAAATATCTTGTTATCTTGAAAAGGGCTTGCATGACACAGCTGTATCTTTTCTTATTTGGTCACATAAGGATAGATTCTTCCTCGGATGGAAACAAGTTGAAAAATGGGAATTGACCTATTGTTTCTCTGCAAAGCTGGATTAGGAACAGCTCTGATCACCAGCCAGAAACAAATAAGCAAGAGTAGCTGGGGAAAAAGGCAAAAAAAAAAAAAAAAAAAAAAGTGTTTGTGGGGGACTGGATGGTACACAGAAGTTCCCACTGTAATAGAAATGACTCCACTATAAGACAGTTATGGACTCTTTTGTGAGATAGCATTTCACAATTCAGGGGTCTGCCTAGAGCATTAAATCCCATATTGTTAGCGGCACTTGTGATGCAAAGAGTTGGACAAACCTTCAAAAGCTCAGGACTCTCCAACAGAAGCAGGAGAAACAGCTATTTAGCTATTTATTCTACTCATACTTCTGCAGCATTCACATTGCTTGGATTGCAGATGCGAGGTGATGCATCCCTGTCTATTTCCAATAGTATCACTTTATGAACCTAAATAAATCAACTTTTGGGGAACTCTTTCTGGAGCTCCCCACCCAGAGCGTAGCATTTGACTAATGAAAAAACAGCTTGGTGTTGCTGGCAGAATAGAAGATGTCACTGATTGTCAGCCAGCTAAAGTCTGAGCAGTCTTATTTGACTTCTCTGTCCCTTGTAATTTCGTCGATGTTTTGGGAGAAGAATCAGAGCTATCAGCCCCACACTAGTGGGATCTTCTCTGAGCCCTAGTTAAAGTATTTGTGTGCTTTTACTTAAAAGTGCCAGCCACCCAGCAGCATCCTTCTCTGAAGTGCATTCTCCACAGTGGGACAGACAGAAGCTAATATTAGTTAGCTTCTTCTTTGGTTGAGCAGTCAGGTAATTCCCCTGTTATCCACCTCCTACCTTGTTAAGACAGTTAGAAAAATGAGATCTGGCCTAGCTAAGTTTCCCAGTCCAGCTCACTCTCCAGGATCTGGTTCCACTTTATTTCCCCACCTCTACCACCTTTCTCAGTCAAATTGCCATGAAAACTGTCCTACCTGTGGTCCCTTGTTCACTACACTTATGTTTCTGCAAGGCTAACTTCTGTGAGTTATTTTCATTTGTGCACAAATTCCCAGTAAATGTCAGCATACGCTAAGGCTGATACATAAAGGGCTTGAACTAGAAGCATACTATAGGCTCACAATTTTTTGATCGTCTAGCATTACATTTTAATAGCTCTATCAAACACCATAAAACAGGTATCTAGAAAATATACTGCCTGTATTTAAGAAAAGGTTAGCCAGGAGGAGAGAAGGAATGTGGATAACTACAGTCCTTGAATTCTGACTTCAGTAGTATGCAAAGCTTCAGAGCAGCTTCTAAGTGAAAAGATAATTAAAGACAAGAAGGTCAAATGAAAATGGCATAAAATACAGCGTGGGCTTACCAAAAGTAGATTGTACCTGATTAACCTCATACATTTCTTTGATGAGATAACCTACATTCTAGACAAAGGACATGTGATTGATCTCACCTGTCTTAACTTCAGTGAAGTCTATGATAACACACAGGGAATTATTAGTAAAACAGGAAGAGATGGGGATTATTAGAGAAATTGTGAGGATGAGAAGTTGTCTCAAGATAGACACAGAGTGCGCTTTTTAAAAAGGAAAAGTTTATAGCTGAGAAGATATTATAAATGAGATTTTCCGCAAGAATCAGCTATTGACATAGTTTATATAACTTTATATACTTTTATGAAAGTCACCAATGGCCAAGAAAGAAATGCTAGTAAAATGCTGATGAAAGAATGACTCAAAGTATTTTCAGTGCAGGGAAAAAAATGGACAGCAGTACATAAAAAATGGCTAAACAGAAGTCTCGAATAATAAATTGAAAATCTACAAGGACAAACTGAAAGATCACAATCTTTGGTACTAGGATCAAGAAAATATCTTATAGACTGAATGCTCCTACTTAGAAAATGTCTATGGAAAAGAACTCGCTTTCACCTTGCTCGCTTGCGGAACATTCATGGGACTGTGGAAAAGGTAAATGCCATCTTACCATGCACAAATGAGCCATTGCTCTTGAGAGAAAGAAATAGGAAACAAGTCTTGTTATTCACACAAAAAAATACTCAAGTGAAAGAGGTACAAGGAAGAGTAACTTAAGGATAACCAAAGAACCTATTTCAGGTAAGAAGTGTAGGGTCTTGAAACAGAAAGACTGAAAGGAACATGACTGTTTTACACTAAACTAACTACTTAGACTAAAATCAAACTTTGCCCAAACAAATGGGTACAAGTTTTAAATTGGGACACTTGAGTTCAGTGGACCCAAGAACCTAGTATGAGGTGGGTTTTTTTGTTGTTTTTTTTTTTTTTGTTGGTGGTTTTTTGTGTGTGTGTGTGTGTGTGTGTGTGTGTGTGTAAATATGATGTACAAGAAAATTGATTTTAACAAACAGTATTAAAGTAAATGAGATCATATAATAACAGTGCTTACACTAGCCAGGGATGGTAATTAGTTAACTATGAAATATCCCTTCCTGGCCTGTATGTTACTTTTAGCAGAAGAGTGACCCAAGTTTGCAGTGTCAAAAGAGTAGTTAGGCAAATTCTTCTCCAGAAAAGCTCATACCTCGGAAGTCTATTATTGTTATTATTATTATTATTAGCCACTGAAATTTAATATGACAGTTCTGACAGTAAGGAGACATCCATGTTTTCCTCTTGCAGTGGCCACCACTTCTCACGGATGGCTGAGACTGTGGCCAGCACCCAAATCAATACACAAATTCCAAAAGCTGCCTATGAGCACAGGTGTGGGTGGACACACATTTGGCTCTGATGATAGGTTTTCTCCTGTTTAACATTCACAACATCTCCGTGCACCTGGCAAATGCGAGCTTGAGGCTCAGTCTACAAACATGTCCCATGATAGATTTAATCTAGCTCATGTAAGTCGCAGGAAGTGAAGATGTGACAAGCACCAATTCCAGTGGGATTGAAGCAATCCAGCCAGGAACCAAGGAGAGAACATGTACTCCAGTTTAATCACTGCCAGCAAAGCGTGCTTCCCACACTGCCATCTTTATATACACATGTCCCCCAAAGCTAATAATCCTTTTTATCCAGAGGATTCCACATCTAGATATACACTGCAGTTTAATTTGTACTTGATACTGTATGAAAACAAGTGAGAAATTGAGTGCTAGCCTCTCCGGGTTTCTGTATCCTAATATAGACTTATTTCATTACTTCTATCCAACTTATCAGGGCTTTCTTTAGTCCACTGATGGTCTCCGTTATTCATATACATGAAACCAGTAGGAGCAGTATATTTACTAAAGACTGTTTATGATGCACTGAGAAGAGATGGCCCAACTGAGACAGTGTTCAAGTGCTTCCTAGTCAAATCACTACTGTAATTCTAGATGCAGAAAGAATGTTTTTTTCCTAATTCTTTTTTAATCCTCTTTCAATTCTTTAATGACCCGGCTGGTTATTTAAGCACAAAAGTGTTTCAGCAATTGTACTTCAGGGAAGTTCAAGAGATCTGGGAAATAGTGTTCCACAAAAATCATCACTGTTATTGATGCAGGCAGCAGTAATTCAGATGTGGTTTGAAATTTGACAAAACACATCTCAAATAGGAGGACCATAAATGGAAAAGGTTAAACTTTCAGTAACAAGACAGAATATGAGAACAAACCCAACATCAATTCTTTTGCGGAATAAATAATGTGTGAGATGACTCTTTTATAGAGACTAGTCTTATTTAAGATGACAAAAGACAGTGATTTTTCTGACTTCAGATCATGACATTCCTCACATATTATCAAAAAAATCTATGTTTGCCTCACTTACACATGTTACTTCAAATCCACCCTCAGCAGCTGCTTCCTGGAAGAAAATGATGTAACATATGTGAGCAGGTTTGTAGATAACAGACATCTGCTATCCTCCTTTAAAAAATCTGAGAGGGCCCAGGGTTCCCCCAAGTGGCCTCATTCCCATCAAGAAGCACTAACCTAAATCTGCAGAGTATTGCAGCTGCTTTGCACCACGGTAGCAAAATGAAGCATCAGGCTGGATTTACCACATGAGGCACAAATGTAGTCTGCCATTTTCATGGTTGAATGATGGGAGTAGCAGCCAAAAAGATTTCCTCTGAATTATGGCACATAATCTCACAAGATTAGTTTTCATGGTCCAAATCATTCCCCTTGACCCTGAATCCTAGAATTGCTTTCACCTGAAAACCAAACACCTGCCTACAGCTACCGCATATTGGTGCTGGGCCACTTTCATCCTTCTGTTGTTCAAGTGACAGCACCAACTGCCTATTGCAGACATGTTATCCACTCGGGCCTTTTTAATATGTGAGTGTAGATTCAAAGATCATTTGAATGTAACAGCCCTTTGCACTTTGTTGTTTCTGTTGAGCTACCAGCCTTTCTGTCATTGCTATACTATAACAAATGAGGGACAGACTTTTGTCTCCTAGTGCTAGTGTCCAAAAAAAAAAAAAAAAGAAAAAGAAAAAGAAAAAAAGAAGGTTGGCTCAGTTGTCAATGGCAACAGCAATATAATTGTCTAGCATCTAATTAATAGCATAGACTGAGTATAATTATCAGTAAGCTTATGCTTCCAAAAATAGCAATTCTGATTCCTTTCTGCACAAATATTACGCCGCAAACAATCCTAATCCGGCTACCCAGAACAGGGATTACCTGTGAAGTTTGTAGCACACGAGCCCCAACTTTGATATTCAAGATTTTTCCTAAAGATAGACAACAAAAGCTTCCATATATTGAAATTATTTTTAGTTTGGTTTCATCAAAGTTGTAAATTTAGATCTCTCAAATTCTAAGGCTTTTCCCCCCTGCCCCATTATATTCCTGACTTGGCTAGTAGTGTCACTGTTACTTCTTCAGTTAGGATACTGTTGTGATCTGCCCCTGGAGAAGCCTTTACTTTCATCCATCAAAAAAAGACACACCCTACTCTGCTACTTGCACTAGATAACTAAGGTTGGCCAGCTGGAGTATTCTGCTGATTGCTATGTGACTCTTTGTTGTTTGCTGTATTGCATGTGGCTCTCATAGGACTTGAGAAGAGTTTCCATGCAACCAGCTATAAATCTAAGGCACTGAGCTGGTTCACTCTTTGCAAGTGGAGGCAAAGCAAGAGCTTTCGCACAAATATTTAGCCATTCTGCACTTGCATTTCTCCACTCTATGAGTAACTCAAGTTCAGCGTTTCTGAAGCACAAGCAAGGGGTCTGAGGATCATAGGAATGAGTTCTAGCAACTCCAGCAACAAATTGCATTGGTTTGTAAATTGTATTTCATTGTTGCTCACTTATCACATCTCCAGCAAGCTATACTTTCCTCTTGCAGAATACTTATTGAAAACAGGATATAAGGAGATAGTATCTTCAGATGTATGTTAAGAGTCAACTAAAGCTCGAATGTACACCTTTATTTGGGGGAAACAACACCAGTTCAAGCTCTGTTTCTTCGTTTTGTTTCAGAGGGAGGAAAGGCTAGATTGTGACCATACTGGGCAGGGTAAGACCTTCTGAAGGAGGTCTGATTTTAGCCAAAGGATTTTCTCATCAGCCAGATAAGGAATAGAAAAGATTTCCCAAATCTTTAATGTCCCTCTGGGCAAACAACAACAGCATATGATCCTAATGTCTCAAACTTAATCTTAAAACCAGGAAGGATCTTGAGTTTGTAACTGCCTACAAGGCTGCTCCACTGCGCTAATAGGAACCTTTTTCCCATTTCCAGTCTATGTTTATTCATGGCCCTCTTACATCTGTTCCTCTTGCACCAGCATCATCCTCTCCCTTAAAAATGTCTTTTCCTTTGTAGAATTTATCTTTCTAATGCATTTATAGATAGCAATCGTATCCTATTCTCAGTCTTCCCTCTCTTCATCATAATAATGCTAAGCACTTACATAGCACTTTTTATGTCTGAAGTTCTGCAGAGACTTTATGAGTTTCTCCCCACCAAAGAAGATAGGCAGATAAGCAATAGGAGAGTTTTCATTCTTGGCTCTCTGTGCAAGTGTGTGATGAGATCATTCAGGCAGAAAGCTGAAGCTGTCACACTGCAGAGAAGCATCACATTGCAGCCAGGAGAAGAGTCAGAATTTCCAAGTACCAAACACCTTCCAGGCACCAGTCTGGATCAAATCTTATTTCAGGCTGATTTTGCTTTACATCAGTTTTATGCTCCACCTAAATATAGGTGTTTCATAATAATCCATAATCTGACTACTAAAGAAGTGACAGTTTTAGTAGGACAAAGTTATTAAATTTTCTAGTAACACACACACACACACACACACACACAAAAAAAAAAAAAAACAACCAACATATATATATTCTTTTTGCATAATGTTTCAATACTCAGGCTGAAATATCGCTCACCAATCCAAGGGTCACAGCTGAGTTATGCTTTGTTCTTAAAATCCTGGAAGATCTTAACTTTAGAGATTTTTAAATGAGATGATAATAGCCCAATATCTTCAAAAGCAGAGGAATACTTCTGGAGATACTGAAAGAATATACATTAAAAAGTAATGAAGGAATGAGATATGCTCAATGCTTCTAAGAAAATCTTACAAACAGCTTAAAGCCTACATGATAATCTAGCAGGATCTTTGGCTAGTTTTCAGATACATAGCAGGGAAGATGTAAATGTTTAGTGCTAAAAGAGATGAAAAAAGAAAGCAAGGAATCAGATCTTACGCACACAGAAGACAAAAGCTGAGCTTTCCATTTCAATAGTTATTTATGTAAGTACAACCCAGCGAGTTTTCATTCAATGAGAGTCCGAGCAAAATCAAAGTGTTAGACGTCGATCACTCAGTAGAAGGGAATTTCAAATATCTGGATATCCTTGCATCTGATTAAAAAAAAAAAAAAAAAAAAAGACAAATCAATGGATAAGCATCACCCTTCCAACAAAGTCCCATTTCACAGTCTAGATGATTTCCAATAAGCAAGTTTAATTGTCCCCTCATTACAATTGCAAACCTGCATAAAAGCCTGACTATATCAACAAAAATGGTGATGTATTAATGTGTTCTTCATCTTTTTCCAGTGAAGAAAGTCAGTGGGAGAGGAGAGAAAGGTTCTAAACTGGATAAGATGCAGTATTCCTAATATAAATAACAGCATCATTTTAAAAGCAAAGAAGATCAAATAGATCACTGTTTCACTTGAAATTTAAGAGATAGGCAATAAAGTAACCCACTCAGCAGCCACAAACCACTCTAAAGTTGCAGCAGTAGTTTCGGCTACAGTTTTCAAGATGGTTGTTGGCAGTGGTTAAACAAGACCATGGCCCTAAGAAGTGTTTCATCTCTTCCTGAGCTCCTCCAGGGCAGTGACCATTATTGGTTACAAGAGAACCCAGAAGGGATTACTTAAGGCCAGAACTTGGTAATGACTTTTAAATCTGAGTGTCAAGAAAAAGCATGTGACCAACATAGGGGTCTACCTCCCTGCTTTATTCCCTAGACCTGGTAGCATCCAATTCAGACTCTCTAGCCACGTCTGACCCTCCTCAGGCTCCCTTACACCCAATCACAGCAAAAATCAATCCAAATTCCAAGTTAATGACTGTATCATGTATTGTCATTTTCACCAAGAATACCAGAGAAGGTGCAACAAATCAGCAATTGGCCAAAAACGTGGGGTGCAACAGGCTTTCATGCAAACCCCAGCCAAGAAGCCTCCAAAAACAGGTCAAAAAATAAATCCTGTTGATAACAGAAGGACCCAGACCTACTACAGTGGTAGCAAAGAAATACTCATTATCATCAAGCCAACAGAAGACAGTGTAGTTTAGTCTGTTAAATAGTAAGAACATTATCAAACACCAAACAGTAGAAAATGACTGCATTATTCAAATAGGCTTAAACTAAAGGTGGGACAATCCTGGCTCATAATTATAGCCCATCATTTTGAGCAGATCAGCTTTCAGAGTCATCTATTAAAGGTGACTGAACTGAAGGCTGCAAGGACCTAAATGAGAAGGCATAACATATTTCCAAGTCAAATGGACTAAATACAATCTGTTACATGAATTATAAATGGGGAAAATGGGAAGATGTAATAAACCCTGCTGGACAGGCATTTTAATTAAAAAGGATGCTGCAGATGCCTATAGAAAGAGAAGAAGATTGACCAGGAAAGAAAACCACCCCTTAACTTTATCCTAATATAAGATTAATTAATCATTTACTATCAAATTGGAAAAAAATGTATTGAGTGCAGTTTTGCAGCTCTGTCTTCAGTCCAAGGCCATTCAATATTTTCGCTAATGGAATACATCATATGCTTATTAAATTTATAGACAACTTCTAAAGTTGTAAGGACAATGGAAGACAGGACTGAAATTCAAATTGCATTGGCAAATTGGATAAAAGATTTTGCAAAAATGTGATTTTATTCAATTGGAAAAATGAGCGTGAGGCACAATACTTAGGCAGGAGTAATCACTTTTTACCAACAAGATGGAAACAACTGGTTAAGTAGCAATTTAGCCTAAAAGGCTATGATGGTTATAGGATATTATCAACTACACACAATTCAGCAGTGTGGGTCTAAAAGAGATTCAAACACACGCTACTGTAGTACATAAGCAGAAGGATAGTCTATGAAATACATGAAGTGGTGCTTCCTCTCTCAGTACTGTGTGGAGTCTTTGCCTTAGTACTGTGTTTGCTGAGCGTACTTCAAAAAAGAAGTGGTCCAGAATGCAAGAAGAAAGAACTGGAATGGTCAGAGATGTAAAATTTGTTTTCTGCCATCTTCATGGCAAGAGTGAATGAACGAAGAAAACAAAGATGGTGAGAAGAAATTTCGATAGTTATTGGAGTGATATATAAAGGATAAATCAAGAATTGTCATAAGGCAAATGGAGAGTATTCAAAGAAAAAGTATATACATAGCCTTTTTTTTCTTTCTTTCTTTTTTCTTTTTTTTTTTTTTTTTTTTTTTTTTTTTTAAGCTTGATACATAAATTGTGAAGAGAAGAAAACAGAAAAGAGCAAGGTCATTAGACAGTGAAGATAGGATCAATATTAAGCATGATCTCGGTAGGGCCCATAAACTAAACAAGTGCCTGAGCATATTTGCACTAACGATGATGGGGTCAGAATGTTCAGATAATGAGAATAGAGGCACAAAAATGGAGTTACTATAAAACAGAGGAGACTGAAGTGAAGTAGAAGATAAAGTTGAGGGACTTTAACACACACAATTGATGGATCGAAATCACATCTATCCAAAAATTCTAGGAGAACTGTCGTATGAAATATATTGTGATAGCAGTTCCAAATCTACTGCTTACATTTAAGGAAGAATAAAATATAATAATGATAAATTCCAGTGACATACCTGAAAGAAGCAACAGAGATGCAAAGGTAAAGGAAACCAGAAAAATAAAATTCAAAATAGATTAAAAGGAATATGCTGGTCTAACCTAAGAACATACTTTCATTACCGTATTATAGGGCCACAGAACATCATTTATAGCACTACATGGGAAATGATCAGGAATTAAAGGAGGAATGTAGGAATATTCTTAAAGATTGATTTTGTAGCTAGTCTTATTCAGGGGTATTTTTGTTAGTGGATTCAGGGATAAAAACTATGAAGATATTTAAGTAATATACTGATAAGACAAAGCCTGTGAACACTGTCATAAAAGAAAAAAAAAACACCCTGAAAACAACAAGGAATTAAGTAGAAGAAAAGGGATTAAATACTGCTGTAGAAGGCAGTAGTAGCTAATGGTAGATGGGAAATGCAGGCAGAAGATAGGAGGGCATTATTTTGAAGACGAGGATGAGTCTGATCTGATCCCAAGTGATATTAAGCCAAAGTAATTGCACAAGACACGGGAACCACTAAAAACATGGCATGGGGCATTGCAAAAATGCCCTTTGCAGTCCCACCAGGCAATTTCAGTGATTCATGTCACACACACAAAAACAAACAAACAAGCAAACAAACAAAAAGGATTAATTTATGCTATTTAAACTGGAGCAGGTGCACAAAATAGATTCTAGTATGGTGGGGGAAATATAAAGATTATCTGAAAAGAAGAGAAACTGTTTAACAAATAAAGACTGAGCGAGAATATAATAGTTCTCTATAAACATATCAAAGAGGTAAACACCGGGGAAAGAGAAGAGCTATTTAAGCCAAAGGCCATCATTCCCACAAGAACAAACAGGTAGAAGCTGGTCATAAATAAAGTTAGACTGGCAGCATTATTTGCAACCACCAGAGGAATGAAGCTCTGGAGAAGCACTAAGGAGCAGGAAATCAAACTATCTTCTAGTGCAGTGTTATTGGTATGTGAAGGCAACATGCAAGGTGCTGCCTGGCACTGCAGGGGGATTTAATTCAGTGACACACAGAAATCCTTCCCATCCTCTGCCTCATAAAAATTAGAGAGGTCTCTCTAGAAAAGGTTGAACATGCATATATTAATCAGTTGTGCTCATCACAGAAGTATTTTCTAATACACACTGTGGAGAAAAAAACAACCATCGTGACAGGGCTTCCAAGGTTCTGCTGTGATACTAAGACTTGTATGAGAAAGCTGTAACAAGGAATTCTCCTCTAAGAACTGTCAAGACCTTTACAATGCAAGCTTTTCAAAAATCTGTCCCAGCACATATATATTGATGATACACATAGAGTTAAATCCTGCCATTCCTATTCCATGAATTCTACCTAAACAAAATCTACAAAATAGAATCTCTTTCTATGCAGCATCCTTAAATGTCTAAGTTCTTCCAAAGGAAAATAGTGCATACACAAATTCCAGAATTGCAACAATTAGAACAGGTCAAATCTCAAAGAAATAAAAAACAGTTTTGCAGATTTTTCTGTATCTCAAAAATGAGTCCAAATCACATCTTATTTCTATAGCTACTGCATATATCACATTGCATACAAAATAAAATATGAAGAATCTGGCTTAAATATATATGAAGTGCTATACAATTTTCATCTACTAAAAAGTCTCTTCTTATAAATTATTTTTATTTGAATAACAGTTTTGATTAAGCTTGATGAAATATTCCATTAAAATTGCAGTAGAGTGAATGAGAATTTATAAATTCATCAATTCCATCGGAACCAATTAAATTTTGTAAAAGTTAACAGTCTGTCAAATTACCTTTTCAACAAAACATTATATTTTAGTTCGTATTTGCCCATACCTGACACACATTTTCTACTAAAAAATGCCGTCTCACAGCACTTTGCCAAGGGGAATAGTTTCAAGTCCTTTAGTACATTACAAATGAGAGACTGGGGAAACAAAGATAATTTGCCCAAAGGGAAAACAGTGCATCATCAAATATTGGACCTCAGACTGCCAACCTCCAAAACTCATCTGTATTTAATGATCATGAAACAATTCATTTCTGAATGTACATATGCAAAATATATGGAAAATAGTGAAATGTTGTGGTTGTGCAAAGAAGTGCTATATACGGCATATTTTGCAAAATTATATAGCTTTTGACAGTTTCCCTTACTGAAGAATAAACTCATTTTCCCAAGGAGTGACATAGGTGTTATGACAGAAATGCTGTGAAATTGTTTCACTTCAAGATATGATTCAAGAAAACCCAGACATCATCTCTGCACAGCAAATTTGTACGAGGCTTCAAGAATTACAAGAATCCCAGACAAGTCCTTTGTTAAAAGGTAATAGTTTCTCCTGGGCTGACGGATACCATCAGGTCAATAAATCACTTAGATTTTCAAAACACAAACTAAGAAGATTTAAGTGACAAGGAAATTTACTTTTGTCATCTTGCCTAGGGGTAATGGCTGCTCTCAGGATTTGCACAATGCACCTCATATGCTGCTGGGTGGGCCCTCCACACTGGGATAAGCCACTTCTTTCTTCGTTTCAGACAGAAGTCAGCATAAAGCACACAGCTGTCCACTGAAGTTAGATGAGGTGTTTCTGAAACCTCCTTCTGGCCTGCTGGAAGAGCCAAAGTATCAGAAAGCCTCATCTGAATTTACAGCTCATGATTAAATTTTAATCCACAGCTGATTAAAGTCAAATATTTATTTATTTTTTTTTAATTTATTTGTTTTAATTGCCACTGAGACTAAAAACAAGTAAATCTCAACAGGCCTGTGATAGGACTCTGAATTTAATGGAGTGTTAATGCTATAACACTTGTCGACAACATGTTTCCTTTAAATACTATCATAAAAAAAAAAAAAAAAATGCAAAGTAAGCCATAAAGTAATCACTCTCCAGTGTTACAGCCAACGCACAAGGAAGGGAAATCTTTTATTTAAAGGGCTGAAGTAGGAACTTGGAAATCCTAGAATATCTATAAGAGAAGGGATCAGATGGAATCAACTACTCATGGTCTTATTAATTAGGAGAGAGAGACCTTAAGTTCATATGGGAGGCCTGCACTTTAACAACCCTGGGTTGGAAATTATATCTATTTTGAAGGTAACAGTTAGGAATTCTATCAATTACTGTTCTGATTGAGACAGACAATCTTAAAACAAGTCTTTAATTGCTTATAGTACTTCATGTGTTCACTTGTGCCTCAGTAGTAAAAGTTATACCTAATCCTCAGGACTGATACTGCCTACAAGTGTTCAAAATCAGCATTTCTGAGAAATTCCTCAGCTCTGATCTTAACTTGGATCCTGATTTCCCATGTAACATTGACCAAATCAATCAAGTTCTTCAAAGTCTCTGAAAATCCTCTCCAACACAAGAAAACACAAAACCTTTGAAACCAGAACTCAACAGACCAAAATAATCTGAGTTCAGAACATTAATATCTATCCATAATTCACTTTAGTGTCCCTCTGTAAAACTCTGCCACCAACATAGCCATAAAAAGATATATAAACGAAGTGTGGCATAATGGACTTTGAGAAATTAAACCATTTAAAATAAAAGGAACCCCAGACAAGTACTTCTATATTATGCATTTGTGACTTAGTTTGCTAATTAAAACAGATAATAAATATGTTCACATGAAAGGCATCCCATATGATTTTCTTTCTCAACTCAGTGACTTCTATTTGTTCAGTGCTCTAAAGCAAAATCATATTTATCACAACTAATTATCCAGATAATTCCTTGAAATGGTCCTTTCGTTTAATTATCCTCTAATTCAGGGTCTTCTGTAACCGATAAGAAGAAGGTAGCTTGAGAAACAGACAATAACTTACAATCCATACTTATCAAAGACAATCACTTACAAGGCTTTGGTAAGGAAACATTTTATTTCGAACTGAGTGCCTCAAAAAGAGACTCACTGTGCAGTCATTTCAAAACTGTCAGTTCCAGTAGTCTACAAATGTTTGTTTCAATACTTCTTAATCACTGATTTTATACTGTCAGTTGCTTTCTTTTATTTGACGCTGCACTCTCTGCTAGTACTGACCCACAAATTTCCCATGCAGATAGGACAGATTCACGGACCTCACACTCCCTACAGGACGCAGAACATTACACAAACAGCATTTTAGTCTGATTAATGGATCTGTGCATCACATTAAAACATCTTGCTTGGCTCTTGCTTCTATTACCTTAGTCAGTTCCTTTACATAAGTTAATCTTACCCGTCATACCACATTTGTCTCAGGGTGAGTGTTTTCTTTATTCATCCTCTTTTTCCTGCTTCATTTCTCTCAAAATGTACCAGCAGGTCTGCGCTGCAGGTGGCCTAATCTGCTGCACTCTCACCACTGCCAGGAGATGTCCATGGGGATGCAAGTACAACCTGCTCAGAGCACAGAGAGAAGACACGTCTCCAGCCAAGTCTGTGGACAGAGATGTGAAGCTGCACATCTTAGCAGTAGGAAACTCATGGAGCTCCTCAGCTGCATCCCAGCTCAGGGCAGAGCAGAGAAGGTGGGCTGGAGATCACGGTGGAGAATTTGAGCCACTCAGTGCAAGCACAGAGACACAAAAACACTCGAGGAACTACTAGAGCAGGGCTAGCTAGGTCACTGCCAAACTGCTACAGGCTGATCATATGGCATGTAAAACCTGGTACAAGTAAGTCCCAGATCTCACAGTGCCATATGAAAAAGAAATGTGATTTGTTAGGGAATTTTATACGATTCTACTATTCTATGATATCTTTTCACACTGATTCTGACACCTCATATTCCTCCCAGTACACCAAAACAGCATTTTTTTCCCTATTCTTCTATTTCTTCCCTAAATTCTATATGCTTATATTGGCTTTCAATCTGAACTGTAACTCAAGGGTAAACCCATCACAACCACAAAAGATATTCCAAATTATATGAGGTTGAGTAGAAACTTTTACTACTGAAATTTTTGTCAAGTGATTTTATCAGCTAAAACTTCTTAATTGGAAAGCAAAATCTGTATATTTATTGGAAAGTCTCTTGGCATTCTACTGCTTTAAATACTTTAAAGTCCTCCAACAAGTATTTTAGATATCCCTTCCCATACTCATCCATGGTGTCATGATGCCTTTGCCCTTCAGTTGCAAGAGATCAAGAAAAACTGGTGTGTAAATTAACACTGTCAATGCTGTTCCAATATCACACATGCTGGGCCAGCATCCTACACTTAAAATCAATGGCACAAAAGGCTGCCATCAGGAGCAGAGCTGGTGTGCCCCAGGCGGTCTGCCATGAAAATCTAGCACTAGTCAATTAAACTCTGTTCACTGCTTAGGTTTGCAGCAGGAGTGCTGCTGATACAAAAACAAAAGCAGCCACATTGTTTGTGTTCTGCAGTAAAGCACAGCAATGGCATGGGGTGAGGGCTGATACACTGATGGAAAGAGGGCAAAGTCGTATAGAACAGAAAATCACACTCATAAGAGCAGGGACAGTATTACAGAGTTTTTTGCCTTGAGAATGAGTGCTTTGATTGCTCTCTTCTGTTTAAAAGTTCCTTTAACTTTCCTCAGGGTGCTATGGAATATATGTATTTGCATAGGAAGTGACCATAATACTTTGATCAGAGATCATAGTGACTTGTTAGGGTTATTTTTTTTCCTGCTGAACCAATCTGCTAGTGAATATTTTCAGTTACAGAGTGTTATTGTGCCAAGTACAATAGTGTCTTGCTGTTAGGTTATGCTCCTGCTCAACTCAAGATCATTTGTGGGCCACCCCCTCCTTCCTTCCTCCAAGGACTCCTGCTAGTTTCTGGAAAGGGGAGTAAAACCTGTGATGAGATGCACTGTCCTTCCTGGAAGGATGACCATTTTGTTTAACTATGTCCTCCAGTAAATATTCTTAGAATGTTTCTCACTTGCTCAATATAGAATCATTAAGGTTGGAAATTACTTCAAAGATCATCTAGTCCAACCACCAGCCCATCACCAGCATGACCACTAACCACTTCCCTTAGTACCACACCTACATGGCTGTTGAACACCTGCAGGGATGGTCAGTCAATCGCCTCCCCGGGCAGCCTGTTTCAATGCCTCACCTCTCTTTGTGAGAGGACATCTTTCCTAATATACAACTTGAACCTCCCACCTGGTGCAACTTAAGGCCATTACCTCTTGTCCTATGACTAGTTACCTTTCTTTTCTTAAATGGAGAAGAAAACAAGGTCCACTATCAGTTTAATAAAAGGTCTTGATCAACATCATGCCAGGCTCCTGCTAACTCCAAAATGGACAGAGACCACCTTTATCTTATGCTAACAAAGACAGCAGGAAAGACATCCTTTCCCGCATATGTTCAAGAATGTCAGAGGAGCCGTAACAACTGCCAGTGCTGAATTGCTATCCTCTTCTCTTTACAACCACAAAAGAGAGAGAAGTAGGTTGTTAACAAGACAGCCCATGTCAAGCAAAGGTCCTACAGAGCCAAGAACAAAGGACTCGGTACACCATGAGAAGCTATCACCTCACCCCTACCCAAATATGAAACATGCAGCTATCTGAAATGCCAGAGTCTTTCTCTTCTCTTTTGGGAAAAAGGTTGTACAAGAAGAGACAGAGGGACGGCCCAAATCTGCCTGGTTTAGGAAGCAGATCGGCTGACAGGAAGAAGGGAAAAGGAGGAGGGAAAACACAAAATCCTAGCCCATGGCCCAAACCGTTTGTCCAGCACAACAAGGCCCATCAATAATAGGGCTAAGAAAAGCTGTGAAAGAGAAGGCTGCATGGGCACCTCAGTGCCCCAGTTGGCCTCCCGAGACTTGTGGGGCTGAGCCAAGAGGCCTTTGCCTGAAGTGGAGATCAGTGCTTACTTCTGGCTTCACACTCCCAGCACTGCACCTTTCTCACCTCATACCTCCACTGAGGTGGTGCCAAATCCACCCTGTCACTTCAGATTTAAGATATGGTGGCAAGTGCAATACATTCTGTGTTATAACTTGAAACTCAAGGCCTAGACACTGCAGTGAACAACTGTAATGATTACTTTCCAGTAGGGTTACTAATTTGAGCTCATGTCAGGCAAGAAACGTTCTTTGCTTCATGTCTTCAATGTAATTCAATGGGAAACAACTCTGAGCAGAAAAAAGTTCAGAACCAAACTGAAATACATGAGTATTTCACCTTTGGTTCAGAATCTCCACAAATGTCCCATATATTCTACTGTATGGTATGTTTTCCACACACCAATCTCCATATACAAAAACATGGACTAAACAGTGTTGCAAGGGACAGCACCATGCTCCTCAGGCAGCTCTAAAAAGGTAATTCTTGACCTGTAGCATGTTACAGTAACTACTTGTTCCAAGAAACAGGGCATCTAGAATCAAGAAAATGTATCTATGGTAGTTCCACACAAGTGATTGTGCTTTAAACATCCTTGCTCCTAAAATTGACTACGTATTAGCATCTAACTGACTTTAGTAACAAATCCTAAATTTTGTTCTGCAAGGCTTGATTATACACGTAAAACAACCCAGTGAAGTCACCACTTCGTCACTCCATAAAACTTAACAACAAGTATAGCCATAAGGTGCATCCATATGTTTCTGAGGTCATCGGTATTACTCATTCTCATCAGGGAATATTTTTTTCCTCCCTAAGTGAAGAAAGTACAAACTAACTGCAAGCATCTTCTACATAAGGCTGTTTTGTTTTGTTTTGTTTTTAACTGTTTAAAAACAGCTAATATTTCACCAAGGTTCTGCAAGAGGAACAGGGAAACTGCAGAAAAGAAATCTTGTACCAAGACCATACCTTGCCTACTAGGATCATTTAACTTCTTCAGCCTAGCATTAGGATGCCAGGCCATAGGAGAACTTTCTATGTTTAGCAGAGTTTGCCACACCAGTGGGTAGTTACTCATGCGATCGCCATGAGGAGCTGAGCTGTCATATAGCTCACATTCAGCAGTGCTTACAGACAGCTTCGGGGCTCAGGCAGTTGCTGCACACATTTCCTTCCTGGGAGGCAGAAGCTGTGCAGAGCACCTTACATTGGTCCTCCAAAAACTCCATCAGCTCTCTATTCATCTCAGAAGTCATCTCAGGATGTAGACACTGCTCCATAAAGCTCTCAAACATTTGCTTACGAGCCCTCCATACCAGCTCTCTCCATCAGACCTGAGAGCCTGGAAGTTGCCTTGAAGAGCTCAGCTTGGAGCTCTCTCTGACAAAACTTTCAGCTGTTGAGCAGGTTCTCTGGGTCAGAAGGCATATTGAGAAGCCTATCATGCATCTTTGCCTAGAAGGATGAACCTCTCAGTGATGCTGGGTGACCAGCCACTTTGCACAATGCTGGTACG
The DNA here is from genome assembly GCF_905368555.1 of Meleagris gallopavo. Lineage (NCBI taxonomy): Eukaryota > Metazoa > Chordata > Aves > Galliformes > Phasianidae > Meleagris > Meleagris gallopavo. The sequence goes on along the minus strand of NC_139404.1, from coordinate 84,312,592 downwards.
TATATTTTTCTCCGTCATCTGCAGGCATTCTATAAACCCAAATATAAACATACAGAAATATGGCATGTATAAGGAAAAACATCATGTTTGTTTTAATTTTTCTTTGCACAAGGAAGATTACTTCACCACAATGAATTAATTTACTAATACATTTTCCCTTAGGGCCTGTACATCTCCTTGATTGAATTAGTTATTGAAATTGATTATATTTTAAGCCATGCTTCCCAATATGTGCAAGGCCTTGATTCATTATTATATGATTTGGTATATCTCTGAATTTTGTGCATTTGAAAAACGGACATAGCGTAGATTTAACTTAAATATTCTTTTAGCTCACTGGCAATGAAGCTCTGGATATCACACATAGTTTACATAATTTTGGTTGATGCAACACTTGCTGTTTCTATAAACTAATGAATACAGCAACTACTCATTTCAGTGTGAATACATTTGAGGAACTTTTCCTATTAGGTTGTAAAGACAAAGGATGATGTTTTCCACCTTACCAATGAAAAGGAGAGAAGGAAGAAGGAAGATGTTCTGCACATGGTAGAAAGGGAAAAATGCTGTTAATTCTATGCCCAGATAAGATTTATTTCCTTTTTTTTTTTTTTTTTTTCTTTTGGTGTGGTTCTGGGCTAGTCCTTTTCTCTTCATTTAATTTGATTTCTGACTTTGTGAAATGGTAAATCTAGTACTGAATCATAAATCTAAAAATCTCTTCCCTCCTTACCACAGAGGGCTGAGGGGGCAGATGACCCCAATAATGTGTATTCGGAACAGCACACAGAGTACCAAGCTGTGAGCAAATGAGTTCAGGTAACAAGAAGAGAAAAATTGCTTTAGTGCAGTCTGGTCATGATGCAAGCTGCCTTAATCCAGCTGACCTAGCAAGACACATTTTCTGGTACAGCAAGAAAAACCAGAGGAACCCTCAGCTTTGGTAGGAATAAAGAGAAAAATCGGCATTAAACACTTATCAAATTGAACCACTCTGCAGTTATTTACTATTCTAAGCATAGAAAGGTGCCTCGCCACGCATACAAATGGAAGCAGAGCTAGAAAATGCTGATGCTCACTTACAAAGTCCATGTTTGTATCAACAGACAATTATGAAAGAAGTCAAGAAACAGTCACTTTCCATTAGGGAGCATCTTCAAATCAAGCATCTCCTGACAAGACCCTCCATTACCATCATCTCACTTTCATCATGCACACACACCCCAGCACATACACACATATCAGCTGAGAGATGATACACCCAGGCTGATTCTGGTTCTCAGAGCAGCAAAAACAAGCTGCAAATTAAGTCTGACCTGTCAGAATTCAGCACACCTGCAGAACTCAGCAGGAAGCAGAGAGCAGAACTTGGAATTCCAAGGCTTTTCTTTATAGCAGTTTTGAAACATTTTCTCCCTACCACATTCAATGGGTAGCTTTTGAAATTTTGGAACAAAGGTGTCCTACCATGAACAATTTTACACATGTAAACTCCACGGCTTGCAATGTACTGCTGCACAGTGGATAAAGTGCCCATTCCAAACCATGTTCCAGTATTGTACTTGGATACAAGTTCAAATACGAAGTCACTATTTGTTCCCCTGGCATGCTGACTGCATGTTCCTCCATGATTTGTAGGGCACTAAATTTTATCAGAAGATCAAACTCTGATTTGCTCATGTTGTGTTCAAAATAAATTCATTACTTTTCACATCAGAAATAGCATGCATCTTCTTTTCCAGATTCTTTAAGCTATATTCCCCTAATTTCTCTGCATGTAAAAAACTTTGGAAAAATAATCTGGGATTAAAAATTCAGGATTGGTCTCAGTACAGTAAATCCACACTGGTTTCAGAAAACATTGCCACTTACCTGTGGTGAAAGCAACTTAACCAAAAGACTCTTCCAACAACTGTTGAAATTCCCAAGGTATTGCCTTTCTATACTGCACCTGTGCTTCATTAGTATCTCTAATGCTTCAGCAGTACCCATTTTCTACATGCCAAATGTTCAACTCTGTTGACAATGTGCTTAACATGAATACGCCATCTGTAAAATACAACTTCATATCAGAAAAGAATCATCTTAGGACCTGTGAGTTTATCTATGAGCATGATTAAGTGAAAACACCCCTTTTTGTAACTAATGAGCAAAATCATAAAGAAAAACTTCAACATCTTCTGATTCATTCCCTATGTCTTAAAAGTTTAAAGTAATTAGTTCCAAGTGTTTCTTGATGTTTCTTCTATTTCTCACTGGACTTTTATTCTAGCTGTAGTTTGACCTAATGTACTCAATTTTTCTCCCAGCTCCTTGCAATCTCAAGCAGAAGTGTTCTGACATATTGTCCATTATAGTCAATCAGACATGAACTGTGTCCAAGGCTTGCTTATGGTTTTGCTATTAAATCCAGCAAATCCAGGACCTCCTGCTGCTGTGAAAGCTGACAAGCTATCTTCCACCATCTGGAAGATGCAAAATGCACTTAAAACTAATAATAATAATAATCTTTAATGAATCTAGATTCATTTTATTTACTTCTCCTCCAGCTCTGGTTGTCTTTGAGATCACCTCCTTCAGAAAAGCTTTAACATAACCTAGTTAATAGGCTGAGTTGTCATTCCTGGAGCTGCTGCCCCCTCTCAAAGTGTATCTGCAGCTGTTCTGCCTGCACTGCTGATGCAGGAACCCAGGAATTCTCCCAAAGGCAGCACGAAGGTCTGCATCCCACTGTTGGAGCCATCAGTAGCAAGGGACAATGGTAGTAGTCCTGCCAGACTTCATGAGCTCCACAGTCACACACACAAAACATTGTCTCTGTTGGAAGAAAGACAATCCTCAATATTTGTATTCTTTTGGAATAATTTCAAAACCCTTTTAGGAGATATTTTGTTGTTGCCCAGAGAAAATGTGGATGCCCAATCCCTGGAGGTGTCAAGGCCAAGTTGGATGGGGCTCTGGACAGCCTGATCTGGTAGGTGGACCCCTGCCCATGGCAGGTGGGTTGGAACTGGGTGGGCTTTGAGGACCCTTCCAACCCAAGCCATTCTATTATTCTACGAGAAGCAAATTTGAGGGGGCCTGCAGTGAACTTTTTCTCTTTTCATTACCGTTCCCTATTACAGATGGCAGCTCACATTTTTATCATGGGTCTCTTAATTGTTTTCTTTGCTTGATGAAGAGACAAAAACCCGATTCTGACAATTAAAAAAAAAAATCAAACACAATTTTGGACCACAATGCTATAAGAAAAAGGTGGAAAACTGCAGCTCAGGTGCACTGTAAGCACCCAAAAAAACAGAAGCCAGTTCATTTGGTTGGTGAATTGCCAAATTAAAAAAGCTCAGTTCATTATCATACAAGCTCCAGTTGAAGTTTTTCCCACAATTGTGACATCTGTAGTCTTTCTCTCTGCTTCTTCCCCTAGTCCATACACTCTCCAGAGTCTAATTAGGGTTGAGCTGAGACTGAGCCTTTCCATCCACTTATTCCCTTGCAAGCTGCAGGAAGTTAAATACGTCAGTATCACCATGAAACCTCAACAATATCTTATCATGGAGGAACAGCCGCACAAATTCCTACTGTAGTATGAATTGCTTAAAAAAAAACTCCTTAAAAATGGAACTGCTCCATTTGTTTTAAGCCATACGATTGTCTGCACCTAACTTATGTTTCCAGCATGAATGAGGTCAGCATTCAAATGCAGCATTTTGAAAAAGGCAAGGAAATATTCAAAGGCTGTCCCATTATCTCCCGGTAAGAAAGGAGAATACTGGGGGCAAGGGGATGCATGCTTGTTCAGCTGGGTAAGAGAAACAATTAACTCTAGTCTTCGGCTATCTTTTTAATTGCTCATTAGACAACTCATCTGTGTATACTTGCAATGGAAAAAAAAAAAAAACACCCAAAGTATGTCACAAGCAGATGTGCGTGCTCTGTGGCAGTAACTCCTCATGGAGCTTTAAGAAATGATCTCAGGAGCAGGGCAGGGGAAGGAGGAGGTGTATTGATCTATCAGGGAGGCCAATATACTGAAACAGATCCTTTTATATTTTCCATAGCTATAGATGAACCATTTAGATTACAAAAACCCAGTAAGAGTAAACAATGCAAGTAACTCCTTTACATGCATGGCAGCAGTTCTGAAATGGTACTGCCCTTGCACACTGAGAAATACAAAAGGACAAAGGGACTCACAAGCGAAGGTGCACAAATTTCACAGCTGCATGCACAACCGCCTGGCTCACCCCCACCCCCAGTGCTGTACATTTCCTTCTGAGCACACCTGAAAAGATAATGTCATGTCATAATGCATTCATGATAAGCAGCTGTTGGGTGAGCTTGTCTCTGCCAGTCTCCTGCTAGCTCCTTGCCCTAAGCACAAATGCATGTGCTACTTTGCCTTCCACTCCAGGAGCTATTTTATAAATTCTTCACTGTGCATTAGCCTATTGGTTTATTTATTAGGAGTCAAGAATGCATTTACAACATCCCTCTGTATGAACCATTCTTTTAAGAGAGCTTCCATACTAATTAAGTTAAATGCGATAATGACACCCTGTTGATGGAACTGAAGCTAATGATAATGATGCCATACATTTAGTTGCAAGCACCTACTCAGTTAAATGAATGTGTCTATTGTTTGAACAGCACCGTGGTCCCACTGCCTAGGAGAAAGAAGAGAGGGAAAAAAAATGTTATAATGCAGTTGCTTTACAGGCCAATAAATAGGTTTGAAATGAAGTACTCTGGCTTAGACGAGCATGTGTCCGATCAATTATACTGTCCTGGTGTACAAAGATACTTGCTAGTGAAAATATGGTGATTTCCAAAAGTGGAATAATGAAAAATGAATGTTTTTTTAATCAAATGAATACATGCTTGCTCTGTCCAGAACATTCTTATTTGAACTACTGCAGATATTTGGAAAAAGGTATTTCTTCTGAAAATGTTTAAAAATCAATACTACTCCCTAGACTTTGTTGATCAGATGTCAGACCTTTTTCCACACTGGATATGTGCACTTAGGACAGAGTGCACAACAATCTGAGCAAAATCACACTTCTTCATTGGTTTCACACTCCAAAACTTGCCTGCCTATCTCCCCAGACATGCTCACACAAACAGAGCTTTTTCATTGTTATCCACCAAAATTCAGCTTTCAGCAAGCATCACAATCTCCAGTTTGAAACAAGGGGGAGTGGAGAATAGTTTTCTTCAATATTGTTGGCATAATTTAAAGATTATTAGCCTGCTCATCTGCTCACACGCCTGATTCACAAGCCTGCCTAGCTGGTCTTGCAAGGAGTTCGCAGACCAACTCATGGTCCCCATATATATTTGCCATTCATTTCTGCCCCGCAGTAAGCTATTCCTTCTCATGCAGTCCTGGAAATTCTTGTGCACATCCTTAGCACGATATCCATGAATACCTCTATTAAAGTCAACTCCACTATTCAGATGCATACATTTAAAGTGCATCCATATGTGCCTCCAAGACTTTGGCCTGTTTATGCTGCCATTTCATCTCTATTGAGCCCCTATGACTTGGCATATTTAGGAAACATCTGCTGTAGTTAACAGAGTCCATACTCCTATTTTTTTTCCTTTCTTTTTTATGTTCTCCCTCAAATACATGACAGCATCAAGCGTAAATGGAAGCAATATGCTGTGTATATGCAGAGCCTAATAGGTTCCGTCTCAGACTTATATGTGAAACTGAACCAATACATCTTCAAACCCATAAGATCTGCAGATGTCATTTATAGCCTTGTAAATTACAAACTTTTACTGTCTTATTTTTACAGTTGATGATTGTAAAATATAAAATCGTGCATTATCACTGTGTAATAGCACAAGCTTTAGAAACGCTGTGCTAAAGAAAGGAAGGTATATTGAAAGGCAGAGTATACAAGTGAGCCTTATAATGAAATTTTAAGCTCTGTAGCTGGTGGTATAATGAAACTGTAAAGCCAGATATGAAACGATATTTGCTAATAACAGAAAAGCAAAAACTGTATTGAGTTCCTGGGGTTTTAGAAACCAGCAAGAACAAAGAGATGTGTAGAGGACATTTAATTAAGAATAAAGACAGTTGGAGGCACGCTGGGACATTTGGTCACCCTACGTTAAACTGAACACTACTTCTAACAATAAAATATGCAAAAATGACATAAAAATAACTTAAATTTGGAATTGTGAGCTGACAAAAGCAAAGGAGTCTTGAGTTAAGGTTTCTGCTCCCACTCCTAAATCCCTTAAGCACCCTTCTGTGACTGAAATGCTTTGCAGCCACCCTCTGTGACATTATTTCTATCTAATGGCTGGGGACAAAGCAGAGATGAAAATGGTCAAAAAGGCTTTCAAAACAAATAATTCTGCTGACTGGGTGAGACTGCACTGCCTTCTTGAACAGCACCAGCCCAGCACACTCTTGATCTCACACCTCCTGGTAAACTACAGCCCGCTTGCACCCTAAGGATCTCCCACACCACCATGGGCTATATGATAAGGACACAGATAGCTGGAGCATATTACATGAGATGAGTCACCATCTCCGTGGTGTGCCTGAGCGCTAGATACTCCACTGCAGAGCTTGAATCTTCTCCTGCTACCGCCGTTTACCACGATTCCAGAGAGTGATGAAAAAGAATCATGGTGCAGCCAAGGAAGCATACGAAGAATCCATGAAAGTATCCTGGCTTTTGGGCAACTTCTAGTGTCCCAGAGGTTAATGAATACCAAACGCAATGTGGGTCAATGTCTCATAGATATTTAGTTGCTTAATTCCTTACTGTGCTGTGGAAATAAAAGAAAGCCACAATTCACGTCTCCTAAGGGGCAAGATGAAGTGGGATCTCAGTCCCACATTTGACAGCACAGACAGAACTACTGCAAATGTCTCACCTCTGCAAACAGCTTCAGCTTATGCCTTACTGGGCACCAAAAAGCCTTCAGTGCCATCCCACTGAAATGCTCCCAAAAAGGCATCTGTCTGAACATCACTCAGCGTGGTCCCCTCCTGTGTATACTCTGGTGTCCGAAAGGGGTGACCTCATACTGCTGCTTTAGGATAAAATTCAATTAAAAAATCTGTCAACCGTGAGAAGTGCTTCCATAGGGAGCCAGGCTTCATTAGCTCCCGTGCTCACAGCCCTGCTGCTCTGTACAGTGCCAAAGCAGAAGTGCTTTTATAAAGCTTTTGGCAATTTTGCCTCACTTCTATCGAGTTTGCCACCTTTACCTTACAAAGGGGATCACTGCCACACTGCATAATACAACAGTTAATTTATAACAAAATATCAAGAAGAGCCAATAGCAGTTGCTTATTATTTAATAGTTCTGGTGCGTATCCTATTTTTTTTCTCTCTACAATAAAAACAGCACAAGGTAGTTCAGTCCCCTTCCCTCCAGATAATCAAAACAGTCCCTCCCAGTGTGTACAAATTATGCTGGACGTAGGGGACAGTCACAGCTTTGCAGCTTGCATAAGTTGCAGGACTAAGGGCAAACATGGGAACAAGAGCAAATACAGGAACAAGAGCTCCACACAGTCACTTTGGAGGTGTCAGTCCTGCCAAGCATGCCCCTGGGCAGATTTCTATGTCTGTCTGGAAACACATTTAAGATATCATTTTATTGCTGAGCCAAGAAGGAATTCCTACTCTTAGTAACCTCACATTCATGGAAGAATTAAAAACAAAGGAGAAAACAAAAAAAGAAAAATTAACAGGTGGAAGCAGGTGGTGGTCTGTGAGATCATATGTTTGGCATTGCCCTATTTTCTAAGCTATACATATGGGAATCCCTTATTTTAATTTGCATTCTTTTTTCAGAGTATAGCTTGGCCATACTTCCTCTACAACAACATTGAGAGTCTTACATTTGCTCTTGTCTCCAACATCTGGAGCAGTGGGTGAAAACTTAGATATTACACAGCCCACATATAGCCTCATACGCATACCTTTTGCAGCAGCTTCTTGCTCCACTGCTCTCTCTCCATAGTTGATAATTTCTGAAACACTGGTTCTCAAATCTTTTTTTTTTTTTTAATATATTTTATTTTAATATGCCATGCACGTGGCAGGTGAATGAAAAAAATAGCAGAATTTAGGTGAAGAGACAGAGGCAATGGCAAGAAGTGTTCTGAAGAGATAGGAGATCAAAAAAGGTTTCATTCGCACATCCCTTGAAGGCCTATTCACATATATAATAGGCTCATCATATCTAGGAATTACTTTGCATCGGAGCTCAGCGTGTGCTCGTTTTATCAGCCAGCTTCCAAAAATGCATGCCTTTAGGAGGGGCTGTCATCACCTAGCATAGGAAGCAGTGGCAGGAAAGCTGGGCACACAGAGGAGTAGCTGCTAGGGGCAGAAAGTCCAGTCTTGTCCGCAGCTACCTGCAGAGACTCACCAGAAAATATGGAAAACAAATGCATTTGAGAAAGAACACACAGATAGAAATATACACAGACATAACCACACATATACATGTATCTAAGATACTCTCCTTACCCCTCATGCATGAAGGATCATCCCTCAGCCCTCAACCCTCTGAGTGAGTCACATAGAATTTCAGCACTGAAGGACATACCCCAGGACCATGGAATAGCCACAGGAGAGATTTATGTCCCAACTCTTGTGCTACTGTTATCCTGACCAGGAAGTGTGTCCCTGCTCTGATGGGAGATCTTTTCAGTTTGGGGGATTCTCCAACACGATCAGGAAAGAAGAGGTAGAGTACATGGGGGGCTCCCAGGTGGAAGATAGGAACCACCTTGTGAGAGGTAGAAAGGGCTTCTCCTCCTCTTCCAGCAGTGCTGTTTCAGCTTAGTTTGAAAGGAGCCTGAGAAAGCTGTCTCAGCATTCTTTTCTAGGTGTTTTGCAAATGAGGTGAAAAGAGGAAAGAAAAAAAGCACAAGAAGGATTTTAAATATCTGCCAACTTCCCTTAAAATCCTCTGCCTTGCCTGCTGGCCAGCCCAGCCTCTTGCCATTCCCCACTTAAGGGAAAGCCATACCTCATGAGATCCTGCAATCTAGGCAGCTATAAATTCATTTAGCTAATGCACAGCCACTGACTACTGACTGGAAGGCAAATGTCCAAACACCACAAGTGAACGGCATCAGTGAAGACAGCAGACAAATTTCACTGATTTTTGCCAATGCACTCACCAATCCTAAGCCATGCTTCTCCATCCTGAGTACAGCCACCAGCCCAAACAATCACGTGTCTCTGTTCACCATGGTCAGCCGCTGAATTTTCCCATTTGTTAACTTGAAACTTCAAGCTAAATGTGCTGATTTGTGATGACACAAGTATCAATTAAAAAACCTTGCTATTTTATTGATAGAGAAAGGGCTTGAAAATCTGAGATAAATATGTCTAAAAAGTTCAGCCATCACAATAATTTAAAAAAAAAAAAAAAAACAGCAACAATTTTTAAGCAAATGTCAGCAGGTTTGCGGAGGTCTGGCTCATGATTTTTGAGTATCTCAGTTTGACGATATTGCTCAAAACCAGAATGCCGATGTCAACGTTTCACAAATATTCATGAGAGAAATAAAAGCAAGAAATGATATATATGCTTTAGCATCAAAATTGGAAACGCTACCAGAATACTGGAGTTTAAGCAGGCACTGCAGGAATCAAAATCTATGCTAGGAGTAGACTTTTTAAATAGTTCAGTGCCAAGAATCATAGAATAGAATCATAGAATTATAGAATGGCCTGAGTTGAAAAGGACCACAATGATCACCTAAATTCAACCCCCCTGCTATGTGCAGGGTCACCAACCATTAGACCAGGCTGCCCAGAGCCACATCCATCCTGGCTTTGACATCACTTAACATTGACTCTGCCACCATATAGCATCCCCACAGTGTTCAAATAAAAGGGAAAAAAACTACTTGTGACTACTGAACATCAAAAAACAAATGGTTTTGCTCTGAAAGAAAAAAAATAAAAACGAACTTTTTTTTCCCTCTCTATAAATCTTTTTTTTTTTTTTTTTTTTTTTTTTTTAATCATAGTCTGGAACCTCAGACTTGAAATGGTGGCTTTAATCTCCCCTCCTCTGCCAACTACCCCCTCTGCAACCCAAGTCAGCTCTCAGCTGTTGCTTGCCAGTTCAGCTCCTCTGTCTTTGGTGAGTTTGCATCAGAGCAGCTGCAGGTGCCATTTAATTTGGCTGCTGGTCCCCCAGAGCCCATCTGCAATCCCATGGTTATGTCAGCTCTGCAGGACTGATGAGAATAAAAAGTAGTTAAGAACTTGTTTTGTGACTGAAGTCAGCAGATACGGCACTGTACCAAAGTAGCAGATCTGTCGAGTAAGAACATTTTAAAATAGTGGCTTCTCAAAGTGGGATTTTACTGTAAGTTATAACATACCAGTTTTGTGATCTCTCAGCCCTGAGACTGTCCCCATAATATTAATTATGCTTTCCAAAGTACTACTCTTCACATTTTTCTCAGTGCTAGCAGAAGTACTAAGAAAGGGCCAGTACCTTCCAATAAATATAAATTTCCTCTTACTTCTGAGGTAATCTGATCCATACAGATGCATTTCAAGGTCTGTCAAAGTTACTCAGGCTCATTCCACAGCAGCCAGGACATCCTCTGCCAGGGAGCTTTACGAAGACATTTCAGGGAAGCAGATCCAAAAACAAGTGAACTTTGTTACCTGCAGAGTGGGTAATATGACAACAACGCAGTGACACATATCAGACACACACACCAACAAATGAAAAACAATGAACAACAATGGAAAAGTGGAATCCAGACAGAAAAAAATACCCTAAGTAAAAGTCATTGTAGCGATGCTCTTGCATTCAAACATCTGAGCCACGATCAACGTTATTTTAGCACACATCAGTCCTTGTGTCTGCCTGAGTCAGAAGCACAACTGTCAGCAGATGCTGCCCCAAATACACCATTAATAATGTAATACAGGAAACGCAAGAGAACGAGTTGCTCAGAAATGTGTATGAGTTAATCCCAGCTCAAACCAGACCCCCTTCGGAGCATAAAGAATGGTGTTTAATCTTTTCCAAGCAGGTTTCCTTCCCTAAACATGTACCAGCTCTCATCGGGGGGCTGCCAGGTTCAGGCTAATGGATGCACTACACAAAGCTTGAACATCGCTTCCCCTAAAATACAAGTCTCTGTCAGCCTTGGTGCCACCAGGCATTTGGGAATACCTCCTAACACTGAGGTGATGCTCACTGTGTTGCACTGCAGAGCAAGTGTTCTGTGTGCTGCTACAGAAACTGGAAATATTTTCTTTCCAGCATGCCAAGGAAGGAATCAGCCAAAGCAGGAATACCCCTAACAGCCTTGGTAATGATGCAGCAGTATCCTGCCCTGTCCCTGGACAGAATGCCACCCCACATCCAAGGATGGAAAAGCCACCCCAGCCCATACATAGAACCTGAAAAAAAAAAAAAAGAGCAACTGAAAATAGAGTAGGTCTAGCAAATACCAAGATGGAATTGAAAATCCTGGCCACCCTGCAACTAAACCATGGACCTAGACTGTGAGTAGCTTTTCTTTCCCTGTTAAATATTTCCCATTACAAGAGGAGCATCAAGCTGACATTTGAAATACACTATTTGACTAGAACTACACCAAGAGTGAATGCTACAAAGTGACTGCCTCTCTGCACACAGCTGACAGTAATTATTTATAGGACTGCTCCTCCTTTGATAGGCACACGTTATAGATGGCTGAATAACAGAAACATTTGTGAGCAATTGTTTGGTGGCAGAAAAAAACACTGCCAAAATTTTAATGCTTAAACACAATACAATTAACCAGCTCCAAAGCCAAGCTCTTGAGAACGTGCGATTGCTTTCATAACACCCACTGAGCTCTGTGGGAGCACAGACATGAGCAGTGTTTACAGGGTCAAGAGTGGATGGCCCTGCAAAAGTTAAACTCACAAATCACCCTCCCAGTGGGTACACCACCCAAGTTACAGGGAATAATTTCATCCTCATTCATTCAGTGCTGGCTGCTTTTATAGCAATATGCAGAGACGGGTGAATGGAGGCCTGATCCAGTGGGTGGTTGTGCAGCCATATAGACACAGCACAGAGCACTGGGGGGATAGAGGCATAATAGCAAAGGGATTTGCAGGCTGAATCACATCTTTACCTCCAGAAACTGGGAAAAAAACTTTGTCAGAAAAAAAGCAAACATTAATGGCAACAGTTTCATCCTGAAATTAAAAACAAAACAAAACAAAAAAAACCATCCAAATTTTGGTTTGCAGAGGGCAGGAGACAGAGAAATTAACCTTCATTATGAAGAATATTCTTTACAAAAGGACCTTAGGAGAGGAGGAGGAAAAACTGTACTTCATGGAAAGTAGCACTACAAAAATGATACGATGACAATATAAAGACCCAAACTCTGAAGTCGTTAGTTTCAATCAAACAGGGTCATCCACATGTAGCCCACGCTTGGCTCAAAGTGCAATATCTCACATGCAAGCATTTGTCCTGCCAGTGCTCATTTAACATCAGGCTCCTTGCCTAAGCCAAGCTAAGCGGTCCCATGCCTGGCCATGCACCACGCTGATCCACTTCTCAACCTGGGCAATTGCTATCCCAGCCTGACCTCAAACCTACCTCCTCACCATGCACTTGCCTGGTGGTCCGGACTCCTGGCTGCTGTCACCAGATTGCTCTTGCTCTATATGTTTGGGTACCACAGGATGCACCTCTGGCTCCTACTTTGCTACTGTCAATGTCCTTCACAAGGCAGCCCCTAGCCAGGCATGGAGCTGCCACCCCCCCCCGCTTCTTATCACCTCTCCACGTAAAGCACGTAAAGTTCCCTCGAACTCCATCATCCCTGAATCTGGCAACCACCACTTTCCCACATGAATGCTTACCAAGAGCTGATAGCACACAATATAAAAGAGCAACAGATTAGACATATCCCCAGATATCTTCACTGCAAATTTGTCAACATAGCTATGGCTACTTCTAGCCTGATCTGTGAATAGGGTAAGAGACAACAGCTTTAAACTAAAAGAGGAGAGATTTAGATTAGACATTAGAAAGATATTATTTACTATAAGGCATCAAAACAGGCCGTCCAAAAAGGGTGTAGATGCCCCACTCCTGGAAGGACAAGTTGGATGGGGTTTTGGGCAACAGGCCTAGTGGGAAATAATGGGCTAGACCCTGCCCATAGAAGAGCAGATGGTACTTAAGGTCTCTTCCAACTCAAATCATTCTGTGAATGATACATCATGGCCAAATAGCTGGGACTACTTCACTAAACCCTACTGTTTTCCCTTTCCACTAATGATTGTCCTCTGCTTGCTTTCTTCATCTGTTTTTAAGCCACATAATTTGCAGGCAGTAGAAATTAAAAAATAAAAAATCGTCCCAAACTAAATAAACTAACTGAAAAATAAATTCAGCGGAGTAACATAGTAAAAAAAAATAGTCACTGGCTCTCAATATTTTCAGAGTGGACCTAGTGGCATACATTAAAGAAATGCAAATTCAAAAAAGAGAATCAAATATTCTTGCAAATAAGTTCATTTTCAGAAAATTAATGCAAACAGTTTTCAGAAAAAAAGTCTCTAACCATTTCTACTTCACATTTTGAATAGGGAAAAATGAGTAAACACAGCTGTCTGTCTATAGGGAGAAATAAGGAAAGAGTCTGAACCATAAATTGTCCAAATTCAGAACAAAACCTTCAACTGGGCTTGTAATCGATTCCAGCTATTTGGAGCAGCAGATATAAAAGATACTTCTTTCCCACAATAAATTTTTGGTGTTTCTGATCTCTGTTGGCATGATGATCTTTAAGCGTAAGTGCTTTCTGACAGTGCCTGATATGACAACACTTATTCCAGGGTTTTGTCCTCATTCTGCTTACATAAGAAAGAAAAATGACAAGTTCATATTGTAACATGAGCTCCACCAATTCAGCCAAGCAAAGTTCATGCAGCAATGCCCCTGCTGAGGAAAGTTATTCTGTGTCACCTTCTGGGGAGTGAGTGCAGGGCCAAACAATGCTCCTGTTGATTTCATGTGGAAAAGCTCCAGCTGTCCCCAGCATATTCGAGCAGTCAGACCTAGGAAAACGTTCAATACAAACAAACAACCTCAGCCACCCCAAGTCCAGCTTCAATTCGGTACTGACTAAGGCTAACAAGAAGAAACCACCAAGTTTCTTTCCATCTTCTTGAGCCTTGTCTTGGAAGACTTTTGCTAGGTTTTCAACAAGAACACATAACAATCAGCCCTGTACAATTAACGAACTTATGGTGTTACTGCTGAAGTTGCAGAAGCACCAGCATCAACAACTTTCTTTACTGCTGACAGAAGATGGGGGTGAGATCTTCATCACGTGAAGAGACATTCCCAGATGACTCACACCAATGTTATCAGCCTTGGGGTGAGATGAAAGCCATGGGTTGGACCAGTTCTTCACCTATGAATCAGTGTAGAGGGCTGCTGGCAAACAAAGCCACAGGTACACACTGCCAAACTGACTGAAGGGGCAGTGTGTACGTAAAGCTCAGGTGCTTTCCCAGACACAGCCCAAAATGGTCTTCATCTTCCCAAAAAGGACCTTCACCTTTCCACTTCCAATTGACACGCTGGACAAGGAGAGAACCAAATAAACAGCTACGTAACACTGTGAAGATGGAGAAGGGCAAGTTTGAGGGAGGAAATGCATTACTTATTGGTGGTAAGTGGACAGTTGGACAAGGCAGTCTTAAAGGTCTTTTCCTTGATTATGATTATATGATTATATGATCATGATTCCATGATCCCACCATTGCCTCACAGTTGGTGCTCACATTCAGCAGCATCATCTGCCCAAATCATTATGGAGGAAACAATCAGTACAGATACAGCGAGAGCTCTGGGAGATGTTGTGGGGTGGATGGTTGGACTGGATGATCTTAGAGGCCTTTTCCAACCTTAATGATTCTGTAACTTTGTGAGAACGTAACACTGGATTCACTATGGGTCCGTTCAATGGATGGCAATGCTATGGAAGTCTTAGTCATAGGCTGAGCTTAGTCAGCCTATAAGTCCTGGAGTGTTGATGGATGTTCAGAAATCCCCAGGCATTCAGACTGGTCCTTAGCAGACCTACAGGAGAAAATAGGCAAAATCTATTGCTGTTCTGTGCTGTTGCAAAAGGTTTCCATAAATGCAGAAATGTACAGATAAGGACATTGTCAGCAATTGTTGCAGGATCCCTAACTGTTGCCATACAAAATGCCAAATCTTTCGTTACTGAAAAATTTCCAGCTGCCTCACTTGAAAATGAATTGTTTCCTGCCACTAAGGCAAACCTGTCGCCTGCCAAAAAAAAAAAAAAAAAAAAAAAAAAAAAGCCAAATAAAATCTGCTGCCTCTTATTAGATCAAAGGTTGGCAGTAGAGATAAACCACTGCACAAACACACAGCAGAGCAATTGACTACAGAGTCATTTGTCACTTTTAATAATACTACAGTTGTAAAATGATGATAATGGAAATCAAGTTACCCTAATGGTAATAAAATATTTGTAAACTAAACTTGTTCATTTTGACTATAAAAAAGACATTGAAATAATTTAACTGCAGAGAATAAAATTGAAATGGGTCTGTAATTACATAGATTTTCAGCATCTTCTACTTTATGAAAAGAACTAATGGCTGATGACTCCCACATTTCCAGCACCTTATTCTGAAAACAAAAGATCAAAAATATGTACCAGATGTACAGAAAAGGGGCCTGCAGCAACAATTCAGAAGTGATGCATACATTTTTTCCAATTTCTCTTTCTTATTAGTAGCATAGCAAGTGTCACATCTCATTAACAGAGTGAGCCTGCATGCAGGTGAAACTTATCAGAGCCAAGAGAAGGGAGAGAAGTATTAATGAAGTCACTGGATTCCAAGATTCTCCTCATCACTGTCAAGTTAAATACCTCTGGAGGATTTCTGGTGACTTTGGTAAATCAGCATATTGGCAAAGCACATGTTGAAGTGGTCTCACATGGCTCACTTATCCCACCTGACTTTCCTTCACAAGTTTGGTGAGTTGAAGGCAATGACTGCAGGAAGTTTAGCATCTTTCTTTAATGGCTCAGATTTCTTTGAATTCTGTTTTGACCTATTTTCTAATGATTTTCCTGGAACACTTCACATTAAACAAGTTCTAGAGCTGTCAGCTGAAAAGCATGGCAATCCCAAAGGCAAAAGTGCAGGGAGCTGAAAAGTGCCTTGGTAATCTGACTCATGCTTGGATTCTTCCTGCTGCTGTTTAAGATTTCATTTTAATTTAAATTAGAGTCACATGTGCTTTTCTATAGCATCTAGATTCTAGGAAAGTCATATCTCTGAGACTATATTTCTCTGATTTCAGAATAAACCACTTCATTTTGTCCATTTCTTGTACCCAGTTTGGATTTAAATTGAGCCAAAACAATCAGAGCTGGTACTTCAGCTCAGGCGCACTGCTCCTTCACACCCATGTGTGATGTGTTTTGAAACTGGATCACCTGGCCTTCTGCACATGAGATTTCTCACAATGTATTGCATTTCTATGAATTTGTCTGCAGGGAGTTGCTTGTCATGTATCAGAAACTCATAGAGAAAATCTGGACCCTGGGGAAAACAGCAAGAAGCTAGCCCATAAGGGGCTGCCAAAAATCTTGCCAGCAAAGTTTTTGTAGCTGCATTTTCAAACATTCATTCTATTATTATTATAATTTTTATTACTAAAAGGACTGTGATTAGCACTATACTGTCAGTGCTCCTGATGTTGAGAAGGGAACCCAGAGAGCAGATCCTGAGGACTCTAGGGGACTCCACAATATCTGGTGGCCCAACACATTCTTTGAGGGAAAACTATAAACCAAACTACCAATTACTGTCCTAAATTGCTGATGTTAATACTGGGGGAGCCAACAAGATGGGTTTGTGCATGGCTGAGCCTGAATGCTGGGCTTTGTGGCTGCCAGCACTGGAGCAGGTTGCTGGAGCTGGGCCACGAGATCGCTCTGCCTCCGTTTTCATTGAGCATCCGGAGACGAGGATGCTCACAAGGCAGAAAGGAGTCTGCTTCAGAATGAATGGGTTTGTAGGCTTCAGTTGAATTCAATGGCTCCACACATTTCATGACCTCAATAGCAGAAACCTCCTAAATGCATTGCCATCCACACCTCTCCATTCGATGCTGACCTACCTTCTCTGTATCTCTACTTCAACTCTCCCCTTGTAAAGGGAAATTATAACAACACAGTCCTCCCTTTTACATCTGTTTGGGGATGGAATGTGCTATACATGCAGAGAGTAACTTGCACAAGCCAGAATGAGCTGAGCAGGTCTCATTAGCTTGTGCCTAATAACATACTTACAAAAACAAGCTCAAGCAGTGGAAGCTGCCTGCCCAATTTCAGAAAACATGGAAAAGGTTTCAGGAAGCCTTGCCCGATTGGAACCACTCCAGGAGAAGCCAGCCCGTGTCAGTTTCCTAAGTACTGAACTGGAATGAGAAACAATGGGGAGCAAAGCTCTGCTGTATCTCTGGCTTCTCCTGATGCCAGCTAAAGACCAGCCAGGCTTATTGCCTCTGGCTCCAGACTGCTGCAACAGACCATCCTGGGTGACATCGCAGTTGTTCACAGCGCTTTGGGGAACCTTCTTTGCTGTGGCAAGGCATGAACCTAACAGAGACATCTGGGGTTCAGCCAGGGCCAGTTTAGATGTCTCTTGCCTCAGGGGTAGACATACTCATGGAAGATGCACTTGGATGCCTCAGTAGTACACAGTGCTTGAAAACTCAGTTCTCTGCAGACACAAACACCCCACTATCAAGTTGCCAGATGCAAGGTGAAGGGCACAGGAAACAACCATGTTACCTGATTCAGTAAACATTATTTTTCTGATTACAACTGGCTGGCTGTATCCCCTCTTAAAATATCAACATGCAGCAACAAAATGAAATGCAAGTGTAGTTATCTGGGAGTTTGAGTGAGGGAGAAGGTGTTATTTATTTTTCCTATGAAAATGAAGAAAATCATAATCTCTGGAGTGAAAACTGTAATATGCCATCTCAACCAACTCATAATCCAAATTCACCTCATTAAATGAAATCATTCAGTTTTGTTTCATTTTTCATTCTAGCAAAACAAAACAAAAAACAGCATGTTCTAGAATAAAATCTAAGTAAATTTTCAGGATAATCACAGATGCATAATCCATGCAATCAATCATATCCAAATCTAACATGCAATTAATCACTCAAAACTACCAATGAAATTTCATACCTTGTTTCATTTCCTTGTGCAAAACCTGTTATTTATTCATGCCCTTGAAGATTCTAAATGAAGTGGTAACATTAATTTGCCCCAAGTCACATCAGAGAAAATTTGGTCAATAATATGCTAAACATCAATTTCAGCCTCTGACAAACAATACATGAACACAAGTCTCTGAGACTCATTAAATACACCCAAGTGCCAACACAAGTAGTTACTTCTGACCACTCACTGTAACTCGAGGAACATGCTCTAAACTATGACTCTGACACAAGATAAAAAGAAATTGCTGTCGCTAGTTAAAGACAATACCTGGTTTTGTCATGGGACTGGCTGAAGTAATGAGGCTCTGATGGGTAAATGCCGGATACAGCTCAGTGCTTCTCAGTCTGCAGATCTTCCCAAAGCACAAAGTGCAGCCAGAGCTACACTCTGCTAGTGGAACAAGACACAGTAATTTCAGAGGCACTGGCTCAGTTCAAAGTTTCTCAGTGCTGATGCTGGAAGTCCACTGAATGAGAACATGCCAGAGGAGCGTCTGGAATACGTCAACAAGTCCAAAACTAAAACATAGGCCAAGAGATTAATTTTGAAGAATGTATTTTTTAAAAAGATATTTGTGTTCTTACATATATGCGTATGTAAAAATCAGAACTCTATAAATACACCTCAAGCCTGCTGTCAGTATCTTAGGATGGAGCACAGCTTTGACGTATGGTTTGCTTTCCTCTTTTAAAGAACCAAGAGAGCGTATGTTCACTGTTTATCAGATCGCCTGTTTCCCATCAAATACATAAAATAACATACATGCAAAAGAGAAGACTGAATGAGTGCTTCACAGGGCTTTGTTTCCAGCTATAACCTAAATGAATTTTGCACATGAGTAGAATCATTTACTGCTTATTTAACTCTGCAAGTGCTTTGGAAGACATCCCGGAACACTGATTTTGCTTTTCTCTGCTTGGTTGCTGCTTGGACTGCCTTGAGCTGTTTGCATCTGCACAGTTACAAAGAGATGTGGTCTTCGGAGTTTGTGGCCATCAAACAATACATGACCACAGGACAGACTTCTCAGGTTGCAAAGCCTCTCCCCCAGCACAGCACAGCACTACCAACACTGAGTAAGGCATGCTCAGAGCTGGCACAAAGCACTTAGGGCCTAGCAGTGCTTTGAGGTGCTGGAGCACTCTCATCACTACGTTTAAATCATCAAGAATCATTACCTGACAAGCAGAGAGCTAACCTGGTCTCAGAGATTTTGCATTTTCCTTCTCTGCAGACTGGACACTCAGACTTATCACACCTCTGCCTGTGGTGCCCCGGGGCTGCGTGAGTTTAAATTACACTCCTTGTAACCATGGTGAAGTGTGTGGTTCCATTTCTTATGAATAAAGCCCTTCCTGAGCATCTTATAATGTGACTACCCATGAGCAAAAACTTATTCGTTGACCTCCTTTTCCTCCCTCTGCTCCCAGCTCTGATGCATCAGAGCCACGTGGGGGGAAAAAAAAGCAACCAACTAAATTGCTGGCAGGATCATGAGGAGTGAAATTGCAGTTGGTGCTACGAAGTCCATCCGTGTAAAGCATGCACATATTCTTGGCTAACAGAGCTTTTATGAGTATTTTCACTCTCAAGAATCTAGATTTTCTGAACATCTTTATGTTCAATACCACAGCTTTCAAGTTTAAAATTTGCTCTTGATTTATTATTTCTATTCACCGGTCAAATATTCAGCTGTAACAGCTCCACCACCAATCTCTTAGACACTCGTTCTTCCCTTTTAATTCTCCCTCATTTACCCAATTAGCATTCTGCTAATTGAATACTGAAAGTGCCTTCACTCTCTTCCGAAAAAACACATTTCTGGTTAACCTCTGATTTATACATGTACCTCTGCAGGCTGTTTCAATGAGATTAGAGTTTGCGTACCGTTTCTGTTCTTGGTTTGCAGACATTATTCTGAGGAAGTGCAGCAATATAACACCAGCCTTGCTGCCTGCCATTTAGACTGGATTTTTGCCTTGCGTGGTTTGACTGCTGAGATAATTAATAGTCTTTAGGAACCTTGATTCCCAGGCTGTGAACTTCAAAGACAGCAGTAGTTTTATATTCCTTCAGTGAGCTAGCAGACAGTTATTAAAACATTACATGATTTGGAAGTGAGGAACTGACCAGGAGCCATTAATTTAAGCTGGCTGGAGGGTCTCCACCACATCTACCCTGATTCAAGCTCTGTATGAGGAAAGGATTGTACGATATTTCTCATTTCCCCTCTGCAGGCTGTGCTTGCACCTCCTGCCCAGGCTGGGCAACACCAAGTTCTGTGCCTGTCTGAAGCACACAATGCAGGATTTCAGGTCCCTTCCATACATCTCCAGCCCCCTAAGCAACACCTCAATGTAGAAGTGCACACACTCTACTCTCCTGCCTCTTCATTTTGGTGCTTTGTGCTTAAAGAAACAAATCAGTTGCTGTGTGGCAAAGTGAGACAAAGCAATTAGAGCAATTAGAGCATTTAGAGAGACAAAGCAATCTCTCTATGGCTTCAGACACATGGATAAGGATTTTTGCTCTGCTCTTGGGCCAAAATTTGTTGCATACAACTTCCCTTCCCTTGGGAGCTAGCTGTCAAATGAGAAAGACACATATCTTGCCCAGCTTCTGTTACAGTGTGACAGGTGAGGCTGTGCCAGATCACACAGCTTCCTCAGAAACTCCTGCTTGGTTAGTGAGTTCAGTGCTCACCGAATCATTACCTACAACAGCCTGGTATTACTATTACCACAGTACCAAACATGAGTTGAAGGGTCTTCTACAGGTAAAGTGGAAGAGTAAAGTGGCATGCTGTTTGTATCTAAACAAATACTGTCGAATCTGAAAGGTAGAAAGTATTAAATCCTTTCTGTTAAACCAAAGACATCATTTCACTCTTTCTGTCAAGACATGATCTAAGCCTGAGACTGGCATGAACCCTAGGGCACAACAAGTAAGAGTTATTCTTGGCATTTTATAGACCAGCTTTTCCACAAGCACAAAACAACTCAGAATTAAAGTCCTTATTTTCTCCTACATCCCACTGCTCCTTCTTGGCTATAGGCTTGAGCATTTCTATGATCTCACTATCTCAGAGCCTTAGTTTTTTGATGAGTCTCTTCTTTGCAACAATCATACAAAGATCCCAAATGCTAACACACCCAATAAACATGTATAGAGATTGAACATTATGCTTCCTTGACTAACTCCTTTTCGAGTCATTGCCACAGTCAAACTCAGGCTACAGGCAAGCTGAAAGCACAAAGTCTTGGGCAGACATATGGCTCAATGCAATTTGGACTCCTGGCAACAGCATTAGTCTGCTGAGCTCTGAGAAACAATGTCTGGGCTTCCTCCAGCCTACTCTTCTGAGCATTACTACTTGCAGAAAAGGAAAAAGCCCCTTTGGGGGGCACTTTTTACAAGAGAACATGGTTAAGGAGGTAAGTGGTTAATTAATAAGTGCAGGGTTATCTACCAGATCACACTGTGTAGAACTGTCCCCATGCACATTTGATGAAACTTATTGAAGACTAGGAAAGGCTTCTTGTTGCATGAAGCTTTTAATGTAGGTAGGTAAGTGAGGACTTAACATAGATCCATGTCTGTAGAAATGCATTAGTTGACTCTTGCTCCCTTTTTCCTTAGCAGACACAAAATGCTGCACTTCAAAAGCTTTCTCAGGATCTGTTTTTCTGAGCTGTGCAGATTTGTACCCCAAACATGAGGATTTACTGAAATTAAACTTAGTCACTGCTTTTTTTTTTTTTTTTTTAAGATTTTATCTGACAAAAGAAGAAAAATAGTAACCCCATAAATCAGCTAACCAGGCATAAAAAATATAAACAAAACAAAAACACAGAGACTGTGCTTGATTCATAGCAAATCCAATGGCTGAAATTTAGACAAATGATTTTCAGCACAATTACAAATAATGAAAGAAAGCACAAATAGCACAATTTGTGAAGCATTCTGAAAAAGAGGAGGGGGAAAAAAAAGAAAAAAAGCTAACTTCATTGAAAATAGCGCAGCCAACCTTGGACTTAAAGTGTAAGCATATTGTCACCAAAGCAGCAGAATTTCTTGCATGTTTCAAGAGACTCAATACTCAAGTTTAACTTACCATTTAACATATCCCACATAGATTTCTTCATCTGGAAAACAGCTTCTATTTATGTTGTCAATGAACAAGAAATAATTCAGAAGTTGCTTTACTCCAAAGAAAAGGAGAGAAAAGTATAAGGAAAACAAAAACAAAAAAAAAAAGAAGAAGAAAAGGAAAGGAAAGAAAAGGAAAGAGGGGAAAAAGGAAAAAAAAAAAAGGAAAACATGGAAAAAAAAAAAAAAAAGAAGAGGAGGAAAAAAACACTAAATCATTACTTCATCTATTTACTGTGAACCCAAAGGAAATATTTCTAATGTATCATTTATTGAAGCAAAATGAAATAAAAAAGTATATTATGCTTTTGGAAATCAATTTTCAGCTCTTTTCTCAGATGGATTCATCAAAGACATATGAAGGTGCTTCCAGGGAGTTATAGGACTTTTTGCTTTTATAATATTAAAAGTCGGTTTTCTGTTTGTTTGCTGTTGATTTAATATGGTATTAGGATTTTTGATGTACTATTTTAACCCTGGAGAAAGCATGGCCATTTAAATAATCTAAATATACTAATGTTTATTTTGTCTCTGCTGATTTTTTTATTGTTCATAAGAATTAAATTAAAATATGAAAATGTGCAAAAATATTTTCTCAGTCTTTATGGCACTAGATGTTACCTGTAATTCACAGCCAATAAATAAATAAATAAATAAATAAAAATAAAAGCTACACCTACTCCAAACACTAGTCTAGTAATGATTGGTCAGCATCAGAAGTTTCCACTGAAAGAGCCATACAGTACACCCCAGAACAAAAAGATTTCTCCTGATCTGTAAGGGTGACTGAGGGCTCAGATCTTCTCCTTCTTGTCTGTTTCCAATATTCAAAGTTAAATCTGAGTTAAAAAGGGTGCCACTGCCTGCACCAAAGCCCTTTTGACATTCTGCTCAGCTTCTAGAAGCAGTAATGCTGCCTGGCAATGAGTTTAAAGGGGTAGGTAGTACCCCTTTAAATATATAAATATTTATATATTTATATAATAAAATAGGAGCTGAAGGTTTCACTCCAAAAACATACTAATTTGATATAAAGGTAATATGTAATATTGTTTCAGGTGAAAGTATTCTGAAAGAATGGTAAAATCATTAAGATTTTGGTGAATGTACTTTTTTTACCTAGCAGAAGAATCCAGATACTTCAAGCTCTATAAAAAAAGAGACAGCAAAAGGTGACCAACAAAAGCTCGAGCAAAGGGTTGGTGGCAGGTCTCTGGGAATGATTATCTCTTTGAAATCTAGGCAGCAGGGGATGCGAGTTTCAAAGGCTGCACAATCACCTCTGCTGAGCATCTAATCACCAACAGCTCTGATCAGCGGAGAACAGGAGGTGAGGAACCAGGAGAGGTCACTAAACAGGAGCTACAAAGCCTTTTCCCGTGAATCATGCTGCTTTAAACACAGAGAACAAATATATATATATATATGTATATATACACACATATATATAAATGCAGCCTACAGAAGCTGCTGGTAAAGGAGGTGGGGAAAGCAAAGAATTAGTAAAACACCTAGGAGGAAGGGTAAAGAAATAACCTACAATGAAGAAGATACAAAAACTTCTGCCTAGTGTTTGGGATCTTAGTGGCTCTAGGGAACAGCTTCTTGCAGAAGTTGCTCCCCCCATGCCAAAATGTTACCAGGATATGCAAGGGGGGATACTTCATGGGTCACTATCTGGCCCTGAAAAGAAAGAAAACAACAGAGAAAATTAGTTGATTACAAAAGGAGGAAAAGCTTTTTCAAAGAATTCGAGAGAGCATGTGGGAGTCACCTCACTAAAACACAGGGTCTGTGATTACACAGGGGCAGGTGTGGTTTCATGCAGGTGAGGAGGCCCTAGAGTGATGGAGAGTGCTGCAGAAAGCATCACTGCTGCCAGCTGCTTGGTACTTGCCCAAGATGAGGGAAGATGTTCCATGCTACAGAAATCCATCCAGACTCATGCCTTAGCTCAAGTTTCTTTCACTGGTTTATGGACCCATGTCAGTCTGTACACGGAAGGTACAGAAGCACACTTTCCATACCATCTACACAGCTACATCAAACAAGCATCTTTACACAGCAGGTGTTGAGGATGCTGTTAGATCACCAGGAACAGATTTCATAGACAGTAGATATGGTGTTGTCATACAGTGAAGAAAAGAAGAGGGTTGGGGCACTGCAAGGACTGCAAGTCAGAAGCGTATGTGTCAGGGTGTGCACACAGTGGGATGCACACAGCTCTTCGGAAGAGAAGCTGCAGGTCCCTACCCTGTCCTGCTCTGTAGTGAAAGCTACAATCCCTCAAATTTTGCTTTTCTTCATGAGGAAGCAGCATCACGCAGCAGTGATTTAAAACGTATGTATAATAAGAATTGGGTTTTTTGTTTTGTTTTTTATTTTTTTTTCCCCCAGTAGATCGGTGTATCTGTGGCTGGGGACTGAGGGGGAGGGGAGAGCAGTATATAGGCACGCTCCAGTCTTGTATGGACTGCAAATTACATTTCCAGTTTTAAAATGGAAAAAAACAGCATGCAACTCCATTTCACGATGGCCACCAATTTTGCTCTGTATTCTTACATAATCCCAGATAAATGCAAGGAGACTTCACTTGTATTGTTAAAGGCTGTATTTATCATGCTATATGGCATATTCAAAAACAAATTCCTGTACCACAGAATGGAAACTTACCCCTAAATTGCTTTTACCTTACCAAGTTTCAGTAAATGCATTGATGTGTCAAGGTACCTGGTGGCTAATTGGATGTTTATCAGCATAGTGTTTAGACAGTACCGTTGGTTTTGCCCAGCTACAAGTTGCACATTTGTTTCACTGTTTTTTCACTGCTTGTATGACTGCTAAAACTGTATATTCAGGATAATGAGGTTTCTAGTGGTTTTGAAATGTTATTTAAATGCTGATTTCAGAAGTACTGTTCATAACCTGTTAGGTCTGCAAAGAAAGCACCATTTCCATAAGGTTTTTATCAGAGTAAATCTAGGGAGCTTTGTTGAAGCACTGCATCCAGAACAAAAATTTACCACTCATTTGACCAGATACCCACAAACCACTGATCTATCTAAAAAGCAACCCACAGAGCAATAAATTGACAGGCACAAAAAAATAATCTCAATGAAATGCGAACCCCAAGTCTCTTTAAGGTTCTTTCTGTTCTTTTTCTCTTTGTCCTCAACAGTGTCCAGGGAGTTTGATGGAAATTTTTAACTCAAAAGTATTTCTGCAAATGCAGTTTGCTCTTCAGCAAAGCTACTCCTGCATGGGTGGGAGAGGGCAGATGTACCTCAACTTTTCTTTTTATAAAAGCCCATTTCTCTTCTTGAGGTAGTCTTGAAAAACATCACTAAGAAGAATGGATAGGCATATCTGACAGAAATATTTTTCCTGTACTTTTTCTAAGAGTAGTCCGTAGACACTACCACCATCAACCGCAGCTGAGCTTTGAATTTCTGCAATGAAAAGCCACTTACATTTCACCTTTCAGGAAGGTAATAAATCAATTTGCCCTGGCACTGGGCACCACTGAAAAGGCCCTATATCCATTCCCTTCATACCCTCCCTTCAGGTATTTGTACAAATTGATGAGATCTCCCTGAGATCATAAAAGGCAAAACAACCTACCTTGGGGTAGCGTTGTCCAGATTCTACTGTTTAGCCTGCCAAAGAAAAAGTAAAGGGGAAGCTTAATCACAATCTTAGGTACCAAGATAGGCAACACAATATTACTAAAGCACTTGTCAATTCATCAGACAAAAGCCTAATAAGACTGAAGGACTAAATTTGAAAGGGAATAGGAGAGAAATGAGGTTCACTGCAATTGTTTGCTTAAAAATGGCAGCAATTAGATACTGGAAAATCTACCAAGTGTTCTGGTTGATTCTCTGTAGCTGGCGATTAAATCAAGATTGGATTTTTCATCTTCTTTGAAGTCCTGTTCCAGTTCATATAAAAAGTCCTAAGGCCTGTGCCATGCAGTAAGTCAGACAAACGGATCACAACGGTCCCTTCTGGCTCTATCAACTATTCTTTTATATGAGATGACATTCACTGCTGTGATGATTAGTCAATTAACATTTGCAAAATACCAGAAAATTCCTAACATTCAGCAGTGCTGAATGCCCTGAGTTAGTTTTTGCCTCAAGCTCAGAACAAAACTCTTAACACAAAATCACTCCCGGATCTGTCAAGAACAAGACAAAGCAGAATTTGGTAGCTTTAAATGACAGGTTGTTTTTTTTTTTCTTAATCTAGCCTATTTCACTTCTCTGCTAGCCAGCAGCAGTACACACATGCCAAAACATGGGTTGCTAGAACTTCTACTGCTGCACATCAAGGTTAGCTGCTAGGAGCAGCTAGGTTTCATTATAAGAAACTGAAGCAGCTCCAAAGGAAAACTGTTACGGGGCTCTTTATCTTAGCAAACTGCTCAGAGTTATGAGGTTTGCATTTATCTGGAGAGGATTCCTTTAAAAAAATTATTTGAATATAGCTGAGAGCTGGAACAATTTGACTAGTAGTGGAGGTCAAGATGTGTTTGGCTTCCAGAGACCATCTGCCAGATGTACCATGCAATAACAACTTTTCTGAAATAGCCTTTATAATGGGCTTCTGAAAGAGACATCCCCTTGAAAGCAAAGTGTTCTGATGCCATTTAACAACGTGTGCCACAGAAGGACAGAGAGGCATTAGAAAAGATATGTTAATTGTCTGCAGTTCAATCACATTTCTGTTTAGTTAGTAAATGAATAACTTTGTGTAATGCTAAGCACAAGGGTATGTCTCTTTGTACACAGTCCTTGAACTGAAACAATAAAGAAAGCATTGTTTTTTCTTCATCATATTTCAATCCTTGTGAGAGTGAAAATAAGCTTTAGGAAAGTTCAAGTCTTATTTTCAGACTTGGCTGCTATCAAGAGATTGAGGATTCAGGAGAGTTGCCCTAAGGATGTTGCATTCATAGCACCTTCATGCTATTTACCAGTCAGGAGAGGGTGAAACGTCCAGCCCAGGACCAGAACCATAGCACTGGGGGAAGTCTGGATGGCCTATGACTGAGGATGGACACCTATTCATCAAGAATGTGCCACTTCCTAAGCTAAATGCTAAATAAGCAGCTTCAGAGAGTACAGGTTTATTTAACAGGCATGCAGTATACATAATGTTCCCAAAGCCATGGCCAATCCTATGGATAAAGCCTATGTCTTTTTCACTTTAGAAAATCTCTCTAGGTTGATAGAAACAGGTGAAAAGCAAACAATTCTACTTCTGCTTACAGTGCATTTCTGCTTACACTCACAGCTGACAATGCTATGCTTCCTTGGCTTCTCCGAACTGCAGCCTCTGGAGGTGTCACAAATCCACAACATACCTTTTTTTTGTTTTTTTTAGTGGATATCACTTATCACTAGGGGTTGTGGCAGCAGTATGAACAACTTCGAAAGACAACAACTCCCACCTCACTTAAAAATGGTTTCTCTTTTCCTCCTGGCATCCTGGTTTAGAAACTCTCCACTTACATTGCTTCCAGTTACACATCCTGGGGATACAGGACTGCAGTAAGCTCAGAAACTCTAGCCAGTTTCTATAGCTCCTGCTCTTCACTGCTGCAGTGAAAGTCCAGGTCTAGACTGAAGCTTTTGGAAGACTACATAGTTCCTTAAACACACCGAGACAACAAGTGCAATGCTTCAGAAGAATGAGCTCATCCCCACCTTATCGTAGGCTGGAACAAAGTCCATCTGATGACAACTATCATTCTAGTACATTTGCTGCAGATGAAAGATTTAAAAAAAATCATATAAGGGGGTGAGAAAAGAATCTGAAATTAAAATGTAAACAGTGTTCATTTATAAGCTGAGCAAATAGCAGTATCACTCATCGTGTCCCCAGAACTCTGCTAATCAGCACACAGCCATACCCAAGTCCTTTCTCCTCTTGCACACTATCAGCTCCCCTCTCCCTTTCTCTTGGCGTCCCTTGTTTTACCTGCTTCATTAGACCTGCTGGAAAGCACATCATTGACAAATAAAGAGCAACTGGTCACCAGGCAGGAGAGCACCCTGGTGGCCCAGAAATGACCTCCACTGCCAACTGATGGAAATGGGGCTGCTTTCCCAGGGGAAGAAAACATTTGGTGGTAGAGGAAGGCAAGCTGCCAAGAGAAAGGGAACAACCTATTGTCTACATACATAGGAGATCAGAAAAGAGGAAACTGATTTGAATTGTGCAAAAGAAATAGCTAGGTGTCTGGAAAACTTCAGAAAGAAGATTTTAGGACAAACATCCCTAGGGTACATCCCATCTGGCTACAGTACATTTCAGCAATGACAGCTCTCAGAAAGCATAAGGTAAAAAAAAACATACATACATATACAAATAGATAGGCATATATGCATATGCATATAAAGCATCAACTGATGTCTGAAAAAGGCATTGAACTCAAAGTCTCAATTGCAGCATTATCTTTGTGAAGACCAAAGGTCAAATTTACAAAATGCAAAGGGTATGCTGTACTCAATTGATTTTCAGGATGAATTGGATGCCAAACTCTTTACACTTTTAAAATTTCCTACCCTTTCCCCTCTTAATGCCCTTTTAGCCTCTACTAGTTTTTTTCTGTGAATGCTGGAAGTGTGCAGGCACTACCTAAAATAAACAGAGGTGAACACACTCCCACTTGATATAGGCAAATGAGGGTGCCCAATCCATTTGCAGAAAGCCTGTCACACAAAGGAACAGCCATGTCAAATCGGGACCTTGCTCCATCTCTGTGCGGAGTGCTGGCTCCCATCCAGTTCAGACAGAGTAGCTGAAAGTCATTTCTCTCAGATGCTGTTTAAAAGCCTAAATGCAATGAAATACTAGTCTAAGTCCATTTCCCAGTGAGCAGAATTGTCAAAAAGCCACCATCAGAGCAGGATGTAATTGGCAGCCCCAGCAGGGAGGCAAGGAAATAGAGAGGCGGGGAGACGCAGTACTCTGCCCCCTGTGGTACTTGTTACGAAACTTTCTGCAGTAGTGGTTCCAACTTCTGGGGCACTGAATCTCATTTGTTTCCCACCCACATTGAGCCCCTCACACCTCAGGACAGCTAACCAGACACTTCACTGAGATGTTCTGCCTCTTTTTCTCCTCCCTTTTACTGCCAGTGAAGCATTGCTGCTGGATGAAAAGCCACATCGCAAAGGTGTATTCTGGGTTGATTATACGCAACTTCAAATGCTTGACCCATTGCCAGAATCATGGCTGTTCTGGCCTCAAGCCTGCCATGGCTGCATTTCAATATATTTATCCTTTTCACTATATACCAAAGCATGTGTTTCAATAGCGTACAGGCTTACAAGGTCAAACATCATCTATTCTGCAACTGAAGCCTCACCTCATTGAATCATAGAATTATTTCAGTTGGAAGGGACCTTTAAAGGTCTTCTAGTCCATCTCCCCTGCAATGAACAGGGACACCACAGCTAGATCAGGTTTCTCAGAGCCCCATCCAGCCTGAACTTAAATGCCTCCCAAAACAGGGTATCCACATCTCTGGGCAATATGTTCCAGTGCCTCACCACCCTCACTGTAAAAAATGTTTTCCTTATATCCAGTCTAAATCTTCCCTCCTTTAGTTTGAAACCATGTCCCCTTGTCCTTTCACAACGCACTTCATTAATGAGTCCATCCTCTTCTTTCTCGTGGCCCCTCTTTAGATACTGGAGAACTACTACCAAGTCTCTCCAGAGCCTCTTCTCCACACAGAATAGCCCCCCTCTCTAAGCCAGAAACCTCCATGCTGCTCTCTCCCTGCCACAGTGAAACCAACACAGAATCAGCCTTGAAGCCCCAGAAGACTGGCAGTATAGCACATCTATAAAATCAGACTGTTTGGCCTGGTTAGGTTCATTCAGGATCCTTGTGTGAACAAAAACCAACACTGAAGAACTCATGTCAAGCTAGCTCAAAAGGCCCAAGTATATTGCTGTAGCTAGTCCCATAATCAAGTTGATAGCCTAGGAAATCCAGGTTTAGATAACTGCTATACCATACACTTAATGGGAAAATGAACAAGTCTCAGTGATTGCAGAAAGGTAAGCGTCTCCATTTTCTCCTTTTCTTTCCAGGCTTCACTTGCAGGCACTTGAGAGAGCAAACCTTTTTAGAAGATATTTTGCTGAGAAACTACTGCAATGAGGGAGGAGGATTAGGCACCACCAGCAGCTAGATAAAACACTACTTTATATCCAGTGGTTACCTACAGCTCTCTGTGAATGTACACTGCCCTGTAAAACATATATCTGTGCTAAAACAAGTAGTGCATATTTCCCTCCAAGAGCTTACAGGAAGGAAGAGTTTGTATTATAGCATCCATCATTAGATGGTTTCTGGAGTCTTCCCAGAAGTAGTAACAAAAAGGCACAAAGGTTCATTTTCTTCACCAATTATGCTCCCAAGGCATTCAGAAATAATCTTCTGCTGACCTGGTGTTTGAGATGTTTTCCTCATCCCCCTTTCCTCTTCCTTCTCTTTCCCTGTCTTCAATTTATTTTTTCCTCATCCATTTTATATTTTTGTTCTCTTTTTCACCTCCTGCTCTAGGCCTCATTGTGATCTGCGGGGAAATTAAGTCAAAGCAGCAAATTTTGTTTCTAACTGAGCACAAGACGATTGGTCACTCTCATCTAAAAATGAATTGGAAAGCTTTAGTCTTGCTGCCAAAACCACCCTGTACATGAAAAGAACATAACACAGAACAGCACAGTTCAAGAGAGAGCAAACGACTGAGGTTCACTGACAGAATGGGTTCTCGCACCACCCAGAGCTGGAAGAGGACAGCATTTGTGGTATAAACAAAGGCTCTGCAGCAGTGTTTGCCCAAACACAAAACTGAACTTTCTGCACCGACATAACCCTTTCCACACCTTTTCTGTGTACAAAGAGATGCCTTGTACTCACAAGACTGTCCCTGGCAAGAGAGAGAGTGGCAAGTTTGTCCAAGAGAGGTCTGGGTGGCCATTTTATACACTTTCCTCATTGAAAAAAAAGCCAAACTTTCCATCAGAGAGAAGAAATAGAGGTAGGTAATTTTTTCAGTGAGAACTAAACCAAAAGCAAGAAGGTGCCTGAACAGAAAAAGTCTGCAGAATTGCTCCTGGGTAGCCCATCAGCAGAACTGCATCCTCAAAATCTGCTCAGACAATCTCAAATAAATTCACTTGAAGAAACTGCGTACAAGTCAAATGCTTTCTTTCTGTAAGTTCAGTTTTATTCCTAACGTACATAACAACATCAGCACTAAGAACCATACATAATTTCCATACAGAAAGGGGAAAATAACACAGGCTGCCTTCCATTTCCTCTCTGATTCCTCCTCACTATTCATACTACACTCTTAGGAAACAATGTCTGTTTTCGCTATGGAGAAGACCTCCTATTTTCTACTTTCTTGTCATTCCTGTAGACAGGCTGGCTTTGCATGAGAGCAGTGACTGGAGAAGTGCAATACAGTGACTGCTTCCAAAAATGCGATTACTGTGTTTACATCCCTGGCTTTAAAGTCCCATAGCAACTGGAAAAAATAATAAAAAAGTAACAATGAAATTACCATGCTGAAAGCTTCCACATAATCCTATTTATGCAGAAAGGCTTTTCTTACAGCACTTTGCAAAGTTCCTTAGTTATTATTCCAAAGTTATTAATATTTTAATAAAATACCTTTATTACAGTGTAGTGCATTGGGAACCAGACACAAAATTTCTCTAACCATAGGTTAGCACAGCGCAGTAAGCACACCAGCAAGAATCTTTGCAGCTCTTTACTATTTCTTTCCCTTTCGAACTCTTTGGTTAGCTTCAAGCCATGCCCTTTCTTTGATTAACCCTTCCCATTTTACTGATTACATTTTCTTTCAGCCCAGCCAGAGCCACAGCCTGCTTTCTTTTGCCCCTTAGCGACAGCACTTCCATCAAGAATACTTTGGGAGATGAGTACTTTCTTTGGCAGCAACCAGACAAAGCACAATGCATCTTAGGCAGAGCCTTGCCTTGAAAATAAATAAATAAATAAAGGAACTCGCCTCGTATTTTATCCAGCATCTTCTGAGCCTCATCAGAGGAAATTAAAAAAGAAATTGGCTTCTTGAGAGGAGAGATCAGACACCTTAAGGAACAGCTGCAATTTGTGTTTCTGAGAAATGAAAATTGAAAAGCAGGCTAAAATGGATATTGGGTGATTTATAAACCTCCTTTCTCCATTCTTTTTGAGTGTCAGTACCTTTGGTAGACTGTCAATAATACTATTTTTAACATCTGATATTCCAAAAAGAAAACAATTAAGCTAGCAGCTCCATGTCCCACTCCCTCACCATCTCGCACGAGGGTGTTTAAAGGACCCCTCAAGTCTGCCTACACTGTAAAAGGCACGGCTCCTGCAGGCACCTCTGGACATCTGTAGCTCTGTAAGGGCCAGCTATGGTGGCTCCTGTCTGGAGGCTGGGTGGCCCTGCGTGTGGCAAGGGGAATAGAACTTAATGATTCTTGGGGTCCCTTCCAACCCAAGCCATTCTATGATTCTATGATACAGTAGCTGTTAGCACTGCTTGTGCCCGATGCCCAGTAGCTGGCTGTTTGTAAGCTTGCACAAAAGCACCAGGCTTGCTCCCAAGCAAAAGTATTGAATGTTACTCCTTGATATTTTGTTGTTTTAGTAATCTGAGCCCTTGGAAACCGTATCAAGATCTATAAAGCCATCCAGCTCTTAATAGTAGCAGATATGAATCACTGTGTCAGTTAATGCGAGGCACATAAATCTCTGGCAATGTGGATTTATGACACCGGGACGTAATTCACCAGTATCAGCTCTTAAATTTGATTAGAAACATGGGATTTGAGGGAATGAACTTAGATAGCTGGCTGCGGCTGGAGTTATGACCTTAACGAGAAAGTCGGGGAGTGAGGCTGCTGAGCTGTCAGTGTGCTTAAGTAACAGCTTCACGTTCACCCTGCCCACGTTAATTGCTGCTTTAATCTGCGCTGCCGACACACGTGCAGCCGCGCACGCTAATGGCGAGGACAGCAGATGAGGTCCTACCAAGCCTCATTGTATCCTGCACACTTAACTGCCTTCATCACTGAAAGCCATCGTTTTATTTAATGCTTTAAATAAGGCAGAAATGCCATAATTACATTTAAATATTAAAGACATTTATAAGCAAATGGAAATTGTTTGAAGAAGAACACACAGAGCACTGCAGCGGGGATTTGGTTGCCTGGTGCAGGTGGGAGATTTTTCATTTCATCTCCTGCCTCTGCAACCAAAGCAGGGGCAAACTCCCTGATAAAAAGTTTTTTGATTCATTCTGTTTAGCCTGGTGACACTCACATGGTGGGTCAAGTGCACTGTAGCTGACTGTAATTACAGATATTAATGAAATTTTCAAAGGGACTCAAAAATGACTGTCAATGTCCATGCTGGCAAAAAACTAATTTTGTTCTCATATAAACAAGCCAAATCATATAAAAAATAAGTCAACTATCTGGGTCAAAAATGAACAGATAACACTCAATTCATTTTAATAATTATATCCCTGCCAGGCTGCCCATCTCATTTGACAGATGAGCCTACGGGGACCAAGAGAGCCACAACCACAAGCTGGAGCCACCATGCTTCCTTTTATAAAGCTCATTTTACAGAAGTGTATTGCAGCTTTGCAAGTGGGACAGTAGGTCCCAGACTCAGAAACAACATCCCATCTGGATCATTTTTCCTGTCACAATCTTTTTCCAGTGGGTAGGATTTGTCTGTGGGAGACCTGCAGTGAATTAAAGCACAGGTAACCTCACCTTCTCACTGACATGCTCCTGCACGTGCCTTCAGTCTGGTTGCTGACCTCTCTCACTTGAGTCTCCATCTCACATGCTTCTTTTAGTGAGAAAACAGGCAAACTCAAAAGAGGCAGACCATAAACAATCGCCTTCAGGCCATCACCCTGAAGGATAGCCATGTCATGAAGCATTTGGGATGCCGAGTTAGGTCCTCCCATCACCAGTTCAAAATCAACAACATCCCTGGCCACCTCTTCACAAATGCATACCAGAGGTTGAGCCTTCTCTTACCCTCCCATGCCTCCAAATACTCCAGAAACTGAACTGTTTTCATGGAGAATGTCCCCAGAGCCACAGCTTGGGCCCAGTGATGCACAACATCAGCAATGCCCAATGGACACTAGGACTGAAGAGTTAGCCAGGACTTTGGGGCAGGCATCGAGCATTTGGTCTGGATACCCACATCCCCTGTGTAATCGAGGGAAGTGTGACAACATGGGAAAAAAAACACTTCTAAGCCAAGATCAAAAATATATCTTCCTAAGGCAGACAGTAAGCCTGCAGTTCACCCTACCAGCTACCCATCTGTAAGCCAAATAGCCACAGAGCCAAACTTTGACTGTTATTCTCTTCTCACTTGCTGCAGTTTTCATGAGGTGCTCATATATATCCATGTCACTTTCAGTCATTTTGGAGCACGAAGCAGAGCAAGCTGGCTTTTGCTCTCGGCACAATATGCAGGCAATATATGATGCATCCTTTGTTTCCACAGAAAAAAAAAAAAAAAATTCCACTTCCCAAGAAGAATTCAGATAACCAGCAGAAAAGTGCGCTTTTCTGCCTATATATCTGCATTTAAGCTAGGGCTATATATCTGTATGAAAGCATTATTAAAATAGCACGTCCAACCAACATTATTTCACTGTCAGCATCTCCATATGTAGGTCTGAGCCAGTGGGAGAAAAACATTTTCCTAACTATACACTGCAGAGTTGATACTGTAAAAACATTCTCAAAGAAGGGAAACTGAGGCAGAGAATAACTGAAAGACTTCCACAAGGTGAGTTGACACATTTATGCAAAACTTGACACCGCCTGCATTTTAGTCCATGGCACAGATGCCACGGAGGTAGCAATTTAATAAGCTATGAGCCCCATCTGTTCATTATTGCCTCAACTGGAGATCACCATCCCTGAAGCTGAGCCACATTAATTGATTATATGAGTGCTCCTGCTTTGCCCTAATACAAAGGCAGTCAATTTAATTTAAATCCTTGTTGGAGGAGATTTCAGTTTTCTGGCTGGCTTTATACTGAAGCACAAACAGCACTCACAGTGGTTTCATAACCCACTCCCACTACATTTGACAGAGCGCATCTGTCTACCTCCTACCTCTCTGCAATTTTTGAATCAAAACCTTTCTTTTGGTGCTTAACACAGCTTCGAGTTTAACAGAACTTAGGCTAGCAGAAACTCCCAAATGTAATAGCATTTCTTCATTCTACCTTTTTTTTCTTTTTAATTCTAATTTGCTTTCCAGCATAGCATATTTTCACTTTCTCTCCATATTTTAATCTGATTAGATCAAGCAGAGCACAGTTTGTATTTTTATTATAACCACTAGCACTGAGCAGCATTCTCAGTGTCACAGAAACTACATTGGGGTGGAAGGGAGGGGAAGGCTTTTAAAAATCTCCCTTACAAAATTTCCCTAAATGCTTCATCCTCTATTTCTGACATTTTAAATAATCAAAACTTTCCTGTTATATGAGAAGCTGCTAAATTTTACTCTCTTCCTATTTATACATTTTCATTAATGGCTGAATTTTGATTCCAATCTGCCTGATGAAGACCAGCTGCTGCCACAAGTAAAGTGAGTGCCCAGTCAGCAGCAGCCACAGGTAAAAGCACAGTGAATGTAAAGGGATGGCAAAACCTACTGCTTTCCTATAAGCTGCATGAGAAAGAAATTCACCTGCACCCTTCTGGTGTGAAAATAGCTGCCCCACCAGCAAGCTGTGCTCCCAATAGAAAACCCATTAAAACATTCACTTACCCTCGAAAAACTGTTTCCCTCTTCTGTCCATAAAAACGAGATCCCTTTTTGTATGCTGGCCCTGTTTAATAAAGCAAGGGTATTTCTGCAGTTCAAAAGCAGCATCAATTTTTAGCTCTTTACCCTAGCAGTTACAGTTACCGCTATGCTAGCAGTCCTGCTTTGTTTACAGTGAGGATATTTTTCTTTTCTCCTTGGGAAAGTCAGAAAAACAGTAGAAATTCCATCTTCCAAACAAAAAGCCACGAGCACGTAAATGTAAGATGCTTAATTCAACTGCAGTGACATTACCAAGAACTGCAACAGTAAATAAAGCAAGCAATGTTCACAGACAACTGAACAAGGCAGCGTGAAGGTACCCAAATTACTGCAAACAGCCCATTTCTCTTTCTCTTCCACCTTCTACCTTATCACTTGACCATAATGGCACTTCTGCTGTTCATCACTCTCTTTCCCCATCAATTTTCATTGCCCTCCACAGCTTCTTTATCACTTTTGTTGTCAAGCCTACAACTACCTTTAGATCAGATGTTTGCTATAAATCCCAGCAATAGACATCTAACCCATGAAGAATATAAATAAATTGGCCGCTTTTAAGAGGCTCCAGGCAATAATGTATTTCATATCTACACAAACAGCTAATATCTTCACATCTCTACTGGAAAACTGACATTGCACAAATGCCCTTACTCTGACTGTTTGTCCATCCCCTCTGCACTATGTCCGGAACCGGTCACATCCTAACACAGTAAATAAGAACTGGAGTACTGTGTGTGGTGTGCAGTAGTCACCAGTAAGGAAACATTTTCAGCCATTCTTTTTTCACATGTTCTGTAAGCTGTTTTACTACAAACTGCCACTAAAAAAAAAAAAAAAAAAGAAAAAAAGAAAAAAAAGTTAAAATCAACTCTAAGCTTTGCTAAAAGGCACTGAATGCTTTTAATACTCATGAGCAGAACTATTATCCAATATATTAAAAGTTGGAGTTCTAGCTCCCGGAACAAGAAAGACTGAAACTGTTGCCTCTTCTTATCTTGCTTTTTCTTTTTTCTGTTTTCACACCTATATAGGAGCATTGACTTTATTGGAATGTGAGGTTTACTCCAATACAAACAATAAAGAAAAATCAATCTCTTTCTGCAGATAAGTCTATATTTCAGGGCAAAATGTGTGAGCAGGATGCACCCTTTCACTACATTGCCGCAGCACAAAGCCAAGTGGGTGCCTCATCCCCAGCCCTGCTTAAGTTATTTGGACTGAAAAAAATAAAATCTGAGTCCACACCATGTGGAAAACAACACTGAGGAGGAACAAGTCTGGCCATAATAGAGACCACTGGATCCGTGCTTACCTGACATACTCAGGAAATTTGAACTTTCTGGATGTTAAATAGATGTTCTGGGGTGAAACCTTGGATTTGGTTAGTGGATCCACGACCACAGCACTGCCATTCTCAGCAGCAGGGCACAATGCCAGTTCCAATAGTCTGGATCATAGAGTCACAAACTGGAAGCGCAGCCTCAGTTCACAATTTAGGAGATAAATTGCCAGCTGCAGACAAACTTGGCAAAAAGACGCCCAAGTATTACTGACATTTCAGAGGCCAAATACAAAGATTTTTATCTATGTCTTCTTAAGTTTCAACTTCAATTTACTTTTTTTGATGAATGAGCAGAAGAAAAGGAGTTTCTCCCATAACGTGGAACAGCAAAGTTTTCCAGACCCATAGTCTGAAGGATGAGGCATAGGCACGCCTTCATGGAGGTCTCTCTGCGTTCTCTTCTCATTCACCCTGACCAAAGTGAAAGTAGAGAGACACTTCTGCAACACCTCATGCTCAGTACAGCATCAGAGGCATGATTGCCAGGTTCCAGGCTCACTTTTTGGGTAAGAAATAAGGCTGGCAAATGCCTGGCTGCTAGAGAGAAGCAAAAGCCTCTGCTTTCTACTCCCAAATCAGGGGTCTGCTGTTGCCTGCTTTAACATCCATCTGTTTTAACAGTGGCCACACCGTCACCAATGATAAAGAGGGATGTCTTGGGTATTGGATTGCGGCATTACAAAAGCAATGAGGATGATAAAGGGGGGAAAATCCCAGCATTTACACATAAGTGTCTTCAAAATCAGCAGGGCCAGAAGCAATGCATGGGACTGGAAGTAGGCTGTTATTTGGGGTGCTAACTGGAAGAAACACAATGCTTTTAAATGCTGAGTGAGCATGATACTTCCTGGAAAGGATTCTGGAGACAGACTGGGCAGGACTAGGA
Source organism: Meleagris gallopavo (assembly GCF_905368555.1). Lineage (NCBI taxonomy): Eukaryota > Metazoa > Chordata > Aves > Galliformes > Phasianidae > Meleagris > Meleagris gallopavo. The sequence continues at coordinate 84,273,973 of NC_139404.1, read as the reverse complement.
AAAGAACAGCTTACAAGTGACTTGGGTTCCAGAATGGAAAATGGGAAGCTGAGGGCTTTTTTATACCAGAAAAGGGCTGAAACTTGAGGCCTGATTGACCAAGTCTGCAAGAGTGTCCCCTGCCCTCGTGTACCTTCCTCTGTGGCCTCATGGAAGGGACCACAGCCTGGGGACATGTGACTAAACCTAGTTTTTGTCTGCTTCCCATTTCCCCTTCCATCTCTTTCTCTCATCCACTAAAGCAGGATGTTCATGAGACAGAGAAGACAACTTTACACTGACAGGCAGGTGCCTGACTTCTGCTCCTGTTACACACACACCACTAAGAGGTATTTTCAACCATATTTCTTACATACCATCACTCACATCTCTATGCCCTTCCTCTGATCCTCCCCTCAGCTTTCAGGGCACTGCCTCTGGTGATGGCAGGATCTCCCCTTCTGAAAGCAGTCAGGGTTCAACTTCTTCCATTTGACTCCAAGAATACAAAATAATGACATTTTACCTTTTGAATGGGAACTCTTCAGAAGACGTGCTCCTGACAGCTCCTGGAGCAATGATGCCCTAGTAGTAGGCTTTTTTTACGGAACCTGGGCCCCTCAGCATCACCAGGAGATATGCACAGCCATTTTGGGGACAGCCAGTCTACAAAAGACAGATAACTTTGCATTCAGTGCTGTCCTCTGTTCTGACTGTATGATTTGATAAAACAAAATAATGAACAGAGTATCCGATAGATGAAAATCTCCGGGAGCACAGAGGTACTCTGAAACAGCAGCTTCATGATCCCTAGCTGCAGAGGTATCAGAGTGCTAGCTGGAGGCTAGCACTCTGCTGAAGACCTGCTGAAGACCACTTGGCATTAGACCCCAGGCTAAAGACCTTGACATGGCTGTCAGTATTACGCAGGATTTGGAGGTTCTGCCCCCTCTTGCCTGTTCTGCTCTCACTTTCTGGTGTCACTCGAGAAGTACAAATACAAATGTATTTCTATGCAGCTCATTTACTTTTATTCTGGAGTTGAGAACTGTACTTTTCTGCCTCAGACATCGATGCAGCCGCTGTGAAGTTGCTGGGTGAAAAGTGCTGTTGAAATAATAAACTGCCCTTGCCAGATTCACAGGCTCTCTAGGAACTCTTATCTACAACCTCCCAGCCTAATTTTGCCTTTTGATATACACAATTGATTTCTGAACTGTCTGACTAGAAATAACCTACTGGGAGCAGGTTCTCACAAAGAGCTTCCCATCCCTCCCTCTGCTGAAACCAGAAGTGTGGGGCTGAAGCAGCCAGAAGCACTCAGCTCTGCCAGAGCACAGCGTCTTGGCCCCACTGCACCAGCTCCAAGATGCTTGGACAGATGAATCCTTTCCTCAGCACCTGTATCGTTCCTTTTAAGATCAGCTTTGGCTTCCTTTGCTCCCAGCACCAGGAGCTTTGCAGTGTGGGGAAGCGCGGCTGATGTGTGCCTTCCCTGGTGGGCCCACACAGACAGTATGGTGTTACTAATGTCTGTGCCCTAATATTCCTAGGTCAAAGCTGCAGTGAAGAGCCCCATTCAGAGGCTGCCAAGCTGTCCAGAGAGGAAGCTGAGGCTCAGTATCCTCTCCATTTGCTCTGCCTTGTTCTAACCCAAGCACCCACAGGCCCTGTCACACAACCAGCAGCCTCCACCACAAAGCTGCGCAAGGAGCTGCAGGACCGACCCTCCGACCCCCTAGGAGCAGCACCTTCGCCAGTATTTTAATAGGAAAGGGGAGGGAGGAAAGGGTGAGCACCGGAGAAAGGGGGAAAGACGACTTGGGAGAAGCTGCCGAGAGCGGGAAGACAGAGCCGGCGGCGTACGCCGGGGCTGCACTGTCACCCAGCGGTGGCAAACCGAATGCCAGTCGCCATCGCGCCCGGGTCGCCACGGCTGCAGGGCAGAACCTGCACGTATACAGACATATACCTACACGCACTCCGCCTTACTCCAAAGAGCTATCAGGCATGCTTGTGCCAGCCATAAAATGGGAAGTATCTGGGAGGAAAGGATGAGTGCACTTCCCTCTCTCCGTTGCAGAGGACTCCAGATGTGCACCGGCTAGAAGAAATGCTTCCAGGCTCGCATACCTGTTTTTCAAGAGGCTGAGAATCAATCTGTCTTTTTGCAAGATAAGAAACATTTCACTTTTCGTTTCAAAGAGACAGAGTTAAATACTTCTGCACAACAAGGGCAATGTTTCAATCAGAGCCGCAGTAATAGATGCTCCGTGCTGAATAATCTTATGTAGCAATGACAATACAATCAATTGATGGATGAGTTAAAGCCTTTCAGGACTCACTCAAAATACACTCTGTGTAGTAGTGTAAGTGTGTCCATTTTCCAGATAGGCTGCAGTCATCAGTAATACCAGCGATAGAGATAGAAAAGGCTTCTGAAATCATGATATTTTGAATGTATCAAGCTTTTCTTTGCCTTCCTGCTGTGCTTAATCTTTCATAGCCAATCCAGTGCAGCTATTTGCCTTAGAGAAGTATGAAACTGAGAAACTAGGAAAAATCAAGCAGGAATAAGGGAATTAGATTATACTCATAGCCCAGACCCATCTGGAACTGGCTATTCTCTGAAACCAGGAGGGATCATACTATTTCCTCTCTCATTTTTCCAACTGATCTTAAGACATTCCTTTGTCCCACTTGAAACCCACCCAGGAGTGGAAATGAAACATCTATTCTGACTAAAAACTCATTCTAGTGGTACTCTGAATTCATTTGGCAGGCTTCTAAATTTGGGAATTGGACAATACAAGTTCTGGACCTCATTTATTCCACAACAAATTAAACATCTGAATTTTACCCACCACTGCGCAGTGTTGCCATCGGCTACATAACTGCCTCTTCCTAATGAGCTGCAGCTCCTCACATCTTGTTATTTATATGGTTTTGTGCTACGGACACAAGGATTAGCAAGGATTTAGGATTTATATCTCATGTGAGAGGTGAAAAACTTACCACTTTACATCTTCCACCAGTGGGAAGAGCAATGAACATGCCATGTACTGCAATACCCTGTGAACTCCCACCACCAGAGAGAGGGCTGAAGAAAAAGTGAGTTTTACTGCTGGACCCCCAAGATCACTCTGTCTATACCTGGTGAAGAAAGGACTGAGGTGAATCTTAGAGTTTAGAAGGCTACACTGAGAACAACCTCCCCCTTAAATACTGTGGGAGGAGTACAAGTGTTCCTGGAGGCAGTGGGAAACTTCTGTCCTGTTTGAGCAGCACCTCTCATACTGCCCCTCTCCAGATGCTGGGGCACAAGCAAGCAAGACTCCCTCTTCCATTTCTTTTGGATTCATTAAGCATGAAAGTTAGCTGCAGTACCTCCACATAAGCTCTGGCTGAGGTGTTAATATGAGAGCCAATTTCTCAAGCTAGTTGAAATTTCAGCCACCACCATTCTCCCACACATTTGAACTCCTTTCTCCTCTTTTTTTTATTTTTTTATTTTTTTATTTTTTTTTTATTCCTCTCTCAAGCACCGCGACAAGCAAGCTCTTTGTTTTTAGTACCTCAGTCACTCCCTCACAGCACTTGAACTGCTGAGCCCTCCCACAAAATCAGGATAATGAATAATGTTCATCGTCGGTGTACGTTTCCCCCCCTCGGGCTTGCAGCATGACTGGAGAGGCACAAGCACTGACAGCTGAACAAATCCCACACTGCCACAGAGGACAAGCACAGCAGTGTGCCCTGGCAGCCTTCTCAAAGGCTGCAGCCTGCTTTTCCACGCTTGGGGGCCTTTCTTTTTCTGGAGGACGCAGCTCCATTTCAGCAGCAAGGCTGCAAAGAAGCCATGAGGTGCAGGGATGCCCAACAGTGTGAAAGGAGATGCTGCCCTCTTTGATCCTCCCCATGTGTCACTCCTCACACGATCCATGTAATCATTCATTTCCAGATACTGTGACCAAGGCACAGAAAAGGGACAGTCATTTCCAATATAGGCTGCCTTTAGCAGTGTAAGCAAAATCAACAGCTAGCAAGTTCTACGTTAGCTCTGCTGCTTCTGTTTGCCTAGGTTTGAACTGGTCAATTTCCTTTTAAAATTAAGGAGCACACAGAGCTATAGGTAATATTACATATAATATAGGATACACTGCTATCACTTCCACAAAAGCCTGTTTTTCTAGCAGATGTCCTTGCCGTACTGAAGTCCCTTTGGTCAGCCTGACTCCAGCACCAGGAATCACATTTACCTGCAGCCTGGGAGGCATCACTCACTTTGCAATCAATGCGATCACAAGAGAGTCTCACAATGGTTGAGAATGTTGCTCAATTAATCGCCAGCTAGTTCCTGCCAAAATGCCTGCAATAGCTCTTCACTGGGCTTGGGAGAAAAGAGTGTGGCCCTTTAAAGTTCTCTGAGGTCACATTAGCCTCATACAGACTCCATTACCCATGATCTTACCTCTTAGGCTGGAGGTGGATGCATGTAGCAGCTATGTGCCTTGGTCTAGAAGCACCAGGATTGAGACAAATTAGGGTTCTGTCAGGAGATGGCAGCCAAAGGTCTCCAGAATGATCAGAGGTGCTGGAAATGCAGAGCTCACTGGAGCACACGGGGATCCATTCAGGAGACCATGGTGGGGCCGCCTAGAGGGACCAGAATATCCAAACGGAGGAGGGTACCCAATGCTAGAGGCAGCACTCTCACTTTTCCACCAAAACAATCAGCAAATGCAACCTCGTATATACTGGAAACCAAAAAGAGTGTTTCCTTATCCAAGTACAAAACCATATGATCTGGGATTACTATGCTGTGTTTGCAGGAATTCTTTGCAGAACAAAACCTCCCAAGATAAACAAGAATCTCCTGGTTGCAGAAAAAATAGGAGGGGCATTGATTGAATGGTATCACAAAGTGACTGTCATCATGGGTTACTAAGGAAGTTAGTTTCTCCATTAACTTGCCTCGCAGGAAAATAACGAACTAAACACAGCAAAACATTCTTTGAAGCCATAAGCATTATAAAGTTTTGTTTAAAATGTTTAAAAACAATGACATTTCTCATGCAACATTCACTTTTCCCTTTGGAATGGTTTTCAGCTTTGAAATGATATTTCCCTTTTAAAAATGAGAAAGCTCAACACTGAAACTTGATAACTTTTGATATTTTTACAATAAAATGTGAAAATTGAGAAACTTTTGTTGTTGCCGATTTGCTGAAAAACATTTTTCACAATCATTCCAAACAGATTTTTTTTTTTTTCCAAAATATTGGCAGTTTAAACAACTTTAATTGTTTGTATTTTTTTAATTATTACTACTTTTTGTAAGGACTACAGACTTTGTGACTTCTTTTTTTTTTTTTGGATGAATAACTTGCCACAGATTCTAGTCATCCAGTTACTCATCATTTTTAATTAATTGCTTTACCATTCCTGACCGTAAAAAAACATGTTACAAATAAAAATGAAATGTCAGCTGATATTGCACATCCTCCTTGTATGCCAAGAAATAAAAGAGCTTTGTGTTGTAAACTGCACTTTCTTCTGGGTAAGTTCTTGGTAGGTTTGATAAACTACAAAGATTAATTCTCATTTCTTGTAAAATCTATTTCACAGTTCAGCATTTAGGAGGAATATCTGAATAATGTGTTGTCACACCATTCCAGAATGCTACTTTTGCTCCTTTTCTGATAAAAAACTTTATCTATTATTTCGGATACCCAAGTTTCCATCTTGCTGTACCGCCTACAGCGATTTCTCCAGGTGAGCTCCAAGGAGGAAAAAAAAAAGGATAGAATATAAAATGTGGTGGGGGTGGTACAGAATAAATTAAATTGGGCATAAAAACATAAAATGCAAAGGGGTTCTAATTTGAGTAATTTTTGTAAGTGAATAAAATTCTCTTTTTTTTTTTTTTTTAAATATAAGTGCTACTTAGCATGTTATTTTAATGCTATTTCTAGCGTAGCCCACCAATATGAGCTCAGGGATCACCGACGGATCCATTTAAATATAGCACCTTCTAGCTAACAGCAACAGACACCAGGTATCTATTATTAAACTGAAAGAAGATGGCAAATAAACCTCAAATCCTTCTTGAATTAGCTTCTGCTGCAGGGGCAAGGGCTTGAGTGGAGCCACGTTGCTTTGGGGTGGGACATGCAGAGCTTCAGATCCCCCTGTGTCCTACTCCAAGCAGATAGAAGGATTAAGGGCAGCAAGGTATAGGGCCCGTGGCATAGTCTGCTTCAGCCTCCTAGGAGCCTGTGTCAGTGGCTCCAAGAATGGCAAGAAATTGACTTTACTATCCCAAAATACTGACTCTTGTGGCTATTTACAACTTAGAAAGTCAGCACAACATTCGATTATTTCCCTACTCCTTCAGAAAGTTAAAGAGGTAAGACAGAAGGTGAGAAACACATAAAGACAACACATTACAGGGATCTGCACAATCTGCTGGGAGCAAAACATCACTATATGGCCCCATTCACAGTAGCATTATCTATCTTTCCCTCCCAGCTCACCCACTGACTTGAAGCAATTTTAGTTTTAATGAATGTTTAAATTCAAATATCATCACAGAACTACCTAAGACTTTGCATACAAATATTTCATTTATGCCTTTTGTGCAAGGTGGCATCCTTTGCAGCCATACTGGAAGGAAATACAGACAGAACCTCAATGGTGGGTATCAGCTGAGTTGCATTACTCTATTTTAAACACGTGCACAATGCACAGCAGCATCACAGGCACTTTTGGTGCCTCAGGTAAGGAGAGTTCTGCTGGAGATCAGCTTCAGAGACAGCTGCTCCTTTTCTTGTTGAGGGTGGATGAGACGTCCAGTGAGTACCACATACCAACTGGCAGCTCAGAAGTATTTCCCTTGTCGCCCTTGTTTACGTTTCTCCTACTAGAGCAAAAATAGCTTCCAGTTTTCTTTTTCTTTTCCCTTGCATCTGTTAGTTTACCCCTGTCCCCCAGCATATCCTAAGAATTTCTAAAAGATTATACACCCTCAAGCCTGGAAGCTTTCCTGTGCCTTTGAATGTTTCTCCCCCCATACATAAACCCAGGGCATGTGGAAAACCAGTGCAGCTCATCAATGAGCAGAGGCATAACTCATGCTGCTTGAAGACAAGGAGAAAGAGCACCAGAATTACATTGATGGATTTACTTTCTAATTGTTCATTAAGATAATGACAACAAGCTATCAGAAGGATTTCTGAAAGAAACATATTTGAAGGAAGGGCCCTGGAGAGGAGACCCGAAAGCAAGAAATGGGGCAATTAAGGGGAGAGGTAGAGCGAAGAGACACATCCCCTGGGTCAGGCACAGGTTGAACATGCATAAGTCTCCCAGCTGTACATAGGCAGAGGAAGAAGGGGATGAGAGGGGCACCGCGGGGAAGGGTCATTTGTGTCCTCTGTGGCTGCAGGAGCTCAGGAGTGGAGGAAGCAGTTGTAGGCCCTGAGGTGATCTCAGCTGCTGCCGTGGTGTAGTAGAGGCAGCAGAGTGCCGTGTACTTCCACTCACGCTCACATCAGTCACAGGCTTTGCCCCAGCCAGGCTCCCTATGCCTTTCCAAAGCACCAGGCCTCTCAGCAAGATGCAGTCTCACAACGGGATCAGGCAGATTACTGCTTCAGCCTCCAGCATGTACTTAATGGAACACTGTGCTGCATAGCGGGCTCTCAGCCCTCATCTCCTCACCTTGTAGGCTCCCTACAGGCAGAGCTCTGCTCACGCAAATCCTGTTTGTTCACTGTTACATCAGGCCCTGGCTCTGCAGCTGAGACCACACATGGGAATGCATGTTATGGGCTGCTCACACAAGTGAGGAGAAAAAGAGAGCTCCCTCACTCCCTTCAGAGAGCAAAATATGCTGGAGGATTGGATGCTTTGGCTATAGCTCAGTAATGTGGCTCTTTGAAACTATTCTGACCTGAAGTAAATCTTAAGGCATTACAACATATTTGAATTCTCCTGAAAATGAAATATTGAAAGAAGCTCTGGGATTTTCATGTGAACTTGTCAGTAAAAGCAACTGGGAGAAGAAGAGCTGTAGGTGGGAAGATGGAAGGACCTGGGGAGACTAACAGGAGTGAAAATATAAAAAGCATGTCAAGAGGACAGAATGAAAGTTGCTGAGAAGTAAGAAGTGAAAGAAGTCATGAGAGAAAGAAGCAGAAGGGAGTTAAGCCAGGGAAAGCCTCAGAGCAAGTCAGAAGTAACACACAAAAGAGAAGGGCATCAGCCAACAAATATGTATTGTAATAGACGTAGTGAAGAACAGGGACAAGAAATGACACAATTTAAAGGTGAGGAAAGGAAGGCTAGTAAGGAAAAAGAGGCAGATGTAAGCCAAAATGTATGAGGCAAGAGGCAGTGGAAATGGTAGCATAAAAGAAAGTTAGAATGGCAAGGCCTTAAATGAAGTGGAACGACACTATTCCACCATCAAGTCATGCATAAATGGCACAGACATCTTCTTTGGGATTTGCTGTTCCATTTAAGAGCGCTGGTGAGCTGGGTGGACTCAGGAGAGAGGTGCTTTCCTTGTGCACTTGCTGAAGAGCATGGCCCTGTGGTTTGCAGGCATGATGCAAGTGCCACTGAAGTGCCATACTTGATCTGTTTCTTTTTGTCTCAGTCACACAAGCCTGCTGCTGTTCCTGAACTAGCTGCTGCAGGAGCCAATAAAGCAAAGCGCAAAACTGTTCTCTTTCCTGAAACTCCCATTTCTGATGCTGAGTCTACAAACGCTGTTGTTACTAATGACCTATACCTCCGCAGTGAAACCAGATTATTACCAGCACCTATGTGACAGCAGTTTCAGATGTAATCTTACCTTACGTTGAAGGTCACTGTATTTGCATTACGGTGGGTCTGAAATGTTTCCATAGATCTTCTTCATTATCCCTGAGAGAAAAGACAATTAAGAATTTTCTAACAAAACCACTTTCTCTCAACAGTGACTCTTTTACAGTTTTTTAAGGATCTTAACAGCAAAAATCACCTACAGTTTATTCCACCACTTATCTGCTATTTCTTGGCTGCCCTCTTTCATCAGCTGGAAGAAACATCCAAGACTGGCATGAGAAATTTCTTGACTCAAACCCACCAGCTGAGGATATTTCCTTCCTTTCTCCTGACTATTTGGATAGTTTTGATGTCCAAATGAAGACACAACACCATCTCACCCCTGACAGCCTGGCCACACCAGCAAGAAATTGACTCTGGTTCCACTTCTGTCAGCAAGGGGCATAGCTACTTAGTGCCTCACATAAAGGCCAACTGGAAACTGCAGTTGTGAGGGGAGATTATCATTTATTTCATGACCTGATCAAAAAGAAGAACTCCACTCAACCAAGGAATCCTGACAGCAATAAGTCTGTTATACATTGTAAAAGAAAGGACTGAAAAAGCAATTGTCACTTCTGAAAGAGATGCACTGTCAAGCTGGAGATGCCAAAAGGCAGAGGGGCAGTTTGAAGAGCCTAAGGAAATTACTAAAAGGGAAGAGGCATGCGCACACCTGGTATAGGAAAAGCCAGAGCAGAGGTTGTCAGATGCAAAGAACATCCACATCGAAAGCTATGATTAATTGTGAGAGTAATGGGTTATTTGCCCATCCAGAATGCCTGATATTGCAGAAGAAGTGAAGCGTTGTGTAGAAATGACATTAATCTTCTTTGATGGGTACATTATTTCCACTGAATTCTACCTGACGTTTCAAGTTGCTTTCAATATATTTTATTGTATATTTTTTCACATTTCCAGTACTCTATTGCCAAAGATTCTGAATCATCAGAATTAATCAGGAGCCTGGAACAGAGCCAGAAACAACAAATAAGGAACCAGGCGCTTTTGATATTCTCCCAATCCGAGATGGATGTATAACTCATATTTATTGGTATCAGAAGATCTAGGACTGCTAAGAGAAGAAAAATGAAAAATTAAAATCCATACATATTGTCGCAAGATACTGATGAGCAGCGTCAATAAGAAACAGGCTACAATTTCTGTTCTGAAGCGTTTGGCTCGTGGTTTGGAGACCAGTGGAGAGAGAGAAGAGCCCAGGACAAACTTCTCTCATGCTGGGTTAATCACCAGGAACTTCATCAAATGCTGTGGTGTTACATCAGTGTGACTGAGTGAGGTCTATAAAATATCTGGGCTCCACACAGAAATACCACCCTGAAGGCCTGACTACAAATTCAAAGCTACTCCTTTAACTGAGGGAGAATAAGAAATATATTTGCTTAATTACCCCTGAAGGACAGCCTGAAGTGATGGAAAAAACCTTCCATGTAATAAAAATAAATGAGAATCTCTACCCCTGCTGCTTATTGTAGGGCACTGTTACTTAGCACAACAGACGCCAGGCACTCAGAGGGCTCCCCGTGAAAGGACACTGCTAGTGCCAGTCCCTCACCAATACCATCAAGCACAACACAGGAAGCTAACGCTGGTAGGAAAGAGAGAAATCCAAAAGCAAAGGCCCAGCAAGTGAACATTTCTTGATAAGTCTTTAGGGGCAGCCACTGAGCTGGCCTGGAGTTTGAGCAATGCCTCCTTCCCACACAGGTGCCAGGGGAGCTCTTTGTCTGCATACCTCCACACTGAATCAAAATTAAAAATTCTGTTAAGAGAGGAAATCTCCTGCCAACCAACATCCCTGAGCTCAGAGAAATTTTGCAACAACAAACACTGTGACAGGAATTTCATGCTGAGCATCAGCACTGTGAGGACACTATCATTTTCCGTGCTATTTTGAAGTCATGCAAAGATGCCAGCATCTGGGGGACTTTAAGGACCCATTACTGCAAAGCTCTTTGACAAATGAATAAAACATGAAAGTGGTTTCCTTTGCAAGGAGAGCAGTAGAGAAGGATACGGGGAGAACTAGGAGCATGAACGCCATTTTTGTTCTGGATTTTGTACATTTAAAAACCTGCCTCTGAAGGCAATTCTGTAATTAGCAGCAGCTTACACTTACAAGGATATTTTTGTACAGCTCCACTGCACTGGCTAATTGATGGGCTTTCTTCTTTGCCAGTGGGGAAATCTGGAATGAGCTTTCTTGCTGATGTACCTCAATGCCCTGACTACTGTTTAAGAGGCCTCTCCATTCACAGGCATGCACAGCCACATACATACATACACTTACAGAGCAAGCATATTTATAAACACTGCAAATATTTGGCATCTTAAAAAACAAACAACAAAAAAAAACAACAAGTTGGATAGAAGAGTTTTTGTTTTCTTAGAGTATTTATTATAAATGTACTAGCTAGGAAGCAGAACTGCATAAAATTCTCTGCTATAAAAATAATTGAAACCATGACCCTATAAAGTTACTCTAAAAGACTCACTTGCTTCCCAGAATCCTAGACTATTACGTATGCTATCTGCTGCAGGGTTGGAAAAATTAGAAGATTGTGAGACCTTGCTATTTATGCTGCACTTATCCCTGTGAGCCTATTTAAATAAGGCATTTCTAAAGGTGATTTCTCCTGAAAGCAGAAAGCTGCCATTTATTAGCTGTGAGAAGCCATGCACTGGTGCATACCATATTCCTGATCTTGAAAATCTCTCACGCTGACTTCTGAGAAAGAGCAGACAATGGGCTGCTGCTCTTTGTTTCAAAAGGGAAGCCAGAAGGAGTCAATACAATTATTTTTGGCTTCTGCACACATGGTGGGCTGCCAGATAAGAACACAGTAGTTCGTGTTCTTTTGAAAAATATTTTTTTAAAACCTACTCTGAAGAATTTATCAGAATGCATGATCCTTATCAGTACCTCTTGCAAGTTGAATGCTTAAAATACAGGAGGAAATCTAGGGTTTACCTTTTTTTCCCACTGGGAGGAACGTTTTCAGCATTATGAGCGAGGATGCAGCCAGAAACTGTGTATGCTCAGAAAACAGTAACCATTAAGACTACTAATCTTCTCTGTCTTCACAGCACTGAGTTGAGACCTGTATGTTGACTCAGTATACCTGATCTGTTCTTCTGCTGATGCTATGCAGAAAAGCACTTAAACATCAGTATTTGAAGCCTGAGGTTAAATTCCACCAGGACAAAGACAGAGGTGTACTTCGATGCTGATCTGATCACGGAGTCACGGAGACAACTAGTAAGTAAAAGCAGTTATGGAATTAGGGATGGGACAGCAGTTTCTTTTATGAGAATTGACTGCTCCAGAAAACCTTCGACTGCTGAAGAACTTCTCATTCCTCTCTTGCTGTGCCATTCAGTAAGCCTGTTGGTTTTGTCCTTTCCTGCCACCAGACTGTGGGGATCCCCAGTGAGCTGCAGAGGAAGCTAAAAGGTTCTTCTATTTTTGTTTTTCTTAAACTGTATACTATCCCATATAGCATTGCTAACTCTGCATTTTAGCAAATTCACCAACAGAACCTCAGCAGAAGATTGTGTAGGCAGACTTCTACATTTGAATAGCCTTGGGATAGAAAACACCTATGCATAAATACTTAAGCAGAAGTTGACTTGTCCAGCACTTTTCCTGAATTCTTCTCTCTAACAGATACATTCTCTCCCTCTCTCCTGACACTGAAGTTGGATCCCATGAATGACTAGGAAATCCATTTCCTGGATTTCCTAAAAGGAGACTACTGCAAAACATTTCCCACAGTGCCATATTTATACAACTTGCCTTCTCTTGTATTTTCAGCAGGCCTGCTAGCCCCTCCAGTCCCACTGTAAGTTTTCTAGCCAGCTTAGAAGCTCCCTCAAAAGGCAATGATTGACACTTCAGCCAAGGCCACATTTCTGGAGAGAAGCACATGCAGCATGATGGCATCCAAGCCATTCATAGTTATGCACATGGGATGAACTCAAAAGTGGGAGAAACCACAAACACAAGCTTAGCAGGCAAGGTTAGACTTCTTCATTCTTCTCTTTAAATCTGTATGTTTCTACATCCAGCCATCCTCTGCGTACACCTTTAGGACAGCCAGGCCCATGACCAGAGAAGCTGAAGAGATAGCCTTAGATCCAATTTTCACACACATGCAGAGTAATTTCCAGAGTATTCAGTTGTCTCAGTGGGCAAAGGCTTTTGCAGAAGTACGTTTTTCTAGCAATTAATTTTAGCAAGACTCTTCCCCTCAAAAACTATATTCAAGCAGAACTGCAAGTTTTTCTTAGCATGAAAAATCTCTCTTTGAAAAAGACTGTGATAGCCAACAAAGCTTTGACTTCGGTAATATTCTTCAATAACCAGAAAACTTAAATTCATTGTTTTCAGCCTTCATGCAAGTTTCCAGTCCACTCTGAGGACGAGTACAGCAACAGTTTTCCCTTTACACCAACAACTGTGAATTAAATAATTCATCAACTTGACTTTGCATTTGGCATTGATTCATCCGTACCCCCACAGTGACTTGGTTGTGATACTGGCTCTGCTTGATGCCAGAGGTTGGACTGGGTGACTCTTGGAGATCTCTCCCAGCTTAAATTATTCCGTGAGTACAAGATGCAGATGGAGAGAAATCTCTACAGCCACAGAACTAGTGAGTAAGCCTTTCTCACTCAACAGCTGATGCAAGGAAAGGGGACCAGACTGTCTTCAAACTACTTTAAAGGATACTGAATGGGATGGCAGAGAACCTACAGCTTCCAAAATCTCAACAATTTGCCTGAAAACCATCACACTGCCAGAATATTTTATTCACTCAGTTTTGTTCTGCAGGAAGTAGCACAGATCCTTTATGCATCACGATCCTCTCTCTTGAAAGTCAATAGGAAATGAGCAACCTATGTCTCCCATTCAAGCTCAGCAGGATGACTGGCACTCCAGTACAAGCACATGCTTAAAAGCTTTGCTGAGTAAAACTCCAGGCACCATCCCATCCTATCTGTAGATATGAGCCATCCTCCCACAAGTATTCATTCTTTGCTACATCATATAGAAAGGTTCAAAAGCATGTAAAAAGGTTACCATTTTCTATTAAACTCTGTAGTGCTTTTCTATAAGGCTAGTAAATTCAGTTTATTGAGCAAGATGATGGTCTGAGCATTTTTGGTGTGCTATAATGCATGAAAGATATTGTATTATCCAGTACATTTCAATCTTCAAAAAGTTTTTTAAAGACTGAAATGCTTGCAATTTAATTTTAGGAATGTATTAGCACGTATACTATAGAGAAAATGCATTCATATTCAGTCAGCATTATAATAATTTCTATTATCACAAAGAAATCTACTCTACTGGCATTAAAAATGTACATGAAGATGGACCATATTCACCACAATTATCATTACTGCTAAGCATTTTAAAAGCCTGAGCCCATTACAATTTGATGACAGTTAACGAGATAAGAAATTTTGTGATTAAAATCCTAAACATTAGAAGAAAAACACCAGTATGACATTATTTGCAGAGAAACACCAGATTTAGAGCTTTAAAATAGGATTTTAAAGAATTTTAAATATTATATTTCTCTAACGAATTAACAGTGCATACCTGAATAGGCTTTTCAGCATTCAGTGGAGGACTGTCTCACGAAGGTCAAGTTACAAGAGTTTACATACAACAAGGTTGTTCACTAGTATTGGAACTGACATCTGACTGTTCTGATGTAATATCTGAATGGATACCAGTGTATAAACGGTCTGAAGGAAAATGCTAGTTTAGTACAAAAAACTATTAGGCAGCCAAATGCTGAAATCAACAATGATGCAGTAGGCTTTTGTACAGAGAAGGTGAATTATACTATATGCTGTAAGACTAACAGCATATGGAGCAGCTGCAATAAACACAGAGTTTAAGAACAGCAAAGCTGACAGCATGTTCAAACCATTACAATATTATGCAAGAACAGATGTGGGGTTCTGTCACAGTAACAATATACAGAATGACTGTTGTGCTTGGACTGAAGTGGAGTTGAGGAAAGTATGAATGAGCCCTCAAAATGGAAAATGTCAGCCATATCTTGTTATATTGCAGCAGATTTGTTTGCAAAAGTTTGGCAAATAGCAGGACTCAGGAAATACATATGAAAACTATCAGCATAATATTTATGCAGTCATTTCAATACAGTGAAGAGTATCCTCCAGAATTGAGGAAAGTCTCTGACAAACGAGGTTGGACACACCAAAGCAATTTTATGAGAACTGAGGAAGATACACCATAGGCCTATATTGCCCAGGCTCCCAGCACTGCTGGGCAAGCCTGTGGACCTTGCAAGACGAAAGGACAAGAGAGATAACTGAGCAGTCTGGTTACAGCTCCAGAAAGAAAGACCATTTGTTATCACATACACCTGAAGCTTGCAGAGCTGTCACAGTTTTGGAAGACTCATCTTTGCGTCCATGCCACAAGTGGCATTTCAGGAGCGTTTTGTCTGATATCTCAAGGAGGCACAGAGTAGCATTATGCCTTCAGACATTGAAGCACTAATGCTTGAATAAAATACAGCATCCATGTGAACTTACCAGCCAAGAATTCTACTAAAAAACAAGGCAAACAATGTATTTTATATGTAGAAGTCTCTTTGTTGAGGAATAAATTAAAATCGTGCAGAGCAGTGCAATTGTATCAGAGCTGGAAAAATGCTGCCAGTATTTCCTTTGACCCATGTGCTTTTTCTTCCCCTGTGTTTTGCCATCTCTGCACTGCACCTTCCCTCCACTGCAGAATAAACATGGCAGCGACTGCTCACAAAGCACAGTTTTGGTCTTGGGGGTTTGGCTCTTCATGTCCACATTTATGGAAAAAACAGGGTCCGTCCTCCTAAGAGTGATTTGGAGAAGAAACCCAATGCAAATAATCAGTCACCTCTGGAAGAGTTAAACCGCTTCACTGGTACAAAATAGACAGGGAATCCTAGCCCTCTTCCTAAAATTAACCACTTTTAGTCTTCAACATGCACTTTAAATCCCAACTCCCCAACTCTGGAATGGTATAGTGGGCCAGGTGAAGTGTTTCAACATACAGCTGTCCACAGTCACTCTTAGTCCCTTCCTCTTCTGCTCTCTGGTGCTAGGAAATTCCTGCTGAGAAAGGAAGCAAAATGCAGAACCCTAAAGGTGTTAGTTTGGAAAAACATCACTCAAAATGTACATGAAGTAAAACAGTATGTAACATTACCACGAATTCAGCTAAAGGAAAGTCTTTTATGAAGAGTTCCTTCATAAAAGTTCCTCCATGGCATCAGGTAACCCTCACAACATATACTAGGAGTTTCTTGCACAGAGCAAATGCAGATAAGCAGTCGGAAGCAGTGAGACTATTGCCATTTCTCTTGGTTTCATTTTCAGTGTATTTTGATTTCATTTTTTGCATTCATGGGGATATAGACAACATGAATAATGTCAGGGCAGAGGTGATTCATTTTTATGACATTTTTTCAGGAATGGCATGTGAGATATGAGCAGCACTGTGTCAGTTGCTTTGGCTCACATTTGCATCCACTTATGAATGAGTAAAACAAAATCCCACAGCTGCCAACATTCAATTTCTGAGGTTCTCGGGATATTCATCACACATCCACCACACACAGAAAGTAATCCCCCAGATGACTTTTGCTGTAAAGTTGCAATATTATTTCTAAGGACAAAAAATTAGATCTAGAATTACTTTCAGTAAGTCATTGATACTGCCTGCTATATGACATTTTACAATTATATTGACTGTACTTATTAAAAAGCTTGTGTTTGTGCCAAAAAAAAATGCCAGATAAACAGATTTATTTGCTGTGTACTGGTCTAAACTGATTGCTGTTAACATGGCAGTCTCTTCTCTGGAAGTATCTCTGGATGGACTGCCCAAGTTATAGTGGCAAAGACACATGTTAGAGATCTTCTAGCACTCACACCCTAAAGAAAAAAGCCTCGTCTGTAAGGAGGAAGCTTCATGCACATATGGATTTAAGAGTTCTCATTCAACAGTTCTCCGGCAGAACATTTCAGCTGATGGTTGATCTTCAGATAAAGAGATCTTTCAAAATGTTTGTGGATATAGCCTTTCCAGCTTCAGCAATTCTGTCCTCTTCTTTTGAACCTACTATATGTATTTCAAGCTTCCTAGCCAGCACACTTAGAGAAAGTGATTTCTGATTCAGTCCTCAGAGAAGAACTTGTAATAACTTGAATGCAGTTGGACCCAGAGCCATGGATGTGCTCTGTAGACTCTGTATTAGCAAGCTGACTGGAGAGCAGATTTGTAAAGTGAAAGTTGTGCTAACATTAGACAACTTCAGGGGATTTAAGAGTTTACTGCAAATTTCTTATGGCCTCAAGTTGCTCCAGGGTAAGTTTAGTTGGGATATCAGGAAAAAATTCTTTACTGAAAGGGTTGTTAAACACTGGAATAGGCTCTTCAGGGAGGTGGTTGAGTCACCATCCCTGGATGTGTATAAAAACCGTTTGGATGTGGTGCTCAGGGACATGATTTAGCAGAGGATTGTTAGAGTTAGGGTAGTATGGTTAGGTTGTGGTTGGACTTGATGATCTTGAAGGTCTTTTCCAACCTGAGTGACTCTGTGATTCTATGATTCTTGCAGCCTGGTCCCATGGACAGAATTGCCCATAGGTTCTGCAGTGCTGCAGGAGTGCCCCTTCTAGTTCTGATTCACCTGAAATTAGCCTTCTTTGTGCACCCCAAGAACACTCTGTGGATTAAAGCATTATGAGGACAAACAGCTTCACTTCAGAAATGCCTCAAATGCTACCATAGGCATGTTCATGCTTACCAGCATACTGATGATTCTTGACAGTTTGTAAAGCATAGAAAGGGCATCTGGAGTCCCACAGTCTTGAACCTGGACAGTTTAGCTATGAAACCATGAAGCGTCTATGGCGTTTTCATTATTTGGCTTGTTAAATAGCAGGCATTTTCAGATTAAAAATGTTAAATAATATTGAGACTGATAGAATGGGTCAAAAATCTATTTAATACAGACTTCTACCTGTGTAGCTGGAGACATCAGGAGCCTCTGAATCTTTCTCAAAATTGCCTTATGTGCATAGCAGTGATTTATCTCAGTTAGACTTTTATATTCAGATGACAGCAGCTATGGAGTTCAAGCCCCTTCCCAGAGCCTCCTTCAGAGCAGAAAACTAAACAATCAAAACAGTTAATAAAGCATGGCATTGTTGCCAGAAAAAAGCAGATGCAAACCTTCCTAAGTGTGAAAAGACGTGCAATCGTTAGGACTCTTTCTTTCACCATTATGATATGAAAACTGAATTGCTGAACGGTATATTTGGGATCCTAGCTCGCATGGATATTGCCATGGGGTACAGACCCCAAAACACAAAGGAAAGCTACTGCTATTATTTCCTAGAACTAAGAAGATAACGTTAATCTTCTTTGTAACATGCTTTCTGTTATCACTGCTCAAGGTAAACCAGCACGTGGCAGTCTGCCATGCCACCCATTATATACACACATATATATATATATATATATATATAATGAACAAAGATTTCTGTTAATCTTAATTGTTAAAAAGAAAATAGAGGACTGTTGACACTCTTTTCTCAAAGTTTAACTTATCACATCACATAACAAATGTTCCCCATCAGCAATGCGTCTTCAAAGACTTTGAAGGTTTTAAAAGCATGTCTCCCAGGGGGTTCTGTCAAAGCCTCACTGACAACATCTCATGGTTCTAAAACATGATGTCTACACAACAGAGCTCTGAACCCTGAGCTTATTCACAGGGAGCCTGCCAATCTACCTAAGGAGCATCACGTCTGTTGCTTAGTTCACATCAAATTTTGTACCAATTCTCAGCTGAAAGGAGAAAAACGTAAAATATTGCTAGCTTCCTGAAGTACAAGCCTGCATTTGCAAATGTTTCCTGTCAGTCAAACAGTAGCAGAAGTCACCACCTACACCAGGGTACTTACCCTTCATCACCACTGAATAGCATAGAGGGGAAGATAAACCTTGACCTCTCTGCACTGCAAGAGACCAGGGCAACCTCAGAGGCACTTCCAAACAAGGAGCAGTATGGAAAGCTGCTGCTTCTCATCTGTTCATCTGTTAGCTACTCCTTGCCAAAAGAAAATGCAGGTTTCAATCATCTAACATATCCTTGCCCATTCAGAGAACTTATATCTCATGTAAAGCTTTTCCAAATGTCTTTACTCATTTCTGCAAGGACGGTACTCCATTATTACGTTAGTTATTTTTGCTTTTTATTTTACAGAGAAAAAATATCATACAGTTTTGTTTTCCTGGAGAGAGAATGATACAGATACTATCAGCCTGAAACTCTGTGCCTTAAAAAGACTTAGTACTTTCAGGTACAAGTTTGTCCCCTGCCGATATTTTCAGTTTTACAGTCGCTTTCTACTTTGTTCCCTTTTTGTTTTGCAATGAATTATTTTCCCCACTATCAAGCTGCAGGTCTGCACAAACATTGAGGGAAACTGCCTTTACATAAATTGTTGTCAAGCAAACAAAGGACAAGCAATGTTTGCCTCTACTCCAAGGCAGTACAAGACACAAGAACAGGCAAATAAAATTGCAGCTTCGAACAGAAAGTTTTGCACCAACTCTATCTCTTCTGTCTCTGCCGTGAAGGTGCCTGTCACCCAGAATATCAGGGACTGAATGCTGGTTTCCCATTCACCTTCAAACACAAGGGCTCAGAGTTCACCCTGGGTAGGCAGGTGAGGGTTGCAGTTGCACTGCTTGCAATACAGTGGTTCCTGGCTTTCAGTGGCTATTGTCTTTTCTGGATCTGTTCCATTTTTCCTAAGTATGATCTAGGATGAACACATTGATGGAGACCTTGCCCACCTAAGGGAACAGTGCAAAAACGTGCTGGATCTGAGTTCAGGATTGCTGCATTAGACCCTGACTGTCCACCTGGCCTCAAATGAAAAGAGAATAAAAGTTGTTGGGTGTTCTTTTGTCTCCTCCATGTTTTAACCATTCTCACAACCTTGCCCTTTGCCTCTCTGAATAGAAATGAGAGCTCATCAGACAGTAATTGTCATAAATGTGAGCTGGTGGCCTTATGAACTATTGAAAATGTTAGGAAATATTTAGACTTTGCCACTGTGAGCATAGAAGAGTGTCAAAGGTGACATTGCAATGGAGGGGGTCTAACTTAAGTGCTAATTGGCATTTATTGAGCAATATTTATGACTTCAATCTATAGAGTCTGATCTCTGACTCATGTTTCCAAAAACTTTGCTGTGTCAGTTAAAATATGTAAATATTCTCTCAACATTAACACATTTCAGATGCCCTTGTATTATACAGTTATCCTTTTCATCAGTTTTGACCAAGTGTTTGGAAGCAATTATCTTCTTATCAAAGACTTTTCACATGGTCCTGGAAATCAAAGAGTTCTATAGGAAAAATATAACAGGAAAAGTTTGTAAATCAGACTTCATATACTTCCTAAAGACTTAAATCCTTTAAACCTAATGTTTTGGGAAGGACAGAGATTGAAGAAAACCTTGCTATACTGAAAAACCTCCATCAAAGCTGTAAAGACTCAAAATATTTGGTAATAAATCTTGTCTATATACATGCTTGTCTTTGTTACTTCATGTGCATCAAAGTATTCTAACAGAACTCAAATGATATACTGAATCCAAATTTAAGCAGTGTTTAGACCAAGTAAGGATACAATCTCACGCTTGATTTTATGTCTCTGTGCAGCCTGCAGTTTTGTCATTAATTCATTGATTTTTGTTTGTTTTGGACCCAAGACAGTCCACAGTAAATACTGTATTCTGCCTAAGTTCTCTGGCAGCTGAGCAATGTTTTTTTGTCTATTTTTTTGTTGTTGTTCACTTCAGCTGACTTCTGTATCTTCCTTACTTACCTCTTCAAAAATAAGTAATATATTACCTGCATTGAGTTTCTCTCGATTCTATCACATTGAGGATGTGGACAGAGCTGCAGGCATATCATACTGTGGTGGAAAAGAAACAGATTTGCAATTTGGAGCATACATGATGGAGGAATGTTAAGCATATTGAGGAATGACAAAGATCTGAAAAATACCCTAATGTAAGAGCCAGCATCTGACACACATTTGTGGTCACGGGTGAGAGTCAAGCAGGACAGCATAGTGAAGAAAAATACCGTGCCAGCTAGTTGGTTGTTTATGTAAATTAAGGAAGGAGAAAATCCAGCAGGTGGGCATGCACTTGTTGGGAGCCTACCAACAACACAGCATTCACAAATAGAAGAATGGAGGCTTTCACTCATGTATCTTTGTGTGTTTTGATGGGCTTAGTCAACCCCACATTGACAATGATGTATCACTAGGAATATGAACGTACAGATACTGCAAATTAATCAGGAAGTGTAGCTGTCAAGACTTACTAGAGAGGACATCCCTAAAAAAATGACAAATATTTATATGGAAGAAAAGCATCATGAAAGTAACGAAAAAGAAGAGCAAAGCCAAAAGAGAAGCATACCTGAGCACAAAAATCCTAGCTAAGGAGACAAGCACACCAAGGGAGCCCAGGAAAAGAAGTGTTCAATTAGTACTGCTCCAGTACTTCTTCATAAGTGAAGTTGGTGAGTGCTACACAGCGAGGTCAAGGAAAAACTTGCTTCTTACTGTTCCAAAAAGAAAGGCTTCAAATTAAAAGAGGAAAAAATTAGGTTAGACACTAGGAAGAAATTTTTCACTCAGAGGGCGATGAGGCACTGGCACAGGCTGCTCAGAGAAGCTGTGGACACCCCATCTCTAAAGGAGCCAAGACTGGGTTGGATGGGCCCTGGGCAGCCTGAGCTGTTGGGTGACAGCCCTGCCCACCAAAGCAGCTTGGAGCTAGATCATCTTTAGGTCTCTTCCAACCTGAGCCATTTTATGATTCTATGACTAACCCTCATTTCTCCAATTGCAACTAGTATTTTTCCTCAACAAGTGGACAATAGCAAACATTGTTTGATGAGATCTACTGCAATCTTTCTACTTTTATGGAAATTTTACCAGAGAAGCCAAGTTCACTAGTGCCATTTACCAGTGACCCCAGGCTGACTTTTATTCTTCCCTTTTCCATTGACTTTCCTTCCAAACTCAGTCTAAATTTTTCCAAAAATCAGTCTAAAAAGGTTTGGCCTTATTTGAGGTCACACAACAGGATGAATAGTTGTTCAAATTCCTTCTAATCCTTTTTTTAAACAGAGATATTACATAGTCTGCAGTTCTAACCTTGTTTTGTACTGGTCTTTCAAAGTCATTGAGACAAGTTTATCTGAGACTATGAATTGTTGCCTTTTGTCCTTATAACCTAATGCTGCTCTTCTTTAAAAATGCAACAATAAATCTGAGGAAAATAGAAGAAAAAAGGCCCTTCTAGTGGTTTATGTAATGTTTGTTTTCTCCCCACATATTCCCCAGGTAGATATACAGCACACCATAGAGATTTAAAAATAAATAAATAAATAGAAATAGCACGAGATAAATAGTTAAGTGGTCAAATAATGTTTTCTATTTTTTACCCTGTGCAAGCTCCACTTGACTTTTGACAGTTCTCAAAACATTCCTACACTTCTTATGGATTAACACATTTTTCAATTCCTTCTAGATTTTTTTTGTATTACAGATACCCCCACTGCAGTGCCCATTCATACAGTTAGATCTGGAGCTAACCTCTTCCTATTCACATAATAGTGCCTTTATATTTTGAGAAAACTCTGATGATCTCTAGCCATGTTTTCAGTCATCTTCCCAGTAATTGTAATATGCTATCCACATGCAGCGTTGTTTTTTTTTTTGGCATAGTGGCTACTTGATGAAGATACCTGTAGACTGTTGCCTGCCTTAGTCCTATCACTTTTTTGTTCTCTGTTTCAGGTGTGATGGAGGTAGGCACCCATAATAAGGTCTTCAATAGAATATGCACTTCAACATATCAATATCTTAAGCCCATCTAAAATCCTTCTATGCTCCATAGACCCTCTGCTCAACAATAAAACTTGCAGAACAAGAAGGTACAGAGATGCCATGCACCTAAATTTATTCCTTAAGAACAACTAGCCTGTCCTGTGTAGTATCCATCCTTTCATCCCATTTCCATGGTATGTATGCTATCTATATTCTTATTGAAAAAAATCTTTCTTCAGAATACTATCTCTGTGAGCTGTGTCTTAAAATGAAATTTTTGGCCAAGGAGAAAAACATCCTCCAGCATTAACCAGGGTTGCTAAATTGGAAAATGCTTCTGAGGGCATACAGAAAAGGATCACGCTCGTTCACACAATCTCCAGTTAATTCTCGCAGCAGAAGTTCCTTGTAGTGACTTAGAAAACCTATGGATAAAAACTAGGAAATGCAAAATATATTTATGGAGATTAGGAAAAGTCTGCCAAAAGAGCAACAAGGTTGTTAAGAGTGAGAGACACTCTTTTAGCTTTTGTTGTGGCCCCTTACAGATTTCTGATAGTCATTACTGATGCCCTTCACAAAAGTTGCTTTTATGAACCCTCCTTTGAGTTTTTCATCTCAAAATAAGAAGTACAAGATAAACATAATTTTAAAGATACGCAATAAGTACCTATAAAATTATTAGCTCAGTGTATCATCTTGAAATTTTAAACAGTTGCATAACTGCCTGTATCTTTGCATTCTGTTCCTTTTATGTAATTTCTCACTGATATTTTAGCCTGTTTAAAAAATAAAAAAAGCTAAGAAGTGATAGTAAGTGATAATAACAGATGGTCTATATTTTATTAAAGATGAATAATAGATTTCTGCTATTTTCTGTCTTTGGAGATGTGCTTTTAAGTATGAATATTACATCCTGAGATTTAAGAGACTGAATACACAAACCAGAAAAGAACAATGATACTGTGAGAGTTTATCTCTCCATATCTCAATTGTTTAAGGAATATTCATTAAAAGTGCGTAAAAAGAAGAAGTGTCAATCACCATCCTTTATAGACAGACTTGGGAGTAGCATCTGAGGAAAGCACAAAATGGCTGCTGATTCCTGGCATATATCAATACAGAACACAGAGCATATTAGTCCCAACAGCCATGTCATCACGAGGATTGTTTTAATGCTTGATTTAAAGAGTTAAACATGGAACTAAAACCTCCAATGGAAGACTAATTACTTCCTTAACTCTCCATTATACCTGAGAGATGCACGTAATATGATATGCTGTCCAATACATTACAAAATTGAAAACTGTAAGCAAAAACAAATTATGGATGATTGTCTCCAAATGGTGAATTAAAGCAGTTCTACAATAAATCAGAATGAACTAAGGTCATGCAATCTCTGTCACTGTCCCAACATCTATTATAAAACGCTTTACAAATATACACATTTTACATACATCAAGTATATGATATAGGCATTTAAAAATATTACTAAGCTCCATGAGATGGAAGGTTGGTGATAAGGACAAACATGTATTAGATAGTAGAGCACAGACTCAGATAGACAGACATGACTAGTCAAGGAAGAAAAAAGTAAATCTACCTCTGAAATATGTCTTCGCTATATCACATAGCAGAAAGAGGAGGGTTGGTCATGATAGTCTGAGAGGTTTCTTTCCATCTTCTCACCTGCAATTTTATGGTCCATTCTTTCTTTATTGAATAAACATCACATACAAACACGAGAAAGTGAAAAGTCTGGATAGGATATGAACCCTCAGGTGTCTGAGCATAAACAACGTGTTAACCAGAGTAAGAAGGAACTCTTCTTACCAGCAAGTCATTTCATCTGCGCCCAGATCTTTCCTTTCATAGGGAAACATCTGGTGCCAAGAAAACTGTAATTCCTTTTTTCTCTAGTTAAAGTTGCACACCTGAGGGAAAAAGCAAGCACTGAACACAGATGACAGCCCACATTTTTCTCTTGGTAAAGTGTGAAACTGTGCAGATTAGAGTCAAGCCCACCCACCTGTGCTGCTTTCTTTGGAAAAAAATGTCCAAGGTAACCCAACAGTATTAATACAAATCAGAAGATAATACTTTTTGTTCAGATGGAGGTCATTGGTCTTCCCTGCTGACACAGGACTGCCTTCTTGAGTTGGCTGTGAAGTTCTGGAGAGCACTGGATATGAGAAAAATTTTCCTGTTTAAGTATTCCACAGCTTGCTTTCTGTTTGCTGAAGTAGCCCTTCATCACTGCTCTACCCAGTTTCAACATTCTTTGTACAAGCTGTATCCATTTGCTATGGCACTGAAGAAATAACAGTATTTTTAAGTTTTAACTAGATTGAAATACGATTGAAATATTGAAATATGTATGTAGGAAAAAGATTTAGAGATTCAAATTCAAAAAACAAACAAGCAAGAAACCATTTGCATTTCCTGCTGAATTCTTGAGCTCATTTTTTCTATCATTAGAAAAAGAAAGTTATCACAAAAATTTATAACTTTTCCAAGTGCTGCTTCTATTTCTTTTCCACATGACCTGAATATGACCCAAACTTGCAAAGCAGTGTTTATCACTCCAACTACATATTTAATGTAGGCTTCAATTCAATAAATTCACCAAAAAAGAAAATGATACTCATTTTTACCAATAACTATCTGACTCCCACATAGTATTTTTGCTAGTCTTATCCTAGTATGATAGAAAAATATGATTTATCAAAATTCAGTGACTTTGTCCATTCTGCTATGAATCTTTACATCTTTTCTGTTTGTACTTCTCAACAAAAAACATGTATAAAGCCATCTGTAAAAGATATATTTTCCATCCTGAATGTGGTGTTTTTGCATTCTGTCTGTCAATACTTTCTGAAGTTTGTATCTATTTTTATTATTATTTATCCAATTTTTATCTAATACAAGGTTGAAATCAAAAAGCAGACCAGCTGCCCTGAAGATCATGACAAAAGCCCCACTGTCTACAACTGATCACAGATCTTGCTCATTCAAAGCCCTTTGCAAGGAGTGCCCTGTCTGACAGAGGAAAATTGCTAAAACCAGAAGGTTTCTGTGGGGCTGCAGTGGTTCATCTGCCCAGAAAATATTAATTCTGCCTCATCAAACAGCATTTATCAGATTCCCTTACTCTCAAATTTCTTTCTTGAAAAATATCTACCTGCCTTAACCCACATGTAAAAAACCAACGCTTCTTTCTCATGAGTGCTTTGCTTATTCTTCAATATTTCTTCTTTAATCTATGTTTCTGTAGAGCATAAAATCAGATTTGGGGCAGAAAAGGGTCATCTTCATTCTCACTACACTAGGAAAGGTAAGAGATGTATTCATAAAATTGACTTTGGGGTAATTAGAAACAGAAACAAACACAGAACCATGACAACCAAAGGGCTAAGGCATAAAAGAGACAAGTTGTATACCAAGTAATATTCCCATCCAGCAAAACAGTTCTGTTCATATCTGCACATCCAGAAGCTTGGGTAAAAATAGGAACACTTATTATACACCTATATGGCGAACAGCCCCGCAAGTATGCACAAATATCTGTTACAAGTCCTACAAAGCACAAGATTTGCACTGTACTTTGTGATTGAATATATACAGTATATACACAGCAGCAGTATTTTGTAAGTACGGGTAATGTAAATACCAATGTCCCTTCATAATGGGTGAATTTGTAAATGAGATGATCAGAACTGCCTATTAAACTATGGTCTGTAATAAAAAGACACTGCATTATTTCCAGACAGGAAGACGGAAATACTATGTGAAGTTTGGTGGTTTGCTGACACTGCTTTTTCCCAAATTTTTCTACACATTGTATAGACATTTTCAGAAAAAAAAGGCTGATATCATTTTTAATTCCTCTGCTTTTTATTGAGTTTTATATGGCAACAGAATTGCCATACAATGAATGAAACTACCACTCATATCAACTTAAACATGTCACATAAAATTTAATTGGCAAAAAGAGTAATAAAAATGGAACAAAGATAAAGCAGGGAAAAGTAAACAACCAGCAGATAAAGAAGGATCACTGGGAGGATGATTCACAACACAGCCAAACGTCATCCAGTATTTCTATTAAAACTGGTTGTCATGAACATGTAGGACAAAGGCTTCTGTGTGTGGGCTGCACCTACGGCAGGGCCTGCAGGAGCACTGGCCCTTGGCTGGGCACTGCAAGCGAGATACCAGCCTGGCTCCACCACAGTCTGGGAAGCATTAATTCTGCCCGAAACCCAGCACTACTGTAATTCTGTTTAGCTTTTTTCTATTCTGTTTTTGGTCAAGGCAGTAGAACAAGCCTCTTGGCCACCGTTCTGCTTTTTTGATCACACGTGACCGTGCAGCATCCCCTGTGATGAAGCACAGCCCCCAGAGAAACACAACAGCTGTGCCACAGTACAGGCATTTGCACCATGGGACTAGGACAACATTCACCCTGCTGTGTGGTAACAGTGGTCAGACTACCGCCTGTTTAACCTGCCTTCAATAAATCTGTAGCTCCTACCTGTAAAAGTGAAGTAGTGTGTTCTCCTTTGAACAAAATGTTTGGTGGAATGGAATTTTGCTCTTCACCTGCTTTGAGAACCAAGTATTAGGACAAGACGTAGGTGCCAACTTGACTTCTCACAGGCAACACGAGTGACTGGTGCTACACGCAGAACCAGATTAAAACAATTTACATGTGTCCAGTGCATACTCCTGCTGATTTTCTGGGAAGTAATCAAATATCTAAGTCAGAGGAGCTATACCGCATGCATGTTTAGATTAAATAATGAGAAGCCAATGTTTGGTAGCTACACTGTTTTTTAGGCATTTACGTAATCTACTTCTGCTCATAGAGAATATTTCTATTCCTGTCAGGTGGGCTACAGCCCTCTGATAAAAAGTTCTGGAGAACTCAACATTGTGACAATACTGGGTCCCAAACTGTTCCACAGTTGCATGATTAATTTTGCTCTTTCTCATGTATTGATTGTTTCCTGTGCTCTGATACATATTTCTCCTTCAGTAAATGATTTTCCACAGAATTTCTGAGATTTCCTGGTGTTGTCCCACAGCACAGCCAGCTGAGCAGCAGAGATTTTGCAGCTTCCCCAAGCTGATAATTCTGTCTTTAGGAGGGGCTGTTGCTGACTGCCTAAAATTGAGGTTAATGTCCCAGAGGAGACAAGCTATCAGAATTCAAAATGCCCTGTAAATGTAGGTAAGATACTAATTCTCTCAGGTGCCACACTGAGGACTCTAAAAAATAATGATTCAGAAATCAAGCCATCTGCCCCCAAGATCACAAGTAAATAATGCAACTTAATATTAGGTAAAGTACACAGCTCCTAAATTTTCTTAATATTTTTTCTCCTTTCTAATCCTCAAAAACCTCCAGTTTGATTAATTTTCAAAAAGAAAAAAAAAAAGTAAGAAAGGGAACAAAAACTGGTAATATACTCAGAATGAAAAGAAGGCTGGGTAATATATCAATTTTAATTGTATGTATTAACCTTCCCCCATAATGAGATGGGGAAAGCCTACCATCTGCTTAAGCCATTAGTCAGCACCATAATTAAAGGATTAAGATTAGCTCTAACATTTTTGTTACTTTACTCAGGAAACTGAACATCCAAATATTTCAAACTAGTCTACTGTCACTGAAACAGGCTACTGACCAGCTTTCTTTTATGCTTTTGGAGATTGCCATTGTCTCAGATTTAGTTCAATTGATTTCGTACCAGCAATATTTCCCAAAGCTGCCTATCGTGTACATTACATTAGGAAAAGATTTTGGTTGATCTGTTATAATTAGAAGTATATGGCCAGCATAAAGTAATAGTTTAACGTCATATGTTCCCAGTGTGGTATATGATTAGCCTTAATCTGAATTTCGAACCATTTGAGGGCAGTGTTAAATTAGAAGAGTGAAAGAGGATGGCCCACTCTCTTGCACAGCTTTAAAGAACCAGGCAATTAACTTTCTTTCAAGTCAGGGTGATTGTGAACTCTTACCAAATAACAACATACAGGTGAGAAAGACCAAGAAATAAAAGACCAAGTTATCCTAATCTTGTCAAATGTAATTTGTCAAATGTCTTTTCTGTATCAGAGCAGCACTGCAGCAAGGATTTATCTGCATATTGACAGACACTCATTAATTCAGTCAGTAATCCTGTACTATCAATGCCTGATCATTATTTATTAACATCATCTAATTAGGATGGAAGATATCATCTATTATTTTATTTGATCTTGTATCTAGCATTTAAATGAGATGTTTAGCTTGGCAGGAGTTAAAATGTGCAGATCTTTGCCTGGTTTAAGTATAACTGAGCAAGATACTCAACCGTGTCCTTCAGTATAAACAGCTGCTTACATTACTCAAAGGACAAGGGGCTAAGATTTACATGGAAAGCCTTGCTTGGGGGGAATTAAAAAATGTAGGCAGAAAAGGATAGCAAAAAATGACCTAAGATACAAATGGGTTCAGCTGGTTATCCACAAAGATCAAACTTCTGTATGGAAAAGGCACACTTGTTAGAAGGAGTATGGCAGAAGATGAGAGAAAAAAAAACTGGTTCTGTCTAGTGTCCAAAAATGTGTGTAAGGAGCAATTCTTCTCCTATAATATCCAAGTTTTCTTTCTAAGACTACCTACCAACCTACCAGTTCCAGACAAACAAATTTGATGATTTTCAAATGATGCATTCTTATATGCTAGAACTCATAGGTGTAGAATGCTGGGGTGGTTAAATGGATTAATTATGAGACAAGACAAGTTCATGAGGAGTGAGTTCTTGAGTGACTATTCACATGTTATTTTTAATGAAACTTCAAAGCGTCCTTAGACCACTGACTGTCAAAACTTTGGACAAAACATCATGGAAAATGATCATAAATAGTTTTTCAGGACACAAATGACTAACCTTGAATGAATGACACATTTGGTTGTTTAAACATTTGTTTTTGGCCAGAAAAGACTATTTGTTTCTCTCCTGAACCCTCAAAATCCTTGTTTTATCACACCTTAAGAAACTGTCACACCTTAAATGCATTTTTGTTGTTGCTACTATCCTTTAATTTAGACAGTTCCACTGTCATTTTTATACTGATTCTACTAAGTCCCAGCCTCAGCTCTGCTTGTGTAGATACCCAACACATGGCTTGTTAACTAACTGATCTGCAGTGACTGGATTCTTCTTCGTCTGCTATAATAGGGACTTAACCATCTCACTTATACCCAGATAGTGACATTTAAAAGTGTTCACATTTGAACTGA
Source organism: Meleagris gallopavo (assembly GCF_905368555.1). NCBI lineage: Eukaryota > Metazoa > Chordata > Aves > Galliformes > Phasianidae > Meleagris > Meleagris gallopavo. Next base: position 84,243,850 of record NC_139404.1, on the reverse strand, counting down.
GTCCCAACCCTCATATAGTGTTCAACTGACTAAATGTGTTTACATTCAAATTTAAGGCAGCCAGTGTGGACATCATCATCTGTGGTTAACAAAGAAAAACAGATGCTTCTGGATCCACCCATTTCAACCTCATATGCATGAACATATTCAATCAAACAGACCGTGTCGTAAAGCCCCTGTTTTTTTGTCAATTCAGATGGAACTCTATGGTGAGCTCAGATGAAGACATTCACACTGTAAACTTCAAATATTATGTCAGTTGAAAGCTGTCTTCAGTCATGGTTACGCTATTCTGAACAGGCAAGGAAATTCACTCCTTCCAAGGTGTAAGGTGTATATTACGCCTGTAAACTGATGTGCACATGTACAAATACATGAGCATGGACATAATGTACCAGCTCTGGCAGTTTGGGTTTTTTATTTTACTTCACTAGGAAATGGAAACATAACTCAGTGTAATTCTAACATGAATTTACTATAAATTCACAGTCTTTAAGTTAATAGTGAAATAATGCTCCTCTCATTAGTTTAATGATCATATCGCATTCAACACAAGCTTCCTCCCTTCCTTTTTTCCCCTCTTTCATTAACCAGCTCTAATAGTTGCAATTTGCTTTCCCTATGAAGCTGTCAATCTTTTCCTTGTATGTAACATGTCAATCTGTTACAGCATAAAAATAATGCAATGTATTTTTTATCAGGCTAAAACCCCTTTTCATTTACTGACTCAAGAATTATTTTAAGCTATGATAAAGCATGTTAATGGAACACATTGTGTGAATTGAACATTTAGATCATTTACAGATTTTCTTTTTCAACTATATGTGCTTCACTGTCAGTGTTCAATTTAGAATAACCTAGCTGTCACTCTGCAAAGGGAAAAGTAGGTGTACTGATGCAGAGAGAAGTCCCTCCGCTCAAACTGAGCTGGCTGTTCCCCGGAGGCACCCGCACAAAAGACCTTTTCTCATGGCAGTCTGCAGCACTACAGCACAACAGTGAAGTTTTCTTCTCTCATAATGATACAGCTTTTCCTCAACAGCATAAAGAAGGGGAAGAAAATAAGTGGTTTTGTATGCTAGACTTTAGAAGCAAAAACAGATGTACTGGGAGGAGTGAAAGATGTATTTAGCTTGACTAGAAATTTTGAGCTTTATTCTATGCATGCAAGCTAGTCTTTTTGTTGAGATGTTCTATATACGATATTGTCACACCGTATCAGTTCCTATCTACTTGCTATTTCATCCAATACAGATTTTTTTGCATCTCAGACCAGCCCTACCACTGACCATCTCTTACAGTTTTCTGTCTATTATGTTTATCACAGGTTCTTCAGAAGACGTACTGCTTTAAAACAGCAGATTTATTTCTGTACCTACAGTTCTACTTCTGTCTGTCAAAGCAGAATTTCCAGAAGATATGCTGTTCTTGTCTTGAGCTCTTTACAAGAAAACACTTCATCAAAAGTATAACAGCAATTGGTGAAACAAACAAACAAACAAACACTAGCTTAGCTGCAGGGAAATTTAAGAGGTCTCTGTGCTTACTCTGGTTCTTGATCACTGATCTTCTCAGAGCCTGCCATTTGTTCACTTCCACCATGTTTCGATGAATGTTTGGGTCAAAACTATCCTATTTGTCATTGCTTTATTTTAATTTAACTTTTTCCATTGTTTTATCTTAACAAATATATGAGAAATGCTCCTAAGTGCCCATCTCAAGCAACCATTCCTAAAATACTGAATCAAGCACAATACTCAGCCAATTTTATTTTAATTGGCCCTTAAAAAATGAGGTATTTTTGATTCTCTGTTTATCCCAAACCTAATTTAGAAATAAAACTGAGTATTAAGCGTTCTGAGAAATGAAAACCTTTCAATTCTGGACTGAGGTCAGTAGTTGTCATTGTTCTGAAACAAAAGGCACTATTGATCCTTAAAATACATACCGAGGGCAAAAACATAGCACTTTTCATGAACACATAAAGGGAGACATTAAATGGAGCATATGTAAACGCTATTCCAAGACTTACCTCTTGCAAGAGGTGGGCATGAGCTGCAGTGACCTCAAGATGACTCATGTAAGTGCTGATCCCAGCTTCACATTTTATGCTGAGTATGGCACTGCAGAAATGGAAATGACTGATTGTTTAACTGGTGCCACCATTCATCTCCTAGGCCAGCTTGGCAAGCCAACACTCTTAGGAAAAAAAGCTACGGGAAATAACATAGTTACTCATCCACAAAGTAACTATCTGCATTTATGAAACAGGAAAATAGGAATAGGAGGAGATTCAGATGCTTCCTTCATACATAGTAAGCCACTCGTGAGTCTATTGTAATGACTTTTCAGTTCCTATGATACGGGCAGGATTTAGCTTCACTCATACAAACATTAGTGTGTTCAGACCTATGACTAGAGCCTCTGATCTGAGATCAGAACTTGCTTCCCTGAAATCATCTAAGTGAAACACTGCCCATCCATGAAACAGCTCAGACTGAACAGAAATCAGAAACAAAGTCCGATACCAACAACTCTATCATCTGAAATGCACTCAACCAGTTATGTCCTGTTCTCCCCTTGCAAACGGCTCTGTTTTTTGTTGTCGCTGTTGTTTTTTGTTTTTATATATTTATTTGCTTTTTTATATCTCACTTCCCCAGACAACACACATGCATTCCCTCTTACATATAGACAAATTGCTATTTGCCTAAGTGAAAGGATGTGAGGCCATTCTCTCTCAAACCAATTTAACTGATTCTGATATTTTACAGTGAGTTCAAGGACAAAGAAGGAGAGACTGTCTAGAACAACTGCAGCACTCTTCCTAGGCATTTCCTCCTGACTCCTCTCTCCTCCCTGAAGCAGAGCTGTAATGGCCATAGTAAGATCTCACAGAATCTCTGACCATTTAAACTTTGTCCTTGCCATTCCTCCAGGTCCCAGCTGTTTCTTTCTTTCTTGTTTGTGTAAAAATGCAAGAATTTTGAAGGGAAGTGATGTAAATTCTAGGTCTTTGCTTTTAACTTACTCTACCAGGGTCACATGGAGATTTCAACTTCCAGAAAGTTCTGGAGAAGATTTTCCCATCCCTTATGTTCTGTCCCGTATCTCTGACTCCTAGCACTCCACCCTCTTCCCAGGCTCTGGAAGCAGCACAGAATTTCCATTGAAGTCAACCATTTTCTTTAGCTTGTAATGTCCCAAACACCAGTGGGCTGCTGCTGAATTCGAGCTGTTATGTATGACTTCTCTCTGCCCACTACGGCGGGGACAGCAGCAGCCCAGTCAAATTCTGGCCCCTTTATGCATCTATCCCAAACCAGAAGAAGCCCCAAACTGGGATTCAGCTCCCGTAGCTGTCAAAGCATGACCTCTGAACCAGAACACTACAGTGGGGTAGAGCAGAGGAGGCTGAGCCTGATTCTAGTTGCTGCTCAATGCCACCGGAAAATCTTCTTGGTTTATCTCAAGTGTGCAGCCAGTGACTAAAAGACAAGCATTTGATTAAATCTAAGATCGTTTCAGGCACATGGCTTAGAATGAAACGTGCAGCAGCTCCTGTACAACTACATCTCCCTGCACTCAACACCAGATGAAACTGCTTGTTTTAAGATACCCCACAAAATTTATACTGCTTTGAGGAACTGGCATTCACAGGTGAATACTACAAATTTAAGAGCTAAAATCATGAAAATACCAGCTTTGGATTTTTGTTTTTTTTTTTCATTTTGCTTCTTGCACTTGTCTCTGTATTCATTCTTCAGCCAGCCTCTTACCTTGCTATTCAGCCATGTGCCTCTTTTCCTAAAGCATAACTTGATCTTCCACAAATGACAACATAGATATTTACTTCAGCAAGTCAACATGTTTAAATGCCACTGGCTGTCACTGCTCAGGATCTGACAGCACTGGAAGACAACAGAGAGCAATGAAAAAGATGGAATTTTTCCATAGATGTTAGATGTTCTTTAAAAGAGGAAGTCTGTAAGTTCTCCTTTTAAACCAGGATGGGCAGGCAATGAGTGCATGTTTGCTCCTGGCATGAGTAATCACGTGGAGAAGATCGGAGGAGGCCAACATACCTCAGCAGCTTTTAAACTCACAGTTTAAAAGCTGCTGTTCCCAAACAGCTGGATACTGACAAGCACTGTAAGAATGGCACTGAGTTGAGAGGTAAGTTAGATATCTTCATTTTCAGGAGGTTTCTGAAATCTGCAAAACATTAAAGGTCATTTGTGACCTTTCTAAACAAAGCTGTTCTCTTGGAGCACAGAAGCACAGAGTGTATGAACTCTGGAGGGATTTCTTTAGAGCTGGACTGTGGTCTTCATATGCAGAATCATCATGCATACGATGATTCCATACATTAACTGAGCTGTTTGAGAAGCAGGTTTCAAGGCCTCAAGTACTGAATACATGTAATTTGATTGAAAAACAAGGCTAGGACTTGTGCAGGTCAGACATGAAATCATTATCAAGCACCAGACCAACAAAATATCTAGTGATCATGTTTGCAAAAAAAACATGCGGCACGCTTGGACTAAAAGCAATACTGTGCCACCCATATAGAGGGTCTGCCTTATATCCATGCCTTACCCAACATTCTCTTGCATGGATCAGCTTGGTTTGAAAAGGAAAGCTCGGACTGTAAAGTCTTGGAATGAGATGAGAAAGAATGCCAAGAGCTCTGCAAGGTGAAGCCTAGAATACAAACGAAGACATAACGCAAGGTTTTGAAGAAGCATTAGCAAATTGCTCATTGTGTTCATGTAGCAGATTGCAGTACTTCAGAGACAACTTTATCTCTGCCAAAAAAATACTGCAAGAGTCCTTAACAAGAGCTTGTTTGTAAGCCTTTTAAAATTGCTGGCCCGTAGAAACTTAGACTGGATATTTTCTGTGTGTGTAACATGTTCACTAACACCCTGTACTCCTCAATGGTTCTGGCCACTTAATGTTTAAAGCAGCCTAATGATCTCCTCAGCTGCAGGACCAGTTTCTCCAATGCAGGTGCCAGAGGTCACAGCTCTGACAAGCAGCATGAAAGTAAGCATGAGGCTGACAGGCTGCTCAGTAGGTGGGTCAAAGGCCTGTGCATCCTCAGCTGAAGCTGCAGGGAGGAGAAAAAGCTGCCAGAAGAGGATGTAAAAGAAAATCAGTAAGGTAATTCCTTTCTTGTTGCATCTACCCAAGGACACAGCTTTACAAATCGTCTTTCTCCAATCTGCCACAGTGGCTGCTTTGGGGAAAACATACATTTAACACGTGTTCTCCAGATCCCCTCTTTTTTGAGCTTTAGTACTCACTAGCTGATGGTCGTACATTCCTTCCCCACTGCCAATTCTCAGACAGGCTTTTTAACAGCTGTCTTTAAACTTTTGGTTCCGCAGGTTCCCCTGCCAGATGTGACCAAGTCTGTGTTTGTATCTCTTGCTCAGAGTCTGCTCTGCCACTGTAATCCAAATAGTAGGCAGAACTTGTCCCTGTGGCCTTCCCTCTATGCTTGCTGGCTGGTATCCAAAAGCCTCTGTAGAAAAAAGATGCCATATACACAAACAGGCAAAATCTTTACATACATCAACTCTATCCCTTTGACTAGCTATCGCACAGCATCTCCTTAACTATCTGGTCTCTTTGACTGTGTCCACACTGCAAGTGGAACTGGATTCATTTCAATTGCCTTTTGAAGAAGAAAAAAAAAAAATAGCTTTGATTGAATTCTGTAGACCAGTGAGTAATGCTAGAAGAACTGTTTGCAGTTTATAACTTACCTCATTTTGTTCCTGTTCATAAATTATCCAGAAAGAACTTCGATTTTTTCTAATTTGCTCATTATTCAAGGGTCTTTGGCAAAAAATTAATGCAAACATATTTCAACATATGGATTCTGTCTGTGGGCTAGTCACTACACAGATACATCCTGGATTATTATTTATGGCCTGTAAGTGGTCAATTAAATAACATGGAATTCCCCACATCTCAGCTGGATATTTGGGCCAAAAAGTTGAGACTCTTTCTCACACAGAAATATCATTTAGCTGTCTGAGTGCCATCACATTAAATTAGCTTCTGGTTCGAGGTATCAATGACCAGAAATTAATGGAAATGAGAACAATAGGAACTGCAGTGGGGGAGAAAGTCTTGTGACTTTCAGAGCTGGTTGGTGCACATTAACTAGCCTTCATGATGATATCCTCTTCAAAATTTGAGCTTAGCCAGATTCCTTGCTTTACTTGCATCTACAGACCAGAATTACTTCCTGCAGCTTCCCAGGTGACTTATTCCATAACATATCCATCAATAACACAAATTATGGATCAAGAAAGGCCATACTAAATAAAGCTTTACTTCTTGCTGCCTTACTGCCCAATTTCTTTGTTGCCTGCTTCATTTGTTTAAAACCAGTTAGGATATTTCTGCATGAGTGATCCAGATACATCTAAAGTTTATTTCAAAAATGAGAAAAACATAGGTAGGATATCTTAATCATTTACAAGAGATTATGTAATGTAACTTACCCAAGTGAAAAGAAGCTACCAGGGACAATTTTCTAGTGTGCAGTACCAGGATGGTTTCAGTAGATGCCTTCTGCAACATCCTTGTGCAGCCTTTCCTCAGGATTCCTTGGGTGCTCCTAGGCCTTTTGACTAAAACTAAAATCTCTGTCACTGCATGGAAGAAATCTATTGCTTCTAAGAAGTTTTGAAGCAGGGTAACAGTTACAGCCACAAGTTTCTGGGGAGGTTTTACTTAATATTTTTTCAAATTAGACAAGAGATAGTGGCAGCAGAAGGGCTTTTATTCTATATACAGAGGAGCAATTGAAGCCACTGAGATCATAATAGGCGCCCACTTCCTCTTTAAAACACTTTTGTTTGGCTTTAGAAAAGAGAAAGCAACTATTAAGTGTCAGTTTGATCAGCACTGCCACCATCTGCACAAACCTTAACTCATACAGCAGGGATTTACAGAAAAAATTTCAATTTGGGCAACAACAGAAGTGTGACTTTAGAGCTGACAGAATCAAAGAATAAGGAATTAAGCAAAGTGATTCACTGAAGAGCTGAATTGGCTGACCCATGTTGTCAATCCATCACTGCAAAGTCTTTCACAGAAGAGTCTGATAGGAAATAAAAGACAACAAATGAGGGGAAAAAAAATGTTGTTCCCACACAATCAGATCTACTCAATGTAAAAGAAAGAGACAGAGAAGCGTATGTGTTTATCAAGCTTATTGCTGAGCTGTAGCTCTTCCTCCAGACTCAATCGATACATTTTCTCCTTAAATTCCCCTACCCACTGTACAGGAGTCAGCTATGTTTGTTTACCAGCAGATAACCATCTTAATTAGACTACTGTATTGAAGCCCTGTTCTCAGCGAGCACTGAAATAGTTTTGTTTCCTCAGGCATTGTTTTCCTTGAAGGTGTTTCTTGCTAAATGGAATCTCTCTCTGTTTAATGAAACAGAGTAGTGTAAATGCCATCCTGTGATCTTTGTGCCTGTTTCATCCCCACTGAAGTAAAACTAAACAGGGCCCAGATAATTAGTGCAAGCCATTAAATCCGAAAGAAAACTAGAATTATTGGCCACCTTGTTTATTTATGAGCATATCTTGTCCACAGCATCAGAAGAATTGGAATAAAATAAAATCGTACCTAATTCTTGCAAGTAACTTGTTGCAGATAGTATGGAACCATTGCTTCTTCTCATGCATGCACTCCTGTTTGTTGTTTTTTTTTTTTATCCTAAGAGGATACTGCCTGCTGATCATGAAACAAGTACCTACACAGCAAGTTTAGTGGCATGGAGCAATTCTGCTTTTCCTGCAGTTTACGGTACACCTTAAACAAACACCTGGTAAGGCAAGAAGGGAAGAAAGTTTTTTGGAACTGCAGGAAACTTCTGTTTCCTAGGATGAGTTTTCCATGGAGGTAGAGCCAGAGCCTTTCAATTCCTTCCTTCTTACTATTCAGGAAGCTACAAACAGAGCTTTTTGGGAAAAAAAGCTGAAGTCTAAACAATCCCTTTTTGGACAAACCTACCAAAAAGGCAGGGTCAAATTCCTTCTTCAGTTTCTTCCACCGGCATGTTAAAGTCAAAAAGAGGGGTCCTTCTTTAGGAAGGAGTCCAAATATGATGACCTCTCAATCTGGTTTTCCACCTTTTCAGTAATAAGGCACAGTAAGATGCAAGATCAGAGGAAGAATCATGACAAGATATACACCAGTCAAAGGAAGAACTTTTCAGAAAGACAGTGAATGGGGCAAGCGATAGTGAAGCAGTGAGATTAGATGGGCAGTGCAAAATATAGGACAATACCTGAGCCATACCTTCTAGATCTGGGTATTTTTCTGCAGCGAGTCGTGTGAGCCGGAAGGAAGTTTCTGTTAAGAGCGTGCTTTGCAGCCATTTTTTCCCTCAGTATGATCTTGACACCCAAGAAACTGTAAGCTTTCAGAGCAAGTTAAGAAGATTGGCAGAAATTCTCTCTTTGTCACTGGCTTTTTTTGAAAATTGACTCAGGCAAACTGCTAGCATTTTTGCAGTCACAAGCTAAAAATAGCGCAAAGCAGATTAAGAAAGACAACATAACCAGCTATGTAGATCCATAGTCAATGATCCAGGCTAAAGAGCTATTCTAGCAATCACCTTCCACCACTGTTCCCTCCAGCACAAGTACAAAGACTAAGAGCTGGGTAATACTTTTCCATGTCCTTTTACCAACAACAAAAGCAGTTGCTGATAAAAAGCAGCTGCTATAAAAGCAGAGGTTTACAAGAAGACAGTTCCATAATGTCTGCATGTTGCTTCTAAGCCAGTTCTTCCATTCTACTCCACTCCAAAAATCTTGTACCACGCAGGGCATCCAAGATGGGAGCCCAGCCCTCCTTCCCCACCCTGTTCTGACACTGACTGTGGGGTCTTTGCAGGGCTGCTGCCTACAGATGTTGAAAAATGGAGCAATGATGACAATTCAGTGAACTAAAAAGTCACACTCTGATATCTGGATTATAGCACTTAGTGCTTGTAGCTTTACTTTGAACCTCATCCAGCAGCCTTATTTGCGTATCATATCTGTTGAGGCTGTTCTATACTAAATAAGAGAAAGAATAATAAATACATCTCTGTTTGAAAAAGTTGAATTTTCTCAGCAGCCTTGAAGCTGTACGCTGCCAACTCAAACACATGTCCTTTTCTGCAAAGAGTTATGATCATAGAAATAATTGGATATTTTTTAGCTGCTTTCTATTCCAATTTGGTTTTTAATTAGTACTGATCCGAGAAAATTAGGTGGCTAGATTTTGCAATACTGTATGATTTTATATGCCACGATATCATACACTGACATGATCAGCACACATCTCTTTCTGGCCCTGAAAGTTGCATCTGTTCTGCTTGTTTTCCACCCGCGGTCCAATGACAACAATTAGAAAACAAGACATTTTTATCCTAATCATGCCCATAAGTAGGGTTAAAGTACAAAACCTAATGATGAAGTTTAAGTGAGGTCATACACGACTCCCCGTATGTGTATCTTAAATTGTATAGTTAGCTTTGTTCTCAGACGTCACCAAGCTAAAAAAATTCAGTTCAATTTACAAATTGAATGTGGAAGGTCCCTATGCTTTGTTATCTTCTAACCCCTTCATACCTGCTAAAGAATCTTCTATTTCTTCAAAGTCCTTTTTAATTGTTTCTAAGCCTAATATGATGAAATTCTAGTGAAATTTACAAATTTGAACTGGCTCTATTGAAATTCTATGACATTTTACAATGCTCCAATTTTTTAAAAATGATGTTTTTCTCTAGTTCTTCCTCTTCCCGTCACATGTGTTAAAATGACTGTACACTGGCCTAGAAAATTGCATTGGAGGAAAGGTTCAGGAGCTATCAGACATCGTTCACAAAGGTCCAATTCTCTCTGGACTGTGTACTGGGAGAGCACATTCAGGATGTCCGACTCAGTAACCCAGGATATGACAGTGCACAAAGTGGAGACATTTCTAAGTCTCTCAGTAGCACTTTAGCAAGGAATAATAATTCATTCTGAATGACAATGCACATATAGATCACAAGGATTTACTGAGTGTAACTCACTACAGTCTATCCATCAAAGTGACACTCAAACGCTTACAAAGTTCCACCTTAGCCTATGCCTGCCTTTACTGTACTTAATGAACACTTCACAAGTTCCTGCAGTATTACTTCTGCCTAATGGGAAAGCCTCTTGTGATTATGTGAAGCAGAGGAACTTCCCTAAACAGTAGAGGGATCTGCCTGAACCATTGGTAATCAAATCACACACTGGTATTCAATGCTGCTCATGTATCATCGTTTTCCACTTGCTCTTCCCATGACACTGCACATACTTTTAAATTAATATTTTTGTGAGGATTTTGCAGTGCAATCTCATGACCTGCTTCAGATCGATATGGAAAAATTATTCCAGTTTTGACCGCCACTCACTTACGTGGTTATCAGATGAAGCACAACTCAGGCTTTGCTTGAAACATGGATGACTGTAATCATTTTTCTCCTTTCTTTCAAGGGAGGTCTTCTAATTTCTGGTCTTGTCTCTATCAACAGCTCTACAAACAAAGGATAAGTAAAATTCTCCTTGACACTCAACAGCTACAGCTTGTCTTCCATGAATCTGTTACTGCTTTCCTTTCAGGATGTCTCATATCCTCACTTCATCATTCTTCAGATTTTCCCAGTCTTGTCTCCTGTTTTTTTTCTGAATAGATTACTCTGTGACTCACCCCAAGTGACTCTGTCCTCTCACTTATCTCTGACATGAAGTAGAGGACAACTCTTCCACAGTTCCTAACTAACTGTGGAACTGTTCCTAACTAATTTATTGGCCAAACAACATGCCAGGCCAAGTTAAAAATCCTTTACCTACAAGTTCTGAAAAGGAAACCAATTGTCTGCTCTATTTTCCTCTAGCAGGACCACACTCACTGCTACCAGGGTTCATCAATACATCTGTCAAAATTTGTTTTTTCTGCTTTGGTGAACGGAAGCGAAAACCAAACGACTTCTCATTCAGTTACTTGATTTAAAAACTTTGAGCTAATTTTATTTACTGCAAAGGAGGCATTTTATGAGGATCTATTTGTGCAGACTGGTGCAGCGTCAGTTTTTAAGTCATTCTATACTTCTGTTATGTCTCTGCTGCTTTCCCCTTGAAAATTCACCTAGTGGAAAAGATTGTTCCCATTTCATCTGAACAAGTATGTGCATCCATACTATAATCCTCGAGACTGCAGTCACCTGGAGAAGGATGGTCGCTGGAGCATTACTGCTGCTGAGCCCCAGAGACAGGCAGGCTCCTTTAGTCATCCCTGCCAACCTAAAAGCTTCAGACAGACCCACATCCTCCCACCACAGTGAAAACACCATTCTGCAGAGAAAGGAAATAAAATAGGCCTCTTGAACTGGAAAACTTCTGTTCTTTTCCAAATTGTTAGCAAATCACAATGATTTTCTTGGCTGTTTAATAAGACAAAGACTTGATTGACACAGATTGCTGGAGGAAATGACTATACGGCCCTGCCCACGTGGCTTAGTAATTGACACTTGCCAGAGCTGTCTCAGCAGATCTTCTGTGTTCTTTACAGAGCACGGGCTATAACAAAATCATCCTACTGAACAGCCCAATTAACACTCATATAAAGTCATTTCCCTGGCATCTGTGCAGGCAGAACAGATGCAACAGGGACATTTCTCCCAGGCTACCTCAATCTCTGATCTAAATCGGACAAATGTAATTTGACTACCTCTGCTACATCCCCAAATGTCTCTGCCCACACTACCAACACAAAGAAGAAAGAGTACGTGCTGCAACCATTACTGCCCTTCTCTGAATGGCAGCTGTCTCCTAAGATATTCTGTTTTATACAGACTAGTGTATTTGGTGAACGAAACTCAAGTTTGTACCTGGCTTCAAGATAACTGAAACAGTATTTCTGTATTAAATCCAGCTTAAAATAACTCATATGAGCATCTTCCAAATCCTATACACAGCCAAAAGCAGGGGAGGTAGCACATTTGTGGAGAAAGATGCATGTCACTCCAGTCACATAAAAGATGACAGCTAGAATAAGAATGTGCATGCCTAAAAATATTTGTATGTAGGTCAGAGTGTCTTTAAATATGCATTGAAACAATATTAATGTCACTGACCTGTCTGATCACAAGTGCAGCTACTGCCTCAAACCATTCTGAAATTGTTTCCTCTGATTCCAAGTACCTGCTGCCCTTCAAAATCTTCCTTTACCTTCAGAGTGGTGGGGAGAAATCATTTAAAATCAGATGTTCAGCTATATTTACTGTTTTTAATAAAAGGGGAAACTTTAAAAGGATGCTTGGTTTCCACCTAATGGCCCCCGAAGGTTTATCGCTTGAGACATTTGGCACTAGCGCCGAGGGGAAGTTCGTTTTGTTGCTGCTCGACTGTGCATTGCCTCAGGTTAACTAGTGCTGCTTTTTCTGTTGCAGCCAAGGTCTTCTTTTTCTACAAACAAAATATTTGCTTTCCTTGGGGGAAAAAACATAATAAAAAAAAATAATTAAAAAAAAGCCCCATGTGTACAGAGATGGCAGAGATTACTTGCAACTGTCATAATTTAAGAGGAAAAAAAATATCCTCTTATCTCACTTGCAGAGTGAATTTAAAAAATGAGAGCAGGAAGAAAAATGACTTGCTGAAAGGAAGTTTTGAAGACATTATTAGTGTCCAAATACAGATTTATATGGCCTCCATGTAGCACTCTGACATCTTATATGCCCTTTGGCTTTGGCAGATATTGAAAAGGATGCAAGTGGAGTGGATATGAGTTCATTGCTGACATATTCAGTCTTGACTTTTGTGCTACATGGTTTCAGTGCCCAGCAAAATGGTACCTGCTCTCCACATTAGGATTCTAAACATATAGCAAAATGACTAGGAATTTATTTCTATAAAGGGAGGGGTGATACACTTGTGTATTCTCCAAGTACACCACAGCTGTGCTGGCAGAAATCACGATGCAAAGTCATTTGCTCCAATGTAAAATGAGGGAAAATACACTAGTTCAGTATCGGTGGCACTTCACACAGAACTATTCACATAAGTATCTCCAGATATTATTGTCTGGAAGCAAAACTCATTCTTGAGAACATAAACTACCTCATATCAAGGTAAATATTTCACTTCAGTGGCATAGTTAGTGGCGTGACCATAAAAAGCAGCTATACTGAATGCACATGTTCTTCTATAAATATATTCCATAACAGCAAGCTGTAACACACCCACACTGTAAAGAATTTCAGCTAGTAAAATACACAGGCTTATACACAACCTGTGGCAAAACTGAAGAATTGTACCTCTAAGTATCTGTGGAAGGGTTAAACAAAACAACCCTCCCACATGGAAGAGCCCTAAGAAATGAACACATCTTTGGGAAGACGCCAGGCTACAACATCAGCATTCAATTAAGGCAGGTGGTAATCCTGCTCACATGACTGTGCAATTAGGATAATGTCACTTTCTATTTCCACTTTGTAAAATACTTTGAGATCCTCAGATGAAAGTTCTGTACCAACGTGAAGCATTTATACCTCCATCAATGAAGCAGATGGCATTTGGTATGCCTGTTTGTGTGTGAATTCTGTAGTCATCACTGTTATAATTAGTTAAGAGTCATCTCCCGCTCTGCTGCATGCTCTGCTATTTCCACAGGAGCAACAACATCTTAGTGGTATATCCACCATTATATCTACGTGACTATATTTTAAGACTATTAAGACTGTGTATGGCTCATCTGAAACGCAATACAACAAAAGTATACACCAACTACAGAAGAAGAGAAGAGACTTTGAGAAGTAATCTTGGCTACTGCTCCACACTAAGGTTTTCAGTGACAGAAGCCCGCATCTTCCTCAAGAATTAAGTGTTATTCTGTACTAGTTATCTGAATTTTTCTAATATCTAATCCTTATTTCCCTTGGTGAAATATACACCCACTATTTCTAATCTTCCATAAAGTACAATTTCCAGCCAAGGCCCCTAGTCTTCGCAGCTGTCTTGATATACCTGAAGATTATTATATCAAATTCATTGTATTCTTTTTCATTTCTCTGAGAAATATGCAAAGCACTGTGTACCTTTCAGCTGCCTCCAATCTTCCACTGCAAGCCCATGGCTGGATAAAAGGAACTCTTGAAAAAAAAGAGAAAAAAAAAAAAAAACAAAAAAAAAAAAAGAAAATTTGCTGTCGGACCTATCTTTCAAAGTAATTGCTGTTCAGTAGACCAAGACTGAAAAAGAAAATGTGTTCTAATTACATCAGCCCCAAGTTTTACATTATTCACATTAACGGGAATTTTGTTGTTTCTACCTTTGCCAGTAGGAACAAAGCACCTTGAACCAAATGGACATGGATAAGTCTAGCTAAGTAAGAGTAAAAATATATTCCTGATGCTGACTGTATGCAGGGGATGTGTGACAATCCAGAAAAGAACAAAAAGTAAATAAGGAAATTTGAGTGGGTCATGTTAACACCACAGCACACAAAAGACAAGGGAGACAGCTGAGTGCTCCACCCTCACTATGTGATGTACCCATATGAATGCTCAGGACTCCTTTTGCATCTTAGAGCACCACATACTATGAAAATAATTTCTATACTACACAGACTTCATAAGTATAAATCATTCTTAGACAATAAATCAGTTGCTTACAGAAATTTTGTTTGTATTTATAATTCAAGTTGTCCAGTTGCAATTATTACTTTTCTCTTAGATGAAAAGAAGGGCAATGACTACGACAAAAGCTTCGGGGAAAGGAAGAGTGGCAGGAATTTGTTCTGCTTTGTCTCTGACAGGTATCAGCACCAGTGGCTTCAAATCTTCACAATCACATGGCAGTGTTCCTATAGGGACACTTTGCTTCTTCCAAAACCAGTAACACAGTAGATCGTTTAACATCTTGAAACAGAAGGGCTCATATCTTTAATACTTTATCCCAACTAATGCAACTACAGAGTTCATTTCAGTTGAGCCCTTCTCTCCACTCAAACCAAATACCTCAATGACAGTGTCCATAAGCAGTGAGTTTTACAGGTTAATATATATTTTTATATTAATTTTCATAATTTCCTCATCCTCTCTAAAAGAGTGAGAAAGAGTAAAAGAAATTGATCAAATTATCCCTTTAAATATTTCTTTTATTTGTCACCACATTTTATTCGATCAAGTTCTAAAATTTCCATTTGAAAATCTCTCTGGGCCTAAGAATTTCCAGTGCATTTCTTTACAACTCTTTGATGCCTTTCCACCAGTGAAAGGAGAAGGAATGAACATGGTTACAGAAGTAACACATCTGTTCACATCTTTCTATATAGTTACCTACTGACTCCCTAAAATGTTTTACATCTGGAGTCCAAACCTGCATAAAGAGCTACACTTGGTATCGTGTGGATAATTTCTTTGAACGATTTAAAGGAGCATCAGCACCTCAGAGATTCTTTAATCTATCATCTAGCTAAGCACAGATCAACTTAACCAAAATCATTCCTCATGTGTCTCATCTGTCCTTAAAATCTATAGAAAAAAGATTTTCAGAAGGTCTATGGATAGATAACTTCAGCACTTAACTACTCTTATTGTTAAAAGTTTGTCTTAACATTTAACGTAAATTTCCCTAGCTGCAATTTTAATCAATCATGATTTGCTCTCCTCATATGTCATTATGCACTGCTGGTGCAAAACACAGATCGACTTACAAAGACTTACCCTCAATATTTGAGCCACTGAGTGGTTTCAAATAACCATTAACAGTGCAGCTAGCAATGTAGAGTGATGTCTATGCATGCATTTCTGTGTTTGTGTACAGTGCTGGCACCCAATGCAATGACTATAAAGTTATAAACATCCCGTTATCTCATCTCAGTCAATATGCAGTTCTTCATAAACTGATTTCAAGAGCTGTCTGAAGGGCTTTGGCTGTTCCTACTTAATAACACATCAGCACCAACCTCCTCAGCAATAAAACAAACAAAAGCTTTAGCTACAGACCATTAAAAAATACTTCTAAAACATGCTACAGCATACACTCAGTTTGATCCCCTAAGTGTGCTACAAGCAACTTCAGAGTCTGAAACAGCCCTTAGATTCAAGTTTTGAACTGGCTCCAGAGCTGGTATCCACCTGTGCACCTTACCCATCTTCCGAGATGATCTCCTGCAATCTCCACCACCCTCTGGGTGCTGCATTTGTGGGAGACAAACCCAGGATCTTCAGGGCTATTCAGCAGGAAGCCAGGCTCAATCTTTATCTAGTGGAGTCAAACATAGAAAATTCATGCTTCTGCTCAGTCACTATCTGTGACCAAATATATCCTGCCCACCTGGATTGTCCTCAACATACACAGTGTATCTAATGCAAAAAGTAGGGGTGCAAAAAAATCCACCTCCAATTAATGAAAGAAAAATTAATTCAGAATGATACTAAAGAGGCTCATTACCATTTCAAGCCTTCCTCTCTCTCAACCTTTTCTTATTTTTTAAATAAATGGGGAAAAGTGCCAAAAAAAAAAAAAAAATAAGAAAAGAAGTTGCTTGTCGGTAAAAAAAAAAAAAAGATGGCTTTTTTTTTCAAGAAATAGCATGTTCCTTAGGGAATATCAAAAGAAAATGCTTTGACTTTCTAAGAATATTGTCCTTACAAATAAGAAAGGGAAAAAAAGACAAAATGGACACAAAAATATTAAAGACACTTCATCACCAAAAGTGTTCATACACAACATTTTGCAGAAAATATTTCCTACTTAAGAAGCCTGGCAGACTTTACTTTGTGTCTCAGGCTGCCTGCTAGCTTGTGCTGAGCAGGACTGGTATTTTGTCTTTCAACAGCTTAGATCACCATGCAGCAAGAGGAGCAAGAAGTGAAGAAATAAAGTCACTTACCAACAACAGCCACCGTTGTTTGGTGGGAGACGTCTGGTCACTCTGCGTAGACATCCCGTGTCCTAGGTGATGAATGCCTGTTACTCTTTCAGCTCTGTGCAAATCAGTGGGCCTTATGCAAGTTCTGTTCCTACAGCATGCTTTATCACCATCTTCCTCCCTTACATGGAGTAGATATTTCCCCAGTACACTTTAAGCCAGAAGAGGATGATTTGGTACTATACTGATGCAACTTGTGAAACTCAATATGGAGTTTTGTATTTCTGTCCAGTGAATGACATGGAGCCTGAGGGCAAGTTACCAAAATGAACTCATCTGTTCCTAATCAGCTTGTCAGGGCAAGAAGGACTTCCTCCAGTCTGATCTCTTTGCAATGGCCTCCTGAATGTCTTTATACCATTGCAAAGCAAGGGCTGATGGCTACCCACAAGCAACACTGTTTTCAAAGTACTTAGTATTATTTATGTATGAGTTGTTGGTAACTTTATGGGAAAGAGCAGCACAAAGAAGAAATGGAAAAAACATGCAACTAGGCTGTCTTTCTAGGAAATCCTGGCAATATGCAGTAATTTTATTGCACTGTAATATTGTTAATTTTTCAACATGTTCCCAGTAGACATTATCAGACACCTAATAAGGTCTTTACACTTAAATATCTTCTTAAATACTGATGTTAATCGAATGGGTCACTTTGTTGTTGTTGTTGTTGTTTTAATTTATTTACCTATATTTTATCTTTTATTACTTTGAGAGTATTCAAATATGGAAACAGGAGCAGGATGTACTACTGTATGGGTAAACCACCAGAGAGAGTAATCTGAAGAATAGACTGAAATCCAAATCTCATACACAAATTATTACGAACACTAATTCTCGCATATTACAGAGCAGCTACTTTGCATGTATGACTTTGCCTTTTGCACCCAAACATGACTTTAATTAAGATCTAACTTATTCATAACTATAATTCAGATCTAACTGGAGTCTAGTCAAATGAGTGTAATTAGTCCCAAAAGGCATTTCTAAGAGAACGAAGTTTTCTTTTTTATCTCTGCATTTATGCAAAAACAGAAGATGCTGGAAGACCATTCTAAGAACCTGGAAACTTAGAGAGCTTTGTAGAGCTGGTGGAGAAATTCCAGAAACGTTGTTAAAAATAACTTTCATAAGGAGTCATTTATTTTAATTTATTCTTTCAAATATGCAATAGGAGTAAAACAATGAAGATGATTAAACAACACAAAGCTCGAACTTTTCATATAATTTCCTTGTTTGTTAAGAAATATAACTGCATAAGTTTAACCCACTTTAAAAGGGATTAACAAGGTGGGTAGTCTGTTTTTTTTTTTTCCTCCTGTCCTGCAGGGACTACAAATAAATCAGTCTCCTGGATAGGTTAATAGGTTAACACTTGGGCATAACCAAGCTAGAAGAAAGCTGTAACAAACACTCTATATTCATCAAGTATTCATTTTGCTAGCATTTCAATCCATACAATGGTCTGCCCAGAAGGCAAAATAATGGCAACAAATCATTCCATATGATTTGTTCTTTCTTTCAGTGTATTATTCAACGTCTACAGCTGCTTTACTTTCCACCCTACACATTCTCCCCACCTACTGTGGCACCCTTCTTCACTGACTTGACCCTTCCTTGCCCAGCCACTCATCATCCAGTCACTCTGTCCTGAAGGAAAGCTAATGAAAACTTTTTGCAGCAAGGACCATCTCATTTCTCAGCTGCCTATTCTCAAAACAACTTCTAAGGTAGATTACAACAAATTGCTCCTCAGTCCCAGCTTTAACCTGCACATGCTCTACCATGACTCTGTGTTTTCTGTTACCCACTCATTCAGAAGACCACACTTTCATTTCTGTGCCCTTGAGAAGTGTCTTCTGGATTGATCGTTGTTTATGTTTGAAATACAAAGCGAATCATGAACTTCCACATATTGTACCCTGTGCTCTTCTGACTCTCACAGAAGGTTTTTAACCCATCTATAATGGAGACTCAAAATAATCCTTAGATTATTCATTTTGAAACATTTCCCAGGGAGGAAAACAATAATAAAAATATTTTAAAAAATACATACAGTCAATTTCACAAGGAAAAAAAAATCTGAACTTGCAATGTAATGATGACAGCTAATGCATGTGGCTCATAATGTCACACTCAGCTCACAAGGCACATTTATAGGAAGCTATTATATGAACTAAGACCCTTTTGACAAAAAAAGTGGGTTTTGTTGTGTTGTTTGTTGTTGTTGTTTTCGTGCATTTCAAGATACATGAATACAAAAAAAAAAAAAAAAAAAAAAAAAAAAAACCACAACCTTTCTGGACAATATTTTGGAGTGAACCAGATGATAACAATCAGGGTTTGATTCTGTCCCCAGCGTGTGTTCACCTATGTGTTTCCATTATTTCTATTAATTTTCACCTTTGAATGCGAAAATATAATCGAGCTATCAAGAAATTAAACACTTATTTGTTTGCCATTTGTCATAGGGTCTATGTTAAGCAGAACAGGTATTCAGTCAGTCATGAACACAAGACAATTATTTTGATCTCAATCTGGTGAAGAGCATTCAGAGTTTAACAGGGAGATGTAAGGTTTGTTTAATTTCCAGAGGCATTTCTGAATTTTCACATCCCACACAACCCTACCAAGAAAAGACAATGACACTTCAGAAAGAGGTATCTAGATTGTGCTTACTAAATTGCTCTTGACTCAGTAACTCAACAAGGTTTCAGGTGATGTACTGTCTCACATGACAGGAGACTTTTTTCCTAAAAAAATAAAAATAAAAATGTTCTGAGCAAAGAAAACATGATGTTCTTCACAGTAACCAGCCATACACAGTTCTACAGTAAAATACACAGTTCTACAATAAAGCTAAAACTGAAGCAAAGCTAATACCTTGACTGATCAAAAAAACGAAGTGCATCAAGTGGAGGATAAAGGCGTACCTGCCACATCCCTTACTGGGGCTGTATGATGGACTTAACACCAGACAGTAGCACACACAGTAACAGCAGTATACTGCCTGGTACCCAGACTTGAACAACTTGTGCATGCTGCATAATCAAAGACAAAGGATGCTAAGAAATCTGAGAAGAAATAAAAACCCATTAGATTATCTGTTTCATCCTCTTACCACTATAGGATTTCACTCTATAACAATTTCATAGCATTTATTCTAGTCTACTTCTAAAGTGCCTGGGGTGAAGAAGCTTCCTCTGGGATATTATTCACAGCTTGATAGAGCTAGGTATGAGGAGGCATTTCCTAATACACAACACTCATGTTTCCCTTTGAAATTTTATCCTGCTATTCTTGGGCAGCCACCCTAAAGCAGTATTTCCTTTCCTTCAGCTATTTGTCACCTTCAAGTTTCAGCAACCCACTCTTTCTGCTCCCATTTAATAATCCCTTCATATCTCACAGCTTTAATCTCTTCCAGAAACATAAACTGACTCCCTTCCATGCCTCTGTTATTTGTGTCTTTCCCTGAAATTGTTCATAACGACAAGAGCAGTACCTCACCTTGTCAACGTGTTCCCCTTCTCTGCATAATGAGGAAATGCAGAAGTACAAATACATATGCAAATCCCCGACAAGAGATTTATTTTTGAATGGATCTGTAGGCCACGTGTTAATTCAGGCAGTGAAAGAACAGCGAAATTAGGAATGAAATCCACTTTTTCTCGGTATGCATTTTGCTTTGGAGCTGGCAGGTGGCAGTGCATCCTTAGGAATGAGCTATGGAACCTTGGTCATTACCTTTGGTTTCCATCATTGGGAGGCCAGGGTGGGGGGTACCCTTTTTCTTCTATCGTTCCTCTTCATATTTCTTCCTTCTGATAATTTTCTTTCCTTAATTTTTATTTTAAATATTTTTTCCACATTTATAGAAAACAAAATAATTTGTTGCAGCTCCTTATGCTTCTTGCACATTAGAGTGACGTTTTTGGTTTATTCCTAAAGATACTGCTCTCCTCATGATGATTTTAAAAAGTTATCCTAGGTCAGTAAGAGATATTCCAAAACGAATCGAGCTATTTCAAACAGCTGAAGGAAGAAGGGATCCGAATTACCAAACTTGCTGATGCAAACCAGATCAGCCACTTAGCTCAGCCTGCACACTGTTGGTCTTTGATCGAAGAGAAGAAATTTATCTGACTTCTGCAGGAAGCCCAGAAGACACCGAATACCCAGCAGGAGGGGAGAAGCTCATTGCTGATACCATGCTTACATGGCCTTACCTCAGGCAGGGAAGGAAAACGATGGAAGTTCTGAGGAACTTTTTAAACTTCATTCCAAAGACCCAGTGCTGGATGGTGAATTAGGAAAGAATCAGACTGACCCTGAGGAAAGGCACATTATGGGGATGGCTGTAGAGCCAGAGCATTTCTCCTGCTCTGATTGTAGTCTGTGGGTACAGGCTCTTTCTAGGGACTGCAGTGACCCCTAGATGCCCCCACACGGGTCAAAGTCACCACACCTTTCCAGTCCTGGCTGTGGTACACAAATCTGATGCACAAGTGCAAATGGGATGTGGCAGCAGCAGTTCAGGGGCAGGAAAGACTAAGGGCTGGCTTTCTGAGGACAGAAGAAGCTAGTGGGATCATATCTGGCCAGAAGGAAGAAAACCATGAATACATCATGAAAGCAGATGGAGAGGTGAGACCAGGAGAGGAGCCCCAGATACCAGGAAAGACACTGAACCCACAGGCAGAAAAGTGGCAGGGCTGCCAAGCACTCCAGGCAGCATGGCACAGGGGTGGAGGAGGCAGAAGAGGCAAGGCTCTTCCCCAACAGGCAGCCTCTCCCCACCTCGTGTGCTCACAGCCTTTTGCTGGAAGAAGCATTCACCTCTGTGACCCTTGCACCCAGCACTGCAGGAGCAAAAACGTTACTTTGAAAGGTCAGCCTTTAATTTCTCCCTCTTCATACTGTGACATAGTCTCACATTTCAGGGTTTGGAGTTATGCACCGTTATCTTACTGCCTGGTTCATCATTCTGCTCCTGATCCAAGTCCAGTGGAGCCTTTCTACCAGCCCCAGTGCACCAGACCAGAGTGGCCTCAGAAGCATCTAGCTTATTGCTTGGTGATTTGAGCAAGCTGTTATCAAAACAGGATTTGAAAGAAAATGGCCAATATTTGAGGGCAGGGGCAGCGCGATGGGAGAGATTAGGAATGGGAATTTAAAAGCACTGCTAAGTAGAAAGCAACAGCTCCCTAAAGTATTTCAGATGCTCCTCACAAGATTTAAGTGTGAACAGAGTAATTGAATATATGTCCAGCTTGGCTGAATGAGTACACAGGTAACAGACCTGGTAAGAACAGCACAGAACTGGAAAGAAATTTAGAAGCAAAAACCAGAAAGAAGAAATTCCACAAACGTATACTTGCTTTGCTTCTTGAATATTTCCATACTGAAATGAATGCCAAGCTAATGCTTGGTATGTTTAACACAAATTTGGAAGGCATTAGTAAATACTCTATTGAGAACAGCTGCACAATGGCAAGGCTTTGGATGCTCTACAAGAATTTTTTCCAACACTAGATTTTGTGATTTTAGGATAATAATTAACCAAAAAAAAAAAAAAAAAGACAATCCTTCCTTCCTATGAGATAAGAACCAAAGAATCCATGCCAAAATACTGTACCATATATGCCAACAGCTGAATGCAAATTATGCTGTTATCCTTGCCTATACTCCCGAGGAGCCAAAGCATCTTTTAAGCTCTTTCTTCTTCACATACAGTGGATGTAGCCATCTGTGACGAATTTGTGTTTTCTTTTCTGAGTAGTAATATACTGTATTCCTCAGTGGCAGAGAATTGAACAGAGCTGCCATTTAGGATATTTAAATGTTTACACCCAAGGGGCAATTAAGTCAGTTTTATATGATAATGTTATAAATGAAATGCTAATAAGTACTGTAAATGGCCATGTAATCACACCCCGTCATTTGCCAATTATTTGAAGGAAAAAAAAAGAGCTGAAATCCAGCTGTAGAGCTGAAGACGACATACTAAGTCAAATGAGCAAAAGCAGGTACTGTGTAACGTGCAGTTCCAACAGAGGCATTTATAGCAGAAATTCAATTTTCTAAGCAATGTCTGATTTCACCTTTTATTATCATGTCAGCAGTAATAATAATTTGCTCTGACAGAGGCATTTTCTTACAAGGATCACCAAGGGATTTATAAAGTTGAATATTGAGATTTCAAAGGAGCTGGAGGGCGTATCTGCATCAGCAGTAGTACAGTGTTCAGCAATGGCTTTGCCAGGACTCCAAGGCTGTGGGATGCTTTGGAAATAGTACGATGCTTTCTTGTGTGATCACTTCTGAGTGAGACATCCTTAAGCAGAATTTATTTGCTATACTCTTATACCTACATGGTTTCTGGACCACCTCTCATTCTAAGACCTGAAGGCGGGGAAGTTTAGCCAGCTCTCAACAGCTGTGGGGACATATCTTAATTAAGAGCTCAGCCCCTGCTGAAATTCAGCAAAGGGGAGCTTTTCTGAACACCACAGATTAAAAGAATTCGGGCTTCAGTCCTGTGAGCTGTTTTTCTTAAATGAGCTGGACTTGGCACAGACGCCCTACATTTTGGAAAAGAATAGAAATTGAACTATAGGAAAGTACTGCTGGCTCCACTGCACGTGTGAGTAAACAAAAATCAAAGCCCATATCTTATCTCTGTTACAAATAAAACCTCTTATGAAGGGTTCAGCAGGGTCTTGAGTCATTTTTCTAGGACCAGTCAGCTGGTTGAAGATCACAATTTCACTCTGTCTTTTCACGGAATTCATTCAAGCTGATGAGTCACTTTTACAGACAATATTTGGGGAGATGTTCAGAGAATGTGTTGGATTACTGATAAAGGTGAAAGCGTCAAGGTCTGCTAACACACCAGCAATTAAATGGATATCTCTCACCACATCTATTGCAGCATGAGGTATTTCAGCAGAACAGAAAGCACCTTGTATCAGTCCTACTGCAACTCCTGTGAAGACATTGTATTCCAAATCCAGCACTACCAAAAAACTGTGGAGGAAAAGCTATCCACATTGGTTGTGTAAGATTATAGTTCCACAACAGCAACAAACAATTTTCACCCAAAATGCATAATCATGAGCCTCAGTGGCAACCTGCCTTTTTTGCTAGCACAGCAAAATAGTAGTCTTTTCATTGTAATGGGAATTGGGTCAGGCATTTTAAGGCAGTAATGCCTTCCTCAAGCTATGAGAAAATACAGCACATATCAGAATGAATAAAATTTGAAAATAAAATCTCTGATATCCATTCATTCAGCCTTCAATAAGTAAGGGAGCACATTTCGAAAATCAGCTCAACACTGAGACTATTGGAAAATTTCTAAGCAGAGCCTGAGATTCTCACCTAACTGTACATCTCCAGGAAATGAAATTTTTGCAGCAAGTATTGTGGATTTATAAGAACACAGAATTGGCAGAACTGCCCACAAGTAAAGACTAGGAGGGAACAGGGAACTTCATGCTCAGAGCTACACCAGAGGACAGCAAGAGAAAGAGGAATTACAAAACTATCCTAAGAATAATAGTAATGTCATACATTTAGGCTATTTCACAAGATAAAGTCCCTCAGATACTCAAGGAAATTTTATACCTGAAAACCTGAGACAGGATTACAAAGCTAAAAATATTATCACGTTACATTTCTCAGGCTGAATTCAACCATGGTAATTCTGAGAGGGCTTTTCTAGTCACAGCCTGGCTTCTCTACATCCTCTTACTTTTAGGTATTGATCATGACACTAGCCAGAAGACTACAATAAACATACATAATAAATATAACTACTGTAAAGGAGAAAATGACTTGATATTGGTAGTAATTAGCTGGCCATTTCCATGCGTATATTTGGTTTGAATCAAGACCATGCT
This sequence comes from Meleagris gallopavo, assembly GCF_905368555.1. Classification (NCBI taxonomy): domain Eukaryota; kingdom Metazoa; phylum Chordata; class Aves; order Galliformes; family Phasianidae; genus Meleagris; species Meleagris gallopavo. The sequence goes on along the minus strand of NC_139404.1, from coordinate 84,218,953 downwards.
CTGTTCCTACTGTGTCAGGTGAAGCATGACAAAGTGAATCAACAGCTTCACTTCTGGCTCAGTGCAAAAGGAAACAAATGGATAAGTTCTACAATTCACAGTACAAAGTATATTGTTAAATTCTGTACAACTTGGTAGCATAGGGGGAAATGTGTACCAAATATTCAAAAACCACAGAAAGTACAAATAGTGCCAGAGCAGTTCACTTGTGTATCAATACCCAGTAAAAGTTGGCAGATACCAGCCACAAAGCCTCACCTATTTTTGTAGAATTGCTCAGGTTGGAAAAGACCTTCAAGATCATCAAGTCCAACCACAAACAGAAATGCAGCAGCATTGTAATCAAATCCACAGTCCTTGGGGGTCTTGGTGAGTAAGGAGAGCACGAGCCACGGCTTGAATGCATGTTTGATCTTAAATTTTTGCCTCCCAATAAATAAGTAAATGGAATGCTTTTCTTCAATGGACTCTATCATGCACTTGCTACCAGAACTATATGAATACATGAAACATTAGGGATTTCCTTTTTCCTCCAGTCCTGCACCTCTTTAATTCACTGCTCATCAAAACAAAGAACACCACAACCATCTAAATTAAAAACAAACTACTACTACTACTACTACTACTAATAATAATAATAATAATAAAACGAGCTCAGACAAATATTTGTCAGACCAGCACTGCATTCACCATCTGATTTCAAATGAGTAATTTTGCCAACATAGCTTATCGGTGTGCTTAATATGCTCTCTCCTGGCATGCTTTGCTTAGGTCTGTGGCTCAAGTTCTGATTGTATTTGCAGTGAAGAGCAAAAGCACATTCTGCAAACTATAGCAAAGGCTTCATTATAGCAACCTTTTAGCTGGAGAGGAGCAGAGATTTTGGAAGAAGGTACCCGCAGCAGGTACCAGAAAAGAGCAAGCTTGGGAATTGAAGGAGCTGAGGGCTATATCCATACCTCCTTACACAGTGCAAAACACCAATAGCTGGTGCTGATATCAGAAAACAACGAACAGAAATGGAAAACAACTGTGGCAAAACTTCACTGTACAGTGTTTGCTCACTCTTCACTCCAGTAACAGATGTTTTCAAGTCCTTCATCCCACTGGAAAAGCAAGCCCACTCAGATTTGTGAGAGGAATTAAAAATTCACTAGCATTTATTGTACTGTGTTTAATGGGGCAAATAACCACGTTGTTCTAACAGTGTGTAGACTGGTTTTCTACTTGAAACCTTTCCATTATCCAGCAGGAAAGTACTTCCAGAAGTAAGCAAATCCAAAGGACTTCACATAAGCTGCATATATTAGAAAAAGCATGTTAAAGGGGGAAATGAATAATCCAGAAAGGGCATCAAACAAATTTGCTTAAGAAACAGAAAACAAAGAGGAGATCTCAAAAGTATTGAGCCTACACATTAGCACAGCTAGGAAGGGTGGTTTAACAATGTTCTCATGCTGACATAAAAACTGAAGAGTGGCTTTTATAAACATTGTGATGTGGGAGGCATTCCCATCTGAACGCAATTTACAAATTACATCTGACTTATTTACAAGATAGGAGAGTTCCCACTCCACCAGTTTTCCCTGCCTTTCACAGCCTGCCAATAGTGGATATCCAATCCAGCTTAGGACCTGAAAGCCAACCATGCTCTTTTCAGTCAACACATTGTCAGCAAGGTTTCTGAAATCTGAATTTAGTAAAATGGCTTAAAGTAAAAGCAAAAGAGTGAGAAAGGTATCTAGCTCAGTATTTACTAGCTTTTTCTGCAATGTTAATTGCAAGTAAGAGAAATAATAGTAGTAATCTTAGTTTTACTTACAAAAGTAAATAAATATGGCTAGGCATGCTTACAAAACAGAACTGTTACATGACGAAATGCTATTTCTACAAATTGCCATTACTTTTCTGTTTGTAACAGAACGCAGAATAACAAGATAAGTACAATAAGTACAGATACATAATTTCAGTGGTTGAAGAACCATCCAAAATTATTTTCATTTTTCTTGAACACAATTCTAGCATACGTTGAAAACATTTCATGCAACCCAAATACATGTGTTCTTGTAATGCAATCAGCTCCAGGTATAAGTGTCAGAAGGAGTTACAAGGTGAGCAATTGTAACTGAGCTCTGCTTAGCTGGAGGCCAAGGTACAAAAAATTTGCAAGACCACAGGGTTTTAGAATGAGGAGAGAAATACATTGTTGTTATTAAAGTGCATTAGTAACTCATTTGTCTAATTCCCAGTTTAATGACGCAGCCTCTTGGCAGAAAAAATAGCTTTCCCATTAGTTAACTTGATTCCTTTGAGAGGGTGGATTTTTTCTAAACAAAAAAACCTGTGATCACCAAATTGATTTTTTCCTCTATTCAGATGAATAAGCAACAACAGAGAGTTTTGTTGTTGTGTCTGTAGAATTATTTCAACTGGGAAGAGGGATTTTGGCCATCCTCTTTTGAGGAAAGGTTGTTTTTGTGAAATGGATCATTACTAATCTAAGTTACTTCTAACTGTAGCAGCCTATTTTCATGAAATTATTCCTGAGTGAAATGTAGCTTTATTTCAATGGAAGAATAACTGTGAAAATGCCTCATTTATTCCTATTGATTTGAAAAGCAGCCAAAAGATCATTGTCTTAAACCCACTGCAGATTTGCTACATAGAAGTTATCGACATAAAGTGCTTCAGTATTAAACTACTGAAGAGTTAACTCTAGGATGATCAACTTAACATTCTTTGACAAAAAAAAAAAAAAAAGAAAGAAAGAAAGAAAGAAAAATAAGTGGGAAAGTCAAGATTTTATATGCTTAGCTTTTCCTCTTTTCCTGTAATACATTTTTACCATGTTGTGTTTACTCTCTAATCAGAGCAAATGCTATTCCACATTTTTAAGTTTAAAATTAAGATACAATTTAAAGTTAGCAGTAAAGGGATATAGACTCATTTTCATTCTGATCTTGGAGCTGCAGAGAAGACACATTAATTAAGAGAGAAGGAAAAAGAAGAAAAATAGAGAAGAAGAGAAAGGCGCGGAAGAAGAAAGCAGGGAGCAGGGAAGGCAGAAGGAGCAACGCTGGCAGCTGAAGACAGAAGCAAGCAGACAATGTGAGCAAAAACGATGTGTCAAGTCCCAGGCACAGAACACCACCTCTAGAGAGTTAACACACTGTGACATTATAGCAGTTCTCACATTTTGACTTATCAGGCAGGACCTACTTACTGCACAATTTAACTCATTTTGAGTAGTTTTATAAGCTCACTCATAGGGAAGTCTTTGTATTTCCACACGTGGAGAAAACTAGGAAGGGGCAGAGATGAGATTAAAATTCCCATGAAGTAAGTGTTTTTGAAAGATACAGCTACCCAGAAGAACAATCCACTGTGCAGCTTCTTATCAAGCTATTTATGAGAAGTAGGTCACTGCAGCTCCAACTATTCAAATATCACTTCTTTCTTCCAAGCATCAATCACCGCCAGATCTTGGCTAGTAAAAGGAATCTCTCCAGTACAGAAGGAAAAAGAATCAGCAACACAGAGGAGCAATTTCCTAAAACATCAATGGCATCTCAATAAAGCAGTACTGGCTTTGCCCTATCTGCTGATAGATAATTGTTATAAGAAATAGTAAGAAGAAAGGTATCTTCAAATAACACTTCTGAGCTTCCTCAAACATCATTTAATGTTTAGGGAGGTTAGTTGGTTTCTGTTATTTATCACTAAGATGTTTTTCCTTTTTCTTCCACAATACCTTCCCTGTTATGCCTAAGCATAGATTAAGTCTGTGTTATCGCTGAAGCTGTTTGTTCTCCCACCCTTCAGCTCTCACCATCTTATAAATAAAACAATATTCCCGTTCCTCCCACATGGAGGAAGAGATTTTTCCCTCCTTAGCAGGGAATGTCTGAAAATATTAACAGGTCTCTGAACTGTATTTTTTTTTCACATGCCATTCTCACAGAGGACATCAAGAATATGAGAAAAATGCGAAATGCAATAAGCTCACAGGTCATCTCCTGCCTGTCCAGGTAGGTTAGGCTAGCACAAGAAACAGCAGCAAACCAGAGGTTATTACCTCAAGTCCCTGAAGCTGTCTGTTTATAATCTGAGGAGTCCAGCAGTCAGAAGCTCCTCGTTCTATGCAGCCCCATGGTTGCTCTATGAGCTTCTTTGCTGCAACTGTTATCTGGTACCACAGGAGAAAATTCAGTGAGTCATCTCCAGGTGTCAGGACACATGCAATAGCCATTCTCTTAATTAGCTGAAAGTTCTTTGCCATTCTGCTTCAGGCATCTCCTTGCTCCTGGAGGCACTTCACAACACCTCCAGACTTGCAGGTTCAAGAGTCCAAATGCATCTGAACTGTCCCTGAAATGAATAAATAAATAAAAGAGGCAAGAACAAGAAGAATGTAGGAATATTCTTCATACTTCATTGTTTCATCAGTGCTTGGCACTGGATTCTCTAGCATTTTCTATTCCAAAGTAAATAATGGACACTTTTTACATCTTTTGACATTACTATACACAGTCCTGCCTGTCTCCATGATTTTGCAGCATGAATACTAATATATCGTGTCAGTATTCTTTGCTGAGCTAAGCTCAGTACTCTCATTATCTGCTCATGCTGCTTTTTATCCACTGAACCATTTGTACGAATGAGAGCTGGTGATCAGCCCTTATGCACAGACATTTGGGTCTCAAGTGAGCAAGACATCCACCACACAACCTACAGGAGATGATCATCTTTATGGAGTAGAAACCAGAGACCAGGCAGAATATGTCTAAACTGTCTAAACACGTATTTAGAACATGTCTAAAATGTCACTAGAGGTTTATGCTTAGGCACCTGCTGGTCATCCTTAGTGACCACTGCTTCAGTCTGAGTACAAAGGGATTACTGCTCTGACAGTTTTGAGACGTCTTCTTCACCAGCTTCTTCTAAGGTTAAGGGAGCTTGGGTATTTAGTAAGTCATTTGAAATGTCAGGCCAGTACAAAGTATTAACACTTAAATCCTAATTATAGGCACTTAGTTATAGTCTTTGGTGGCTACAAAGAAGCCTTCTTGGAATTAAAGCTCTTGCTTTACTTCTTAGATAACTTCACAGGTCCCAGAGTAGACAGCAGAGACAGAAGACAATTACAGGAATCCAATCTGAGATAAAACTGTCAGAAAGCTGCTGTAACTATTAGAATTTTGCCTATTTGTTTGTTGTTTTTTTTTTTTTTTAACCTACAACATGGCAGCATTTCTAAAGCAATACTAACAGAGCAATGATGCTGATGATGCTACATTCCACTCACCTTCAGGCAGCATAGCTTGTCTCTAAAAATCATGGTCAGATGTGAGGTGCTGCAAGACCAATGCAGAGGGGCACCTAGACCCAAATGCCTCATTGGAATAAGAGCAGCAAGAGCAGCAGTTCCTAGGTCTGCTATCAAGAGTTTAAAATGAGTTCAGGCAGACCATTGGCCACTCTACATGAGTGCATTAACAAGTCAAGTTTCCTCATTAACTAAAGGTACAAAGCAAATGACTGCAAATAATTGATAGCAGATGGTCAAAAAAATCAAAGCAATGCATCTAATTGATCGTAAACTTGTATTCATTGAAAGAGATGTATTGAGGAACCAATTCTTGCCACTTGTTGGTATTTCTTTGGCAATGGATTTCAGCGACCCAAGCTCCCACAGCAGCTTTCCTGCCTTTACACCAAGGCAGAGGGATGTCCACTTTGAGGGAGTTTGCTCTAGGGCTGATTTTCGCACTTGTTGCTGGCTTTCTCACTGCTCTGTCACTACCCCTGAAAAAGCAACTGATTCCTCCATGCTACCATCAAGGTGCTTATTATGCAGATAACAAAGGGCATCTGCTTGGTCTTTATCCAGAGGAAAAGAAAAGACAAACAACAACAACAATGCCATGTTCTAAGAGAAAAAACTCTCATAATATTGCAGTACCATGTGCAGGAGCATAAAAGCGAAAATGACACTATTTTGCAGCATGAAGTCATTTTCTCAGAACTCATCCAGGTGACATGCAATGGCCTTGTTCAATACTCCAGTGATTGACAGACATGATAAAAAGTACCAAGGTGGATAACGTTAACTGCAGAGCTCCAAATCCTCCCACCGTCCATGGGATGAGTCAGTCCCAATAGAAAAGAGATATTGAGCTGTTGTCAGAAAAGCAGGACAGCAGAAAAAGCAGCTCCACATCTTTCAACGGAAGGCAAGAGATCAGATCAAGAGTTCTAGGTCACCTCTTTATGTACAAATACAGAAATTTCTGATATATTATATGCTTTATATCATTTTCAACGTAAACCTTATATCTTTGTGTGTCTTCTCCGTACTGGTAGATATGAAGTGTGACAACTGCAGAAGTATTTCACCCAACGCTATTCTCAGCAGCTGTCTCATGCATCAGTGCTATACGCAGAGTTGATAGGAGCAGTTTCGGAGTTTGCATCTACATCACTGACACAACAGCATTATGCATACTAACCTTAATTATTCCCATTATATGATGCCTCAGTAAATATATCAGCATTAACTTACAACAGCAGCAGCTTGGAAATCCTTCTTGCTGGCTTGTATTGATTTGGAAATGTGCTGGTTCAGAAGCAAAATAACCCAACAGCTACAATCCCACTACATCTGCTTATCAATCATAGTTGCTACTTCACAGGTGTCATATCTTCCCCCATAGCCAGAGGAACACACAAACTTCAGAGCCCTGTTGACTCTGCCTCTCTGGCCGTAGCTTACCTTGCTGATGTGTTCATAAGGGGAAGGTGCTGCAGAACCTTCTTAACAAAATTTCAGTGTGGATTCAGAAAAGCATCTGGGCCTGATGCTTTCTCAGCTTTCATTTGCAAAACCTCGCTTCATTCATGCTTGTTGATCATAATTCTGGTTCCTTCCTTATTTTCTGTCATCATTTCAGTGTTAAATGTTCACTCCCATCAGGACATGCTTTTCAAGAAAGATGCTACACAAGATACTCTGATGTTGCTCAAGTATAATAGAAATAACAGAGACCTACTAAGAAAAGCAGGCCATCATCCTCCTGTTGCTTCAGGAAGCTGAGTGCTTTACAGCACCTCAGTTATCTTTTGGTAGCTACATGTGCCAGGCATCCTACCAGCCATGGAAGCAGGTGAACTGGGCAGTCAGCACAGCATGGTTCCCAAACCACAACTTTGTACCCTCAGCTTTCCTCACAGTCAATTACTCAAGCCATATGCTGCAATATACCTTAAGCAATCATTCATACTCTCTTTCTATCATCCCACATTAGACCAACATCACTGAAATCCCTTTGTCTCTCCCTTATTTTGAATATCAATCATAAGATGATAGAGTGAATAAAGTGAGAATAAACTTCTCTAAGCTCTCACAAGCTTCACAGTTCCTGTGCCCTCTGTACGCTGGCACTGAACACTCATATTTCATTGATGAGCTATGTCACCCAATTACAGTAAAATGAGAACAGACTTTCAAGTCCTAAAGCATGTTTCAAAGTCAAGGAAGACAGGAGAGGAGTTTCAGGAAAGCTGGAAGAGTATACAGCTTTTTTCTAAAAAAAAGCCCAGCCAAAGGCTACTTTACAAACCTGGTCTTTCCTTGTATACTTCAGCAAATACATAGTCAAGCAAAAATTAAAGAAAATTCAGGTTTCTGCTTGTCATTTTCCTCTTTTCGACTGTCCCTTGTTGCTTTAAAAATGGCTAAGAAATGAGCTACCTACTCCAGTGAGCCTATAGCACAAGTTAGACAGTGCTGAGGAAGGTCTGGAAAGTTAAGTGATAGAGAGGGAAAGGTTTCAGAAAGCTTCTGAGGCAGGAAACCAAAGCATCAGAGGAAAGAGAACTATTAACAAAATGAAAACAATGAGGAAAAGGAAGCATGCAGCTTTCAGTACAAAATGTACCTTTCTATATAGAACACACACGTTTCCACATTTCACTCAGCAATTCAAGTGGGATTAATTTGTGTGGCAACTATATATTTGAGAGGCTGGGCTGTTTTTACCACATTAAATCCACGGATACAGACCCTATTAGGATATTCTGTTGCATATTCACTGCCTTGCAGTTGTTACAGATGTATTTCTCACAGAGGGAAGCTGTTTAGAGACGGCTCGAACAACAGCAAAGCTCAGCTTCCTTGTCTGCAGGCAGGACAAGACAAATGATCACCATACCCAACATATAAGAGATTATTGGCAGCCCCAGCACACCTGTGAGCAGATTTAAGCTAGTCAATCACAGAAACAGGAACAAGAAGCAGGATGTAAGAGTCTCTCCAGATTTCTTCCTCTGCAAAAGTCATAAAACAATGAGAATAGCAAATAACCTCCGCAGCATCAGAGCAACTTTTACAAATCATTTGAACAAACAGATGGGGAAATGCATGAGGGACGTTTTCTGAAAACACAACTATCCTGCTTGCTCTATTTTATTAACTGTAGAGGGCCCACGTGCTGGTTTTACATGTAAGTCAAAGTCTATCAGTGATTTTATTTTATTTTTTTTATTTATTTTTTGTGCAAACTCAGACCAAAACATAAGGGACAGAAATGCTACTTAAGCACATAGGTTTTGGTTTATTTTTGATTGTGAGGTAAAAGCAAAAATATTAGCATATGTTTTACTGTTGCTTGTAACTTTTTGCTTCCTCCATGCTACAGTGCATGCTCAGTATATTGAGCATGAAGATTTATTTACTGCAGACTTACTTGGAGGATCAGTAAGTTTAACATTTACCAAAACAAGAACTCATTTGCTAGAGTGTTAGTCGCTATGCACTTTCTTCACTGTGTGGTCCCACATGCCTTACTGAGGCAAATGGAAAGTGAGAAAGAAGCACACTGTGATAGAACTGTGGTATAACAAGACCTGTTCAACCCACAGCTTGTAGACTCGATGCACTGCACCATGGCCTCCCTATCCAGCCCCAGCTAATACAATGATTCATAGAATGGCCTGGGTTGAAAAGTACCACAGTGATCATTCAGTTTCAACTCTCTTGCTATGTGCAGTCACCAACCACTAGACCAGGCTGCCCATTTCCCAGGTGACACAGGCAGAACAGGAACAGGATCTCAGTAGACCGAACCAGTCACCAGAGGATCCCAGGGATGGCAGACAGCTGTTGGTGCAGAGAGGACAGCATGGGGCTGAAAACACAGGATGTGCAATCAGCCACAGGCACAGCACAGCACAGCACCTTGCTCACCCTCCTAGCCTCTCAGAGTCGCTCTGCACAATCCAGGAATAAGCTACACTGAACCAGGCTTTACTGGCACCCCAGTATAAATAGCACAGGCCAAGCAGTCACAGTCTATCACCTGGGGATGCCATTGCCTGTTCCTCAGTGGCATCATTTGGGTTCAAATAGAACTCTTAGGTCATCAAGCCCACATCTCCAGCTCTACCAGCTATACCAGGCATGCCCAACCTGCAGTCCACAGGCCTCACGCAGCCCAGCTCAGCCAGTAACGTGGACCCACTTGATCATAAGCTTTTAATATCTGTATGTGATTCTTAGCAATATATTTCATGAGTTGATTGTGAGTCATTTGAGCACAGATTGAAGAGACAACAGAACACTGTGGAGGGTAGGGCACAGTGAGGTGCTGACTCTGCTGCTTGCACCCTCTCGCACTTTGGAAGAAATATCCACAATACTTTTGTGATGCGTGCTCTGTGTCAAACCATAACAGTATTTAAAAAGACAAGCTCAACTGATGGCTGATAACATAACTGTTCCAGGCTAGATGTGGCTCTGGGCAGCCTGGTCTAGTGGTTAGTGACCCTGCCCATGGCAGAGGGGTTAAAACTAGATGATCATTGTGGTCCATTTTGACCCAGGCCATTCTATGATTCTATGAACATTTTCACATTTTGATACCTTGGCTGAACACAGTCCTGTGAACAACGAAAAATATGCAGATTCATTTTCCATTTTAGTAAAGGAATTCAAGAATAGGTTTCAAAATTGCTGTAAAAAGAAACCATTGACTTTTTTGCATATTTGCAACTCCATTTTTAGTCAACATTAATACATGACCTGTGAATTTTCAAATGGAATGTACAGAGTTGCAATCAAACATTCAACTCAAAAGAAAAATCTCATCACACCTCTTTACCAGACCTTTATAAATCCCACGTTAGGAGAGAGAAATTCTGATCACTTCACAGTCACACCTTATTCTTGTCGTCACTTTTGGCAGTACATACATTTGCGAACAGCTGTTGTCAAGGATGAAGTACAGAAGTGTAAAATCTCATAAAAAATCTCTGAAGAACACCTCAAGAATTCACAAAGAACTGCAGACACTGCCATCGCAGCAGACTGAGATGTCAGTTTCACAAAAACAGAGTCATACAACCTTCTAGTTTTATGCTTCTGTTGCTTATTTTTTGTATGTTTTAATAAAAAATATGTATTATAAAAAGTTTTGTTTGTTATATACATTACCTATATTATTTATTTTATATGTGGATCAAGACAATTCATCAGTCAATGCAACCCAGGCAAGCCAGAAGGTCAGACACCCATGGGTATAACCCTTCCCCACCACAGGAGGAAGAACACTGGCATTTGGACCCAGAAGTATGGTAGGTAGCCACAGCTCTTACCATGGTCATGGCAAAGGGTTGAGCCAGGCTGCTGGGCAGCAACAGGTGGGTCACAGTCAGGATGCTGGGCCAATGTCAGGAGTGAAAGACAGCTGGTATCCACTCACCTGGAACACCAAGAACTGCAGTCATGAGATAGCACAAGGTGACAGTGCCAGGCAGTCCTAGAGAAGGAGCAAGGTCAGAGTAATGTTAGACACAGTGATGGAAAGCTGCATGAGGAATAATGCCCAGGATTACTTCTTTGATTTGAGTAGGATACACGAACGATGTTAAGAATTAAGGCACAGAGCACAGGCTCAATTCAGTCTGTCACTTGAACCCAGCTATGTCTAGCAAGGGACTGACCCAGATGCACTAATTTGGCAGATCAGAATCAACCAATTAAATCATGTGATCACCTCAAACCACCTTCCTGCCTCATTTTACAACATCAGCATTCTGTCAGGATTTTATCTTTTGATGTAATTTCTTGCTTCAGAACAAACAAACTGGACAATCTATGTTGTGTAGCATCACTGTCCCTATTGTACATGATGAGACTCATGATGGACCTTAAACTAGCAGCAGAACCTCTATGTACAATGGCAGGTCAAGCCAGTGACTGGTGGGTAGGAAACAGAATTCAACTATGAGTTTCATACGTATGTGCAGGGAGCAATGCTTAGGTCTCCTGGGTTGAATTCCAAGTGCTTTTCAGCATTTGGAGTAATCACATGGCATGAAATATGTTTATGGGCCCATGAAAGGGAAAGTGGTAACAGGGAATAGTAAATATGGATTTACTAAGGGCAAAACGGTACTTGACCAATCTGTTCAAATGAATAGATTTGTGAGTGCAGTGCAGGTGTCATTCACTCCAACTTCAGGAAGGTTTCCACATGGTTTCCAAAAGTATTCTTTTATCCAAATTAGAATGCTGTGTTCTGAGTGAGTGAGCAGCTAGATGGGAAAAAATTGGTTGGATGATTGTGTTCAGAGAGCAGTGGCTAATGGTTCCTCTTCTACCTGATAATAGCAGAAAACTGAGGACTGTGGGTGCTCTGTCTTGGGACCTGCCCTGTTGAACCCCTTCATCGATGGCCTGGAAGAGGTGGCAGAGTGTTCTCATCGAGTTTACACATGACAGTAAATGGGTGGGATTGCACTCAAGAGCAAGGCTGCAATCTAAAGGAACCAAGCTATGCTGAAAGAATGCGTCAATAGGAACCCTAGAAAATTTAGCAAGGACATTTGCAAAGTCCTGCATCTGAGTAGGAATAACCCCTTCAATGACATATTCTGGGGAGCAGGTCTGCTGGAAAGGACCTGGGGATCCTGATGGACAGTGAGGCACACTGGAGCCAGCAGTGGGCCTTGGCAGAATGGCAGGTCAGCAGTGTCCTTGGCTGTACTAAAAGGAGCATGGCTAGTAGATTGAGGGGAGCAGTCATCCCTCATACTGACCATTTGTTGAACCACATCTATTATTGGTCCCTCCAATTAAAAGAAAACATGAATAGACTGGAACAAGACTATTTGAGGGCGACTAAGTTGGCCAGGGTATGGAACACTTGCCCTGTGGGAAAGTGTTGAGCGAATGGCACTTGTTCAGTCTGCGAGAAGTCTTTGGGGGACCAAGTAGGTTTAAAGAACTTATAAATTGCTAACTGAAAAATGTTAAGTGAGAATGCCATCATAAGCTCATAGCATTTTCTACACTAAAAGGCTAAAACGGAATATGTACTGAAACAGAGCCATGCTCAAAGCATGTGTGAGTTGTTATCTAATTTAAGAGCCAAGCCACATCCACAGATTTGGCCTGGCAGACTAGAAACACCTTTATTAAGTGCAATTAATTTAATAAAGACTTGCAGCAAGGATCTTATCTAAGCATTATGTAAGTGCGGTCCTCTGTAAGTATTGATAGATTTTCCAGCTACCTATGCTGAAGAAGTCAAAATGTTGCTGAAGCAAGAAGCCTATTCCTGCTGCAGAAAAGATCTGAACAAGAGGAAAGTGAGTGCTTCAGCTCTGCCCGTTTCTGATCCCATTTCAAGCTCGGTATCAAAAGAGATTTCTCTAGGATGACACAGAACTTCCTTGTGTATGCTACAGAGCCTAATCTAGCACTAGCTGCCCCAGGAACGTACCAAGACCAGAACAGACACATGGCTGCCTCATAAGTACCTTTAAAAAGTAACTAATTCTGATGAATTCTAATTCATCACACAGGCACTAGCCTTTGAGTTCCAGGTGACTACAGGCAGGGAATAAAGTCACATCTCCTCCCTGCACCATGACATCTCAACAGTTCATTTTGCAGGTGTTGCAGCTCTCCTGCTCAAATCTATAGCACTGCTGACTTCCACTCTTGCTGCTCTGTCTTCCTTAACAGAAGCAAACACAATTACCCAGAGAGGACCATAATGCACTGACTTGCCACTAAATCATGCACTTCTATTAGTGTATGTAATCAGCACTCCCATCAGAGCAAGTCTGCGTGCTCGTTGCCTGTAGCAGAACAAGCTACTCAGCAATGCAGATGGGTAGCAACATAAATGAAGAGCATTACCTAGGCTACATTCATGCTTTGCCAAGTTACAGAGTGCATGCAAAGTGCTATCTCACAGCCTAGAAGGCACCACTGCATGCCTCTGACCAGATGAATTACAGTGCTGTGATGACTATATGCAACCACTCCATCACATGGCATTGACTCACTGGCCAGCAGGATTTGATGGTGCAGATAAGATGCTAACAGTGGGCACACCGTATGTATTTACCCCTGATACATCACTCACAGAGTGTGCATATGTGGTGAATGGGAAGGACTGTGTGCACCCAATGAATTGGCCAGTGAATGTCCCACACCCAACTCTGGCCCTTACATTCATTTAGCATTATATTCAACTTAGCATTTGAATCAAGAGGACCGCTATCTTCATTTGCTACAAACTGGAGAGAAAAAGAAATCAGAAATATCTGCTACATAAAGTAACTAGTGAACACACAGATGAACCTTGTTTAATGAATTTTACTTAGTCCATAAGATGAAAAGGATTTTAGTGTTCCAAACAGTTTAAGGACCACAACTATTCCTGTTCCTCAAAACAGCTACTGCATAGCCAGATATTACCACCTGCTAAGAATAAATAATAAAGCTACTAACTGGAAGCAGACATTAGCTTGATTTCAGAGACAAGTGATTAAAACCCTGAGGGGAAACCAGTCACAACAACAGCTGTGCTGTCACCTGCCCAGAGCAATACCTGCAGTGGACATCACTCAGCCTTTCCACCTTCACTGGAAGGTGAGTGAGCAGCTGGCGGAACATGGGGCTCTTCTGAGCCGTTCTCCAGTCTGGGGAAACTGGCTGAAAACATGCGGAAGCCTTTTTTCTTAATGACATTTTTATGCAAAATAACCAGGCTTGATAAATGCACCTCAGGGGCCCAGCTTTTAGTAAGCTAGTTCAGGTTGTGCACAGTGGTTGATACAGACTAGATACTGTATTTGTAGAATGACCCCCCTGTCTATCCAGAGAACTGAAGATTTTGCCTTTTAGCAGTACATTGGAAGCAATCTATCAAAACATTTAAGCTCCTACTAAGCAGTACATCTTGGTTACAAGGACTGCTGTAGGTCCTTTCTGATGGAAAATAGTTTTCATGCTATACCATGAAGTCCAAATGCAGAGATCACGAGCATACTACTAGCCAGCAACCCCACTCAGTTTGCCAGTGGTGACACATGAAAAATTTCATAAATGAACAACATTCCTCCCTGATACTTTCAGTTCCACCATCTCAAGGATGTGTTTGCTAATTGTACAAACATTCTCCTAAAGAATGGGAAAGATTTAATAAGAGTGAGTAACAGAGCAGTTATAAAAACATTTCAAAACTGACACTATGGCAAAGAGCCACATTACAGCCCTGCATATCAAATGGCCAGGCCAGCCAATAGTAGCTCTCTTCTGCAAGCTTTCCACTTCCAACCTATCTGAAAAAGATATTATCTTTCTTCCTGAAAGGCCCCAAAGGAGTTGTCTAAATGGTACTAAAACAAGGACTGAGTGTAACCTGAGGCAGGATCAATTTGCCACACTTGGAACATTTCTCAGTTTATCGTGATACTCCTGCCAGATGGAGAGATAAGCAGTTTAACAGGGCAAGGCTGCTTTTTCTGGCTTATTTGTAGACCCTAAGAGATACCAAGAGTAAGAAATACTGTCTGCTAAATGAAGCAGGAAACCTGAATAACTTCCGCCTTACTTCCCAAGGCCTGTTTGCCAAATATCAAATGAATTTATCCCCAGCACTGATGTGCTTAGCTCCAGCCTGGATATGCCATTTATTTCTTCCAAAGACAGGAAGCCTGCAAGCATTTCTACCTCTGTATAGCTTTATTAAATTCTATTGGATTTAAACCAAGCTTGTCTGGTGTCTCTTTTGTTTCCTCCACAGTCTGGGTCACCAATCTAAGTACTTTTCAGTACATCGCACTCACCTGCAGAAATCTGACCTCTGTGTAAAGTGTTTTAACACTGCTGATGGACAGTGCTAATGGAAGGGGTTTTATAAGAGGAGATATTAAGTAATATATTTTCACTTAAAAGCCTATACGAGGCCGACATTACAGACATGAAAGGATTATGCATCTGTGTGAAGAGTTCCTTCTCATACAGTGCACAGTGTCTTTTTAATTCACTGCTTCATATCAAACCCAGTATCTCAAGCACCAGGAGTCTCTTCCCACTGGCTGTAACTCACACTTCGAAGCCATCTCCCCTCCTCTCTCACCTTACGTTCTGCTTCTCCATAAAGCGTAACCTTTGTGCACATCCACCCTGCACCTGCTTACCTTGCTTCTTGGAACTCATTAAAGGGGTGAGGTTATGAGTTATGCCCTCTGAGTGAACCTCAGTGAATTTTACCTCTATGAACAATGGAGATACTTTCCATCCATGCCACATTCAGATGACTGCAGGAACTCACTTGACAAACTTAACTGGCGTGGGATCACCTTTTAGTACCTAGTAATTTTCACATGAGGAAAAGTTGCACAGACAACACAGAACATATAATCTTGTTCTTCACAAAAACAAACAGCTCCAGAAATTTTACTTTACATAAGAAAAACACAGTTTGCATGTTACATTATTGAGTAACAACACAATTTTTGCAATAGGCTAACCAAACCTTGAAAAGTTCAATGAACAAGACTTTGTTAAAAGCAACAAATTTCTTACCAGTAATAGAAACTGAAATAGGACAGGTCTACTATTTCAGAGCTTTTTGTTTCTCCAGTTTTTGTGGCAACATTTACTATTATTTTCCTGTGGTCTTAAGAAGATCTTGGTTAGAAAAGACTCACCATCAGTTCAATTAGAACAGATAAGAAATAGTCTTTAAAAGTACCAGGAACAGTAATTACCTGTTGGAACAGCTTCCTGAGGATAGTAATGGCTATCTCCATTGCTGAAAACTTCCAACTAAAGCTGCTGTAGTATGTTATGTAGTATGAATTTTATTTATGGAATTTCTGTGGTTGTTTCTGAGTTAATTACAACAGATTTTCTGAATTTATTCCTACCCAGACTGGGATAGAAATCTCTTGAGTTTTATCACTACCTTTCAAGGGCCAGTAGATCTATATTAATTTATCATCTATGTTGAAAGCTCTTATAAACTGACTTTAAAGAAACTTTCACTTTTCATCTTTGCAGGATGAGGTCACTGCATGAATATACCAACTCCGTATTTTAAAAGGAAGAAAAAAATGCTTCAGACAAAACATTCATTCTGAATTTTTTTCAAATAATTTTATTAAATGATCATGTTTTACATGTCATCAGACCTAACCCCTGAAGTGCAAAAATGTTTCTGAGGTATTAAGACTGGAGGAAAACAGGCACAGTATTGGTTGTTAGGGATACCACATTACAGCACAGTGGACTTTGTGAACACCAGGCTTTTATACAGCATTTGTAGGATCACAGAAAACTGAGAGTCTGTACACCTTCAGACTTGAGAACCAAGAAGCCCTGATTGTTATCCAGTTGTGTTACATCAATGAAAACACAGACTTTGTTGAAATAGGATGAGGACAAATATTAAAGAGGTGTTTTGCTAGGCCAGTATGTACAGTACATGAAAAAATTAAATTCCAAATTAACTGATGAATCTGTGACTAAAATCCCAACTGTCTATCTAGTCCAGCTTAGTATATGTCATGTCTACTGTGGCCTCTCTTGTATACCAGAATTTTGTCTATTCTACACAGCTACACCACTGCCCCATGCTCCTGTTTGAAGGCATCTGGTCACTCTCAAATTCATTTAAATTTGTTGTTTATCAGATTAACTAGAGTCAACAGCATGGTACTGCCTGTGGCCTGTTATTCTTCTAGTTACTCTTTTCACCTCATCCATGCAATGAAGAAGTCTAATCCATGGGGAGAATCTGCTACAGAAATAAGCATTGATCTACTATTCATTTATTTGCTTGTCTCTTCAGGGAGGCAGGGGGTAAAGGAATAATTTCTCTCCTTAGAGCATTTCCCAGGGTTAGAATTTGACTGAAAGTTGTAGATGTGGTGAATCTGTGCATAATTAATTTTCTGCAGAATATTAGTTAGATTTAAAACTCACTCATATTCTCACTCGATGATTTTGTTGGGAAAAAAAGATTTCAACCTCAAAACTCGCAGCATTTTTCCTGGCACCTACAGCAATTTGCCAATTTGACTCAAAGGTACCCAGCCAAATTCTGTTCTATTACTTTATGTACTATCACCACAATCCAATGGAAGACATATCTTAAGAAAACATTTTCAAATGAATAATAAGCAGAAATCATTAATTACTCTAAGAGTATGTTTCTTTTTAGCCAAGACAGATAATAACAATTTCCTCCTGAGCCACAATTGTTTTTTCAAATTTGTGATGAAACATGAAAAAATGTAAGTGATTCTCAACTGATATTTATGAGTGTGGGAATGCATCAGGTTTTGCATAGCACATTTTGATAGGTTCTCACCTTAAGCATCTTCAGCTTTAAGACCTGTTTGGAAAGCTGGAGACACAAACTCTATTGTCAGCACACCCATGGGCATTATGTCATATATAGTCTGATCACAAACACAATTGAGGTTCTCAGTTTCCTAGGATTGTCACCAATATCACTGCTACTTATCTACATACAACAACGTCTAACATGTCTACAAATAAAGAATAGCTGGAATAGAAGGTGGATACAGATGGAATGTTGCCTTTTTTTTTTTTTTTTTTCTTTTTTTAGTGGAAGCATATTTCGTGAACAAGAAAGGCAACCTCAAACAAAAAGTGCAAGTAAATCACTTTCAGTTAAAAACTGGGTTTCGGATGCCACTCAAGACCGAGTTGTTGGGCCAATTTCTGTGCAGAAGAGTTAGGGAACACACAAAAAAGAAAACACTTGTGATTCCGAGGATAACCACACCTGAAATCAGTGCACTGGTGACTGAATTCAGCTGGAAAGGAGGTCCATGTTGAGCTGCAAGAATAAAAATGCACAGGTAATCTCTAGTTAGAAATTCTCAGCGGTGCCAAACACTGCTGTCTTTATTTTAAATAGAGAATAATTACCGCAAGAGACTAAAATTATACTTCAGAATGAGTACCTGTCTACTTAGATAAAATTTATCTAAGTGTACTTAGAAAATAGTTGTTCTTTCACTGCCAATCATACTGGGGAATAAAGACAATGAGGATACTTTTAACACAATCCCTCACACCGGGTGACCAACCTTGACCTTTTATATTTAGGAGAAGACTGCCACCGCCCAAGAGCTATCAAGGCTAATAAAGATAACTGTTTCCATGCCAGGAGGGAAAGGCAGCTGTTTCTATGCGGTCCAAACCAAGAAGAGAAGGGAACAGATAGCTAGTACAGTTCTGAGGACAGCATCAGTTGCTTCTGCCACTGGGTCCTGTTACAAGCAAGTAAGAAGCAAGTAAGATGGCTTAACAGACCATCCTTTCTTTACTAATCATTAGCAACTCCTCATTACCAGCAGAATAACATACAAGCTGAAAAATGTCCTCCAACTATCCATAGGAGAAGCATAGTAAAACTTAAAGCCCAGATCTCCCTGCAGC
This sequence comes from Meleagris gallopavo, assembly GCF_905368555.1. NCBI lineage: Eukaryota > Metazoa > Chordata > Aves > Galliformes > Phasianidae > Meleagris > Meleagris gallopavo. The sequence continues at coordinate 84,200,181 of NC_139404.1, read as the reverse complement.
CTAATTCCTTCCTCACTCTACCACTGACCACTAGTTTTAGGCAAAGTTCTTCATAGGCTCTTCATGTGGTTAAATGCCAGAACAAGAACTAAGGCAAGACTCTCCTGAGTTTGAGCTGTGAAGTAAACTGCACCTTAACAACCATTTTGCTGTGCAGCTCCCATATGGCATAAGCAGATTTTACTGCTTAAGTCTGATTTTTGCTTCTGGCAGTTGCAATGCTTCTTCACCCTCATATGTCATAGCAACAGATTTTCACTTCAATTCCACTACAGGAATTAGAAGCTGCTTTGTTGGTGGGGTTGGATATACAAATTAAACTGAGCAATCCAAATTCACCAAATGTTTTCTTTATGGCAGGACATCAGTATTAACATATTTAAAAGACAAAAGCCAAAAAGAAGAAAAAACAAAACATTCTAGCTCAGTGCCTCAAATGGAATCAAAAGGGCTCATTCTCCTCAGTTCTGTTTCAATCATAAACCATCTCTTTTGTGTTTCTTGGAATTTTGATTAACTTACCAAGCTGTGAGTTGTTGGTTGGTGTCTCATCTGCATTAAAAAAAAAAAAAGATGCATTATATTTTACAAACACCTGGTACCTGCCCCTCTCCCCTCTTTGCATACAAAGGCTAGCAGACGGCTTTATTTTCAAAACACATCAACTATATTTGCAACATTGACTAGCTGTTTTTAGTATCTCTGGTAATATCAGTATGACAACATTAATTACATGAAGTTTCTTCATTTTTCAGGCAAATGCAACAACACAAAGTTACTTAGTATTCTGAGGGGGGAAAAAAGAAAGCATACGAACAAGAAAGAACACCTAAGAGAAGGAGCTATTTAGCTGAAAAGAGTCCCAGTTCTATTCTGTTCCTTTTAATAAAAATACAATGACAGCCATGATATTATGTACAAGTTCTTCTATTACAAACATACTACAAGATGATCTGTACAGGAAAAATGTTTTAACCTGAGTTTTTCCAAGGAAAACTAAAGCAACGACCTTAAGCAATAACAAAAACACCATTTCTCAATGCACCCTTTGCTCTTGGCTCCTACATACTGTACTCAGGGAAACATTTATATTCTATCTACTTTTTTTTTTCTTTTTTTTTTCCCCAAACTTACCATTGTCCATCTCAAAGCTGCACTTTTTGTCATTGTTTTTGCTTTTTCATGCACCTTGTAATCACAGCTTATGTATACATCTATTTTGAGCAGCTGTCTTCTATGGTTAAGTGAGACAACCATCAAAAGCTGTACAATCTCACCTTCACAGATAGGTGCTTACTTTGACTCTGAATACAGAGACCAAAACATTTTCTGTTGTGTATTTCTCTTGCAGTGACTTATTTTAGTTTAACAAACATGAATGAAGTTTCTCTGAAAAGAATGCAGTGTTAGAAATAAGAGTTCAGAAATACACAGGAGAAGCAGCGATATTCAGTTCCTACTAAAGTAATTACATAAATAGTGCTGTTACCAGAACAACTGATGATAAGAGTAATGGGAAGGCCTGGCTAACTACGTGAGGTCTTCTGGCGAGACACTGACATGCACAGGACCAGTCCTGGCATAGATGCAGCACCAACTCAGATGTGAAAAGCAGGGGGTTGCACATCTGCAGCCATATGACTGCAGCATATGTATTATGCTCAGCCAGGTGCAGCGGGTTTTATGGCCTCTCTACTAAAACCGGAGCAGATCTGTTCTTGAAAATAGTATTAAGCACCTTTGCGTAGCATTGTGTCGAAGACAGCACTGCCACCTATGGGATTCCTCATCCACAAAGCAGTCAGTTCTGTTCAGCTTGAAGTTTTCCCATGACCTCCCCCGTTTTTTCTTTGACCACAGTATTCACAAACCTCACATCACCAGTGCACTTATCACTTACTTTCACAACAGGAAAAGACAGTGGTAGAAAACAGCAATTCCCTCTTTTTGCTCCAGAAGGAAAATTGAAGTTTAAGCCAGATTGACTTGACCAATAACATTCGGGAAATTGGTGGCACATTTCAGAACTAAATCACTGCTTTTCAAAGTACATCCCAGCAAAACATGCCTTTGTCAATGGGAGTAGGATGGTCCAAAAGCATGCTGTATGAAGAAATCTGTCTAATCTAATAAAGCCTTGGTCACATATCTCAATTAAAAGGCACTTAAAAAATACTACTTCCCTTATCACAGAATCATTTTTAAGTTGGAAGAGACCCTTAAATGTCACCTAGTCCTCTACCCCTGCGATGAGCAGGGACACCTACAGCTAGATCAGATTGCTCAGAGCCCCATCCAACTTGACATTCAATGTCTACAAGAATGGGGCACCCACCACATCTCTGGGCAATCTGTTCCAGAGCCTCAACTTCCTTATTGTAAAGAATTTCCTTATGCTAGTTTAAGTCTCCCCTCTTTTAGTTTGAAACCATTTCCCCTTGTCCTGTCACAGCAGACCCTGCTAAAGACTGTCTCTTTCTTCTTTATATCCCCCCTATAGATACTAAAAGGCTGCTATCAGGTCTCCCTGGAGCCTTCTCTTCTCCAGGCTGAACAACCCCAGCTCTCTCAGTCTTATTAGTGTTTTCATTAAAAAAAATAAAATAAAATCAAGAACAGTCAACAAATTATATATATCAGTTTATCATAGCTTTGGGATCATTAAATACCCATGGTAAGATCTTGATTTGCTTGAAGTAATGCATTATTTAAATCTAATAGATGAATATCTTTTATTATTATTATTATTATTATTAAAAAAAAATGCATTCACAGCATTTGAATCAAACTTTTTTCTTTAATAGGGACTGCTCACATGCCAAGCTTTATATAGTTCTCATTCCTTGCCTAAGGCAGTGTTTCTCTAGCATGTGTTTAAGCAAATCTGTCATTTATTTTCAATAAGCATTCATTCACGCAACTCTGAAGTTAGTTTTTTTTTCCTCTTTTTATTGACTAATCAGATGACAGTAAGGATACTCAATTGGGACCATTTATAATACAGAAGAAAATACTGTTTTTTCCTTGCAGAAATGTTGCTTATAACTATTTGATTCTAAAAAGTAAAAGGGTATTTGATTCTAAAAAGTAATCTCTTTGTAGATGGTTCCAAATTACGGAGGGTCAGTCGCTCTCCTTGTACGTGTGGGCATGTAAAGAAGGATTTTATGCTCAAGTGTTTCAATTATCTTTCCTAGGCAAGACTCAGTCCTATTCTCACATTCCTAAATCTAAGGCTGCTGAAATCTGCAAACCAAATTTCTTCAACAGTTTTAAAATGTTTTATTTTTATTATGTTGTCTACAGCAGTCACAGAAGTACTTTTCAGAGACTGCAGGTTAGTTTAAAACAAAACCAACAAAAATCAACCAAAAAAACTCCACATATTGACAATGAAAATGGACCTCCTTAGAGTTCCACTCAGGATCTGAAAGATGAAGGCTAATAGCATGTATTAACATAAGTAGTAACCTGCAGGTGAAGGTGGAAGAAATGGTGAATAGAAAATGGACAGTGAATATTCATTAGCTGTCCAAATTAACTTGTGATGCTGAATGCAGTACCTTAAATTCCATTAACTTCAGTGAAATCTTCAAAAAAAAAAAAAAAAAGTCACTGAGTTTGGGTTTTTATAATGAAGTTACATGCATAACAGTATGCCACAGTGATTTTCATGGGTAAAGAGAAAGTGCGAGTGCTAAGCAGAAATACTAGCTCATATTTTCTACCAAAGATTCCAGTAGTTGAGAAAAAATTACCCAAACTCATGGAGAATCCATCCTTTTTCTAAGTCATTGCAAATTTCTGTTAAACTGTTAAAACATATCCCCAGGTTTTTGAAATTTCAGCCGTGCATAGAAAAAGTTTGCTCATTCCTACCACTCCTTGTAATGATGGGGCCAGCAGTGATCACAGCGTTGCCAGAGGTGCTCTGAGGCCTCCAAGTTGTTCTGCTACCAGCATCTCTTCTTTCTCTGTGACTGCAAATCTGAGTAGTTAATCAAAACAATCACTGTTTCAGACTGGAATGGAATTATTGCCCTTCTGTGCTTTCTGTTTTAATGGAAGCTCTTTTACAAGCAATACTACAACTTTTATTTCTTAGTATGCATTAAATTACTTTGCAATAAAAACAACTGCAATATTCTGTAGAAGAGTATCTTGTAAATGTCTAGCTTCCCGTTGTAGTTTGCCTTACTTCATTTACAGAACTACATTGCTGTTGTGTACAAGATTCATCTTACAGTTTATTAAATTTTCAGTAGTTAATTTCCCAGTGCTTTGTTTACAGTCAGTTTTTGCAATAAATGTGTTTTGCTTGACTAGGGATAGACAACATGCTACAGTTCCTGTTCTAGCAGAGTTCCTAAGTTAAACTTCATATTTTTCCATGGACTCCTAAATAGCAATGACACATTAAAACCGTTCCCAGCATTCTACCATCTGGAATCCACTTTTAATTAGCATCTCTCTTATCTATCTTAATCTTGGTTACCCAAGAATGCTTCAAACAAGATTATTTCTTGTATTTCAACTGCATGTGAAAGAACTTCAAAACCCATAGAACATGCAGCTCCAGAGAAACAAAGAATTGCATTTAAATAATTTAAGTAATAAAATAATGCACGAAGTGTCAGAATTGGGAGCATTTTAAAATTTTGAATGGAAAGTCATCAGGTAATGATACTGCATTTTGAAGTTATCAGCACAGAATATTTTGTGTTCAATATACATACTGAAGTGCTTTAGTTTCCAAAATATATTTGTTGTTCGCAATGCCCCCAGAAGGAAATAATGTTTGAATTGAATTGAATGTTTGAATGTCAACACAACAGCAGTTTTGTAACTATAAGGAAGATGATAATAAATAAGAGGGAAGGCATTATTTTTTCCCCACTATCAGGAATACTTTCAAATATCCCTCATCAGAGTAAGTGCGCTTACCATTACTGTAAGTTTTATATTAATTATATTATAAAATATTTATATTAATCTGCAATGATTACAGATACTCTGTTTCTTAGATGCTATATTAGACTATTATCTCTCAAAATGTCTCAATCATGACTTTTAATAAGCAGCTAAGGATCAAAAGACAAAAAGCTGACTGATTGTATGTTCAACAACCTTTGCAACCTGCACATCTATTATGGATGACCACATTCATTACCACATTCACCATAAGTTGTTTTACACTCCTTCAAATGCACAAAGCCCATCTTATTTTGACTATACAAGTCACCTTCATTCTGTGCATTCCAAGCATCTGTTACTTTTGGATGCAGACTAACTCCAGTGCGACTGTCTTACATTCAGAGAATTGGCATCAATTTCCATCAATTGAAACTTACTGGCACAAGAAAGGGACAGTCATCTGCTCTGCACAGCTTTGTCACGCAGTGGAGGAAGACCGTAGACATCTTCTGGTTCTTGTGCTTCACAAAGCGGAATACCTCGAATGAAAACCGTCCCATTTGACTCTTGCCATTTTCAATGATAGTTGTCTGAGGGTCCTTGTCACAGCTAGTTTTTGTAGAGAAGATTAAAACTAGGATGATTAGATAGATGGCTGACTTTTTAAAGCTATTAGGTGAGAATAAGACAATTAGGCAGTCAAGTCAGTGCTTTGGTCACTGTAAAGAACATAGTGCCATGATGTCCAACATGTGCAGCCACAGTCACTCAACAGGCTGCGAAGTCCTGCGCTCATTGCTACAGAAACATTGTGCTTTGTTTTGTTTTGCAACATCACAGTTGTAAACCAAGGTACCATTTAATTCCAGTGACATAATAAAAACCTAAAGGCAGAAGCAATAAGTTACTAGTTATGTTAACTGGTATAGACAGGTAATTCCACATGAAGACAATATCTTTCTAGCAGCCTTCATTGCTGAGATTTAATCTGAGATACTGCCAAGATACTATTTACGTTTTTCAAAGTTCCAATTCAAGTAAATATTATTATTGAGAGTAGCAGGAACATCTATTTAACTTTAATCATTTCCTTGACTCTTTTCCTAAATACCAATCTACAATATTTTATACTATTGTCATTCACTGCAAGAGTATCTTTGGTAAAACAAAGGCCAGCTTGGATACTTAGTTTGTGTGTGTCTGTTGTCTCTAGTAGACACATTTTAGATATACACTTCTCCACCATGATTCTCATTACTCTGAAATTGATTCTATGTTTATGTTCAAAAAAAGCTGAGTCTTGACATGTTATCTATAAGTCCAGCCCTTGGCCTCTCTACTAATATTTCTTAGAGTTTTCAAGTAGACTAGAAACCACTGTCTGAGAAATTTATAACCGTGTTTTTTAAAAGAAGGACCTACAATTACTGAGTTGCACAGGGCTTACCTGAAGAAAAGATCATATCGAAGATCATCACTTGGATTACCAGATGGTGTAGTGTAACAGTAGTCCATCAAAACATTCCACCTGTACAGAGGCAAAGTGATAGATGATGATGGGAACTGGCAGTATAAGAGCAGGAATAGACAGTGAGGGAAAACTTTCATTATGAGGACAACTGCAAGACACGCATTCAATATCGAGGATTTTATATCCTTCAGTTTAAGGTAATGATTGTCAAACACTAGCCACCCTTTTAATGCACAAAAGCTTACAGACAATTGCTTCTAAATCGGAATAACTTAAAAACCCAAGAGCTGAATAGGCAACAGAACAAGAAATAAATAACATCCTTTATGGTACCTGCCATCAAGGTTGGTTGCTCTCACAGCTGCATATATTTTAGTTTTCAAAGGTAAACCTGCACTTGGGATGAGGAGCTGCTGGCTGTAGGTTGAGTCCTGAAAAATAAACATTGACTCAATATACCAGAAATCCCACTGTGACAAATCATCTGCATTCACAAAATAAACTCTCATCTAATTTTTCCAACTTGTGTTAGAGCACATAAGACAGTAATAGACTGTCTCTTTATGTCCCATTTCTGGGAGGAAGTAGAAAGCAGTGCCAGCACTGCATAGTAGGCATTTGCAGTTTGTCTAGGCAGTTTGTCAGTAAAGACCAACACTTCATATGTCTTATTCCATGCAGCTATTGGGGAATATCATTAAATGAAGTGGCTGGATTAGTGACTGAAGAAAAGGTACTATTTATGAACAAGGTTACTGCAAACGAACACCTCAGTATGTCTCCCAGTGCTCACATGCAGTCAAGTGGCTGCTGTGGTTTTCTAAAGGAAGAGTATAATTAGTATAATTATATTGTCAGAGAGCACCCTTTCTCAGGAAAGGTTCTCAGGTTTTAAGTAGCAAAAGTTTTCTTTTAAATTCTAATATTTCAAGAATTCTGTTTCAAGAAACAAAACAGCTAAAAATTCACCATATATAACAATGACTGTACATAGACATAGCTGCTTTGCTAGTTTCTTGTTCACAGGCTGAATCATTAACTTCTCTTTAGCAATGACCCACAGATGCCATGAAACAAATTTAGAATGACAGATGTTAATTTAACATATCAAAATGCACTTACTGTTAATGTCACCTATGTCAAATAAGGTTGCTAATCCATAAAGAATAGAAACTCAGCATGTTAATACCTCTTGTGAGAGGTCAAAGCACTCAAGTAGAATTTTGGAAGTGCTACAATAGAACCAGTGTGGCAGGCAAGAGCAGCAGTCGACAGTAACAAGAAAAATTAAGTATATAAATCGAGTAATTTTTCTAAGGAAATAGTGCCAAAAATCACAGCTTGCTCAATATCCACCCTCTTTATTACTGGAGGCCTTGGGAGCCATGCATGAACACATGATCCTTTAGGATGTTAAACAGTTAGTTTGCCACCTATAAAGTCAATTATACATATTTCTAAGATCAAACGCCACCAAATTTTCCAAAATAATGAAAAACATTCTACAGTAAGTCCCTCATTCTGTAAGTTTTGGAGGTTCACTGGGCAGTCTGGTCTAGTATTAGATATGGAGGTTCGTGGCCCTGCCTGTGGCAGGGGGTTGGAGCTTGATGATCTTTGAGGTCCCTTCCAACCCAAGCCATCCTATGATTCTATGATTCACAATCAACTTGTAAACCTACTGGGGTAGAGAAGATAAAACGCATTTTTCTGAGAATTAACTGAGAAATAAATGCACTTTCAGTACAAGCATTAATAGCATTCATAATTCAGAATTAGGTCCTGAAAGGCACCAACAAGTGGTGGTCAGATCCTGTTCTTACAGAGAAGCTTGGCAACACTCCCTCTTCCTCATCTTTTTGGTCAGGATTATTGAAAAATCAGAGAAGTATAATCTTCATTTTAACAGATTAAGAACTGCTATTCAGAGCTCTGCCAAACAAACATGATTTTTTAAAGAATGCCTTTGGAAAATGTCCTGTTACAATATTTATAGCTCATTATGTTCAAAGTTTAAAGCATTGACTTTTAAATCAGTTGCATGAATTATAACTCAATGTCATGATGACATGAATAATAATGCAAAAAATCGGAATCATAATTTACAAAAATGTTGCCTGATAGATTGAGAAATTGATATTTAAATCAGGTATTTAAAATGTATGAATAAAAATTTTAATCAACGGGAAAAAATCATTTCAGGGATTAATGTTGTTGTTAAGTAGAGGTCCACACGTTTTTCACATTTTACTGTCACCATCCATATTTACACAGGAAAAGCTTATACAATAATGCATATCCAAGTTAAATTATCTAAAAGGGTATGACAGAGAGGTTAGCTAAAACTTATTAGAATTATTAACCCTTAAAATCATGTAAGTTCACAAAATGAGGTAACAAGTACTGTGGGCTTCAGGTTTGTAACAAATCCCACATCCCTCATGACAATTAAAGATGATCAAAACACTTTTATGAGCCTTGAACATAAAAATACTCCAGCAAAAGAGCTGCCATTTATTGCTAAGGGAACAGGTCTATAATGTTTTTATAGAATACTACAGACTATTCTCTGTATCAGTGCAATGTACCTATGCACATATACACACAGATATATAGAAATATGCCCATAAACATAATGAATGAAAACACAACTATGCACTCTGAAGTATGACTATAACTACTACAACTGATTATTTGCATGGCATTAGAACCTTAAAGCCAGAGCTGTAAATTGATGAATTGCATAAACAAAGAACAAAAAGGCTGTGTGTCCTCAAAGACCAGCTACCTAAACACAAGGCAAGAGGTACATGCAAACAAAAAGGACCAGAGAACCTAGATGAAAGCTATCCAGACTGAAGGCCTGGTCCTTCATCGGAGAAATGGGAGGAGAACAGCACTTAACAAAGAGGACTTTACAATTTTCTCTACAAATCCAGCTTGCACCTACAGAATGCAGGGATGGATTTCATCCAGGTCGTGTTACAGTGTTTCATACTCACATTGTAAAGCAACAAATTCAAAGTGCTGATAAATGTACCATTGTTCTCCCTTACAGAAATAGCAGCCGATGACCTACAACAGAACCAAAAGAATCATGAAGATCAAAAATGCATTTTATTTTTGTCTTTACACACTTCAGTGTTCTTTATTGTTAAAAAATTCAATGAGCTGTATCGCAAAGAAGTTAATTTTATCTCTTTGGGTTATAAACCTCAGAAATACAAGCTTACAGTGGAAACACTGACAGAACCTTAACTATATGGAAAATAATGGATACTGTCAAAAACATGAATCAGAAAAATAATTAGCAGAGAAGTAAAGTGACAAAAAGGAACCTGCTTTTCATGATGTACAGGATCTACTAATGGAAATATTTTCTTCCAAACAATTTCAAAAAGAATTTTCATGTTTACCGCTGTCATTTTGTCATCAGAATACAATAACTTTAAGGCAAGCTTTACAACAAAGTCCACAGTAGCTTTTCATAAACACTATGGTATCTCATACAGTGATAGTAATGAATTTCCCTTTTTACCTTTGCATCACCTCTTCTTTCAGTGTATTTTTTTTTTCATTCTCTTTACTATTATAAAAAGCTAAGTATCACCATGTTGACAGTATTGCTATGGCATGCAAATATTTAGGTATGCACAGATATAAATAAATATGGGCTTATACAAACATGGGAATGAAACACATAGGAATGAAAAGGACACTTACGAAGCAAGCTGGGTATTGTTAACCAGGTACTCCAGAGGATAGCTACAGCTAAATTTGTACAGAAGCCCAGGTAAATAGCTGATAATAGTTGGTGGGTCTGGTGTATCTATATAGCCCGAAACATTACCTATCTGTACCACTGAGATATTCCCATAAGCATTGACACCTCGAGCTGAGGACACCTATTGAGGGAGATAAAAAACAAGTTTTACCAGGAAGTTGAACATGAAATAAGAGGTATATGACCCATCATTTACCCAGAAATATCTTCAGGAAGATCTGTTGAAAATGAGTTTGCTTTATCAACACCGTGTTGCTTATGTTCTGTCTCTAACCTCCCCAGGATCAAGCAAATACAGTTCATAGGGGATATCACTGTTCTTAAAACACAGATTTGAGTGACATTTGAGTAAAACCGATGAATCCTGGTAAGCACTTTCTCTGAGCATTCCCAATGAATTTGTGTGTTTTGGACAATGCTGAAGGAACTTTTCTATGACAATGCCAATGGCAGGTGACTAATTGTTCAGTCAATGGCAGGAAAATGCTAAATATCAGATTTCCTAGTCTGTCCCTTGCTTAAGAAACACAACCTGGAGCACCCAGATAGCATAACCTGTTACTGCTATTTGGCTTTCTTCCCAACACATCCTCCCAAAAATCAAAAAGGTTTGTATTCCCTTTGCTTATATGAAAAGCAAGTTTGAAGCCCTTCACTGTGAAAAAGAGCCAAAAAGTTGCATGCGATTTTCTACTCCATTGTGGGGACCCTAAAACTTCTAGTTCCTTCATCCTCTTTGTGGCACAGCATGCACAGACAGGCTGAGGAGAATTTTTTGGTTAAATTTTTATCTTGTGCAGCTTTGTGGGAGCCCCACTGGAATTTCCAATCTGCAGTTGTTTGGATTGATCAGACAGCGTGTTCTTAAAGTTATAATCAAAGAGCATGTTCTCGGAGTTGACAGTGTGACTGACTCCACACGAAGAGCAAAAGGTTCCTTCCTGTTAACTTCTAACACAGGTGATAGAAAGTACTCAGAGACTGGGAACAGCGAATCTTGAGCTTGGTGAACTCAGTTTTGTTGAAATTTTTAAAGAAAACTCAGCCTGAGGCAAATAGGTCAGAGAGCATTTTGAACAATTCAGCACAGTTTGACAAAATTATTAGCAACTGAAAACAGCAGGGCTGTTATGAAAACTGACAGCTAACTTTGACTGTATGAATTCTAGGTAGAATATAAGCCTTAAAAATAATACAGTTTTACACATTTCTGTTATTTACTCATAGGAGTTTGATACAAACAGTGAAGACTTGTACAGGGCAACATACACAACTTGTGCAAGCTCACTCTTCCTTGGTTTAGAAGGTCTAAGACTTTTTTTTTTTGGTCAGTCATTCACTGGTAGATAACTCCTTTTCAAGGGAGTGAAATTCATATCGGTAGGAAACAGGGTTCGAAGTCAGCTCCTGGATAAGATTTCTGGTTTGAAAAACTAGCTAAAGGTTACATTTCATCATTAGTTGCATAAGGATATGCATTGTTCATGCACAAAACAGTAACAAAATGTAGGCTCTGAAGTCATAGTCAGACAAAACATCATAGCACAGATTGACATTGCACCAAGTAAAAGACCTGAGCTGAACATACAAATCTGATCTTCAGGCCCACATCTTGATTTATATATATATATACATACATATATAAAATATATAAATATGTATATATGTATACTTTATATATATACACATATAAAATTTGAGCACATAGGTAATTGCCATTCATTTTGTGGGTGTTTGTTGAATTTTTGTTTGTTCCAGTGTAATATTCCAAGTGTGCTTGAAAACCTTAGTTTGTTGCCAGATAGTTCCACAGAGATGAGATCCTACAAGGAGGTGAATGCCATGAGAGCACTACTTGTAGAGGTGCCTGCTGTGAGCTTCCTGCCTCATAGGGCTGAGTCCTCTAGCCAGATTATTTCCCCTGCAACATTCAGCCTGAAGGCCCTACCTTATCACAGTATATACAGGATCAATCAACAAGCCCTTTCACACCAGATCTCAGAAGCACCCAGACTATAACTCTCATCCTCTTAAAAATATTTTCCTTTTATTCCACAAGAAGTTATTTGAAAAGTTTCAGGAAAACAAAATATGTTCAAAGGTTTTAAGAATGCCTTGTGAAAACATCTTTTTCAGTGAAAAAAAAATTACTATGTGAAATGTACCATCTAATCAGAGGGCAAATGTGTCCCATCACACTTTCTGGTTAGAAATCAAGATACATTTCCAGCTTTCTCTGGTTTCCTTTGATGTATGCATTATATTGCTCACTGGGAAAGACAATGCAAACATTATCCATAAAAGATGTAATGCTGTCAGGCAATTCACTTGACCCTATGCATAAACAGCCATGCTACAATTTCACTTTGATTTCATCTTACCACTAAAGTGTTTCCACAGGATTCCAAAGTACTCAGATTGATGATAAAAATGACCACTGCTGGAAAGGTGTTGTTATTGATAAACCCCCTGCAGTGAGCATCCCCATGCTTCCCATTCAGTGCCAGATCTGTTTCAGAATAACCAGAGAAAAGAACTGTGCAAAAATTTATCTTCATAGTAATCGTCTGTACTCCACAGAAAACATTGATATCTCGTTCAGCTGCAAGGAAAAAAAATAGTAAAAGATATTATAAAAAAAAAATTGTATTTAAACTAAACAGCATATAATTATTGCACCAATTTGTCTGCTGTTATAAATTCCTATTAAATCAATCTTTAGACCTCTGTCACAGCAAAATAATGGAATATAAAGAGCAGAAGAGCATTGTTCTGAAAAACAAGTATATCTGAATCTACAGCTTCACTAAAGAAAAAAAAAAAAAAAAGATTAATGCAGTAAATGTAGTGTCCACCATGCAGCAGAACCACTATTCCAATCTTCACCAGCAAGTCATTTAGTAGCACATTCGTAAGTTGAAGCACTGCAAAGGATTGGAAAAGTGGTTAAATATCTGGAGTTTGATTAAACAGCCCTCTTCTGAAACAGTAAATTCCCAGCACTTTTAAGAAAACTTGGGAGGGAAGCTTTGCCCCTCAATCCATTCCAGATGGCAGCTGGCATGGAAGTGGGGTACATCTGAGGCCGTCTGGAGTCTACTTTGTAGCAGACCACAGTCTCAGGCTGTGCAGCAGACAATGAATAAAACCACAGAGAGTCTTGCAATCTTTCATTCGGTACATTATTACAATATGAAAGAAGGTAGATTGCTTAGAACATGGCACCAGTTATAACTAATCAGTTTTTGAACAGCAGCAAAGTACTGATGAGTTGATGGTTGGACTAGATGATATTAGTAGTCTTTCCAACGTTAGCGATTCTATGAAAGTCCTTCTTGGATGAATGAGTATTTATTTAATTTGAATATACTGAGGATTTTTAGGCATTTGAATAGCAAAGCATCGGGTGAGATTATAGGGATGAGGGACGGTTTCTTCGGGTGGAGAAACCCAAAGCTGTTACATAACTTTTCTACAAGCTCTTCTTGCCTTTAGACAATGGAGGGCATTTTTTGGGGTTTCTTTTTTTTTTTTCCTTACGTGCTCTGCAAAAGGTGTACTGCATCATGTTAAACACAGTCATTACTCGTTTATAGAACTACACATTTATTACACCTGCTTAAACATTAAGGGCTATTAAAAATTGCAGAACAACTTCAGTCAATACTATGCCATTAAGCCTGCTGAAATGAATTGTTTCACTGAGCTGACAAAACAGAGAGGAAATGAAATCTCCATTATAATGAACTAGCTCTTCCCCCATGGTACAGGAGCACAAACAGTTTAATTTAGACAGCTGTAATGGTGGCTTTAAAGCCAAAACAATCAAGTGCAGAAAATAACAGGCTAAACTCTGACCTGAACTAATGCGGTGATAAACGCTACTGGCTGGGTGTAAATTTGGGCAGAAAGGTACTGGAGGCAAAACATAAGTAGAAGTGATGTGGTGTGATATTCTCCTGGTTTGTACATGTACGTATTTTCACTAACATAATGTACAAAGATCAAGAAGCATGTTATGGTATTCACTGCTAGAGGAATGTTGTAATTCAGCTAATAGGTATACTAAGGTGGAGGGGACAATACAAAAAAACGTAAATAGCAAAGGATATGCTTCTTCACTTATTCAGAGCAATTCACTGATTGTAATAAATTGCAGGATATAATATAAAATAGCTCACTTAATTTTATAACTCACTTCAAGCCTTTTTAAAAGCAGGGTGTTATTTTTCCTGTTATGGTACCTTTATAACTTGCAAAATTCTCATTTGACACTAATGGAAATAGGACCATACGGTACAATAGCCACTTTTGCACTATAAAGGAGGATAAGCTGCTTTCCTAAACTGAACCTTTTTGCTAACTGCTTTTCAAGGACACATTGTTATTAAATCTGTCCATTCTGCAATTCAAAAAGCACAGCGTTTGTTTAGAAGCAATTCTGAAACTAAATACAAACAGATCTAATGCCCCTTTAGATGCTAAACATCTAGCAAATTTTTTGTGAATTTAGAAAGTTAAATATTACTCCTATATATGTATGTTGAGACAAAAATAGTTGCATTCCTGTGGTAAAAGATTCTAGTTTTCTGACAAAGATAGTTGTGACGGCTTGGAGGTAAGGTCACCCAGCTGAGACTTGATGGGGCCTTCAATACAATGGCCTCTATTGCTGTTGTGTATAGGCAAAGCACTTGGCCTCTGACTCAAACTACATCAGCTTGCCATAGGCAAGAGTACTTACAAGAATGTCACGTGCAAAACAGCACAACCCATGGGGTACAGTGTTAACTACAGTAACAGAGACCATCTTGAGTCAAGGATGGACTTATGGCGGCATGGGCCAAATGTTGATAGCTCCAGTGCCCACTTCTGCCTGGTGTCCATCCATACCACCAAGACTTGCAATGGAGCTGACAGTGAAAATGTGTGGAAGACAAGAACTTGCCAGAAAACTGCTGGCAGAAGTCATTCCACCAGAAGAAGCGTGGATATTTATAGCCCCAAACCAGCTTTTCTGCAGAAGCCTCTTCTTTGATTAAGTCACAGCTTCAGAGGTGAATTAAAATGCGCAAGAGTGTGTGAAATAGCAGCAGCACATTCTGGAGATGAACTAGTTTTACAAAGTTTCAGTAAGTACTTTCAGCAAGAGCCCTGAATCAGAACTGTGCATTTCCATCTGAAGACAGCTGCACTAACATGGCTGTATACTCCAAAAGCCTTCTAAAAGCTATGCTCCACTACAATGCAGAACTTAAGCTTCTTTCTTCAGGCAGCTTTCTGAAGGACAGCAGGATTTGACCTTGTTCCACACTCAAGAACACATCTGCCTTTAAGTACAAAAAGTCACTGAATTTTTGATCAACCAACTACGTTTTTGTCTACAGCCCTACTGATTATTGCACGCTTATGCTGTAAAACAAACCGGCAAACTGCAGGAAAAAAAAAAAGTCCTGTCTGATTATTTATCACCCTGTTTATGCAGCACCATCCCTATGCAAAAGTCATCTAAGCAGTGAACGATAAAAGCACAAACAAATGAAAAATGGATGAGCTCCGAGGGTCCTTAGGAAGGCTTAATTTCTCATCTTTGCTGAAGACAAGCTTCCTAAACTTCTGTTCCTCTCAGCATTAAATAAAAGAGCAAACAACTTCAAAAAAAAAAAAATCAATGGCTTCTGAGGTATCTGCACACCACAGACCTCAGCTAGAAAGTCCACTGTCACCTTGTATTTGGAATTTCAGCTGACAAAAACAAATGCCTCTTACAAGGAACAAATAAAGAACGGGGAAGAAAATCCTACCCACAACCTAGCTCTGCAGGGAAATATCTCAGCCTCAAAAGACACTTGTTTGACACGTTCTTCGTTCTGACCCCTCATTCTTCCCTTATACCTGAATGCTAACATAAGCAAAATTATTTTTCCTTCTTAGCTCTCAAAATCAGCACTAAGACCATTGATTAAATTTCAGCCTTTGAGTTTCTACTGCTTGAGATCACAAACAGGAACAAGCAGGACTCAGCTCTCACGTGCTATGGACAGTGTGGCATGATTAGAATTTACTTAAAATAATAATAATGTTTGCTCGTAACCTAAACAAATGTGCCCGAGTCTCTGGTATTCAGCAGGTATGGAATCTGATATAGCCATTAGTATGAGACAGAACTGTAAGTAATCCCTAAATACCCTCAGTAAGAGCTGGATTCATTTTGTGGGTATCACACAGCAAATATAAAACCATGGCATGGGGTTAGTACAAAAGGCGACCAGAGAAGTTTTCACGAAGCACAGAAAGAAGAATCTAAGCTTCCCTCTAGTGGCTGCAACCCTCCTAAGAAGTCTGAAATGGAAAAAAAAAAAAAAAAAAAAAAAAAAAAAAAGGACAACGATGAAAGGTAGATCTGAGATAGGTGGGCACAGTTAACCCACACTTTTTAGTCAAGCCTGTAAAACTCTAAGAATAGAAATATGGAAATAGTTTGTGAAAAACTCAGCTTAATGGTGATTTTTGCCAGGAATGAACAAAATATATTTTATCCTTTTTGCATGTCCTGTATTTCTCTATTTTTCATATTCACATCAATCAAGGGAGAAAAGATTCAAAAACATTGGTGGTCTTTTATATCAGCAAAGCACCTAGAAGTGTGGTAGTAATAGGAAACAGTGAAAACAGATGATTCAATAAAACTGATCTTTCCTGAAGAAGAATCAGAACTATTTTTATTTAGAAGAAAAAAAAGAAGAAAACAAACAAACAAACAAAGAGTATTATAACATAATTCTGAGAGTTCATCACTTTACTGTTTGATTCCATCACTACCACAGGAACACAAGATGCGAATCAGTCAGAATAAGCCCTTCATTACTATTATTCTGACCAAGAACCAATGGAGGCAAGAAAAATAAACCATGTAAAAGACTAACAACATTCTTTAGCTGAGTAAATTCTGATATATATATCTGTTTCTCAGTGCATTAACAGTTTTGGACATCTGATGTCCCTAGAAAAACTTAGTCCCTATTTTCTCGAGGCATGAATATAGATCATCTGTAGACGCATCGCACAGCTTCACCTGCCTTCAGGCAAGAGCTTAATGGTGAAGTGAGGCACTGAATTTTGCCATCAACTTCATTTTTGCTGAAAAATACGTATCTATTTCTGTATTTCATTAAAAGGACATAATTGCCTCACTTGGATAAAACTTGAAAGAAAACCCAGTTAGAAGTTTCAGACTCTTAAACCTGTAAAGAGCATTTCAAACAACATGACTTCTGGTGAATTTCTTGAACGGGACAGAGCTCTGGCAAAAGCAGGTCAAACCCCACTGATGTGAAGGTAGTTGTATTCATTAATACTAGGCTGGATTTGACCCAGCGTGCAATTAAGAAGAGTGTAAAGTGTAACATTATAGGAGTTTCATTGTCATTGAGGTAGTTAATATTCACTTAATGTGAAGCCCTACCCGTAGGTCCCAGACAGATTTAAAGCTCTGTATTTAAAAATAAGCGCTGCTTTGAACCAAGACAGTAAAGAAGCCATTTAGAAAAAAAAGTCTATTAAACACTTACCAGGAAACCTGCTATGGAGGTTAGCATCACAGTTGTAGCCGTTGAACTGAGCAGTCACCGAAAGCACTTTAATCGTCAGCAGGAGCAGTAACCATACCTGTTCCATTGCAAAACCTAGCAAAACATTAGGTGGTTATTACACACATCTGCTCGTTGCGTTGAAGATGCTTACTGCAGACACTTACCACTCGGGAGGTGATGGCCTCCAGCAAAGGAATCGTGGATAAAGCTCACAACCATATGAGAAAGAGGCCACGGGCAGCTGGGCCCATTTCTGTTTCTGAGCTTTTAATCACAACTTGCAGCAAAGAAATGCTCATGGAAGGTATAAAAGAAAGAAAAGGGGAAAAAGTCCCCTAAAATTTATTGATAGACTAGGAGAGTGCTTATGCAATTGAACATTAGCAGCTTTTTTTTTTTTTTAAATTTCAGTGTAAAAGTCCATTGAGAAAGATGAATTAAGCAGAACAACGTTTTATTTCAGCCACGTCCTTGAAAACTATACAGATAAATGTCTTTTTGAGCAGTTCTCAGGCTCAAGGCCCTGGAATAAAATCAGTCCACATCTAATTGCCAAAAATCTGTTCTTTGAAGCATGCATGCAATTGAATTGAGCTCAGGTAAGGAGTTGGCATAGAAATTACATCTACTTGAATCATACCTGGCAACCAGTCTAGAAGGTCAGAACACATAAATTTTTAATGTCTTGAATAATTATTCTTCCTAGGAAGAATTCTCCAAGGTGTCATACTTACAATATTTAGAACAATCAATAAATATCTGATTCACATATTCATCAAAAATATCTCAGAATACCAGGGATTTGTCCATGAATTGCTTTACTTTTTCTTTTATTTATTTTATGAACAGAAAAACCTCTGCTAATCTGAAGCAATACTCTGTTTTCCCACAAAGGGACTAGGCAATTCTGAGAGATTTAGGTGGTTTGCTACCTCTAACATGACAGCAAAAGATGCTGATCATCACATTTCTCTGAGAAGAGAAGCAATATTCACAAACACAGCACACTTTCATGCAGCCTTGGAAGAAGCTAGCTACAGCACATGGGGAGAACGTTTGGGACAAACTCCTGCTTTTTTTATCAAGATCAGTCATGAATGTACAGGAGTGTGGGGTTTAAAGCCTTGTGTTGAGAGATGGGGACCCTCACAGAGCATTCCCAAATGCTCCTCGGCAGCAAACAAGCCAACTAGAACAAAGCATGAGCCACGCACTACATGAAGAAAATAAAGGAATATCCCAGTGACACCAGATGAGTCCAGTCATTCACTCCTACTCAATTCTGCCTGTAAGTACCTGGGATTAAAACAGAATTGGCAGCACCAAGTTCCTGCTAGGCACCCATATTGATACTTGGACTTTATCTTTGTAGTTCCCAGCCAACTGAAGCTATTCTATTCTTAATAAGTCAGATTCAACTTTTGCCATCCTCTCCAAAAGCAGCTGTGCTGTGTGTCTTCTGCTCATCTTCCTGATCCAAGTGTCACCTATAGCAACAATGCAACCTTCCTTTAGTCTCAAGTGGATAAAAATTCTAAATAAAACAATTCTTTGATCCTTTCATCTTTTTTTCAATTAGACTCCTATGGAAGTTGACAGCACTTACAGCTAAGGCTGACAACAAAAAAAAAAAAGTGAGAACAAAGAAAATAAAATTCTTAACTGGGTTGCTATGAAACCTTTACAGTTTCATGATCTCCTTACCTTATCCGTTACTCTCCGTGAGAAATAGGGTGTTTCGGGTTTTGATGGTGGTTGGTTTTTTTTTTGGCATCAAGAAAATTCAACCTTTATTTTGTGAACATTTTTTACTGTGGAAAACTGACTTTTCTCCAGTATATTGGAGCCTTACTTCTGCTTGTACAACTGTGATTTGGATAAAATGTCTCTTTCTGTTGCCTTGTAATTGAGCTAGTTTCTGATAAATCAAGGGCAATTTACAAAGATCTAAGTCTGACTTCAATTTCCTAACTACTACAATATTTTTTTGCTACCAAAAAAAAAAAAGTTTGAAAAGAATTTAATGAGAAATCACACTGGCAAAGCTGTAACTATTATTTTAGATGAAAAGCAGACCTTCAGATAAATTCTAAAATGTTAATTATTAAACTTAATTTCTGTTGCTGTGCTTCAGAGGGAGGAGAGATGATTGCTAAAGACCAAAACTGAATTAAGACATTAAGTATTTATAGCATTAGTTCTCTAGCCGCATTCAGAGCAAGTCAGATTTTAACACAACCAATAATGTTCTTCTTGCTCTCCAACTACTGACTGATCTGCATATGGATTAGCATGCAGATCTGCAGCACAATTGGGATGACTCCTGCTCTCAGTTAAATAAGTTAAGAATGTGCATTATTTTATTATATCTTGCAAGAGATTTGCAGGGCTAGAAAATACCCTGAGAGGCCAACTTCATCTATTCATTTACCATTGTAAGGATCAAGGCAACCACTCCTTCCCAACTTGCTTTTAAAATATTTCCAGCAACTTCTCATTAAAAAATGCTAAAATCTTAGCCAAACAATTGTACAAGTCATCCAATCTAAAAGATTTGTACCACAGAATCATTGAATGGCTTGGGTTGGAAAGGACCCCGATCATCAAGTTCCAACCACCAACCATACAGACACTGCTTAATATTTCATCCAGTTATGTCATCAAAATGGCACTTGTCTGTATATGCCTATAAAATGAAATATCCACATAAATATGATGAAATATCCACATAGAACAAAAGGAAGGTAAAATTCAAGCCTCAGGAGTAGGTGATTTATAACCCAGAAATCAACATGCTCATAAGAAAGATAGTAAAGATATACATTTGCTTTTTTCCCCCCTTGCTCTTTAACATGGAATGGAGTTCCTTTGGCCATTTTTGAAGATTACAGCATTTCATGGTTTTCCAAAAAAAAAAAAAAAGTGCTTTGTGGTCCAGAAACAAATATATTTGTCTCTTAAAAGACATTTTCATGATTCCATAGACATAAACTGCACAAGAAATGTCTTCCTTCACTCCAGGTTTCACCAATGTAAATAAAGTACTCTTTTGTTTTCTTCAACCTTCATTCTCCATTTTCTCTGCTGAGCATCTTTGAAAATCTTTTGATGTTTACATGATTTACTGTTTGTTTATGACACTCAATGTAGTGTTTGGACTCACTGAAATGCCCAAATCAAGGGAAAAAAATACTTTCAAAGTCACGCAAATAATTTAATTTAGTTTCTGCTCCTATACCAAAGGATATCTTCCAAACAAGATTTCATATATTCTATTTATCAAGCGAACAGTTCTTTCCATTAATTTGGAGATGGAGGAAAGCTCTGTGTACAGGACTTCCACGTATACCAAAGAAGTTCACACGGCAGCCATCTCAAGCATTCATAGTAGAACAGATCTAAAGGATGAGTACAGACAAAGAGACAGAGATTTGAAGACCTATCAAACATGGTTAATTAATCATTTCAGAGACTGTACGTCATTTAGATTTCTAAAACAACCAACTCAGTGGAAAAACAGCTCAATATACTTGGGTTCCAATCCACCAAATTTTCAGAATGCTGAAGTAGACAGGGTATGAATTTCTGTGCAACTGAATTTGTTTGTATATCCAGCACCAAGTCATATCTGCAGGTTTTGCTGTTCTGTGCTGCATGTCATTGAAGAGTACAAAGAGGTAACAGTTGCAACATGCATCCCTCAACTTAATTGTTATTATTCTACAAAGCCCTTGTCCCTGATTTCACAAATGTTGCCATGTCAGAAAACCCACACCAAATTTCAAAGTAAAGATGTTTGCAATTTAAATGAAAGCCATTCTGTACTCAGCTTAGAAATACTGTGGAACAGAAGTGACTAACCTAAATTCCTTCTTTTATTACCTGACACTCAATTTGCTCGTTCTCTCATCCTCTCATTTTTAAATGATCTTCAATAATTTTCCATTTTGAGCAGCATTCACTACTGGCTCAGTCCTTCGTTTTTATTTAAATTCACTTGTGAGCTAATTTTGACTTTTGAGCTTAATTTTCATTTCAAATATTCATCCTATATTTTATAAGAACTGCTTATAATCTGATGCTTGTTCTTCATTTTCCATTTGTGGAGTGGCAATGCTACAAAATAATACAGTGATATTTATGTATCTTGACTTGTGCATAATAAAACTAGCAGAATAAGTGTTCCATTTACAAGTGTTTTCATATAGATCTATTAACAGACTAAAGGCTCTCTAGCAACATACATTAGGTCTCTGCAAGTAATAGAATAGAAAAATGTAGGTTTTACTTTAAAATGTTTTGAAGTAATCATGATATTGTTCAGTGAATGCTACTTCTTACAGTAATTTCATGACAAAATAGCTCCTTTTGGTTCATGTCTGTGTCACTGTTTACCTTGCTTCTGCATCTGTGCTGGAGTTGTGTGTTAGCTGTACCTCCATCGGAGCTTTCAGAACTGCTTTCCTTCCAGACATACACCAGACCATTTGCACTTAAAAGCAATGTGATAAACAAATCCAGAATAATAACTCTCTGCACCCAGCCCTTCAGCTGAACTTTCTCATTCAGTTCCTACATCCCATTGTGACAGATTATCCAGACCATGCAACCTCTGTCATCACCTTCTTTGCATCTTTGGCTCTTCTGATGCAGATAAAACAGGACTTGGATCTTTACAGTATCTGTTTTGAAGACAAGGGTACCAAATGGTGTAATTCCTGGGTTTTGTGTTTTTTTATTTGTTTTTGTTTGTTTTCTTCCTAATAGTAACAGAAAAAAAATGGGCGCCTGAGATGCAAGAAACTTTTTAGGAACAGGTTTCATCTTTAATATTTCCGTCTGCTAGCGAATAATCTTTGGTGTCAAGACTTTGAAAAACACAGTTTCTTTTCTTATGAATGCTTCAGACTTCAGATCCCATTACCATGCTATTTCTGACATCATGCAAAAGCTGCGAAGGTGAAAATACATGTACAGAGATGCACACATACGTAACATATACACACACACACACACACACACACACACTGATTAGTATCTTCTATTCAAAACAAAGCTGATGACAGTCATAAACCTGCAAAAGAGATTGGATGTTCCCAAAATTATAGCATTTAAAGGTACTGAGCACAGGAATACAAGCATAATAATGACAACACATACAAGGAAATAATAAAACTAAGAACACTAGAAATCGCTTCATCAGAATGTAAAAAAAATGCATCTGATTTTTCTTTTCTCAACAGAATGGGAAAATAATTTTGTTTTAAATAGGCAAGCTGATCTCTCTACTGACTATTCAGAATACAAACAGCAGTGGTGGACTATGCAGGAAAGACGATGCATGAAATGTACAGGTGTACTTAGGCATATAGTTACTTTCAGTGTCAATTATTTGGCCCCAAAAATGATTTATGCACATTTTCTAGTCATACGTTTAGACTCTATTCTTGAGATATAAAACAGAAATCCTGGATTGTCTCTATACTATATGAGCTTTGTAATTAATATTGGGTCAAAGCTCAGAGCACCAACTAAACCAAACAAGAACTGTACTTGATAAAGAACAAATCATAGACAAAATCTCAAATGCCAAGATATTTGCAGAATTAATCAGTTGCCTAAGGTGTCCAAAGAAAGTGAGACTGGAAACAAATTTGAGAGGGACCTTTTTTTCTTAATAAAGAAAAATAAATCAAATTTTTGGTTTTATTCTAAACTTTTTGGTTTGTTTGTTTGTTTGTTTGTTTGTTTTTTTAACTAGTCCCTCTACAACAACTTCTTTCACTTAAACTAATAATGTTTTTGGTTGTTTTTTTTTTTAAAGAGATAGACATTATTTTCCACAAAAGTAATCCATACCAAAATTCCTAGAATTTAATCTGGAAGATGGTCATTTCAGAAAGCTATCAAATTTGGACCAGCATGCTACATAGGCAATGGAAATTCAAGACCATTAAGTATTAATGAAGAAGTAATACATAGCTTTCTTCTGAACTGAAGTGATATAACCATTCTAAGCCCTTCTGAACACCAAGAGGCTGAAAATCTAGATCTGGTTCCTAAAGACACAGCTCAGATTATCTTTTGTGAACTTGCTGTTATGACAAATCCTTGAATGCACTGAGGTTTTTTTATTATTATTCTGTTCTGAAAAGAAATTGACTGCTTATTTACAAAGTAAAAAGAGAAATAGTGATCAAATGAATAGTACAACCATATGAAATATTTCCAATGCATTTGTACAAAATAACACAATACCTTCCAAGGAGATAACAAACTAGAAGTGAAACAATCTTTAAAGCACTTTAAAAAGATATGTTTGAACAAGTCATAGATCCTGACAGTCTATATATATTTAAACTCTCCGCTTAAGATAGTTAAAATCATGATGCAAGCAGTTTACCTGTTACTCTGTGCTAAACAACAGTACAACAGTTATTCTAGTTGTTTCCTAAATCCATGACTGAAATACTGATATTCCTCAAATGGAATGGCTACCTTTCCTTCATGCCATTCTATATTATTTTTACTGTAGTTATACTTAGTGATCAGTTCAATTTTATTTAAGTATTGACAGAATATTTGGTGTTTTTTTTTTCCTCCCACGGAAATGATCCGAATAAGTGATTTAGAACTTGCTGCATTTCACAGAAAACATTGCTAAACCTCTCCCACATATTTATATTGACATCCTAAGGCATTTGAGAACATTAGTGTTATAGCAATAATCATATGTATTATATCATACAAAGAAAGTATCAAAACATTATGTACCAGATAGATAAGCCAATAAAATTATTCAAATTTCTGTTTGAAATGTTTGATTCAATAAAATGTAAGAACATAAATGAATTTAAATTTCAGATAAAAAAATACAAAAAAAAAACCCAAACCAACCAACAAACAAAAAACCACCAAAATCAACTGCATCTCTCAGTCACACAAGAAAGACAGATTTCTGTGCTGCCCTTCCAACTTACAGGAATTACTATGGTTTTCTATGGGCTATGAATTGTGCAATGTTGGCACTGAGCTCAGATTTTAGAAGAAAACAGGACTGAAGGAAGTGATCTATTGTCAAATCTTTGGACTAGAATTAAAGAGTTTTGGAAAAATTCTTCTCTGATTTCACATTGTCTACTACATAACCAGAAAAATGGGTCAGACTGAGAAAAAAAAAAAAGTAAATTCAGAATAGAATTCAGAATAGACTATTGTAGTGAACTGAAAAGATCATTTTATTCCAAATCTGGAAATCCTTGACAAAGCAAGATCTCCTTTTCATTATTTAAATTTATAATTTGATGTTTTGCTGTGTATTTCATTAATCTGAAGTTAGAGCTTAGATTCTTCATGCAAATTTGGTGGGTTCAACACAAAAAGCCAAGAATTTAAACCAACTGAAAACAGACTTCCTATTATAGTCACTGCATATCTGACTTGCATCATAAAGTGAAAATCATTTTGTATTTCTCAGCTTGGTCACAGAATATTATAGTAAAGAGAAGAAGAACTCTATAGTTAACAGTTAAAACTGATTACAGAATCACAGAATTGTAGGGGTTGGAAGGGACCTCTAGAGATCATCGAGACCAACCCCCCTGCCAAAGCAGGTTCCCTACACCAGGTCGCACAGGTAGGCGTCCAAGCGAGACTTGAATATCTCCAGAGAAGGAGACTCCACAACCTCCCTGGGCAGCCTGTTCCAGTGCTCCGTCACCCTCACCGTGAAGAAGTTCTTACGCACATTCGTGCGAAACTTCCTGTGCTGCAGCTGATGTCCGTTTCCCCTCGTCCTGTCTCCACGTACCACTGAAAAGAGACTGGCCTCACCACTATGGCCGCCACTCCTCAGATATTTATAAACCTGGATCAGGTCCCCTCTCAGTCTTCTTTTCTCAAGGCTAAACAGACCCAGTTCACTTAGCCTTTCTTCTCAGGGGAGATGCTCCAGGCCCTTCACCATCTTTGTGGCCCTCCGCTGGACTCTTTCCAAGAGATCCCTGTCTTTTTTGAAAACTGGGAACTTACAAAACAAGTTTTAATCACATAACTAATAGCACCTACCTATGGACTGACTACAACATGCAGAAGTATCTGCGATGAATGCAATGAGAACAGAATTTTGAGTCATTGGCTAACTACACTGACTACGTAGAAAAATGGTTTGATTTTGTTCTCTTGCACCTGTTCCACATTGTGTTCGTCTTTCACTTTTAGTAGAGATATTGCAATTTGAAAAACAGTAAGAGACTAAAGCAAGTCCAGGATCATCTTAGACAAACAAAAGCAATGGTTATGTAGTCCTCTATATGGGCAGACAGGGACCATCCCTAAAGCCTGGAATGAATAGGTTGTTTCTATGTTTAAAGATATTCAGCACAAGCACATTCAACCTACTGATTTCTTTTTCACATCACTGATCATTATGAGGATTCCATCAGCAAGCAAATTTACAGAGACTATCAAATCATTTGATATAGGCCACTAAAGACTCGTCACATGGTAATGGCCTTCAGTTGCCTCTAACTATCGTCTGGATTCAAAAACACCAATACAGCGATGAGACAGTTCTAATCCTATAGCATGCCCCTAGAGCCTTGCAGTCACGTGGGCAGATGAAGATCTAAATGAGTATCATTCTCCTTAATTACTCTTTTTACGCTTTTGAAGAGAGCAATATAAATATAAATCTTCAGTAAATAATGCTTGATGTCACTGGCAAGTAGATTATAGTGCAGCCATCTGTTTGCAGTTTGAAAAGTTACCATTAAAATAAGACTTCACTGACAAAAAGCACCAACAGTTTATGCTATCAAATTGACTTCAATTTCCTGACTTTTAGGAATAGAAATTAAGCAGTAAAGTTATAGAATGCCACTGTAGAATTGGACAATCTTATCTAATCCTTAAAAGTTAAACAAATATGGGGTAAATAACACTGTTGATATCTTGGCCTAAACAAGTACAAAAACCCACAGGCTTCATAAATGTGTGAAATCAGAGAGCGCTCGCAATGTTCCAAGTATTACATTTAAACAGAAAGAGAGAAGCTATTTTATTTTACTATGAAATAAAAAAAGATGTGCTTATGAATATTTCTTTTACCATGTTTCAAGTCTCTCTTATAGCCATTTTGGACTTATTGCACGGCTTGAAGTAATTTTTAAGCCAGCCTCTAAAACAAGCCTGAGGGATATTGCTCAAGACCGAGCTAAAAGAAAACAAAACATCACGCACTGATAAAAAAAACATTCTTTGATCAAAAGACCACAAGTAGGTTAAACAGTTTCTTCTGCTGCTGCTCTAGGATGATACTAGAATTTCCTCTCACAGTGCACACAGCAATTAGAATAACTATGTCAATTTGGACTGTATCAGTTCATCAGCTTAACTAAAGACTTGATTTCAAATCCCCACTATCTTCACTCATGAGTATATTGTCATTATTAATACTTTTTAAAAAAAAATAATGAAAGGTGGTGCAATTATCACATCCAGCCAGCTTTGTTACTGCAGACAATGTCATTTCCAATCAGCAAACCCATGTCATTATACTGTGGAGGGAGACAGATAAGAAGTCTCGCTTATCAAAATTTTCTTCCATCAATGCAATGATTGTGGGAACAGGCAGACTGACACCACAAGTTGGATAACATCATCTCCCTCAAGAAATTTATTGTTTTCCTCCTGAAAGCAAAACGAATGGGTTTGACACACATTGGTAACTCAAAGGCGTATAACCTTCCTCCCCTCATATTAATGATGTGGGTCTGGTCTGGGTACCTTTAGTTAAAATCTAAGTTGAGAAAAAAAAAAAATAACACCTCTTTTCCCAGCTGGATGATAATTTGCCTTTCTGTTTTCATTATCCATTCCCTACATAGTTCTTCCCCAACCAACTCCCTCTGAAATTTTCTAGTGAGTTTAAATTTGTTAAACAAGTGTTAAAATGATAACTTTTTAAAATAAAAAATAATCTGAAATTTTGCAATATTTTAGCAAGTTCTAGTTGGCTGACATAGTGGGCACTTACCCAAATCCCCTGAAGCTGTTGAGTCAGCTGTACTCCATCTATCCTGTACTCCTGCATGTGATCAAGTGTTCAACTTCTCTATCCTGCAGAACTTTTCAGAAAGCATTCTGAGCCTGCTGGAGGGGGAAAAGAGACACTCATTATGAAAATTCTTTTAAAAATAGGTCTGGATTTTAGATGGGAAAATTTGACAGGTCTCAGAATACCTTACAAGTCTGTTCATCACCACGCTGAAATCTGAGCAGGATCTTTATGGTGCCTTTTTTCAATCCTCTGCCTCTTTTTTCTTGCAGCCTTTTGATCTACTTCTCTCTACTTGTACGAAGATCTCCAGAGGTCCAAGTGGGGCAAACAATCAATGTGAAGAAATTATTCTGTCATCAGCTTGTTGAGGGAAAACCTTGTTTGCTTAAAAAGAGGGGTGGGAGGAAGGAGACAGATGGAAGCACTGAGATAGGATCAGTAACTAAGCTGCATGGTTATCAATGCCCCGTTGTGTGTTGTGAGAAGTGTCTAGTTTTTTCAGTTCTGGGCTAAATTCATAGTACCCACAAAACAAAAGCAAAAAGAGCGACATTTCACGCTGTGATGAAAATGTGATATGGGGGTGTCACTGTGAATACAGGTGACAACAGAATGATAATTACCAACAGGACATCAATGCACACAAAGCCAACTGCATACAAAGGCAAGATCAAGCTGCTAGAAACTAAACCTGCTTCATAACATCTACTCCCTGATCCTCGGGCCTTAGAGGGGGCAGAGGGGAGATGTTTCACTCCCTTTTGTTGCATTAGATTTTTTCTCTCTCCTGCCTCTTTTCACCTTCTCCCTTTAGTTTTTGTGACAGCCATCTATGCCTGTAAACTTTCAGTATGCCTTGGGGCAGGTAAAACTGTAGTCTGTAGGCTTTGGCATCCCAGAGAAAGCTTTGAGGTGCCTGGATTTGTTGGGGCAGAGCACGAACAGTGAAGCCTGGCCTTTGCCATGTCTTCACTTACACTAGCTGCTCATAGAAATCAGTGCTGCTAAGTACATCCACAGCGACCCCGGCCAGTCTGGATGAGCAGCAACCTGGTGGCCCAAAATGCTGACCTTCCCACCTCATAGGCTTGCTCTATCAAGTAAACGAAAAAGGAAAGCAGCAAAGCAGGTTTCAACAACAAGCTCCCACATATATAAGCCATGTGTTCTGTACCCATGGGAATGGTGGATCATCCCTGGCTGCTCCAGATGCAGGCATACAGAGCTTTTGCCTCTTCCAGCAGTTTTGCTCCAGAAACAATCATTTATAATATACTCTGAAGTCATCAGACATCAAAAGGCTTTTTATACTTGTAAGTTTCTAATCCTATTTTCAGACACGTATCCTATGACATTAATGGTTGGGTGGGGGCTCAAGAAACTAAATCCAGCCCTTCAATATGAATAGTACAATACTATAGGATTATAATAATACAAGGACTAGGGTTGCCTTGGATTAATAAAAAGATAAACAAAGGGAAATGAAGCAATGACAAGACCTTTACTTCATATTAAGTGTTTAGACAGGTTTGATACCTCAAATCACAAGAACACATTGAAATATCTCAATATAATATCAATTTCACAAACAAGAGTGTTAAAGCATGGTCTTACCCTTGAGTAGGTTTCCAAAGCAGGAATCTCAGTTAAAGACGCCTATAAAATCAAAAGTTATCCCCTGCCTTATAGCCTTCAGATGAGTTTATTAAAAAACATCAAATCATGTTAAGACATTGTAGGCAATTTCCCTCCATTTCCAGTGGCAGCAAGTACAACTTCTGCAAAGTTTGTACTGCTTCCTTCCATACAGACACGCACATAATCAAGTCCTTCCTCAACATCACAGCTCTCACCTCTCCTTTCTCTTGCTGCAGAGTATGTTTTTCATAGAATCATATAACCATTTGAGTTGGAAGGGACCCTTAAAGGCCATCTAGCCCAACTTCTCCACAACTAACAGGGACACCTACAGCTAGATCAGGTTGCTTAGAGCCCCATCCAGCCTGACCATGAATGTCTCCAGGGATGGGGCATTCACCATCTCTCTGGGCAATCTGGTCCAGAGCCTCGTCACCCTTATTGTAAAAAACCTCTTCCTTATATCCAATCTCACTGTTAGCTCTTCTAGTTTGAATGCACTAAGCAGCAAGATAGGTCCTTACAACTTTAGCTCACACCAAAAACTAGCCATTTCAGCAGCTATGCACTCTGAGGAATCATGGCTACACACTTTCGGGAGACTTAATTCTCCCCATCAGCTGCAGGAGCAGCTTGGCTGGAGCAAACACATCCCCCTCCAAGCAGAAATAGGTTGAAAGTTGTCTGGGCAACACAGTTCAGGAAAGCCTGCAAGACCAGCCTTCATCCTGGCAGGTCGTAAGTCTTCTAAGGTCTGTCAGCTAGGCAGTCCATCATTTTACACCTCTACTAAAGTTACTGCTGACTGAGAAGCATATGGTGAGATGAAAGTACAGTTATCTGTGTTATCTCATTCCCAGACAGCTCACACAGTTTAGGATTGCAGTAGCTTTACCCTCAATCCATTAGAACAGGTAAGAAGGAACACAGCTACAATGTGTTCAGACAGTAATTAGTTGACACATATTTAAAGGAAGCAGAGAACAAATCTCTGTGCTTTCTAGAAATAGCACTTCACTGCTATCACACAATACCATAAGCAATTTGAAGGATATGCTACATGTACACATAAAATCCCAAGTTGTTTCAAATTTTCTATAAATAATGGCATTTAGTAATTCCACTGCTACATAATGTTCTCTACTCTTTAAAAATAAAAAGAAATCCTTGTATTCATTAACATGAAGCAAAATAAAACAAGCCTAAGTAATTCACCATTAGGGATGCGAAAGGATGTGCCCCAAACCATTCAATTCTCTGAACTTACACAATTTATTTGTAGAAAAATGGCTTTTGCTCTGTAAAATATTTAACAATTTTACAAGTTTTTTTTTTCAGCATGATTTCAAACAGTCATTCTGGTCAGAACAGATATAAGACAACAGCAGTATGAATATATCAAGTGAAAAACAAAGAATAACTATCCAAACATATTATTTTAAAAATTCAAAATCTGTCTTCTTTCCATAAATTCCTTTGCCTGTCACGCTATCTGAGTTTGTTTTTTTGTTTTTTGTTTTTTTTTTTTAGATTATAACAGCTGTTTTTTCTAAGCAATGATTTTAGAGAATTTCAGGACACAATCTGATTGCAAGTTTTAGTGACTCAAGTAAAGGATCTGAAGGACTAAAGCATCTCAGGAGCTTTCTCTTTTCATGTAGACAGATACAACAAATAAGTAAAGCCATTTCTCCCACCCTCTCCTTCAGGATGCAGAAAGTTCCCACTCACCCAGAATTTGTTGCTGATACCTAAATACACACAGGGAGACAGAATGGATACAAATGAATGGAAAAAATAACTCAAAAGAAAAAAAAATCAAATCAGAAGGGGAAATCCAAAGATTCTTAACCAGCTTATATGCAAGCTAAACTGCTTTTGGCCCATGATATAAATACTGAGTCTGCTAGACTTACATTTCTCTTAGAAAAGTAAATAAGAATATTATTCCTAATCAGCCAAAGGAAGAATCTTCTCCTCCGCTACTTGTACCACAATTATTCCCTTCTGTAGAGTTTTGGAGATATCCTAGATTTTCTTTTGACAGATTTACATCAATATCAACTTCAACATTAATAAGAATTTCCACAAAGCCCAACTAGATAGTTAATTTGTTAAACAGGAGAAACAAAAGACAACAAAAAATACAAATTGGCTTATATTTGGGATATGTATTGGCATACATAGACCTACATTTGGAGGTGTTTTGATGGAATTCTTCTCAACAAATAACCATTATATATTACATCCCCTCTTATCTGCCTCTTTTCCAAACATATCTACAATGTTACTTCCTGCTCTCCTTATGACTAAGTTGCAGAGCCCTACAAACATCTCCTGCCTCTTCCCCTACTGCTTTTTCTCTCATATTTAATTTATTTGCTTTTTAAAAACTTCACGCTTTCACTTTTCTAACCACTCCTCAGAATTATGTCCATATTAAGCCCCTTCACATAAAAGATTTGCACTACTACCCCTTTTCTATTGATATGGCAAGAGAAAGGGCCTCAAGTTGTGCCAGGGGAAGTGCAGGTTGGATATTAGAAAAAGTCTCTTCTCAGAAAGAATGTGAGGTATTGGAACAGGTTGCCCAGGGAGGTGGTGGAGTCACCATCCATTAGTGTTCAAGAACTGTGTAGACATAGCACTGAAGGACATGGTTAATAGGTATGGCAGGGATGGGTTGATGGTTGGACTAGATAATTTTAGAGGTCTTTCCAACCTTATTTATTCTATGATTCTTTCCTAAAAGATCGGGTGTATTTCAGAATCCAGTTAACACAGTGTAGCATCTCATACTGTTCTTACAATATGCAGTCAATACCTGCTGTAGCTGCAAGGAAAGAGGTTTGAAAAGAACCAGTACTGCAGGAGATATTCTTCCCTAGCAGTAGTCAAATCACTCACACAAACACATAGCTTAAAAACTGTCATCACTATTTATACTATGGGCATCTAGAGAGCGTGTACCAGTTTTAAATAACTGAAGAGTATTCTGCCTCGGAACCAACCAATTCCTATCCTGCCAAAGTAATGGTAATTTAAATCTCCCTAATGTAAACTGTTAGAAAAACAGAGAGCACGTGAGAAAAATGATCATGAAATTATGTTTGTAATGAAACATCACACAGAACCCAAATCCAGTTTACGCAGATCTTTACTAAAGGCAAAAAATGCAACCTGAACAGATTGTAAATAACCCTGGCACCAGTCTTATCTGCAGAAAGACCACAGAACTAGGATACATAAATCCCTGTTAGTCATAGCAGTGCATAACAACATACATCAAAGGACTGACATGTTTCAATAACAGCAGAGGTAAATTTACAAAAGAAATGGTTGTGGTAACATATTGTGAATTGGGACTAAAGAAAAAACAACATACAACCACCCATGAGACTACATTCAGCTTCTCCAGCTTTATTGAAAACAACCTGATTTGCAGCAACAAATATTTCTCACAGTATTGTATAAAAAGCATTAAAAACAGTCAGCTTCTTGCATTAAAATATTTTGTTTCACAGCTTGTCTGATTTTTTTTGGTTTCTTTGTTTTAGATCCGTAGGATACTACGCATGTGAGCTTCAGTTTACCAGGGATGCTCAGGAAAATAATTTTCATGTTGACCATATCAGATCTAAAAATAAACCTGGAATTACACTTTGCTTTGGATTTAGATCCGTTATTTTGGTTTTTCCTCAAATCGAATAAAAGTAAAAATCATTCTATTTCCACTTAAATCACAAAAATTTATACAAGGATTGCTCCAAAAGCAATGTTTCCTATTTTATTATATTGGCCCACAACTCCAGAGGCAAATGTTGGCAGCATGGCAGTAGAGGTAGAATCTTCCCACCAATATTCCCTTATCTGTGTGACAGATGGCAGCAGAGGGGCAGTCTGACAGAACGGTGTCTGACATGGGAGTGCACATGAAGCAAAGGTGTGTCACTGAATTCCTCCATGGGGAAGAAATGGCACCCAGTGACATTCATAAAGATTTGCTGAATGCTGATGGAGGCCAAACAGTAAATGTGAGCACAGTGAGGTGGTGGGTGGTGTTTCAGCAGTAGCAAAAGTGAGTTGCCCGCACAGGTGCAGATTTTGACGAGCTAGGCATGCAAACTCTAGAGCACTGCTGATGAAAAAGCAGAGCTAATGGTGATGACTGTGCTGAAAAATATTATTTTGTAGCTGAGAACTTGCTCTACCAAATACTGTTGTGTTCTTTGTGTATTTTGCAATTTCCATGAAAATAAGTAGAAGGTATTACTTTCAGAGTCACCGATGTTCTATCCAAACAATTTAAAAAGTTTAAAACCATAGTAGTTTCAACAGCATTTCTAAATATACACACACTTTCTTACTCTTATATTAACTCTGAACATCATACTGTTCTACATCTGACTGCAAGACGCTCATTTTTGAACCCGTTACCAAATTTTAGCTAAATCTACAGCCAATATTCCTTTCCTTTAACAACGAGATTATATCTAATATTTCTCATTACTTTAAACATTTATCCTCCAGAGAGGCTTGCACATTTTCAAATGAGAAAGGCTATTTTCAATCTGAAAGCAACATCAATCCAGCTGTCTTGCTTTACAGCAGAGCCCTTCCTTGTTTCTCTGCCATTAGTTTCTTAAACTAAATGCAGATGTCACCAGCCTTTCTTTAGAAAAAGAAAGTAAACGTCCCATTAAGTACTTAGAGGACAGATTCTCCCATTCAGCTCGTTCCTACACACTTGCTGGTGCTGAACAGCAAATCTTGTATTTCTGAGAAAGGACTATCACAGAGAGGTTATTTTCCTCTAAGTGGTTTTCTTCTTTCACTTGTTCTCAAGTTTAGCGCTAAGTTGCTGAAAGATCACCTCATTCATATGATTGGGAGACTGTTAGGCTCCAGAGCATCGGGTGAGTGAGGCAATAATTATTTGTTTGAAAAACACAGGTAGTTTTGCCTGCATTGCAAAGAAACATGCCTGAGTTTTTCATTATTCCAAGGACAAATCCTGAAGCTTATTTCCTTTTCAGAAGCATAGTCCATACTCACAATGGTGGAAAATTACAGAGATAGTCCCAAGTCACTGCTCATGTTCAATAAAAGTCTGAATGGAACCAAAGCAAATGGGGCTATCTGCCCAAGTGTATGCTGCTGCTGACTGCATGCACACCTACACGCTTGGGCTTCTCAAAGGAGGAAAACGATCTCAGCATAAGGTAGGATGTGAGTTTAATGTACTTTAGCATACCAGCAAAACTCCCCATGTCCTTCGGGCGAACCCTTCCTCTGCTGCGAGATGGTTTTTCTTTTTTGAAGCATGGTTCACATTGCGCTAGGAGCTTCCTTTAAGTTGTTTTTCTGCTTGTTTTTTAATGCATAAGCATTTATGTTGTTTTGATGCTTTTTTAGAGCTACTTTTATTTAAAACAATGCAAGTTCAATAGCATAGTAAATACAGAGCTTCTCATGTTTGTTCAGGCCACAAATAGATTTCTAAAACTACCTTCCATGAGCTTTTTCCTAGGTCAATACAGTCCCCGTTTTATTTACTAGGATGATTTTCTATCATTTAGTGTGAAATAACTTCAAAACCCAACAGCATCAAGCGCCAGGAAACTAATCAAGGAGAAAGAACAAGTGAGAAGAGATCTGAAGGATTTTTACACGTAAGAGTCTTGACCATTCCTCCTAGGCAGTACTCCGTACCAGAATACAGAACTGCAAACTGCCCCCCTAGGAAGAAACAAAGCTCACTACATGACCTCTGTGAACCAGATTTAAGATGCATGTTCATTATGTTGCAGAGGGGATGTTCAAGAGGATCAATATGCCATTGAGATAAAAGAATGGTATAAACTGTCCTGAGAGTTGCTTAGAATATTCTTTACTGTCAGCCTGGGAATTAAAAACAGAGCAAGAGGCATATTAAAACTGTGCTTTTATAAGCTTAATCAGTAGGCTGGAAAATGAGTTTCACAAAGAGATAATGAGCTCCCAAATCATAATTTGCCAAGGGTGCATCGATTTCACTGGTCTTCAGATCATTTATGAGCATCCAGCACAAGAGCACCTTTCTGCCCCAGGCTCCCACCAGGCAGAGGCATGAGTCAGTGAGACACCACCTACGCAAGTAGGATTTACAAGTTTAATGGCTGTGTGAGGTACAGAAAGGTCATCAGTTTTGGATCTACTCAAGACGGATATTTTGTGGTCTTTGCTGAAGCTGAGAAAAAAAAAAAAAAATGTTTTCATTGCATACTGAATAAACCTTCTGCTTCCCCTTTGAGGCATTTTCAGAGGTAGCAAAGGGCTAATCTTAACAGTTCAATCGCAGAAGCAACCATGCTGCCACCACTGCAGGTTCTACCAACCCTGCAGTCACTACCTTGCTATTCCTCACCCTGGTAACCACTAGGGCATTTATCTAGTACATGAGAGAGTAGGCTGAAGGTTTCTCCTCTAGCTCAAGGGAGCATATTCCCTTGGGGACAGCTCTATTAGGTCAAAGATCAAAACTTATTCCTGAGTTAGTGACAAGTTGGTGTCCCCACCCCATCTGAAATATTTACACAGACCGTGCAACATCAGTTGTGACAACTAAGAGAGAACAATCCAGCTTAGCTGTAGATCAGTGCCTAAATCACTGCCCTGAGAAATAAGTTAAAATCCCTCAGAATAAGAAATACATTAAACTTGGTCTTCTGCATCTTAGTCAAGTAGTCAGACCACTGGACCAACAGGAGGGGCCATTGCAGAGGCAAGTTCTATCACGGCATCTAAAACTCACTACATATTGCAACACAGGAGTGACATCACAGACATAGAAGAGTCTTCCCATTCAAATTCACATTTGATTTCTCTCATCACAGCACGTAGGGAAGAGCCACTTACAGTCTTGCCACACTGAGTCAGCTTTGTTTCTCTCTCCACCATCATCCACCAATAAGTGTTATGCTGAGTGTACAGAAGGGATTTTTCAGTTGAAAGTTTGGAATCAGAGACAACATTTGTGTCATCTCAAGCCCCTAGCTCTTCTTTTCATTTTTTTAATATCTTATTTGCAGTTTGCACCAAAATGTACAAAGCTTAATGCTAACTCCTTCTGGCAGGTTGGGACAGCTGAACAGATAGGGGAGTTGTTTGTTATTTTTTGTTGTGATTTATTTATTTTTTTTTTTTTTGGGGGGGGGAGGGGGAGGAGGGGGTTGAAAAGTTCATTACTTAAAAAAAAATAATAATCTTGTTTCATAGGGATAGGGGTTCTGGGATTCGTGTGCAACTTTTCCTCCATCCATTCTGCAAAAAATCAGACATTCTTTCCTGAGACTAAAAGTTAGAGTAAAGATGACCCTTATCTCAGTAGTTTGTAAAATAAGACCGGAGATGCAGGACATGAACAGGGAAAAAGGCTGTCTGCAATGAATCCTGCTACTTACTTGCTCTGTGTTTGAACATGCATTTTTAATAGTAAAGTACCCCACACAACAAGAAATGACCTTATCCAACTTATACAATAAGAAAACTCAGAGAAACTGTAGCTTCTTTTCTTTGTTAGATGAACATGCCATCCCCAGACCTCAGCAAGTATGACTGAGCTGGTATGACTTCTTGCCCCTTTGAAATGCCATTCTCAGAAATACTGATGATTTTGTCATCATAGTTGTTCCAGATGTTTAAAACGCTATCTCAGGTCTGACGAGGAAAACATACTGCTGATACTACACCGCAGATCTGCTTCTTATTCATTTACTTTTCTTTTTCTCCACGCAGAACTAATACAAAGAGCTACAAAGTTCTGAACTTTACATTCATTTTCTGGAGGGGAAAAAAAAAAAAAAGCAGGGAATGAATGCCTGCAAGCCTTTGTTAGTCTGTACATTATGAAAGATATTATAGGCCAAATATCAGGACTGCCTGCTACATACAATAGCAACAGATCAAAGTCAATGCTACTATACCAAATGAAAACATTACAAGAACCATTGTGATCAGAGCTACTTCTTTTAAATAATCCATAAAATCAGAAAGTGGGAAAAATGTATCCTCTCAAGAATTACAGCTCCAGTTGATCTATTTCTTTCCTCACTGTGAAGTCCACTGCATTATTTATTCGTTTAAGTGCTCTAATCAAGACAACTGCTCAGAAGTCATTTTAAATAAGAGTGCACTGCTCAATGTAGCAGTAAGAGATAACAGCAATTTGCAGCCCATGGTGATGTACAGCAGCATAAAAAGCTTGCTGGATTGAGGACACATTACATGGTTACAGCTGAGAAAGTCATTTTACGATATAAAAAACAAATGCCTTTTTTCTTCTGTGTGTTGCAACAGACAGCCTCCTCCTTTATGCCTGATCTCAGGATTCATGAGAGCCACGCTGCATCAGCCACCACAATCAG
Source organism: Meleagris gallopavo (assembly GCF_905368555.1). Lineage (NCBI taxonomy): Eukaryota > Metazoa > Chordata > Aves > Galliformes > Phasianidae > Meleagris > Meleagris gallopavo. The sequence goes on along the minus strand of NC_139404.1, from coordinate 84,162,317 downwards.
AAGGTGTGCTCCACAAAACGCAATCCTACTGAATTTACATTTCAAGCATGCAGGCCTACTTGTGGGGACGCGAGCTGCTGCTGTCCAAGTACAGAGCAGAGGTGGCTGCATAATGCAGGGCTAGCCCCTGGCTCCCACCATCATTACAGCCACTGGAGCATTACAGGTCTTTTCAAAACAAGGCTTCTTAGGCAAACTCCTGGATTTGAGAGCTGCCTGGATGCTACAGTGAACAGTAGTATTATATTCCTTATAAAGCACGAGTTATCATCATAACATGCACAATGAAGACTAAGCACAGTACCATGTCAGAAGTAGTGAGGTTATACATTGTTCAAAATGGTCTTTAAATCAATAACTCTTTCTTCACACAGAAAAGACAACAACATTGTTTTCTAAATCTACTTGGCTGAAAGAAATATTGCAGGATGTGTGTTTTTATTGCCTTTTCATGACGTTATTAGCATTATCTAAAATTTAAGTTTAAATCAAAAGGAAAAGTGTTACCAAAGCCATGCTCAGCACAAGTTTTATTTCTTGCTCTACATGTACTCATATTTTGATGGGATAATTTCTTTTATTGCATCTGAACGTACCTATTCTCTTTCTCCCTTCTCAATACTTGATGCGGAAAAATAAATTTCGATTAAAGAGGATCACTGTATTAAAATGAACATTGAGAATATCATAAAATGTTAATTAAATAAGCCAAGTGCACCACAGATTTTTATTTTTTTTTTAAACTTCTAGATACATATGAAAGTTTTTTTTTCAGAATCTGAATTCCATAAAGTGTTCAGTCTTGTTTCTGTTTAAAATCAGGGAGAAAAAGAAATCACTTTCCTAAAATAAGAATTTGGTTTTTTTCCTGTGAAAAGGAGAAATCCATTTCTCAGCTACTGGTTGTAGCAGATATCTCTCTGCCATCAAGCCACTAAGAGATATGAAAAATCACATAAGGGACATAAAAAGCAAAATAATTGAACTCTCCAGCTAAATTAGAATACGGAAGATTTAAAATTAGAACAAAGAAAAGAACACGTGAATAACAATGGTCACAAAACAGAGAAGCAGCAAGAACTTTAGCAGTGTTACTCCTAAATAAAATACGTGTCTGCTTCAAAAGCATCCTTTAGCAAAGGAATGCTGCAGATCTATGCTGAGATTAAATACTGGAGCTAGAGACCTCCTGTCACCAGATTGCATAGGCACTGAAGCTGAAAATCATGTGTTTTAGAAATGCACCATTCTTGCATAAAGTTTCTCTAAAACAGAATTTCATAGAATCACAAGGTTGGAAAGGACCTGGAAGATCATTTAGTCCAACCATCCTCCCATTACCACTGCTACCACGAACTAAACCACATCTCGTAGCTCCTCATCCAGACGCCTCTTGAACACTGCTAGGAACGGCGACTCCACCACCTCCCTGGGCAGCCCATTCCAGTGCCTAATCCTTGTATAATAAATCTAAGTAAGAATATATTGTTCTTTCCTCAACAAGACTTGCATACATCCTCTGAGAGTGGGTCTCATAAAGGATAAAAAAAAATCACCTATTAGGTGTAAACTCAAGGAATCTAGAAAAAGTAAGATTTCTTGGTAAAATACAGTACAACTCTAATCCCCATTCATTACCATTATTTCTGAACAAAGGTATTAGGATGTGATCTTGTGTCAGTTTTTAAGTCCATGTGCCCACAAACTCCAGCGAGCATGCCGTACACAAGACCTACTGGTTTTACAATTCCTGCAAGAAAATATTTTTTCCGTATTGTCCAAATAGTTTTCAACATGACTTCCAAGCAGGAGTAATTATTATTGCTTTTCATTATTGTATGCAAGAAGCTCCTCTCTCTCGATCAAGGCATGCTACTTGCAACGTAAGTACATTTGGAAAAACAACTGTGCTTTGGAACTTAATGTCTCATTTAATACTAGACACTACAAGTGGAGATAAAAATAATATATAGAAGGAATATCCAACAGTATGCACAAGTTTTCCTAGGAGATTTAAATTCTTTTCTTAAATTTTAACATTTCCAGTCTTCTCTTTAAGCTTATTTCTATTCTCTTTCAGCTAAAATAGTCTAGTTAAAGCTTCCTATATAAAATCCACTATTATGCGTCATTCCCACCCTAATAATGCCACATATGTAACACATACTACATAAACACCATAAAGATAGCCTGATCTCAGACTTCACAATCATATCTGAAGTATACGTGAGCATGAGGACAGCTGGAAAAGCAATAGTCTACTGCACAGACTGAGTGAGACACTGCAGGTTTTTTTGGCTGTGCTACCAGAGGCTGTTCTCATGGGGAGCTGGGCGAAAACAAGCTGATTTCAACTCTTCCCAGACCTAGCTCCATCTCTTTTCTCCCAGCCCTCCCTGCTCTGTGGATCTACATCTTCAAGGATTTCTCTCTGGGTTATTTTTAAAACTGACATGCTTTTCTGCAGACTACCTACATTGGCCTGTTGGCAAAAGAAAGATCTTAGACCATGAACAGTCCAGCAAATATTTATTTGGGCTTCAAGGCAAAAGAGAGCTGAACAGAAGAGCAGTGAAATGGCTTTAGAGGTTTGCTAATTTTTCCTGGCATAAGAGGAAGCAAAAGGAAGGAGATAATTTTTGAAGATTTAATCACGACAAGTCACTGACTAAAGAAACAAGATACTATAGAAAATATTATAATCTCCACACTGAATGAGAAAGGAATAAGCTACAAAAAGTAAGGCTGTGAATGACCTTAGCAAAAAACACAAAGTCAGCGCACAAGAGAAGGCAGCAGTGAGCCAATAAGGAAACAAGCAACCCCGTACTCCCTGTTAAAATCATGTTCTTAGCACCCTAGGGATATGCAGTGCACTCAGCAAGCAGACAGAAAATGATGCAGCTTCCACCTCTGAACAACTACTCCGAGTGAAGGACAAGAACAGGCTCATCCACATGCACAGCTAGGAAAAGCACAGAGATTTCACAGAAAGGATCTGCAGTACTTACACCCTGCCTGGAGATAATCACATGAACCCAGATCAGTACATCTGGGTATGTATGTTTGGAAGTTGTTACTCCCAGTATTCATTCATCTCTACATGGTATTATTTTATTGGGGTTTTTTTTCCACATACACTGTAATTTGTTTCACCACTGTACTTCAAAAATCTACATTAAATAGAACTAGAAGAGGATCCTCAGCTAGTAAATGCTGCTTATATTGAGCTTCAGTGAGATTTGTTAACTCGGGAAAGCCTATGAACTATGCAGAGCCAAAGGAGAACAAAACTGACTATCTGCAAAACTATCCAGGTCTGATTTACACACAGTAACTTTGGAAGGACAGCTGACCTTGTGGGCAAATTCTTTTCACAGTAGAGATGGTAGTTTCAAGGATATGAGACAGCATGCAGTTAATGATGCAGGCAGACTTAACTTTCAATAGCAGTTTCATGGTAATTCATTTATCGACTTAAGTTAGCATGGTAAATTTAAGAACTATTGGAGCTAAGATACACCTCTAGTGTTAGTAGTAATTGGGTAGTAATTGAGCCAAACAGTTTTTGCATGCCCTAAAGATAAGGGAAAAAAAAAAAAAGCCTGCCAACCATCTTAGCTTTTCAGATGATTTAGCTTCTAAGCCTAAATATTTATGCTGGGAAAAATGAGACAGGACTTCAGTCTATTTCTAAGTATGTGCATATATTCGTATTCAAGCTCTTCAGTAATTAGTTGATAAGTCAAGTTAGTGGCTCTACTAAATTACGGTACATTATATTTGGACACTATCACCTTTACTTTTAAGCTATTTGGGACAAAAATTATCTTGTCTTAGATCCAGCCTAAGGCCTTTTCAGCACATCCGAGCTACTGTGGTGTTCCTACTTTGTGCCCATATGACAGTATTCCACAGACCAGGAGAGAAAGATGGGTGTTTGGAAGCAAACATATGAGGGACAAAAAAAATGTGTGTATCTGCAAGCAGCAATAATGCAGAGAAGTTGGCAAGACGAGTCAATATCCTGACAGTGTGGGGAGTAGAAAAGAAATAGAGTGTAATTGGCTAAGCAATATCATGATTACTTTCTTCAAAAATTCAAATTTCTCAACACTTTTAATAGTTTGTGTTTCACAACCTGAGACTTGCCTTTGAATAAACAGACTTCCCAACAAACTTCGTAGTGCCTCAAAGAACTCTGGATGGTAACGAAGCCCAGAAAATCAGAAAGTAAACATACTACCAACAAATACTTGTTTTTATTTTCTGCAAGAAAAGTAAAATCCACATTACCACCTTCCTTGCAGTTACAGTATTAAATTTTTAGGAGCCTCCTCAATCCATGACGTTACACCCAATGCACACCATCTACTCCTTTCTGCTAGTCGCTCTCTACCATAGCCACTCGACTGCATTTCCATAACTTTCAGTGCTATTCTTGTCTGACTAATTCAACTTAAATGTGTAAAGCAACGCAGATGGTCTTCTTTAATATTACATGCACCAAGGACAAGTTCCCCTCCTCTTCCAACCAAACATGACCGACCCACATCAATACTACTATGTTCCATACCCAAGAACTTCAATGTTAAGTCCCTGCTTACATCCCTTTCATCTGAACATTGCATCACTCCAACCCTCTGTTTTCCTGTGTAACATCACTCGCACTTCTCAATCAGAAGCATGAGCTTCTGCACTGGGTATATGTCTGATAAACTCCCACAGAATTCTGAGCAAAATAATACAGAATTAAAACAAATGAAGACAAAAATTAGATTCCACAAAGAACAATCAGCTAGGAAGCAAGTTGAGTTGTTAGCAAAGCTGACACTGCTTTTACGCCACTACTTGGTCCCTCCTACCACAAAAAAAGCCTATAGTAGTTGACATCCATCAGCATAGTTTCCCTTTCCTCAGCAATATACCTCCTATAAGTATTAGTCCTGCACTAGAGAGATGCATAAAGGAGACTTCAGTGAAGTCTAAGTGATAGATTAATGTGAGCAACATCAATAAAATTAATTCCTGCAGTTTATTTCTAAGCATAAAATTGCCACAGAAAGAAAAAAAAAAAAGAAAAAAAAAAGCTTTTCACAAGCTGAAACCTATTTTTCAAGGCCATAGTTTCTTTAGGCTTTCACACTGCCAAAAAAATGAATCCATTCCCAGCCTTCTTTCAGATCTGAAATAACCGTGCAGCATGATGATCCAAGCTAATTCACACAGACACTTTCTCTCATCCTGTCACATAGAAAAGCAATGGACAAGTTTTGAGGGTTTCCACGTGTAGCACTATTCCACACACCTTTGCTGGTTTGCCTTGATGGAATCTAAATTAATCATATTTGGGACCAAGATTTGTAGTCAAGTTTACCACACCATTAACGCATTTATGGTTTATTAAGAACTCGTTAGTTGAGGAAAGCTAGGCAGGGACAGTCAGAGTGATCAGTGTGCCCAAGACCCTGACATTTGGAAGCAGGACATAAGTTTTCCTCCTGTCAGTCCAGACCTCCCTTTCCAGCAATGCCAGCAACGCCCAGGAAAGTAGCAGTCCAGTTTCCTACCAGTGTTCGCAGCAGCCCTGCGATGCTCAGCCTGCCAGCAACGAAGATTTACATGTACACCTTCTTGCTGGCAGAGAACAACACAGAAGCTTGCAGGATCCCGTAATTAAGCTGTTTCCCTCAGCAGGCAGAAATGGAAGGTGTGCCACCTTCAGATTGAGATTCATGTTTGATTCATCGATTATGCAAAAGTTCTGCTTAAGAAAGAATTAGCTACTCTTAAGATTACTTAATAATCAGGAAAATTCCTACTTCTTGTTATGGAATGATATAAACTTCTTATGCCAGGGATCCCTTGCCATGCTGATTGATTACTCTAGTTACCACTAAAGACCCCTATCCCATCACTCACTCTTTCCAGCTGCTGGTCGCCCATATCAGAGTCCTGAAAATGCCTCTACAGAAATCAGGGACATTGTGCTATGCCTGTGTCAAGCATTCCTGCCAGGAAGTCTTTTCCCTGGAAGAATCATTAAACGCTTTTAGGAAAGAGCCAACACAGGCGAAGCACAGGTAATGGGGTGGGAAACAAAATCTTACAAGAAAATCTACATTGTTCAAAATTTTTAAAAGTACCAAAGGGCAGCAACACATACCCACTGTAAGTTTTTTATGAATGCCACAAAAGAAACCCACGATGCGAGTTCTCAATATCATATTCCATGGTATGAATTCAATTACTTGCATCTCCACCCCAATCAGGAACAACATTTATGTACTCCATCTCTGTGCTGTGATTCAGCCCTAGAAAAGCATAAATCTTATTTTTAACTTCAAATCAATACTGAAGCCCAGAAGGCTAGCCTGACCTTCTGTAAGACAGACCAAAAATCTTCCCCATCTCTTTCTATATCAGGCTTCAAATCCTGCTTGAGCAGTATTACTTTTATTTATTTTGTTTAGAAACATATCTAGTCTTGATTTGAAAGCAATAAAAGGATGCTGCTTCTAATCCTGATCAATCAGCCATGACTGGGCTTGTCAGTAACACAAGACTGAATACTGCCAACTCAGGGTAGTAAAATAGAATTGAAAATAAACTGAAGAAATAAAAGCAGACAAAAATGTATGCTGTGTGGTTGGAAAAGACAGCACAGATAAAAGACAGGTTTTAAAAAAATAACAGTAAAATACTTCCTGAGGAATCTTAGGTTATTTTCAATGAAAAAAACAAGATCTTTGTGCTGGTTGAAAAAAAATCCATAATTAGAGACCTGGACCAATGGTCAAAAAATTGCACTGATCTACACATTTTCTATAATGTTTAGGAATTTATTCACATTATCTACGTGGCGCGTATACTAAAACAAGTGTCCATGATGCATAAAAGTCTTCCACAACCCACTTTCAATTGTAACTACAGTCTCCCAAAATAGCTCTCTCAATCAGTATAATGCTGATACCAACACTCCAGTGATCAATGTAGAATTTGTAATTAGATGAACACTGACAGACTCGACACTTAGTCACGTTATTAGTGGTTTAAGTACTTCTCTGGTGCAAGAACCAAAGCAGCAACTGGAGCAACAGAAGAGCAGCTGAGCATAACAGAAGACACAGTGGTAGAACAACAATCACAGAAAAACTATTTTGGTGGAACTGAGCATCATGCTGGCCAAAGTCTAAAACTAGTTTGCATCCAGTAGCAGGGAGATAGGAACATACAGTGTAAAGCACCGCAGTTAGTGCAACAAAACTCAGTTTAACAATATTTGCTGTTTTAAAAATGCCATGTCCTGTTTGGACCACAGAAGAGATAGGAAAAAAATGTATCAGGAAATTAGAGATCAAGGAGCCAAGATAAAAAAAAAAAATTTTGGATGTAGAGGCAGGTTTTTTCTTTAAAAACAAACAAACAAACAAATCTTTGTATTTCATTAGACAATACCAAGCTCTTTTAGGCTCAGATGACATACATAGGTTAAGAATGAGTATCTTAAATTCTGATATAGTTTCCTTTATCCAAGAATACCATCTGAAAATGAACAAAAAATCGTTCTGCATTTGTTACTGCTTGAACCTCATTATCTTCTAGGAACAATTGTGCCCTCAACCAGGCAGGCTACAAGAAAAGTGTACATATAAAAAAAATATGTAAAATAAATCCCTCCCCCTAAGGCTCACAATTAACTCTGTAAATCCTAAGGGAGTTACATAAACACACCTCATTTACAAATCTCAGTTTGTAAAACGAGATTTAAAATACTCCCACATGATGAAAATACAGCAGTTTCCATTAGACAGCTCACAAGAGAAGACAGATACTTAATCCGGTTTTGTAAAGCAGTATCTGAAAATGCCATCAGTGCTGCAAACACAATACTGCATGTGCCATAAACAGCACTAACTCCACACACAATTATTACAGATGCAATAACTGGAAAAGTACTATTGTTTTAAAATCCTTGGAGCAAAATCATCTTCAAGCAGCTGAGATATTCGGAAGTCCAAGCCCAGGATATGTAGGTTCCTTGCATAATACATTTTATTATACAAAATGAAAAACAGCCAACTTGTGGTCAATAAAGAATGTATTTCTTAATGACTTACAGTAATAAAATAGGTGTAAGTAGCTAATTGCATGATATAGTTAGCTGCATATAATCACATTATGTAAGTAAGTAAAAACTGATACAAATAAATTTATATAGCACATGGATGGCAGCTACTGCTCTCACACAATTGCACTTTCATAAGGGTATTTCTTTTTCAGTTATTTCAGTGAATAAGCATGGGATGTGCAGAGAAGCAGCAGCCTGCAAGCATCAGCTGACAAAGGTATTTGAATAACTTGAACAGGGAAGTGACTATTAAAGTAGTGAGATAAGTACAGAAACACACAGTCAAGTATTAAACTTCTGCACAAGAGATGGCGGTTATGCAGTCTGGCATTTCTCCGTTCTCCACATCAGCAAACTGTAGACACGCTCCTCATCTCTGCCTCACCATGCTTATTCCACAGCCTTTCTGCTTTTCTAACGTAGTTGTTTGTTGGTGCGGTGAGAACTGGCACGCGTGTGCTCAGCTGCAGCACGCAGGGGATTCATACCCCAAGTGAGAGAACACCAAGCATTAGTCCCACTTAGCAATTACAGCGCACAGCTACAAAACAAAACATGGAGCAACTAAATGGACTACGGCATATTTCTATGTGTCAGCATGCTTACAATGCATTCCCAACAGGAGGTTCCATCATACTCTAATGGGCCTTCTGTTATGGTTATTACTATTATTATGCTACCTTTCTCTCAGCCCGGACAAGCATCAAGAGCGATAAAGAAGCCCTATGCAGGCAGCGAAACAGTAGCAGTGCCGTGTGTCACTAAGCAATGACACAGACTTTTTGTACTCAAAAATGCTTGCAGCCATAACCACCTGCTGCAAGGTGTAGGCTGCTGCTCTTACATTTGCAGTGATATGTTTTCCCCCACAACACTTTGCTCCCTTAGGAGCAAAAACCAAACTACAGACCTGTTTGCCCACAAGTCAGATGATAAAAGGTGTTGATACAACAGCTCACCTGGATGCTCAGTGTTTCACTGTAAATAATCTGTGTTTTCTCTACAACAGCTTCCTTCCTCTCCTTTTTCCCCTAACACAGCTGACAAAGCCAACCTGTATAAGGCCTTTCCAAAGAGCCTTAGGGCCTTTTTCTGCAATAGATGTTTGGTTAAAGAAAACAGTATTTCCCTCAGAGCACCGTAAGTAGGTTTTCACAGCTATCCTGCTCTCCGTGCTGCAATGCAGTGCAAATCAAGAGCCAGGAAAAGCAGATGGAGAAGGGTATTTTCTTTCATGGGAACACACTAATCCTGCAGGGAACCAGAACTGAGATGATAAGTGTTGGGTTCACACCCACCCAGACAGGTGCTCAGGCCCTGACCTACCAGGCCCAAGATCTATGCCAGTGTCTAATTTCCCATTAGCTAACAATTGTTGGATGCTGGTCTTTCATCTACAGATGCTCTCTCCAAAAGCCCTGACAAGAAGTAAGCTGACAAGATGGCCCCAGTACAAGCTGTGATGTAATACAAGAATAAGCAAATGAGTAATATTGCATCTCTAAGATCAATGTCATAGGAACCCTGCAGCCAAAACCACTGGAATATTTTCACCCCACTGCTGATTTTCAAGCTATAGTCAATGCTAGGTGCTTGGCTAGGATGTGATGGTCAAGCTTCATTCTGAAGTACATTCATCAGGTCTATTGATTTCTTGCTCATTTGAAAAACAAGTTTCTGCCTTTATGGCTGACCAGGAGGGTCTTGCAAAGGCAAAATTTCAAAGCAAAATTAGAGAAATTCAAATATACAGCGTGCTGTATACTTATTCCCCATTACAACTACTGCTCCATAAAACCTAGTTACAAGCGGAAAGGAGACATTCTGTTTTTCATGCACGTCATTAAATTTAATAATCAATGAATTTGAAAGAATCCAGCACATTATTTGTCCCACCCATTCCCTGAACCAGTTCTGATAATTATATGCTGTGCTTTGTCTAGCACAGATTTGAACATCTTCCCTGATTAACCTCCATATGTTCAGTCAGTCCCATTCTCTTTGCAGAATAAAAATACATTAATCACTGATTACATTCTGCCTACAGACAATATCAGTCTCCCCTGGCAAGCTAAATATTGATGCTCATCACTTTTAGCTACTGAGAGTAGTGCTTTGGAATTTCTAGATGCTTCATTTGCTCTGAATTTGTTCTGCTGGATAAAGGGCTGGAAAAAAAAAAAAATAAAAAAGCCAGAGCATGCTAATTAAGAGTAACTTCTGCCCTTGAGTACACAGGCATGCCACTGCTAAAGTCCATGAGAGCTGTACTACTTAGACATCAGTAGATTTAAAGTTTTAATAATGTCAGAATAGGATTAATGTTACTGGATCAGTAAGGAAACTCTAGGTATATGGAGTACGAGAAGTATCAGGCCCAAACACCTCCACTTACACAAAAGCAGAGTCAATACTTTTAAAAACATAAACTGTAGAATTGGTCTTCTAACAGAAGAGATTAAGCTTTGAGGTTGATTTTATAATTGCTTTTACTCAGGAAAATAAAAGCACACACTACAGATTGATATTTCAGAAACTAGAGAGATCTCCAAGATTTCTTAATTAGATATGCCAAAAGCAAAACATAACCAAATGAAAAAGATGGAAGATGTTGGAAGCTGAATGAATGCTAGACACAGGATCTTCATTTCTTACTTTGCACTGGGATTTAGACTTCATGTGCTATGTGCTTCATGGCTATAATCCCTGAAATAAGAAATCAAGCATAATGAAGAAGATGAGAATTCCCTTCACAAACGAGTGCTACTTAAACCTACGTATGGCATAAGAGAAGCATGGCAAGTTCTCACAGATGTCATTTAAACGATAGTATTTAATTGTTTACAGAGAGCCCTAGATAAGGGCAACAAAATAGGTGATAGTGTGTCAGGAAGTGTACTCTGCTGGGAATCAGAACAAACCCCCAGATATTTCTGCTTTATCCATGTCACTGTGTAGCAAGAAAGTCACAGCTAGGAACTTACAAGTATTCTACTTAAATGTCACAAATACCAGCAGATAAACTACATAAGTTGCTCCAAAAACAATAATTCCTATTTATTTCCACAGAAACCAGAATAGATACAAAGAACAAAATAGCACTATTTTATAGAGCAAATTCTCAACCACAACACGCTTTATTTCAACATAGTCACAATCATTTTGGCCAACAATGATCAAGAGCCTGCATGCTGAACTTGTCAAAATCTGAACAAGTGGAGGTGACCCACTGCTTTGTAGCTGCTCATAGCAGCATTGCTGCTAGGAAGATGTTGCCCATGCAGTCCAACTTTCACTGTGGTCACATCCACTGTTTGGTCTTCATCAACATTCAGCAAACATCAATGAATGTCAATGGGTGTCATTTCTTCTGCATGGAGGAATTCAATGACACATCTTTGCTTCATCCACATTTACATATCAGATGCCATTTTGTCAGACTGCTCCTCTGCTGCCAACTGTCACATGGCAACAACATGTAAGGGAATATTGGTGGGAATTTTCAACTTCTACCACCATTCCACCAACATTCGCCTCTAATATCATGAGCCAACATTACAAAGTAAGAGACATTACTTTCAGAGCAGCCTCTCGTAGAATATGATCACGTACTGTTTTTACTTTGAAGTATTCTGGCAAAACAAACAGTAACTGAGCAGCAGGATAGTTTGAGTTACTTCACAATTCCTAATTTTTTTTTAGAATTTTTTATTTTTAAGAAAAAAATAATCATAATTGAGGATGCCAACATCATTTTAGTTAGCAATGTCAAGGAAAATGGAAGAAGAAATGCTTTAAGGATCATTCAGATGATCACATAGAACAACTCTTGCAGCGTCTCTCGACAAATTCAGTGAAATATTTAGACAGCAATCTACCATTTCCCCACAGAGAGAACAACTGCTGTTTTGTCACATGATCTGTGTTGTCATGTAACCTATAGAACCACAAACAGGGGCTGTGGAGCACCATGCTTCAGTTCAACATCTTGCACCACCATAAGGACACTTGAAGTCCTACAGGACTCCAGCATTAGGAAAGGGGCAGAGAGACCGACAGATGTACCTACATTAGTTTCAGTGTACAAGTATTCAAGCAGGTCTGTCTTTGTCAATGTACCATCAAAAATAACAACACTGGCCTACATAACACGCAACTGTACATTGCTGTTAAACTGATGACTGACTCTGCACATATTCTTATACTTATGATCCCCTGGTAGCATTGCCTGGATAAACACCAGAAAAAATGTGAAGGTACAAAGTAGTATGTTCACTGGGAGAACTGGACAAGTAAGATAGTACTTGCATCTCCATTGCAGCATACTAGTTGCTCTTGCTGCTACCTAGAATGGTACATCCACTTGGCAAACACACACACACACACGAATAAATGAGCGTTTCTAGAAACTCTGCATTATTGATGAAGCATTTGTTTAACAAGTTTCTTTAAGACTGTCAAAACTGATGACCTAAAGTAAAGTGCTGACTTCCGAGGCATTATGTATTGATAAAAGCATAAACAATAATAGAATTTGGAGTGGTTTTTCTCTGTAATGTTATTCAATGACTCAAGCTAACACTTAAAAAGATCATTTGAATTATGTTGGTCTTATTCCTGGAAGGAGAAATACTCATTTTTGGCAGTTCTTCTGGCATGGACATGTCAGGAAGGAAGAAAGGAAGAAGAAAAGAAGACAGACAGAAATAGATCTGGTTCATTTGTGGAACCCCATGGGAAAAATAACGTCAGTATAATATACAATCAAGTATATAAATAAATTGCCTATATGAAATGTAATTTTGGATGCTGATCAGTTCTAGGAATTAGAGCAGTTCGTTAAACACTATTAAACAGAAGCAATCAGAACTAGAAGGTTGAGTCTCAATCCTGAACATTGGTATCTACATGTAAGAAAGCATAAGAGAGCATTTCCATCTACTAGTATACATGGAAATGACACTGCATCAACACAGTTCTGGTAGTACAATTCTGCAGGAAGAGAAGACTTCAGGTGGCAATTTTCAAAAAGGCCTAAAACAATTTCCCAATCCTTCAGAATTTCAATGGGAACTCACACTCCTGAGATGTTAAACTTATAGAGGATGCTAGATTATAGTCTTCCAGGTGCTGGGTAGCAGATGCAACTTATTGCTGTGACCCAGAAGGACTGTTAGAGTGTCTCTGCCTAGTTTTCAAATGCTCAGCCACAATGAATACATGGTTTCACTTAACCTGTCACATTTAAGTATAACCTAGCTTGAACATAAGGTTTCACATGGATACCTCCCAGCATGAAACGCAACACATCGCTTTCTCCCAGTAATGTTCAGGTCTGCCAGAAGACCATTTAGGTGTAAGTTTAGAACTGAAACAATCTTAAATTAGTCTGAGGTTCACACTTACAATGAACTAGTATGTTCAGATTATAATGGAAGTAGCAACCATATCATTGCAGGCCTGAAACTGAGCGTCCTGAATTCAGTAAGGATTGCTTTACTTATTTCAGCTTTGACTCATTTATATAATCAATGGATATACAGATGGTGTATAGTCAGTGGATATATAGATGGTATGTATATATATACACACATACACACACACGAGCTTGGCAAAAATAATTTATATTGGAGTAATGAGAGAAAGTCACTCACCTTATCCTGAGCTCGCGAGATGAACTCCAATGGAGCAGATCTCCAGAGAGATCCTTCCCCACTGGCAGTCAGCTCTTAAATGGGTCTAGGAGAGGTGGAGCCAGGCTCCACCCCTTCCTGCAGCACAGGTGATTTGCCTTCACCTGTGCTCCCGCAGCTGACTCATTGCTCACCTCAGGTGATCAATCAGAGGTTCAGGCCGTGATTCAGCAGCCCTGCACAAACTCATTCCCATAAATAAGTTTTTCCAATTTGAAGACTGACTGCCTTCCCTCCTGTTTTGCAGGAATGAAAGACCAAGCCTTGCGAGTTAAACTCGAGTTTTCATTTTGTTTGTCATACAGGGCTGCATATGCTCCTATAGCAGCTCTGCTGGCCTCAGAGATGGTGACAAGTTTTCTTAACGTGGGCCTCAAACCCCAAGCCTCGTGTCAGGATACTAGCAGGGAAGAGCAACTGCGCTTCTCAGTGGAAGACTGGCATAGTTACATAAGACAAGACACGAAAAAGGTTCATCTTTTCTTTTGTCTTGTGAGTCAGTACAGAAGCCAACCTGACTTTGTCCATTTGTAGCAAGAAACCACCACCCTAAAACAAAAAGGGACAATATGGTGTTACCACGATAGAATAGCTATTGAAAATTTGTTTTCTAAGTATAACAAGCAGTCTGTTTAACTTATTTAGTTCCAAAACACATACCTGGTATTTCTGATCTCAAAAGAAATCAGATAGCAAGACGCATCATGATCACTGAATTTACTCCAAACAAAAGCCTTTTTGTTTCCCTGGTCAGTGGCTAATTGCCAATTTGTTTCATGAACAAAATCTGACACACACACACACACAAAAAAAAAAAAAACAACAAACAGAATCCAGCTAATAAGTGTAGAGGATAACAAAAGAACACAGATAGTATTAAGCTTAAGGCAGAGGTGCTCTGCCAGCAAGCATCGATGTACTAAACACAATCTCATCTTCTCTATTTTCTGATTTTTTATACTTTTTTTTTTTTTTTTTTCCAGATTACTTCCCTCAAGGGCAAATGTATTCCATCCCAAATGGACCCTCATTGGTAACATGATAACAAAATCAGTGTTTCAGTCAAAAGAGAAGAGTCTTTTTCCTTCTCTGTTCTTTGCTTTTTGTGCATTGATATAAAGATCAGAGTCATCTGCATGAATGAGATTTAGAATTCTGATGAAAACAATAAGATACTAAACACTTTCTGGCCCTCCCAAATTTGTATTCAGCCTCTTCCTTTGTTAAGGCTGTAATGATACTCCCATTGGTATTCAACGGATTTATGCAAACAAGGACTCTTCTGTCAAAAATTAGAGGTTTAATGCAGACACAGGCTCTTAGGTTGTGTAAATTGCTGGCACCGAAGAGGATGCAACTTAGTATTTTGATGCATGTCAGCTCTCTGATACAGATGAGATGGTCTTAGTAACATATCTCTGCAACCGTAGCAGAAAATACTGTATCCGTGTACAGCCAAACTGTAAAATTACAGAAAAAGTAACAGAAGAGGTTACTTGAAGCAATGGTTATAAGAAAATTTGAAAATGAAATCAAATCACAGCCTTCTGCTTAACTGTAAATGCAGCATTAATTTGCCACATACTCTCTGTGAAACATCATCCACTTGCATAAAGTGGACTTAAATGAATAAAAGCCCGCCATCTTCACCTGCTGTGTGAACACTAGATACTCCTCATGCATGTTACATGTTCACAGACGTCACAGCTCCCAGGAACAGGAATTCTCATTTTAGATCTAGCAGTCAAAATAAAAAAAAACTGGTCAACATTTATAGCTGTAGAGCGTCAGCCAGAGAGCAAGCACTTATCACATGCAATGTGGCAGCTCCTCCATCACTGAGGGCATATCCTGCCTCCCTTGGGGAACTTGTGCTGTTTATTTCAATGGGCAAAATTCAACCACTTGAGTTGAAATGAGCAAAATTTAAGCATGACTTACTCCCTCACACTGACTATTGATAGACAAATCCGGCTGCGTTAGAGAAATTCTATCAGCACTTGCAGAGATTTTGTCATCTGCACTCAGTGACACACTCTCAAGAACGAAGAATGGGTCTGTTTTGCTGGCTTAACACTTCTTTCCAAAACGAGTTTGATGCTGTGAGTGAGGAAAGAGAGAGTTGATTAAAAGCTGTGTTGAAATGCATGCAACAGAGAGCAAGATCTGTAGAGCTCTCACACCTCCATCCACTTTCTCCACAAGCAACCAATGGCATTGAACAGAAAAACCATTACATCATCAGGACAGACTCCAATTGGCTGTATTCTGGATGCAGTTTCTGACCCAAAATATATGGGTTAGATAAAAACGACACCATTCCAAGTGTATGCTTTAAGTAGCACATTACACCTTACAGATGTGTGGTAATTTCTGCAACTCTTTTGAATAAAGATGAGTTAAGATTTGCCTGAATATTGTACATATTTTAAAGCTTGAAAATACTCACAAGACCTGATTTTGTATTTACTTTCTAAAGCGTTTGTGCATCTGAATTATACCAGCATAAATGCTCGAAACAGAATTTCCAATGTGCACATTTGCCAAAAATGAGTATTACAAACAGTTTTTAATGCCAAGATGCCTGTAGAATATTATTTAAGCTACATGTGCACCTTACTAACTAAAACAGTACCAAATGACTAACCTCAAATACCACTCATCTTCACAATTCAAACAGCACATAAATGCCAGCAGAATTGAGTTTATGTTCAGTGCATTAATATAAAATAGAGTTTACTGAGTAACCACTACAAGAAATCAAGAGCTACTCATAGATTTTTGGCATCATTAAAAAAAAAAAAAAGCTATCTGCAGGATAAATCATTGTAAATTATTTACTCAACTCTAGTACTATCATAGTGGTTGCAAATGAAGACATTGAGGCACACAGCATAGTGTACAAAGGGCTCATTCTGCCAAGAGAATTAGGACCAAATACTTAAGGAAGCTAGCATTCAAATCTGATGAAACTAAGGAAAAAAAAAAAAAAAAAAAAAAAAAAAAAACAGGTTCTATTCCTTACTTCTTTTTGCTCCTAATCTCCATTCCCTCTATACATAAAAAACACAATCCATATACAACATGCAAGATCCCGAGTACTTAGATATCCTGAAAAAATGATTCTTATGCATAAGATGCAGAAGAGAAATCCATGAACATAGATAAATACAATGATAATTGCATCCTTTTTTCCTGAGCTGTCTTTGAGCTGGCTTACAGCTCATTAAAGTTACAATCACTTCTGGATTCAGCACCTAGTCTGCCTATTACTGATCCCCTTACTTGCTCTTCCATATGCTGATGTAATCTAAATAAATCTGATCACCAAACATTTTCTGTGATGGTGAGAAACAGTGACTGTCTGGAGTTCTGCTCATCTCGGTCAACACAGACACTACTAGGACTAACAACATAGAAATACTTAAAGAAAAATTTGGCTGATTTTGCCATCTTTAAATACCATAATCAAGATTATGCAGCATGCAATCATATCTTCAAACTTGCATTTTCTTTTCCAATGTTAATAGAAGGCAGGAGTTGTCTCACAAATGTCCTCGCCACACTATATTTCTATACCTCCTACACAGGACCCCAACACTCATCTACTTGACCTCAGTTTAGCTGCAGAAGACTTAGCTGTTTATAACTTTCAGTCTTAATTAGGCAGACAAAAGAAGTTTTCTTAGATGATCAAGAGAGCTTCAGTGGCGAATAAGATGTTAAAGAGTAGGTGATGGACTCTAAAACAGCGTCTCTGATCTCCATCACAAGAGCGGCATTCCTTTCAAGTTCCTCGCTGGCCTGCCTCACTATTAACCTCCTCTAAGCAGAGAATTAGCTATTTATTCTCAGTCTTTGTTCCCTTTCTCAAAGACTCCTCCTTTCAATGTCTATCCAAGAACCCTCAGCAGTCTAATCTGAATGCGTATAACAAAATCCTTTTGAAAGTCAAAATAAATTCCTGGTACTGATTAGAATAGAGAAGCTCCTATTTTGATCACATACAGAACTTTGAAACTCGTAGCACAGATGCAATCCTAATTATTGTGGCTGTATGACTTAACAGCACTATTAGAAGCATAACCAAATGACCTCCAGACCCTCCAGTGCTATCTTTGGATAAAAAGCAAGCTTTGTCCTTGCAGTGTCCCAACACAGGATCACTCCATGGCTAGATCTCCAACTCTCCAATCTTTTAGCTGAATACATCCCAGCAATTTCTTAATTGACAATTAAATTCCTATTCATCTCATCTTGGGATCTTCTGTCAAAGATGTGTGACAAAGAAAACACAGATCATAAGAACCCACTATAATATCATACTTCCTCAATTTATAAGGAAATGTTAGAAACCAGGAAAACAGTTTACTAAAATCCCCAAAATTTGAAAGCCAGCAAATTGAGCAAACCTGACAAAGTAACAGAGAGCAACAAGATCTTTGTTAATACTATAACAGTACCAGTATTTGTAATTTGTCACAAAGAAAACTGGGAATTGCCTGAAGCGCAATTCCTTCTACACCAGCACGTGTCTTGAGGAATAAAACAAACTAGACGCACTAGAATTGGGGTCTTCAGTAAAGCAGAAGTGAACTCTATTTGGAACAAAATAAATGTAGTAGAGTTAGAGTCAACTAATTCAATGCCTAAGGACGAAACCTTATTCCCAGCTCCTGTACATCACAAAATGCTAACAGAACATTTGTCTGTCTCCCATCGAGCAAAAGCAAAATACCATGACTTCTCTCAGGGTGGTATTAAAGGCAGTTGGTGCTTAGTTAGAAAACTGGCAAATGTCTTCTCCTGTTTTGCTCAAAGTCACCCTGTCAAAGCAGCATGCGGGTAAGAGGCTGTATGGAAAAATAGGCACAGGGAAAGCAAGAAAGATGCAAAATGCATCCCATCAGCCTGGCAGCGTCTGATAAAAAGCGATCCTTACATTTCCTTCAATCATTGTGCTATTCTGACAGAAAGATATAATATGTGTAAGATAGCAAAGCTCTTTGCTATTTTATAATCCATTAGAAAACATTTCACTGATCATTAAAATGCAGCCACGGGACAACAGGACAATGCATGATGAAAACCTCACAACAAAGAAATGAGCTGAATGTGAAGAAATTACTTTCAAGACTCAGTGTTTGCCCTGGATTTCAGCAATATATCATGTGAAAGTGGCAACTCCATCAGCAACCCTCAATCCGCTTAGCACTGCCTCAGAGACATGGCTTCAACTTGGTCTAAGTGGAAAGCATTGGATCTATTGAGCCAATAGGACTTCTTCCTGCCATACACAAATCTTCTCCAGGCATCTTCCGTCCAAGTATTGACCAAGCATAGTCTGTCACATTCGATGAGACAAGAGGCCACAGAAGTGAAAACGCTTAATCTGGTCTGCGAGCGATCAGACTTCCTACAGCATGGCACAGTGTTACAGGAAAGCTGAGCTGTGGAACATTGCATTCAGGCTTGATAATCAAGTAAAACTGTCATTCAGGATTTACTATACTCCTGTGCATGGTTATCCATTATCTGCAACACAGCCTGAACTTATTAAATTACTTCATATCTTCAGTATTATGCTATTGTTTATTACATAGCAGTATGAAGGAATGCAGAAAAAGTCATTTTCTACTAATGCTGAACAAGGAACATTATTAGATTAAGGACAGAACATTACCCTTGAAGCTTTCCTCTCAGCTTTGTGTCACTGCAGAACATCTAGTTTATACACTTATCCCTGATGCCTCCTGCTGTAGATTTAAAGAACCAAGGCAAATTACTCCCATCCCTCCACTACCACTGTGGGAGAGGCACAGAGAAGTAAGTATGTTAATTTTGGAAACAAGCTAGAAACGTACGTTGGTGTCATATTGCTGAGAACGCAGAGAACAAAAGGCAAGTTGGTTCCCACCACACATCTATAAGATGAAACAGGCAGAAATGTGCTAGGATAAAAGTGTGTTTGCACAAAAAAAAAAAAAAAAAAAAAAGAAAGAGGTGAAAATTGATACACATGTAATAGCAGCAGCTGGGTGATAGACCGGAGGAAAAATATTTTTCAGACACAGTCCCAGAACTCCTGTTTCAGCATTTCAGAGATGATGCATAGGCACAGGAGGACAAAGGCACACGAGCCCAGAAGCCCCCACCTCTACTCCTCCCTCCCGTCTCAGGTGAAGGAGTTTAGTTTCTGGCATTTGTTCACAGGTTCCTCTTCTCGTTGTCTTTCCGTGTGACAGCTAGTTGGCTGCTTGCACCAAGGGCCGCAGTTGCACAAACATCATACAAGTAGCCTTGCTAAGGGCCTGATCTCCACAGTTGCACCAAAAGAGCAAATCTTGTTAAATTCTCTGGTCCCCTTTGCTTAACACACAGACATATAGTGACAAAGTTTGAGTAGAAGTGAAGCCCAACCAAGGCCACTTTCCAAGTCAAAGCCAGCAAGGTGATCTCAAGCAATAGCAAGTGCTGTTCTGTTCTGAGAACTCTGTCCATAGTTTTGTGATGGGGGTAAAAAAAGATCTTCATGAAGGTGCCCATGTCTTCCCCATCATTTAACCCCATGACATGGCAAAGTCTACATCCAAAGATATGGATGTAATCTTTTCACTCAAGTGCTTGCATGTGCTACAGTCTTGTTATCCAAAAACTTCCTGGTCAAACAGCACTAGAAAAATTACACTATTTGTCAATCGTATTCAGAGTGCTCAGTATCTGCAAAGTGCAAAGAACTGATACTAAAATGCTGATAATAAAATGCTATAGAAATAAGGATAACTTCTCAAACCTAACTAAGCTTTTTCTGACTTCTGCTCACTTCATTTTATCAAATAAGGAGGAGGTTCTGCAAAGAATGCATTCACTAACCTCAAGGTCCTAGGCTGTCCTTGGGTTATGAGAAGGGGTAGCCAGGTGAACATTGTTATGATACACAGAAATTTAAGCTGCTTTTCTTTATGTCCATGGCAGACAGTGCACAGGAGGAAGATACAAAGACAGCACATCAGCACATGTCCATCTAGCCTCTCATGGAAGGAGAAGCTGCATCAGGACTTTGGAGGAAACATGGAGACCATTTCACAGAATCACAGAATTTCATGGGCTGGAAGGAAGTTCAAGAGATCACTGAGTCCAAACCCCATGCTAAAGCGGGCATTCTACAATAATTTGCACAGGCAGGCATCCAGATGGGTCTTTAATATCTCCATAGAAGGAGACCTCACAGCCTCTCTGGGCAATCTGTTCCAGTGCTCCATCACCCTTACCAGAAAGAAGTTCTTCCACATGTTAATATGGAACTTCCTGTGTTCAAGTGTTAGGCCACTACTCCTTGTCCTACTCAAATACACCACCGACAAGATCCTGGCCTCATCCATATGCCATCCACCTCCCTTTAGATAATTATAAACATTTACCAGATTCTCCTCTCAGTCTTCTTTGCCCCACGTTGAACAGATGCAGGTTACCCAGTCTTTTAACTGTGGCTTGTTGGATGGTTTTTTTTGTTGTTGTTGGTTGGCTTTTGTGGGTGTGGTTTTGCTTTACCCCTCCATTTGTTTCAGAATTTCATGCCCCTATATCCAACAGAAGTTTCAGGTTGCTGTTACATCACTTAGATTGATGCTAATCAAGTGTCCTCTCTCTTGTAACTTGTATCTTGTAACTTGTAGAATAAAGTCTGTCCACTGCAAATATTTTATTTCCTTTCTTACTCCCTTGTATGACAGACACCAGCCTGGAAATACTGGATAACACCCAATATTTTTGATGTCAAAGAAACACTTTGTTCAATCAAGGTCCTTGTTTCACTCAAGAGCAAGTAGTATAACTGCATGTCGTGCAACTCATGAGTCAGCATTGCAGGCTCTTGGGCCCTCCAAAAGCATTAAGCAAATAAAAGCAAAATTAGGCACACAAGCTTTCCATTTATAACTTCACGTCTCAAGGAAAAGTACACAAAGGAGCAAGGGCAGAAAAGTAACCTTTTTCCAGCAAACACAGCAACAGACACATTAATGACAGAAAGGGGATAATTTATCATCCTTCACTCATCTTCCACAAAAAAAAAAAAAAAAAAAAAAAAACCAAAAAACTAAAGAATAGCATAATGTTTACCCAAAGCACAACCATCTCAGCTGCTGGCAGTTTTATTAGCTGAGTATCTTAAATCTGGTTGCTTAAAGATGATAGACCTGCTCTTCAGCAGTCCTCCTTCTTCCCAGCAGATGTGATACTCAACCAACTGGCAAAAATACAGATAACTGCAAAAATAAATACAGAAAATATTTCTCACTGCATGAACAGCCCTCAGAGGCCATAACTGCTTCTGTCCTACATTCCTTCCATGCCCATGCTGGAGCTAGGGAAGTGAAAGGAAATGCTTTCTTCAGCTTTCTGTTCCAGTGTTGAGAATAAGGAAGAAGTACAATGCAGGAGATGTTATGAGGGTCTGGATAACATTTTAGCCAGATGTTGTGACTTCTGTAAGCCAAACAGAAGGTCTTATAGAACCAAATGATCCAGACCTAAACTCAGCAAATGCTATAAACACATCTTAGTACCCTAGAAACGCATCTTATCAACATTGGTGCTGACTGCCACAGTATAAATAAATTGAAATCACACAGCAGGTCTCTTAAGAGATAGATAGTACCTTCAGCCTGCTCTCACTCTTTGAAATGAACTCAGTGAGGAAAGTCCACCCTCCCAAGCGACACTGACAGAATGAAGCTATTTCAGGACTTCCATGCAAAGAGAAAGACCTTGTTTCGTAAGTAAAAACAAGGGACAGGAGACAGGAGTGGAGATTTTTACAGCTTTCTGGATTAGAGTCGCAAAGAACTTGAAAATCTGAAAACTGAAAGGAGCAGACACTCTCACAGACGGAAGCAAAATGAAACTGCCACAGATTGCTCATTGCAACATGCAAGAAAAGAGATCAAGTATTCTAAAGTAACAGACAGGAAAGTGGAAATAGTTGCTGTGCACACCATCAGTATGCTGCAAACCAAGATAAAATATGGGCAATGTCTATTCTACCATCTTCTGGACTTTTCAGATTATACCATGTGTTGGAAATGCACGTCTGCTTTTCACATAAAATGGATAGTAACTACTTGAAAAGCAAATTTGAGTGATCCACAGGGTAGAAACTGATTAACATGGAGCTCAGTATATGAATTTATTAGTTCATTGCCACATGCCTGTTTCACACTGTTACACTGGTATAACATTCTTTACCTCCATTGCTGTGAGTCTGGAAATTGAACATTCATTTAGTGCTAACAGTAACAGCATTTCCAGCTAGAAACTCCTGAAACAAATGAATAATTTGCACTGAAATACTGGGCTTTCAGAAAAAGCACTTCTTCCGTTTTACCGGGTTACTCACATCTGTCTCATTTGTATTTAAAAGGAAAGAAACTGGGATCATGCAACAATCTTTCAAACAAAACTCTGCTACCTTTCCACAGCGAAAGGTAAAGGCGTGAATCAGTAATGGGCTGCTGATCAATTTTTGACAAACTGATATTCTCATGACAGATTAACAGGGTATACATTTGACAATTCATGCAGTGAAAGACATGGGCAAATATGCAGGAATAAACACTTTGGGTGGAACTTCTTGCCTTAGAATCATCCATACAGGATCTTTTTCAACTATTCTATTTGTGACAAGTTAATGTCCGCCTCATTAACATAGGATTGATGCAGAAATGGATATTTCAGCAGATCATCGTTGCACTCTATTTTTCCCTGACTAAAATACAGGCAGTTTTAACTCTGGAAAGAGGAACTGCACAAATCCCCTAAGAATTGTAACAAAGCTTATTGTTACTAGTATTAAATAGCAGCCAAAATGGTAGCAATGACACATTTTTTTTTTTTCTTTTTTTCTTTTCTTTTTTCTTCTCTTCAACTTTTCCTGATGTAATTCTTCGACCAAAGAGTGTCAGGAAACTACCTTAGAGCACTACATAGACCACTCCAAAAGTAACGTTGCCTATTTATTTCCATGGAAACCACAACAGATACAAAGAGCACAATAACACTACTTAATAGAGCAAATTCTTAGCGGCAAAACAGTTTGTTTCAACGCAGTCACCACTATTAGCTATGCATTTTCACCAGCAATGAACAAGAGCCTGCATGGCATGCTTGTCAAAACCTGCACCACTGGAGGTGACCCACAGTCACTGTTGCCAGTACTGACACACCCCACTGCCTCACTGTGCTCACCTCCACTGTTTGGTCTCCATCAGTGTGCAGCAAGCATCAGTGAATGACAGTGGGTGCCATTTTTTCTGCACAGAGAAATTCAGTGACACACCTTTGCTTCATCTGCACCCCCATACCAGACACCATTCTGTCAGACTGCCCCTTTGCTGCCATCTGTCACACAGCAACGACATGTAAGGAAATATTGGCAGGAAGGTTTAACTTCTACTGCCATACTACCAACATTCACCTCTGAACACCATGGGCCAACATGAGAAGAAAAAAAAAAAAAAAGAACCCTCAAAAAGAAAACAACCTAAGGCATAAGAACATTTCTACAGAAATACCATTACATCACTAAAATTTCCACTAAATATTGACTTGTTAAAACTCAAGGTTAAATAACATTTGCTGCAATTATGCAATTTCTTTATTTCAGCTCCATTAAGCATGGAGGGGAAAATATGGAAGTGTTTCTTGTTCTGTAACTTTTCATAGCTGTTACTAACAAGCACCTAGATAAAAAGCAGTGCTCTTTGCAGTCCTAAATGCTGTACACAATATTTAATTCCAGGGAGCTCTCTGGACAGCATTAACAGGCAAAACTGTCTTTCAGATCTTTAACCACCTTCTGATAAGAAAGCTGGGTTGAAAATAATCTCTCAGAAAGGAAAACTACCTTGAAGACTGCAGATGAAAATTCAGATAAGGAAATGAGGAAAAAAAAGTGTAAAAAATACCACTTAAGAAGACAACAACCACGGAAGAAAAAAAATAACACGTGGTAGCCTAATTCACATTTTGTAGAATATAATGCAAGCAGCCTGCAAGGTTCAGCACAAAAAAATACTGGCTTGACATTTAAAGAGCCAATGAAACAGGTTTTTCTGTGCAGAAAGTTTTCTTGAAAATCAGACAGCTAGAAGCAGAGGAAGAGAACAGGCGCAAGAGGAGTTGCCAGAGCTTTAAATGGCTACAGGCACAGTACCACATATTAATCCAGTTTAATACACAACTAAATCCATCGCTTTACCATAATAATACCTTATTTCTCAGTCACTGAACTGAGAGTCACTAATGCAAATGATGGATGACGAGGTAAGTGTTAGTGAATGCACGGGAGATGAACAAACCTATAGAATGAGTGAAGTGGAAGAGTCTTAAGAATGTGATATCTCTGGCTGGAAACATGCAAACAGCTGAGCTCTGGAGCTCATCTTTTAGTCCACCATTTAAAAAGAAAGAAGCAGGAACAAAGGACTGAATGTGCTGCATACCTCCAAGAGGTCTGGAGATCTCCTCTTCATAATCAAATGCAAGGACATTTGAATTATTTTCTAAATGTGCACTAATTATTTAGAAACAAAACAACCTCTCATCCAAGTTTTGTTTTCTGCTATGAAGTCCAGGTTTATGCACTTGAATTTATACACTTTTGAACACTGGCATGTGTCTGTCTGAAATTTCAAAATATGTTTGTCAGAACACATTTTCTAGGAGCAGACTTAATTGTTGAGTATTCAAATAGTTCAGATAAGATGCAAAACTACAAATAATGTGACTTCTTACATCTTTCTTTCCAGGACATTAAGGGTGTGTAAAGATAAAGTGTAAAAATTAGTACAAGTGGAAAATATATATATGTATGTTTTTAACATATAGGCATTTTTAACAATTTATGCAATTATATCAATATTTTGCACTGAAACCATGCACATGTCTGAATACCAACTCCTGTAAGATACATCTCTGTTAACATCATTTAAGTGTCATGTTTTAAAACTTGAAATTTCTTTTCTCAATAGCAGTAACAGAACACGTGCGCTTGCATAGGCTCAGAGATGTTAATGTTACCAATTGCCAAAAGAGTTTTACGTAACTCTAATACATGATTATTTTCTTTTAGAGTTACAGATTATCCTAAGGGAGAACAAGAGCCAGTCCAATTACTTCTCATGAGTAAATGGTCTGGTGATTTCAAATCTATTTCCTCTTTCTGACTCAGTCACAAACCAAACTCATTCTTTGCCAATACGTATAAGTTGTTTGCAAATTATTCACTGAATAATTTATACGAAGGAAATTCACCCTAAGGGTTTGTCTGCAAGCTTGTTTGCTTTTACTGATCCTTACCTATTATCCACTATGTTTATGTGCAGGCTCCCAAATCACACAACATTATTTCAGCTCCCTACATGTATGAGTGAAAGTAAGCTGCTGTTTCAATTGTTTTCAAGAGGAAAAACAAATCACGAATTGGGAATAGCCAATCTTTTTGCTAGTGAGATGTGATCTTTGGCCAGCTGTTTAGAAGTCGACAATATTCACCCAGAAAGAACATCAAGGAGTGTGACCAAACTAACTACAGTCACAGGGCTGGCAGTGAGCCTCACCAAAAGGCAAATCCTATTTCAGTTATGCACAGTGGGAATAATGCTAAATTATAACACTGGTGTGAGAAGCCTTCTCTTTTCAAACCTTGCTGAAGCACCAAGGAATGGGCTAGATACTGTGAGACTCAAATTTTTCTCTGGTTCCTGAAGCCCAGAAGCACTTCCCGGACAGCCCATCTCTCTACTGCAATCAGTCAGGCCACAGCACTTGGCATACATTCATCAGGCAGTTCTTTGGCTTCACTGCAACGCCATGGTTCTTGGTGCTGTGTCACCACTGTTGTGCTGGGCTGATGATGAATCAGAAGACCCTCCCAGACAAGCACAACACACACACCAAAAGCACATCGTTGATTTTGAAAGGCAATACATTCACAGAACTTAATTACTCATGAAGCTTACTAGTTTAAGACTTCTTACCCAAGCCAAGAGACAGAAGGAACAGAGTAGGAGAATCAAGTAGAGGCCTCCGGAGAGACAAACTGGGGCACTGTGACACAAAGAATGCACTCTGTTCAAAACTAGGATTTAACTGTAGTTCAGGTAATTGTTCAAGATGACACTGCACTAATCAATTTACCAGCTATGCTAAAGGCAAGAACTTGCCTTGTTGTGAGTGCTGGAGCCCTTGAGTCTGCAAAGCAGTATGCTCTGGCTATTTAGAAGTAACAGCAGCAACTCTCACACTCCTCTGCATTAAGATTAGATCAAGACATCCAGCACTGGACAGGATTATGTCCCCAGGTAAAAAACACCTGAGGAACGCCATTTCCCTCTTAACAGATCCCACAGCCTTCCTTAGCCTTTGACCCAAACCCAGACTGCACCACAAGAGATAATTATTTTAGAATATTTTATGAAAATAAGCATGTTATGACTTAAATGCTACACTCAGGCACCAGTGAAATAGCCACATATTTGCTGGAAGCCGTTTTCTCCTATCCTTTATGTGTGCACATAATAGAAATTTTTACCCTGGAATTATGTAATGATAGCAATATTGACTCCCATTTCAGTCTACAGAAGATTAACAGTCCCTTGAGGGTTATATTGACCCTGGCTTCACTCTCAACAATATTTACCTCTCAGGTCAATGAATCTTGATGCTGAATGCAACAGAAGTCAATACCTGCTTATTACTGTTCAAATAAGAATTACTGAGAAGGTTTATGAACACAAGGCTGGTCCCTGCCAACACTACAGCAGTTAAGGCATCTGTCAATGATTCCATTATGTCTCTCTTTTTTTCCAGGTCTTCATAACTCACTAGTAAAACTTGTTCCAAGTAACAACAACAAAAAAAAGCCAACTATCTGAATACTCAACAATTCAGTCTCAAGTCTGCTCCTAGAAAACATGTTCTGAGAAGCATATTTTGAAATTTCAGACAGACATATGCCAGTATTCAAAAGTATATAAATTCAAGTGCATAAACCTGGACTTCATAGCAGAAAACAAAACTTGGATGAGAGGTTGTTTTGTTTCTAAATAATTAGTGCACATTTAGAAAATAATTCAAATGTCCTTGCATTTGATTATGAAGAGGAGATCTCCAGCACCTCTTGGAAGTAAGCAGCACGTTCAGTCCTTTGTTCCCACTTCTTTCTTTTTAAATGGTGGACTAAAAGATGAGCTCCAGAGCTCAGCTGTTTGTATGTTTCCAGCCAGAGATATCACATTCTTAAGACTCTTCCACTTCACTCATTCTATAGGTTTGTTCATCTCCCGTGCATTCACTAACACCTCTTCATCCATCATTTGCATTAGTGACTCTCAGTTCAATGACTGAGAAATAATCTGCCTCACAGCTGAGCTTTCACAGGCATTAAGATTTATAAGGCACTGAAGCTTTGAGCAAAAACCAAAAAAACACCAGTATAACAGAAAGAACTTCAGCATCTTCCAATTGCTAACTGCCCCCAAAATTAGATAACGTATAGGGGGGTAGGTCTACACATGACCTTATGGTCCTCTGACAAATTAGCATACTGTGTGATGGAGATGAATTTTATATAAGGTCCAATACCATTCTAGAGGCTGTGATGTTTCTCTAAGGACTGATTTTTGCGTTTTTGTTTAATAACATGCCTACTCTTCAATCTTCTGCTAGAGACAGAAAAGGGTGTTTCTAACTGTTATAGTTAAGCATAAAAACACTGAATAGATTTTCCTAGTCAGTTAACCATATTCTTGAGGGGAAACATAAGGTAGTATAATTATTAAAATAGCACTCTCAGTAATATTCACATCTTTATCACATCAATCCTTTGAAAAAAAAAAAAAAAAAGATTTATAGCAAAAGACACATTTCTCCTTCGCAGAACAAAGCCATCTGCCTCAAATATACCATCAGCCTCCACTAGATGAATCCAAACATACTTTAAAGCCCTGGAGTAACCATTAGAATGGAAATTGGACACTGCTTGTCATTTGCAAAGCCTTCTTAACTAGAGAGGCTTCCCATTTGTTCAATTAAATGTTTGTTCTGCAATACACTTTATGAAATCTACCTCCAAACAGTGAGGATTGAAATAATATTGCAGACATGCAGCACAACTGGTCCATTTAGAGAGCTACCCTCAGCAATATATGAAGTGATGGACGGGACTGGGTAGCAGGATTGAAAATACAGTACTACAAAGATCATCTACGAATATTAGCGATGAGCTCTGACCTTCTGTACCCTATTGTGCATAGCTGCTTGATTCACTTGGGTTTATCCAATTAGAACATATTGATTTAATTTAGGAATTCAGCCAATGAAGCTACGTAAGGTTTACCCTAAGAGAATCCATCCGTCTGCTTTAAAAGCTAAGGGAGTCTGAAAACTTGTCTGTCACGATGCAACAAGGAGGCACATATCTACATGGGCTTGATGAGGCAATGTGCATGCAGAAGACATAGCCACCATTAGAAGAGAGCACAAGTTCAAGCTGCCACTTATTTGCATGCTTCCTGCAGAATGGAAATCATTGCACTGTGCTCCAGATGCTGCAAACCTCAAGATGCACATCCAGGGTTTGTAATTAAGACTGGCAAACTTTTTCACAGAGGAAGAGGGAGAAAAAAAGCAAAGCTATCCCAGCCAGTCTGCATTCATTTTGAGATTTCTGGGGTGCTGGCCTGTTCTACCACATCATTATCAAGAGAGTCACCTTTTCAATGAAAAATACTTCCTTACAGATTGACAATCTGAAAGAACCTAATGAGAGCACAATGTCTTTTTGAACAGCGCTGAGACTAGGGCTGCAGATTCAGTAAACTGAATGAGCAAAGTAATCAAACACTTCTTTAAACAGAACTTCCAGACCTCATGAAAGAAGAATACAGAGAATAAATGGAAATGTTTAAGAAACAAAAAAAAACGGGATGACAGAAAAAGTTCTTATCCAAGAAAGCACTACTGCACAGGAAAACAAGGAATGGGGATTACACTGCCCATCACAAGCTAGTATGAAACATTTAGAAGGTTTTACTACAGCATCTAAAAAGGCAGATTCTCAGCCCTATATCAATGACTAGACATTTACACTTGCTCTGCAAGACTGCAGTTACCTCTTATGTAGATTTAACATAACATCAACAGCCAAAAATATGTACAGGACACTTCTTTCCCTGCAAAAGGTCTCCATCTTCCCACTGGGATCTTTATAGCAGGAGTTTTCCAGCAGAACAGCTGGAATTTTGAGCAATTCAGAGTTCATATTTTGAAAGCGTTTTGCACCAGCTGCCAGCAAGGTGAAGAAAGGTCTCTGTAGATGCCATGTGACGTGGCAAGGGGAGACAATGCTGAAAAACCAAAAACTATACTCTAGTTCACCAGAAGATCCATAAATATCTGCCATGTTTAGACAGATTAAGCTGGAGACTCTATTAAGCCTAATGCCTTAAGAATTATTAAAGTCTCTCTCTCTCCACATAGACATATATATATAAAACAAAGCAAAAAATATAAAAAAAATAATAAAAATATTTTAAAATAAATACACACACACACACACACACTTTATATATACACATAGAGTCAGTGCCCAAATAAGGGAAGCGAAAAGGGACTTAAATCCTTTGCTAGGCAGTACCATCCATTTCATATGACAGTGAAGGTGCACCAGGTCATTCTTTCAGTATTGTATTACTTAAAACATTTTCCATCCTTGCTCTTTCAATATAAATGCATCCCTCCGCAGCCAGTAATTCTATAAAAGACATGCCCCAAGGGACAAGTCTCTAATAATGTTCTAAACTTGCTTTCCAAGCACTTACAACAATTGCAGTAGCAATTTTAAAATAATAAAAGAAGTAAATTCATAGGACTCAACCTCTTCTTTATTTGCAGGGAACGTTGGCTGTGCTGGAATTGTTACAATCTATATCACTAGAAAGACATATCTTTAGATTCTAACATGCATTTGCCCATAACTCATAAGCACGTATTGCTGTAAACAGCAAAGCGCACAGAAACTCCAGAAACTATCAAAAGTGTCCTACTTTACTGGTTTTATACCCTGGCTTCATTTCAGCTATATCTTAAAGGCCAATTCCACAGATGTCCAGTACTTCTAAATGCATAAAGCAGCTTATCAAATATCTTTCACCAAAGACAAATATAAAAATCATCAGGGATGTAAATGAAAACCTAACCAGAACAAATCCAGCTTCCGCAGAATTCTTCTACAAAGCATCAGTGGGAGGCAGGCTTATAAGCTTGCAGCACCAGAGCAAATCAGCGTGGCTTTCAGCACCCCTTCTGAAAGAGCAGTTCTTCCATTCTTCCCTGCCAACCCTGCAGTCTTCTCTGTGAAGTTAGACACGGAAACCTGTTACACCCAAACAAGCACCACAGTAATGGCAGCTGCTCACTTTAAAACTCTTACCATTCTCAATTCTCACATTACATTAAAACTCTTACCATTCTCACAAAACAACCCTCACAAGATCAGGGCAGTATTTTGCTACAGCAAATACTACCCTCATGAGTGGAGACAAAAGGAGATCTAGAGAAAATTCTGCACCATGAGGCCTTGAGGTAGTGCAAGGGACAGGAACCAGACCGCTAGGGAGCATGCAGTGGAACCTGAATTTCTATTTGCCTCCTCAATTTCTTGTCTGGGAGACTTCTCACTTTTGCACCATGCAGAAGAAGATAATAATAACAACAATCAAGAAAACTGCAAGTACTTGGGAAAAAAGCTCTGCAGGTTTTTCTCCACTATCTCCAATCAACAGCAAGCTACCAGTGACAAAATGCACTTCTGCCTATTATTTTTTATTGTCACAAATTAAGGAAAGATTCAGCTCATTCAAACAGAACTGGAATAAACCTTCCACAATGGGAACTGTAGATATTAGAAATCAACTATAAATATTAGTTTCTCATAGTTTCACTGCCCCAGGGAGGTTCACAAACTCTGCTGGATTCTTCTTACCCTCTCTACCCCTTAAGCTATACTAGAAGCCTCACTACATCATCTCAGAGAATGACCAGACTCAAGCAGTATTGCTAAGCTCTTTAGTGGCACGAGGCAGCACTTTTAACTTTTAAAATAAACACCTTCCTGCACCTCCAAAACAGCTGAAGAAAAGGGAATTTGCCAAGATAGCCCTGCATTTCACTGATCTTCTGATACAAAAAGAGTCAGCAACAAATGCATGATGTAATTAAGGTGAAAAATAGTACTAGGTTGAGAGTCCAAGTCCCTTACAATTTCTGTATGTAAACTTACTCTACCCATAAAGGTAGAAACTATTAATATTTAGATATTAATCCATAGGAGCTACTAAGAAATTAAGGAAATTCTCATTTATATTAAGAGAACACATAACTAAGCAACTTGTCATTAGACTTTCTATTTCACCTTCTAGGGAAAATCTTGATATCTGACAAAGTTTTCCATTACTGCCTCTATTATAAGGCTACTTGTTCGTTTACCTTGCTATAGATTCAGCAATTAAGAATGGTACAACAGTAGGCACAGTTCAGATGATATTCAGAAGTTATCTTACCTAGATCTTAATATGCTGCTTCTTCCAAGTTTTGGTATTTCTCCCCAAAAACTCTTTGCTTTAACTGGAAGGAGTTCACCACCTCCTAGAGAGTCCTTACACCAAACCTCAGTGGTACTTCAGCACATTACTCAACTCCCAGCTGAAACAATTCCCCACACAGAAGTTGTGTAGTTCTCCATTAATCTAAAAAAATACCTAGAGAAGGTGCAAGATTGTTCAGAACTTTAAGAAAACATCAGGAAGACAATAATACTATAATGGCACATTAAAAGAGAATAAATTTGCATGAACAAGTATACACCAGAAGTGAGAAATAACTCTTTATTGCCTAAGCTGGAGTTCAACCAGCATTTTCTAGTGTATAGCCTAGACTATATTACAGAAAAGACAAAAGTCAGGGGCCACTATGGTCTACCAGCAGCGGATGTCTAAACCCTGGACTTCTCAAGAATGATTATCTCATTCCTTGAACAATGAAACTACATGAATTCTGCATGTTTCCTCAAGCACTTTACATTTTTTTTCCAAGAATAACAGTTCTGCCTTGTCATCACTCGTGCAAAATGGCTATCAGAAAATAAGATAGGTCACAAGCATAAGAGAGGAAACAGGGAAAAAAAAAAATAGTATATTATAGCCAATAATGAAATTCTAAATGAATTTAGAATATATACCTTTACATTAAAAAGGAAAAGGGGGGGGGAGGGAAATGGGGAAGGATTTTCTTTTAAAATAAATTGAGTCCCCTGCATCTACTTCATAGATGTGACCATGGGAAATTCCTATCAAGTTAGTAAGCGCTGCCCCTCCACTCCGCTCGTGAGAGGCTGTAGGCCACCTCAGCCTCCTCTGCTCTGGGCTGCACAAAACATGGGACCACATCTGCTCCTCATACACAGAATCATTAAAGTTGGAAAAAACCACTGTCAACCTGTATCACCCACCATACACCCACTAAACCATGACCCTCAGCAGTGCTACATCTACTCTTGAGCACCTCAATAAACCCTGGGCAGTGTTGTCCCAGTACCCAACCACTTTTCAGAGAATAAATTTTCCATAACATCCAACTTGAACTTCGCACAACCTGTGAAGCCTATTGTAACTCTTGCCCCATTGCTGTTACCCAAGAGAAGCGGCTGAATTCCTCCCAACTAAAACTCCTTTTATGTTCTAGCCTCCCCCCTTTATCCAGACTAAACAGTCCCATTTCCCTCAGCTGCTCCTCGGAAGGCTTGTCCTCCAGACCACTCTTCACACGCCACTTCCCCTTGTCCTTTTGACTGCTCTATTTCAGATTTGAGCCACGATTGATGTTGGCCTTCTTGGCCACCTGGGCACACTGCTGCCTCACGTTCAGATAGCTCCAAAACTAACACACCAGATCTCTTAAGAACCTTTGCCTTCCTCAGAGCCTCCAGTCTCAAAACGTATTTGGCCCGTACGGGGATCGAACCCGCGACCTTGGCGTTATTAGCACCACGCTCTAACCAACTGAGCTAACCGGCCACACCCGGAAGCCTGTTTTTACAACCTCTGACCCCTGATCACATGCAGCGCAAGACAGCAGCTAATTAAAACTGTTTTCTGCTACCATCCCAATTCTTCTCAGTATGCCACAGGCTAGCCAAAAGGTTGGATTCCCATGCTCTAGCTAGACCTTTCACCATCCTCACAGCCCTCCTCTGGACAGTCTCACGTAGTTCTATGTCCTTGGATTATGATACCCAAACATGCACACAGTGCAGGAGCAGAGTGGAACAACCTCTCCCTCCACCCAGTGGCAGTGCTGGGCCTAATGCACACCAGGGTACAATTGGCCCTTTGGGCTGCCAGGGGGCACTGCTGGATCACATTCAACTTGCCATAACATCAGATCCTTTCCGTAGGGCTGCTCTCCAGCCTCCTACCCCTCAGTTTGTAGGTTTAACAAGGGTGCCCAGGTACAGAATGTGGCACTTTCTCATTATTGGTGACTGCCCAGCCCTCTGACTTGTTGCACTCACCCTGCAAGGACTCTCTGACCTTGAAACAGTCAACAGATCCTCCCATTTTAGCGTCACCTGCAAACTTACGTAGTATACATTAAACGTTTTCATAAATAACATGGATATAGGACTCAAAAAGAAAATACACTGTAAAATACACTCCTGGGGAACCCCACTAGAGACTGGCCACCAGCCTGACGTAATCTCATTTACCATAATCTTTTGAGCCTGACCCATCAGTCGATTGCTCACCTACTGTATCATGTTTAGGTCTACCTGTAAGGTGGACATTTCATCCAGGAAGATACTGTGAGAAACAGCACTGAAAGCTTTGCTGAAATCCAAAAAGATTACCTCTACTGGCTTCCCTTGGTCAACTACTTGGGAGTAATCTTACCATAAAAAGCACTGAAGTTTGTTAAACTGGACTTTCCCCTCTTCAACTCATGTCAGCTGTGACCAATGGCAGCATTGTACTTCAGGTGTTTTTCAGTAAGTTGTAGAATAATCTTCCGCCATAATTTTGCCAGGTAACCAAGTGAGACTGACAGGCCTCCAATTGGAGCCTTCTTTTTTGCCTTTCATGAAAACTGAGTAAACATTTGCCAGCTTCCAGTCAGATGGGATCTCTTCAGATTCCCAAGAACACTGAAAAATAATTGAGGGGTCTGGTGATTGTATCAGCCAGCTCTTGGGTGTACCTTGGAATGAATCTCATTGGGCCCTATAGATTTATATGCATCAAGCTGGAGCAGTAAATCCTGCACAAATTAGGAGTTAGCTGGGAGTTTATCATTACTACAGTGAGGATCCTCCATCTCAAGGCTCCAGAGGCCTCAGAACTCATCACTAGTGTTGAAGACAGGCAGACACAAAGAAGGCATTAAACACCTCTGTTTTGTCTACATCTCTGTTTGTGAGGTGACCACCTTCACCAGTTAACAGAACAATATTATCTCTAGTTCTTTTCTTGCTGTTAACACATTTTTAAAAAGCCCTTTTTGTTGTCCCCACAGTACTGGCCAGCTTCCACTCTAACTGACCTCAAATTTTCTCCTGACACCAGCAAACAGCACCTCCATAGATCTCCCACATCACCCAATCTCTGTTTCCAACAGTCATACAGTTTATTTTGTCACTTAAATTTTAGAAAAAGATCCCTGCTCAGCCACGCTGGCCTTTTGCCCCACCTGCATGACTTTTCAACATTTTGGAATTGCGTGTGCCCGTTGACTTAAGTGGCGATACCAAACAAGTGACACCCATGCCTTCAGAAGTGGTTTCCCAAAGGATCTTCCCAATGGATCCCTGAGCAGTCCAAAGTCTGCTCTTCTCATATCCAGGGCTAAAAATTCACTGTCAATTTTCCTCCTATCACCTATGATTTTAAACGCAACTACTTTGTGGTAGATGGCCACCAGTTGCCACTTCATCTACAAGTCTCTGTTTACAAGAAGCAAATCTATGAGGCACCTTACTTAGTCATCCTCCTTAGTATCTGTATCAGAAAGTTATCAACAAGGTGTTTTAGGAATCTCCTGGACATATTTGTATCAGCTGTGTAGTATTCCCAGTGAACATCTGGGAAATTGAAGTCACCCATAACCACAAGAGTGGTTAATCTAGAGGTATCTCTTAGTTCCTTAAAGAATAAATCGTTGGTGTTGCCATCCTAGCTGCCACATTTCCTTTATTTGCTTGTCACTTAATCCTTACCCAGACGCTCCCAGCACTCCCATCACCAACTGTGAGCTCCACAAAGCCCAGCCCCTCCTTGCCTCATCTGTCCTCCTGTCCTGGTTTTATCAGTATTCTGTATCACAACATCATGTGCTGCTGTCATCCATCACGTGGCAAACAAATGTAAGCAAATACTGGTGGGAAGGTTCAGTCTCTGCTGCCATACCACCAACATTTGCCTCTGATACTGTGGGCCAACATAATAAATCAGGAGGCAGTGCTTTCAGAGCAGCGCTTGTAAAATATACAATACTGTTACTATATAAGTAACAAAGCATTTTGATTTTTAATATTTTTTTAGACAGTAAAAAAGAGAGGAATAAAAATATAAAATTAGTGGGATAATTGAATTGATCTTGATTTTGTGAAACACATCAGGTTGGCTAGATGGCAGTGGCTGCAACTCTTAGTGAGGTCTCAAGGTGTTAATCAGATTTTTGATGAAATTTTACCCTTTCTGTATTTCATCCTTGATAACTGTTCACAAATGTGCATACTGCCAAAAAGCAATAACATGAATAAGGTGTGACTGTGAAGGATATTTTTCTCTGGTAATATAGGGATTATGAAAGACTGGTAAAAAGATACAATCAGATTTTTGAGTTGAATATCTGATTGCAACTACATCTACATATGTTCCATTTGAACATTTGCAGGTCATGTATATATATCAACTGAAAATGGTGTCAAAAACATAAATTTACAACTTTTTTTTTTTTTTAACCATCTTGAAACCTATTCTTAAATTCCTTTATCAAAATTCTCAGAATGTACTGAGCTCCACCTGAGGGTGAATAAGGAACAAGTGGAGAGCTTGTGGGTAAGAATTAAGGGGCAGGCTAGCATTGGTGATACTGCTGTGGGTGTGTATTACACTACCTGATCACGAGGAGGAAGTTGATGAGGCCTTCTACAAACAGCTGGAAGTAGTCTTGTGATCCCCTGCACTGGTTCTTACGAACAATTTCAATCATTCTGCTATTTGTTGGATAAGCAACAAAGCCAGGCACACACAGTCCAAGCAATTCCTGCAGAACAGGGAAAATAACTTTCTGATGTAGGTGGTGGAGCAGCTGATAAGGAAGGGTGTGCTGACTTGACCTAACACAGAAGGGTTGGTCAGGGATGTGAAGGGTGGGAGCAGCTTGGGATGCAGAGATCGTGAGATGGTGGAGTTCAAGATCTTGGATGGAAAACGTAAAGCAATAAGTAGTATTGCTAGCCTGGACTTCAGGAGAGCCAACTGTGACCTCTTCAAAGACCTACTTGGAGGCATCCCAAGAGCGTTAGAAGGTAAGGGAGCCCATGTGAGCCGGTTGACACGTAAACACTAATTCTTCCAAGCTCAAGCATCCCTAAGAGTAAGAAATCAGAGAAAGGAAGCAGAAGGCCTGTATAGACGAGCAAGGAACTCATACATAAACTAAAAGGACATAAACATTTCATGGACTGGGAAGAATACAGGAATGTTATTAAGGCTCGCAGGGATGCAACAAGGAAGGCTAAGGCCCTCTTGGAATTAAACCTTGAAAAGGAGGTAAAAGTTCAAAACAAACAAACAAAAACATTCTTGTTAAGTATGTCAACAGTAAAAGGAAGACTAGGGAAACTGTGAGTCTGCTACTAAATGAGGTGGGTACCCTGGTAACAGTAGATGGTGAGAAGGCAGAGATTCTGAACACCTTCTTTGCTTCAGTCTTCAATGTGAAGATTAGCCCTCAGGAATGCCAGACCCTGGAGGTGAGAGTCTGGGTAGAGGAAGACTTCCTGTTGGTATAGGAGCATCTAGTCAGAGAACATCTGGCCAAAATCAACACACACAAATCCATGGGCCCCGATGAGATCCATGTGTGCTGAGTGAGCTGGCAGAGGCGATTGGTGAACAGCTCTATCATCTATGAAAGATGATAACCTTTGAAAGGTTCTGGCAAATGGGAGAGGTGCCTGAAAACTGGAGAACAGCCAACATCACTCCAGACTTCAGAAAGGGCAAGGAGGATCTGGGAAACTACAGGCCTGTCAGCCTCATCTCTGTCCAAGGGAAGGTGATGGTACAACTTGTTTTGGATACTCTCCCCAAGCAATTGGAAGAGAAGAAGGTTATCAGGAGCACTTAACATAAATTCACCAAGGAGACATCATGCTTGACCAACCTGGTAGCCTTCCGTGATGTTATCACTGGCTAGGTAGATAAGAGGAGAGCGGTGGATGTTGCGTACCTTGACTTCAGCAAGGCATTTATCACCATCTCCCACAACATCCTCATCATAAAACTTAGAAAGTGTGGGATAAATGACAGGATGGTGAGCTGGACTGGAAAGTGTCTGACTGGCAGAGCTCAGAGGGTTGTCATCAATGGCACAGAGTCCAATTGGAGGCCTGTAACTAGCAGTGTTTCCCAGAGGTCAGTGCTGGGCCCAGCCTTATTCGATATCTTCATCTGCACCTGGATGAAGGGATAGAGTCCACCCTCAGCAAGTTTGTAGATGATACAAACCTGGAAAGTGGCTGACACATTGGAAGGCAGTGCTGTCATTCAACAAGGCCTGGACAAACTGGAGAGTTGGGCAGGCAAGAACCTGATGAGGTTCAACAAGAGCAAGTGTAGAATCTTTCTTGCACCTGGGGAGGAATAACCACATGCACCACTACAGGTTAGGGGTTGATCTGCTGGAGAGGAGCTCTGCAGAGAAGGACCTGGATGTAATGATGGATAATAGGTTGGCCATGAGCCAGCAGTGTGCCCTTCTGGCCAAGAAAGACAATGGTAACCTGGAGTGCACTAAAAAGAATGCAGCCAGTAGGTTGAAGGAGGGGTCCTTCCCCCTCTACTCTGCCCTGATGAGGCCCCACTTAGACTACTGTGTACAGCAGTGTATTCTCTGCTGTTCAGAGCACTGTGTTTAGCCAGTGTAATAAAATGCATAGGATTATTTGCCATCATTTGAGTCAGCACTGCCCTCCCAGTGCCCTGGTTTCCATCGAAACAGCATCAATAGTGCACTGTCAGTGTGACTGTTGCTGCAACGGGTTCATACTCCAGGCCATCCCACAGGGAAGAGCTGCTGCCTTTATAGCACAGGGCAGGGGCAAGCTGCATTGCCAGCCATGCTGTTGTTTGGACATGTCTGGCTTAGAGCCATCTATCATAACACACCAGTCAAAAAACTCTTCCCACCAGGCTCCGCTTATGCCAATGAGTCAAGACTTCTAACTCTTCTTAATTGTTCCTCATGCTGTATGCATTGGTGTAGAAACTTTTCAAATGTGCCTCATTGTATCCAGCACTTCAAAGAGCAGACTGAAAGATCTCACTAACGTGCAGTCCTTCAACTTTTGGTGTGTCGTCCCATACGTCTGGTTTTATCCCTATTCCCCCTCCATATCTAGTTTAAAGAGCTACTGATCAGTTTTGCTAACTCGTGCACAAAAATCCATTTCCCACTCAGAGAAAGGTGCAAACAATCAGACATCAGCAGGCCTAGTGTTGCATTAAGAAACTCACAACTCTGCTGGTAACACCATATCCTTGGAGCCACATATTGATTAGCTGGGTCTGTTTGTTCCTTTCAGTGTTGTTCCCTGCTAATGGAAGGGCAGATGAAAACACAACTTATGCCCCTGATCCTTTAACCAATCACCCCAAGGCCCTAAAGTGCTTTTTGATTGCCTTCAGAGCTCTTTTTTGCTACTTTGTTGCTGCTGACATGACCAATAATAACCATTAATGGATAATAATCAGTGGGCTATCCCAGGTTAGCAAATTTTCTAGTAACATCTCTTGCCCAGGCTCCAGAAAAGCATCAGACTCCCCTGAACATCCATCAGGTACAGTCAGCATATCAGCCCTCTGCTCCCTCAGAGGGGAAGTCACCTATGACAATAGATGTCATAATACGGGAAAAAAGCTGACAAGCCTAGGTAGCCCCTCCAACCTGGATGGACTTTGATCCACATCAACATCTGCCTGTCTATCCAGTTCCAGAGCCTCAAACTCATTGTATAAAGGCACCAGGGAGAGTGAGGCAGACACTGAGAAGATTCATCTGCTGCCCAGAGAAAAAATCTGCTCCCACACATCCCTGTCTCCTGGGTCCCTCCTTCTGCCTGGTGGTGAGAGGGTAGGGGATCCTTTGTTTCTTGTAGCTTATGCTTCTGTCTCAAGGATGATAAAGCACAATTCCACCAATCAATCTTCTCTGACTCCCTGATGTTCCTTAGACTGCCCACCTCCTATCAAAGCTCTGTCTTCAGGCTGACCACCTGAAAGGAAGCTTTTACCTAGATGCACATCCCACATGTGTGCTCACTGCTGCCATCAGACACTCACAGAAAGTTCAGGAACACCGAGACCCAAGTGACTACACGTTCCCTTGAGAGTTCTGAGTAGGTGCATCAGTTCCTGTCACTGCAGAGGCCATAGGAGCCCACAAAGCTTTCTGCTGGGTGAATACCATATCTGACCAATGTGTGGCCTTCTACAATGGAGCGCAGGCATCAGCGTACAAAGGAATAGAACTGATGGCAACTACCTGGACTTGTGCATAGCCTCTGACATGGTCTCCCACTACATCCTTATCTCTAAAGTGGAGAGAGATGGATAAAGAATTGGCTGGATGATGGCAGCCAGAGGATTGTGATCAAGGGCTCTAAGTCCAGGTGGAGGGTGGTCATGAGTGGTGTCCCCTAGGTGTCCATCATTGGACCAGTGCTCTTTAACATCTTTATTGATAAAGATCTCCACAGACAATGAGATCGAGTGAACTCTCAGAAAGTTTGCTGAGGGCACCAAACTGATTGGTGCAGTTGATACAAAGAAAGGACAAAAGAAGGAATGCCACTCAAAGGATTCTGGTCAAGATTGAGAAGTGGGCCAATGTGAACCTAATGAGGTTCAACAAGG
This sequence comes from Meleagris gallopavo, assembly GCF_905368555.1. Classification (NCBI taxonomy): domain Eukaryota; kingdom Metazoa; phylum Chordata; class Aves; order Galliformes; family Phasianidae; genus Meleagris; species Meleagris gallopavo. The sequence continues at coordinate 84,121,239 of NC_139404.1, read as the reverse complement.
TCCAATGCAAAGTGTTGCACTTGGGTCACCGCAATCCCAGATGTGTATACAGACTGGGAGAAGGACTCCTTGAGAGCAGCCCTCCAGAGAAGGACTTGAGTTCCCAATGGATGAAAAGCTAGACATGAGCCAGTAGTGTGCACTTGTGGCCCAAAAGGCTAACTGTGTCCTGGGTGGAAACGAGAATTGGCCAGAATTGCAAGGGAGGTGATTGTTTTCCTCTATTCTGCCCTTGTGAAGCCCTATCTAGTGAACAGTGTCCAGGTCCAATGTGCCCAGCATAGGAAATATATACAGTTGTTGGAGCAGATACAGCAGGATCAGAGGGCTGGATCACCTGTCCTATGAGGAAAGGCTGAAGTAGCTGGGGAAGGAAAGGGGAAGGGAAAACCTCATTGCAGCCTTCCAGTACTTAAAGGGAGCTTATAACTAGGAGGGAGACTGACTTTTTACACTGTCAGAGAGTGATAGGACAAGGGGGGAATGGTATTAAACTAAAAGAGGGGAGATTTTGATTAAATGACAGGGGAATTTTTTTTTACTCAGAGTGGTGAGGCACTGGAATAAGTTGCCCAGAGAAGCTATGAATGCCTTATCCCTGGAAGTGTTCAAAAGCTGGGTTGGATGGAGTCATGGGCAATCTGATATAGTACCTAATTTAGTGGCTGGCAACTCCGCCTACAGCAGTGGGTTATTGAAACCAGACGATCTTTAGGGTCCCTTCAAACTCAACCTGTTCTACAACTGGAAACCATTGTGAGCAGGATACAAATGCCATTGGAAGCGGAAGAGTGACACCACCCTCCCTGCACACCCTCCAACATAAACTGCTGCACCACCATTTACTGCCACACCACACTGCTTGCCTACTCTCTTTGTCATTAAACCTTTTAGTTATAAGTGAGAGAATTTATCAGTGTCACTGAAGTAATGCTGTGCTTTAAACTGAGCAGCTCGTTGCACTAAACTCCCATAAGCAATTCTGACCAGCACTATCAAAATTCTTGTTCTGAACATAACAGTGAGAGCAAAATTGATGGTGTGTGACCCACAGTGGTTTGCCTCTGACCCCCATTCTTCACCTCTTCTTTCACTAATCCCAATTTTAATTATCTACAAATTTGTACTTACTCAAGGCTAACACTTAATTTATCTATGGAAATTCAAATCATCCTGTGTTAAAATAAAGTTTCTAAAAAGGACAGGTTTGTCAGCCTTAATGAGATCATTATTATTCATATTAAGTGTGGTTGAAAATACATTAATACCAAAATGCTTCAAGAGAACCAGAAAGAGACAAAGCATTACTTGCAGTTAGGCTTGCGGTTTGGGACCTGTTTGTCACACAAAAGAAAACGTTTTCCAGCTGTACAGAATTCCACTCTGAAAGATATACAAGATATCCCAACTGCATTTCCTGATAAAGAACAACCTAACAAACTAAAATAATAGAAGCTTTGATGTTTTCTACCAGCCCTTGAGAAGGAAATAATACAGAAGGGCCCATACATAAAAGATTTTAATGCCTTATGTCTTCTTTTAGTACTGAATGGTAGAGATAACCATGCCATATTTATAATTCTTATAGAATTTGGACTGGAGAGAGTGAGTAAACAGACTAGGTTTGCTCTTAGAATCACAAACAGAATCACTGAGGTTGGAAAAGACTTCTAAGACAATACAGTCCAACCATCAACACACCACCACCACATGCCTACTAACCATGTCCCTCAATGCCAAACCTACAGGTTTCTCGAACTCCTCTAGGGACAGTGCCTCCACCACCTCCCTGGGCAGCTTATTTCCTAATATCCAACCTGAACCTCTCCTGCTGCAACTGAAGGCTATTACCTCTTGTCTTATTGCTGCTACCTGGGAGAAGAGGCCAACTGCCACCTTGCAACAACCTCTTTCCAGAGAGTTGTAGAGGGCAGTAAGGCCCCCCCAAGCCTTATCTTCTCCAAACTAAATGATCCCAGTTCCCACAGCCGCTCCTCATAACACCTGTGCTCCAGACCCCTCACCAGTTTAATTGCCTTTTTCTGGACCCTGGACTCCAGGGCCTCAATGTCTTTCTTGTAGCAAGGGACCCAACACAGTGCTCGAGGTGAACTCTTTTCAGTGACAGACTACACATTCACTTAAGGGACTCTCTAAATCACTGCAGAGGACAGAAAACGCCTAAAACCTGCAGGCATGAAAAGGTACTTAAATAACTACAACGAAAGATACATGTTAAAGCTCCTCAAAAATCTGGACAGCTAATTAGGAAATGGGACTAGTATTCCTAAGGAACTTCAAGAGAAGGAAAAGGATGGTAATAGGTCTGGGAGGAACAACCAGGAGATGTTTTTAAGATAGAGTATGCAGCAACGGCAGATCCCAGTGAGGAGCATGGCCGTGGGCTTGAGGCCAGGAAGCGACAGCCGTCACCAGCCTGAGGAAGCGAACAGCTGCCGCTCCAGACGCCTCTTTTTCACTTCTCTAGGCCCCACTTCGTTGCCTCGCAGCCAGCCCGGGCTCTGCCTAAGCCTCTTCCCCGCGCGGGCTTTAACACGAACGGAAAAGCACTCCCGTTCCCTCCGCCCCCCACGGCCCGAGATGGGCTTTCGCGTTCCTTGTCTGACAGCGCCCCCTGCCGGCCGGCTGCTCCTCCCACCTAAAACATTACCTTCCGTCTCAGCCAGACAGCCTGCACGCACCATGCCAGCCCGGGCTGAGGCAGAGAAATGCAACCTAAAAATCTGCTGTTGTAGCCCTCTCGAGAATAAAATCGGAGGGTGAGAGGACCCCAAGGGAGGTGGTGTGGGAAACAGCAAGTTTCAGCCAGCGCCGAAAGAAATCACAGCTCCCTCCTCACAGGTGGAGCAGCCAGCAGCACTCAGTAGCTTGTGCCTGGCAAACAGGGATAGATTGTGGTAATGTCGAAGTGCACTAGTGAAGTGGAAGAAAAAAAATCCCACAAGGTTTAAAAATGATGAAAGATGGAGTTAACACTCAATATAAATACCAAGACAGCTCACAGAAATGCTCTTACTGTAGGATCGTAGGTGTCTGGTATCAGCTTGGGCAGGTGTGTAGTCTATTCCTGAAGACCTCCAGTTGCAGAGTGCAATTGCTCAATCCTTCTTCCCATCCTTTCCATCTTAATAACTGCCAGTTCCTCCTGCCCCCTTTCCTATGTCTCTGCTGCTGCAATTCAGGCCCCACAGAGACAAAGCAGGTTGTTTCCCTCCTTTACAGTAGTCTCCTGCAGATTTAAAGATATGCTCTGAGTCTACAAGGAATGCTATTTTCTTAGTAAAACCACACCAGTTCACTTTGTCCTCTGTCACAGGTCATGTTTTCCAAGCTGCCGAAGCCCTCATTGGTGATCTTCTCAGATCTCTTTGGGAGATGCACATCTACCCTGGAGTGCTCTGTGCAGGACTCCATGTACTTTGTCAGGAAAGACAAACTGCTTCACGCATCTGATGGACTAGTCTGTTACTATACACTCTAGAGTAAGATATTCTCCTGTTTTTTTTTCTTATTCTACAACATACCAACTGGTATGCTGCTTGTGATGCATACAATCACAGAATCACAAGGTTGGAAAGGACCTACAAGATCTCTGGTCCAACCATCCTCCCATCACCAGTACTACCACAAGCTACTAAACCATATCTCATAGCTCCTCATCCAGGTGCCTCTTGAACACTGCCAGGGACAATGGTTCCACTACCTCCCTGGGCAGGCCATTCCAGTGGCATGATGACCTACATCCTCTACTACAGTATGGACTAGAGTTACACTCACCGAATTAATCCCCCCATCCCACTTCTGTGTGATTCATAACTCCTGCTTAAGTGAAGTACCTCACACTTGTTCTGCTGAATTGTATTTTGTTTATTTCCTTTCATCCTATTTCTCTATCACACACACAGTTTTCCTGATTTCTCAAGCTTGTTTCAACTTTCATGTTTTCTCAGTTCTCGTGAGCCCAAGAAATTCAAACATCTAGCAGTAGTAGGTTTAGCAACCATCTTCTCTTTTTTTAGCCACTACTGTCTCTAGAATGTACTTTCCAGAAATCCTTCCAAAATAAAAATGGCAAATAGTCTGAATTCAGTTTCTGTTCATACCTGAACCAGTTGTATTGCTGCTTCCATCTGAGACATACACTTTTCTAGCTCACAGTCAATTCCGTCTTGACTCAAAGATGGCCTAGATGAGCTCTTGAGGCCCTTCATCATTCTGCATACCATAGAGTTTCACAATGATCTTGTACATTGACACTGTTCAAGAGATGATACACGATACCACTTGTATATCACATCCAAGCAGTTTTGTGATCAGAAGGGCTCCAATATGAAAACTGTCCAAACATTCCTGAACACATTCAGGGAATGTGTTTGAAGTCCAGCAATTAAAATAAATGAGGAGAAGAAAGAAGGGAATATTGTTTCAGAAATGCTTCCAAAAAAAAAAAAAAAAGAAAAGAAAAAGTCAGTCAAAATTTACTCACTTAAAACTCAATGCTCCCAATGCTCCATTCAATCCATGCAAGACATTTGCTTCCCCTTTCTCCTCAGCTGTTAGCCACTTTTGGAAAAGGCTGAGCTCAGAGAATTAAATTTTTGACATTTTAGTGTCCAGACAGCTTCAGCATAATTCCACTTGCATAGCCTAAGATGGTCTAGGGCTTAGGACCATTACTAGATGCAAAAGAATCAAACTTGCTCTGCAGGAGCATCTTCATAAAGGGATCTCCTTCCAATAGAGGCACCCAATTACCTGCCCTACATATAGTAAGTATAGTAATGGGCAGTTCTAAGTGGGACTTGTCTTTTTGTTGTTGTTTTTAACCTGTTTCTTCCAGCACAAAATTTGAAAAGCCTTTACCAGAACTAAGATTCTAATCCAAACATTCCTTGTGCCAGTCATCACCACTAGAGATAGTTATTCACTCAGACTCCTAAGTACAAAGCATGACCAACCACGTGAGGCTGCAGGTAACGCCTTGAAATTTCCTTTAAGCAACATGAACTCACCTGATACAATCCCTATCAGTTTCTACACAAGTCAAACCCAGCTGTTTAAAGCCTATACTTCTCACATCACAGCTGAAGCTTTGTATTTTGATCTGCTCTTTACTCCCACACCCCAGTACTGTAAACCAACTTGCACCAGGAAATTCATAATAGATGTTTCTGAACTTCACCACCACTTTTCATTTTGTTAAAAGTGCTCAATTGTTTTAACTTGACAGTGCTGCAAAATATTAGGAGCCAGGTAAAGGTTTTTGTTAAAAAAAAAAAAAAAAAAAAAAAACCTTCTCAGCTGACCTTCTAGTGCTCTAGAGTTCAACAGGAAATTTGGTAGTTATAACTACCTCACAATAATAGCAAAGTCAATTTTGAGATCATTTTCAAGACAGTACTACAACGATGACTTAGAGTTATCTGGCTGCACAAAGTTTCATGGATCTGTGTATTGCTGTTCAATATGCTCAATAAACCACATTATACAGAATACTGCCTGTGTTAATTTTTTATGGTGATTGTGAGAAACCAGTAGTACTAATGTGACTGCAGATGTAAAACTGGTATACTGGCATGAGTTCTGAAAAGAGTGTAAGTATACGATTTAATTGCACATCTTGCAGAGGTTATGTACTACCACCTATGTGTGTATTAAAAAGACAATAAAAATGCTGCTGAAGACGAGTTGTTTTGCATGGGCAATAGCCCTTTCTCATAGCAGTCTTACTTTGATGGATATCACAACAACAGATCCATTGCTGTGGGTGCTTTTACTAACAGTTAAATATACCAAATACAATCAGTGGTAATTATATACAGTAAATGAGCTCTTCAAAACCTGCTATAATGATTATATTCACCCACCATAATAAATAATCACAACAGACACCCAGAGCTTGATCCTGGCACATAAGCCAACCATACAGAGCAGGCTCATAACTGGCTTCAGCAGCTGGCTGAGGACCTTCCCAGAATAAAGTGAGTGCTCTAGAATGGTAGAAGTAATGGAAATTCAAAATTGGTGCCTGCCACCCACCATCTAACACATATGGGAAGACAGTCAACAGGACACAGTACACCGAGAACCCTACATACAACTCTTGAAATACACTCTTTAGCTTGAGCAACAACAGCTCCCGGTACTCAGCATGAAATGACCACTCATGATATTACTTCAATTCCATTTTCCGTGTGAAGGCTTCTGAACTTACGTCTCAAATAAGAAAGTAATAACTATGAGCTTAGAACAATTTTCCAAGTAGGTTTTTTTCCATAGTACATATCACCCAACCAGCCCTGCTTTTGAGAAAGCATCCCTTGGCTCAGGCTGACAAGGGCATTCATCTTAGCAATAGTTAAGACCCCATCATTGCAAACAACCTTCTACTCAAGCTCCTTTGCCAGTATTTACACAGTAGGACAATAACAGAACATGCTGAGAGTACATCACCTTAAAATCATAGAATCATTAAGGTCAGAAAAGACCACTGTGATCATATAGTCCAACTACAAACCCATCCTCACTATGCCCACTAACTGCGTCCCTCAGTGCCACATCTACACAGTTCCTGAACACCTCCAGAAATGATGAATCCACCACCTCCCTTGGCAGCCCATTCCAATACCTCACCAACTCTTCTGAGAAATCTTTCCTCACATCCAACCTGAACCTCCCCTACTAATAAAATATATTATTGGTGTATACTTTGCAGTGAAGTCATTTTCCCCTATCTTAAGCACTTCTTTCTTCCAACACAGGTAGGTTTTGTGGTTTTTTTTCCCTGTTTTTTTTTTTTTTTTTGTGGGGGGGGGGGGGGGGAAGGGGGGATGGGAAAGGTTATTGTTATTTGTTGTTATTGTCCTTTTTTTTTTTTTTTCCTCCATATGAGTGCCAACAGTTGAAATCCAACACCGGACTTTTAGCACACGGTTCGAAGGCACAAATTCACCACATGTCCTTCAGCTTCACAGAAGGACTCGGTGGAGAAAGCCGCAGTCTCCCAGCCGAGTGAGGACTGGGAATGCTCCTGCTCTGAGCAGACCGTGCTCTGCCTTCCGTGCTCTTCTGCTGCCATCTGCAGGGCCTGGCTTGACTGCGACTCTCTACCTGCTTTTGCTCTTTCCTGCCGGAGCCCAACAGATTCAGCCCAGTGTCAAGTCTTGCTTTGACCAGAGGTAAATACCATAATATGCCAACAGTTACACTATGTGCTCCTTACCTGCCTTGGAAACAGGGACGATTCTCACCTGACACGTAAGTGGGTTGTTATGGAATTTTTATTTTTTTTTTTTTTTGAGTTTTTTTTTTAAATTTTATTTAAAAAAAAAAAAAACACTAGCACAAAGCACAAATCTAAATCCTTGTGAAGTGCTTAGCTCTATGTTGCACTGGGTGAGAAGGCAAAGGCTTTGTTAGTCCCTCGTCCCACAGCCATGCAGAAAGCAAGCTGTGGGGCAAAGAGCACCGATGGATTGCACTGAAACATAGCCTGGCAGATTCACTGTGTCTGAAAATTATACCTAGGAAAGGCTGGATCATTTTATTTACATTAGTAATGTTTTCAGCTCCGCAAGCTACAATAAAGGTTAGGATACAACAATAATCAAATTTCTTGCTTCGCTGCACAGGCAGATCACCCTCGCAGTCAAAGGAAGTGTTTCTTTCACACACAGCCCTCCACGTTTTATATATATGCATTACATTTTAAGATGTTCATTTTGTTTCTCTACCTTTCCCCGAAGCATCAACGAATGCAGAAATCAGAATACCAGATGGGAACAAACAAAAGATAGTAGACAAAATGTGCATGCAACAAATCTTAGTTCAGTTAAAGGACTTCAAAGTTAATAATTTCTTGTTATAGAATAAATTGGAAATTGAATTTATGCCTGCAAAGAGCAGATATGATAGAAAACACTGCTTGTTCAGGCAAGGGTCTTCTTTCCTATCTTATATCCTGCCTCCTTATTTTCCTCACACAGAGCCTTTTCCTAGCCCTAAACTGATAGGTGTTATCATGCACATACACTATCAAAGCTGACTCCATCCTGCCTCTCAAGCATCCATCTGCAACAAAAGGCAGTGAGAGCCCATTGTCTACTCACCACAAAGCAGATGCAGTGAGCCCTCCATCAAGTAGCCCAGATAGGAAGGCTGTTTTCCCTGTTTACTAGTTACCATCACTTTTTAGTATACCATTTGAATACTTATTTGATCCAAAAGCAATTGCTTTTTCCACACATTAAGACAATCCACTTCTTCCCAGCCAACATCTAAGCTCTAAGCACCAGCTGGGTATGTGTGTGTGTACGTGTGTGTCTAGAATACAGAGAAAGTAGTTTCATTCAAACCAGTTTTGCCAACCATGCTCTTCAGGGATTTCTGAGACATCACCATTTCCCAGTCTCATTACAAAGATAACTGCCTGCAGATGTTGATATTAAAGTGGTTTCTAATGTACTAAGCAGGCAAAACTCCTAGTTAACCTTTCTCAGCACTCAGCCCACCATAACTTAAAGAGCGGGGATGAGAGTCCTCCAATTCGAAGAGAAAATAAAGTTTTGTATCCCAAAACAAAGAAAAATAACAAGTGACCATTATACTTTTTCATATTCTCTACTACCTGAAAGAATTCTCACATCACCTGAGTAAACTCAAAACAAAGAACAGGTTCACTTTAATATAGACTACAAAAACCTTATTAAAAATCCTACAGTTACTTTATGAATATTAAAAAACCATCAATTTACCTTGTGAAAAGCTTGAGTGATGCTTAAGAGGCAAGTTTTAGAAGAACCAATGTTATTGAATGCGTTTTATGTACTGCTGAAAACCTGCCTGTGCCCTAACCAATCTTTCAATGATCTTACAGGCATTTGTTGTTGAGCACAATCACATCTGAGAAAACACTGCAAGCAGGAAACCTGGAGTTCTAATTCATGCTCAAAGCTAAGTCACTACAACAGACGCAGAAGGAGAGTTAAACTCTTCTTTGTTTCCCAGGTTTTTCTCTCTCCCAGGGTAAGGAAGGCTCTCCCTAGCCACCAAGCTCCTGAAAGGATGGAGGGATCTGGTTGGGAAAAAGAGCAGCACAGTCTGTGGAAGGTGTTATTCCCAATTACTTCATATTTCCCTGGCCTAAATTCAGGGATCACTCAGGTGCTCACAAAGTAGCTGCTTAGCTAATCAGGACCAGTTTCAACTTTCCTTCATATGCCAGAATGCCATTTGTGTTGGTCAGGGTCACAAATAGTTGAGTCACTGCTAAAGCAGAGTCAGAAGCCTCAAAGGGGAAAACCTGTGAGTAAGGGGCATGATGGGCAGGCATGAAAGGCATACTTCGCACCCACATGGTTTTACATCTTGTTCATGTTCTTGATCAGTGGTACTGTCTCAAACATGTCTTACTGCAAAGAACACTTTGCACTTAGTGAGCAGTAGTAATAACTTTTCTGCAATGATCTCAAGATAGATAAGAACCTCACAGGTTGTGAGCAGGTGCAGATGAGAATGTATTCACACACATCTCACACACACACACACATACACACACACACACACACACACACACGAAACCAAAAATAAGACAAAGCACCACTTGCTCCACCTTGCCCATTTCATACTTATTCTACTCGAGATTAAAATTAAGGATCACAGATAAATATATGAGTTTATTGTTAGCACTCTCACTGCTTGCTGTTATTAAGTCTGTACTCCAGGGAACTGATGGTCTCCAGGGTACACAGCATTTCATAGATGAGGGTTTGTTTCTTATTCTGCTATAAGCCAAGTGAGATAAGACTGCACTACAGCTACAAAGCTGAGACCCAAGTTGTAGGAGAACATCTCAGATGCACAGCGGGCCAAAGTCTCTGCAACAGAGCTTTACAAATTAATTACAGAAGTAAACAAATATTAATAAAGCTACTACAATCTAATGTTTACTTTGTCTTTGTATGAAAAAAATCTCACCTATTAGAGCTTTGTTTACCTGAAGATTATACTGTATATGTAATAAAAGCCCAAACACATCAACAATAATTGTGATTGATGATTCAATTGTGCACCATTTAAAAAAAAAAAAGCACTCCTTACAATGATAGCTTTTCTAGTGCAAAATACAGATGCCCACGGATGTTTCATGTCACCTCAGCTGTTATGTGACTGCAAGTAACCTAATTACTACAGCTCTATGTTAATCACTTTCTTTGCATCAGATGCTGAAAGTCATGGCTCATCTGTACACTCATCTACTCCCTGATGGTCCTTTTTTTTTTTTTCTTTTTTTTTTTTTCCCCAAATTTGAAAAATCTCAATTAAAACAAACCACTAGAGGCCAGACTTGGCTCTCTTGGTAGCCTTGCACTTCCTGAGAAACAAAAAAAAATCCTTCACTGTTAGAGACAGCATTTATTTACCCATACATTATGTAAAACAGACAGCTCTGCATATTACAAGGTATCACCAATACTCACCTGGGTTAGACGACTGGGAGCTCGGCTGAGCTACAAGGGAAACCTTTGGTCACCCTCACTGCTGTCCATCTCACCCCACACCATAACCTGCCCTCTTCCACTTCCTACAGCCCAGCAAACCCTACAGGCACCCTGTCTACTCACTGTCCTTGACAGAAATTCCCAGAGCTCTGATATAGGTCCTGCAGGTAAAATGTGCCTTCCCAGATAAACTAGAAGGTAAAAGGTCCTAAACACATCAAACACTGAGAGATACTTGGCAGGACCAAATTGTTGCTGTCTTCCCCTGTTCTTTTGGGGATGCACTTCAAGATGCACTAGCCCAGCACCTTGCTTGGATATTTAGAGGACTGCCAGCTCTATGCTACCAGTCCCAAAGGACCTACTGTAAAGCAAGAGAGCAATGAGTCTTGGCAGATGCAGAGAAACCAGATTTATTTGGGTGATCCTGTGACCCCACCACATTGGCCACACCAGCCAGTGCTACAGATAGGTGGTAGATAAGAGACCAAAGACAACATGCCAGAGCCAAGTCAGGGCTCTGGGGTTGGAGTCACTGCAATGGGGGAAGGGGAAATCATATCTGCTAACTCAGGAGGACAGGGGCCCACACAATGGTCAGTTATGGAATCAGCTTTCATCGGCATCCACAGCTTAGACCCAGTTGCAGCAATTTGTTCATTTGCCTGTTCAAGCTGAGTACATCAGATATGCATTGTGATAAGTCCTGTCCTTATTCTTCTTCCAGGACCTATTGTCTGTCTTTGCTACAGGACTAGCTCCAACTTTTGAACAGATCCCAAGTGAGCAAAAAAACAAACTGCAAAGGGCCTTGGCTGGTGCCTACCCCCCTAGGGAAAGACAGTTGTGTCTCTATGCTTAGCCCAGGGAGCAAATGGCAATTGTATGAAGGACCACTACCCTGGGCTTTGTCCTCTAGACCTCTTGTTGCCCTTTCATGGCCACACAGCTAAAATGCAGCCTGGACCTAGATAAAAGAAAACAGAAGGAAAAAAAAAATACAATCAACTTAGTCTCACTACCTAACTATGTGGAGAATTCTGTGCTTTGGTTTGATTAATAATATAATTTGTTTTTATGGAGTATCTTCCAGCAGTCAGCTCTTTTGCTAATTAAAAAAAAAAAAAAAAAAACACCCAAGAGTATTCCACAATATTTGGGATAGCCTTTCTGCTTTTTCCCTATTCATTCCCAACATCACTTTTTTTGAAGTGCCCAAGATAATCTTTAACTTAAGTGTTACAGAAAATAGAATAAGGAACTATATGCTTGGTGCTTAGTTAATGTACATTAATGTACAATTAATGTACATCCACTGAACACAGTGGTTTATGTTAGATAGTGGGACCAAGATGCATCTGTGATGTAAGATGTTGCCAACACAGATTAACTTTATCTATTGTCTAATTATAAACTATGACTTAGATTTAATAAGCACCTTCTTAATTAAACAATAGGCATCATTCCTTGTTGCATGTTGAAATGGCTGCTGCTAAATATCACTTCAATGTGTTGTCTCCTATTAACTTCAGCACTCATCTTTCCTTATTAAATTACTTGTCACGCAAAGAAACTAGGTTTTAATGATGTGCTGCTTTTCCTCAGCATCTGCCATATTTCCTCCTACCTCCCAGGAAGAAGTCCTTCGAGACAAAGGAGTGGAACAAAGCTGACTACTCTCTGAGGATGCCATTCTAAGAGCAAGAGCTCTCCATTCCTCAGAATAAGAAAACAGGAAGAGGAGGCAGGAAACCAGCATGGCTTGGCAAGCATCTGCTGGTCAAACTGAGGGAGAAGAAGGGCAAGTACAGACAGTGGAAGCAAGGGCATGCCACCTGGGAGGAAATATAGGATGCTGTCCAGACTTGCAGAAATGGGATTAGGAAAACTAAGGCACAGATGGAACTGCCTATGGCAGGGGGGTTGTAACTTGATGATCCTTGAGGTCCTTTCCAACCCAAGCCATTCTCTGATTCTATGAGGGCACAGAGCATGCCTTGCTGGCACATTTAGTGATTTTACTTGCTAGTATTAATTTCATTGAAAAATGAGTGTGAAAAGTGGATGTAATAGCTTAGAAAAGAATCAACCTGCTCACTTCTTCAATCACAGTCAAAGTAAGTTTTATCCCATAGCATCAAAAGATGTAGGCCATATTCACCTTTTAAAGATGTGTTTCCACTTGTCTTCCAGCACCTGCTCACTATGGATCCAGCTCAGAAAAACAGGCACCAGAAAAAACTGTCTCTGCCATCACAGCCCAAAATGATTTATTGTCACTATTAACAAGCACTCCTCTTTACCCAAAGAACTAGACAAAAATTTCTAAGATTATATATTAAGGAACTTATTCTATCAGCCAGGAGAAATGAGAAAGCAGATTTAAGAAAAAGTAACCCTCCAACAAAGTCTCATCTTTTCCCTACCTCCAACAAAGCTAAGAACCTGTAGCCTTCTTCTCCTCAGTTGTTTTCACATTTTCCTTCTCCATCCATTCACCCCCTTACAACACAGTCAAGAAAATAAATAACTACTCAACAGTTTTGCAGCAACTACTGCTCCATTGAGCTCTTTAGATTTTGGGTAGTTCAATCTGCATGCAGCCCAACAACTTCAAAGACGCAGGCAGTTTCCTGCCTAATAATACAGTGGAAAAACAGAACAGAACACTATTTTCTCTTTCTTTTTATTAGCACATCTGTGAGAATCAGCATGGAAAAGCAGCCTTTGGAAACAAATTGTCTAGCAAATTATATATGTATATACGTATATGTATATATTTCTCTTTAATCATATATAAAGAGTAAGTCTCTTCCTTTTTTGGATGGAAGCTGAAGGGAAAAACGTACCATAGAAAGGCAAAGGATTTGCATTCATTGTCTGCAGGACTCGCTTCAGTCAGTCTGATTTTGCTGAGTCTGCTGTAAAGGTAGGGAGCTTTCGCAGGAAACTGCACTTGAATCTTCATTATTACTTAGAAAGAATTTAGTAATGTGTCAAGGATTTTCAGCTAGATGCAGGAACAGTTAAATTACTAAGATCAGTGCAACGTAGATGTCCAAGCATCTGTCTGCAGAGAAGTATGGCTATGTACCTTTCTATACATACAAATGCTTGTAAGCATGAATGTAAGTTTACACAGGTGTGTAGAAATACACAATCTGTTGTATTTCAGAATGCTGTATCATCTGTTTTTCTCAGTCTGAAACAGATGGAAAAGTAAGGGTTTTTCGGCTTTTTATGTTTCTTGCCAAGTTTTCTATTTTACCTGAATGTACAAATCTTCAAAGAGGTGCTCTCCTAAATGGTTCTGATTTTTATTCCTGGCAGGCGTTTCATATGGAGGTTAATAAGCTATTAATGCCATTGATTAAAGCTCTACTACCTAGGCTTTATTTACTTGAGCTTTAGGGGAATTTCTGCAAAATTCTTTAAGTCAATCTAGTCTGTGCAACAAGATCCCACTTCTCACTAATCTCACTAGAGATCCTCACTAATACTAGATCATCTCTCTACCCATGTTTCCATCCTTCCAGAATACCAGTAGAATGCTTTTAAATTGCTTTCTACAGCCTGATCTATTAAACTAACCTGCTCAATTCAGAATGAGACATGCAGCTTCCTTCTCTGTTGCCCAGAAATAACTTAAGTCTGTTTTACTAAAATCTTCTATAAGGAGTTGTAATGTTGCTTTTCATTGGGCCCTTGAGAAAGAACAGCTTCCATTTTTTCCTTGTTCCCACATCTGTACCTTGTGTGGGTATCTCTTAGCAGCTACAGGATCTCTGGTTTTCCAGCTCTTCACAAAATGAGCTTGGCTTCCTGCCTTGCAGTCCCCAGTCTTCCTCTCTACAAACTGCTGCTTTCATTTCTTTTGTGTCCCTGCAAACCCACTGTCCCCTAACACCACTTCCCTCTCCTTACAAGCACAGCCTGCTTGCTATGATAGAGGCAATTTCCTTCTCTCACTTAAGCTCAAAAATGAAGCATGGCTGAAAACCGGCAAATGAAGTATAGTCAGGAAGTGAAAAGAACAAAACTTCAATTAAGACTCCTCATGTCTTCTATAAAATGGAAATATTCCAGAACATCCAGGCAAGGAAAACAGCTGATTTTTTTTGTTTGTTTCTGGTTTTTTGTTTTTTTTTTTTTGCATTTGTGAGTTTTGAGGGTTTCCATGCAGAAAGATACAGAGAAAAAGCAACTCAACTATTTTTCCAAGCAAGCGGGCAAGCTAAATAAAGTGGCCACATGATGCCAGCATTGTCTGGGAATCAAGAGAAAGCTCTTTAGTCTAAACTGAAGTATGACAGATTTTTTTTCCCCCTAATCTTGTCAAATTTCTTTAATACCCACACATCCACCCTCTCATTCTAATTCTGCTGCATCCTTCTCATCCAGCCCATGAAGAGCATGAAGTCCTCCTTTTACCTTTTCAAGAGCTACAGAATCTCACTGAGTCTGTGCTCAGCAGATCGTCATCTTACCAAGTCTTGCAGTTCCTAAACATAGCAGAGCTAGTTCCTCCTTTCCTCTTTGCATAAAAGGAAAGCACAGGCTGGTTCTCTTTACACACAAGGAATTCCCACAGCATTGTCACTTCACCACTTACATTTGATTTTAGTGCAATTCGGAATTCATGTTCAGTGGATTACTGCAGGCCATTACAAATTTTGATCAGGATCACAAGGAAGGGTAAGAAGATTAGGGGTGTTTGTTTCTCTAAAACAAACTTTCCCAGAATATTTCCCCAAACCTAGTAGCTTTGAAGCATGAAATCTCTATGAAAAAAAGTCAGAGACTACTTTCATCCATGAGATGTTCTATCATCTGTGGCATATGCACACAATTCTTCAGTGTTGAAAATACTAAAAAAAAAAAAAAAAAGCAAGAAAGCATTGACAGAGGAGCATCAGGAAGACCTATAGCCATGCTCAAAATATGTAGAAAAGTCAAGTAGAAAGTGTGATCTGTAGGCCTTTGACTCCAGCAGATGTAACAGCACGTGGTTTTTCAGGAAACAGCCATCTCTGTGTAACAAACTGCCCACTGGCTGGGTCACCACAGTCTCAACAGCTTCAAGAAAAGCTAAATTTTCCAGCATCGACTATTGTGTCTCCTTGCTCTGAGACTCTGAATTCTTCTGTTCGGGAGGAGACCGAAAAGATTTGCTAACACAGCACCCCATCCCTCTCTTAAGTATCAAAAAGAGGCTTCAGATACAAAGTGATAGCTCACCTCTTTAAAGTACTGGGTAACACTTTAAGAAAGTTCTTACAAAGGCATTTTGTGCTCTATGCCCACGCTTGTACATACACGATTTCCAGGTGAAAGAGTTCCATCACATTTTTGTATGAGTGCATTCAAGAAACCCACAGACTGACAGATGAGCTACATAGTCTTATTAAAATAAAGCCTCCCTTCAGGGTCTGAGCTGTCAGTCAGCTCCAGACAGCTGCATTTGTCTCTCTGCCCTCAGCCCTCCAGAAGGTCCTGCTTCATCTGCCTTCATTCCTTGCCATGACATACTGAAACAGATCAGAAGTACCACACCACACCAACTCTTTCAAGAAAGAAGCACTGGTAAATCAGTAATCAAAGAACAGCGGTACTTCAAAACATAGCATTTTAGAGGACAAATACTGTACAACACTCACATCTGATAAAGTACCCACTACATTACACAAGAATCTATATTCCTCTCTGAACATTCTTCAGCAAAGTTAGATGGAATCTCCACCCAGGGGACTGTAGCAATACACCAGGGCTGCTCTGAAAGTAACAACTCTTATTTTATTATGCTGGCCATGACATCAGAGGTGGATGTTTCTTTTGTAGAGGTTGGACCTTCCCAACAATATTCCCTTACATTTTGAGACAACTCTGTCTTTTAACCAGAGGGAGGATGGACTTTCTCACCAAGGCTGAATGATTCTGCTCCAGATAAAAAGACTAAGGAAGGTTTATAATTCAGGTGTCTGTCAAGAGTACTACAATCGTTTGAAATCTATTGTCTAAGACTCAGAACCGCAAAGGATGTTGGGAAGTTGCACATACTAAAAAGAAAGGGGTTTTGCATCAGAACTGAGAGAGCACAGAATACAAGTGTCAACATGCTTGTTATTTGTGTAACAAAGAGCAGAAAGTATATCTTAAGTTGAAGGTCTTGGAAAAGTTGTATGCTCTTTCAGAAAAAAAAAAAAAAAAGCAATTTTGATTAACAGTCACAACAATCCTGTTACATGTAGGAATTTAAGTTCAGTTACACTTCATATGAAACTTCACTTTTTCTAGAAACCTCAGGAATGCAAGTAAATAGCACAAGAAATTTCAGGTAACTTTTGTTCACCACATTAACTAACCTCAACGGTTGAAGCAGATATATCTCTTAACTTCTGCTTTTCTATTAATTCACCAATCTATTCCTTCAGAAAGGAAGTAAATGTAGAATCCTCGGTTTCCCCTGGATACTGGATAGAAGTCCTCAAGCCAAAGAAATGCAGATCTTTAGTACTAACAGATTCACTCTTCAAAAGT
Source organism: Meleagris gallopavo (assembly GCF_905368555.1). NCBI lineage: Eukaryota > Metazoa > Chordata > Aves > Galliformes > Phasianidae > Meleagris > Meleagris gallopavo. The sequence goes on along the minus strand of NC_139404.1, from coordinate 84,104,182 downwards.
AGGCTAAAAAAACTTTACAAGAGATTTCTCATCTATGCCACTTAGTAAATTATTTCAAGCATTTATATCTTGACTGACACTATGGCTCTCAACAGCACTGAAATTGAACTGATTTGTTTTTCTAACAATTATTTTGGTCCAGATAGCTACATGTTTTAAGGTTGTGGTAAGTTGGTATCATCTATTATACACAAGCATTTGTGAAATGCACATGTTTTCATACAGCTATGTGGCAGATGGTTATTGCTTGTAAAATGTGACAACACTGGCACTGGAAGAGAATAGTGTCCCTCACCATATCATAGGACCATTTCAGTTTCCTGTCAAAGATATCTGATAAAATATCATCAGCCAAAGCTGATTTGCAGAGTCTGCAGAAACTACTTTTCTTTCACATGGGACTTAACAAAACTCTGTAAGACCAGAACTATGTGGATATGTCTGTCTGGATTCTTGTGTGAGTTCAGATCAATATTCATTTAGCTCGCAGGCTACCAGGAACTGAGACCACAATTTGTTTGCACATCACTTAGCACAGTGAGGTCCCATATCCATACTGCCAAGCAGCAGCACCACCACCATCTGCAAAGCAACTGCAGTCTGGACTGAGCTACCACGAGGCTGGCAACCAGCTTGTGTGAGAGCTGGGAGCTGGGCCTTCTCCCTCACTCTAGCCCAACTCCAGGGGTTGAGGCTCACAAAGGCTTTAGAGAAGGGAAGCTGGAAACAATATTGCTCACAGAAGTTATGTGCTGTTCTAAAACCTTGACTCATGGGGAGTTCCCTGAACATCTAGAGAGGAAAGTAAAACCACATGAGCATAAGATCATAAAAACCCTTAATATATACACAACAGAAATTCCTGGGTGACTTTCAGTGCATCAGGTTATTACTCTAGACAACTCTTTACAAGGATACTGGGAACAGCATCACACACACTCACCTCACCCTTCCCCTCAACAGGGTACCTGCTTACAGCCACTCCTGAGAGAGCACAGGGCCCAAAAAGCCAGCACAACTCCTCAGATGTGCTTACCTTGACATTAAGAGAGATACTTGCATGGAAAGAAGAGTTGCCAGTCCTGACCTTCAGCTGAGCTTCCAATAGCCAATCCACACACAACACATGGACAGAGAATTTTTAAACAGATACAAGTTACACAAGTCTCAAGGCTTAAAAGAGACTCATCTCTTCCAGATGCATCCAGGTCACAACACAGCAGCACAGGTTGCACTCCCACCACAAGCCAGGTGACACAGCCACACACACAACACACTCCTGCTCAGACTAGAGCTACCTGTCTTCACAAGATCATGTGCCACAGAGGAGTGGGCTTTTTCACTCCAGGACTGCAGTCAAATAATATAGTTGAGTAAGCACACATTGATTTGTATTCTTAGGTCCCTCAGCACCTTCAATTAGCATCAAATAATTTTTTGTATGGCATGCACTAACATCTGTTCTGAGATTAATACATTGACGCTATTCGAGACAATTAAAGACAGTATTGATTACTCTGCCAGGAATCTGTTTTTAGGACTGGCAGTAAACCCAACAAATTTAAATTCATGACATAGAATCATAGAATCACAGAATTGCTCAGGTTGGAAAAGACCTTCAAGATCATCAAGTCCAAACACAACCTAACCATACTACCCTAACTCTAACATCCCTCCACTAAATTATGTCCCTGAGCACCACATCCAAACAATTTTAAACACATTCAGGGATGGTGACTCAACTACCTCCCTGGGGAGCCTATTCCAGTGCTTAACACCCTTTCTGTAAAGAAGGTTTTCCTGATATTCAACCTAAACTTACCCTGCCACAACTTGAGGCCATTTCCCCTCATCCTGTCACCAGTGAGAAGAGACCAGCTGCACTCTCACTGTAAGCACCTTTCAGGTATTTGAAGAGAGCAATAAGGTCTCCCCTCAGCCTCCTTTTCCCCAGACTAAACAGCCCCAGTTCATTCAGTCTCTTCTCATAGGCCATAGTCTCCAGAAGTGCAACTTGGGCATTATCAGGCTCAGCTGCAAAGGTGCGGTCTACATTAAACATGTTTGTGTGGCTATGTCAACTACTGCAGCCATACAGCCAGAACTACTACTCCAGATGCCCCAAAAAAGGAGCAAAGTATCCCAGGGTCATACCACCACCACATCATGAATGTAGGTCGTTTCAAAAGTTACATCTCCTATTTATTTCCAGGGAGACTACATTTGATGCAAAGATCAAAATAGCACTATGAAATTTAACAAATTCCTCAGCTACAAAACACTATTTCTCAACATAGATAATACCATTAGCTATGGATTTTCACCAGAGATGAACAAGAGCCTGCATGCTGCGCTTGTAAAAATCTGCACCAGAGTTGATCCACCATCGCCACCGCTGAAACGCACCACCCACTGCCTCAGTGCGCTCACATTCACTGTTTGCAACATTCAGCAAGCATTGATGAGTGTCAGTGAGTGCCACTTACTCCACGTGGAGGAATTCAATGACACTTTTGCTTCATGTGCACTCCCATGTCAGACACCATTTTTTCAGACTGCCCCCTGCTGTCAGCCACAGAATATTGGCGGGAAGGTTCAACCTCTATTGCCACATCACCAACAGCCACCTCTAATGGCATGGGCCAGCATAATGAAATAGGAAGCATGGCTTTCAGAGCAGCCTTTGTATGTTCACCATGTGCTCATACACTCCCTCTCACCCCCTTCCCCACTAGTCAGGCAGCTGTAAAGCCAGAGTGATGGAGACAACTAAGGACATTTTCCATATTTTCCATATTTCCATAGTCAGTGTCAGTTGAGTAAGCCCAGGCAATATACCAGTGGTAACACATCAAGCTGAAATCATTTTGCGTGGGCACAAAGCATTTTTTGTTTCCAGAAACAGTCTTGTCACTGCTTACAAGCAACACAGAGACCATTAAGCCAAGACAGCCTGAAGGATATATACGGATCATGCCTCACTGGGATTTGAAAGCCATCCAACTTCACATGTGCAGACCTACACCCTGGCATTGCCACACTGATGCCATGGCAGTGCCTCCGCTGCCAGCACTGACTCATGCAAAGCCAGACAAGACATCTCCACATGCCTGGCCCCATCATGCCTCTAACTCTGCAGGCCTAGTCCTGCATTGGATGTAGGACACACAGCAATTTGTGAACTGTGATCTTGCTCTGAAGGATGCAGCCACAATAAATCTATATTTTGCTGTCACAAGAGCCTCCAAGCCATCACTACATTTGCTTTTAAAGTGTTAATAGGTGCCAACTGGAACAATAAAATCACAATACCAGTAGTTCCAGCACCACAGGAGAGATCCCCACACCAAGCAGCCGTGAGCAGGCAGCTGCATGGCACACTGCCAGGGCATTTGTAGAGAGTCCTGCTCTAGGCAGAGAGAATAGCAGGAAGCAGAAGTGCTGACTGCATCAGGAAAAGGGAAAAATATATTGGTCAAAATCGGATTTTTTCTTCTTTTTATATCATAATGGGAACCAAGCCACATACTTCCCATGCAAACTTGTGCAACAGCCACCCATGCTTAAGGAACTAGACAAACTTCTGAATAGACTCCTATTCCACTCGCATAAAAGTACATTTCCTGTAACACAGTGCATATGGTAACTTCCATACATAAAGCTAAGAAACATGAAATAATTTTGAGCTGGCTTGGTAAGGAAACAAGTGGCCCTACACTGATTTCTCAGTGGGGCAGTTAGATTATTATCTGGAACTGTGGCTCTGTATGAGATCTTTTTAGTTCAGGACCAATCACCTTGCTGGTGAGCCCAGAAACACGTCCCACCAGTGAGTGGAGCTCTTTCTGCAGCTTTAGAACTACAGATTTGTAAGGTTTTTGAAGCAGAAGTATAATTAATTTCTCATGTATGTCAAATATTTTGCCCCCTTCCTTTTAGCTGCTCTGAGAAATTACCAGGCTTTCATTACCAAAGATGTTTTTTGTTTTTGTTGTTTGTTTGTTTTATAATGGATTGAATAATAATAATAAAAAAAAGCAATCCATTCTTGTTTTACTTGGTACAATGAAAAAATTGGCCTGAGCCAAGCCCTCCCACATCTGTCCCTTCTTCCCCCTAACCATATTCTCAGTTTTGTGGAAAGGCTCCGCTCTTTAGCACAGCAGAAGTACTTTACAAGCAGTCATTTGATCCTCACATTAGCTCTGTGTAAGGGGTCACAGTGCATATCCAAAAAAGAGAACACCAGTTTCCTAAAACCAAGTTACAACACACAATTCACATACACAAATACAACACAGCAAAGCCTCATGAAGAACCCCAGTCATGTAAAAAAAGAGAGCAATCACCGCAGTGCTGCCATAGATTAAAATGCTACAAATCACAGCAGATCAGTCCATGAACAAGCTTTTACTTTGCTGCAAAGTTCTTCCATTGTTACACTTCTGTATACAGATGTCCTTAAATGAGTTAAAGTATTACTTAAACAGTGTGTGTGAATTAAAAATATATACTTCTGAGAAAAAAAACAAAACACATTAGTGCTTCAATTCTCACACCAATTCAAGGAAAAAACCATCAGAGGACTATATCTACACAGCATCTTACATCAGAGGAGAGTTAAACAACATGAATACATCATAGTTTTTAATGTTTAGTGTTTAATGAAAAATGGAAGGAGAGCACCTGAATTCCATACAGCAAGCAGAGAAAAGACAACTTCTGTCTTTTCTTTAGAAAGGAGCTTAAATACTTTTTCCCCATCTGGAGGGCTGATAAGAATTATGACTTTATTGTCTGGCTATGGAAGACACTGGCACAGGTCAGGCAGACCTTCTCCACGCTCTGATTCAGGATGACCCACTCACCTCTCGCAGCCTCTTTCAGCCTGCCTATGCTGATGTTTTTATCATCTAATTTCTGCTAACTACAGACTTTCAGCTCCTTTTGAAGATAAACTAAAACAGAGCAGAAACACAAGATAAACATCCCTGGACAAATAAGACATTCTTGAGTCACGTTCTTTTTTGATAGAAGACTTCAAAATATATCTAAATATCAGTACGTACAACAAGATTTGATCAGTCACCTTCAGAGTACCAGGCTCCCTTGACATTGTGACAAGGAGGAGACATAGATAAATTCACAAACTGAAGGAGAACAAGCAGTAGAGAAATAAGGTCTTAGGATTTGCTGCCTTGACTAGCTAAAGAGATAGGCTGGGAGCAGGGTTTAATGAAACAATTTTTTTTCACCTTAAATGAAAAAATACCCTGTCTAAATAACTTAGGGGAACCCATCCTTCATGACTGTTAGACCACACTGCCTACGGGTATTGAGGTGACTACATCAGAGTAGGGATGTAAAAATGCTGCTGTTGATGTATGTAGAGATGCATCTCATTTAGGAGACCATTTGTCTGGGAAGTTCTAAAAAATGCTACAAGGCAAAAAGGGAAGGAAAAGGAGTTGAACTTGTTCCTAAGAACACACATATTTAGAGTGACATTCTCTTCTCTTTTTAAGCTATTACAGAATATCAGAGGAAGCTTCTAAAGCTGGGGACATCAGAAAGTGTGCTCAGCCTGTTCAGATTGCTCTGAAGCTTCAACCAGTAGACGATTCACATGGGCATTAGAAGAATTCCTCAGCTCTACCACATGTACCCCTTGCCCACCTCTGCTGGATTCAGAATAAATAAAGTGAAGATGGAAAAGAAGTGTGAGGGGGAAATCATGCCCTTTACCAAGAGATATAAAAAGAGCAAGGCAGGCTGACAGGGTCACCAGCACCATGCTTTGGGGCGGGCAGCCTCGCAGCCCCCTGCAGAGCTCACTTTGTGGGGTCCCCTCCTGACTGCACCCCACACACAGCAGCACCTTCAACCTCTCACACATGCTTCATCAGGCACCCATAGCTCCCAGCCACCTATTACTTAGATAATTAGATATTATTATACATAATTAATAAGTTCCCTTGAAAAACACATGCATGAACACAAGCCTTCCCTGACAGACCCATGCAGGTCAATAGATGGCCAGCTTGGGCTGCTGCGCTCTCAGGACTCACTATCCAACAGGCTGTTCCTGGCAGGGCAGGCAGCAGTTATGGGAAGCTGTGCTGGCAGAGCATTACTTAACTCCTTGCTGCTCAAATCCCAGCAGGGTGCTGCAGCCACTCCTTCCGACACCTGCACTTCAGCAACATGAAAAGGAAAAGCACCTCCAAAAGGAAGCAAAAGACAGGAAAACCCCAGAACCCAGAAAATATAAAAGGGTTTGTGAACCTGAAGGCCTCTACATGGGGAACGTGGCAAAACAAACACAGTGAAAAAGGCTCTTTACCTTCACTGACAGCTGAGATACGAAGGGTCAGAGGGTGGAAGAAACACTTGAATCATAGTCAGTCAGAATCAGTACTATTTCTCAGAGAATATCAACACAAACTCTCCTCTCCTCTCCCCATTTAACTCTTTCCTTCTGCTCAAGGAACCCAACCTTAACCAAACAAAAGCACGATGTCAGTCACAACTCAGAAATACTCGTTTTGAGGTTCTTGGCTCAGGCACCAATTTCCTCCGTGACCTTGGGCAAGTCATTTAATCTGTGCTGCATTTCAGCTCCTAATCCTTAAGGTGAAGACAATGCCTCACGGGCAGGTGATGAGGTTATTAGTGATGGCAAATCACCATGAGGATGGGAGGAATAGGGGTGATCAGAGCCATAGGGAGATCTTCCTCCTGAAGGATCCTACCTGAGGTCAGAACTCTCATAAAGCAGCCACTATCTAGTTAGCAGAAATTTCTAATGATGTTTCAGCCTCTCATACTGAAACTGTATTTATTATTAAAATATGGCTAAGTCAAAACCCATGCACTGTGGGGCTCACTCTTGTACAAAAAAAGTTTGAGCTACCAGAGGGTGAACAGGACTTTTTCCAACAATTTGGTCTTCACCTTCCTGACTCCATGCTCACCTTCTGTACTTGTCTTTCTCCCTTCTTGTTCCCCCTCCTGCAGAAGGGAACACAAGCACCTGTAATGCCTAACTTATGAAGGTTGGATATAGATTAAGGTCTGAAAGCTAGTTGGGAAGCAGATGCTCTCCAAATCGCTCTCAGGTCCAGTCTCTTATTCAAACTGCACGGCACTGCTTCAAAATAAAAATAGACAAGTGGCCACAACTGTAAGACTCCTGGGGTTTCACAGAAGAGCTCCCATCCTGCCCAGCACAGTGGTTCCTAGTTGATCCAGCAAAACAACAGCTCTACAGTCCTCACCCCAACCTGCAGCTCAGTTACAGACAATACTACTTCACAGGGAGAGGCAAGAAACATCTCTAGGCATGCATCTGATTTCTGACCCAATCACAGAGATGCCCTTCAGCCATCCATCTCCAGCACTACACTCAGTCCCTCTTCTTTTTAATAGAATTCTAGAATTCAGCACTCATTCTTGCTGAAAATATTTTCTGATCTGATCCAGATTGTGAGCATGCCCTACTAATTTGTAGTTGCTGAGTTCTTGTGGTTTTTTGCCTGTAAATACTGCATGGTTACACAGTGGGCACGTATATAATCAGCAAGGATGATTTACTGAAAGTCACGATAGATTAAGTCATAAATTGGAAATAGCTCAATAACTAGTTGTTAATTAACAACTCCACTCAGTGGCAGGTTTTTGTCCTTTGCCCTCTTGAGCTGGAAACCTTACAATCATAATTACTTTCATTAGTTTTAGAAAGCATCCCAACTTGTGCTATTAATTAAAAAGAAAAAAAAAAAAAAAGGAAGAAAAAGTCAGTGAAGAAATTCCAACCGTGCAGTGTGCAAACAGCTTTTCTGCAGTGCTGACACAGCACCACATTTGGGAACAAAATCTGCTGCAAGTTACAGAATCGCAACTAATTTAGCATCATTACTTCAATGATTATGTTGAATGAGGCAAGAAAAGATTACAGCAAAGCTACAGAAGACAAATATTTAAAGTAGAAGGGATTACTGAAGCATAAAAATGCATTTTGGAGCTTGAAATCCCAGCCTTCACTTGATTTCATCTCTGATCAGTCAGTGGTGGGGCAGGACGAAATCCCACAGTAGCATTTTGCATTGTCACTCTGAGAGTTTAGTAACAAATCAGGCTAAGACTAGATAATTTTGAAAAGCTATTACCACCAAGATGAGCACAGCATGAATGGCAATTCTCCCCACCATCTCCCTCAAGAAAGCTTCCACTACTGTGTTATTTGCATTTTTGTTTTTAGCATCATGAACAACACAATTGTTTTCTTTTTTATTTTTATTTTCCTGTCCGCTTGAATAAGATATCTTAAATTCACAGATGAAGCTTTTGGGAGCAAACTGTTTTTGCTGTTCTCCTGAATATATTGTAGGGGGACACAAGGTCAAAGGAGCTGAGCATTCACTCTCTGGTAAGAAGTTCCCTCTAACAAGACCCAGACCATGACTCATTTTTAAAAATCCTCCAGCAGCACAGTACTACCTTATTTTGGAGGCCAGAATGTCGTGTGCCTCTTTTTAGCTTCTTATTTTCAAAGAGTCAAGGGAAGAAATTTAAACAATAACCCACAGAGTTTGGCTTGTCACGTTCCTACAGCATTAGTCAGAGAGGATGGGAGGAGTGCGAGAACAGAAACCACAGCAGTGTAAGAGGTGTTGCAACAACACACGTTCTCATTTCAATGCCTCAGGCTTGCCCCAGCTCTTCAAGGGCTCCTGCCTGCACCAGGACGGCTGTTTCATGAGTATCGGTCGGGAATGGTGCAAACAGCTTCCACCCTGGATTCTGTGAAGGTGGAAGGAGGAGAACAGAAATTGAGAAGCCTCCAGAAGAGCAAAGCCAACTTGTTCATGCTGGCTTCAGGAGCCTACCATGGGATGAACATCATTTCCAGCACTGGCACAGGGCACCAGTGCATCTCAGACCAAAGCATCCTGGACTGCCAGACAGCAGTGTACATACATATGCAGACCTTGTTTTCAGTGCCTTGTTACTGCCAGGAAGGGCTTTAACAGGAGTGCAGTTGTTAGCCCTCCTCCCCTCAATTCATTAGCCCACCAGTATGTCACTGCCACACACAGCCAGGACTCTCTGCACTGCTACCTCTGGTCCTAGGTTGGGAAATCAGCATGCTTCCTCCTCCTGCCTCCATCTCCAGATCACAGACAGGTGAAACAAGCCAAGTATGTGTCAGCAATAAACAGAGGTGATTAGGAGAAGCATGCCACAAGCAAGTATAGAGTAACCCTTCAAAGACATGGGAACACCTCAGCAATTTAAACAAAGTGCTAAACACAGTGGTAATTTCTCCAGAAACAGACAACGCAAGCAAAACAAACAGTTCTGCTGCTTTCTGTTGTGTTTATGCCTTAGTTTGGATTTTAGACTGAGATCATACTCATAGGATAATGTACAAAGCCTCAGGCAAGAAAACAGCAGCAGAAGAGCTTACACTGGAAAGCAAAGGAGAGTACCTGAGAGAGGGGAAGGAGCAGGAACCTCAGTAAGATCAGGCATCAAAAGTTGCTTTCTTAAACAGTCACAAATCCTATGTACCAAGGCTGCATGTACTGGGTGAAAGGGTAAATGGAAGCCAAATCAATCACCTTCTGCTCACAAAAGAGGCAGAGTTTCCTCATAGATCTAAGCCAAGTGACATTCAGCAAACAGGTTTATCTCCTACAGATAATCAATTCCAAGACCTGAAAGACACACTTGGAAGTCAGTGGGCCTAGCAAACCTGCAAGTCATAGGGATTTGGGGGAATCAGTCCCATTCATGCAGAATGATCAGTGCAACTCGCTGCCTTGAGACACAGCTACAGAGATGCACTACCTTCATGGAACAGAATTGTTTGAGTTGAAAGGGATATTTAATGGTTATCTGGTTCAATTCTTTGCAATGAACAGGGACACCTACAGCTAACTCAGGTTGCTTAGAACCTGTCTAGCCTGACCTTGGATGTCTCCAGAGATGGGGCATCCACGACCTCTCTGGGCTTATCCATTCCTTAGGATCATATCACACATTAAGTTGGTTTTAAAAGCATCCTCTTTTCCACAGAGAAAAAACTTCCCAGGCTCAAAAACACATCTCAAAAGAGGAATTCTTGTCAGCAAAAAAAATTGTAATTGCCTAGTGATAGCAGTTATCTCTCTTCGTAGCTACTGCCAGTTTAGTAGGAACAGGCAAACAGTAGATGCACCTCAAATTAATTAGCAATTATTTCTCTAGAGATTACACTGATATAAATTCACTTACTACTTCATGGATATCTTAGAGAAAACAAGGGCATTAAAGAAACCGTAGTTAAGTTAGCACAAACAATCTCCAAAGACACAGAAAAATTAAACATAACCCCACTGAATTATCACATGCAGTTAAAATTAAAAAAAAAAAAAAAAAGGAACAGTACAAAAGAAGGCACTTGTTTTCTGGAGAATGCTTGAAGAAACTAGGAAAAACTGTACCTTTGGGCGTCATTGTTTTTGTCATTTCCTGCTTTTACAGCCAAAGAGACATCATACCTTCCTGGCTCTTTTCTGCACCTCAAGACAAAAGAGTAAAAAGAAGGCACCTCCTTTCCATGCCTTTACATGGGAAGGGCTTCAAAGCCCAGGTGAGTCTCATTCAGAGATGACTCTCCTGTTTCAGTTTAAAGCCATTCCCCCTTGTCCTATCACTATCAGACTGTGTGAAAAAGTTGGTCTTCCTCCTGCTTATGAGCTTCCCTTCAAGTACTGGAAGGTTCACAGCTGATTTGACTCCACCAGGAGATAAACAATGGCTCCAAAATTGTCTAAGTGACAGGATGGTTTAAAAGAAAACAAAACAAGCCCAACTAAAAAAATCAACCATGATTTTAGTGTAGATATCTTCAGAAATTTAAAAGAATAGGTTTGAATTTGTTGGACTAAGATTTTTCTCAGTTTTGTTAGTTTGTTAGAGTAGACACTTTGTTTATTTGTTTGCAGTGCTTCTCATTGCCACCAGCAATGGAAAGTGATGTATTTCCATTTATTTAATCCTCTTTAAAAAAAACAACCCAGACTACAATGAAGTCATTTTGGTAACTTGATGCAAATGTTTATAAATATGTTGTTACTGGTATGCAGCAACCATCTACTCTAACCAATTCAGAACATAATAAAATGTCAGAAGCTATTTATTAACCCATACACCGGAATCATGAATGCAATGTTTGGCTTAGAAAATTGTTTCTCTGAATTTACTGAAATGCTATGAAGTTATGACCAGTACTGCAATGACACTGCCCTTAACCATGAATTTCCCAAACTCTGAGCATGTGGATTTTATCTGCGATGTGTGAGGGAAATGCACCATCTTGCATAGCAACTGCAAGTGCTGTTTATTCATTTTGGGTTTGAGGGTGGAATAAAGAGTCTGAGTCATAAAATCTCAAGCCATATTCTAGCTTCCTTAAAATCTGGGAGCGTTCAGAGTTTATTGTTTCTGTGGCAATGAGACCACTAACATGTTTTCTTCATTTATGTCTCGAAAAACATTCATGTATTGAAACCCTTCTCACAGGGTCAGACTGCCAACATTTTTTTCAGAAGCACTAGCTTACTAGTATAATTCCTTTCCCTGGGTTTTGCTGCCTTTATTACTAAGACATACTGACAACATAATTGTCCTACACATCCTTCTCCTAGCATGGGACTGTGTATGTAGGATTTGCCAACTGGTAATTAAGTCTGATGCTCACTGCTGAAGTCTGTTTGCAGCTGGTGTTGGATAAAACACAGCTGGTGCCTTCTTGGAGCCAACAAACTTTGGCAGGGGTTAGTCCCAGACCCTGTGAGGTTTTTTAGCTGAATCCCGTCTCTGCTCTATGTGTGGGAAAAGCATTGCTGGGGGCTAAGCATTGTGCATGCTGTTGGTCCTCGGATGTACAAGGCACCCCTTTTCCCTACATTAGGCTGAGAATTGGAGCCAAGGAAGAGTTCAGCAGGTAGCACAGATGCCCCACAGCTGCCCACTGGGCTGAACCGTGATTCCCGGCTGTGCTTGGCAGAGGACGTGGCAGTCAGCATGCGACATCGGCCTGGAGGGGACTGAGCCAGCAGCTTGGAAACACCCTTTTACTTCACCCTGCAGTAGGAGCTGTCAGCGCTGTGGAGAAATTAAATGAAAACAAACTTTGACCATCATGTTACTGGTGTTGAAAATAAACAGGGATGTGGGAGTGGTGATCCTGCTGTATTTTTTTCTGCTGCATCTTCCAGCCACAGCTGGGATTAAGGCATTAGCCCTGCTCCTGCTGAGCTGCTTCTTTACCTTGGGACACTGGCAAAGCACCATCTAGAACATATGGACAGTGCTACAAGTACAGCATAACATGGTGGCAGGGCCCACCAGTTCTTACTGTATACAGTGCTGTTGACCTTCAATGGCTTAGGTTGGAAGGCACCTTACAGATCATCAAATTCCAACCCCCCTGCCATGAAAGCAGAGTTGCCAACACTAGATCAGACTGCCCAGGGCCCTATCCAACTTGGCCTTGAATGCATCCAGTGATGGGGCATCCACAGCATCTCCGGGCAGCTTCTGCCAGTGCCTCACCACCTCTTTTGTCCTTGCTCTAGGTGAACTGGCTCCCTCCTGGAGTAAGAATGGGGCATGTTGCACTTGATTTCCCAAAATGAGGGAGGTTTCTGCATCCACCATGAGTTTCCTGACTCCTGGATGTGCAGCTGCAGTGCTATTGCTAGTGTTTGCTCATGCCTGAGATTGCCCTGGCAGCAATGTGACTGTTCATGGTCTGCACTTCCAACATCTTTTTTTTTTTTTTTTCTTTTTTTTTTTGCTATTGTAAACTTATTGTGTTTAGGGGTGGCATTATCTGTTTTTCTGCTTTGTCTTGGTTATTCCACTTCCACTGATCCAGATAACCTGAAACTGCTGATAACCGTAGTTCTCTGTGCAGACCCAAAAGATAGAACTTGGAAATGCTTGGGGGCCTGAAAGATTACCTCTAAAGAAGAGTAATTCCCTTCTCCCCAAATAACTAAACTTGTAGTTCAGCAAGTTGTTTGCTGAAGTCATGATTCACTGGAAAATGATCAGTGTTGTGAAGCAAAGGAGTGTGCAGTTGGGAATAGTGAAATACTTGAAGGAAATTTTAGAGCACAGGACAGCTGCAGGAAAGCAGAATCCCAGGGAAGAGCTCCCCTTGTTATGGCTTTTCACAAAAGACTGAAAAAACATCGGGAGAAAGTACTAATAGTACCAAAGCGGTGTGGTGTGTTGGTTGATTGATTCTCCTTGAAAGTTTATGGTAAAAAATAAACAGTTTGGACAAATAAACATCTGAGGGCCATACAGCAACTTCAGTGGGCAGCACTCTCCTTCTCCAGTTTGTGCCTGGGAATGCAGACAAGACCCAACAGGGAGTTGCTGCTGTGTTTCTAATGACTGCAGCAGTGTTTGAGATGAACTTAAGAAATTCGTGCTGGAAGTGAAATCAAAGCGTCCTTGGCTTTTTGTAAACTTTTGTATGCTTCCCATTCCTAGGCTTTCCGCAGGTTTCCAGATGTCACCAGCTGGGCTGTACAAGGGGAGATTTGCCTGGGGCTGGGTGCTGGGACCAACGGCTGTTCTGCCTGGGGCACAGCATGGAGCTACCAGCCAGTGTGCCTTTGGCTTCCACATCGTGAGTGACAGATGCTGCTGGGAGGAGAACGGCGCAGCAGGCAGAGGTCTGTCCTACCAGCTGGTTTTAGAGAAGTGAGAGGACGTTATGTAAGAAGTAGTACTGAAAAATGCTGGAAAACTATAACTAGTTCTGCAGTTGGTAGTAGAGTTTCATATTATCTGGGCAAGCACAAGCCCTTACTAGCACCAAAACTGAAATTTGAGTGGATTTAGCAGTCTTGTGCCACACTTGTGCTTCTGTGCTTGTACTCATTACTATTATTTTTCATGCTGACTCACAACTCCTAAACAACCAGTGCATTGTGGGCTTGGTTATTTTTTCCTCACATCCTTCTACTCACGCCTAGGATTTCCCAGAATTAGTGGGAGCACAGCTGGCCTCTCAGTATTATAGTTTTTAGTGTAGTTTTCCTGCAAATGCACTATTCTTATAAAGATTTCTGGCTTTGTTTTTTGGCAGGTTGTATACTTTCTCACTTATGTCTGTGTTAGTTCTGGGCTTTGTCAGCGATGAGTGTATATCTCAGGATGCTGCAATAATCCAGTAGTTCAACGCCAACACACATGCAAATTCACAATTTATCTTCTAAAACCTTAAAACTGATTTGAACATATGCATATTTGAGATTGACTTGAACATATGTGTTTTTGCATGGTCAGGCTTCACATGACTTTGGTTTTGACTCTTAAGAGATAACTGCTTTGAAGCACTTCTAAGCACCAGGAGCTTAATTTCTTTTTAATGAGAGTCCAGATTTTCTTAATTGTATTATACTTGGCGGTGTTAACAAAAATAGCAAAAATCACAAGACCTTTGATACTTGCCAGAAGTGTATGAGAATCAGTGGGTAATTATTTATGTGTGTTATTATCCAACCAGTTTTCAGGTGTGGCTGGCTATTAATGCTTTCCAGTTAGTGGACATGAGCTTTAGTCACAAGTACCTTTGTTTTCTACATCTGATATGACACTCAGTGCCTGGAAGCCCTGTTTATTTCTTAAGAAAGATATAAAAACTACTTCGTCATAGCTGATTGTTTCAGTATTTATCATCATGATGCTAAGCCCTGTCAGTTCAATAAGTGTGTGTGTGTGGCAGAGCACGTGTCCATGCTTAATTGCTGCTAGCAGACTTCCCTAAGCCACACTGATAACTCCAATCATTAATATGAAGCCCCAGAGATTGGAGAAGACTTGAATAATAGTTAATCATGGACTAGAAGGCTTGTGTTATTTGGGTTATAAATGTGTATTATCAAGAAACATGTTACCTACTTTCTTAGAGCTGGATTCTGCTTCTGTTGGAGTCAGTGGACCTGGAATTGTTGATCCCAGAAAAACAGGATACAGCTTGAGGTGGCTGACTCACCTCCTGCAAAAACCAAGGAGCAGCCTCTAATTTTAGAGAAAAAAGCATTATCTTGAATGACATATGAAGCTAAGCATTTCTGGATTCTCTATCCTCTTGCTACACTCTTCTGTCTATTTGCTAATAAGCCTCTAGGAAACTTTGCTGTTTCTTTAGAAGTGGGACAGTGGGTGCCAAATGGGCCAGCTGTGCTTCCTCAGGAGAAGGAGGCAGCAGTGACGGGGCAGATTTTAGGTTAGATATTAGGAAGAAACTCTTTACTCAGAGAGTGGAGAGGCAATGGTACAGGCTGCCCAGAGAAGCTATGGTGCCCCATACCAGGAGGTGCTCAAGGCCAGGTTGAATGGGGCCCTGGGTAGCCTGAACTGGTGAGTGGCAATCCATCAAGGGCTGGAACTGAGTGGGCTTTATGTTCTGTTCCAACCAAAGCCATTCTATAATTCTATGATTCTTACTGAAGTTGAAAGAGTACATTCACCATTTACCACTTTTTTCAAACACAAAGGCTTTCCTAAACTTTGTGAAAGCAAATATCTCATTAGAGCATCTTGCACACCAATATACAGTACTTTCTTTTAAAGCCAAATAAAACTGGGTCCAGTTTCAGTGGTCATCCTTGCTCTAATTCTCCACTTCCTGTTTCATCATCTGCCTGCTCAGATGAGAAGCAGTGTATTTTTCACTGTGCTTTTTGTCCAGATTTTCTAAATGTTCTGGCCCTTTCACAAATCACCTTCTTATGTCTGCTGTCTGCACTGTCACAGATCACCATACCACAGACTGAGACTCGCTAGGGAAGAAGATATTTTAAAATGCTCTGTAACCCTTGTTTTTATTATTTGAGATAGAAAAGTTTGCACATTACTCCTTTTTTATTGATCTGGTCTGACTAAGAAGTCTTTTGCTCCGTAATCACTATTCATAAACACAAACTAACAATAAACCAGGTGAAAAACATTTTGGCCTCTGGTTTGCGCATACATTTTTTGAATGGCATACTAACAATTCATGTTGTGACCTGATTATCTAAATTGCCTGCTGCCACTTCTGCTTCCTGATTGAATGCCACCAGTGTGAACGGGAGCTGCTAATAGGCATGCTGTGAGGCACAGCCACTGATACCAGACAGTCAACCAAATATGCATAAACAAGGAAATATCATTACAAGAGGGCAAAGTGCAGTTTGTGAGTATCTCACCAACATCTTTTTCATGCCAGCATAACTGCTTATTTTTTAAAGAGACTGGATGGTAATCATGCACCCCAATCTTTCAAAACGCTCTGCAGAGGGACCATGTTGCACAAAATCCTGAAGGGACCATGAAATACAGATGCGCAAGATGAGTATAAAGCTAGCATGGCACAGAGCAGAAGGCTGATAGAGATGTGCTGGAGCACGTGTGCTTCCAAGGGGCAGCCATGCAGGCACAATCCCCAGCCTTTCTTTCAGCCCATTCTCCACAAATAACAAGAGAGACTCACTTGGGGGGAAAGTGGTTGGTTTCAGCACCTCCTGACCTCCAGCCCTCACAAAACACTGCTACCCAGCCTCCTCACCCCATACTGTCCTGCATCTTCATTACAACACTGTTCCTGCTGCCTTTCCCAGCATGAGGCAGGAGGTGGAAGCAGTCATCCTGTTGGCTCAAAGTGTTTAAGTACTGAAGAGGGAGCAGGCACAGATCTGCCTTTTCGCTCTCTCCTCACAGAAATAACTTGCATCAAGTCAGCACCAAAGGAGAAAATAGAAAAGGGTCTGAAAGTGAAGGCACTGTCTGAGATGCAATCTGGATTCTAGCTGAGACCTTCTATTTCTTTAGTTCTCTGTTGTCTTTGGTTTGTTGTGTTTATCACTACCAAACATTGTAACTTACATTATTTCAGTCACAGGTCCAATCATGCCCTGAGTAAGCTCCTTGTTACTGGTGCCTGACTGCAATAAAGGTTTTTGTTAGCCAAAATAATAAATCATAAATGCTATCCACCCAATGATTCAAAAGGGAAACTACAGCTTTACAAAAGTGCATTTAAAACAAACAATACAAATATTGTGTTGAAACAGCATCTTTCACACCTAAAATGAACAGAAAGGTCACTTTTATGTGACAGTAGGAAATATGGACTCTGTGGTGATCACAGAATCATAGAATATCCTGAGCTGGAAAGGACCCACAAGGATCATAGAGTCCAACTCCTGGCTTCACAAAGGACCACCAAAAAATCACACCGTATGTCTGTGAGAACTTTCCAGATACTTCTTGAACTCCAGCACTAGGGGAGCCTGGGCAGCCTGTTCCATGCCCACTGCCCTCTGGTGCAGACCCTGTCCCTAACCCTCAACTGCCCCTCCCCTGACACAGCTCCATGCCGTTCCCTCGGGCCCTGTCGCTGTCACACAGAGCAGAGCTCAGTGCTGCCCCTCCGCTCCCTGTGAGGAGCTGCAGCCGCCATCAGGCCTCCCCTCAGCTCCTCTGCTCTGCGCTGAACACGCCATGGGACTTCAGTTGCTCCTCATGCACCTTGCCCTCCAGACCCTTCACCATCTTTGTAGCCCCAGTGTCTGTTCTGAACCACCGCAATTAGACCAACAGAGTTGGCTGCAAGCATGTCCAGAAACTCTGGCCAAGGACCTGCTTCCTCACCCCAAGTGTGTGATGAGGAGGAGCTATAGCAGATATGGGAGCCAACCATTAGAGACACACTGGAACTTGCAGACCCAATGACACAGCCCTGCAAGGGTTGTGTGAGCACCCACAGCCCTCCCACATATCTGCATATGACCACGCACAGGAAGCGGGGCACACATGACTGGAAAGGCTGGCACCAGTGCCCCAGCTCAGGCACTTGCGGTGCTTCAGGAAGCATATGGCCAGTCACTAGGTGGGTTTGCACTAATCAAGCATGCTGTCTTCTCTCACCACCCTTACCACACCTTTACCACTGAGCATGCCTCTGACAAAGCAGAGTTCTCCCTTTTCCCTTTTATCAATCTGAAATGCACCTGAGGAGTGTAAAAGTGGCTCATTGGGGCACTAGATACCATCAGTCTACGAGACTGAACGCAGCTCTGACTCAACACTTTCCATATCTCTTACATCAGGGCATGTCGTGCAAAAAAGTTTTCTGCAGGCTGGCTGCAAGTACGAGCAGAGAGACTGGGAGAGATGCTGCCCAGTCACAAGTGAGCTGTGTCCCCTTGGCTCTGCAGACACTACAGCCCACTGGGACAGATTCTAGCCCCCTACAACCAACGTGCTCTAGACAAGCTGTAGTTACCTTCTAGGTGTTTTTTTTTTTTAAAGCAAACCATTATGGCTGAGCTGGATTGCAAAGCCAGTATCTATTGATTTACCTGGCATACGAGATAACACAGAGAGACGCTAGGGTGATTTATTCCTTTGAGCTCTTTAGTTCACAAGCATGCTGTGTAATGTCTTGGTAGTAAGGAAGGTGAAAAGTCACAGACAAAAATAGCAGTAACTTATCACCACTGTCCAGTCTGCATGTTCCACAAACATAAGAAAGCCTTGGGCAGGGAAGTGCGTGAAAACAGTTAGAAATAGAAACTTGTTTCACTTGCCAACAGCTGTAAGCAAAAAAAGGAAGGCTGTACCTTTTATAGCAGCTGCAATTAATTGAAATCCAAGGCCAGCAGGTTGCAACACAGTGACTTTGGTCATGTCAGGGACAGACTAGAGCCTCCACTAAGGGCAGCCATAGAGGCAGCTTGCCCACCACCCTCAGTCATGGCCCAGCCCCTGTGAGCAGTTAGTATGGTGGGCCTCTCACAGGCACACCAAAACACCTTCCTTTCCTCTGCACTTTGCTTCAGGAGCTCAGAGCACTTCAGTTCACACACACCCAGGTTGTTGCACAATGTCTGAGTTGTTTCAACAGTGATCAACACAGAGAAATCAGTTTGACATGATTATAGGTGTAAGTTGAAAGCTTATAGGATTTTGTGGAAAATGACAGAGAGAGGTTGGTGTCAAACTGAAATCTTCACTGTTGTTATAACACTTCACTGCAATGCTTCCTCTGCAATTTAACTCCTAGATTGGACTGTAAAGCTCCAGCAAAGGCATAAAGTAACTTCATCATGCTAACAGCTCCGAGGCAGCCTAATTGCTCCCCTAAAGAGCACTGCCATTCTACTCTCACTTCTAAGCAGTATTTGGTCTGGCTGCAGAACCCTCCCATAGCTCTGATTTAAGCCTAGACTCCCCTTTTCCACCAGTGTGTCACTGGAGCTCAGATTTTCATAGGGAGAAATATCCCAGGCAGCAGGCCTGCATAGGAGCCTTCCCTGCATCCTCCTAAGTAATCTCCCAATTGCAGCTGCAGCAGCTGCTGACATAAGTAGATGGTCCCTCATGCACTGGATATGGACAGCACACAGACCACAACTCCCTGATAGTCTGCTGACAGGCTGAAGTCCACACAATTTAATCCTACCTTCTAATTTTAGGGGCTAAACAATCATTCTAGCAACCACAACTGTAACCAGTGGCTTCAAATCAAGGCTGAACTTTTGATTTAACGTATCAGTTGAGCTAAGACTGAAACTTTGCTTTTGTCCTTCTCCACCCACCCTTCTCCAGGCTGAACCCATCATGACCCAGCTCAAACACATTCAGACACCGTGGATGGGTCTGTCAGTCAGCCACACCAAACGTCATTTTTTCCGGGCAGGTGACTGACACATGAGCAGCTTAAGGATGGATTTCACTCACGGATGTACTTTGTTTATGAAAGTAGGTATTTCCTTCCTACTTTGGCAGGCTATATTAAAGAAAACAAAATAAGAATACTAAAATAAGGAAACTCTTTCTGGTAGGTAAGAATACCTTTAGAGCTTGTCAAAAGCAATATCTCCAGCACTAGCCTACATGAGCCATGGTGCCACTCAGGAGATTACTTCATATTTGCCATCCTGCCTCCAAATCTAAAAGAAGGCAGTGATGTGCTATTTTGCACCTCAGATTCATTAATTCATTTCTAAGCTAATTGTTGACAGAGGCCATTTCCTGCTGGCTTTCTCACAATACACCTTACTCTTATTCCAGAAAAGATAGGAGATGAATGCAAAGAGGTAATAAAAGAACCTTGGGAGATTTCCAGATTGCTTCAGTTCACAATTCTGTCTCATTGCTATAGTTGAGATATAAGTTATCTCCTTGTTTCTACTAACTTTCAACTTCAGTGATGTCAAAACACACTCTTGCATCTCTGATATATCAGAAACTTTTACTGCACCAGAAGTTAAAGATTTTTATACTACATTCTTGGTAGCTTATTTTTGGAAGCAAAGTATAAACATTTCCAGCGTGCATTCTTACAAGAAAAATGCTTGCAAAGCAAGATCATATTCTATGAGAAAAAAATAAATAAATCCCTTTTAAATGGCAAACAAAATGCATTTCCTCTTGCTGTCTCATAATAAATGCTTACACATGCAGGTCACATACACACACACAAACATACATAAGATCATCATAATCAAATAAAGAAAGTGCTGTAAAAAGTCCCTGAATTAACTGGGCAGCTTATCACAATGTAAATCAGCGTATCTCAGGAAAGCTGCAAGTATTGTTGTCTTGTTTTACAGTGCTAGCCACATGTAGACTCACACACACAAAACTGCTTTCATGTTAGCTCAGCACTCCTTCCATAAAGGTTGATAGTAAAGTCTTCCCTGATGCCCATCAAAGTCAGAGACTGATGAGTTCGTAGCTGATGGCAGTTTTTGATAGTCAAGGAAACTGATAATTTTAAGAACTTAATTCCTCATATCTTAAATGCTTGTTTCCCTGGGAAAAGTCATCAGAGCATCTATTCTGGGGGAAAAAAAAAACAAAACAAAACAAAAAACCAAAACCATTTTCCCCTTGCCATACACTCCCCATGATGAAAGGATTCTTCTGTTTTGTAACTATCCACCTCAGCATATTAATGGGTAACAAAGAGGGCTATGCAATTCTGGGGCACTCTTCACCTAATCCTTAAGGAAATGTGTTAATTAGGTCAAATGAAGAACTCCCTGCCTCTTTCTCCCTACTCATGGTAGAAGAGGGCTATCATGACAAACTCCCACGCAGGTCTTGAAAGTGGACTGTGCCTTATTCCAGTGGGACAGAGGAAAGAAGTCAGCATTGCTCTCTTATTGCTCTCTTGGCTGGTAGAAAATTTCTTTCTCAGTTCTAAATCACAGGACTAGTTAACCCAAACACAAAAAGAGAGTGTTCCATCCCTCCACCAGTCATTCGAACAGTCCCAGATTTTTACTTCAACTTCAACTTCCAGGATGGAGCAGGGAAAAGGTTTTCTCCCTATCCTCTTATCCCATCTGCAGAGGCACCCAGGCATGGGTTTAATAATGGAGAATGAGAAAAGTCAGTCACCTTTCCAATCCCTTTGGACTTGCTAGCACATGGTTATCTGAGGATGTCTTATTGTCTGTCACTAAGAATTTTCCTCCTCACAATCATATCAGTAACTCAGTACGTTTTGTTTAAAAAAAAAAAAAACGATTCAGGTCCTTCCCCTCATAACACTGCCTGAGAGACTGATCCAGAACTTCATTCTTTGAATGGTTTTACTAGTTTGAAGCCTAAACTTCCTCATGACCCATTTCTAGCCAATTGGGTTTGTGCCAGTAGCGTCATTTAAATTAAATACCTCTTCTGCTTCCACAGTTTTTGTCCTTTTCCTGTTCCCCAAAACACTTTTATAAAGAGCCATCATATCTCATTCCAATTTTAATTTCTCTGTTTCCAAAACCAGTGTCTTTTCATGAGTCTTTCTCAGGAAGAAATGCCATTATTCTATTCTGAGTAGCGCCTATTGCAGTTTAATTAATTAATCCCTCTGGAGCACAGGTAACCAAAGCTATATATTTAATTAAAGAATGCCTGTAGAAGTGTACAGTACCTGCCTTTACACAGAAGAGCCCTCACCTGGTAAGCCAGGTTTGTCACTAACTTCCCTTCCAGCTCAGTGTCATTGTGGTGACGTTGGGCATCCTTGTACTTATTAACAAATCGAAGCTTCTTTCTACCTAGGTGCACCAGTGCCAGTAAAAATTCCTCCTGTTCATCTTTTGGGGGATTCATATTTTAAGCTACTTAACTGCATTTGCTTCCACCAGGATGTATTAAAGATCAGTGGCTCTCCGGAGATTTTTATTAGCCTGGGAACAAACAGTGCTTTTTTTGTTCTGGCCTGAATTTAGAGAATTCACAGAGAAATGAAAAAAGAGGGTCAGAGTCTTTTCCAACAGCTTTCCCCCAAATCAGCTGATATTATTCTTCTCTGTGAAAACAAACAAACAAATAAATAAATAACACGGTTAACATTTGTGGCTTTATGCTTGATGCAACTCATGGCAATGTGAATGAAAGTTGCTGTTGTTTTTGGTTTTCTTTTTTCTTTTCTCAAAGGAAACAAAACTGGGAAAACCAAAGATATTCAGTTCCAGTCATAACTACAAGGAGTTTTGCAATGTCATTCATTTCCCTAGGTAATACCCAAGTATTTCTTTTTTGCTGTGCTCCAGCTAATATCCACTTCAGCTTTCATATGAGGAAAAGAAATCAGACGTGAATTACGCAAAGCTAAAAAACCAAATCAACCACTATGAGTTCTTAATGGTGCACACAGACGATTATAATAAGCACAAAAGTATTTAGTCTACACCATTATCCCCCATTAAAAGGGAACAGATTACAGGAAAAGAACCACAATGAGAAGATATTCCTAGAATTAAATATCTGACAGGAGTTTAGGCCACAATACAGGAATCAGCAGCATCAAATAATGGGATTATTGTTGCATTGAAGAAAGACCCCTGTATCTGATCCTCAGCTGGATTAGCACTGTTCCATGTATATCAAAGGAGTCATATCTGATAGGCATTGCTGAGATCCCAACTGCCTCAACCTTTTATTTATTTAGTTAGTTAGTTAGTTTACAAGAAAAACAACTTAATTTATGGCAAGCCCCCCTTCTTTTTCTAGCCTACCGTTTTTCTAACTCACACTAATCCTGGCTGAAGTGGCCTTTATATAAAGTCTAGCACCCTGGGCAACCACCTCATGAAAGCAAAAGGTTATCCCTTCACAATCAAAACACTGCAAAAGATGTTAAAACTATTGAACTACAAAATGTACACGTTTCCTACCCACCAGGTGCTGCTGGTTTTCAGTGCTGATGGCAATTTAGTAGATGTAATATATTGGCAAGAAAGTCTTCATGGGTCACTGAAAGCAAAGAAAATCTTTTTAACATCATGTTGTGTGCAGTCTAGTAATCTAGCCAGAGTTTTGAATGTAAGAATGTGAACAGTTCTCTTCAACACAAATACTCACGAGGATAGGCAAACCTGAGCAATAGAATGTATTTTTTTTTCTATGAGAAGGTACCACTCTGTTCTTCTCTGAACTTCTATCTCCTAAGACAGAGAAATGAGAATAGCCCTGTATTTCTCTTGAAACAAGAAATTAAGTTGGTAAGCCTATTTCCCAGCTGAAAATACTTTGCTTATCTATTTTCCTGTCTCCAGTTGTCAAACACAGTGCTGCAGGACCTGCAGTACAGACAACCACAGTTTGAAAGCTGCAGGTTCAAGTGATTCTAATATTCCAGCCTCACTCAAAGGAACTTCTGGCTCCTGTCTAAAAGTGAGATGGCCGCTGCTGAGAGCCATACAGGGTTTTGCTAGTACTGTATGTGTACCAGTACAGTTAAACTGCTGGTGTAGAAGCAGTTATGGTGGGAAAAGCACAGTTACATGAGCCCTAGGCTTTCTGGCTATGGGACAAAGCCACAAGAAATGCACCAATATGGTTCTTGTACTAAATTATATGTCATCAGCTCCTAAGCCACGTGCATCTGGATTCTCAAATGTGCTCATCAAGTTAGGGTCATAGATATTCTATAAAGCAGGGCCATAGAGACTTTTGAAATGAGTTGTTGAGAAGAGTGAAATGAAATAGATTTGCAAATATTTTGAAGTCTGTTGTTCATTAGTGAGACAGCCTTGATTCCCAAGAATGTGTGGCTTTCAGCTTCTTTGACCAGATGGATGTCAAAACAGCTTTTAGCCCAAGTTCATTGCAAATAGTTTTGTTCTGCTGTTTATAATTTATTAAAGTTGTTTTGCATGCTCGCATTATATCTGCTTTTGTAACCTGTGACTGAAACACTCCAAAAGGAAAAATATGAATAGTAATCAACAGATAACAGCACTCAGTGACTAGGGAAATAAATGCTTGCTGCCACACACAAATACAGGCATTTGCCTGAAAGAAAACTGGCTGAACATACAAGCAAGCAAAGTCTGACCTGCTAGGGGCAGCTACTTCTCTTTGTGCCTGCCTGCATAGGAGTTTCTGAGCACCCTGTGAAGCAATTTCAATTTCACACAAGCCTAGTATTAAGGATGTTCTGTCCCTGTCCATCCACCTCGCACTTGGGTGGCCTTGCTGTAGGATGCTGACAAGAGGACTTTCTGCACTAATTTGTGAGGCTGACACGTCTCCCCTCCTTGCAAATCAGTTGGTGGCAGCCTTCTCTCTGAAAGTGTACCCCAGGACTCTATCCTCATTGAGAAATTTCAGATTAGCAACTTAAAAATGCCACGTATGCTGATAGAGACAGAATTGGGTGCTGTTATAAATGGAGAGAGCCTATGCAGAGGAAAATAATACATAGTTATCTATAGCATTTAGCCCATTTTTTTCAGTTTCCTAAGGAAAAGAGGCTTACACTACCATTAGTTTTCTCTGAGTTGCTTCATGTAATTATCCTCCCAGTGCCCCATTCTCACACTGAGCCACATTTCACCAATACAGAAATTTCAAAGACAGCAATTTCCTAGAAGTTTCTCAAGGCATCAGCTGGCAACAGGAGGGAGAGAGGCAGCCACCACCAAGGGAAATGACACAGAGGTTCACACAGGTTTTCATGATGTCTCTCAAGCACAGAAACCACGTCAGTTGTTGTCTGCTCTGTCTTTGGCACCAGCAAAGTAAACCACAAGGCACAGAGCTGTAGGCAACCAAAGTTTTGTCCACTTTCCACTTTCAGAAGTGGTCACTCCTGAAGTGGGTTACAGAGAAGTGGGTCACAACCTGGTTGCACACACACTATATGCATGTTTCTGTTCAGCAGGTAGGTTGGGTTGGCAGCAGCCGCTGCTGAGGGTGCACTGCCATGGCTTTGCATAGCCCCACAGCAATAAAGGATAGGTTTGCTCCACAATTAGAGAACTCTGTTTCTTGCTTCAGGTGACCAAGAACTTAGCAAGATGGATGCCAAGACACATTTGAGAAGGAATACACCCAACAGTATGAACATCACATGGAGCTTGATCATTTTAGTGAAAAGAAGAAGCAAGCCGTGGGAAGAAGGAGAAATGCTTTCTGACAGGAAGTGTAACAAAAACTACAGAGGGGCACTTATTAAAACAGTAATTTCCAGTTTGCTGCTCTTCAGGCCTGTCAGATATAGCGTCAGTCTAGAGAAGGGCAGACCTGGGCAGGTACTCCTGGGAAAAGACAGTCTTGTCCAGAAAAAGGTTACCATGGAAAAGGTTTTGGAGGAGGCTGAGTGAC
Source organism: Meleagris gallopavo (assembly GCF_905368555.1). NCBI lineage: Eukaryota > Metazoa > Chordata > Aves > Galliformes > Phasianidae > Meleagris > Meleagris gallopavo. Next base: position 84,078,505 of record NC_139404.1, on the reverse strand, counting down.
TGCCATACACCGTGCCAGCTGCAAAAATCCCTAATCACTGGTTAAGACCCCATCCCAGGAGATGCTGAGAGTAGCACACCAAGCTTTGCAGTTTCTGAAAGGTGAGTGGATGATAGAGGGAATGCAACTAAGGGTGGGAGCCTACCTCAGACTGAAACCATCACACATCTCGCCTGGAAGCTGCAGCACAACAATCAGTCTCAGAATTCAAGAACCATATGAATTCTCTCTTCTCCCCACCCATTCCCTATAAAAATAGTGTCTGGAAATCTGAGCCAGAATTGCTAATATTAGGTGAAAAAAAATGCACACACTACTGAATATTAAAATTTAAAAAGTTTCTCAGAAAATTATGTCTATGATAAGTCTGCACCATCAATATAGGTTTTAAAATCTGTTATAGCATTTGCACTGAAACAAAAGACCAAGTCTACACAGCACAGCTCTTGGAAGGTAGAGAGACCTGGGTATCCACCACATAAAGGTAATGGAGCTCCACTTCTTTGCTTACTCATCAGTAGGTGAAAACCAATGTACTCAGATTGGGAGTGAGGGGAGAAAAAAGACTTAGTAAGTATCTCAAGCAGTTTTTGTCAACTTGATGTGAATCTGAATGTTCTTTCCTGTTTCAGCTTATGCATGCTTTCCATTGCTGGCTGAAGGTTTTCATTTTCCATTTCCGAAAGCATTAGATTTCCATCTCTTACCCTAACAACTGTTTCTGTGGTTTATTATTTTCCAGCTGCTTCTGATTTGCTCAGAGAATACAGATAGGCCAGCTACAATAAACAGTCACAGGATGTGCACATTATTCATGACAAACAAACAACTCTGGCCTCTTGTTGCAAACACAAACAACAAAATCATAACAAAATGTTGAACAGAAGCTGTACCACTGTGCGCAAATGAGTGTTTATTTCAGATCTAAACACTCCCTCTGCTTTCCAACGTCTGGATCTGACTTCCCAACTGACTCTTTGAGAATCAAGAGAATCTTGGCCTACAAATGCAAATATGTCTTCAGCTCTGAGACTGCTCACAACTAAAAGAACTGTTGAAAAGTAAATTGTTTGGTCTTTACTGTGGACAAAATGTCACTTGGAGCTATATCATGGTTTTGAGATCACTGAAGTCCTCAAAAGACAAGGTTTTGCCTCTCAGAACTATGTTACAATGAACCAAGAGTATAAACGGTGTATTCTTTTTTAAGATGGGTGCTTGGATTTTGTTTTCAGCTCTTAATCAACACTAAATTGGCAGAAAGAAACACTGGAGCCACATTCATCACTCATGATGAACGTCTTCTTGAAACAGCCCTACGCAGCGTTTCCCTTTGTCGTGGGAGTGATGTGGATGACTTGACAACAGAATCAACTCTGACTTGTCATTCTGAGGTCTAACAGCCTTCTCATTATACAAAATATCTGTCATTATCAAGCATATTCTGAGCCCTAGCCAGATGATAATAAAATGCTTCAAAAAAAAATCAAAACACTTTAAGCTGAGCAAAGTTGCACTGTTTTCCACGTTTTTACAGCCATTCTTGCAAATGAAAAATGATCGGATGGTGTTTTAATTACACATCTCTTGAAACAACTTTTCTAATCATTTTTTTTTAAACACCACAGTGAAAAGCATCCATGTGATTTGGCTGGGAAGAGAAGCCAGGAAACATTACTAGTGGTTTAAGAAGTTTTAATCTCATAGAGATCAGACACATAAAGAAAACCTTAAGGCTCACTCACCCAAAGCTGCCATTTGCAAGTTTTCCACAATAAAATCTCTGCACACTGTATCTGTGGAACCTTTAGGGAAGCACCATCAGTTTGGTTAAAGAAAAAATCAAATAATCTCTTCTTATTGCTACATGTACAAATCCAACTTCTGCAAAATGATTCTAGAGCAAGAAGTTCAAAAATCCTGGACAGAATTCCTATTGGAGTGTTTTAACTCTCTGAGCTCTGGCAATGATGATGGTTATGATGTTGTTAATGACAATCACATATGCCTGAAATCCTCATAGTTTCTGCTACTCACCATTTTTATGTCACAGCTGTTCAGAAGGGCTTTGATTCTTCACTAAGCTTCCAGGAAGCATTGCAACTTTGATTAAAACGATGATATTTGTAAAAGGAAGATTAGTCAAGTTTAATGGCCTTCTTCCCTATAGAAAGCTTTGAGCAATAAGGAGTCAGTGATCATTCAATAAATTCTTAGTATGCTTTCTCATAGACAAAAAGTTCTTGGAGAACACATTTTCAGTACAGGAGGTTAACATAGAAATAGGAATGAGATACCAGCAAATATTCTCAAGGAAGCCCTTTCTTTTCAATATGACTGTCAGAAAGTTAAAAGCAAGACAGACCTACCTGTCCCCAACCTTTATGAAGGGTTTGTAAATGTTTTAAAAGGAAAGGCAGGCTACAGTCAGTTCTGTTCAGAGTTCAGTTACTGTAGAGACACAACTCACTAATGCCCACCGTGGAAGACTGATTTCTTTTTAACTTCATCTAAAAAATTGTTGATTTGGCAGAGAACTCTGTAAATTTCGGTGTTAGAGTGAGGACAGCCTAAAGAATGGTCTGGTGGATTTACTAACAAGTTGGACCGATGTAAAGAGCCTCAGAGTGATTAAACAGAAAAAAAAAGAAAAAAAAAAACAAAAAAACTTCTAAGCAAGTCACTCAAGTGGGAATGCCCAAATTTGATTTCCAGCTTCTTTTCTCATGTCTCCTCAAGAAAGTCACTGAGTTGTGGAGTCTCTCAGCAGCCATATGTGCAAAATGTCTCAGCAATAACTAAGTGTGCTGAAATTGCGATTGTGGAAATCAGGTAATTGAAATGAAGCCTCTCACGCGGAAAATGTTGGTGGGGGAGGAGTGAAAGAGAACACAAAAACAAGTTAGTTACTGAGCGTTAGCAAGCTCATAGTAAAATCCTAATGGAGATAAAGTTGTTTTGTTTTTTTTACCACAAGATAACTAAACAAGGACAACTTGCTTCTCTCCACTCATGGTTAACCTCACCCTTTTTGTTTCACTACACATATGGTATTTGCAGTGAGTAAACCAAATATAAACTGTAGATAGCACATCCCTAATAGGATGCCACGATGTGCATGCTCTTTAAATCAATTATATTAATCTTTTAATTAACATAAAAAGTTTTAACTGATGGTTTTGAAAGCTTCATTTCAAAAGGCTTCATTTTCCTAGGTGTGGATTGGCTTGCTTCATTTATGCACACAAACATACAAAATCAAAGTCAACCTTTGAACTGGCAGATCTTTACTTCCACCTGCACACTTTCTTAAAATGGAGAAAACCAGGGGCTGAACATGACCCTTCACAGTGATGGTTCTGCAGTAGTCTTATCACTCTCCTTAGTCTGTAGCCTCTGAAGATGAACATGGTCCCAAAACACCATAAGCTGCCATCTGTATCTGGAAGTGTCACAGGCTGTGGGAGTTCTCTTCTAGGCCTTGAGAACCGCTGTGCCATTAGGGCTTAAACATACATGTATTTAAGAGCCCACCGCTGCCAGATGTTCCATTGGATAGAATATCTACCATGGTCTCTCATGTTTGAAACCTCAGGGACAGAAAGGAAGTCAAGCCCTACAGCAAGGACAGCCACTGAGGCTTGCTCTCTAATTTTGCTTCCTCTGCAGAGAGAATGTCTTTGCCCAGTCCATCAAAGAAAGCAATCTGAAGTATGGAGAAAATGAAAGAAAGGTTCATCACAAAGAAAGAGAGGTTCATCACAATATCACAACTTTTACAAACGTTAAGCAATATTTCAAAAGCCTACTGCCATTGGGCGTGGGTGGGGAATAAGTGCCATACACTGCAAAACTCAGAATGGACTTTCCAGTGCTGCACACTGGGTCTAATGAAACGACTGAACAGAATGCTGGGGTGCCAAGAGCTGCCAGCTCTCCTCTGTGGGGGTTTCTTTAGACAGCCAGACTTCAAGTCTTCATGGATGGATGAGATTCACAAGATAAGGTAAAAGAGGGTGGAAAAAAGTGGAAAAAACCAATTATGCAGACTTGCAGAGAAGGTCTCAGGAATAACTCCCTAAGCGCATTCATAACTTCTAAAATATTTTGTCATGCTAGGACCTTGCAATTTTGTGTGTAGACTCACTCTTGGGAATAGACAAGCTTGAGTTTGGACACAACTATCTATTATCATGATAACCAAGTCCCAACAGTTTGTTAAAGCTTCCTTGGATCACACACTGCTCCCTATCCTGTACTCGAGTCAGACAGTATCTCCTCCTCCTACCCTCTCCTTCCATTCCCATTCTGTCTGTGGGGGTAATCCCCATGATCTCCTGGCCCTTGGCAAGGCAGGCAGTGAGGGCAGAAGAGCAAGCAGAGATGGCACCAAGCTACAAATGCCCAAGTGCAGTCACTTGCTGCCAGCAGCACATGTCCCCAGAGCTGCTGGGGCTGGAGATGGTGACGTGGCCACATCAGGGATTCAGTACAGGGTCAGCAGAGACCACCAGGCCAGTGCCAGGAGAAACAGAAATGATGCTTTAAGTGTTTACCTAGAACAGAACCAGGACTTCCCTATCATGGCTGGGGCTGCACTGGCTGGTGCTGCTTTTGGCTGTGTGAAGGTGGAGGAGGAGCTGCAGCTTTCCTGGAAGTGGCAGAGTGGGTGACCCACCATGATGAGAAGCACTCTGTAACCCCTGTGCTAGTGCACCTGAAGAAGGAAAAACATTGTTTTTTGCTGCTCAGGTCACACTGAGTTGGAAAAGGTACTGCCTTTACCAACTTCCCACTTGGAAGGGTATGAATAGTCCATGATTTACAGAGATGTCTAATTAATATCCAGTGTATATAAAAAGAAAACTATGCGTTGCTGTGCACTTCAAGCTGTGGAACAGAAGCTGTCACTTCTCTAATTAAGAAAAAAACAGAGCGGTTTATTAAGCACAGTTGTGGGAACATAGTTTCAGTCTTCAGTGGGCTCATCTGAATGTTTTTCCATTTTAGTTCATGTAAGTTCATGCCCTTTGGGTTTCACACAAAGCCCTAGGGTCTGAGCAACTCAAAATCTCAAAATCAAAATGTCAAGTTGAAACGAAACCATAAAAGGTATTTGGATTTGCATGAAAACGGGCCCAGATTTGCTTCAGGAGTTCCTGAAGCCTGGTAAGGCTTTTGAAGAGTCTAATCTGAGTTTTGTGGTTTCAGTACAGACTGAAACCAGTGCGAGAGAACAGATGTGCTCCTTTCAGGAAGCCAAAGCAGAGGAGAATGATTAAGAAGCTATGAGAACAAGAACCACAGGGGAAAACAAGTATCTAAAACCAGAATTTCAAGTGCCGAACAAAAAGTATTAGGAACTAAAACGACATGGTCCACATTTAAACACTACCAACACTTTCTGAGGATCAGGTCCTCAGTGTGACTGCAGTTCGGATGAAAGTCCAGTCATAATAACACCACGTGTCCTTCTGCCCATATATAAATAGCTTTACTATTGCATAACAAAACACGCACCCCGAGAAGCACAAATCCTCTAAAACACTTGTTTTAATGGGGATCTTGTCACCTTAAAAGTAAATCCATACTTGCAGCACTCTAGCCACAGCAAGGAAAAATGTAAAAGAAAAAAGAATAATCTGCTGCTTTTATTCTCTCTGGTTTACATCTATAAACCTGTCTCGACATCAAATATTTCTGGCTTTGATCTATTTTTAAAAAGTGCAATATTAATTTCATATACTCTATATTTATTCTTATTCTAAATTTTTCATGACATAAAAGTAACATATTACAAGCCGGTTTAGTGAATCACCCGAGAAGATGCAAACACAAAAGTAAGTTTAACTGAGAAAATAACATTTCTTTCCATTGATGGTCTGTACATTGCATTCAATTACACTCTACGTTAGCATCACTTACACTGACAGGATGCAGAGGAGGTTACTTCCTGAGTAGGGGCTGATGGGGCTAATTGATCTCTTTAGATTTAACCTCTTGGCTGAGCAACTGAGCATCTTAAAAACATTATCATATCATGACAATCAAATATTATAAATAACATAAGGGAAAACCGTGAAACTTACAAGTGCCTTGTTTTAAGAGCATTTTGCCTAAATATGTATAACTTGAACATTTAACCTGCAAATTAAACTTTCTGTATGCATTTTCTGGGAAGAAAATAAAGACCAACAGAATAAAACATGAATTTGGCTGAAATGCTTCTTTCCCTATCAGCAGGATACTAAGTTTCACTGCTTTATACTTCATCTTGCCAAGGAAATCCAATAGTTTCCCATAGCTTAAGCATTAGGTTGGATTCATAGGAACTCAGAATGCCATGCATCATGCACTGGGGAGCTGTGACAATCCCCACTGATGTTCTTATGCAGAACCTCTGTAGTGTCAGCTCCAGCATCGGAACATTTTGTTTCCATGGTTTTCCCAACAGGATAAAACAGTATTTTCAATTCCAAATTTCATCTTTCATCAACATTTCACACTCCAACATTTTTTTATTTACGCAATGTGCTGTACTATTTTAACCTATAAAACCTTTTACTCTTGTCAAACTTTCAACAGCATTTTTTTGCAATTGAAATGACTTCCCATTGGTTCGACCTGTCCTCATATCACAAATTCCCTCCTTAGCCATGCCTTCTATTTCAGAGTCTGTTGCAGGTGCCATCAAGTACTGCAGCCATGCCTTGCCTGGAATCTTTCACCAGGGAGGATGGTTAGTTTCTGGCACTGCGAGAAGTTTTCTGCATCCTTTTAGCTAAGATCAGGCCCTGGCATTCAATGATGCTTAATCATGCCATTTTTATTGAAATCACTGGGGGTTAAGTGCTTAAGTAAGCCTGCAGGCTTGACCATACAGTCTATAAGCTAAATCTATTAGATAAGAAGACAAGCGCTCCTTCCCACATTCCTGCATTGTAAAGACAAATATAAGGTTGGTTTGGAAAATTTTAATGAGGTTTCTTTCCCATCCAACATCTCAGGATCAATTTTGGTAATCATCTGGGTCAAGTAAAAATGATTCAGGGGAAGGAGTTCCCATATCCCAGCAGATCAGGGATTTCCCTCTTTCCAGTGATGATATTTCAGTGTTTTAATTTTGTAGAAATAGGCTAGAGTAGAATAAAAAATCTTAAGAAAAGAACCAAAACCACAACAATTTACTCCATCCAAACAGCAGTAAACTATTTTATTTTCCTTCTTGGAAAGAAAGGATTCGAAGGTCTGAAGCTTTGTTTTTCAGACAGTTTTGACCTTTGGGGAAAAAGAAACCCCAAACGATCAAAATTCTCACACCTCCCATCAATGGGATTTGGATGTCCAGCCTGGCCCTAGGCAGGGACTGCAGATCACACAGGAGACAGGCACAGGCAGCTCTCCATCCCTACCTGCTGGCATCCCAAATAGCTCAGTGCCTTGTAGAGTTACTGACCTTTTTATGGTCACTTTTTTTTTTTTTTTTTTCCCAAAAGGAGCTTCAGCTTCAAAGGAACAGCTGTGCTGGCAGCCAGACATACAGGAATTCCATTTAAATTGCAAGGTCTTGTTGGCTGGCCTTACAACACTTCCATGAGGAGTTCAGAATTTTCCTCAGAGAAGGGAAAGAAAGTGGCCCTGAAAGACAAGCACATGGGTCCAGGGATAGCTTGCAAATTGGCACAGGCACTGCTGTAGAAGGGAGGGCTCGATATGCCAATATTTCTCTCCCCATTGCCTGTGCTTGGAGCTATTGCTGCCTCAGGGGGCAGAGGTGGGCCATGAGGAGAGTCTCAGAGCTGTCATCTCAGCTTCCTGAAGTGTGTCACCACTGATACTTGTTTCCAGAGGACAGTGAGATTTTGGCAGCGTCTCTGCAGATTTCACAGTTTCTAGCTTCCATAAAAGCCACCATCCGATTCTCAGCTGCACTGTAGATCACTTTAGACAAGAAAAAGAACAGGGAGGCAAGCCTTCAAATCATGTCATGTTCTTTTAAAAAAAAAAAAAAAAATGCAAAGGAGGAATCTTTGCATTATAAAAGTGACAGCAAAAGTAAGTGAAAAATGGGAAATAGAAATTATACAGGGAAAGGAAAACACAGTAGGCCAAAGTGACCTGAGGGGTAGCTGAGCCATCAGGGCTTACAGTGCTTACCCTGACATTTGTCTCTGACTCTATGTCCAGTCTGTGGCCTGAGGCAAGTAAACAAACGAAAACAAAAAACAACATGCCAGTGAAAATACAAAGCCCTCAATTATATTAAAAAAGAAAAGAAAAAAGGGAAGGGAAGGGAAGGGAAGGGAAGGGAAGGGAAGGGAAGGGAAGGAAAGGGGAAGGAAGGGAAGGGAAGGGAAGGGAAGGGAAGGGAAGGGAAGGGAAGGGAAGGGAAGGGAAGGGAAGGGAAGGGAAGGGAAGGGAAGGGAAGGGAAGGGAAGGGAAGGGAAGGGAAGGGGAGGGAAGGGAGGGAGGGAGGGAGGGAGGGGAGGGAGGGAAGGGGAGGGGAGGGAGGGGAGGGGAGGGGAGGGGAGGGAAGGGGAGGGGAGGGGAGGGGAGGGGAGGGGAGGGGAGGGGAGGGAGGAGGGAGGGGGAGGGAGGGAGAGGGAGGGGAGGGGAGGGAGGGGAGGGGAGGAGGGGAGGAGGAGGGGAGAGGAGAGGGAGGGAGGGAGAGGAGGAGGGAGAGAGGAGAGGAGGGGAGAGGAGAGGAGAGGAGAGGAGAGGAGAGGAGAGGAGAGGAGAGGAGAGGAGAGGAGAGGAGAGGCAGAGGAAAAGCACAGCTGGAATTATTTTGAGAAACTCTGGGGTTTGTCCTGTTAGTTTTTTCTCTTTTTTTTTCTCTGTTGGTTGTTTTTTTTGTTTGTTTGGTTGGTTGTTTTTTTTTTGGTATTGATGCAGTGAGGAAAACATAACGCTTTTCCCTTTTTTTCCTTTTTTTTTTTTTTTTTTTTAATAACAATAAACACACAGTCTAATCAGAATGTGCCCAGGACACATGAGAATGGATCTTGACCATTCTTCACTAGCTGGGTAGGCCACAGCTTCCCTTCTGAGGCTACCTTCACTCTCGGGAGAGCCATTTGCTGCTGCAAGGTCTGAAGCAGAGGTCCAAGGTGGCATTGAAGCCCATTCTGCTTCACCTCTGCCCTCTAAAACCAGCCATGCACCAGTTTAAAAGAGTGTTGGAGGAGCACAGACATATGACAATGTTTCCCGTGGGCATAGTCCCATTTTTCAGCACTATAGGACCTCCTGCGTCATCAGTAGTTTCTGTGTATTTACACAGGTTGCTTCAAAAGTAATGTCTCCTATTTATTTGCAAGAAAACAGCAACCAATAGAAGGAGTACAGTGACACTATTTGACAGAGCAAATTCTCAGCTACAAAATACTCTTTTTCAACATAGTCACCATCACTAACTATGCATTTTCACCAGCAATGAACAAAAGCCTGCATGCCACGCTCATCAAAATCTGCACCAGTGGGGAGGTGACCCACTGTTGCCACTACTAAAATGCACCACTCACTGCCTCACTTTGCTCATATCCACTGTTTAGTCTCCAACAACATTCAGCAAGTATCAACAAATATCAATGGGTGCTGTTTTTTCTGCATGTTTTTTCTTCATCCACACTTCTGTGCCAGATGTCATTTTGTCAGACTGCCTCTCTGTTGCCATCAGTTGCACAGCAGCGAAATGTAAGGGAATATTGGTGGGAAAGTTCCACCTCTACTGCCATACCAGCAATATCTATCTCTGATGTCATGAGCCAACATAATAAAATTGGAGGCATTACTTTCAGAGTAGCCTTTGTAATAACCTCCAGTGGATTTTTTTGCTCCAAGGCTCAGCAGAACCCTGGGCAAAGATGCACTTTTCTCTATTAGTTTTAAATATGCCACTTGCAATGCCTGGCTCTTCAAGGGGGCAAGAACGGCCAGATGAGGGAAGGGAGCAAAGGGCAAGGGGACCTTTTTGCCACTGCAGGAACAAGGCTGGCTGCAGATCCAGAAAGATGGGGTACTAGGCAAGCACAATCCCACACAGAGCTGGAGTATTCTGTCCAGAGAAGCAGCACAGGACCGGTCAGGCTATGTTAGCCTCAAGCCCAAGCAGAAGACATGAGCCATGGAATCCAAGGAAATGCACCTCCTGCAGAAGAGCACTGAGCTTTCCCAAGGGCATGGCATGCCAGCAGGCAGCTAAATGAGAGGCCAGATTTTCCCCCAGCTCAGCGCATCATGCTCAATACTTTTTGGAAAACTTGACTCACAGTGTTACAAGCAATGTCAGCAGCACAAACCCTGTTATTTATCTGTAGGACAACAATGTCTAGAGGCCTGAGGCATGCCATAGCACTTCTCTGTCCAGGCGCTGTGCAATCCTGCTGGCTGCAAGCTGTAGCTCCAGGAGAGACGACCTGGCATCAGCAACCTTGATCAGACATGGCTTCCTGATGGCCACAAGCCACTTCATTTCTCTTTTCTGATCAACCACATCACTGTAGAGAATATTTAGATTTAAAACCACAGAGCCAGCCTCTGGTGACTGTTGCTTCTGGGAGACATCTGAAGCACATATCGCTCTGCTTAATTTCACTACACACAGATTTAGCCCCAGTGGATTTGCATCACAGGTGAGACAGACACTACCAAACAGCATCTCTCTCTATAGGTCATGCATGCACTCCTAATCCTCCATCAGCCTTCAGGGAAGAAGCTGCTGCTCCCTCTCTGAGCTCACATTTTTCTTTATTACATCAGGAGTTTCCCTAATGTTCACTGTGGGGAGGCCCTGTGGCATTTTCTACCTTTTGTTCATTGAGACCTCCTGAAAAGTTCTAGCTGTGACTTCTCCCACATACAGATTTCAGAGGAGTTAGTAAATAAACAGCCAGAATTCAGCTGACATCAGCTTCACCACAAAATAGACATGGAGCAAATCTGGGACACTTCTCAGCCTTTTGGCCTACAATAGGAGAGGAGACAGTGCTCCTTGGCAGCCTCACCCAGCTGGGGAGAGGCATCACTCAGTGATCTGCATCAGCAATACCACTATTTCAGAAGCTCTGTGCAGAATGAAACAATCTCTGCCAGCAGCAACAAAGGACATTTTAAACTACAAAAGAAGAAGTGAGCTTACCCAAACCAAGAAAGGAGAGGAGGAATGTGGTACATAAAGATATAGATTCACTTTTCTTTTTTTTTGCCTTGGCTTTCTTTGTGACCTTGGGCTGTCTGCCATAATCCTTTGCAGAAATCTAAGTATGTTCTCTATATTCTGGAAGGACCAGTGCTTGGCACCCCAGAAGACCAGTTATTTGCATGCCTTGCTTGCCATGCTGGGGATGGCACCACATTACAAGATATCAGGAGCAACCCTGGCCACAGATACTCTTTTTGTTTGTACCACTTCACAGAACAAGAAGCATCCCAGTCTCCCAAAACATGCTGTCTGTTCTGAAAAGATCTAAGAGCTTTCTTTCAGAAATCAAACTGTTCTGCATCATCCTCCTAATTCTAAACAGAAGAAGAGAGGGAAGTGGCACCACCTCTACAACATAAGTCCTACCACCCATCTGACCCATCACAAAGTGGATCAGAAGAGCCCCTTCTGAACCATAATAGCTGGCATAGCAAAGAATTCCACCAAAATTATGGGACAGCTCCTTACCCTGCATGAGTCAGCAGGAACGTACAGCTTTTTGTGAAGAGGAGGAACTGCTCCCACAAATACGCAATAAAACCTACCTGTATACTTTTTGTAGGCATTCCCATAGTAATTTGTTAGAGAGAAGCATACACTTCAACAAGATATCCACAGAAATGGGCCAGCAGTTTAACTTTTGGCATGGAATGAGCAACAGGGTAGGTCTTTGTTTCAGATCTACACCTCTTAGGCCTTGGAGATCCATTACCAAATCTTAAACTATTAGCTCAAGCTAAAAATTAGAATGAGGGAAGTAATTTGAACAATTATTTGTTATATAAATACTCCAGTTTTAGAACAAAAAGTTAAGAATGCTGTTAAGTATCTTTGAAGGCTACTTCATCTGTTTAGAAGAACCAGGTCAGGAAGCTGAACAATTAGCTATACAGTGTCCACACAGCTTCATCTGGTTGCACCATATGGACACTGGGATGCAGGTTTTGCATCTCAAACAGTAAGAGCTCTGAGATCATTCATACTGAAAGGGAATAGGGGATTTTTTGTATGATCACAACACAAGATGTCACCCTCTTTTGTCCGGAAGATTTCTTGAAAATGACCATACCAACTTCATCAAAATATAAGCACATGCATGCTGTGGTCTGCTATCACTCCCCACTTGCACTCACTGTGGTTTCTGGGCTCACAGCAGAAATCTGTGTGCTACAGACCAAAACAAAAATACAGATTGGGAAACCAAAAAGTTGAGAGAGGATTCATGCGTGCAGAGATGCAAGATTTCACAAGGAGCAGAACAGAAAATCCTAGATAGGTCTGCATCCAGCTGAGGTCAACTAGTATTTGTGGCTGAATCAGTACAAAAGAAGTATGCATATAGGAAAATAATCATTTCCTTTACTTCAGAAATAGAATCAGTGTCAGCCACAGGAAGTGCACATGCTCTCATGTTTAGATTTTCAAATAAATATTGGATGAAATGACATCAAAGAAGTAGAAAAAGCCTGGGAAAGTCCTTTTTTTTTGTAGTCTTTCCTTTGCATACAAGCAAGGCTTTGCCTTATTTCTACATTCACAGCTTAACTGAAATCATTTCAGTGATACCTGAAATTCAAAGTATATGACACTATGAGATACTCAGCAAGTGGTCAGGAAAAATATTTGTATGGGTTTAAAAATAAAACAGTATGGGTTACTTCAAATTGGAGTGCAAGGTCTGTTAACTCATTATAAAGATTTCACTAAGAGAAAAAAAATAAGGTCAGTGCATAGAAATTACTTACTCCAGTAAGAGCACAAAAGTAATTATAAAAACTCTTTTTTTCACTTACTTTACACCTTGTCTTCCTACACTGGAATACTTCCGCACACTACTGGACCTAGTGGCTCGTTTTAAAGTTCCTTCACTGTTACAAGCATTCTTTTGAAATCTGGTAGGCTTAGTGCAAGTGAAGTGTACGTTATTTGTATCTACACTAATCCCTCACTTCCATCTTAAGCCTCAGGCTTAAAAGTATAAGTGGGAAAACATTCTGGATAACACAGCAAATTTTTGCCAGTGATCAGCTGTAAACATTACTGTCTGAGAGGAGAAGGAATCTTTCCATGTGTGCTTTGAGCCTCAAACACTCTCCAGTTTCTGACTCAGCCTTGAGTCCTTCTGATTCTTTCCATTTCAGTTGTAGTGCATTTCTGGGAACTGTTTCCACTCCACTCCTTTACAGGCAGTTGCTCTCTTGAACTCCACTGATGGGCTGTGAGAGAGGGGAGACCCCTTTGTTTGGGAACAATCTGGCCTGTGGGATAACAGGTAGTGAATCAGAGGCAGACTTATTCTCAGCATTTCATGTGGAGCAGCAGCTGCAGAAAAGTTTCTGTTCCACCAAACGATATGTCAGGTATTAGGGCTATGACTGTGACATACGCTACTGGAAACCAGAGATAATTTGAATTCCTCCATATAGCTCCAATGGAATCTGACAGTTGCTATGCACCAAGCACTTGCACTGACAACCGTTGGGAAGGGTATGCACAAAAACTGTGGCATTACCAGTAAGGTCTACAGGTTACATCTTGTGTGTAGACACCTAAAACAGCACAGGAGAAAACAGCAGGACCTTGAAGTAAATACCCAGAAGCATCTCGCTCCCTATATGGGCTTCTCTCCAGTGCTCCAGGTTGGAAAATGAACTGCCAAAACTAGCCTTTACCCCAAAAACAAAACCTAAACCCTGCCTGTGTTCACTTTTTGAAGAGAAGAAAAGGTGATGGATGATGGCCAACAGCCTACAATCCCACGCTCTTGTTCCTTGAGAGCCCAACTCCTGCCAAGCTAGAGTGGTGGCTGTATTGACTGCATGACACCTACGTGCCACCAGACTTGTATTTCAGAGGATCTCTCTTCACTACATTTGTTCACTAGCGGTACCATCAGTTTCTCTGTACCCATCACATGGCAAAACTAGTGCTGTCTTTTACACAGTGAGCACTTTTACACAGTGTGCAGGACTGCAGCCACAGCAGTTCAGCCTTTGTTGGCCTGAACAAAGTCGTAGAATCATGGAATCATTAAGGCTGAAAAAGACCTCTCAGATCACCTAGACCAACTGCCAGCCCATCCCCATGTCCCTGAGTGCCACATCTACACAGCTCTTGAACACCTCCACGGACGGTGACTCCACCACCTCCCTGGGGAACCTGTGCCAGTGCCTCACCCTCTTCCTGAGAAGACGTTTTTTCCTATCTCCAACCTGAATTCTGAGCAAAAGAAGTAACCTTCTAGCAGGCAAGAATTGGAGTAACTGAGCTCTAGGGAGAGCCTAAACAATATACCAGGTCTTTTTAAATCACAGTGCAGGCTAATTTTGCTTTCACAAAGCAGATGAAACATGCATATATCTCAACTAATTTCAAGGGAACTTCTGCTGAGTCATTCTTCCTCTAATCAGTTTGCAGGAAAACAACTCAGTGGAGCCTCCCGTGTCATACAATATGGTGATCTCATCAAAATGCACTTTCTGTTTTTCACAGAAAAAGAGAAATTGAAAAGATCACTCTTGTTTTTGTTTGGGTTTTTTTTTTTCTTTTTTTTTTTTTTTTTTCCTGAAACTCATTTATTGTAAGTGTTTTTGGCAGTGCAGGAAACTAACTAGAAAGGCAGAAAGGCAGGTCAAGTGGTTCAGCTGGTGGTCACTGGTTTCTGCTTTTCACTTGTCACTTCCCCCTTAGGAGGCCTTTACTCATTTTAAAAAATGAAGCATAAGACCTGTTTTAAAAGGGAGAACACAGAAGTTTGTGTTGTTCTTTCTCAAAGAAACTGCCAGTAGGTGCTGAGGCTGGGAGAATAGAAGAATCATCAGGTGATCTGAGCACCCTGAAATGAGAGGTGCAACCTGCTTCTCCAGCTCATTGGAGCGAAACACAAGAGTGAGACAAAAAGGCAGTGGAAAGGGCAACACTATGCAAATATCCTTGAACCAGCCAGCCTCAAGCTTTAGAGTGCTATATCCAAAATAGTGCCACTAGTTTATGGGCTAGAGGCTGTAGGGTCTGAGCCCTGTCTTCCCAGTGTGGGAGTCCATTTTAACACACAGTGCCCAGGTTAAAGCCCCGAGTTCATCCTGATCTTCCTCTTCTGCACCCACCTGAGTGTCACACCAGTTTCTTGCCCTCAAGCAAAAGTTCACCAGCAGCCAAGTGCTGCCAATGGGACTGACTCAGCAGACCTGTGGGAACAGATCCACACACCCACATGAGGAGATGGCAGCGTTTGGTCAGATGCCAAACCCCATCCTGCCTGTCCTCCACTCACCACACAGCAGACAAGGAGCCCCTCTCATGAGCCAGCAGCCATCACCTCCAGCCCTGGTGCAGCGCCATGAGCTGTGGGGGAGGGTTTATGTTCCTGGTCAAGGCTGTATGGTCCTGCTTGCTGAAGGAAAGAGCACAGCTGAAGGCAAAACTTTGCAGATGGAGCACCAGGACCTCCACCACAGGAGGAGAGCCAAAACTACAATTTTTTGAGGGAGATGCCTTGCAGCAGAAAGCAATCTCAAAGTGAATGATAGGAAAGCCTGAGAACATGTCTGTCAAGGAAATAGAAACTGTTCTTTATGCACCTTGCCAAAAGGGAAAATGGGGGGTAAAAACCTTTCTTATGTAAGAAATGAGGAAAAGCTGATGGCTCCAAAAAGGAGTCCCCAGCACACACTGTCCAGATGTAGCTGCCATCTCAGTGCAGTGCAGGGAGCCCAGGCTTCCAGACGTATGTCATGTCTGCTTGGTGGCTAAGGCAAGTTAGATAGAAGCAGGAGCTGACAGAGATGCTCTAACTCCCTGGTTTGGGCTGTCCCTTCACATTACAGATGTCTGTCCTTTTTCCTTTGCACTGCTGTCTTCACCGCTCCAGGAGCTGCTGTCTCTGGCATCCTGCTACACATGTTCCTCCTCCCTGCCCAGTTAGGCAATCAGTGAAGCTCTTGTTAGAGAGAGAATACAGCTATTGTCCACCAAATTACCCAGACATACCAGGTGCAATAACTAAATATTTTGCAAGACCTGATCCTGTTTTATGTCAATCTAGTTTATATGAGTACACTTTTCACTTCCTCAGAAAGTCAGTAGGATTTTTGGAAAGGATTCCTCAGGTCAGGAACAGATCTTCTGACTTCGTACAAATCAGCAGCTCTCACAGCTTACATTGCAGGCACCCAGAGAAGGACATGGGGCTCCTCAACAGCCCTACAAATGCTATCTCCAACAGAAAGGGCTCAGAGATGAGCTTGGTTTCCCACTGTGCTCCCCTCTTCCCATCCTGTCCCTTGCTGATGCCAGCTCCCTCTTGTTCCTCCTCCTTCTCTGCAATGTGCTTGGGCATAGCCCCATGGCTCACACACACGCTAAAGCCACTGGAAGACCTGACAAGGAGAATCAGGCCCTGACTGCTATTTCAAGGCAGATCTGTATCTGAAGCAGTGCGGTGCATTCCAGCCTCTCTACTGGCTACGCTTGCAGTTGTAGAAAGCCATGTTTAAAGTTTTTTCCTCAAGCTGGAAATTCATTAGGGCTATGTTAAGCTAGTTAAGACAACAGCAATCTGCTTCGGCTGGCTCAGCCTCTCCTCATGCTGTCTGAAGAGGACTGAGGAATTCATTTAAATTAAATTAATGAGTGAGATATTTTTCTGCAGTGATAACAATTGGATTCCTCAAAGTGTGTTTAAAAATGCTGGGCAGCTGCTGGAAGGGAAACCCCTTTCTACACGACACTTAAGATGAAGACAGAACTCCAGCCACACCTGCTCATTGGTAAGGACTCCAGTAGCCTCTCACCTGAAGGTTAACTATAGGCATGCAAGGAGACTGCTGTGTCCTGATCTCAGATAACTGCAGAGGGAAAATCTAAATTTTTCCCCTCCCTTTTTCCTGCTCAATTCTACCCATTGAAGCCTCACCAAGAAAAATGCTAGCTTCAACTTTCAGTAGCTCCTGAGCTCTTTGGGGGGGCTCAAAGATCAACCCCAGGAAAAATGTAATCAATAATAAGAAGCTATCCAGAATCTCTGCTTTTACTATGTATGAGATAAGCAACTCTGAGCCATGAAATGTCTTGTTTGACACTAAAACAAGGCATCACCCTAATGCATAAAGATCATGAGCAAGACTCATAGTGGCTTTGGCTGGCTTTCCACAAAGCCCACTGAAATTGAAATGCAGACTCCAGTGCTGCTTCTCATCACATCATTCTGCAACTCAAAGTATCTGAGAGTTCAGGAACAACTTTAATCACAGCAGACACTCAGACATTTGCTCCCCTCTCTATCCTCCACCATTTAGAAATACCATTGGGCAACTTCCCATTGTTGGGGATGTAAGCAGCCTTTCTTGTTTCCAGCTCAAAAGTAATGGGAGTTATTTCACAGCCACACATACTTCTCTAATTGAGAGGTCATGGGTGGATGGGATTTCCAAATTTCACTGTCAGCTCAGTAGCTTAGCATCCCTACATGCCCATAACCTCTTCATTTACTTCAGTCGAAGCACACTCATTCAAAAAGTTTAAATAGCTAGATGAGGCTCCTTTCATCTCCATCAGGGTGCAGATAACGAGCAGTTTTGCTGGCAGATCTAGACAGGGTTTTGCATTGCCTCCCATGCAGTACCCTTCCTTGTGCGCTTGTGCCGAGGGCGAACCCTCAGAAACCCAGAAGAAGGAGGCAGGCAGGTTGTGCCCATGATACACTCACAGGGATCCCTCCACCATGCACCAGAGAGGTCTGACACTTTCATGGCTGCCTTTCTCAGGTACAGAAGCAGTAACAAGCAGGCAGGTGATGGTATTGTCTTCCTTTCGCAAGCTGGCTGAGATTGAACTTGCCTCGAATTAAAAAAGAGTGAGCAATATAGCTTGGCCAGCTATTTAAAGAAGAAGTAATAAAAGACATCTCTGAAGAAGCAACCAATAGATAGCCCAGCTGCTGCTCATTCTGTTACAGCTATTTTGAGGTTACAAGCTCTTTCGTGCAAGACTCAGATGGGGAATTCACTTCTAAAACAGTAATAGCTTTGAGCTATGATGAGGGTATTTTATCAGTGCTAGGCAATGTATGGACAGTTGTCTAAGAGGAAGCAAGCTTTTAGCAAGCGGACTTCTCTTTTTCTACTAATGTAACAGAAACATTTGGAAGGCCTAGAGAAGTTATAATTTTAAATACTCTCTACCATCCACAGCGAACACACACTTTAAATTGCAATTCAGGGGCACACAAACAGTAGTTGAGCCTCATTTCAGGATCCAACAAAGATAGCTGGAGGACAATGCTTGGCATGTTTTTGTTTTCCAGACAAAGGTCAGTGCAACACTGACTTTATATAGAAGGGCCTTCAGGTCGAAAAGATCAGAGAAAAATCAGACATTAGCCATATTATAACTTGCTCAAGGGTTAAATGCACATATTGAGAGAGGATGAAGACAGCCCCACTCTCTTAGGTTAGCTTTTCGCATCTAACTTGGGTGCTTATACCCGCCCTGGGTCGTCAGCAGAGTAACTGGAAAGCAGTTAACATCCCCACAGCCTCCAGATCAGGATGTGTGCCCCAGGCAGGCTTACCATCTGTGCCCCCAACCCCACAGCCAGCTCAGGTGCCCGCAAAGCATTATACCAAATCAAGGCTGCAGGGCACAACAGGAAGACAAGCAGCACATGCATCTCCTAGTAGAGAACCCAAAAACAGAAACTGCCAAAACCTGTGTCTCTGCTCAGATGCCATCCCTGGGATGCCACTGAAAGATGTCTTGCTCTGCACCTCCACCCATCCCACTTTGCTGACCAGGATCCCTCCAAAGAAATCCTCAGCTCATACATGCAGTCACTCTTCTGAGCATTGAGGCCCCATCTTCTCAGCACAAAGCAGTACCACTCAACTCAAAACCAGCTGTGGCCAATGTGTTCCCCACCAGAGCACAACAAATCTCTGCATGTCATAAGTTGGAACAAGCACTTAAACATGAGAGCTTCAGAGAATCATCAGCCATGTGGCAAAGCACCTCTTCAGAGACATGATGGCCTAAGTACAGAGCTCTGCTGAGACCAGCACGTGCTTCCTCCTTGCTTAATAGGAGATACCTTTCAGGAGGAGATGAGATTGATTACACCTTCAGCAGCCACCAGCCTCATTTCCTGTCTGGAACACGTATGTATCTATTCTAATCTAAGAAATGGATATCAAGCACTGAACTGTGGCCAGAGAATCCCGACTTTGTTTCAGGAACAAGCATTATTCTCCCTATGCCATGGGCTGGATTTAAGCCACTCCGTTACAAGAGAATTAATCTCTATTCATTATCAATATTCAAATTACCTACTGGCATGTGCAAGTTTCTTTTTCGTCTCTGCCATGGGTACACACAAACACAGATGCACACCACCAAAGTACATTTCTGCCACTCCTAGCAGCTCCTGAGCATCAAGTTTGCCATTAACAGACACAACAAGAAACACAGCAATGTGCACACGCTGATCATCAACCACATTCAAATGTGCAAGGCCACCATCTTGCCTATCAGCCATGCTCTGCATGGAGGGCATCATAGAGGGATGGACAGAGCATGTACAGTCTGCCAGCCACCTCCTGTGCAGGCATCAGGTTTAATATTGCCATGGTGAAGCCCAGAGTCCTGAGCCTGGGGCAAACTGGTATCCTAAACACCAGATGAACGTGAAGAATGTGGAAATGCTGTAGAGCTGCCAGGTCCCTCCCACAGTGACAGAAAGAAAACTGAGGGAACGGTGCCCTGATGTGCAAAAAGTTGGCTTAATTCCCCCAGCTGCTTAACAGCAGGAGTGTCCCTAGAGTACTTGCAGGACCTCCAAGTGTGCACAAAACAGAAGACTTTGGTGTTTGCTGTGACACTTCAAACCATTTTTCTGCTGCTACTGCACAACGAGGAGGGCCTGTAGGAGTTAGTGGAGATCTGCTATTTCACATCAGTTGAAAAAACATAAACTTGAGTTGCTAAAGCACAGTTTTTCTCAGATGTCTACTCTATAGGATAAAGCCTCTAATTAACTATATGGCAAATGTGATGGGAAGACTTCTGCTAATTATTTCTATACCTTTAGGCAATAGAATAAAATCAATAAATACCAAGAAATTGATAGTTAAAAAACACTGGCAGCTTGCAGGGCAGGTAAATTAATTGTGTGGTGACAATGAGAACACCTCCACAAGTCAGAGTGCAGGTGGAACCAGGCCTCAGGTGCTCATTGCCTGCCAAAATCTCTTCTACTTTCTTAATGTGTTCCTGCCATGGGTCCCACAGCCTCCTCCTTCAGGTCTCCCTGCAGCACTCAATACTTCTGCAATATCTGGAAGGCATTAATTAACTGTGCTGCAACATTCAAGGCAGGAAGAATGACAAACAAGTTGCAAATGTGCACAGATGAAGCCCTCATTGAGGACTCTAATATGCGCTCTCAATGCATGGAGCTAACTCCTCCCTTGCTGTAACACACAGGAAAACTCCCCAGCCTCACATGTCAGTCACGGGCAGCACTAAGGGATGTTCTGGGCACTTCAGACTGTGCTGCGTGGAGCTCGTTACAAGCTACTGAGCTACTTTGCTGTGAAGCAAGGCTACCAAATATGGCCGCAAGGGGCAGCCCCGGACCAGAGGTTTCATCCATCCCTGAAAGCATGTTGCTTGTCTTCTATGGTCAAAATCCTTCATCTGCCATCTCCCCTCTATGACTAAACTGCATAGTGAATAGAAATAAATACAACTTTCTTGTATTTATCTGCTTCTATTTTGTTTTCAAAATTCAAGACATTCCTCATTGAAATAAGATATTCATATTATAATTAAAGTAACTGAGGGATGAAGAACTGCAGAAATAATGTCCCAGCATGCTGACCAGAGAGTTCTGCCACATAGCAAAACTTTTCTGAAGCAGAAAATCCTTAAATCACTTTCTATTATTCAAGAGAAAAGACTATGTTAGGAATTATACTGCTTTAACACTACAGGAACAGCCAAAAAGAGGAAAAATGATCTTAAATACATTGACTTAACACTGTTCATTATTTCTCAGAGAATAAATTTCTGGATTCAGTTACACTTGTATGAAACTAGGGCTTACAGTTGTGTAGAGATCTATAACCTCTTGTTAAGAATGTCTTCCTCCACACACAAGACCAGATCTAAGTGCTTTAAGCCAAGGCATTTGTAATTTTGGACCTTCTATTGTGCTGTGCTCAATTCCATTATCAGAATTTGCATTTCCAAAAGTCACTTGAAGTTTAAAGTTGGGCACCCAAAAACCAAGCCAATATAGGAGTTACGTATTTTGGAAAGCCTCAGTGTGTTGGCTTCATTTGTAGGCCACGGAGTTAGTTTCATTGATCAGAAGGTGAGATAAAGATTTGAAAAACAAAACCACAATCGCTCATTAGCTATAAGCTTCTTCATACATGCTGTATTAATTCAAATGTGAATTAGTCCGATCAGACGTGGAAATACAACCCCAGCGCCTGGTGCTGGCAGAGCAGCTTTGTCTTCTAGGCTTCCCGTCAAGTCCTGTCCTGCCACGTTCCCATGCCAAGTTGGCAGGGACCAGTGTGCTGCCAGCAAATAAAGCTGGCTGCTGCACGAGAAGGTGCATGCAGAAGGCATGTCTGGCGAGTATGCTCTCATGACTAACATTTCATTTCTGTGATAACACGCTAGGCCACCTACACAACTAGCCCTCTGAATAAACACTTCACTGCATGGGTTCCCATGAACAGACTGATGGGAGTCCTAGATAAACTGCTGCTGTTGCTCTCACAGTGGTTTACTAAATCTGGACTATCCCCTAGATCTCACAGTATTTTTGTAGCTCTGTTTTCCACTGGTATTGCTTGGTCCAATTATTCTACCACTCCATTACTGAGATGCCAAACTACAACTTGATACTTATGTTTGTATTGCTAACAAACACTTTGGTCAATGTGTATGCCTCCACGGCCACGCACTCCTCCATGGCTGAGCACTGCCCAGCAGCTTGTGGCACGGTTGGCTTCCTTCCCTTTGCTGTCACAGTCACAGCCTTGCACCACTGGTAGAGTACCCAGTGGCCACACTATCCAGACCCACAATGACCATTCTTCTCCATCAGCCAGCCACTCTGTGCACAGCCCCAGCTTCTCCTGGCATCCCTACTATCACAGTGTCCTCTCAGAAGAGGCTCAGCACATCACCCAAAGTACCTACATGAACTAGGTAGTAGGTATATGAACTAGCTAAAGCATAGTAGATGGGATAGTGAAGCCCCTTTCCATCAGATGACAAACACTCATCTATTGAGCCACATGGGCCTTCCAAACCAAGTGCTCCACAGCTCCCAGCTGGTGAAGGCTCTCCCCACTCCCTTTCCACCTTTTCTCTCCCTCCACAATGTCTCAGACCAATATGTATAGAAAGGCATATCCCATGTGTCTTTTCTGTCATCACATATCAACAAAAGCATTTACAGCTTCCAAACCTTCAACAACAGAAATTCCCTGGCTTTCAAATAGACGATTACAGGCTTGTTCACAAAAGTGAATTTACATCAAAGCAAGTCGTTGGCATGATTGCATTTACCAGCACGAAAGAGGCACATTCAGCTGTTGGCTTTTCCACCAGCACAAGTCACTGCTTTCATTTCCTCTGCATTACGCTCTGAAGCCTTGAGGGTGAGTAACCACTGCTCCTAGGACCTGAGCACTGTGGGATCATTTCTGCAGCACATGACAGGCAAGCTGGAACAAAAGCCATATAAAAATCACTGTATCTCACACAAGGGATCAAACCTCTGAAAGAGAAGGATCTCAAAGTCCACCCTCACTAGGTAATGGGAAAGGAAAACACTGGGAAACTCTGCACAGAGCAAGAATGGGACAACTAGCACTACGATCACATCCACGAACAGAATCATGCCATCATCACTTACATGGCAGAAGCATATCTCTGAAATGTGTCATATTTGGGAAACCTTCGAGGAGTTTGAGAACATCAGAATCCCAGCATCATCTGGACAGGCAGGCAGATAACCAAGGCTAGGTATGACAGAGGGACCAGCCCTGGAGAGGAAATTGACAGGAGCAGCTTTCTAATAGGATTTTCCAATGCTTGCTATTGCCAGGAAATTAGAGGTTGGTTGGGGTGGCTGGAGGCCAGTAAGGCACTGGGTCATCTGGGTATTCCTTGGTCATGGGTAATTGCTGAGGCCAGGCACTGTGCAGAAGTCTGGGTGGACCACCACAGCAGCCACTGGCAGCTTTATTTCTCAGAGATTTTTAAACCAGAACCATCTCATCTCTTTCTTGTTTGTACGAGGAGCCTCCTTCACCCCATATCTTTAATTAAGAGGGTTGCATGCTGGTTTTGTTTTTTTTTACTGTGTGGTAGCTTTTATCTAACAAGTATATGTAAAAAGTATGCCTGGGGAAAATCATATTCATGGGAACAGACTTTACAAAGCTACTTTAACCCAGCTGCTTTTTTAAGAAGCACCCCAGGGCAATCCCTTGAAGATATTTATGCTCCTATGGTGAGTTAGAGGCTTCTGAAGACTCCCACTAGTCTATCTTCCCTTTATTACCCTGGTTAGAAGCACTGGGAAACGCCACTGTCCCTTTTCTCTCAGACTAGGGCATTCATGACAAGCCGCTTGGAAGCAGGAAGATGAGCTCCACCCTGCAAGCTGCTGAGCACTGCACTCCCTTGCAGCACCAAGTAAACACTCCTGTCAGCCCAGGGGCTTCCAGAGATTGTGAAACTCATCCAGACCCAAATACCTGCCTAAATCTCTGCTGGCAAGATGCCTCACTGTGCATCACACAGGCCAGATACACATTGCAGGCTTTTGCCAAAATTGCTGTCAGTCAGGGACTAGGATGTCTGGCTGACTCAAAATGTGCTGAAAAGCATGGCACATTCAATAGATAACACTGCCCCAGCAAAATCCGGTGATGAGGAGGGTTTAGATTAGGGTTGGAGATTGAAGAGTATTTTCAGGCTTTTTTTCATCTTTCCTTTTGGATCTCATCAATATGTAACATCATTTCAAGATTGGCTTTAAGATTCTGCTAAAAGTCTATATAAACCACTGTAAAAGCTTAATCCAGATCCTACTGAAATAGAAGGTCTGGAGTGTCTGCTTGTGTCACCCTATGACCAGGAGAGGTTTCCAGACTAACGTACCAAAACACAAGAACATGCATCTTGGTCAAGCTGGCAAGGTTGACTCAGAAGGTGAAACATGACTGATTATTATTATTAATGATTATCATTATATTTAAGAAATGATGTTTCCAGGAGGATTCAGGAGCTCCAGCCTTACTGTGGACTCCACATCAAATAGCAAAGATGTTCCTGTCCCAGAGAGCTGCTGAGTTCATCCAAGAGCACACCCAAGCAGCTCGAGGCAGCACAGATAAAATCATTGCTGCATACCCTCATGTTCTGCCATCAGCTTGTGCTGTCAGGAGCAAATGCTAGTGCCTAGCCTGAGCCACACTTTTAGCTGGCAATGGAGAGACAGTAGTCTAAATCACATATCCATTCATTTTACACTGCAAAATGCCTCCATCTCAACGTAGCATGTTTAAAAGTCAGTCGACTGTGAGCTTTCATATCAAAGGGCAAATACTGATGTGTGAGAGGCAGAGTGGTACAGCAGAGAAGTAAATAAAGCAAGAGGCCTTACAAGGCTCACAGCTGCCCTGATATAAAAGAATCATCTTTCATGCTGATAAAAATAATGTTACAAGTCCTGATAAGAGTAATCTCCCAGGCTCTGATAAGAGCACAATGAGAACAAGCCTTTTACAATGCAGCACTAGTGAACCACAACCCCAGCCTGCCCAGAAATCCCCTTTCTAGATGCCGCTTTCCTTTGTTCACCAGCAGCACAAGCACTGAGAAGAACTGCTCCAGCTTTCTTCCCTGTCTAGGAAATTCGAGCAGCGCAACCAGGACAGGACTGGATGGACTCCACCCAACTGAATATGGAGTAATTCGCTCCAAAGCAACTAAAGCATGCAAATAATTTCATTGACTTCAAATGAAATTATTACTAGTTTAAGTGCTCTACTGAATCAGGGCCAGGGTGCTTGGCTTGCTGGACTATCAAGTCTCAAATGTTTTGGAAGGCTTTAAGTGAGAAGGAATGGTTTGGGAAACAGGGGGGAGGACAGTGGGAGGGAGAGGAGTTCTCCCACTGAATAATAGATCAATTATTTATGTGGAAGTTTTTGGTAAGTATGAATTGAGAGAAGAACTATGAAAGGTTTCAAACTGTTTGGAAGTTCGCATTAAATGCGAGTTACCACCTCATATCCACTCTAATCCAGAAAACAGACCAACTGTATGGTTATGAAACTGAATTAAGAAATACATCCTCTGTGTGCCTCTGCACACAACAGAACTTGTTCTCCCCATGTTTCTGTAGCAATACAAGCCAGCCTATCACTATTGAAGGAATGAGGTGATTTCCATAGCACTAAAAATGCCTGAACCCCTACCTTGTAGGTGTCATATTGGTGGAGCGTAAAGCTCTGCTCCACTGGCCAGCTAAGCATGAGCACCTATCCATGCTGGTGGAGGCCACCTGTAGCACCAGGGAAATACAGGAACACAATGGCAGAGCTGCTTTGCTAGCTTGGTCACATTCACAGCTGCAGGCACAGGGATGGCTCCTCCAGAGCTGCGGGCATAGCAGGAACAAGTTAAAAAAAAAAAAAACATGGAAATGATCACAGTGGCCACAAATATAATCGTTTGGCTGCAGCTACCCAAGGGTCCTACAAGTGAAATTAAGTAAAAAGAGAGGCGGATGGAAAGCCATTGCCTCAACTTCATGCTGGTAACACCAAGAGTATCATTTGCCACATCTCAGTCCTAAAAGGCCTTGTCCCTTGGACCTAGATGTACCAAGCAGCTCGTTCCCATCCTCTCCAAGTACAGCACCAACTTACCATCTTAACAGCAGCACATTGCACTTCTCATGTCTGAACTCGGTTTATTCCAAAAACAACAGATGAAAGCTGGTGAGCATTAAAGTAAATAGCAGTTTTGCTTTCAACCACATTTGGAGCAGAATTTGACCAAGAATTAAAAGGACACTTTCTAGCAGGGATCCAGCAGGTTTCTGATGCTGTTCCAATAGCTCCAGGAGGCACACCTGCTCTTGGATCTGCATGGCAATTTCTGTGGTTTGGCCACTGAGGATGGTTTTATATTATTTTTAAGCACTACCATTAGAAACAAGGACTTTTTTTTTATTTTTTTTATTTTTTTTCCCTCCACTTCACTTCCTTTGCGAAGAGCTTAGAACTGAATAACTATGCAAGTGAACAGGCCATACAGAAAATACCCACTGCAGTGTTTTGGGATGCTTTGGTCAGCCCCAGCCTCTCATCCCATGCCCATTTCCCCAACTGCCTGCTGCGAGGGCTGGCCCCAAGCACATGTGGTGTGTTCCCAGGCAGCCTCAAGTCCTCCATGCCGCATCTTGGCCTTGCACCAAGAACTGACCGATGGGTGATGCCATAACAACAGACCCTGCCAAATCTGCCATCCACCCATGCTGCTGTTCCGCCATGCACACGGTGAGGCTGAGGCACGGCCTCTGGCTCACATGGAGTGTACAGCCCCATGGGATGAGAGGCCTGGGCCGCAGCCGAGCTCTTCCGCTCACTGTCTCCAAGAGCACAGACAGTGCTTTGACTACTATGTATACAACATTGGGTGGTGGTTGCTAGAAGTGAGCACATCAGCAGGGAACTCAGTGAAAACATTCATAAAAACACATTAAACTATCAAGCGCTACTAGCTATTACAGCAGTTTTCCACAAGTATTGCCAGTGGTGCAAAGAATAATCCCAGTTCAACACAGCGGTGGGGAAACCGAATTCATGACAAAACAATTATGGAGGGTGTGCTGAGAATCAGGCCGGGATGTGGAGGAGAGACTTCAAGTCAGCAACTGTGATTTTAGCATCATAATTTTGGATAACAAAAGTGTGTAGGGCACATATAGGTGAAATGGTGCTCAGGCAGGTCCTCAGAACATGGCTTCTGGATAGAGGTGGATGAAAAACCCCACAGATCTAAATCAGAGAAAGGCAGGAGTGTTTCATTCCAGAAGAGATGAAATGACCCTTTCTATACAGACTGCCAAGGCACCGGGGGAATTTTCAGTCTTGTCTGACACCAGAATACTGGGAACAGGAAGAGCTGAGCAGGTCATTCCTGCCTGGGAGCCAACAGCACAGCTGAAATTGGACCCTATTTGCGTCACCATCAGACAATTATCAACTGCTTCAGGTAACTCAGGTCATATGCCTATGCTTCTGAACATGCTGGTGGCTGGATAAGGTCTGTTGCATTCCTGCTGTCAACCAGTTGCTTTGTGGTGAACTTTGTCACATCAGAGCATCCAGTGGCCAGAGGAAGGCACTTCCTGAGATGAGCTGCTGCCTCAGAAGGGACACCAGGCTGAGGTGCTTCCCAACAGTTTGCACAGGTATGGGCATGGTGGCACTCTGCCCTGGGAGGCCAGTAAAGAGGGGTGAAGCACAGTGGTGGATGCAGCACCAGCAGTTTGCCGATGCTCAGTCAGGTCAGTGGGAATTGTGGTCACAGAAGTTATTGCTGCAGCCTGGTGAATTTTTAGCACTTTGCTAATTGAAGTGGCTGTAAAGCCATTTCTTAGTGTGTAAAGAGCAGTAACATATCAAAATTGGAGCCATTGCAGAAAATGTTCTGACATTTTCTACAGTGAGACATTTTCATGACTCACCCTAAATCCAAAGGGAAACATTTCTATTACGTATTGCAAATGGGCTGACACACATAACATCTGCAAGCTGTGGTTCCTCTCTGTTCAGCTCAGCAACTCTCAGTGCCTCATTGTGCCAGCATCAGGTAGGTATATCAACATGCCCAAAAGTCAGTTGCTCTCTCAAAGAAAGTTACAGACTTCACTTTTGTGAGTATTTCTAAATCATATACATAGGCAATTTTTGGTCCAATTTCAAAAACAAAAAAGGAAAATGTATTACTGCTGTTTCCATTTGTTCTCCTTTTGTACAGAATTCATCATCACTAACAACAAACACTTGGAACTTTTTTTGCTGGCTTGAGTTTTACATTCATTTTGCACTTTGGGAGGGATGTTAGAATGCTTCCACACACACATCAAGACATACAGTGGGAGAAGGTATAGAAGAGTCACTCAGAGGATTTTAGGTGTCAGCTGTGGCAGTGAGTTGGCCAGTTATTGCACCAGATATGGTGGCATTGCCTTTCATGTAAGGCACTCAAAGGTGTGATGATCACACGAGGCAAGATAAGGACAGCAGCTCTCAATAGGTAGAACGCAGAAGAATTTACAAACTAGAGCTTTTCGTTTATTTTTTTTCTTTGATAACAAAACATCAAAAGTTGATGAGAAGACCAACTACAGCTTCCCATTAAAAATTTTATACTGCTACCATTCAGAAACCCTTTGCTGGAAGAGAGGAAGCAAAGGATCAGCTGTTCAGTCCATACAAATGAAAAGAACATCTAGAATCACTGCTATGAATGTGTGGAAGAGTTAGGCTTAAAATCATTCCTAATTATTAGCTTGACAGTCAGCTGAGCTCAAAGGCAAGATAATCACCCACTTTCAAGGCTTTTGGACTAGATCTCTAATAGGTTTCAGGCCCTGGCATATGCTTCCTTGTTTACAAACAAAACCAGGAGGAAAAAAAAACCTCCTAAAACAGCAAGACAGGCAGAGGAATAAAAATATTAGAGAGCTGGAAGGGAGAACAACTACTTAGTAACACCACCATTATCCAGTAATCAAAACCAGAAAAAAATAATTGCTATTAATGTGTACATATTAATTCTAGATGCCTCGTACATGTAATCCTTAGATGTCTTCTGTGGATTAAATCCACTGCTGATGTAATAGTTTGTAGCTAAGTGGAGCTACACACACCGTGGTTTGGTTTCCACCTGTTTTTAGGTAAATCCCCGCTTCCCTCTGTTCTGCATACCCTTCTTCCAGGAACCAGAATGCTAAAACAAGCTGTTTGCTTTGCTTTGTTATCTCTAAAGTATATTGTCATAACATTGAAATTCAGTTTCTAAAGGCAGCAAAACCATAGCAAATAAATAGCTAGGATGGAAGACTGTACCAAGCAGGCTTGATGATCCATAAAGTACACATGCAAGTATGTATTTGCCTTAGCAGATAGTCAGAATGTTTTGTAGGGATGTAAAAATTACTTCTGTGCCATTCCTCATGGCAGAGGAATGGAAAAGTATAGAGAGCAGTTGGATAGTAATATTGTTTTTCCTGAGAGAACCTTACATCACTGCTGTTCTTTTTCTATCACAGAAGCCAACATCTGGGAAACTGAAGAGTATAAATCTGCTAGCAAAAGAAAAAAAAAATCATGCTGATTAATAGTACCATTTCCCTGTAAATTCAGTTATAATCCCTATGCCCCTTACAGGAAAGTAACTTGATAAAGGCTAATACAAAGCTAGCAGTAGAGCTGAAGTCCACTGCAACCTTGCCATTATATTGAAGACCACTGTACACATCCTTGGAGTCATGAATCAAGTCATATACAGTTACCAGAGAACGTCTCTCCAAGTGTGGAAGGATCAACCCATAACAGCAAGACTTAGCCTAGTCAGTGGAAGAAGTTTATCATTTAGGGATGTCTTTTTAGTAGCAGAGTAAGATATTCTAAAAGCAATCTCAGCTTTTAGAAAAAAAAAAAGCTTTTAGATGCTTTTTCTGCTTGCTGTGAGCCTAAAAGCTAAGGTCAGTCTAGGCAAATATTTTCCCATCTCAGATTTTTTTTTCCATTCTACAGCTTTAAGCCATTATCAAAGCACGTCACAGCTGGGAATAAAGCCCTGCAGGAAATGAAAAAATGGAACGAAAGGAAGAGGAAGGCTCTAATCGGAAGGAAATCTCTCAAGATTAAAAATAAATAAATTGATAAATATATAAAAGGAAGCACCAAGCAACTGGCTAACACAAGTATCACTGAAATGTCCTGTGCTTCCTTTTCCTCTAGATAAGGTTGCGCATTGACACTAGAGAAACAGTCTTTTGAAAATTTCTTCTTATCTATTTTATTTTCATCACTGCTGATCTCAAATCAAGGAGGTGGTAGAAGTGAAAAAAGGAGACAGAGTTCTAGCTTTTTAATCTATAGTTTCTCATTTCTATTTTCCATCCCCTGGGGATGCAGGGCTGAGAGGACTCTACGTCAACAAGTGATACTGAGTCCCTTGAGAATGATGACAAGAGCAGTTTCGAAGTTAATGCTTGTGGCTCCAGCAAGTCACTCTGTTGCAAGCACCAAAAAAAAAAAAAGTCCAGTTAACAGACTTTCCACTAATTTGCAAAGTCTGGTCCTACTATTATTAGGAAACTTACATGAGAATCAGAATAACAGGCACCCAAGTCAGCAGCCCAAGACTCTCTTAGGAAGCAGCACGGCCGCTAGGGCTCTTTGGGGTTCACTGGACTGTAGGCAATATGGGCACTCTCTTCTGCTCAGCTGACCCCACTCACTGGCTGCACTGACCTTGTCTTTAGTGGCATAAACTGGCCTGTTGGGTGAACTAAAGGGAAGGTTTTGCCAGAACTCCTTATTTTCCAAGAAAAATGGAAGCACAGTTATGTCAGAAGCTATCTTTTGATACAAAAATAAAAAAACAGCAACAACAACAAAACACCTTACATAAGTCAAAAAAAGCACAAAATATGTCTTTGGAGAAGCAAATGGGAAGTTTCTTCAGCTAATTCAACAATTTTTTCAGCAAAGTAATACAGCGGTTTCTTCCACTTCAATTCAAAAAGCTTATTAAGAAGCAGATGTGACGCAGGGTAGTAGTTCCACCTCAAGAATTAACTATGTGGATACAAATATACATGTGTAAGCGTACATAAACACATTACCCAAGATGGCAGATGTACTTTGGTTTCATATATTGTATAATAGCGTTACTGGTTCTTGGTTTCTTTGCCATTACAGATGTTACGCAAAACCCAAATATTTAACTGATTGCATTTTATTTCAGCTAAAGAGCTGATAGAAACATCCGCCACAGAGCACAGGTGGAGTTTATTCATAAGCCATACAAGTGGATATTTTCCCTTGACCAGAACCCATATGCTGTCCAACTGCAAAAGCAGACATGGATATCAGTCTTGTAAATGGATGTGTAGCAAATCAATAACGCATGGACACCTGAGGCTAATAAGGAATGATTATGAACAGACAGAAATTAACTGGACTCATACTATGGCAAGAATTCTTAGAAGGCACCAATTTGCTTTCAAACTGAAGAACAAGGTCAAGCCATCTATTCTCCTTTCCAGATCTATTCAGCAACACTGGCTTTGACATCATGGAAGGAATATGGAGCAAGATCACATCCGAACTGCTCAAAATGAGAAAAGTTCACCCTGCAAGACATAGCTCAACCTCCTCCACTCAGTGACTGACACCAGCTACAAAGTACAAAATATGTTGGCTCCATCTGAATTATTCCAAACAAAACTCTGACGCACAGTCAGTGGCAGAGCCAGCGCTCCAGTGCAATGAAGCGGCCTGCCATTTCACTGGTCAGCCAGCTATTATTTCAGATGCATCTTTCTGAAGCATCTACCTGACCTGTACATAGCAGCCAGAGCAGGGAAGGCAAAGCCACACTGATCAAGTGGAAACTTGGCACCTGGTCTCTGTGCCAGAAGCAGAGCAGGGCCCTCAACCTTGTCGAGCCACATAGCGGTGGCACAGGGCAAACAGCTTGGCTGCTGCCTGCGGTGCCCCAAGAAGCATTGCTGGAGGCACCCAAAATTTGCCACCAGATCTCTGGCAGCACAGGCATGAAGAGGAGCCTCAAGAGCAGTGCCTTCCTTGCAGCACAAGTAGGTGGAGGCAGGGGAATACCCAGGCTGGTAAGAGGAACATCACCCACCTACCCAGAGAAAGATGAGTCACCTCTTCCTCCCTCTGTAAACAAAGTACTTGAAACCCTGGTTTAGTGGTAAATTGTGAGAAGCATTCTTGTTCTTCTTTCAACCAAGTCACTTGCCATTGGGGCCAGCATCCTGCACGCTATTTGCAAGGTGAAGAATCACCAGTGCTGAGCTGGTGAGCTCATCCGCGGGAAGGTTTCTTGAAGTGTGGTTTTATTGCAGAGCAACTGTGATGCAAAGTTACCTTTCCTCTGCAGGCTCTGCCTCTGTGGGGTGAATCAGAGTTTAACAGATGTCTTTGGTGACCAAGATAAGTTTGCAGGGCCAGGCCTGGGCAAAAAACTGGGCGTGCTCTGTATCCTCTGAATTGGGCAGTTTACCCCATTCAGCACAAGCCAGTGGGACACCCCAGAGATCTCTTGGGTGCACCAGTGGCACAACGCCCTGCTTTGTCCCAGCAGGACACAAAACGTAGCCACTTGGGCTACTTGCAGTCACGTGTTGAACTATGAAAAGCCTGTGACCAATATCACCCCCTCCCCACTAGCATCCCCACACCAGGAATGGGCTCACATGTGACAATCCTAGTGACACAGCAAAAGCTGTATCTCATGCAAAGAGCTTTTTATTTTCAATTGAATTATATTTAAAGCAGCTCCTTCTATTGCCTTCTATTGCTTTTTACCTTGCAATATTCAAACACCAAAGCAATCACAGTACTCCTGCAATTAAAATGCAACGGACCAAAGATCTGCTTTACACACTACTAAGAAATTACAATAATACATCACCACAACCTCTTAACAAAATGGACGGTCAGCCCTTGAATGAGAGATGCAGTAGATTTGGAAAGAAGCTCTCCCATTTTCTTCACCCTACATGTGCCACATTACAAAACCAGGTTACAGCACATTATAAGATTTCCTCTGAAGCATCAGGTTTGCTCCCCTCCAGACCCACATATATGGGAAGTGGCCTGAAATAACAGATTGATTTCATAAAACATCTCATGCATGAAGTTAACTGGAAGAGGAGGGAAAATGCAAGTACCCCAGTTTACTCCTTTTCAATTCAAGTGTCCTTCTCGCTCTTCCCCACAAGAGGAGGCAGTGGGATTCTCCAGCTATCTTCTGCTGCTAAACACCAATCTTATCTGCCATGTTTTTCCCTGAAGGCAGTAGACCTAACACAGAGAAAAAATCCTGCAAAACAGAAGAAAGTGCTTGTTGGAGACCTTGTTTTACTACATAGCTCAAATACCTGAAAATACTTGGAAAAACACCCTTGTTGTTTTTTGGTTTTTTTTTGTGTGTGTTGTTCTTTTTGTTTGTTTGTTTTGTTTTGTTTTTTAACTTGCAGATAATCCTCCAAGTCTCAAGGAAAACTATTCGATGTGCTTAATTCTTCATCAAGTCCTTGAGGATTTTCCAAGCAAATCAAAAGGCACACACTATGTGTTTTTAATGTAGCCCAGTAATCTCTATCTTAACTTACAAGCTGCCAGAAGTAAGCTGTAGCTTGAGAATGTCATCTTTTATATTTAATTAAAACATTCCAATTAAAGCTTCTTCCCTTTAGAGTTTCTGAAAGAGTAGATCTTGAAAGCAGGATGTGGGAACATCCTGAAAGCAGAGAAGAAGAAACAGTGCTCCAAATTGCCTGCAGATGAAGCCACTCTTCTAAGCCCCTCAGTTCAAGTTAACCATGGATTAGTGCTGGGTTAGTGAAAGCAGCATTCTGGGAGAGCAGTAAGTCTCCACTTATACTGGGGAACCAAAATGAGCTTATGTACATGGTCAGATTTCCCTTAAGAAGCCAACTGCTGATTTTTATCATCTTCCACTTGGCCATTCTCTCTTTGGGTGCTTCTTTGGAGGACACATGTAATTGCATAATCCACAGCCAGGAGCTCACAAAAATGAACACAACCTTTAGTCAATGCACAGAGGTTGAGAAAAAATCCACACATAAGGACTTGGACATGCTGAGATGTGACATCAAGCTGAGCAGCAGAGCCAGAAGCTGAAGGCACAGATTCCCTATTTCCTGCCAGAGCAGGAGTGAGGGCTTTGGTCAAGGTTTGCCCACTGTGCAGTGCACATAGGGACCAGCCCTATGAATCATGGCATGTGCTTTCCCAAGGGCTTCTCAGGAAATTTGCAAGTCTAATCCTAATTGTAATTTGCTCCAAATAGCCGCTGGCAGAGCTGCAGGCACACCATCCCATCTTGAGCCACCCTCGCACCCCTCGAGCAAAACATTCCTGTTCTTAGCCATCTCTTGTTATTCATGTCCTCAAACTCCAGCCCAGCACTCATGCCCATCTCCACCGTCTGGATCCGGTTATGTCTCTTACCATGGGGAGCAAGAGCTGCATATATGTTCCTTGCACCATCTGCCATGACTATCTCTGCAAGAAGGTTCTTACTGGAAAGGCAAAATACTACCAACCTCTGTCTTGTATGCAGTCAGTCTTGCTTTTGGATCTACCAGTTAATGCATTGGTGGAAAGCTAAAACGGCCTTCCTTTGGCATGGAGCACCTTCCTGGTCCTAAATATGTGAGCATGGTGGTGATGGCTTAGCTGACAGTTGGATTAGATGATCTTAGTGATCTTTTCCAACCTGAATGATTCTATGAAAAATCGCCCTGGTCAGAAACATCTTTAGAGGTATATAAATGCTTGTGTGATTCTAAAACTTGCTGCCACCCTCTGCTTGACCAGAGCTACATAGCTCTTGAAAGATAATCCAATATAGTACAAAACTGAGAACAGAGAAGAGCTAGGAGCTCAGGAGCAGGAAAAAAAAAAAAGAAAAAAAAAAAGTTGCTGTAGAAAAACAGATTTCCTTGTAAAAGATAGTTTCATCACAGCTCACAAGCAAGATTCTTATGTCCTTCTGCTTGGTGCCAGCATCACCTGCATGGTCAGTGCCCTGGAGTCATCCTGGCACTTCTTGAAGAGAAGAAAATTACCCAGAGCACTGATATGGCATTGAGCCCTCTTGGACGTTCATACAACATGCAACTTCGTGACTGTTTTGGAATTCATGCCCTGGTCAAGTCTCAGCAGTGGCTACACCAGAACTGTGGGGAGGAAAGGTCATCACTGAGACCAGATGTCCCAATCATCAGCCATAAACAGCTTCACATCACCACATTTGTAGAAGAGGAGACAATAGTGGTACAAAGCACACAGAAAAAAAAAATCACCTCAAGAATTTGGGCAGACCAAATTCTCCAAAAATAACCATCAGTGTCATTTGTAGAATAACAGCTCAACTCTCCAGATTGTCACTGACCATTTCTACTTTTCAGAAGCAATAGTCATGCAGAAAATTATTGCACTTGAAAAGAGAACCACGATCATCAGATTATCACAGATCCAATTACAACCAATTTAAGTATTTCACACAATACATACAGATTTGTATTCACGTGCCAAACAAGATACAGACCGCTTGGGAGTTTGACGTCAGTTTTTCACTTCAATCAATATTTGCCTTTTAGGTCAATACATACTGATGTTTGCTATACCAGAAGCTAGAACCAACATGCTTATTCTTGCAATTATTTTGCTTAACCCTTTCAATCTCTGGAATAACGCTTGGAAGAAAAAATGGGGAGCTGATCAAGAGCATGCAGCCTGTCTGCATGGTCCTTCTCTCAGTTACATCCAGAAAAAATACTACTGCAGTTCTGTTATCTGGAAGAATCATGTTGTTCCTTGCCAGAGCTGGCACAGAGCAAGCAACAACACTGCCAGTAATATTAAATATCACTAATAGCCCACCTGAATAGCCGGGAGACAAACATTCAGTTATTAAAAGCGACGGCACAGAATTGCCTAATTAAGCCTGGTAGCTTGCTGTTTACAATGGATTGCTGCCAGAAGAAGAACACAGTTTTACAGCCTTTATTGCTATTGTTTCAGCGTATTGAAAAAGTAGGCAGTTTCCAGGTAACCTCCAAAAAATTATTTTAATCAACGAGAGGTATTTGCACTCCCTAGCCATCACTTGGTTCAGTCACACCGAGATAAGCAGGGGAGTGAGCACCCGTGTGCTCATCTGCTTGGTTTATACAAGCAGCAAGTACACTGTGTGCTCATGCTCACTCTACTCCCCTTGCCAGCATTCCCTAGTGTGAGCACTTGCAAGGAAAATAGCATCTGCCTGTAAGGGTTTGTGCAATATGTGCCACGTAGGCAGGTGCAATGCCTGCACAGATGGACGGATAGACAGACAGCTTCCCCAGTGTCTCATGCATTCTGCAGGACTGAATTCTTGTCTGTGAACATCCCAGCTTCAAGTGAGCTCAGGATTACAGGAGGACGCAGAAATAAGAGCTGGTGCTTGGGGTACAAAAAGTACCAGCACATCCACAAGTGCCCTGCCAAAAACATGCATGCACACACAGTAAGCTTGTGGGCAGACTCTCTCCTTCTCTCACATGTATATGTACATATGTTTATATATGTGTATGTATATGCAGATATGTGTACATATGTTTTTTTTTCTTTCTGGGCCACAAGTCTCCCCTGCAAGCCTGGAATTGCCAAAAACCTGCTCCAAGTAGTTAACAAGACCAACGATGGGATGCATTCCAGAAATAACAGGGAAATGAGAAACAGGCATGCTGTACATTAGGAGGGAAGGGAGAGAAAACCATGGAGAGAAGGGCAAGCACACAGAAGAGATTTCACTATCCATGGGTTAAACACAGGGTGACAGAGATGCAGTGCTCTTGGAAGGGAGCAAACAGGAATTTCTAACTTCCTTCTCACATCAGCTGTCCCTGGATCCTTGAACAGGATCCCAACTTCAGCACAGGCACTGGGCAAAGCCCCATTGCCCACCTCAGGGCTTCTCTAGTGCCATGTCTGTTCTGCAGCGCCAGCACCCGCCCCACTCCAAACACAGCTCCTCAAGGCAGAGGTGCAAGGTCATCGTGCTTCAATGCAGCCTAAAAATAAAGATAAAAACCAAGCCAAGTGGGCTATTAGTGCATGTAAGACAAACACAGTTTTAACCTGCTTTCCAGTAACTCACTGCCCTAATGGCAGAAGATTGGCAATTAATAGCATGGCTTCCGCCTTAAATCACATCAGGAGCTATGGTTTGAATACACTTTAAAGAAAGGAGGGCAATCGTTTAGAAGGCGTGAGAATTGTCAGGTCGTGCTATCCCTCCTGCCTCATACTATTGCATGAGGCCCGATGCTGTAGAGAGGTTTTAATGAAGGCCTTACATCGCTCTAGGTCAGGACATTTGCATTTGTGAAGATTACATTGAAAGCAGAAGAAGCGAAAGATCCTGAACAAACAGAGATGTTTTCATCTTTAAAAACAACATTCCCTCCGTGGGAACATGGCGCAAGACACTGGGAAACAATGGTTTCTATTTCCAGCTCTGCAGTCAGCTCGCAGGAGTCTGACCTTAAGCAAATCGTTTTGCTCTGGAACCTCATTTATCTGCCTCGGGTGTGTGAGTCTCATTAGTACTCTTACTAATGAGCTTCGCATAATCATATGCAAAGCATGGCCTTTTAGTAGATTTTGGAAGACTGAGATTTGTAAAGTCCTTTGAAATTCAAGATGATGAAGATATGTAAAGATCTCCCTCATGCTCTCCCTCTTGAGCACACAAACAGGCAAACACCACCAGGTGATACAGACAGATTCTGCTTCAGAACCTCCAGGACCCAAGCACAGCCTCGTAGCTCAAAGTCCAGTTTTGAAGTTTTATTACTTCTTAGAAACAACATTGCTATAACACTCAAAATGAACCTGAACGGCGGTAATTTACTGGAATGGTTGGTCTTGAGAGTGCAATAAAGCCTAAACAAAGCTGAACTTCGGACTGTGTGCTGTGTCGATTTACTGAACTTGATAGGTTAATTTATTTCTTTGGCCTGGTTTACACGTCGGCTGTACATTGCAGAGCTCCTTCTGTTGAAGTGCTGCTCGTAAACCACCTTGCCCTGTAGTAGCGCTAATTGTACTGACGCAGTCACCATACAAGTCTCTCTCTTATTCCACTAATTGGTACAGGTAGAAAAAAACAGTTTTCGTGCCTACTGTCCCAAAGCAAAAAATCACTCTGTTCCTAAAGGACCATCTCAATCTTTTGCAGTGGCAGCTGTCGGTCTAATAAAAGATGTTACCTCCCCCTGCAAATGTCATCCAGCTGATGCTCTTTGAACAGCACACTTGTAACGAAGCACCAGGATAAGAAATCTGTCTTATTCCTCTTCTCTGCTCTTCCTGGCAGCCTGTGTGCATTCACAAAGGGCTGGAAACCAACAGGAGCACACTGACTACAGCTACTTACGCTGCTTCAGAAAGACTGAACTTTTCCCAAAATAGCTTAATGGGAAAATGAAAACAAAACAAGACTGCTAAGTGCAGCATCCTTGCACAAAGCAGCATTTCTCCCTCTATGTAGAGTGACCATAAGTTGTACCTAGCCAATTTTTGGTCTCCTTTGATCTAAGCCAAAGCTCCCTGTGAGAGCCTTCAGCAGAGTAGGCAAGTAAGTCTCCCCTGCACAAAATCCAGGGTTAAAACACCTCTCTGCATGCAGGGAGCTAATCTGGACCCCATATACTAGGGTAGAGGACTTGTGATCTACTTTGCAGAACTAAGGGATGTGAAGCCATATCAATGGTGCCACTACAGGTTTTGGGACACAGGAAAGGCTACTTCATCCCCACCAGGCGTCCTCTGTGGAGTCAGGGCTGGAGCAGAGATTGGGCACATCTACACAGCAGGCAAGAAGCAGCCTGGGCATCAAAATTAAAGAGAACCAATAGTTTTGATTGACAGACAGGGAATTCACAATTGAGGTTTTGCCAGGATGAGGAAGCAACAAAAAGATCACCATTTTAGAAAAGATGAGATCAGATTCTTATCTCTGATCAGTTTTCTATTATTGTTTCTCCACTGAACCTAATTGCATTACTTTGCATTTATCCTTGGGTAAGGAAAAGGAAAGCATAAGTAAGGTTCAATTTAAGAGAAATTAGGTAAGGCAAGGAGGCCAGAAGGCTATAATTATAGCCTCATCTCACCATGCTCAGTGCTAGCTCATGCCATAACCCCTCAGATGCACAAAGAAAGGTCTTCACTGTCTTGCAAACAGCCCAAAGCCCCTCCACATCCCAGAGGAGCCACATGGCTCCCTCTGAATTTCACCACATCACAAGCAGATCTCCAACCATATCCCAGACTCAGAGGGCTGCAGTGCTCTATGAGGAGACAGAGGTCTGCCAAGAGCAGCAGATGGACCTAAAGGCCTAGAGCCCAATAGAGAGAGTGCACCCAGAGCACCCAGAGGCCTCAGCTTTTCCCATGGAGGCAGAGCCCTGTGCCCAGTTTTGAGCTACCTATCAGGCTAGGGGAATGGCTGATGTAGTAAGAGATGTCA
This sequence comes from Meleagris gallopavo, assembly GCF_905368555.1. NCBI lineage: Eukaryota > Metazoa > Chordata > Aves > Galliformes > Phasianidae > Meleagris > Meleagris gallopavo. Next base: position 84,038,889 of record NC_139404.1, on the reverse strand, counting down.
ATAGAACTGGTTTAAGTTATCTCTTCCCACCAGCCAGCTGCACCAGCAGTAATCTCCATGATGCAAATTGGACATGGACTGACAGGGACAAGTAGTTCCCTTTCCCCTCTCACTCCTTCAGTGCAGGAAAGCATCCTTTTCCTCCCAGATAGGGATGAGTCAGCACGAGGCAGGGCTGCTCATGGTTACAAGGCCATTCTCCTTGTCTGCTTCCTGAACCAGAGCTAATGCTAGAGTATTTCCTGCCCTCTCACAGGCACTCAGCAGCCCAGCCACTGAAGTCCTGGCAAGAAAACTTGTTCCCTGTCCTACGCACAAGTTGGCTCTCAATGTGTTTGCATGTCTCCTGGTAGCACAGGGGTAAGCACTCTTCCAAAACTCTCAGGTTGGAGACACCAAGAGTCATGAATTCCACCACACTTGGCCTCTTACATCAGTCACTATCCCACACACCTCCAAAGCATGATTTATGAAAGTGAAGAAAACCAACACATGAGGTGACCAGCACAGGCAATAGGGCTCAGGCCTGGCATGGTAGACCAAGCCAAGCCACACCAGGCACAGGGCCACAGTGCCAAGATATATTTCCTCAAGTTTGCCCATCCAGCTGCTCTTGTAGCACACAGAGCATTAAGCACAAAGGCATCAAGCTCAGGCCAGGCAGAGATATACATGTAATATGTTTTTTACACACTCAGCTCACCCATTCCTGCAGTAGGGCAATCAGCCTCAGCACTGCTCCATCTTCAGCCCAACCTCCTCTTTCTGAGGAGGTTGCATATCACACAATCAGCAAAACCAGGCACTTCCAAACTGTTCTGTGAGGCCTTCTTGCCTGGTCAGCAGGAAAGGAGAGAAAGTAGAAGACAGACTTGGTCACCACTAGAGAGCAGATCATTGTGGTAGCAAGCTCTACAAAAGCAGACTGGTGATTCCTATCCTCCACCACACAGCCACAACCTTATCAAGGAACATACCAGAAGAGGTTGGTGGCACCACACAATGGGTACAGGAATGGTTCTGCTGGTTTACCCCAAGGCACCTCTGCTTGGAAAGAAGCTCCCAGCTGCACTGACAGACATAGCAGATTAACTTTATTTAGGAGAACATCCCAACACAGGCTTCCCCCTGGCTTCCTGATAAAGGATGTAATAACCAGGAACTGCACCAAGGGAGGTTCCCTGGGCTCACTGCAGTCTGCAAGATCCCTGCTGACCCAGTTGAAGGTCTGCAATGGCAGCTGTACAGCACCACATGAAGAGAAGCTTTGGAAAATTGTGCATTCTGCTCCAAGATATTGCAGTGTTTCTACAGCTTATGTCAGGCAATGGATCCGTCTCAAAGGGACTTGGACACAACCTGGTGACCCAGGATGTTAGCAGTCAGGAAAGAGGAAGAACAAAGACAGACAGACAAAGGGGCAGACAGATAAAGGGAATACACTGTTTATGAAAAGAAAGGGGGTGGGGGGAGGGCTGGAAAAAGTATAACGTTCTGTGGGAGACAGTATCCCCACAGGAAGAAGTAGAGGCTTGTTTTAAGTGGGTTTATTTTTTTTGTAACATTACAAGTATTTTTTTTTAAGGAATGATGTTTCACCTGTAAAACCAGAGTTCATTTTATCTCCACCCACACCTCATTAATCAACCTCAAAGCACATTTTTACAATAAAGAGATACAGTATTAGTTAAACTAATGACTTACTTTGGCAGAATCATTCCCTCGATCTTGCTGATGGCTTGGATTGAGCAGACGAGTCCTGAGAACAGGTCAAGTACAAACCAGATCCTTGAAGGGGGTTGGCACTGAGGGGACACCATGGTCTCAGTCTCTATTGACAGCAATGACGAGGAGCACAACACAGACCATAAAGACATGACATAGCAAAGAAGTGCTTCTGGGTGTGCACACAGCACAGCTGGAAATGTTCACTGGCCAACATTAGAGAAAGAAATGGTAGTGTCAGTGCAACTGCTGGACTCCACATTGAGAGGCGAGATGCAAAGCATGCCTGAGTAGATACTGCTGTATATATCAGTGAAGCCCTGCATGAAGGGTGGCAGGAGGTCGGCTGCAGGCTATGGCTGGCCCCCAGCATGGCTGAGATGCAGGGACGAGGGCTGCACAGGTCCTGGGGTCTGCGCACTGAGCACAGAAGCAGGCACTCAACCTTTTAGCAATGAGTTATGACCAGAGGAACTTGAAGAGGAGAGTAAGGCAGTAGGATGGATAAATGCTAGGTAAATCAGCAAGGTTTGGCTGTTTCTTCTCATAAAGAGTGGTGAGGCAGTGACACAGGCTGCCCAGGGAGGTGGTGGAGTCACCATCCCTGGAGGTATTCAAGAGTCGTGTTGATGAGGCACTGAGGGACATGGTCAATGGGCATGGCAGAGATGGGCTGATAGCTGGACTAGATGGTCTTCATGATCTTTTCCAACCTTAATGATTCTACGATTCTAGTTTTGACCACTGTTCCCTTCTTCACAGCCAATACTTTGATAGGAGCAGGCACAAAAGTACATTGGTGGTGCTGCAAAATAGGATTTGCACAAAAGGGAAAATGGACAAGGGAGACAATAGCTCCAAAGGTGAGGCTGGGAAAGGATATGGGGCAGGGAGCAGCAATACAGAGCATGAGAGAGGGGGTGGTGTGACAAGGCAAAGCCTTAGATAGCAACAAATGTAGATAAGCGGGGTGGACAGGAGGAGAAATGGGCGTAATGAGCACCCAAGTGGAACCAGCAACGGACAGAGGTAAATAGCTCAAAGGCAACATGAGAGGCAGGACCTGCCCACATGAGAAAGGGCATGGCACTCCAAAGAGACTGAGCAAAAGATGGGAAAAAGCAAGTGCCATGGTTAGATGCGACTGAGTGCAACAAGAGAGCTCTTGGGAGCTACCCAGGAAAAGAGGCACCAAGGAGGTGACAGCAGCAGCCTTGAGTAGAAAAGCAAGTCTAAAGATGTAGTGTGGCAGCAAAAAGGAGGATAAAGCATTTCCAGCAAAGTGATCAGCACACAACAAAGCAAAACAAACAAACAAAAATACCACACTGGCAACATGAGAAGTAGGAGAGATGGAGGAAATTGGACAGGCAAAGGACATCAGAACATGCATGAAAGCAGAGAGGGAGAAGACAGAGCAAAATAAATCCACCAGTACCCTGCAGCCCTGAGAAATGCAGTAGGGTACAGGCTGCAGAGGAGAGAGTAGGGATGCAGTGAGACCAGAAATGCCCTCGGGAAAGGATGGGGATAAGACTCCATGATACTCTGCATAGCATCAACGCAGGGATATGTGGAAAGCAGGGCAGGGAGAGATGAAGACCAAGCAAGCTGAAAGCAAAGCTAATGGCTTTAGCAAAGGTAAGGAGGAGTCTATACCAGTACGGGAGCAATAATTAAGAGGATGTGGCACTAAGATATGATGGCAAGTAATTAAAGGTTGGTAAGAGGCAGTAATTTAAGGCTAATAAGAGGCAGCAATTTATCAGGAGCCAACAAGAGTAAAGAGTCCAGGAGCAATAAATTCAACAATGGAGTAAAACTAAACAGGCAGAGCAAGAACCAGAGCCATCAGTGTGATAACAAGGACCACAGCACAGCAGCATGTAGACTGTACAGAAACCAAGCCAGAAGCTGATGGATGCCCCATGGGGCAGCCAGGCCTCCTCCCTCTCCTTATTCAAATCTCCTCATGTATGCCGGAAGGCCTTTTGGAAGAGTCAAGCAAACAGTCAGGGAAGACTCATCTGTTTGATGCATGCTCATCTTTGTGGCAGCGTCTAGACCAGGAGCTCTTCAGGGCAGAGGCTGTCACAAGATCTCAGCAGAATGTGGGGGCAGCGGGAGATTGCAAGGGTGGGCAGCACCTGAATAGAGGTGCGTGCTTCTTCCATAGAGGGCCACACCGCCTTTCCTAAAGTTCTTGCTGCATTTTTCTGGTAGTCTCCTCAAAAGCAAAAAGACTTTTTTTAAAAAAAAAGAAGAGTTTATTAGTAGTGCTCCTGCCCCATCCATGTTGACAGGGGATGGCTGTCAGTGACCCTGCAGCAAGTACCTCTTACTGGCAAAGGGCACACTGGTGGCCCTTGTGGTCGGGACAACCAAATGGTTGTGCTGTGCCCCAGCACATCCTCACCCGCAGCAAGATGTGGAGCTGGTTAGTGCCCAGCCACCTCAGACAGGTTCCCCTCCAGCCCTCCCTGCCCAGGCTCTGCCCAAATATAGGGCTGAGGCCACCAGGCGTGGAAAGGCAGTGCTACCTCAAAATAAAGGGAAAAGTCCTGAGATGCTGATGTAGAGAGCGTGGGAAAGAGGCTAACGACATTCATGCTCATCAGGAGACAGATAAACCACTTTAGTAACAGAATTTCATTATGACAACTAAGGAAGAAGAAATAAAAGTTCTTTGTACTTTATTACAGACACAGCGAACAAAGGCATCTGCCTTTGCGCTACTGGTTCATGGGCAGGCTGCAGTCCTGGATGAGGGCTGGAAGCTTCTGAAGCACTTTGTGCCATGTTCCAAGCAGCACATCAGACCCTCACCATCATGACTCAGCCATCCCACTCCAGCTCAAATGTGCATGCAAACCACCTTTTCTAGGGTCTTCCTCCTCCTCGCTGGAGCAGAGAGAAGAGACAGCAATGTTTACGATCTCACATAGACTTACTCTACTTATGGGGAGAGACACAACCAAAAGGGAAACAGGGAGGACACGAGGGTCCTCACCAGCCATAACAGACATTCTTCATCTTTGTCAGGCATGGGAGAGTCTACGTTGGCGTTCATTCTCAGGACAGAAATCCATTAAAAAACCTGACTTTATTCCATGTGGAGCTTTGTTATTTTGCTACAGGTTTTTACTAGTGTATTCCATTTGCAAATTCAAGGGAATAGTATGGGAAAAGTTTCTATTTTTAACAAAAGAACTTAAAAACTTCTGAAGTAATGAAGTAATCCTGGATTAAAAGATTAATCTTCTTGAAAGAGTTTTGCTGCCTTATGCACTCCCACGCAATACATTTTACATACTTAGACTTTGCATGCATACATACATACAATTCTCTTACAGAGTACAAAAATAAATTGATCCATATTCTAAACTTACTCTACATATGCATTTTTCTTCTTCAGACATACGTGAGAAAGTTTGAAGAACTGTACCTGCCTGTGACTAGGGCCAGGGGCAAGGACAGAGATGGATAAAAGCAGCATACTCTAGGCAGTAAAGCATCCTCTCCTACTTGATAACTGTTAAAGACACTTATTTTATTTATTGTTTGTCTATCCTAAGTAGCAGTCCCCACCTCTTAGTGAGTCAATCGCATCCTGAGCTGAATCATGCCACCCCTGCCCTAATAGGAAGACTTACACTATACAGCTGTTGCAATATTCATAGCAATATTTTAAGCACATTTAAAAACTCCTATCAGCAAAACAAATGTTTATTTCTATTTGAATCATCTCCATTCTTTTCTAAGAAATACATCAATGACTAAAACCGTGTTCTGTGATCAGCTTTTTAAAACCATAGAAATATATATATAAGCTGGAAAAGATCTTTAAGATCATCAAGTCCAATCATCCACCTCACACCATTATCCCACCATTAAACCATGTCCTAGTGCCACATCCACCAATCTGTTAAATACCTCCTGGGACAGTGACTCACAGCTTCCCCAGGTAGCAGCCTATCCTCCCTTTCCATGAAGAAATTCTTCCTAATACCCAGTCCAAACCTCCTCCGGTGCAATAAACTGGAGGCCATTTCCTCACATCCTATCAGTTGCCACCTGAGAAAAGAGACTAATCCCCCACCTTGCTGCAGCCTCTTTCAGGCAGTTGTGGAGAGCGATAAGGTCTTCCCTGAGCATCCTCCTTTGCAGATTAAACAATCCCAGCTTCCTCAGCTTCTCCTCATGTCTTGTTTTCTAGTCCTTTCATCGGCTTTATTGCCTTTCTCTGCACACACTCAAGCAACTCAGTATCCTTCTTTAGTGAGATGTCCAAATATATTATTTCACCTTACATAAGAAAAAAGGCTTTCACAATTCCACCCCCAACATTCACAAAACGCAGCAACAAAAGACATGGATAAAGCTCAGAGTTCTCTGCAGTTGTTGCACACTACATTTGCTTCAGTCTGTTTTTTCCTGATCCAGGTCTCTTTTTATTCTTCCTGTTCTAGCTGCCTGGAGTTAACAAGATGAAATTCTTCTGGAAGAAGTTGCATCTCCCTCCTGAACTTTTGACCAGTGGCTGATCCAAACTGTCTGGCAGCCCCAGCCATGCAGAATCACACAGAATCACAGAATGGCCAGGGTTGGAAGGTACTTTAAGGATCGTGAAGTTCCAACACCCCTGCCACATGCAGGGCCACATTTAATACTCCACATTTAATACTAGATCGGGCTGCTCTGGGCCCCGCCCAACCTGGCCTCGAACACCTCCAGGGATGGGGCATCCACAACCTCTCTGGGCAGCCTGTTCCAGCACCTCACCACTCTCTCTGTAAAGAACTTCTCCCTGACATCCAACCTAAATCCTACCACTAGCAGGGTCTCTCAAATCGAGTGGAGAATTCACATTGGCACAACATGAACTAAACTTAAATTACTTATAAAAGATTGTGAACAACTGACAGATCAGTCATCGCTCACTGCAAATTTTGAAAGAGCAGGAAACTGCAGGAATAATTGCAGGCTTTCACTGCCTTTAGATGAGGTTCTTGTGGTTCTGTGAATATCTTCAGGCAAGCTTCTTCTCTCTACTTCTGGTTTCTTATCTAGGTGATAGGATAAATGTCTGGCTGCTCTTTGAAGCCACCTGGAAATCTACTGATGAATGGTAATAATAGCATGTTGCTATATCGATTGTTTTTCCTCCAGTTGCTCCAAAGATCTTCCTCAAGATGTATGCAGAGGGGCAGTCACTGGTGACGCCATTCTTACTCCTACATGCTACACCAAACTGCAACACAGTGCAAAGGACAAGCACTGTAAGCATCTCTTCTCTCAAAATCTTTCATTGCTGTTGACCTCACATATCCAATCTTCTTACAAGAACCACAAATTTATTGGTGTCACTTGTTTTTGGTGGAATGAAAGTTGTTGAGAAAAGGCCTGTGGTTTGTCTGAGGATAATAACATGTACCTGCCAAGTTCAGCAAGATTTATTGGTTGTTTATGTAGTCCCACTCTTCTTGGCAATTGTATGGTAAGCCTGAGTTTGACATCTATGAATTGCAAACACTCTCCTGTCTCTCTTAGTCCAGGGCAGCTCTGGGCCTTTCCAGAAAGACCCCAAGAGACACATATGCAACAACTGAATGCCATCCCAAGGAGCCACAGACTGAGATGAAGCAAGCGCTGTCTCTTTCCAAATCTAAGTCAATAGAGAGAGCTCAGCACTGCCAATGAGATCTTTTAGCTGGGGCCTAAAAACCAATCTCAGACAGCATTTGGTATCATGAACTATACATACATGACTGGGACCACCTGAACAGGACTACAAACTTTCATTAAGGATATGTGAAAGCATCTCTGTATTGCACCCATGTAAACATTTCACCAAGACCCACTGTCAGTCCAAATCACAGCCTAGGCAAGTTTAAAGAAGCAATGAGCTTCCACTCTTAAATCAAAACCACTGCCTTCGTCATCCCTTGGGCTTTCTGACTAGCAGGGGAGGGTAGACATTTTACCAGAAACTAAGAGAAAAAACCACAAATGTGGTTGCTGCACTAACCAATCTATTTTCTAAAAACAGTTTAGATCAATTTTTCAGAGCTAAGAGGAAGGTTTACCAAGTAAAATCCAAAGAGTTACTGAGTCATCCTCTTAATCAGTTCTAAGAGCTGAAAATACACACTAAACAAACATGGGCCCAGATATATCACCTTCCCCCCACAAAACCGAGATAGATGCCTAAAGGTGAAACAAATCTCCAAATCAAATCATTTGAAAAGAGATAACTTCACATAGCATCTCTACACTATTGTGGTTCCCAATTTCATCAGTATCTTTCATCAGGTCTCGAATTTTTGCTAAGAGTGAGCTAATCTGTAAATAAACAAACAAAAATAAAACACTAAGATTCGACATGGGTCCACTAGTCAACAAGAGTGGGTAAATTGTGCTAGGAAACACAGCTGGCCACGTGAGCTTTGTCTACAGATCAGCATTCCCACATACCAAGGCTGGCTTCAAACTATTTCAATTAGGGGCTAGTTCTGCCTCCTTTAGAGGCAACAATATCAGTAAGTCCACCCCTTAAGCAAACTAAACCTTTCTCTTCTCAAATTAGCATATAATTTTCTGGAAAAAGTTCTAAGGTGCTAAGAGAGGCCTCTTCTCAAAGTGGAAGAACACAGCCAGGCAAGCCCTCACTCAGCCCTACAGATAATGGGGAAGGGAGGCAGGGCAGTTGTTAAAAGGCTCCCTGGCTAACAGGGGAGCCACTTGCCCTTCAGAAACCAAACACAGGTCATTCTCATCACTGGCAGCATCAGTCCTTGTCCTAATCACAAGAAGTAATAGGTAGCAGTGTCACAATGGTGGCTGATACTAACCGTCCCAATGTGAAGCCAGAGGTACAAGTCATCAGTACCTTGAACCAGCACCACTACTAAAGACTCAAGAGAAGTAGTAGATCAGGATGATAGGAGAACTTGCTTTGAATGCTCTAAGAGATTTGATCAATTTCTGTCAGATATTTAGTTGCAAGAACCTGTTCTCAAGCTTCCGTTTTTAGGGCACTTGAATCATCCTACAGAGGAGAGCATTTACGTTTTTTTAGAGAGGCGACCAGATAAGCAAACAGTCAGGCGAGAAGAACAAGCACTTCATCTTGTATCTTTGAAGTCTCTTCCACCACACCCAACCTCTCTAAGAATGCACTTCCTGGACATGTTTTCTTTTTCTGATAAAAATATAAAATGAGCAATGAATGTGGGAAATGTACTTTTTCCATCCCCAGAAGCAGAACACATTTCTTGTAAATCATGAATTGCCACCTTCCACAGTTCCAGCCAGATGAATAGTCCACAAAAATCAAAAAGCAACTCCTTCCTGAGGTTTGGCTTACTTAGACAAACAAATCAGAAACATCCTGGGAACAAAGCTCTCTACCTCTTAAGATCCCTACTTAGACCAAAGCTAGTTTCTTTTGCCTCTATTGTATATAGAAACAAATGGCACGCCTGCATCCAAGTCAATAAAAGTGGTTCTGCACTTTTCCAGCACCACAGGTTTTCAGGTAAACACTACTGGCCTGCTAAATATTTAACATCACTTGCCTTTCAGTAAAAGAAAAAAAAAAAAAAAGGATCGTTTCAAATAACTATTCATGTCACATCAGATACGTCAGAACTTCGCAATACTATAGGACAGATAAATGAGTCAGTTATACTTGAGGTGAGGAAGCTTTCTTGTGAAATTACCTACAGACCTCAATACAATGAATTAGACTGTGTGCAGATTAAATTTGTTCCAAACACTTCTGCCCCACCTCAGGATTTTTTTCAGTTTTATATATATATTTTTTTAATGTAGAGTGCCTTCAAGAATACTTACAAATCAACAGCACTAATATCACTGAAACAACAGCCCCCGCTTGTTAAAAGCCTCTCACCAACAGCACCTATTTTATACATAAGTACAGTGTACACACTCATGCTCTGCTACCCTCAGAAGCCCAAGGTGCTTCTATCCCTTTGTTAAATGACTCAGCCAACAACACCCAAAAATGAGTGAATGAGTGCCAGGCAGGCAGATTGGGCTGATGTGAAGGACCAAATCTCATCAGCACTTTTTTCCTTTGTAATCATCTTTTATAAAGAACATGAAAATGCAGAAAGCTTGCAATTTGGCTCCTCACAGAAAAAAAAAAAAAAAAAAAAAAAAAAAGACAACTTCACTAGCAGTAATAGATGCATTCAGATGGCATCATATCCAATATAATCTCAGCCTATAGCCTAATAGAAATTCAATCCTATTTCCACTCTCCATCATCATTTCATACTCTTAACTACTATATAAAACACGGCCTCCTCTTTCTGCCATTTCTCAGCACAATAAGCTATTTTTAAGGCCTCCAGGGACCACTTTCTGCACATAGCAGGAGCAGACCAAATGATCTGCTGGCCCTCCCTTGAAGCACTCTGTTAACCACAGGATGAATTTCCCAGATTTTCCTCCCACAAAGGTGCAACTGGAAGCAACAGAGACAGGCTGAAGCTGAGAACCAACCACTAAGACCCTATCTGCAATGACTTGGACAGAGGATATAATCATCTACTCCAGCATCGTATCTGTTAGAAAAATCCCAGGAGAGATTTAAGAGCAGGGCAAGCTTGTACGATACTACAGAGCTTTATCAAGTACTTTCTCAGCACCCTTCAACACAGGGAGGACTGACACGGTTCATCTACTTACTAATCCTCGACAGAGGTTTGCCTTTTAAATATGTATACAGCCCTTCCATCTCAAATAATCACATCCTTTTGTCTGTTGTGCTCTTGATTCCTTCATTACTAGTGTTTGGCTTTTGTACAGTGGAACCCACACTGAGCAGCTAATCCCAGTGCAGTTTCTCTGGCTGGACAACAGCACAGGTCTGTGCTATCTGCTGTCAGTCACCGCTCCTGCAGCGGAAAAGTGCTCATGTATTCTGCTCTTCCCTGTAGGGAAGCTCTTCCACAGACCCACACCTCTTCCAATCCCAACACAGTCCTACCTGAGCAGACACCCAAACTGCATGCGACAGTGAGGTGGGGGCAAACAATGGGTTTATTCAATAGCACAGAAATGATCTAGTTCCCCTCAGTTCCTCTCCTACTGAAAGGGACTACATGGTTCATTTGCTTTCTGACTGCTGCTGTCTACCAGCTCAGTGCTCAGCCAGGACAGTCTGTCATAATAGTTCTCTTCTTGAAAGATCAGTTGGAATCAACTCAGAGCCCATCTTTGCACTTGTGAAGTGAGAACAGTCCTTCCCCAAGCGTATAACTTGTATGGACTTTCATCAGTGCTAAATTGACCGTACCTGAGCTGCCAGAATAGAAGGCAGGCAAAAAAAATAACAGGGAAAACATGAGATTTTTTACAGAATTGAAATTCTTTCATATAGGGACAATAAAAGAATAAAAGATCCTCCGTGAGAGAAAATTGTTCAGGTAACGATTTAGTCGCTAAGTTGTGCAAATTCTAACTCCTATTTGAGGCACAGCTACCAATACGCAGGCAACCACATGGTGCGTGACCCAAAACACATTAGGATCACCCACAAAAAATAGCATGGAAAGTAAGCATGAGCAGTGAAGCAGAAGGGAGACTCCATCTCACATCTCACAGAAGGACCTTCACCAGTCTTGCAGTACTGCTGTGCTATATCAGTTTTATCTCAAGCTTGGTTTTGCCATCAGTATTCGTACCACAGACAGTAACCACCAAAATGTGTAATTAACATGTTTATTCAAACACAAGATACATTAAACCCTTCAAGAAACACATCACAGCTCAGCCTCAGCATATTAGATTTTCCCACTTAGCTTGCCTACAAGACATACTTTGCCACAACAGCACAATCAGACTAAATGGCTATGGCAGAGAATCGCGTGTGATGCGAGAACTGGATAAGAGCAAAGACCACTAGGAGAACATATTGCTGGAATTACAGCCCAGTGTGGATTGTTCTGAAATTGACGAGAGAAGGAAGCTTTCTCCAACAGAATACAAGTATAATTAGTACACATTTTGCATTAATATTTATAATTATTAAAAATAGAAAAACATTAGTTTCAACTGGCTCTCTACAATACCTATAAGGTAAAGCCATAAATGGACTAACTCTGCTTAGGTGAAAAATGCTAAATCTCTAGAACTGACTAGAGCCCAATTCAGTAGATAACTTAGGCATGTGCTCAAGTTCTACTGACACTAGTGGGGCTTAAAAACATTTAAGTATCACAATGAACAAAGAGAGATTTCAACATGCATCAAGAGCTAAATACATGCTAATTATCTCCAGTGAATCAGGATCATAATCCTTAAAATATGACAAAGTTATATACACTATGTAAATCACAATATTTCTCCCTCAACCTACTGTCCAGACAAAAGAAAACGCCTCTGCTGGATACAAAACCACCCAATACTGTCCCCTGAACAAGCATGGCTCTCATGTTTTAACAGCTACAAAAGCACGAACACATCAGTGCTAGGGACAATTCATCTTAACCGTTCTTTTTGCCCCAGTATAGTATTAAAATTTCACATGTGATTTAAGAGTTCAAGATCAGCAAACTCATCTCTTCTTCAGCTCATTCCCAATCTACTGATAGATGCTCAGAACTATACAAGTGTACAACAATGCCAATGATTATATACAATCATGCACAGGATACTGGAAGGAAGCCACAAAGGTATATAAATAAAATTTCCATTTGAAAAAAAATATTTCTCTTACACTTAATACTAAAGTGTTATCACAAACAAAAAACTCTGCAGTGTTGTCACGTATCAGCCATCTCCAAACAAGACTGACTGTAGAATCATCCTTTTCCAGAAGTTAGCTTGTCATAGCTATGAAATCCAGGTATCCAGGCAAAGGTTCCACATACTTGGGAATGAAACATTCCCATTTGCTCAGAGGAATTTAACTGCTGGTTTGTTAGGTTTTTATGGCTTTTTTTTTGTTGTTTTTGTTTTTTCCCTAAACTTACATAACCCACTATATAATAGTGAACAAAATACTTTTGTTTCATAGAAACAACTAACATTTGCCAACACCAGGCAAATGGTCTATTTACAGATACAATAGGACTGCCTGACTGACAGTGAGTGTACGGTAACTCCAAGTAACATGGAGCTCAAAACAGGGACGCTCTCTGTTGAACTGTCTTCCCTTTTAGGATACGTCTTATCTAGACAAAAGAAAAAGACAAAACCATTAGCACATATCATCCTAAAGTGAACCAATCTAAAACAAACAAAAAAACCAACATTAGAGGTCCAACTCAACTCTTTACAAAGATAGATAATACATGACAAAAGGAAATGGTTTTAAGTTGAAGGAAGAAAGATTTAGGTTGGATGTCAGGGGGAAGTTCTTTACTATGAGAGTGGTGAGGTGCTGGAACAGGCTGCCCAGAGAGGTTGTGATGCCCTGTCCCTGGAGTGTTCAAGGCCAAGTTGGACGGGGCCCTGGGCAGCCTGGTCTAGTATTAAATGGGGAGGTTGGAGGCCCTGCTTGTGGGGAGGAAGGGAGAAGGTTGGAGCTTCATGATCCTTGATGTCCCTTCCAACCCAGGCCATTCTTTGATTCTGTGAACTCTGCATTCCTCATTTATCTGAGTCTAGCTTCCAAGTTCAGTTATATCAGAATGGATCCAATTTTACAAGATTTGAACCAACAGAATTACTCAGTTTATTAGCTTCTTAGCTCAAGAGCCATCTGTTTTGGTTACATATTTGTACAACTGCTATTTCTTCATCTGTTATTCAAGCCTAAGAATTGCCATTTTCCCTGCTTGTTGTAATTATTAACATGGCCTTACATCATACTGAGATCAACACATGAAAGGAGATGACCTCCCATATGCTGCACATTTATGAAGAAAATACTTCTAAATATTATTTTCATAGGAAAAAAGCTTCTGAGATGGGGAAGAAGCTTCAAATTAAATCTGTAGTTTCAAGTCTCTGCATATTCTTCCTGATTCTAACATTAAAGAAAATGTTAAAGAAAACACCAGCTGCAGGAACTTTTCTCTAGAAGTTACAAGAGCTCAAAACTTGGAATATTTTGAGAGAAATATAACTTCTGTGTTAGTGCAGGAGGACAGGGGCTAAGAGGTTGGGGATTTTTGGGGCGGGTTGTTTTATTTATTTATTTATTTATTTTACCTGTTCTCCTACAGGGCCATCAGGAACCAAGTGAACTGGCTGTTCATTTTCCAAATTTCTGGCACTTGGATCAGCTCCCTTTCGCATTAGCAGGCGAACTGCATCCAACTGACTCACCCGATACTGCAGGCTGGCAGCCACATGGAGTGCTGTGTTGCCATTGTAAGCCTGGAAAAGACAAATTAACACCGTGAAAAAAACAGCAAGGGGCATGAGTGGCAGCGACAGGTGTACACATCCTGGATTATATCTACCTACCTTTGCATTAACAAAAGAGAGGCAGTTGGGCAGCTCCAAGAAGAGACGAATGAGCTCCAGATTTGCTTCCTCTGCTGCCAAATGTAAAGCAGAGCGACCGCTCTTGCGATCCTACCAAAAAAAGGAAACAACGTTGAGCAATAGTACTCATTTCACTGAAGGTCTGTCTGGACAGGAAGCAGTACTTGACAACAATTTACAGTTCAAAAGCAGTATATCATCAGCATCCTATTACTACAACGCTCCAAACATATTCTTAAATTTAAGGCACAACCAATTCCAACTGGCATGGTATCATTCTTAATCCAGAAATTAGACCGTCACCTCCCTTTTCCCATGGTTCATTTGCATTGATAATACCTTGTTCTTAATAAATCCAACATTCTTATTCCACTTAGGTAAATTAAGCTTTAGGTTGCTTAGGAAGCTTTCAAATGAGTCTACTTCCTCCCTGTTAAGTGAGCTGAGATGTGGCATGGGAAAAAGGGGCATGATCTGCTTCCATGCCTTCTTTGGATCTGGCATTTTACACAAAAATTGTTCTACTTACTTTTGCTTCAACAGAAGCTCCCATTTGTATCAGAGTCTTGATGGTTTCAACCAGGCTCTTGTTTCTCAGCAGAAGTTCCTGAACCTCAGGGGAGTGAGGTGGTTGACAGTTTTGTAGTTCATGCAGCACAGCATTATGGGCCAGAACAGCACAGTGCAGGGCTGTCAAACCTTAACATGAGAAGTTCAACATTAATGAATGAATGTAATACAAAATTCTTGACTGGCTGTTTGCTTCTACATTTTTAAGTAAGAATGACTACTACTCCTGAATAGCTCAGGATTTGGGCTGCTAGTCACTCTAAGTGACAAGTCACATAAGGATCTCTGTTAAAATACTTCTTTAGAGAACATACTTCAGGAAGATCTGTCACACGGAAAATAGGTTCAATTAAAACAACTCTCTGGTGCTAGAGACACTGCATTCTGTATCCAGCAATATACCACTGGTACTCACATTTTAAACAATAGCCTATTATCATCTACCCTTTCCATGTCAAACACATCAATCACACATACGAGAGACCAGGGAAAGATCTCAACAGGCAGAGGCTAGCTGTGCCTTTATCTGACAGATATGCCAACTGTAATGCAATTTCAATTCTAATTGTGAATTTGAACCTGGCAAAGATATAATCCATTTTATTGCTCTTTTCCCAGGATAACATTCACATCAGCAGCTATAAAACCCTGTATCACCCAGTCAACTGTAAGTTATAAACCCCAAACTACTCACCGTCATAGTTCGTTGCCTCAAGGTCCACATATTGATTGCTTCCCATGGCTCCCTTTTGGATTGCCTACAAACGTGGGAACAGGTATGCATTTAGGTCTACCTAAACCACACACTGCTTCCTCAAGCTTGTATACAGTTCTCGCTGCAACAAAGTTGCATTCAAAAACAGTATTAAAGACTTAAGACTTACTTATTGTTTTCGTATACTACACTACCTAATCCCTCACTGGTGGGAATCTTACAGCAAGAGTCATCCTCACTTTAAACCGTTAATGTAGAGTCTAAGATAATATCAAAAAGGCTACACAGGAAAAAGATAAGGAGAAGTGCAGCATTTTTGTAGCCCTCCAAAACTGCTAATATCAAGTTAGAACTATGGATAGGGCAGAGCCATGTCTGCCTCATTCTCACCTGAAGGACCTGGGCATGCCCCTTCTCAGCACAAACATGCAATGGTGTTCTACCCCAGCAGTCTGTGGTGTTGACTTGAGCCCCCAGGCTAACCAAATCCTGCACAATGAGATGCTGGTTGGCAGCCACAGCAACCTGGAAAGCACTCTGCAAACATTGAGAAGAAAATTTCAACTATTAGTCATCTGATCTCTAACAGGAAAGAGCAACTAAAACAAACAAAAAGCCTAGCTACCCAGTATTATTTAAGCAGTGATTATGAATACCAGGAAGCCAGGACAAAAAGTCGAGTGTATAGTTTTACCAGCTCAAGGTGATCCCAAGAAGTATTAATAGCTCAAGGTTAATATTAGTATGCAGACTAAATCTCAGGGTTAATATTAAATAAGCATTTCACCACATTTTCCTCAGGGTCCAGACATCAGAGCACTCAGGTGCACAAAGCGGGTGGGAAGAGTTCGAGAACCTCACCTGGCCATTGTGCTCTTTAATATCCAACATATGCAGAGCAGCCATTTTCCTTGCAAGAACGTAGGAGAGAGCTCGTCGGCCCTGGGCAACAGCAATGTGAAGGAAGCTGCATAAAGAGGGGAAAACAGTTAGACAGCCACACAGATTGGGGCTCAAGTCACTACGCAATTCCAAACGTACACTGTGGGAACGGCTTTATACTGTCAGCTTCAGACTTCATCTGAGTGACTAAGATGGAAACTCAGGCACCTTCCTCCCAAGGCAATTTAAAGCATCTAAATTAGAATCTTTTTTCTCTCATTTTACCAGATAAAAATCTAGTAAGTACCTGACACGAGATGATACAGCTATCTTATCTACTAGATATGCTGCAACTGCATGCATCACAGCCCATCAGCAAGACCACAGCTGGTGAAACTACTGCACTCATGGCACAAGCACCACTAAGAAACAGCTTTCACTACAACTTAGTGGTCTGCCAAAACCTGAACAGAAGTACTCTCCAACATTCTATTTCAGAAACAGTGAGATAAGGGCTACTCACGTGTCTCCATCTGAGTCTTTTGCTAGGAACTGGTCTTGAGAGATGTTAGCCAATTTGTTTTCCTCCTGCTCCACTTGCCACTGGAAAAACGACTTGCCCAACTGCGTTGTGTTTCTGGCAACACTTTGGGGTGGTAGAGAGACATTTAAAGTGGCCAAAGACACACTGCGTTCAAGACTACTGCAGACATTATTTGGAGCCAGGCTGAAGTTCTGAGCGTGGGGGCTGACAGTAGCCTGCGGGTGGGCACTGGTCAAGGACTGAAGGGGAGCAGAGATGTTCTCCGAGCCTTCAGAATCGTTCAGGAGGGAGGAGAAACTTTGTGATGGGCAATACTGCAGTTCATGGCTCTCAAAGGCGTGCTGGTGGTAGCCTGGAGACTGGTCATTGGCAGAAAACGGCCTGTACTCCAGAGATGCATCCGAAGTGTAGTTCTGTGACAAATCCTGGTTCTGCGATGAAGGAAACTGGTAATGCTGAGGAGGATCAAGCATATTCTGGGAGGTATGATCTTGGAATGCTTGGTACTTCTGGGGTGGGGAGAAAGCCTGTGTTCCCGAACTGTCATGGTACTGTTCTCCAGGTGAGCTGTGGCTGGAGACACCGTGCAACCAGCTAACCTGCACTGTGTTCAGGGAAACAGGGCTGGACTCGTTCTTAATGTTTATGATGTTCTGAAGCAGATCAGAACTGCTGTCATGCTTTGGTTCGTTTTTATGCGTCTCTTCCATGTTATCCATTGAAGTTGGGGTCTGGGGTGGCGTCTGTCAGAAAAAGAAGCAAAACAAGCCCCACGGAGTCAGAGGTATTGTTTTAGGAGATACTTTCCGATTACAAAGAAACAGGCATAGAAAAAATACTACTTCAAGCTTACCAGGAGGTGTGGATGAACATTAACTTGGCGTTTGAAAGGAGGTCCATCAGAAAGGAGCTCAGGAGCCTTTCTTTTGCCACCCTGACCTAGAACGCTCTTTAACTCTGCTAAAATAAACAAACATATCAATAAATAAACAATTATTCTTACAATCAATTTTTAAAATATCATTGCAGAGTATTCAGAAATGTTCAGGTGTTTTTCTTACCTGTGTATGGTTCGTAGTTTACCAATCCTCCTTGTGCCTTTTGAGGGGGAAAAAAAAAAACCAAGAAAAACAGATTATTCAATCATTATAATGCTATTTCAGTGAAAATGAAACAAAACAAAAAGAAGCAGAGGTTTGCTTTTATAAACATAGAATACGTCTTAGAATAATCCTAGTACAGGACAGTCAAGCCTTAATTTGTTTTCAATTGAGGTTAGAAAACATAAAGAGTTTTATGCAACTTAAATGAAAACTGCCTTTTTTCTTAAGGCTTTTTTAATTAGCTATTTGTTACAACACCACAGAACTCAAGAAAATGTAGCGAAAGACAACATTCCCCAGTGAGGTCTGAAGATTTTGCTTTTTTTTTTTTTTTTTTTTTTAAATATGAATTAGCCTGCTCATTTTCTCTGTCTCTAATGCTGTGAACTTTTCTATGCAAAAAGTTTCCAGTGGCAACACTTGTGTAAGAAACTCCAACACGTTATCAAAAGGCAGACTGTGAGGAAAAACTCTCTCTAAGCCTCTCAGCGTTTCTCACATCTTCCTATTTTCCAGACTGCGGTCTGTCTGCCTTTACACGGGAAGAATGCAATACGCTGCTATGTAATTCTCCTCAGAGAAGGCTCTCCGCTCCTAAAACGAATGTCCTCACATGAGCTAACAGGGCTTGTCTAAGCACAGAACATAAGCCCATTTTTATCTGAATTCTCCTCAAAATGTTTTTTGAGGAGAATTCAGATAAAGATTATGTTTTTTGAGGAGGGCTCAGTGAGACGTTCAGGTGCCCCCCACCTGTCTTGCCCATCTCCTCCCAGCTCTCTTCTTCCACGGCGTGTATTGAAAAGGAAGAATTATGACTCCATCCCCATCAGATAACACCAGAAACTTTAACGCGTGCCTTCCTTCGCCAACCTCAATCATGGTTAAACCCCATTATGTCAGCCCTGAAAAACGCTCATTACCTTGCCTTCATCCGCAGCGGGGCCCGAGGACATCTGCTTGCTGCTCCTGAAGTGCAGCAGGAGCTCCTTCACCGAGTTCTTCACGCGGACCCCCTGGAACGGCCCTCTGTGCTGCTTTCCTCCCCCCATGTGCTGCTCTGCTGTCGAGAGAGCACACGGAAGACGGCGCTTAAGCCGCGGGGTCGGCATTCACAGAAGCAGACGAGCCCGTGGAAGGCACCCAAAGTCGCAGCCGAGAGCCTCATCAGGCCCGGCCCAGCGCATCGCTACCAAAAGAGCCGGAAAGAACCCGAGCGCGGACCCGCGGCCGCCGCCACGTCCCCTCCTCCCCGCAGCCCCGGCCCCGCCGTACCTTGCAGCGCGGGGCGGGCGCCTCCCCGGCCGTCCCTCCGGCCTCCGCGGCTGCTCACCGAGAGGTCCGAGTCTGAGCCCGGCGAGCCCGGGGCGGAATGCGCCGGAGAGCAGCTGCCCTCGCTGGAGTGAGGCGAGGCGCCGTAGAAATAGGCGAGGTTAATGGGGCTGCTGAGAGCCCCGCCGTCGCCGTCGGGCGCTGCGTCCCGGCTGCTGTCCACGATCATGGCGGTGCCGCGGGGCGGCGGGCGGCGGAGAACGGCGGGCGGCGGCGCGGCGACGGGCACGTCCAGGGCTGAGCGGGAGGCGCGGCGGGGACTGGCGGGCGGCGGCAACCGCGCCGCGCTTATAGCGGCTCCGCCCCGCCGGCAGAGGCGGGCCCGGGCACGGGCGGGGCCGCGCTTCCCGTAAGGGCGGCGGGGGGAGGCGGGACGCGGCCGCGCCCGGAACGGGGCTGGGGCACGCAGCCAGGCCGAGTCACCCCGCAGCGGCTGCCCAGCGCGGAGCAGGCACCAAAAGTGTCTTGTTTTGTGCTGCGGTGGAGTCGGAGCGCAGCAGAGCGGGGAGGCGAAGCTGTGCGGTGCCTGCGCTAAGCACAAGCGCAGTCTCTCACTCGCTTTTAACATCAACCCCGCCGGCCTGTTAACTGTATTCACAGGGCGCGCTTCTCCCTTTTCTACCTTTCGGAAAGGTGTTTCGGCTGGCTCAGCTGCCACCGTACTCACCGTCACACGAGCCCGTGTTTGTCCGCAGCAGGTTGTGATTAGGATGTTGTTAGCACTGCGGCTGCCCCGAAAATATGCAGTAAAACACCACTGTATTTCTGAAGTATATTATGCAAATTGGAGGTCTATAATTTAGGTTATTATACATGTTCTAATTGTGCTAAAAAAACATGAGACAGGTGCAACGTGAAATTATATTAATCAGCTGTGAGGAGGCAGGAGGGAATTACCTTGTAGTATTCAAACATTTTAGCCCCTGTCGAGTGAGGAAAGGGTTTCACTTGGCAGCATCCACAATTTCCTACTCCAAAAACACTGCTTTTAAGCCACAGATCAGATTTATGCAGTGACAGTAAAACTGGCAAATGCAACATATAAAATGAAGTCAAACGCTACCCAGTGCCAGAAATAGCATAGCCTAATAAAGCAAGAAATTCATTTGCTCCCTCATCAGCAGCAGGTTTCAATGAACTGCATTATGCAAGCAAGGATTTCTGAAATCAGGCTGTATGTTTTAAACATGTGACTTTGCCCTCTTGTTCTCCAAACCTCAAGATCTCAATCATGATACCTTAGCTTTAGGTAGGCACTTTGACTATTTTCTTGCTAAAATGCACTTGCTGAGATCCCTTACCTCTAGGACACGCTTTGCAGACTGATGGGAAGATCCATAACATGGCTTTCTGAAAACAAATCTAACTGATCTAGTCTAATTTTTGCATCTCTGCTCTGTAGTTGGGAAGCAAATGATTTTAGTCTGGTCAGAAGGGTCTCCAACTGCCAAAGTGAATGGATCTTATCTTTTAACAAACAACGTGAATTGGAGAAGTATGTAGATGGAAGAAATAGATTTAGTGGCATAGTGGTCTGTAATTCCCTTAGAAATGCCAAGAGTAAAAGTGGATGTCAAACCAGAAGTGGGTTTCTCTCCTCTTAATTCTATTAGGTCACGCAAGGTCCATAAAAACACATACAGGCAGAGCGAGCAATACCTTTACCACTGCTATTCCGTAATCATTTTGGATCTGATTTAATTGAAGATTAGCCTCTATGTGTAAACAAAAACTATCCTATGAAAAAATATAATGAGGTTTTTACCTTAATGCAAAGAGGTTGTGGAATTTCTATTTCAAAGTTGCAAGTCTACTGAAGGCTGAACTGTTGATCTGCTCTCATTGTACTGGACAAAATCCACTTCGGGCAACACTCTGATACCTCAGCTCTCAGGTGTTTCATCAACAATGTCTCATTTATCAGGTCTCCTGACATAAATCTGCTCCCCATCAAAGCAGATTAAGACAGGTCTAATTCCACCAAACTCTGTAACAAAAGACTCTTTCAAAAATACACACACCCAACGTTGCACAAGATGAGCCGGCTCCCAACAACCTCTCAAAGTGCTCCATGCAAGTTACTGGCAAATTATTGCTACATTTACAAATTGTAATTATTAATACTGCAGACCTCGAACGTTTCTCTTAGCCCAACCACCACGTAACATTTGTGGTGACCAAAGCTCCAGCAAATGTCTTCAGCCTAAGGAAATTCCTGCCAGGCAGGGTAGCAACCAGAAGGGCTCATCACCTCTTCTCCTGCCAGGAGAGCTGGCAGAGCCTGTATGGACGGCCACAAGCTAGGAGGAGGAGGAGGTCAGTAGAGTAGGTATCTACAAAGGCACTCACCAGGCAGCTTCAGCCAGCTTTAGCTAAGCAGTAACCCAGCAAAACCCATGGAGCTACAGAGCCAAGAGGCCTGTGTAGGGGTGGACACCTCAGCTCCCTAAGCAATGGCCTCCAGATTCTCATCACCCCTCCTCTTGTTCACTGCGATGCATCAATAATGCCAACTAGTGGCCAACATTAGCAACATTTGTCCCGAAACCTGTCTTGAATAAGGCAGCAAATAGCGAGTCGTGCTTATATTCCTATCTCAGATTGCTGCTAAAATGAGACACAGTGTATCGGTTTTCAAATCAAAACCTCAGCTTCTTTCCTCGCTACCAATTAAACATGTAGATTAATCACTGCTGCCTGTCTCCACGTTGCTGTCTTATTCAGAGCCAGCACTGAGCAAAGACGCACTGGAAATGCTGTACTGGGCTTTCCCACGCACAAGGCCTGAGATAACTGTGTTCTTGACATAAGAAAACAGCTGACCCACTGCCTAAAATTGAAGCAGATCAAGGAGCCTGTTCAGAGCTTTGGGGGTTTTCTGTTAAAACACATTTTCATTATTTTCAACACATTTTCTAATCATAACCATGAGGTTTTCCCTCATTTCTGGGTCCTGGTGCTGAGAGTAGCACTTTAATCATGACAACATAACTTCAGACCAAGAGAGATTTTTTCCCGTCCAGCTTTCAACCATCTCTGGTTTATCCTTTCTCACAAAATGCCTATGGCCTGAGCTGGAAGGGGAAGGGGACTTCCAGACCATATTGCAGCATAACATTAAAGAAACCAGAAGGAAATTTTCTGTGAAACTGCCTCAATGTTGGATGGGGACAATTGGTGCAATGAGTTCTGCAAGGTAATGGAAGGGATTGAGCACTCCCAGCTCTGAAAAACCTGGGCTGCACAGCTCAGGTAGAGGTTTGCAAATGCTTGCAAATTACTTCCTCCTAACACCCTATATCATCCTCTTTAGCTTCATAGGTAAGTGATCACCAATCCAACAAAACCAACCCCTACTTTTATATGGTCAAACGACGCAACCCCACAGCGTACCCTCATATCCTGTTCCCAGGATTGGTAACAGAGCATGTCCATGAGCTCAGTTCTGGGATCACCAACTCCTAAGGATGAAACTTCAGTACGGTTTGGTCTAGGACTGCTCCCTACAAGCAGTTGTACAGGCAAGGCTGTGTCAGTTTACCTCCCGCTATTCTGAATGACTCTCCAAAAGGCATCCTTCCTCATCTTCCCCCTCTGAAAAATCCCCTGGAAGCTGTAGCTCCACGTCACATATGCAGCAACAACTTGCTTGAAAAGTAGCACTGTGTTGGCAGTGATATGTTATTTCAGGCACTCAGTGTTGAAGAGGGGGAAAAAAAAAAAAAAAAAAAAAAAAACAGCCAACAAACCAAGCATGGAAAATATGTCCTGAGGAGGCCACACAGAGCTCAGAAAAGATCACAGCAAAGGGTTACGCTTTATGAATACGGCCAGTCTGCTGTAGGGAAATGGACAGCCTATACAGCATCTGTGCCTGCACTGCCTGGTCCCTAGGGCACACACTGGGGTGAATGCAATCAGGGATATCGACTTCAAATAAGTCAACTCCAGAAAGCAGAGCTTTGCTTTCACTTTACAGCAGTACGCAGTTGTCTCTGCCAGATATGTGGCCACTCCTAACACACTGGGGAGCACAAGGAGAGTGCCAGCCCCCGGAGCAGCTCACAGTTTGGTGGGAATGGGAGTGGTCTAAAGCCTCCTCAGGCTGTCCGAAGTGGCAGCACAGAACAACACAGAACAGCCTTTAGGTAAATTGGCAGGGACAAACTAATAGTAACAAGAATTTGGTTTTGCAACACATTTCTGGAATTGTATGACCTCTGTGGTGTTTCTTAGATTGAAAATAAAAATGGTAGCTTACTGTCCAGTTGCTTAATGCAAGTGAATATTTGCTGCGTGGATGTCAAATGTTGCTTATTCTGAAATAGGTATAATTAGCCTCCTGCTGCAGCCTTTGAGTCAAGGTGTGTGAATACAGCTGCCACACCTCTGTGTGCCAGAAGCATTTCTACGCAGCATACAAATTCCAAACAGTCCAACATAACACTGAGTTGGCTTTTAGAACAGCACCAAGAAAACTGGAGATGAAAGCTTAGTAATAACTTCACTCCCAGAGACTGTTCTACAGGATCAATAAGCATGTTTGCCCTAACAACTTAAGAGACCACATGTTGGCAAGTTGGAAACAGGCCATGATGCATTTTTCTTCCTCTAAAAGCTAGTACAGAGGAGTCTGTGTTCCTTCCCTCTGCTCTACTTGTATTGCTACATTTTTCCTCGACATTGGTCTCCATGATTGCCATTCTAGGATTAGTCTGAACTTCAAAAGGGAGCGTGTATAGTTCTTCATATTAGAGAAAAAACTCAGACTATTTACCGTGTATTTTTTGGGTCTTACTCCTTTGATCTGAAGAATGCTCTCAATTCTGCTTTTTTTTGTTTGTTTGTTTGATATTTAAGAAAAAAAAAAAATGTTGGTTACTCCCAAGTAGATTTTTTCACACTGTGTATGTAAAGCCACTGAAATCAGTACAGGGGAAAAGAAACACCAAACCTGTAAGTGTTCAAAGCTGCCTAAGCTGATTTCTTTGCAAGTAAACAGTCTCCTTTGTACGTCTTGTATTTGTGGACATTCCTTTTGGCATACTCACTGCCCTGATTAGAGTAGCTTAGGAGAAAACATGACTATCTCATTAGTACCTTGCAATAGGAACTCATCACTAAGACACACGCACCGCTGATGTCACAGCATGTAAATACAGAGCAAAATGCTGTTTCCCCATAGCAAAGGGCAACATCACATGTCAACTGGAAAACGTACTGCTGTATGCACACGTGAAGTAAATAGTACATGTTCCTGTCTCAAAACACTATGCTTACAATATTTTGGTTTAGAAAGGGAGTTAGTGAAGTTTCTCAGTGCTATTGAGACCACTGTAGATTTAAAGATGCAAGCATGAGCTTTCCTTATGATTCATGCTGAAGGCCTTTTTCCTCCTAACTCAGGTGGCCAACCTAGGACAAAAACCTATCGATCATTCTAAGCCCACATTCATTTTTGTTTTCTGTTGTCAGAAATGGGAGCAGTGCTACAACCAAGGCAATGGGTTAGGCTCCAGCAGGCTTGGATTTCAGTCTCCTTATTTTCCACAAACAAGGACAACTTTAACTACAAGGAAAACAGAATCATGTTCTCATAGGGGATACAAAGTTGTCTCACAGAATGCAGTAGCATAATTCAGCTCTTCAATGCAGAAATATGAGGAAAAACTGCTTTATCTCAGAAAGGCTTTAAACCAGAAAAATATAGTTTTCAAACTGCACTTTGCCTAGGATCAAACAGTCTCTCAATTTACATAGTACTGGATAGTAATGGATAGACTAATGCGCAGGTTACCGTACATTTAGGCTTCACAAACATATTTTTCTACTCAAAAATGTTGCCCAGACAGATTTTGAAAAATTACCCACTTCTTGGATGCAAAAATTCAGTCACATCTATTTCACAGTACTCACCGGGCTGACACATGGCCAGAAATACCAGGCACAGTGGTAGCACACATGCAGATCAACTATGCTGTAGCTGTGCGGTGAGATCAACACCTGCAGGGAGCTTCAGCATTGATTTCCACTGTCCTACACAGTTGATATGCAAGGATCTGCTCAATCTGAGAGTGCATATCAGCATGCAGGAAATCCCAGGCAGAAACAAGACAATGCTGAGTGTCTCACACCACTGAGACTCGCACCACTTTAACAACTCAAAGTTTACTGCAGCAAAGCAGTTGCTGTTCTTGCATGCCTTATGTCTTGACCTTATTTCACTATGATTTTCATACCATAGATTTTAAATACCTTTAGTTCAGACTTCCAGTTACTAGAGAAATCCCAGCTTTCAAATCACATGGCTATTTGACCCCAGGAAAGTCCCAAAACTCAGCTGTGGAACTGTCCTCCATTAGTCAGACAAAAATTCAATAAACAGGAAATATTCTCACTTTTCTAAAAAGCACCTAAACCAAGGCAGCCAAGTAAGATTTCGCTACGGTAAGGAAAATGTTGGTTTCATCCAAGCAGCATTATAAAAACTTCCCTGATGCTTGGGATGAACTTTAAATTCCAGAGTAGGATTTATCCACAGTTAAATGTGTGCAATCATCCTCAAGTAGGACAACGTCACTATCAGAATTTGTTGCCACATGTGTCTCAGCAATATAATTCCTACAACTGCATGAAGGGTACTAATATCATGAAAAAGATACTAGCGTCACGTCTTCTTTTGACTCTGTAAGATTAACAGCCAGTTTCTACACGCTTAGAAAGAAATCCATTACAATGGATAGTAACAACACGTTACATTAATACGCAAGTTGTGCAGCAGTTAGCAAAAAATAGCAAGAAACTTGAAAAGAAACCCTCTGGATTTAGTGGGGCATCATGAAAAACTCTGTTCTCACACCTTGGCTCTTTCCTTCAGTTTTCAGCTGGGAAGATGTATTGTCTAAAGCCAGACACATACTATCTCGCAGGACACTGCTTTCCATGGAAGCTAGACCATGGATTTTTAAGTTTCCTTTTCAATTCCTGCCAATTTCCTGAAAAGAAAGCAGGGCTTAAGGCAGCTCTAGACTAGTCTTACACGTTTCGTCTCTTGGAGCTGGTGATTGGGGATGCAAAAACTGCACTCAAGTTTTCTGGCAGCATCATTAGAACTGTGTTTTGCTGTCCACAAAACCCTGGGCTACAGCAGAAGGGTGGGCTACGGCCACCCCTGCTATTCTACTGCTCTGGGAGGCTAGGGATAGGAAGGACATGCCCAGGGAAACAGCATTCAGTCCCAGAGCTTTGCCAGCAACTAGCCATAGGCACTTGAAGTCAGAGGGTGTTTGCTCCCCACACACACACCCTCCTCCTATCAACCTCCATTAAATGCAAAGGGAAATATGGCTTTCTGTAAAAAAAAATATAATAATAATTTAAAAAAAAAAGTCAATAAAAGGTTTCAGTAGCCAAAAATAAATTGATTGCCTCAGGAACAAAGGTGATACAAGAGTTTAATTTGGAGCAGAAATATGGCTTTGTTCCCAGTGTCCTTAGGTGACATTTTTCCCCTCACTAGATGGTCCCACAGACTGGCTAATAAAGTGTCCAGGGTTTGGCTCTTTCTCTGGTCTTGAGGGAAGCCAAGATGTCCCAGCTAAAAATACCCAGCTTCTATCTCAAACAGTCACATGCTCCCCATCCTCAGCCATACACCTGCCTCAGGTGACACTGTAGCATGGCTACAATTACATTTTGTTCTCTCCAAGAAGCTCAGTGCTGAGCTGCCTCCCAACCTGCAGATACAGGCACAGGTAGCAAATCGGGATGCTGCATAGTCAACCTCATGTGGTAAGCCAGAGAAACCCTCACCAGGCAGTGAAAAGGAGTTTATGGCCTGGTTCATTAAACTTATAGCGTACTGGATTTTTAAAGTGAAGTTTGGGTTCATTAAGTATACTTCTTTTAATTTCCACAGGCTTTTGCTAAATCTCAAAAGCAAGCATAAATCCCTGCTCTTATACTTTTTGCTGTGCTGTCTAAATGCATCGTGACAAGTTTACTCCTGTCCTATTGAAACTGGCAAACTTGTATGCTGATGAATTCTGCTATCCCATAATTACTCACTAGATTAAACAAACAAACAAAATGCTGTAATCAAGATACCCAAGACAACTTGCATCCATTACCAATCTCTCTTCCAGTCAATGCCCTGATTTTAGCTGCCCATCTGTCCTAACTCTGGAAAAATGATTACACCCTCTCCTCAAAAAAAGGTTATAGTCAGGGAGAATCGCTCAAAGCATCAAAACTGTTCGGGGTTAAGAACTGCAGTTATTTCACTTGTGTTTTGTCCCTAGACCCACTGCGAGCTTTCAAAATCCCACCATTTCTTGTGGTTTCTTCCTTCTTGGTTATCACCCATTACCCATCCAAAACCCAACTTGTCTTCTACACCCAACCCCAATGCAGATGTGTCCGACGTGCATATATGTAATATGTAAGTTCCAATCAATTACAGCTTTCAAAGAATAAAGCAAGCAGAAATAGAGTACCTTCATGTCAGAAGAGCGAAGTTAGAGCTCTGTGGAATACAAGCCATCCCCTTGTACCCCACTGGCAAGCGATCATCCCTTATGGCCACATCTGTGAGAATGACTGAAAAGTTCCTCTGAGGTTTAACAATATGAAACAGAAGCGACAGCAGGGAAACTACCCACCAAACATCTCGCTTACACTGGCTTTTTAGTCATGGGGAGAAAAAAAAAAAAAAAAAAACAGCTAAAAAAAAAAAAGACTCCCTAAACACCTTCTCCCTAAGTTTTAGAGCTCCAGGCTGAGTGCCCACAGGGCTGTTTTTATTGCAGTGCCCAGGCACCATTTATCTTTTAGCTCTGGTTAATCGGGGAGGGCCAGAGGGGAATGTTATGACATGTGAGAGGAAGCGGGAGGGTGGAGGACGGCAGCGCGAGAGTGGCTCCCTGGACTTTTTCTGCATGGTGGAATTTCCCAGGCAGGGTGAGCCCCATCAGGGACATTCCCCTGCCAGGGAGGCTGGCAGGAAACCCCAAGCTGGCGTAACGCTGCCAAATAGGGTCTAGAACACACTGACGTATGTTTTACAGCAAGAGCAATGAAAGAGGTCTGTTACAACAACGCAAGGGAACAGAAACCTGCAGTGTGCAACTCGGTAGGATTTCTTTCCTCATGTAGTTTAGTTCCACCTTCTATTTTCAGCACTGTACGTACAGCCGCAAGAAACTGAGAAACATTTTGTAACCCTCTTCTGTCACTGCGCTACAGGGTAGTCTGTACAAGCAGGTACCCGTACAGCAGCCACAAAGAAAGCAAGCAATTCCATGGATTTAAAAAAAAAAAAAAAAAAAAAAACAGCTTGAGCCTTCACAATACAGAGCAGGGAACAATACCTCTCTCCTAGGTGAGTGTCTGGATTTCAGGGTGGTTTTGCCTTCAGAAAGACTGAGATGAATTTCACAGAAGCTACTATCACTTACATCATGCAAACTCCACACAATCAGAAGCTTGATTTAAAAAAAAAAAAAAAAAAGTACTTCCCCTTAGTCATAGATGCAATGGGTGTAAAGCAGTCATCTGCTTCAGTAGATAAACTAATCTTGAAATCTTTATAATGGGAGAAGTTCCCTAGATTTTCCTAAAAGGAGAAAGGCTCCTTAAAAATCATTTTGCTTTTCTTCCCCTTTCACCAGGGCCACAGGCTAGAACACTTCGTGCTCAAAGAGTGCAGCCAACAAGGAGAGAACACTCAGATCTTCTCAGAGCAAACACTTCCTGGCTTTGATGCATTTCATTAAACTTTCTCAAGCACAGTTAACATACATCTACTAACGAGGTAAGAACATTTAACCCCTAACCCACTTGTATCCCTTGTGCTTCCCACAAGGGAAGTAGATGTTTAAAAAAAAAAAAAAAAAAAGTAAAATAAAAACCAGTCAAACTCTATCCCCACCTTCACCCTGCCTCAGCAAGCTGAAAGACGTAGGAGAGAACTTTTTCTTCCCAAAGGTGATAATTTTGAAACCTTCCGCCTGCAGGCAGGAAATGCTGTGTGGGCTCCATCTTCCTGTTCTCAGATCTATTATATCACTGGAACATGTTCAACTGATAATCTCAATGGGCTCAACATTTCTTCAAAATAAAGGTATTTTCTTCTAGCCGGGGCAAGAATTTGCTGGGCAGCTGTAGGCCTAGAGTGCCCTCAGGGTTGTGTAACACACGGCAAGGCAGTACCACAGACCAGGCCCTCACCCAGCTCACTCCCACTGCAGCTTTGCAGCAGTGAGAGGCCACTCAGGCCTCTCAAGACCTCCCCAACAGACCAAGATCTCTCTTTACAAAGAGGGGATGTGGATGGACCATCATCACCAATACCTGGAGCACCACTCAGCTCATCCAGCTCTTTCCCCACAGGTGTAAGCTGCCTTCCAAACCAGGGTAGCTGAAGTGCTCTGTGTCCTAAAGCCATTATCAGATACTCGTTATCAGCTGCAAACATACCAGAGGTCAGCCCTGGGAGGAGGACCATCCACTCAATCTAACTGCTGCTGCAAAAACAAAGTCCGAATGGGACAAGAGGTAGGAACTGAGACACAGAAGGGCAAAGAAACAAAGTCAAGCATAAAATGTGCAGCAGAACAGGAAGAAGAGTCAATTTCAGTCAGAAATAAAAATATCTTCTCGTAGCAATATTTGCTAGACAGACCAATTAGGACAATAACATATTAGGAATAAGTCTGTTGCCACAAAATCTACATTGCAAATTGTGGATTTGAAGTCAGTGGGATTGGAAAATACTCATTTATTGGACACATTTTACAACATAAATAATTGTAGCATTTGTTTGCTACTTGAGTTCTTGAATTTTTTTAATTAAATTGTGAAGACAGTATCTCCTTTCCTTATTTTTTTTTTTTTTTTTTTGGTCTTACTTATCAAAGGCAAAAGACACAGCAGAAGCAACTAATAATACAAACACAAAGGGCAAAAATGTTTGGCAAAAATGTTTAAGATGAACCAGAACGGGAAGACAAGATTAGAAGGAAGAAACAGCTAAGACAGAAATATCTGCCTTGCCCAGAGAGAATCTGATTCAGGTAGTGAAAAAGGGCAAGCGGTTCTGGAAAATCTGACTCACTTGTCCCAGGGAATAAGAGAGAGGAAGAAGGATTGGAAAGAACTGAGTGCAAAATTGCAAGGGAAAAAACATCAGCGCGTTCTGCTTATTCTGCTTTTTACTCAGGTAACGTGAGTAAAAACCTGGTGAGCCCCAAATGGCAAGTCCCACCTTGAAGCTATTCTGTGAGATCCTTCAGAGCAAGCTGCCATGGTGTGGCAGACCAGCACTCATGCCATACCAAATCCCAATTACTGCAAACAAGCTGCAGCAGACATTCAGACGGAATGAGAAAGGAGAGCCCTGCATCAGGCTGAACCAAAAAGAAACCAGACTCATAAAGATATGCAGAAGGCTCAAGCATGAAGACAGGAGGTAAAAATACACTCGTCTACAAAGGCTGCTCTGAAAGTAATGCCTCCTATTTTATTATGTTGGCCCATGACATCAGAGTTGGGTGTTGGCAGTATAGGTTAAGCCATCCCAAAAAGTTTCTTTACATTTTGTTGCCACAGGACTGATGGCAGCAGATTGCAGCCTGACAAAGTGGTGTATGATATGGAAGCACGTTTGAAGCGAAGGTGTGTCACTGAATTCCTCTATGAGGAAAAAATGACACTCACTGACATCCATCAATACTTCTTGAATGTTGAGAGAGACCAAACAGCAGATGTGAACTGAGGCAGTAGAGGGTGCATTTCAGCAGTGGCAACGAGTGGGTCACTTCCACTGGTGTAGATTTTGACAAGCATAGCATGCAGACTCCTGGTCATCACTGGAAAAAATTCAGAGCGAATGGTAGTGACTGCTGAAAAACAGTGTTGCGTAATTAAGAATTAAATCTATCAAGCAAGGTTGTTGTGCTCTTTGTATTTGTTGTAGTTTCCATGGAAATAAATGGGAGGCATTACTTTTGGAGTGACCTACATATAATATCACCTAGTGGTGTTTGTACCATTCATTTTTAAGCCTTAGGAATTAAAAGATGAACCACTATCAATGGCAGATTTGAGAAAGCTTTCATTTGAGAGTCATCCCAGGCTCTTTTTCAGTGCCTCAGAATCCCCTTCTAGGCACTTTCATTAATGATTCACTAATCTGTTAAGCCCATCCCAGCTGACACAGCTAAGATGCAGGCCAAAGCGTACTATACTTTCACTTGGGTTTAGTTACACACTCACTCTGCATATAGGGCTCACAGAAAGCTATTCAAACGCTGTTAACTTTCTAGCATCCTCCCATAAAATCCCTCAGCTCCACTTCAGGCAATTCACTCTGACAGAATCAGAAAACAGACCAGTTTATTTTACTCCAAAAGACTAGATGTAGTAAGACAAGCAGTAAAGAAGGATAACATTTGAGTCACGGCCCAAAAGTGGGCTAGGTAACCTAATATGAGAGCTCAGACGTGTGAAAGCAGCAGAATGAACATTTCAGGAGAGATTCAAAGATCCAGATTTGGAGAGATAATAAAACATTTCCCTCATTTCAGAGCTTCCTGTACCATAAGAAGGACAGCTGATGTGTTGGAAATTACGTAGTATTTTGCTAACTAAGGATGCAGTGATAAACCATGGGATGAACACAAGACAAACCGGATCAAAAACCCTCAGGTCTCACCTCTTTGTTAGACCCAGTGTAGCACCATTGATCCAGAAGTGCTAGGCTCCAGCCTTATTGTCAGAAACTCAGGTTCCAGTCCCCTCTCTGCCAAGCACTTGTTTCACTTCCGGAAAGTTAGAGACCTTCTCTGAGTCACCACCAGCTCTGAACAGCACTTGGCACATGATGAAAGCCTGCTTGCTTACTGCTCCTTATTCTGTGTTTTGGGCTTGGTTTAAAAAGTTCCTCACCTCTGTTATCTATCACGTCTACAGACGTTTGACAACCCAGTACACATGGCTGTATAAACAAGCCATAAGCAAAAAGTTTTACAGCAGTGCCTAACAAACAATTTGTATTGCATTACAGTCAGGAAGGGAGTTCAGAAAGAAATGTCTGAACAGCCTGAGCGAGGAGAACTGTTCCTTTTCAACACATTTGGAGAGCAATATACGTATTTCAGAGTGTTATGTCACAGGAGTGACTCCATCCCTCACAATTCCTATTATTGCCTATGAAAACCTTAGCATGACCAAATAACTTCATTCCTCTCCTCGATGGCGAGGAACATCTCCACAGAACCATAGAAGACCTTAGCATGACATTCCTCAATCTTGTTATTTTCGCTTCCCCTCTTTCCTATTCCTTATTCCCCTTTCCTCTCTAAGCATGTCTGAGGCCTGATCTCACATCACACTGAAAAGCATCTTACACTTTGCACCCTCCCTGCTCCTTTTTTGGTTGGGTGAGCAGATGGGACACAATGGCAGCACGCTTCACTCAGAAGAGCAAGCTCACTGAAGAACAGCAACTTAGATGACTCCATAGGACATTGCCTCAGATCCTGCTTCCTTCTAGGGTCGGCATTAAATGAGAGGGGGGACAGAAAAACAGAAAACATTTTGCAGTTCTGCCTCGGTATACTCACTTCCATTTACCAGGAACTTGTAGTTGAGGGATTTTTTCCAAGTCAAACAGAGTATTGTTGGCAACACACCCTGCTTACTTGCTTCTCAGTTGTGAATCCTGGCTGCTGTGTAACCCCAGGGTAACCCAACAGCAGTCCCCCACCTCCTCCATCCTAGCTCTCAAGCCACCATAGGGCAAGCACAGCTTATGTCCTAACATGGCAGCGGGCACGTACTCAGACTACAGCATTTTGTCCATTACTTAAAGTAATGAAGTGACTAAAGGATTTTCCATTGGCCAACTGGGTTTTCAAAGCCCTCAGAGAAAGAAGCCTACATTACGTACAAAGTTTTCTTGTATGTCAGGACTGACACTGACAACAGGAAACAGTGTGTTTCAGTACTGGGTCTGGTGCCAGGCTTGAGCCACTTGCACAGATCACGCCTCTCCAAATATACATACATCATCTGAAAAAAAAATATTAAACTGATTTTTATCTATAAACTGCTGTATAAAACTTTTACCCAACATGCAACGCATAATATAGTAGTTAGGTAAAATTAAGGGAAATATGACACATTTCTAAAGGAACTATAAAAAGAAGGAAAGTTATGTGATGTTAGGACAAACAAGATAAACTGATACCAAATCAGATCAAACATGTCTGGTGCACAAGCTTGCCCATTTTAATAGGAACTTCTTACTCTTTGAGCCTTTTTGGCTATTTGAATGGCTTTTCCAATCTCATCAGGCAATAATATGTTACAGCCTTCTTTGTACTGTAAGCAACTCAGTATCATCCATATAATAGGAAAAAGACACCTGTGAAACACATTCTTTTTTCTAACATACAGAGACCTCCACTGCCACCAAGAGCCTTCTGAACATTCTAAATGCGTAGCATGAACTAAGTACGAAGAAGTGATCTGGGCTTAGTAAGTAAGAGCTTTCTAAGTTAAATATGCATTTTGAGACAGACATTTTTTACTGTTACTTAACCATGAGCACAAAGAAGTTTTAACTCATGCTTCTGGAAAAAAAAAAAAAAAAAAAGTAAAAAACCCAATACTCTTACCCTAACCAGCAGACAACTTCAGATGTTTGTGTTTGTCATGTATGCATGGAAGCATTATCTGTAGTACACAAGAAGTCATGCTGACCCTTCTAGTATGCAATATTCCTTTTTTTAAATGCTTACCTTTAACAATGAAGAATAATGAAAAATACTCATTTGAGTCTCAAAGTAAAAGTGCAGTGGTGTTGCAAAGAGGAGAAATCAAACAGCTGAAATTGAAAAAAGTCATGACAACAACTGCCTTTTGTCCTCTCTTTCATCAAGAACTCAAATAACATTTCCACTAAGTATCTAGAATTAAGAAAACTGTCTAACATGGTTTTCAAAAAGCAATGTCATGAAAAGCAAGGTCAAACTATCAGTAGTGGAAAATCACTGAGTATCAGTCTGATCTGTAAAATGAAGATTACTTGCTTTACAAATTGCTCAGGTATCTTCTGTTGAACACCATAAAAATACAGAGTTTTTCACTGATACTTCAGTGATCTGCACATGGAATAAAATAAAGAAAACTTATGTAATGAGAGATTAATAATCAAAAGGCTCAGGGTTAGGAATAAAAATATCCAAAGTAGTATAATTTTCTTCCATTCAACTGAAGGGAACGGAAAGAAAAACAGGGCTTTGAAAAATCTCATGAAAGAAATTTCTACATGTAAATGAAGATATTCCACTGAAACCTGCAAAATTCCTTTTGAGTCCCATTTCAAGTAACTCGAAAAACAACCAACCTTTTAAGTCCTCATTAAAGTCCATTTAGAACCTTAAAGGTTTAAAGAAAGTGATTTAAAAATATTTTATTGCTTCTGATTATGTTACTATATACAGGACGTACACAACTGGTGAAACTGGTAGCAAAAGGAGAATAGAGATGAAAATAAGCTTACAGTTGAACCAAATGACAAAAGCATTCTGCTCTCAGTCTTTGCCTTTTAACATCAGTAATTCCTCAGTATCTCCCTTTTTTCTCCATGTCTATTCCAGAGCACAAAGAAATAAATCATCAGTCCTCATCCCACATTAACGGTCAATTTTCCTCAAGTTCATGACTTGCACATTAATCTGTTATTAAAAAATTAATCTGAAAGGCAGAGGTTCTATCAGGAGGTGATTAGACGTCTTTGCTAATAGAAATCTAGTTCTCGCTTTCGATTGTCATAACATTCAAGATTTTTTCCTCTCTATTTTTCATGGCTAACAGTGATGAGAAGTTGTTGTTGAAGAGCACTAGTGAGCAACAGAACGTTCACATAAGAAACACGCTGTCACAATGCTTTCACACATGATACAGCATTTTGAGGAAAACCAAATGGTTAGTCTACAAATTAAGTAGTTTCCTTCAAAGTAAGAGTTTGAAGTCTTATTTTCATTAATGTTATTTGGATAGATTTCTTATTCAGGATGAAAGCTTTGTACTCTACCCATTTTAAAAACGCACCTAGAGAAGATGAAAAGTCATTTTGCATTGTGGTGGTTGGGGGTTTACATTCCCAGGACTGAATTGGTGTGGTCTCTTACTGGCAGCAGATGTGCTGCTATTAACATATTCAAGTAAGAAACACTTACCTAAAGCTAATATATGCACAGACACTAAGCAAGGCAGTTGTCAGTAGCAACTGATGAAGTGGACACCCTGAATTCTGGTCTGAAAAGGTAAGATTAAGTGCTATTTGGCTGTACGCAACTCCTACAGTGATTTTTAAACTTTTTCAATTTGTTAAGCCTATTGACGGATGGTGTTGATTTTTACATGCTAAAAGCACTTACATTTGTTTTTAAAACAGTGTTCCTGTAGCTAGCAGCATAAGCTCCCGTCAGTGTCCAGGGACAAGAGCACAGCCTTCCCATACATGCAACAAACCTGCAACCTGTCCATTTGTTCAGTTTTTATCTTCTCAGTTCACTCACTAATAATTGACTCCTATTCTCTTTAAGCATTATGGACTTCTTCAGAAGCACATGTGTCTTGACACATTTCTCAGTACTGCCATTGGTAAAGACCAATTTTGGCTTGAGTGGGACCAGAAGTAAGACCACACTGAACACTTTCCTACTCTGCAATTTCAGAGCTGAATTTAATCAAAATGTTCAAAGTGCTACTTCTTAAAACTGTAGGCAGGCTCAGTCAAATTAGCAGCATTGAAAACAGTTCCAGAAGGCCTAAGAGCCACCTGCATTCACATGGACAAAACAGCAAATATTTACCAAGCACCTGTATGAAGGGCATTCCTGGATGTTTGGTACGGGGTGGGATTTTTATTATTTTTCTGTCTTCTCTTTATTCAACAGCTTCACTGTTGCCAGCGTAAGTAATAAAACTGCTCAATACAGAAGGAAAGGAGGACATCAGCACAAAGCCTTGATGCTAGTTTACGCCAGACTTATGCTACCCATTCATAAATTGTTAAGTGTATTCAAGTAACTTGGCTTCTCCTGACACAGTGTATTATGTATGTACAAAAGTACATAACAGAAGCCCAGCTTTACAAGAGCATAAAGGAACAAGTTTATCTAACAAGGAAGTAAAATGATTTCATTAGGAAATGCCTCAAGCAGGCAAGCTTGCAGTTTTAACATGCACAAACTGCCTGAGACAGTGCCTTCACTGGGGTCAACATACACACATTGCTTTGTTACAGATAAATCAAGAAGACGACAGTATCAAAACTCAGAAGAGATTCAGTAGTACAGAAAACTCAACTAAAATACTGGCTATTTGCATTATTTAGTAGCTATCTGTAAATACCAAGAGTGCCTAACTAGTGTGCTTTACTAAATTTTAGCCAACTCCTGATGACTTTATAGTATAGACATTATGATTGAGCTTCCTTGAATGACAATAGCAGCTTTAAGACACACACTTCACATTTCTGATTAGGACTTTGAAAAGAGAATAGGCATTGTGCTTCTCTGACCAACGTAGGACTGCAGGGGATCCTCCTCCAACTCTGAGTTGACAGAGAGAGAGAGAGTTTGGGAGAAAGACTGCTCCCAAATAATTCTTTCACTAGATTCCACCCAGTTCTGAGCAGATTCCACATTATGTGGACTAAACATACAGTGCAGATAACTAGTAAAGCTAATAACCCACATAATTCCCTATTGAATCTTGTCAATTTAAGGTGCTTACTAACAATCTGAGATATTAATAAGGTTCTAAGGAATCAACCTCACAGGAAGATATGGCATGAACAGTTAACTCTTCTCCACTATCCCTCACAGCTACTAGATTTATGGCCAGCCTGCTTACACTGAACGCAGATACAATAAGCACAGTTGTCCCACACCATCCAGCATAAACTTAGTAGCTCCAGCAAAGACCAAGATTACCTCAGCTGCAGCAAAACGTGACACATGGATGCCTACTTGTGCTAAAATTGCAGAGGGCACACGTAAGATAGAAATGTATCTATTTGATTCCTAACGATTACTTCTTTTGGGTGCAAGTTATGTGGCAAGTAGTGAGCCAGAGACATCTCCCAAGCATCCACAAAGTGCACAGCAATTCCTGAGAACATTTTCCTCATGACAGAATCAAGCTGAAGGGAATACCAGTCACTGTTAAAGAGGCTCACTTCTGGCCCAAGCTCCTGAACGTTTGCGGTTCTGATGACAATTAAAGTCTTGGGGCTGCGGTCCAGCAGTTGAATAACTGCCCTCCGAATGTTCCTCAGCCTCCTGATATACACTTCCACAGGGAAAGTGCTGAAGTGGGACCATATAGTTATGGCTATCACAGTGTTTCTCCCCCCAACGATGCCATTCAGTTCGTTAGCAATGTAGCGCAGTTCACTTGTAAAGACTGTCGTAAAGCGAATGGGTGGCCCGTGACAGCGGAATTTCAGTAGGACGTTGTGCTTCAGATCCACAGACATAAAAGGGCCCACGTTCTTAGGACTCCCCAGGTTAAATTCCACTAGATCTGAAAACCCAAGAGCAAACATTAGTTCAAGACAGAAAAAGACACAAAATGATTCATCAGGACAAAAGGATCACAGGGCAACAGTAGCAGTGAATACATACACAGTTCTAAGAATCCTAAGGTGAAACAAAAGATAAGCATTATCATAGAATAACCTAGGTTGGGAGGGACCTCGAAGATCATCAAGCTTCAACCCCCTTGCTGTAGGCATGGTTGCTATTCACTATATCAGGCTGCCCAGGGCCCTATTTAACTGGGCCCTGAACACCTCCAGGGATGAGGCATCAGCAATCTCTCTGGGCAGCCCGCATCCATGCCTCACCACAAACAGGTTAATTCATACACAAATATTACAGAATTGCAGACCCTTCAAGTAAAAAATTTCTTCCTAATATCTAAGCCAAGCCTTCTCTTCCTGTTTAAAACCATTCCCCTTTGTCCTATCACTATCTGCCTATGTAAAAGTTTGGTCTTGCTTCTGCTTATAAGCTCCACTTAAATACTGGCAGGCCAAAATGACATCTGCTGCAGTCTTCTCTTCTCCAGGCTGAAGAAATCCAGCTCCCTCTACCTTTCTTCACAGGAGAAGTGCACCAGCCCTCTACTAATCTTTTTTCCTGCCTCTGGATCCACTGCAACAGCTCCACAGGCATATTGGCTACATTTTCAAAATGGAGTTTATATAACTGTTGAAATTTGCAAGCCAGCACACTTTACCTTCAAAAAATCCTAAGTATTAGTACTTTTTCCAAGTTCCCCAAACTGTTTTTTTTTTTTTTTTCCCCCAGGTAGAAAAAAAAGCATTTCCAAACAGATCTCTTATTTTACCAATAGGCTTTTCCATTGTCACCCTATGAGCCCAAAGTGCACTAACTTTTACAGCAACTTCAGAACTCCATTAAATTTAAAGAAGAATTTAATTGGTTAACATGGAGTCTCAGTCTCCATTTCAACACTACTGAACTGCCTTAGAGTAGGGATGAAGGAGGAATACCAAATGGGCTACTGAAATTGTAGTAAGGAAAAGTTAAAATAAGGAAAATGGAAAAAAGAGCTCAAAATCAAATCAACAGTAGTCATCTGCTTCTGGAAGTCATTTTGCTACTTCATTCCAAAAGTATTACCAGTCAAGCCTCACCCAGGCAATCCTCCACAAGTTTTGGTATGCCACCTCGTGGCCACATAATAACTCACAGTAGCAACAATGTTCTTAACTAGTGAAACATTTTA
Organism: Meleagris gallopavo; assembly: GCF_905368555.1. Taxonomy (NCBI): domain Eukaryota; kingdom Metazoa; phylum Chordata; class Aves; order Galliformes; family Phasianidae; genus Meleagris; species Meleagris gallopavo. The sequence goes on along the minus strand of NC_139404.1, from coordinate 83,999,723 downwards.
TAATGACAGCTTCATAGATGCACAACTTGTGGCCCTTTTTCTCTTGAAGCCTAGAAGTTTGAGAAAACTTTAGAAACATTTGAATGATTGCCTTTCTATCAGCACTTGTGATGATGTTTTTGCCTTTCCTCTTCTTTTTGATATTAATATTCAATAAAATAAACTCTGCATCTGAGATGAGTAAAATAAAGAATTGCAAAGTCTTCAAGGTTAAAAAAAAATTAAAAAGAAAAATAACAACCTGGAACAGCTGCAGTCAGATACTCAAACCACTGCCTTATTGTAGAGTCTCCAAACAAGTGGATTACTTTTCCTTGCAAGCACTTGCTTATATCATCTGACTTGTTAAAATGATAAATCCAGTGTGTTCTCGGCCTCCAAAGGTCTTCATAGTAATAACCAGAAGGGGAAACTGTGGGATCTTCAGCCCTGTCCATATTGCTTGAATCTGGAAGAAAAAAAAAAAAAAACCTTTGAAATTAACATATAACAAACACACCTTCTATCACTTAAATGGACATGTACATTCAACTACTTCACTTCAGAATGTATATAACATACATTAAAAAGCTCAGTGCATCACAAGTCTGTAAGACCAAGCACGTTCCCCACTATTTCTGCACCAAAACCTACTACACATGACCACTTGTAGCTTTAAAGTTTTTTTTAAACTTACTTTTAAACTTAACTACTTTTTAACTTATTTTGAAGTACTTCTAAGTTAAACTATATCTGATGATGATAAAGAAGGACAGTCTGGTCAATATCACAGAATTTCCAAGCCTCTCTATGCCTCCTCTGCCAGCACACATCTGCAATCTGCCAAAGTACAGCTTCCCCCTCTAGCGGCCAGTCTGCCAACAGGAAGGTATGGCAGCTGTTGCGCTCTACAGGAGCAGCACCTCAAACTGCAGCAGCGAATACCAGCCCTAAGGTGACAACATGCAAGAGATAACCTGATACCACTTGTATTTGCTAGTGTAAACCCATCTATGGAACAGTCCACACACTAACACTAATACAGGCCCGTCCATGGGCGCTATAAGAATGAAATCTGAATTATGAGGACTACAAAACCAGGAAGTGCCAGAATTAAAGCTACTGCCAATAATTATGTGCCTTTTGAATGTATGAATTGTGTTAAGTATGAAACTCATGGAATTAAACTTTTCTATTGTCCAACTTCTTCCTTTTTCACTGCTGGCATAGGTTGCCCTCTGAGGAGTAATTTGACGACACCAGGGAAGCTCTGATTCTTTGGACTCCTCTTTGTCTTGCAGAAGTTGGATGTTATGTTGAAAACTGGGACCAGTGATTACAGGAAGAGAAGCTGCAATCTCAAGGTTACATCAGTCAAACATTGCCTTATTTCTCATAGCAGCCAGTGTGATACTAGCACATTGAACTTTCATGAGGTCATTAAGTACAGGTTCCTCCTCTACCACGTATCTATTCTAACACTTAAGAGCCTGGAAATGAGCTGACTCACAGTTCCAAAGAAACCCAAAGCGATAGCCTGAATAGAAAAGCTGTCAATGAACAGTGAACTGAGAAGCACAGAGCTGCTCTCTGGCACTGAAGCCAGCTAACTGCACAGAAGAGCCATGACCATCTATTAAAAAACATTTACACCCACCTTAGCACGGAGACTACTTGTCCTTGCCCTGTCATAGCCTGCAGCTGTTTGGGACTGCACACCCACACATGGCCAAAGCCATGCCAGTGCCCATTCTAACTAAAGAAAAGTAGAAGCAGTGGAGTTCTAGTGCCCAGAAACATCCTCTGCTATATGTTTCGTTATAACACAGCAGCAGCTAAACTCTCTAAAGACACAGATTCAAACAACCCCCACAGGCATCTTTAAACACCCATCCCTAATCATCATTTTTGGTCTTACCATTCCTATACAATATTCTGTGTTTTACATCAGTAGATTTTAACCTCCTTATACTTTACAGGAACGTTCACAGAACACAGTCTAATCTTGAGAACCATAGAAAAATCCATTAGAAAGTCTTATATTTGGATAATTTCTTAAATAACACGTAGCAAATAAAGCAATAGGGCCATTGAAGGAAGAGCAATCAACTAACAATGCTGAGTAATCTAAACCATATGAAATAGGACTCCTACAAAGGAATTGAAAAGGCTACTATGTGGTCATGTAACTAAAGACAAACTCATGTGAATTCACAACTTAAATTCTTTTGTTTTGTAAATTTTAGTGTAAAGATTCACAGAATCATAGAATGGCCAGGGTTGGAAGGGACCTCAAGGATCATGAAGCTCCAACCCCCCCCTGCCACAGGCAGGGCCACCAACCTCCCTATTTAATACTAGACCAGGCTGCCCAGGGCCCCGTCCAATCTGGCCTTGAACACCTCCAGGGACGGGGCATCCACAGCCTCTCTGGGCAGCCTGTTCCAGCACCTCACCACTCTCATAGTAAAGAACTTCCCCCTGACATCCAACCTAAGTCTTCCCTCCCTCAACTTAAAGCTATTTCCCATTCAAACCCATTAAAATCATTCAAACTTTTTAAGTGATTATTTTACTAAGCATATAAATAGGATGCTCTGAAAGTAATGCCTATTTATTTCCATGGAAACTACAACAGATACAGCTACAAAACACTATTTTTCAGCATGGTCACCACCATTAACTATACATTTTTTGCTAGTGATGAATAAATGTACATGCCACGCTCACAAAATCCACACCAGATGAAGTGCCCCACTGCTGCTGTACTGCTACCCACACAGCCTGCCTGCATCCACATCCACCGTTCAGTCTCTAGAAGTGTTCTGCAAGCTCCGATGGATGTCAATGGGTGCCATTTTTTTCCCCACATGGAAGAATTCAGTGACACAGCTTTGCTTCATCCACTCCATGTCAGACACCATTCTGTCAGACTGCCCTCTGCTGCCATCTGTCACACAGCAACGACATGCAAGGAAATGTTGGTGGGATGGCAGTAGAGGCTGAACCTTCCCACCAATATCTGCCTCTGACATCACGGGCCAACATAATGAAATGGGAGGTATTACTCTCAGAGCAGCCCTTGTACATATGTGAAGTGGGACATGAGAACAAGCTGTGAATTCACAGTAAAACTAACACCAGGTTTTGAAACCTTTGTACAGCAGCATACCTGTTACGCTCCAGAATTCAAAGAGCCATTACTTCTAGTTTTGATGAAAGAAGGTAAAAGCTCTGATCTGAACAGTTACAAACCAAGAATAGAAATAGATTATAGTTCAGAAAAAAATGAAATTTCAGAAGTGAACTATATCTACATTTACCTCCCAAAGAAAAGAATGTACAAAACTAAAGACAACAAAATAAGGAATGTAAGTAGGCATTAATCCTAAATCACACATCCATCATGTCTATTCCAGAGTATTAGATTTATTCATTCAGAGACTGTTCCTGTTAGAAGGAATTTCCCTGAGGAAATTGTGCCATTCCTATCAACTCTTTCCAACCTATCATTAAACCTCAGGAAATAAAAACATACTTTGATCATCCACCTCCTATAAAAAGGGTGATATAATCAAATCTCAAACAGTTTCTACAAGAAAATATTTTAAAAATTAAACAACAGAAGACATCACATCTAAAGGGTCTGGAGACAGAAGGGGGAAAATGCTGCTGGCCTGATAGCATCTTTTTATTTTTTATTCTTTAAATAAAGAGAATGGCAGAACTAAAAAGAAGCAGCAGTGTAAGCTGCTTTCTTTTATGACTTAATTGCTCAGGTCAGGAACTCTACCTTTAATATCTCCTACAGCTTAAAAAAAAAAACTGGAAAACTTTCAATTAAGGAGTAATTCTCTATCATATTTTTATGCAGTGTATTTAGAGGCATTAAAAGCATGCTGGTGAACTTGAGTTAGATAAGTGTTTCAGTTTAACTTAGCACAGACTGTGTTTTCTGTGCTTAGACATGATACAGAAAAACTAGGTTCTAGTCCACAACTTTAAGTTATGACACTACATGGTAACACAAGTGATACTAATAATTAAATGCAAGTTATCTGATACCTATTACATAAATTTCTTAGAAAAATAAACGTGTAAAACTTCAAAGACACCTCACAGTTAGTTTTGCTAGATTAACCCATTTGCTAAGCAGTTAAATAAGACATTTTATATCTGAGTAACCATTAGAAGTAAACATCAATTATTTTTCCGAAAAGTTCAATTTACATGTCTTTTTAGATAGATTTGCTCTTAGTCCTTAGTAACATTCAAAAAGTTCCATCTTCAACACAAAAAAAGACTTGAGACTATTTCTACTCCACCTTATGAAAACTAACAAACTCATTAGTATCTCATGCTTCTCACTCTTTTTATTTAAATATGAAATAAAAACCAAGAATTTTATAAAATTCACTATACCTGCAAATGCCTTGGGCTTTACAATCACCGAGTCGGGTCCATTGGAGAGTATGGGCATTTTGATATTCACATCACTTGAACAAAAATTAAAATAGTTATGTGACATTATCTTCAAGTTTTACAGCCTTACAGATCACTTTTCTTAATCCACGTGTTGACTCCATACAGCTGAATTGATTATTCAATTTCCTTAAGACCACTATCACTGTTTTCTGTCAGAATTCAAGATTTAAGAGCACGAAGACAAAAATCCTGTGCACATTCTTACTTGCACAAGCCTAGATAAAACCATTAAGCTATGAGAAGTCTATTATATGCTTTAGGGGATTAACCACAAAGATTGGAAGTTCCCAGCTTGGGGCACGTGGACTTCTGCCAGGAGGCAAACTAATTGAGAGGGCACGCTGCTGCATCAGCTCCCAGCTCTGCCTCATTTCAGTAACTGCTTACCTCAAGTGGAGGTGGCTGTTGCTTTCAGCCTCCACAATGCCACATGCTGCTTCACAGTTCACATGGGAATTCTAGCAGCCCAGCATTATCACCACCTCCAATTTTAGCTCTATGCTATGCTGCCAGTTGTGACAGCAGCATTAGTCAATATCCAACCAGTCTCAGAGATCCTCAGCAAGACAGCAGTTTGCTCAATATGGAAGCAAAGCTCACACCCCTACACACAAAGAGCTCTCAGAAGTGCTTGTTTGTGGACAGCTGAATGAACCTAGTATGGTTCTGTGATTGAACCCTACTGGTGGAATACAAGAGATTCCCACCCTTAGAGAAGGTGTGCATCTTCAGGAGCAGGTGCTTGAATCAAGTAGTTGAGTATTTTCTTCCCCTCCAACCTAAAGTTTGTCTTAAAAAAGCAAATATATATTTAAGAAAATGACTGAGTACATATAAAGTCAATGACATACATACCTTTGGAAAAAGAGGCTTTCTTCATGCGTCAGAAGGCCTTTTTGATATCCACCCTTGGCATGGCTGATTCGGCTGGAACAGGACAGTTTTCGTGGCTTGTAACAGAACCATGGCTCACCAGTGTAGAGATCTGTGAAGTTACAGACTGGAAGATCTCCAGGCAAGCATACGTTACACTCAGTAGTTTCTGAAAATCTCCCAGACTTAAATGAGCTTTTGAAATAAACTCTGTCAGGCTTTTCTTCTCGTAAACGCAGGAGGACTTGGACTGCTTCACTTGGATGAACAAGAGTCACAGATACTTTGACCTCTCCTGGCCAAAGTAACGTAAAAAAGACTTTGTAAAGGCCGTTACGGCAATCTACAGTCCTTCCTATTGCTCCAGCTTTCAGCAGAGGAGAGTGGATTCGTGCCTGTAGATAGTCTCCACCATATTGCTTGGGTTTTCCTTGGAAATCTCTCATACGAACAACCACCTCTAACTGGTCACCCACCTTGAAGAACCTGCTGGGCTTCACAATCACAAAGTCACTGTGTACTGGATCAGTGCTTTGCAAAAAAGCAATTTTGCCATCAGGGGGTTTCGGCCATTGCAGTGCAGCAAGCAATGATTCCTGTTCTGCTCGTTCTCTTTTGGACAAAGTCTGCTGCTCATAACCACAGTAAGGCTTCCTGGTAGTTTTAGTCGTCTGTGATAGAGAAGGCTGATCATTGTTCTCAGTTATCCAATTTGATCCTGAAACTGTGTAGTCATCCAGGTGCTAGAGGGGGAAAAAGAGCACAAGAAACTGTGCTATTAAATGAAACACAACGAAGAACAGATGCTGTCTTACGGAACAACCCTAAGAACCAGGAGTTTGCTTCGCACAGCTTTAAAGCTGACCAAATGAAGCAACTTTAATAGAACATATAAATTGATTTCCTGGACTATGAGGTGTCTAAAGAAGCAGTTGTACAACCTGTGATTACCCAATGGCTACTTTATTCTGACCTGGCAAAGTGGCTTTTACATAAGGACTCAGTATTTTCTGTGGTAGTATTTTGGCTATTAGCGTATTCTGTATCAACGATATGAAATACAGAAAGCCCCTACAATTAAATAGAAAAGTAACCCATTTAATATTCTTACCATAATTAGAGTCTGGCCAAAGCATTATTCTGATTTAAGCTGCCTTGTAGAAAATTACCTCTATCCCAGCCAAAGTAGTACTATGTTTTGGACTTGTCATGAAAAGAGTGTTGATAACACACCAACTGTTTAGTTGTTGCCTAGCAGTGCTTACTGGGTGAAAAGACCTTGACACAAGTATTACCTAGCATATATACACATACTAAGTAGCTCCCCCTCTTTATGTAGTATATTAATGTACTCAAATTAAATAAAAGAAAACTTTGTTTATATTTCTTTCTTTTCCAAAAAAAGTAAACCTGACAAGAAATAGAAACTTACAGGTTTGAAGGTCATTATAAGAAGTTGGTTTTGATCAGCTTAGAATGAGAGAATAATGAGCACATTATAATGTAGAACAGATATACATTACTTTCCTGTTTGATATCCATGTTAACTATAAAATATGCAATCATGAGTTGTAATATTTTAACTACAACGCAAAGTACCCATGGATACTTTTTTTTTTTTTTTTTAAAGATGATTTATAATAAAACCTTCTGCCTGTTTTATTTTTCCATCCAGGATTTTCAAGAATTTCCCCAAAGCCCATTAAAGGTAATTCAGAATTATTTCTATTTTCCATTGTATCAGGTAAAAATGTGAACGTCTCCACGCATTTTTTCTAATCCAGTAAATTCCAGGCAAAGCTGAGAATGACTCTCAAGCACAGTTCATTCTTAAATCTTGCCCACATATATTTTTAAATTACACCAAGTTTCTACTTTTGGATGTCTTCATTACTTCCTTTCTTCTGCTCATACGTATAAGTGGCACAGAAAACATTGCATAGTAAGATTTTTTTTTAAAAGTTAGTTATACATTTGAACACATCCAACACACTAGTAAGTATGCCTTAGTTTGCAAAAGCATTTAAGAAACTTCCTAAGGAGGAATGTGGGGGAGAATAGGGGTGTTTTACAAACTCTCAAATTCAGTGGAGATTCTCATGGGATAATTTCTTCTTTTAGCTTGATTCATCAAGAGGATGTGGGCTAGGGGAGTGGGATGGGAAATAAAAAAGCATAGACATCCTTTCAAATGAGACACAGCTACCTAAGAAAGCCTTAAGAACAGGCCTATAATTGCTTTAATCTTCCGTAGATTTCTTCAGAGTTTATCCTATTCCTTCTGCCAGAGATTTATTTGTACAGAAGATGGCTATGAGGTAGCTAGCCTTTCTAAAGTATCTCCAAGGAAATATCTATAGAATTCAGTGGAAAAGGGCACAGAGAACACTAAACCAATTCAAGGTCACAAAACAAAGTACATAATATAGTTCAATGTTTCTAAAACAGTATACTTAAGCAGCTTTTTTAGCACAGTGCCAAGCCAAAGCACTTCAGTTGCATGCAGCTAAGTTCCCAAACAAGAGCTGACACATCAACTGAAGCATCTCCAGATTATGACAAAGCAGAATTGACCACACCATAAATACTCTCTCAGTCAACCCTTAAGGAGAAGGGGAAAAAAAACAAAACAAACCACACCCTCTCTACAAAGGTAAATGCAAAACTGTCTCCACATCATGGAAAGACCATTCTTCCTGCAACAATCTCACTCATCTTTACAGACTTCTTTCAAGCCCAAATAAGACCATATATTATTGCAAAATTATAAGTTAAGGGGTGAAAGTATGCTACAACACATGCGGTATTCACAGGAAAAAACATTAGAAATTAGCTTTTTCCAGTTAAGGCAGGAAAAGCTTCAGTGTCAATTCATATATGGAAGATCTTTGATTGGAATTTCCAAACCATCTTCCTTTCTGAAGAGGTTCCCTTGCTCATTTCCAAACAAGTGTTCAAACTCTCCTACCCCTACAAATAGGCAAACTTTGCCCTTTGGATTGATAGATTAGTTTGTCCCAACACCATTCCCTATCCCTACCTTTTTCTAGGGTCTACAACTCTCCCCAATATCCAGTCCATTCAGAAGCCTGCCATGCAGAACTGTGGGCTCTATAATCAGCAGTGAAAACAAAATCAAGTTTCTCATAGCAGGCAAAAATAAATAAGTAAATTAAAAATCTTGAAACACTTCTCAGGAATCCTCGCCCTAGATCTTAGAACAGATTATTTTAGTTTCCAATATAATCTCCATATCGAATAACACTTGTCCTGCTTTATTTTCACATATACTCCATACAAAAATGTCTTGATTTTGAATGCAATTCCTAGCATTTGTTCATTTTCTGCTTTCTAAAGTTAATCAGAACTCCAGTGTGATCACAGAGTAATTTAATGGCTGTCTACCTAGTAAAGCAGGCAAGACAGAATGGATTACACATCAATTAAGCTCATACAAGTCTGTCAGCTGTTCCTGATGCATGACAGCTATGCCATAAGCAAGTAAAAATGGAAGCTGTATTTTCAGCTTCTAACATCCTTGCTACCAACTAAGTGAAAATAAGGTGTAATGTACAACATTACAACCCCAGAGAGGCAATCACAGTCTCAAAGACATGTCCCTGCCCAGGGCAAAGGAGTAAGAATACATGCTCTTTGAAGATGACTTTCAAATCAAACCTGTGACATTCTAGACCTGTGACTTCATTAGATCCGTAGCAAACCCTTGTTCTCAGTTAAATGCAACAACACAGGTGGTTGATAAACAAAAGAGGCTGAATATTTCAGTTCCTGCTGAAAAGGTGGATCTTCATCTATGTTTTGAAGTCCAGTATCATCCATGAGTTGTAACTGTTAGATTTATGGCAATTGCTCCACATGTACTATGCCAAACTGTTTACCTTCCCACATTAGAGCAGAAAACATCCCAGGAGACTTCCAAATGACAGGCACGGAAGTAAAAAAAGTAGTTCAAGTTCACCCAGAGTCTTAATTCATACAGCAGATAATACTTGAGACCAAATATCAGCTACTGAAAGGCCAGTCATCTTATTTTCAGTCATTTTACACTCCAAATACTTTAGCCCTCATATTCATCTACAACAGCCGTGAGATCAGCTGTCTTCACTGCGTCACAGCACTGAGTAGATGCTAAATAAATCCAAAATGACAAAGCCAGTTCTAAAAAGCCACCATCTGACACACAACTGTTCCAGCAATAAACTGAATGAGATGACAGTTTTCTTCTGCAAAGATCTGCAATTCAGCAGCAACACCGCCACAAAAAAAAAAAAAAAAAAAAAAACAGCATTGTCATATAGTTCATTTGTTCTTTGTTCTTTTTGTCTGCTGGTGAGAGGTGGATGGTTGGACAACATGATCTTAGAGGTCTTTTCTAACCTTGGTGATTCTATGATTCATCCTGACTTTTGAATGTTTCCAAGCAGATACTCAGTCTTACTGCAAGGACTTTTGCTGTTTTGCACTGTTTGCCCTGAATCCGGCACCCACAGTGGAATAGGCAATGAACATTTGTTATTTTATAATATGTAGCATGGGAAAAATATCTCAGACGTTATCCTTGCCCTTATCTGAACCTCCAACTCAGCAGTGCCTTTTTAGGCATAAGAAGGGATCACTTTACTTGGGCGTCACTAGCCAGAAGATAAAGACTTTGCAAGTAGGTTACATGCAACTTAAACTTATAACACATTTATCAGCTAATATGAAAAATAATTAGGATTTACCGTTAGGCTAAGCATTATGCTCACCTGCTAAATGCTGCAATGGAAAGTCTGGGCAAGCAGCCACAGGGAAGAGTCAGCCTCCAAGGCTCCCTGCAATGGATCCTCAGTGATGTTATTTAGCTTGACTTCAGTGAGACTCCCCTAATATCCTCATAGACAAACTGATGCAAACTGCTACATAAATGCAGACGAAGCTGGACTGAAAACTGACTAACTGATCTGCCGTTGTGATCAACAGCATAAAGTCCACCTGCAAAAATAGAATTAGGGTTTCTGGTAGATAGCCAACTGATCAGGTGAAAACTCATTTTCTTGCCGCAATGTGTTAACAAGAACATATCCAGTTAACTGAGGGAAGTGCTAATTTCTCTCAGCTCAGCCATGGTAGAGCCGTATCTAAAGCGCTATATCTGTTTACTACATCTGTTTTTTGTACACCTACTGCCACAGTTAAAGTGAAGAGACCAGCTGAGAATCCCTAAGATGACTAAGGCTTTGGAATACGTGACATACCAGAAGACACTAAAGGAAGCAGATTTTCAATAGTCTGGAAAAGATCAAGAAGGGATCTTTTTTACTACCCAAATTGAAGTTAGAAATTGTAGTCAGAAGCAGACAGTAAAAGGACAAGAGGCAACTTCCACATGCACGTATTGGTAATGTTCTTTATATACAGCAATGAAAGGCTGCCCAGACAGGCTGTAGAATGCCTCCTTGCTGAAAGACATCTAAATTCAACTCAAGAACATAGTGAGCAAATCAAAATAACTTGGAAGTTATCCCTTCGAGTGTTGGAGATCTCCATACACACCTTCTGCTCTGAATTTTTCTGCGATTCCAACCATCCAAACCATCTCCACTTACCTCTAACTGAAAAAAGTTATGGACCAGCACCACAACAGCCAGTACTGCCATAAGAAGGCAGAAGATTTGCAGTCTGAATGAGTCACGCCACATTGTCCATTCATGTCTTTTCCTCCCATGTTAGATGCTGCCATGATTTCCATTCATCACAAACATGAATGTCATTTCGTCTCAGTAGTGCACACTTCAGTTGACTTCCACTTCATTCCTGCAAATACATTTACAAGAATTATATAAAGCCCCCCCAGAATTACTTGGAGTTGAACACACAAAGTATATAAGTGGTGGAACTCTTCACTACAACAACTGGTTTAACAGACCTGGTAAGTCTATAATCAGATTTTTGAGGCAATCTGAACAGCACTGTCTATAATTTTAATGGGTATATCAAGGCAAAAACATCATAAAGGCAATTTCACCTGTATTTGACAGAGAAAAATAAAAAGAAAAATGTGATTTCCTTCTGGCAACTAGGAAAATAACCATCTTATTTATCTATTAGGCCACACTGTCACCATCCAGCCATTTTAAGCCCAAGACTTTTAGCAGAAACTTGTGGTTTTAGGCATCCCCACATTTACCTGATTGGAGACTGCAAGAAGTTATCAAGGACTGAGGTCTGAAGCAAGTCTCTGTAAGTAAGACAAAAGGTATGTCATGCAAAAGGCTAAGAGAGGGAAGCAAATAGCTGTAACACCTAGCAGTTCAAGAAGAGATGTGTAACAGAGCTGGATGCATTAAAATAGAGTGAAAACTTTAGAATTCCTCTAAATGTTGGACTACATCCTCTCTGATTTTTATCATTCCTTTAATACAATGCATTTTTACAAAGATCTAATGGTTAAAAAAAAACTTCTTGAAGAATGCAGGATTGTTTTTATGAAATTCAATATGTAATAGCCATGCTTTTATAAAACTTAATTCTCAAGAAATATGATGTTTCCTCGATACTGCTTGATAGCTGATGAACAACTGTGATACAGAACTACAGACTTAACAGTTGATAAACAGTTCTCGCAGCTTAATGCTTTTCAAGTTTGAATCTTTTGTCTTTCTCCTTTCTGAACGGGATAACTTCAAGGCAGTGATTTTGCAAGCTAAACGGGTTTCATTCTTACAGAAGGAGAGGATCTGAACTTGGAAACACAACAGATGGCAAGCAGAGGCAGTCAAAAGAACGCAGTCCCCTCAAATCCAATATTCTCCACACAACGTTACTCAAACAAACATCTACCAAGTGCAACAACATCACATGATTAGATAAGCATTGCACAACCTTCTATAAATAGTTTAGCTGAAAAGCAACAGTATTTATTCAGACTGTATGAAGAACATCGCATGAACTTAAATATAATGATATTTTGAATATCACAATTACCTAATTAAATCTTTCACTAGATGAGCATAGATTAGAATCCTGAAATATACTACTGCATAACCAGGACAGTCTCAAAATAGACTGTACATGGAATTGCTTTATAAGGATTATATGGATTATAACTGCAGTTGCTTTGCAGAGAATTACAGAAAACATATCTCCAACTGACAAACAAGCATCAAAAGAGGAAAACATCCATTAAAATAGAAGTATCCAACTGATCTAATGCAAAACAAACAAAAAAACCCACAAAAAACAGACTTATTGCAATAGCTCTGTGTTAATATAAAGTATTAAGTTTGGATAAAATAACAGATAGGTTTTTAAGCTATCCTCCATGAATCTCTTAGACTGTTCCCTCTTTGTTGTATTGTATTTCCAGAAGACATCTGGGAAGTAGCAGTCCTCTATGAGAAGAAGGGCTAGCGAGCACGAGACTTCTCCTCACTGCACACAGAATACTTTACCTACTTCTTTGTCCTGGTTGGGTAACAGAATCCCACTTTAATGTCAGCCTTACTGGCCTTTTCCCTGACTTCTACTCCGAGATATTCAACCCTTTCATAATTACTGCCAAGCTCTATGCAGACAAGGTGTGTCCTAACTTAAAGGGCTACCCCATCTCCTCTCCTATCTCTCTTCCCTAAAAAGCACGTAACCATCAACACTGGGCAAGTGAATAGCTCACCATGTCTCACTGAGGCCAATCACATAGCCCAGAGACTTTAAACTTTCAGTTTCTCTTGTTTCTTTCTCACACTGTGAGCATTCATGTAGAGGCATTCAAGCTGGGCCCCTAATTAAACCAATTTATTGCACGAAATATCTGGAATTGCCCCATGCTGCTCTCCAGGTGCCCTCCTGGAGACCTCTGATCCCTCTCCTGGTACTGTAACCAGTAACATTTCAGTGGATTGAGGCTCCCCTCCTCTGCTAGTTGTAGTTTAAAAGCTCTCTCCATCAACTTGGCAAGCCTGTAACTGAAGATGCTCTTCTCAAACATGTTTCATAGCTCTCTTGCTAGAAGAGAAATTTTGCTCAAAAATACTACATCTCCGTAAAAGTCACATGCTCCAAAACAAGCAATAGCGTGCTTTTAGAGCTTTCTTTAGTAAAGGCCTCAACTTACTTCCAGCTTCATCATCTGTGAAGAACAGATCTAGCTCATCTTTTATATAACACAAGCTATTTAAGCAAGACAAAAAGCCTTCAATTCTTCCTGTATCCTTGAAGTGTTCTCTGGAGGCATCCGTCTAAAAGGCAGAAAATATCCTTGGAAAAAATAAAGAGGAAAGACAGAGGAATTGTATGCATATATGTGCATATATAATATAGAACCATAGGGGATGGAAGTGACCCCATAGAGTCTAACCCTCTGCTAAAGCAGATTTCCTACAATGGGTCACTCAGGTAAACAGTCCAGGTAGGTCTTGAATACCTCCAGAGAAAGAGACTCCACCACCTCTCTGGGCAGTCTGTGCTAGTGGTCCGTCACCCTGACAGTGAAGATCTTCCTCATATTTATATACAACATCCTGTTGTAATGCTGTAATGCAATGGAAAGTGCAGCAGTGACAGCAGAGTAGCAAAGCCCTATGCTGCAGCAAGTGAGGGCTTGCTCAAATGCAACAACCACAGATATAAAGAGGCTGTTTACCTTCAGAAGGCCTCAGTTACACAGGGATCTTCAGCAAGATACCAGTACCACCACTGCCAACCCTTTAATGAGATGTGGGAAGGAGTGGATCCTGGCTCCACCCCTTCCAGCACTCAGGTGGACTGCTTGCACCTGAGCTCCCCTGGGTTGGCCCTGCCTTCCTACCAGGTGCTCAGTCACTGCTTCAAGCTGTGACTTAGTATTTCCGCTACATCTGTGTTCCAGTTTATGCCCAGTGCTCCTTGTCCTGTCACTACACAGCACTGGAAAGAGCCTGGACCCAACCATTTAATTCCCACACTTTAGATATTCATGAAGAGTGATGAAATCCCCTCCCTGCCTTCCAACTCTCCAGACTGAACAGTCCCAGTTTTCTCAGCCTTTTCTCATTTGGGAAATAATTCAGGTCCCTTTTATGTATATTTATATACATATTTATATTTATATATATACATATATAAATATAAAATGTAAACTGTGTGTGCATACACACTATTTGCTTTCAGCAAAGTCTCTTATGCTGGTGGTTTGCTTCCAAAAGTAAACAAAACATGACAGGCAGTTAAGATTCTTTTATAAGATATATATTTTTTTTCTATAGCAAATCAGGGGTTTTATTTATTTATTTATTACATTTTTCACTTCAGTCCTACGCTTACTTCTCTGCTCATGAAGTATTACTCCTATCAGCTTTGCACCACTTCAAGTTATTATATCCATTGCTTTCTCCAAGGTTACAAAAGAAACACATGAAATTAACGACGTTTTTATGATCAGCCTTCCAGTTCTCTGACGCCCATTTACAGATCCGCCTTTTATTTTATATCACTGTCACCTCTGCCCCCAAACACCTGTGAGCCAATAGGGCTGCCAAAGCACATATCAGTGCATCCACCTCAAAGAACTGCGGTGCACATCGCTAAGATACAGATCTAATCCTGGTGATGGCTCTTGTATGCTAGGCACTCAGCTGCTGCAGTCAGAGCAGAAGAGAGGCGCAGCCGCTTCTCCTAGCCGAGGCTCGCTCCCCAGACAGCCCTGACATTCAGAGGTCATCACAAGCCATTGGCAGGAGCTCGCTTTGCTGCAGCTTGCTGCAGCTCCTCCACCCTGATAAACACGCGCTGCCACAGCGCGGGTCCAACGCGTTTCCACGCGCAGGGGGTTGGGAGAAGAGAGCAAACAGGAGGCACCGCCGCCCGCAATACAAACCATCATTCTGCAATTAAAACGCTATTTTTTTTTTTCTTTCTTTTTTTTAAAACCTCATTCTTCCGGTCCGCAGCACACCTTCCCCTCGGCTCGGAACGGCCCGGGAGGCCGCGGCCGGAGCCAGGCAGCCCCGCGCCTCCAGGGAGCCTTCCTGCCTTCCTTCAGCCGCCGCCGAGACAAAAAGCGAGCGAGGCGCGGGAGGCAGCGGGCGCTGCGGGATTCTCCTCCGCTACAGCGCCCCGAGCCCGACCCGGCCCCGCACCCGCTTCCCCTACCGGAGTTTCCCGTCCCCATACAACCCCACCGCCGCAGGCCTGATCGCCGTCCAGGCTCCCCGCCACCCGCCCCTCACCGTGATGCCGGCCGCTCCCCCGGGCCAGGAGACGACAGCTCCCTCTCTCCCGGCCCGGAGGCGGCACGCCGCGTATCTGCCGGCCCGGTCCGCCGCTGCCATGGCACCACCTCCCGGCACCTCCTCCTCCACCCCGGCCCCGCCCGCCGACATCGCGTGCCGCTCGGTCCGGGCCGCCCACAGCCATCGCGCCGAGAGGGTCGATGCCGCGTCTGCTCTTGTCCAGCGTCTTCATCAGCGACCTGCGTGAAGGGATGGAGTCCACCCTCTGCAAGTATGCTGATGGTACCTGGGAGGAGTGGCTGACACACTAAGAAGGCTGTGCTGCCATTCAACAAGGACAGGCTGGAGAGTTGGGCAGAGAGGAACCTGATGAAGTTCAGCAAGAGCAAATGAGTCTTGCACCTGGGGAGGAATAACTGCATGCATCTGTACAGGTTAGGGGCTGACGTGCTGGAGAGAAACTCTGCAGAGAAGAACCTGGGTGTGATGATGGACAGCAGGTTGGCCATGAGCCAGCAGTGTGTGCCTTGTGGCCAAGAAGGCCAATGGTATCCTGGGGTGCATTAAAAAGAGCAGGCCAAGGGCGGTGATTCTCCCCTTCTGTGCAAGGCCACATCTGGAGTACTGTGTTCATTTCTAGGCTCTCTAGTTCAAAAAAGGCAAAGATATCCTAGGGAGAGTCCAGCAGAGAGCAAGAAAGATGATGAAGGGCCTGGAGCATCTCCTATACAAGGAAAGGCTGGAACAGGCTGCCCAAATTGTGAAGTCTCCTTCTTTGGAAACTTCAAGACCTGCCTGGATGCCTACCTGTGTGACCTGCTTTAGGGAACTTACTTTAGCGGGTGAGCTGGGCTAGGTGATCTCTAGAGGACACTTCCAACAGCTAAATTATGATTCTGTGATGAAGCTGGAGAGGTAGTAGGCCAGCTGCAGGAGCTGTGCTAGGGACATGCGTAACAGCACAGCAAGAGGGCAATTGGGCAATAAGCCATGCTGGAGGCAGGAATTTCAAGAGCCTGGGTCACACACACAGACAGCACTGAGCCTAATGCTCTGTGTCAGAGCTGTACAGCATGTTCAGTCTGGCAACAAGACATCTGCAGTTGGGTTTGCCATTGTAAGTAATCACAGTGCACATGGAGGAATAACTCTGCCCAAAATATTCATGTGCTACCTGCTGCTTCTGTGAGTACAGGTTAAAGCACGGGTGTCCAACCTGTTGGCTTCCCTGGGCTGCGCTGAGTGAAGAGGAATTGTCTGGGGACATATATAAAATATATAATATAGTTAACATATTTAAGTAACAAAACATTTATAAAAAAGATAGCAACAAAAACAAACTAGTGGGATATTTGATCTTGCAACCTGTGTGAAACTAACACATCAGTCTGCTTCAGTGGCAGTGGCTGCAGTTCTTAGTGAGCTCTCAAAGTGTTTGACAGGTTTTTGATGAAATATTTCTCTTCCTGTTCCTGTTCCCTTCCTCTTCTCATCCTTGAAAACAGTTTTTCACAAATGTACGTACTGCCAAAAGCGATGACGTGAATAAGGTGTGACTGTGAAGTGAGGGGTATTCTCTCTGCTAAGAGGTTTATACAAGTCTGGTAAAGAGATCAGATTTCTGAGTTGAATGTCTCACTGCAACTCTGTACATTCCATTTGAAAATTCACAGGTCATTTATGTTGACTGAAAATGAAGTTGCAAATATATACTTAAAAAAAAATCTTTTCAGCACTCTTGAAACATATTCTCAAATCTATGTGTCACAACAGAAAGCACATCTGTGTGTTTTTTACTGCTCACAGGGATGTGTTCAGCCAACGTACCAAAATGCGTAACATTATTTGCCACCATTTGAATCAGCACTGCACTGTGCCCCACATCTCAGTTTCAGCTCAGACAGTGCCGCTCACACAGTGCTGTGTGGTTGCTGTGAATGATGACGGGTGTGTGTCCAGGGCTGGGATGAGCCATTCAGTGGGGCAGAGCCACTGCCATGATGATGTGGGGCAGGGAGCAGCTGCAGGGCAGGGTGGGACGGCACACGGATGGGTTAAAAGCTCAATTACGTGTCTCCTAAAGAAAAGGTAGCATGCTCACTTCCTCACAGAGAAGCTGAAAACACACAGAGCAGCTGAAACATTACCATGAAAATAGCATTTTAGCTATTATAAATGTTAACTGCTTGCTCATGGGCTGACCCATCAGCCAAAACTATTTAGAATGAATTAAGTGACATTGCTTTCACTTCTCCTTTTCCACACATTAGTGTTGACTACTTGATAGAGACAAAAAGCAAAGTCTCAACAGACACCATCTTTTGTTACATGCAATATGAGGACTGTTTCAAAAGTAATACCTCCTATGTTGTTACACTGGCCCACAATGTCAGAGGCAGATGTTGGTGGGATGGCAGTAGAGGCTGAACCTTCCCACCTGTATTGCATTACAGGTTGTTGAGTGACAAATGGCAGCAGAGGGCAGTCTGACAAAATGGTGTCTGACATGGGAGTGCAGATGAAGCAAAACTGTGTCACTGAATTCCTACATGTGGAAAAAAATGGCACCCACTGACATCCATCGATACTTGTTGAACGTTTCTGGAGACCAATCAGTGGATGTGAGCACAGTGAGATGGTGGGAGTGTATGTATGTTCCACCAGTGATAGCAACAGTGGTGTTAAAGACAAGCCACATTCTGGATGGCCATGTACAGCTGTCACACCATGAAATGAAGAGCATCTTCATCCATGCTCGTCCAAGTGAATCAGCTAATGGTGGTAATTGTTGAAAAAATACTGTTGTGTAACTGAGAGCTTGCTCTCTACAACAGCGTAATTGTGTTCTTTGTGTCTATAGTAATTTCCATAGAAACAAATAAGAGACATTACTTTCAAAGCAACCTATGTGTAAACTACCAGTCAAGACTTGAAAAGTTATCTGGCTACATAAACAAACTAAAAATACAGGTACCTTGTATTGATTTTTTCCTCCTCTCTATTACTTCCAACCGACTTTTATAACAGGCTCATTACTGAGACTCTTTCCTGAGCCTTGCAGGGCTTCAAAGCCTCTTACAGTTCAAAGTGAGGCCTCAGGCAAAACCATCTAATTAGTGTTAAATGTCGGGCATAAGCCCCTGTGTGTAACTAAACTGATGGCGGGTGTGAGGGGATGGAAGATGACATCATCACCAAAACCTGAGCTCTTGTCAGAGGAAATAAATACCATTGTGCTCTTTGTGATATTTTGCAGTTCACCGCCAACCTTCCCCATAAATTACTTGTTATTGAAGCTAGTCTTGATGATGGCCTAACAGTGAATCAGATGTGTTTTTCTAATCTCTGTCCTGTTAAGTCCTTATGCCCAACAAGGCCGCATTGATAACTGAACATCTGCCGCATACTCTGTGGAAGGGACCTCCTAAGAGGCAATTTGCATTTCAGCTATTTGAACATCAATGGTTCCGTAAGGACTGTTCCACCAGCAACATCTAGTTTTCATTAGCCTCCAAAATCTACATCTCCAGCAGCAGTTACTGCACTTTGCTATACCTTACACCTTTCCTGGTTTTCACAACAGAGGGGTGTAACAAATATCTTGAGATGAATACTGAAAGATAACGAATGCAAAATAACTAATCTTTCCCTGGTTCTTTTTTCCTAAGTTATGCTGAGCCCTTGTCCTTATCACTTTTCTCTCACCAATAATATTCAGTGCATCAAGGTTTATTGAACTGATCCTTAATTCCAGGAAGCGTCAGGGAGTTGTTTGCTTTATCCCAATGGCAAACAAAACACATATTTGTGCTCAAATATGATGGGACTTCCTGAGCAATGCATTGGACAGTCTTGAGCAGAATCTGCAAAGAACACAACCCAAAACTGGGACCAAGCAAGCTGCAATGGAGAGAAGACAAGTGAATGAACTCCACACCAGAGAGATCAGCACAAGATACCTGTGGAATGGATCTTGAAAATGTGTGCTGCTGCAGCCCATATTTCTGCCTTCAACTTCAAGCTGAAGGAGCTAATGATCAAAGAAAAAACTTCAGGCCACAGAAGTTCTCAGTATCTCCTCTTTCTCTTCAGGTCTCGCAGCCTCTTCACACTTCAGCAGTAACGTCCTGAGCTCCTTTTCCGTGCATTTCAGACATCAGAAAATAAAGCAGCATGGAATTGGAGAACTTCACCTGATATAACAGAAATTGATGGGCACAGACATCAGAAAGATTGATGCTTGAATGCAGTTAAGCACATTTGCAATTGTTTTCCCTTTGGTAAGTCTTAGGAGCAGAGTCCTCATGTCTGGGGCTACTTAAGAGATGCGTAGATGCGGCACTAGAGACACAGTTTAGTGATGAGATTCAGTAGGTCAGGCTGGTGGTTGGACTTGATCCTGAAAGTCTTTTCTAATCTAGACAATCCTATGATTCTCCATCTGGAGAACTCTGTAGAGAAGACTGCCACGTATTTTACTTTAAACACAATAGACAATTAACAATATGAAAAGAGGGCCGGTGATTGAACCAAAAGACTGCAAGTAAGGAATCCCAATTTCACTGACATCTGCTAGCAAGCTGAGTATAAATTTAGTACCTACTGCATACTATCTTTAGCACAGTGGGCTATTAGATGCCTTCATGTACCTAGTCATGAATGCTAATGCTTACCTTGTCATCATTATTTTGCAACTCTGTCTCTAAAAGAGCCCTCCAACTGTAAGTCAATGACTAGTAGCTGTAAGAGTCATGGATAAAGTACCAATTAACATTTTCAATAAGCATACAAATCATTTATTTAAACTTCAAAATACAAACAAAATATATAAGAAACAAATTCAGAAACTGTAAACACTTATAGAAAACATATGAACTGTACCAATTTAATGACCCACCATTCTTGACAGAAAATGGTTAGAAGTAGAAAGACAAATCAATGTCCAATTGTTATTTTTCCAGATTCTAGTTTAGAGGTAGAGTACTACTGTGAAAGACTTCATAAAATTTAGTTCAGTAGAGTTATGCTACAAGTGAATTTGGCCAATATATTTATAAATGCAATGAAGTCATAAAATAAGTTGTTTTTTTTTTTTTTTTTTTTTAATCCAGAGCTCTTAATCTATACAATAAAACTTGGTTTGGCACTTTCCAAGAAATAAAGCACCTTTCCTGATAAATGCTTTTTTATGATTTTGCAAGTTGAGGATCCTGCACTTCTTCCATTACTGAAGAAAAGAAAGCATTTAAAAACAGGCTGAAAAAGTCCTGATTTTTTGGCAGATTTACAGAAAGCAGGATTTTTCTTTTTCCCTCCAGTATTTTGTCCTAGAAAGCCAAGCAGGAGGAAAAAAAATCCTGTAACTGCAAAAGGAGATTTTGAGAACTCACAAACACTTCACATGTATTTATTTGTGTGGCACAGTCTTCAAGGTTAAAAAAAAAAAAAAAAAAAAAAAAAAAAACAAAAAAACAAGGAAATAAGATTCTTTTACACTGACTAAAAGCAGAACAATTTTACATTTTATTATCATTCAGCGAGTCTCCACTAACTGCTACAATTCTACCTTCTCAGGTAGAAAGACATACTATAACTTCAAATCCAGTAAAAAGTTCCCAAGTAGTTTTAAAGGAATGTACCTTTGATTTTTCTTCAAATGACCTGCTGCAAGTAGAAATTAAGCTTGGAATTCTTCAGACAGTATTTACAAATCCATTAAAAAAAAAAAAAAAAAAACAGGAATAAATTGCAAACTCAGTAACGTACAACATTATTCAGGAAAACCAGATATATACAGACAGCCTGGCTGCTAAGTGCATTATTTAAATTGGTGCATGCAAGTACAGTCTGTGGTGGCTTAAGGAACTTAACTATAACCTGTTAAACTTCCATCGTTTAGTGTAGCAAGGACTATCTCTAGTATTAGGTGAAATTTGTGTTCTAGAAGCAACAAAATCAGGTTTAGAGTTTTAATGCCTTCTTGCTTTGTGGTATAAGAACACTTCCGAAGATGTAGATAATGGTAAATCCCAACTTAAGCAGCCAGTTCACAAGCACTCAACTGAAGTATGACCTCGTTTCTTTTAAGTAAAAGAAAAGTCAGGTCGATGTTTAGAACCTTAAAAGGCACCCCACCTTTGCAGCACATGCTTATGATATTTATAAAATAGCACCACACAGTAACAGTCACCACAACAAAATGTTTGAGTCGCTGCATTCATTCAGCAGCTAAATGTTCCATTAGAGTTTTAGGGATGGAGAACAGAGCTGTGACAATTAAGTACAGTTCATGGAAGAATGCAGGAAGACAAGCTCACCTGCTTTCGTTAATGATGCACTGCCTTGTGTTTTTCTTTGTAAAGTTACCTAACACACAGAGGAATCAATACAATCCAAATACTTTGGAAAACAAATAAACAAAAAAAAAAAAAAAAAAAAACCTTGAAATATAAAGCGTGAACATGCTTGCTTCGATAATATTCTACTTTTCAAACTATCATCTGAACAGCATTAAACATTATATACATTAGAAAAACAGCATTCCTGATTACATGGAAGATTACAGTATCTGTAAAATAAACGTACTTGGTAGAAAAGTGGAATAGCAATGAGCTGATGTTACTATCAATCAAACTTTAAGCCTGAAAATACACTGAATTGCACTGCCATTTTTGTCCTTGTGCCCCTCTTGAGAAGAGCAAGAGAAGGAGTCACCTCTATCAGACTAACTGAAAGGTTTGCATGAGCCAATTACGTCACTGGGGGCAAAACTAGTTGCATTGATTCATCATTCTAAATAGTTAATCTAAGCTCCATTTAGCCAATCTTGACAAACCAAATGAACAAAGCGCTTAAACCACACTCACAGCAGAGCAGACACTGCCTGACAGATAACCAGTAGTAACCTCTTTCATCAGCACTGGAGTGTCAGTCCATGCCAAAATGCCCCCTTTTCTCCTAGAAAGTACATTCTTCTGTTGAATACAAAAGCCTCGCAAAAGCAAACTACCAAAAGACCTACAGTATTAATACAGGAAAGTTTCAGATGTGGATTTTCATATATTTGGCCTTTTGATTCTTTTATGAAATCTCAATCATCTCCAAAGGGAGCTGTACATCCCTATCCATGGAAAAAAATTAGACTTGGATGAAGAAAGCTTAAGTAGACAAACAAGAGTAAGTGTTAAACTATATATTAAATGTGTACATTGCCATATACAGATTTTTTGAGAGCTCAGAATGGATTTAAAGAAGCCATTCTGAAGTAGGAACTTGTTTAACTCTTTATTTTGCTACTGTATCCCTTTCATGCCTTTCCCTGTATATGTTTCAATGGCCAGACTGAAAGTGTTTCGTGCATATAAAAACTAATTCCTTTTAGCCCTGTAAGGATTAATCCAAAGTTTCATCTGTATTTGATTTCTTTCTGTACCTTCCGATCTTATGCATACACAAGATACTTCTCAGAACGTCAGAAAAAGACTATGGTACTTCAAAGCTTCCACAAGAAATAAGATATATATGATTATAGGACACTATACATTTTGCAGTATCTTCATAAAATCAATTTCAGATATAAAGGTTACAAGTTTAAAAAACAAAACCAAGCCAACAGCTGACCTAAGCATTAGTTAAAATAAGTCTCCTTGCATTTGTGTTTGTAAGCTCTAATAATAATAGAAATGTTAAGAAATCCTAGGGTTTTCATGAAATATTTCTTTCGTCAACTTTGCATCCTTTGACACATTTCCAAAATTAAACTTGTCTCTTCTCAAATGTTGCTGAGAAAGTGATACTAGTACAAAACAGAAATATTTATAGCATTTTGGTGTCTTCAGTGATGCATTTTTTATCCAGACAGCGGTCTAGTTTTTTTGCAGATCTGGCACATGCTAATCAAGCACTCTGCTGCAAAAGAGAGCTTATGGTTTCTTATTCCTAGCTGCTGCCTTCAGATGCTACAGTCCAATAACTGATTCAAAGACAAATAATTTCTCTTAAAAAGTCTCTTTAAAGGCTTACAAGATCTTGGTAACAGACTGATGGTCCGGGAGAACTGCAGAGATCTCCAAGCATGAGCAACTCAAATACACATTGAGAAACTTCAGAGGACAAGAGTATGGCCAGGTAGATTACACAATGCTTTGTACAGCTAGTACTGTGATAACTCAATGCACCTCTACCACTTTCAACACCCAAGCATGTAAGTTCTAAGATTACTGATGAATCTGTTTACCCCACAAATATGCTGTAAACTATATTGAGTTAGGAAAATAACACGTTGAGAATATACCACCTTTTTTTTTTTTTTAATGCTCTCATGTACGCAAGGCACAGTCAGTTGTCAGCCAGGCTACAATGGCAGGTCTCTAGAGCATTCAGTGCCTTCAAATTCCAGAAAGAAAAACCAAATAGATAAACAAAAAGATGATGGCTACTCTATATACAGAGGTAAGCTTTATTCTTCCAAGGTGAACTCCACCACTGAGCAGTGGGTTGGTACAACTCCACTTATGTTCTAAAGAAAGGCTATTTTGAGGCCTCAGGAGGATGCTGGCCTCATGCCAAACACCTGAACTGTGATAAACTTCAGCTCAGAACCTAAAATAGACAAGCAACAGAAGCTTTTACAACAACTATATTATTTTGCATGGTAACACGGTCAGAAGAGTTACTTTAGGACAGCACTAGTTGATTTTAGTGATATAGTAGCACCAGAAGTTGATCTGTGTGTTCAGAGAGATGCAATAAGCATACGTGTTTATGTCTTTGTAACTGGCAGTATTGTTCTTGGAGAAATTAGTATAAGCAAACTGTTGAAACACTGGCTTTTCACTGCATGTTGCAAAACACAATAATAGCAAACCTAATTTACCCCTAAAAGCCATGTCAACTTTTCCTTTTCTGACATTCATCTCAAATTGCTTGGCAAAACAATTTTCCCTTCCCACTTTTGTCATTTATTAAGTTACCTATCTTTTTTCACTAAAAAATAAAAAAATAAAAAAAAAAATTAAATGGCTTAGACAAAACACAAATGCAATTCCTCGCCTGGTGTTTAGGTGAAAAGAGTTTAGGAAACTAAGCATATTTTCCAATAGGCAATTAATACAGTTTTTTTTATCTACATGCAATTGGAATGTCAAATACCAAAAAGTAGAAAAAAAGAAAAATGACCCCCCCCAAAAACAACCAAGAGAGATATCAATAGTTTTAAGCCATAACATTTGCTTTTAATATTCATACCTGTATATAGGAGTTGTGATCCAAACACACTCATGTCTAGAAAGCCATGAATCCCAAAATGATATTAGCAACCTCGTGGAGGCAAAATATGTATCATTAAGTCTGCTGCTGAAACCCAGCAGTGTACTCTTGGAAACTAAGCTCCCAGATCACGTGCCCTTTTGAAACTTATTTAGTAAAGGCTGCTGCAGGTTCCACTTGGAGTTTTTTCTTACCTGAGAAAAAAACAGGGAAATTCAACCCCAGGGAAAACAAAGACCAAAAGTTTGTTTCAAGTTCCCTAAGGTCTGACTCTAAGTCTTTGTTTCAGAATCTATGTAACTGACCAAATTCCAAGCCAGTAGCTTCAAGTAAAAGACAAAAAAGATGTCACTGGCTTGGACACAGGATTCATGGAACACATTTTTGAAACACTAGTTAACATTTGCTGTAGTCAAAAACTTTGAAAGGCAACTGCTTTCATCTTTTTTCATCAAATTTTTCTCTTTGAAGAATAAGGATTCAATTCTGTTCTCTAGAAGAAAAAAAAAACAACAAAAAAATCACAAGACTAACTAACACTTTCACTGAGGTGAATTTACAGCCAACACCACCCTGCGCCCCTTCAGAACTAATTTCAAGGAAGCCAGTTACTAGAATATCAGCTAAGTGTTAGAAAATAAAGTGCATAATGAAAGCCACTGAAAACTTTGGTGATTTCAAGCTAGCAGTATATGTCAGTCCTCAGCAACATGAGCAGAATGCTAATTAAAACAAATTGTTAACGCGAGTACAAAACATGAATAAATAAAATCCAAGCACACATGGAAATTAGTTTTATATAAATGGGGAAAAAAAACAAAACTGGAAATGGAATCCCTAGTCCTTAGTGAAATAGAGCCTACTACACAGCTATTCCAACATGCAGCATCTGAAATGAAGAATCACAGTCTGTTTGCTTCCCTTCACCTATTCCTGAATTTAGTTTGCAGCTGTCAGGCGTCTGACTCATTTCACCTCGTGCCGGGGAAGATGTGCCTTGAGGGATACCTACAGAGAGAATGTCAGATGAAGAATCTTGGCTCTCAGCTGAAATATCAATTTGCTGCCAGCCACCCTCTTCTCTTCCATCATTGCAGTTCGTCCCTTCATCTGCCTCTTCTAGCTGCTCAACAGATTCCAAATACTGCTGTAGAAGCCTGTTGTCCTGCTCATTATTAGAGCTCTCTCTGCTTTGTTCACATCCCCCATGGTCATCTTCTACATCTGAAGAATGTTCTGAAACAGAATTGCCACACTGTTTGACAGTTTCCAGCGAAAGAGAGCCCTCAGTTCCTTCTGTTAAACTCTTTTCATAGCTACATGAGTCACCAGTATGAGTCTGGTCAGCCATGGCAGAATGAAAACCAGAATCTGGGAATTGTAACAAAGACTTCTCCTGAAGAACATCACTAGCTGGAGCTAACCAAGCAGAACTAACATCTGATGGGGTTTCTTGCTCAGGTGTAGATGTTTGAGCAGAGGGTTCCGACAGACAAGTACCACCAGCCGAAGGGATCCCAGGTTGACAAGCAGCACCTAAGTGTTGTGTCACCGTAAGCTGCCACTGTTGAAGGGATTTAACCTGTAAAGTACAAAGAGCACTTAGTTTCTAAGCTATTGTAATTGGCAACAAAACTCTAATATAACATTTCACTATACTTTAGGGGAAAATACTTTTTTCCCCCAATGTTAAATAATAGTTTTTAAACTAGATGCCCGACATCCACAGAGCTCACAACCTTGATGTTTCAAGAAAAAAAAGAATATCTTTCCCTGAAGAAAACAGGGAATCTTCTCTTCAAGGCAAAAAGATAAGAAATCTTTTAAAAATAGCCCATTCTTAAGAAAACAAGCCTTAGCTTGGGGAGAAATAACAACTTATTAAAAGATATATATTAATATATGTTTTTCCTAATCTAGAAATTATTTGCTTAGAAGCAACACTTCTCAACAGTGTTTCATTTGCCCTAAACATGTAGCAGTCACATCTTGTTTAATGCCTACTATGCTTGTTCAGTTCTCCTTGCATTTTGTCCTTCTTCTCATATCAAGTTGTATTTTATCATTTAGTTACACAGTTTACTGTGTTAACACTTCTGAATATTAGTTTTTCCCAGTATAAAAGAACAGCCAAACCCATTGCGGTTACATTCTAATAAGCCACCAAGTTTGTAATTGGAAGAATGAACCATATTCACCATCTCTTCATGCTCTCTTGTATGAAATCTCTTCTCAGTTCATAAGCAAAAAATAATAGGACTAAAGCTATTTACCTGGTTCCAAAGAAATCTGACAGCTTCCTCCTGTACAAGCCTCTGAATCTTATCTTCCTCTCTTTCTTTTCTTAGTCTGCAAGAACACCAAAAATTATGCAAATTAAATAATATTCTGGTAACAAGATCAACATACATAATACATACATAAAAATACCTGCTTACAAAAAAGAACTCTTGAAAACACCACATTGAGACAGTATTGCCATCTGGCTTGTTATCAATATCTAGTTGCTGGCTTTAAAGTATACATTTGTTTCTCAAAGTTACAATTAGATTTTGCTTTCCTTTTGCTATAAAGCATGTATAGCTTTGCTAATACTTCAGGGGTCTTTTTGCATACTGAACCTGACCTCTTCATTTTAAGTAGAGGTGTCTCTTTCTCTTGAGTTAGGAAGGAAATGATGGGGAAAAAAAAATAGTACTTCTGCGCTTCAAATTATGCTTTCCCCACCTGATACCACCAAGATAAATGTGCAGTACAATGTGAAAGCATTAGGATTTTCTATAGGTTCACCAAGAGCTCAGCCTGATTCACAGAACTTTTGTCATTATGATAGCAAATGAAAGGGATCTGTCAAACTGTTCCCAGGCTGATCCTGAATGATATTAATGAATTCACAATTTCTGTCTCAGAACTTAAGAAACTGTGATTATAATCCCCTTAAAACATGGATTCACATGATCAAAAAAATAGAAGTGTATTTGAAAATTATATCATGAAAGACACTGTGAGAACTCTTCCTCTGACTGATTGTTAACAGAGGAATGACTCAATACCGACACTTAGAGACTTTGTAACTGCTAAGAGATTAAGTCAGAAACCTCACAATTTACAACTGCCATTTTGATTATGCAGCAAAACACACATGTCCAAGTAACAAAGGAATTGAAAAAGTTAATTCCAATCCGACCCACTCATAGAAGACACGAGAGGATGAGAAGTTACATGCATGCATAATGATTATATCTTACAGGTATTCTTCCTCTAGTGTTATCACTGTTTTGTATCATTAATGCTGGGTCCTACTGTGCACAGTTATATGAAGACTCATTTATACCTTTTCTGAACTATCTTGGAGCAAGCTATATTCAGGCTTGGAAAAATGCACAGTACAACCTCAACTTACTTTTGTATTTCATCAGTTAAACAAATTATGTGCTCCTGCATCCTGCTCAGTCGAATTTCATATCGCACTTCCTTGACTTGGGGGTGGTAGTTCCTTGCATAAAACCCCTTCCAGCAGGCTTGAAGCTTGGTAGCTGCTTTAGTCATTCTTTGGAGTTCATCTGCACCTTGACCAACAGAAGCTAAAGAATCTGAATTTTCTCTTGTCACCTGCTCAGTACAGAGTGTTGTAACTTTCAATTCAGCGCCTACTGAGTTGCCAGGCTGACTGTGCAGAACTTGGTCTTCAGAGGATACTGAAGAATTGCTAGCATCAGCCTGGTTAGCCTTTACCAGATCAAGAGATGATAATTGCACCCTGTCTTTGATTTGCTCTTGAGTTTCCACACTTTCTGTCACTTTGTTGGAGTCCTCTTTTGTAAGCCAAGAAGTTTCTTCTTGCTTGTTAACTGTTTCTCCTCTCTTAGCATCTTTTGCATATTCAATTACAGTACTATCATTATCTTCTAGGTCCAAACTGATTCCACATAACTTCGGGTCTGAAGTAGGAGACACTGGAGACAATCCTGAAGCAACTGGCATGAAAGTAGACTCTGAAGATAACAGGCTGCTATTTAGTTTGTCTTCATCAGTCTGTATGTCTTCAAGGTACAGCTCCTTGTGACAATTTCTTTCATGAAGAAAAGTGTTCTTCACTGCATAGGAATGATCATCATTCACGCTTGGTCCAACCCAGGAATTCTTCTGGATGACACGTTCTAGATAGGCAGAAAGACATTTTCAGAAGTTTCACAGTGTTTCAATAAAATACTTTAATTCACAGAAATTCATACTTTATTTGTGTTAAAAAAAAAATAAATCTGCATTTATTTTACACCCACTGGTAAGGTCACAGGTATAAATTTACATCTTACCATTATCAAGAACTATCTGTGGTAGATGGGTTGGACTGCTGTGTCCAGAAGTAACAGGCAAAGTTCTGCTGGAAGCAGATGTAGCTGGTCCTTCATTTTGGTTTTGATACATCAGCTGCCTCTGGTGGAGCCTAAGCACAGTTTCAACAGATTACATATATTTTAATATATATATTTTATATTTTATATTTTTTTTAATTTTTTTTTATTATTTTTATTTTTTTTGGTACACAAGCCATCTGAAATAAACTATCAGCTACTCTGAAGTAAACAAGAAATCAAACCATTCTAAAACAAGATGCTAGCTACAGCTAGTAGGTGCTAGCCTACACCTAGTAAAAGGACTACTCACAAAGTAAGGGACTGCACAGGCTGCTCCTGTTCTCCTTCCTTCTGCCTCTTTCTTTTCATTATATATATGTGTAACCAGAAAAATAAAAGAATAAGAAAAAAAATACAGCACACAATTCTGAGTACAGACTGAAAACCACGGAGTATCTTTATACACAAGCAAGGGATACTGATATTTTAA
Source organism: Meleagris gallopavo (assembly GCF_905368555.1). Lineage (NCBI taxonomy): Eukaryota > Metazoa > Chordata > Aves > Galliformes > Phasianidae > Meleagris > Meleagris gallopavo. The sequence continues at coordinate 83,970,060 of NC_139404.1, read as the reverse complement.
GTGTCAACTGCAGGACATACTATGCTTGTATGTGTGAAGAGTTTGAGGAATGGACTTTTAGGCTTGAAAATGACTTTATCCAAATGCATGACCCTGCACTCTAATACAAAATCAGGTAACAGCATTGCCACAAAGGCATTCCTTACAATCTGAGGAAAGAGAAAGATCATTTCAACCTAGTGAAATTAAGAGATCATAAGGTAGATATTAAAAAATCCCTCTGCCTTAAAGATCATATGTGTATAAGCTTTTTCTTTGCAATAGAAATCTGGGAAGTTAGAGTTTATTTTAATTACAGTCCTTGTACAAATCATCTTCAATTGTTCTACAGAGCACAGACTGCCTCCAGAGTGCCCAGCAAACACTCCTGCTGCTCTCTTGCTCCTCATTCCCTTCATCCTGTACCTCCATTACTCTTCCCATCTTCTGCTCTTGCTGTCGCTTTAAAACACTTAAAAGGAAATATCTAATACATAATGAGACATTTTCTAACAACAGAGAAGCAAGAAGTTCTCACCTTTGCTTACTTAGTATTTTTTCCAGTTTGGCATCTTCTTCAGTCTGGAGCCCATATGTAGATATAAGAGGACAAACAGTAGCCAAGTACTGGACTAACTGAACATGCTGCCCAGGTCGATATGATCTTCCTTTACCTTGACTGTAGAGCCATTCTGCTTTCAAACTGTTGGGAAGACAGTCTCTGTTAACATATGGCATAAACCTCATAACTTTGCTTTGAGTGCTGTTCCTCTAAGAGCTACCAAAACACTGAATGTGAACAGTGTCCAGACACCTCCGCTATCATACATATAGCAGTGATATACACAGTGATACAGTAAATACTGATATTTGTAAAACAAAAACAAACGAATTTAAATGGAAATGAGACTCCTTACAAAAGGGCTTGAGCTTCCCCTAAGATAATAGCTTTAACAGTTGCCTATTATCTCATTCCACAAAGTCAAAGAGGCTGTGAACTTGAGAGAGATAAAAGACCACTGATTGTTTGCTACCACAGTTTGGCTTTGTACAAGTGCTACAGTGATTTGAGTAAAAAAAGAAAACCTTAATTCCTATTTAAATGATTTTATATAATAATACCACTATAGCAGATAAAAACTTTTGCAAAAACAATGTATATTGGCCAGTATCTCAAATGGGCATTAGCTAGACAAACAATTTCAGATTGTTAGCATTTTACCTATTTTTTATCATATAAAAATGAAATTTCAGCTTACACAAACTTTACTTGATAATTCCAGAAGTATCACATTACCTTTCTTTCTGAGAAACCACGTATCCATCAAGAATTTTAAGGTTGAGACACCAGCTGACTATGTACGGCCTGTAATCAAAGCCAGGGATTGAAGGTGTGGCCATCACACAAGGATTGTTCATTATTGACAGCTGTTCCAGTTGAGGAAGAGAAGCCAGGAACGAAACCTTGAGAAAATAAGATATATTTGTTAAGTGAAGAGAACCATTAGCAGCTTACAGAACATAACCTAATGCCTAATTGCCTAATTACAGCAATACATCTCAAAAAACAGCAACATTACAATTACACTGAAAACCACACTTGCTTGTTAAACCTGACTATCTTTTAAATGGTCTTTTAGCTACTACCATCATGTGCCTGTTAATTTTCCTGCAAGAAGTATAGCTCTTGGAAAACATTCGTTTCTCTTAAAATTCAGGAGTTAGCTTGCACATATAAGAAAGTGTATTTGCTGCAGTAAACTGGAATACTATGGAGATGTTGACAAAACAATGGCAATCTGAAAAGCTGAGAAACATTGCCCAACACTGTAGAAGGGAGAAATACATTACCAAATGAGGTTTTTCTTCCAATATTGATGTCCAACTAACATGTTTTTTCCTCATATTAGAATAGATAAAGGAAGAAGTCACACACACACACACACACACACACACACACACACACACAAATCCAATAAAGAAAAAAAAATATCACAGAATACTCATTTATCTTACATAGAGTTTGTATGGGAGATTAGAGACCATGTTCTGAACAGAACAGCTGAGCTGCAGCAATTTATCAGCTCAAGTTTCAACCTTTAGATAATCAGGAAAGTCTCTCTGTGAATCTAGTCCTCGAAATATAAGACATTCATAAATAATATAAAAGCATAAAATACAGTAAGAAGTCCTGTAAGGACAAATGTAAAAAGCTGTTACCTAACTTGCACAGCTAGATCAAACAGTTATTACACAGAGAATTAAAGTTTTCTTCTATTAACAAAGGTGATTTCAAAGAAGAGAGTCTATTTCACTTACATACTCAAAAGAACAATCCAGCTATTTCTTTTCACTCTCCCTTAAAGACAAAGTCATACATTTTCTACATCTTACCTCATTTAAGTCTCTGATTTCATTTTCTGCCAAAGAAAAGACAGTCAGATTCTGAGGTAGGCAAACAGGGGCAGTACGAAGTGAAGTTATAATATTTCCATGCAGCAACAAGGTCTGTAAAATAGCAATATGGTGATAAAATGCATGTTTGAACAACAAAAAAATAGCGTTTCTTCCCCATCGTTCCATCCAAACAATAACTTCAGAATACAAACAGAAAAAAAAATGAACAACAACTAAGGCTTTCTGGCATAATCAAAATAATGTTTGCATATTCCAGGGAGGGAAAACTGAATTTTAGATATTAAAGCACAATGTTATTATTAGGAAATACAGAACTGACACCTAGCTGCATTTACAAAAAGTGTATTTGAAACATTATACAGTGTATGTAAAAGACTTAACACTATGCTTTGTCATGATTCATAACCCGTTAAGAGAAACGAGTGCTATCTTACAGCATTACCTTAATCAAAATCATTAGTGATTGCATAAGAATCACTGACCCAGTTTGTGCAACCTGAAAGCAACAAAAAATCTCTTATACTCTTCCTTCTAAAAGCCATAAGGATTAATTAGAATGCTTTAAAATCTAGCATTTGAATAATTAATGCTTTAAAAGCTAACAATTTTCCAAAAAAGAATGCTCAATGCAAAGAACGTAAGAAAAACAGCTAAAAGTGCATCTACCTTCAGAGACATAAGTTTTGAGAGATCTCCTAGCTGAGATATGTTGTTGTCTGACAAATCAAGGTGCTGAAGAGATGCGCAGGAATTGATTTGCTCAATGGCCTACAAAAATAAAGGAGTCAATTTCAATAGTTTTTTAGTCATTAAATCGAAAGAGGTGTCAATAACTGAAAATTATCTGGGAGCTAACAACACTGTATAACAAGCCCAACATTAAAACCATGGTTTTTAATCAGTTTAATTTTAAAAATAATTCTTTTCCTGTTTTGTAGGCTACCTCCCAGTTCTCATTACATGTTGGTGTCAAGCCATGTTTCATTTCTCCCCAAGCCAGTTCATGTCCAAAAGTTGCCCTCTTCCACTTCATTACACTAGTGGACACAAAGGTTCAACATTTGTTCCCATTAAAACCAGAAGCAGAAATTGACATTTCTTTGCAGTGGAACAGAAACATTGTAAGGATCATCTTTAATGTGTTTTCCAAATTACTATGGTAGATTCTGGAAAATGTATAAGACTCTACGTACTTACCTTAAGATTGTTTCCTGCCAAGTTGAGCCATTCCAGGTGCACCAACTCCTTCAGCCCTTCTACATACCCAATACTATTATGAGGCAAGTTTAGCACACGGAGCTGAGTCAGTTTTGCTACACCCATCATTCGTACCAAACGATTGTTGGCTACAGACAACTGCAGATGGACACACAAACAAAAGAAACAGTTTCAACAATTAAACTCTACTGATAGCATAGGCTGTCTGTCAAGATAAAAGTCCAATCTAACAGGAACTACTTCAGTGTATATGTTAAATTTTCAAACAAATACTAGAAATACAAAAAACTGCAAGAGACAAGAAATAAACCAATCGAAGTAGATTTCCACTAAGTCTGTAGAACTGTGAAGACTTTCTCATATCAATAGTTAATTAAAGAAGGAGAATAAACAAGGAAATGAATAATATGAAAATAAGCTTTTAAAATCAGAATTGCCAAATCACTGTACAAATTTTTGCAACATTCCTGCTGTAAAACCATACTTCTTGTCATGTTACGAGATAAAATATATTTCATGATTCTCAGAGAAGTCCTGCGCTAACAGAACACAAGAAATACCAATTAACACCGCAACTGTGAAGCTGGCAGACTGGTGAGGGTTTGTGGTAGCAATTAAAAGAACCCTCTCCAACGTCAGTTTAGCTCGTCTCTAGAGGTTGTGTAGGCGACTCCTCCAAGACTATTTGCAGGCACTTGCAATATTTAACATGGACTTGTACAGCTTTGCTCCAGCAGAATTAACATTGATTTCTCCTAGCATCATGTACATGCTTAATATTGCTACTACTAATACCCTCATGAACCTAAATGAAACGTTTCAAAATTAAGTATATTAAAGCTAAGCACTAACAACATCAGAGCCTGTGTAACTCAATATGTTAACAAGAATCATGGAATCATAGAATTGCTCAGGTTGGAAAAGACCTCCAAGATCATTGAGTCCAACCACAACCTAACCATGCTACTCTAACTCTAACAACATGACTAAATCATGTCCCTGAGCACCACATCCAAATGGTTTTTTAAACACATCCAGGGATGGTGACTCAACCACCTCCTTGGGGAGCCTATTCCAGTGCTTAACAACCCTTTGTGTAAAGAAGTTTTTCCTGATATCTAACCTAAAGACAACAGATCTCTCCCACTTAATGTTTGTAATTGCTAATTGCTGAGTTGTTTTCTTCTTCTTTTCCTTTTTTTTTTCTTTTTCTTTCTTTTTTTTTTTTTTTTTTTAAACCTAATACATATGGCTTATTCATTTATTCCTGTAAATTAAGGCTACTAACAGTTCTCTGTGAAGAGTTTTGAAACACTTACAGGACTCTCCCTAGTTGCATGTCTGCACATTTGTCTTTACTCCATGTAAACTACATAGCTACTTTTAAGATTACAGAGATCAAGTACTCAAAAACTCAAAAGTATCAAAATCAGGTCAGTGACCTTTCTAAATATTCTTAGCTACATTACATTAATCTAACTTTACTTACCTAAGAAACCAGCAAAAGTTTCCTCCACCACCAACTGCAGAGCTGTGCTGAAAATAGAGCTTTCTACTTTAGTTCTCCATTGCTTAATTTTCTATGAAGACAGTAACTGCTGACTGACTTCTACCGTATAATGTGGCCTTATAGCAGAAATATTTCAATTAGCACCACAGTACCATTACATCACAGCAAATACAACTCAAGTAACACTGACCTGCATCAGATTCCTGCATTTTTCCAAATGTTCCAATTTAATTATCTGGTTTTTGTCCAGAATCAGAGTGTGAGTATCGGGATCACAGGGTAATGTTGGACCCAGCTTTTGCAATCCTTGACCTGACCAGTTAACTACCAAACCTTAGAATAAGAAAAAAATACAACAGAAAGCAATCAAACTCAACACTTGACATATGAAAATGCATACTGAAAACACAGAGTAACACAAACCGATCTGCTTTTTTAACGCACACAGCTAATTTAGTGATAAAAATGCACTTTCTTTTCCACTTAATTCAGACTAAATACATTAGGAAAAAAAAAGCATCCAGTTATTGGAAGATGGGGATGCCAGCCCCTGTCCAAATAAAGACTTCTGGCTGAATTTTGGCAGCAACAGTAACAGAAAGATCCCCTGAAGTGTGAGGCTGAGCTGAGTGAAATTCAGACAGCTAAATTTAAAAGTGTAATCCTCAAAACCCCAAACTTAAGAAAATCTATATTTTTTTAACTTCCTCGATGGTTTCAAATTTTAAGCACCTTGACAATTAGAGTGGCTCCTATGTGTTGGACCTCTCTATCTAATAAATTCCTGCTGGCAGGCATACCCAGAACATCCTGAACACTCCAAGTACACAGCAGCAGCCATATTTGTCACTACACAAACAACTGTAAAGGACAAAAAGGGAGAATGATACAGAGATGAGCAGCATCCACACTTTAGTTGCTCAGAACACAGGAAAGCTGACCAAGATGCAAACCTACAAACTTGGCTCCCTGGAGCATTCCATCAAACACTCTGATACAGTACCTGAAGATTAAGGCACCTAACTCCTATTTGTTAAATGTTCATTTGACAGTTCTCAGCTGAAGGAAAAGAAATAGCCTTGTGAACAAGTCCTACAAAAGCTAGGCCAGTGAATAAACACCTGCAGTTTTCTCTTTTTTCCTTTTTCTGCTTCAAAAGAAAAACATTATTAGTCTATATAAATTTTTTAAAGCACAGTCTGGTACAAACTCAAAGAGGAAATTTCTAACTGTGGAACCCAAACTGACACCTCTTTGTTAGGAGAAGTCAGGTGCTTAAACCTGACAGAAGAAACAAACATTAAGATTCACCCTACGCCCTTGAAATTAATTTAAATATTTAGTATTTAGAGACACACTTCCTCTTAGCAGTTTGGCTGCTGTGAAGACTAATCTTAGTATTTAACTTATTGGGTAGGGAAAATACTTAATTTGGGGCCAAAGGTTGCAGTCCAGGACTTCAGTGGCCAAACGGGTCAGTGCATCTTGCCTAAGTACTGTGGCAGTTGTACACATGTTGATAGGCTAAACGTTGTGTGCTTCAGTAAGGTATCCAGTGAAAAGCCACACAGATAGCCTGTTCATAGCAATGCTACAGCAGAGGTAAGATTTGAGCAGGAACAAATTGTAAATACAGTAGAATAGTATTTAATTAGTGGAACACCTGATTAAAATGTTCCATGAAAAGCCAACATTGAGTTAAGAGGAAATCACTTGACATCTACAGGGAACTTGAACAGCTGGGTACCTATGGTGTGTGGCAGCCACTAATCACTGCTTCCATACATTTACTCCCTGCTCTGCATTTTGCACGTGTGCACCATTACAGTACTTGTTTGTCTCCTGGTCTGTAGATCACACTCCATCAGCAGCACGTTCCATACAGAGTCCCTACCCCAGTGCAGTCTCAGTACTTGAAGAGCCTTCCTGCTCTAAAGTTCAGCTGTGCGAAGGATGGGGATGAGCACCGCCGGCACGCCATTCTGCCAGCCAGACATCCGTTTCCCTAAGGAGCACCCCTGGTGGCATTTATTGCCGCTGCTTCTCAAACCCACTGCGACCTGACCGCTCAGCGGAGCCGCAATGCTGAGCGCGCAGTGCCAGCAACCTGCCATACTACACCTCCCAGCACGCACGGCGCGCCCCAGCCCCTCAGCACCGCACAACGGCGATCCAAACAAACGCCGGCCGCCCGCCGCGGCGGCCCCCTCACCCCCTGCAGCCGGCGAGGCGGGCTCGGTCCGCGCCGCCGCTCCTGTGCCCGCCGTTCCTGTGGCCGCCATGCTTCCCTCTCGCCGACGCCGCCAGGCAACCGGACGCTGGGCGCCGATTGGCTGCCTCGCTCCTCGACGAGAAAATTCCCGTTGTTACGATGATTAACTTATCTCCGCGTAGACTGACTGCCCCCGCTCGCAGGGCCGCGCGGCGAGACCTAAGGAGACCCGGAGGCAGCCGGCAGAAGCTCCCACGACGACCCCCTTTCGGGGGCCCGCCCCCCCCCGCCGGGCCCTGTGCAGGCGGAGCGCCCCCGGCATGCCCCGCCCCGCCCTCGCCACCCCCTTTTCCGGCCGGCCCCCCCCCTTTTGGGCCCGCCCGCCGCCATCATAAATTGGGGGGGGTTGGGGTATAGGGGGCCCCACCCCCCGCCATCCCCGGCGGGGAGGCCGCGGAATGACTGAAAAACCTTTTGCCCCCGGCCCAAATTTTCTGCTAACTTTTGTCCCCTTCGCAGGGTCGAGCTTTTCAGCTTTAGGGGTTTTAAAAACCCCCCGGGCCGGGGCCCCCGCTACCCCCCAAAGGAGGGCAAGGTGAGGCCGCGGGGGGGCGGGCGGAGCCCCGGGGAAGCGGGGCCCCGCCTTGCCGGGTAGGGAACCGGGTGCCGGGCGGGCCCTGCGGGCAGTCCCGGCTGTGAGCCGCCGGGGGCTGCGCGGTGCTGATGATGTCAGTGCGCGGCGGTTTCGGCCCACGGGAATTTTGCGAGCCGGCAAGGGGGGTTTTATGTGTGGGGGGGTTTTGGGAGGGGTGGCTTAGCACGTCCGGTGTAGAAAATGTTAGTTAAAGGGTCTGCTTCTAACGCTGAGCTCTGCTGAGCCGGGGGGATGTGTATCTAGTGTGTTAGTTTTGGATAATTGGTTTTTTTATTTTTTGGGGACAGGGTTAGATTTATGGTTTTTACTTTTGTAAAGAGATGCTGTATTTCTTGCCCCGGGTTTAGATTTCCCAAATTCAGCTGTGGTCCCCTGTCCCTGTAGGCACTAAAGGGGGGGCTGGGGGTGGCCCTGGGCAGCCTGAGCTGAGGGGTGGCACCCCGGCCCCCCGGGGGGGGCGGGAACTCCCTTTGGGGCCCCTTCCAAACCCCCTATTCCAGGGGGCTTTATAGTTCCAATGCTGTGGTCTTGCTGTGCAGCGTTTCTTAGGAAATGACAGCTAAAGAACTGGTTTGAGTGATTATTGATCTCCTTAAAAACTGAGAAATTTAAACCCGACCAACTAGTAGGAACTCAAGGAAATCAGGCCCTTAATTGGGGGTTCAGTTGGGTTAAAGGAAGAAGGTTTTGAGCAGTGCTGGTCTCCCAAGAGTCGCTTATGTCCACTTGTGACCCTCACGTACAAAAAGTACATAGTTAATTGAGAAAAAAAAATTTTGCACTTCAGAAAATGGCTGTTTATGCTGAAAATTAAGGAAAGTACCGCAGTGTGGTGGGGATTTAAAAAAAAAAAAAAAGCATTGTGAGCTTAACTCTGAAAAAAAGCATCAGAGCATGCTGGGGTAGGCCCATAGAAGGGCCACAAGACTTGTGAAGGGGTTTGAGAATATGCCCCCTGAGGAGTGACTGAAGGTATGGGGGTTGTTTAGGCAGGGGAAAAGGCAGCTGAGGGGAGCCAAAATTGCTTTGTTCCAGTGTTTGAAAGGTTCTTAAAGCGAGAACGGGGTAGGTTTTTTCTCACTGGTGACAGGTGACAGGATGAGGGGAAACCACTTCAAAATGTGCCAGGGTAGGTTTAGGTTGGAAAAAAGGAAAAACTTCTTTACAAAAATGGTGGTTCCGCACTAGAATAGGTCCCCCAGGAGGTGGTTGAGTCCCCATCCCTGGATGTGTTTAAAACCCATTTAGATGTGGTGCTCAGGGACATGATTTAATCATTTTGTTAAAATTAAGGTACTATGGTTAGGTTGTGGTTGGACTCGATGATCTTGAAGATCTTTTCCCAATTTTTTTTTCTATGCAACTCTATGATTTTTTCCCGGGGTGGAAAAACATTTTTAAGTGGATGCTTTTTAATGGAATGAAATTGATTTGTCAAAGGAACAAAATTCCATACCTTAAAATTTGGGGACAGAAGCTGGATTCAGAAAAAATTGTTGTCTGTGTAAAAAGATACAAAAGCATCGGTGTTGAAAAACACAATCAAAAAATTACTTGATATGCTGACATAAAGTGGGAATTTTTCTTTCACAGAAATGAAACTTAGCCAAATTCTTCCTTTTTTTCCTAGGTTTTCCAATTCTGGAAAGCAAAATGTGAGTCTGCATTCCTTTCCAAGAGAAATTTCCGTCAAATCAATTGGACTTTTTTATATAGGGGGAAGCACAAGAAAGGACAGTCAGTAATTTTAAACCAGTTAAAGCTGCTTTCAAGTTTTCCCCCCCCAAATCGGTAACTGCTCTGTTAGATTGGAGGTAACTGCAGTTTGGGGATGGGTAGCAAAATTATGACCCATAAAACCAGAAGGTGGTCAGTTTGGTGAAAGGGGGTTTTTAAGCTCCCCTTTTTATGTTGCTTTATATTTGGAATGGAACACTACAAAAAAAGTGCTATAACCAAACATAATCATGTTTGAGGGTTTCCTCAGAACCACAATAGGGGCATCAGATTTTAAAAGCTGTCCGAATTATACGGGTTCCCCTTTTTCATTTGAAAAAGCTCTACAGACGATGATTGATCTGGAAACTGCTTTATTATTTGGACTGTAAAACTCCTGAATTTTTTAAAAAAATATTGATTATCAGATGATGTGGAAAATGATGAGTGAGGGAAACCCCCATGTAAGCTTCTTAAAAACTTATGTATTTAGTTTTAGATGTCTGTGTTCTTGTAGGGGAGTTAAGCAAAATTTGGTTTTAAGGTCCCTCCCAGCTGAAAAAGTTCTATGATTCTAACTTTGTAGAATGCCATTGTTATCCAGGTGCCACTGCTCTGAAATAATACAGCATGTTGGGGTAGGTTTTTTCCGCCTCTTGCTTAAAAAAGCACACCAAAAAAGTATTTAAAAAGGGTTACATGGAATTACCCATTCAAAAATTGTGAGTTCATTTAGAGAAACAAAGTCAATTGCTTTCTGATCTGTTTTGGCAAATGGGAAAATTTTTTATGCCCAAAACGAGGAATAAATTTCTTCTGAAAACAACTTGGTAATACCTTCAATCTTAATAGCAGCTTGTTTCTGAAATTTTCTTTATGTTTTTATTTAAAGCCTTTTGTTGCTAATTTTCTTTTTATTCTGTCATTTTAGGAAGAGATACAAAAAAAGCGCACACGCCGTGCTTTTAAATTTCAGAGGGGTTTTTCGGGTGCATCCTTAGCTGAGATTATGGTTAACCCCAACCAGAAGCCAAAAGTCCGAAAACCGCAAAGGGGGCGGGGTATCAGGGGAGAAAATAGGTGCCCCGGGGTATTTTTGGGTTATTAAAAAACCCCCAATGCATTTACCTGCAAGATTTTGAGCTCTAGCTAAAATCAGTTTTTTAAAGGCATTTTGGGGGGGTCAGTATATTTGGAGGCAACCCTGAGTAATCTCAGCAAGAGTTACTGTCAGCAGAGAGGGGTCGTTTCTTGCTCTTTTCCTTTGTGAAAATACTGCTTTTGTCACACGCAGTTCTGTTGTCTCTGAAATAGCCTTGCTAGAGGGATTAAAAGCGGGGGATAAATTTTAGAAAAAGTATTTGTGTCCTGACCCTTGGGGGCTCTTACAGTGGTTGAGACAAAGAAACAGTGGTTAAGACAAAGAAACAGTGAATGGCAGACATGAATAATTAGCTTTTTTTCTGTGAATTAACAGGGCTGCAAAAGAAGCCAAGAAGGCTAAGCAGGCCACCAAGAAAACGGCTGTTTCTGCTGCAAAGGTAAGATGCAGTGGGTATACTTGGAATATGCCAAGCACCACTGCATGTTATAATAACACCCAACACCACTGCAGCACTTCATTGGGAATTTGTGTTTTAATTTGTCTTTTTGATCTGGAAGCATACTGACCAAGCTAATGCACTAGAGATACACATGTGAACTGCTGAACAGAACAAACCACTTCTTAGAGGGAGAGTAGATATTACAGTAAAACCACTTTCTGACCAGATGCCAATGATGAGTAGATGTCAGTTTGCCTAGATGTGACATTATTTAGAGACTTGGTAGCAGTGTGCTGGTGAGTGTTAGCATGCTCTTCAGTACTGCTTCTGATACTAATGCTGAAGATTGGCATCATCCATATTTTAGGTTTATACTCATACGTGTAGTAACAATCTATTAACTCTGATCTGATTTTTAGATTTACCTAAAGAATTCTAAGTGTAGTATAGGGACACTTTCAGTAATGTGGATAATTTGTTTCTCTTTGCTCACATGTTGTTTTTTCTCCACAGGCTCCAACAAAGGCAGCACCTAAGCAGAAAATTGTGAAACCAGTCAAGGTTTCTGCTCCCCGTGTTGGTGGAAAGCGCTAGCTTGCCAGTCTGTTAGCCATACTGAATAAACACCTAACTTGCTTTCACAACTTGTGCTATGTTCTTTTCAACTGTGTGCCAGATACTGAAGAGAATTAAAGACCAATGAACACCCTCGTGCCATAAAATGCTCAGTTACTTAGAGGATCTGCTATGCTAGAAGACATTTCATAAGTCTTAAAATGAATGCAGTAGTCTAGGCACCAGGAAGGATTGAGCTGATATATACGCAAGCAGAGTAAGCTTCTACATGAATGTCAAGTGCTACAGAGTTGTAAGTTTAGAATGCAAACTGAGGGGGTGAAACAGTGCAGTCTATGACATAAAGTACACTTCTTCCATTATGAAACAGGTGTTTGCAAGATGTTGTACAGGATAAAAGGAAAAATGGCTTTAGAAATGAACATTTCATGAACCACATGGCTGTTAAACAGGAAGTAACAAAACTTCTGAGTGCTGGAAGCCTTTGTCAGGCAAAGCTTATTAAGGTCTTGCCTTGCACAATTTCCTTGAGTTTTTAGTAAGCTAACTGGCGCTATTTGACCTAATATGGCCCTTCTGCAATTGTGATCTAGTCAGCAGTGCTTAAAACCACTTATAATAGGTTGAATAAGCTTAAAATTGTTATCAGAAAGATGGTGGGAATTAATCATATAGCTGGAACGCTACAGTTGAGGGCTACAAGCTTTTTAGAAAGGATAGGCAAGGTAGGAAAGGTGGTGGAGTTGCCCTCATGTTAAGAAGTGGATAGACTGAAGAGTTGCCTATAAGAAACAACCATTACCAGAAGAGCCTATGGGTTAAAACTATGGACCAGTAAAGGACACCTGGTTAGGTTCTGTTACAGGCCACCTGTAACGGGGAGCCTGTTCACAAGACTTTGCTTCAGCTGCAAGAAGTATCATGCTCACAGGCTCTTATCCTGGTGGGAAATTTCTACTGCCCAGATATCTCCTAGAAAAACAATGCAAAACTGACCTTAGAGACAAAGAACAGAATAGAGCTGGCAGCTCTTTAAGGATGTCTTTCTGAGAGCACAAAAGCTCTCCATCAGCAAAAGAGCAGAGGAGTCAGAAAACTGGCATTGGCTGAGCAAGGAGCTGCTGGCCAAACTGATGGATAAGAAGGAAAAATACAGGTTGTGGAAGTGGGGATGGGAGGCCTAGGAAGAATATAGGGATGCTGTACAGGTGTGCAGAGATGGGATCAGGAAAGCTGAGGTACAGATGGAATGAAACTTGACAAGGGATATAGAAAATGATAAGCAACTTTACAGATACATTGGTCAGAAAAGGGACAAAGGAGAGCCTAATCTGACCTAAACCAGTCTATGAAAATAGAGTTGTTGGTATACATTTACTTCAAGCTCATTTAGACTCATAATAAGCAACACAGACATGGGATCCCTTAGTAATTCTCTCCCACTCCCAGGAAGAATGGCTATCTAAACTGTTTGTATGGTACACAGCTCTCTGGTTTAGGACTTAAGCCTTGTAGGCAGCGTCCCCAAACTTCCCCTTAGCTTTGGGTAGTAATAGCTTCAGGAAAGCAGTGTTTTTTAACTTACTAGAAGTATAGGAGAAAATGAACTTTTTTATCTTCTTGATTGATTCTCCATTTATTGATGCTACTTAGAATCTTCAAGGACCTCAATCGCTGGTTCTGATTGCCATCACCATCGTGCTCACTAATCCTAAGTGTCACATCTGCATGGTTCTTGAATGTCTCCAAGGACAGTGACTCCACCACTTCCCTGGGCAGCTTGTTCCAGTGCTTGACCACTCTTTCTGAGAACAATTTTTTCCTATTAGCCGATGTGAACCTCCTGTAGTGCAACTTAAGGCTATTCTCTAGTTCTATCACTAGTTACCTGGGAAAACAGGCTGACCACCACCTTGCTACAACCTCCTACCAGGTAGTTGTAGAGAGAGATAAGGTCTCCCCTGATCCTCCTCTCGAATAAACAATCCCAGGCTCCTAAGCCACTGCTCATAAGATCTGCATTCCAGACATTTCATTATCTCTCAGCCCGACCCACGCTAACAATGCAAAACAGTATTACACTTGGCAAACCTATAAGGAGTACACTTTTAGTACAGTCAGTTAAGTTCTCAAAGCTCTTGAAAACTAAAATGCAATACTGTTTGTTTTTTCAATCTGTTTGCCACTTTACAGATGATTTGAAGAGCTTTGAGGGCTTTCTTTGTTATTACTTTAGCTAAGAAATAAACTCTTTTTCATAGTTTTGCTTTCTCTGGATCTTTTAGACTTCAAAAATGCAAACAGTAATGGATGCTTTGAGTGACAGGTATTTTGAGTTATATTCAGGTTTCATTAATAAACTAGACTACAGATCACATCAAGTTTGCAACCCTTATACAATAGATCCAGTTTGATTGATTGCATTAGTGGAATTTGTACCAGAAAATTCCTAGTAGTAGTGTTTTTGCTATAAGAGTGTAGGAGCTACTCTTGTTTAGAACTCAGTTGAAGATCCTTTTTAAACTCACATCAAACTTTTTAAAGTGAAGAAGCCAGAAACTTAACAGGGAAGAGAATTTAAAACTATATACACTACTGAATTACTTCTGCTAGCAGTAACTATTAAAACTTGATTTTATCACTTGTCTTTTAGTATTGCTTGCACACTGCATACATGCCTGCCAAAGCTAATCTCAGAAATTGCATATAAAGTTCATCAGCTGAAAAGTGGAGATAAGCCATTAGAAACAATTTGCTTGTAATGCCATGAGCGATACGTAAGAATTGATTGTCAGATATGATAGTCCAAGTCTTGAAGTCTCAGCCTTTGGATGCTCGAGATTACTGTACTGAAGCATAAGAACACTAAAGATTACTCTTTATTGCTGTTTATTTATGAGCTCTGACCAATACAATGAGACTGGGTAAGGAAGAACAGCCCATCAGGTTACTCCTGTGAGATACGATGCTAATGAACAAGGCAGGCTGTAGTCAACTGCACATTATTCAGCTCAAACAGATATAACGCAGTGCATTTAACAAAGAAATTCATAAATAAAAGTCATTGTGGTTACCTAATGCAACGTAATTGATCCTCTATTAAATATTTATCACAAAAAATGGAATGCTTAATTTTTTTCTAATAGACCCATGGAATAACTTGAAATGGGCCTCTAGAGGTCTCTCCTTGCTCAGAGAACATCTGATGGGATCAGGTTGCTCAGGGCTGTACCCAATTGAGTCTTGCTGTCTCATAGGAAAGCCTAGTCCGGTGTTTGATAACTACCATGGTTATAAAATAAACCAATAAGATATCATATATATAACGAGAGCTTTCTGTGTACAAACCTGTATTTGTTGCCAACTACTACACAACTCAGAGGAGCTTGCCTCTACCTTTCCTGCACCCTCTGATGGGACAACTAAGGAGCAGCAAGGCCCCCACGAAGCCATCTCCTTTTGAGGTCCGGCATACCAGATCTCGGCCTAACCCCAAACTCGGTACTCAGCTCTCCGACCGTCTCTGAGACACTTCTGCCAACCCCGTACCACCCGGCGGATAACCAAGTGCTCGGCCAAGGTACTGAAGCACGCAGAAGCCTCAGCCACGGCCACTCCAGCCCTCCAAGCCTCCGCCCACATCTAAGATGGCCGCCGCCAGCCTTCCGCCCGGCCCGCGCCGTGCCCGGCTCTAAGATGGCAGCCCCACTCTTTCTATCCCTTCCCTGCGCACGCTCACCCACCCCCGCCGCGGCGCGCGGACCGCTGACGTCGCTTCCTCTTGTGCAGCAGCCATTTTGTCTTTCCGTTGCTGCTGCTGCCCGAGCTTCTCCCTCCCTCCCGCCGCCGCTGGCCGCGAAACTCCAGTTCCCCCTCAGGCTCGGCTCCCGCCGCCTGTCCGTTCCCCTCCCCCTCGCTACGCCCGGGGGCGGCCGGCGCCCACCCGCCACACGCGGATCCCCGTAGCCCCCCGGCACCCCTCTCCGGGAGTTCACCGCACACGGCCGGCCGCGGGAGCGGGAGCCCGGCCCCGCAGCCCCCCTCGTCTCGCCATGTCCAGCGAGGAGAGCTACCTGGCCATCCTCCGCTACCTCACCAACGAGCGGGAGCCCTACGCGCCGGGCACGGAAGGCAACGCCAAGCGGAAGATCCGCAAAGCGGCCGCCTGCTACGTGGTCCGCGGCGGGACCCTCTACTACCAGCGGCGGCAGCGGGACCAGCAGCGCTTCGCCGAGCTCGAGGTGGTGCTGCAGGCCGAGCGCCGCGCCCGCCTCATCCGCGCCGCCCACCTGGCGCCCGACGGCGCGCACCGCACCCGCCTGCAGACCTGGCAGGGGCTATCGCAGAAGTACTGGTGGCGAGGTGAGCGCGGGGGGCACTCGCGGGGACGGCGCTGCCGCGCGTTGCCGTGCTCGTCGCCTTGGGGACGCTGAGGGGCAGTGCCTGCGTGCTCCGCCGCCTCGCGGCTGGCGCTTTGGGAGTGGGAGACTCTGCCCTTCAGAGGGGAATGAGTCGTGAGAGGACTCCCGCGTGGTGCTTCTCAAGTTGGCCTTAGGTCGGTCTTTAGGGTGTCGGTCTTGCTGTCGTAGGTGCGCCAGCAGCACCGCTGTTGAGTGTGGTCGTTACACTCACCGTTATATTTGCCTGTTTCCTTCCAATGAGAAGCTGCACGCACAGAGCTAACCCCCAGCTGGGAGTGGAGTGATGTCACAGCAGTTAGAAACAGTGCTAACTGTTAACATCAATAATTCCCAGTCATAGCTTTCTTGCAGCTGAGCCAGCAGCTTGGGATCTGTGTTCCCTATGGAGCTGGTGTTCTACTTTCAATCTGAGGTATCCATTAAACAAATCTCCAGCTTCTCGGTTGCCCAGAGCCTGCTTTCTGTTCATCCTGCTTCTCTCGTTCTGCTTTTTTTTAGCTGTCAGTAAGCAAATCATAGAATCATAGAATGGCTTAGCTTGGAAGAGACTTTAAAGATCATTATGCTGTCGGCATTGCTACTACTACCAGATCATCCGTCTGGGCTTTGAATGGTTCCAGAGATGGGGAATCCACAATTTTGGTGGGCAACTTGTACCAGTGCCTCACCACGCTCTGAATAAATAATTTTTCCCGAATATGTGCTCTTGCAGCTTTAGTTTTCTCTGTCTTAATTTGCAGGCTTTATAGTCTAGCTGCAGCCCATCTTTCTAGTCCAGATCTTGTTGAGTCGAAGGTCTTTAATGTGAAAAAGGATTTGGAGTCTCCAAGCTGATAGACGCATTCTGAATGATGGTCTCCTTGCCTTCGTGTAGGTTCTTGTTGTCTACCCGACATCAAACTGTTGTGGCATCTGTGTCATCCATCCATCCATTCTTAATGGACCTCAGTTTATCTTCTGTTTGTCAGAGTAGGACATTCTGTATCTTTTAATTTTATTAGGTAGCTTTATTTGCATAATCTGTCTTATTTCTCTTACAATGCTAAAATTCACACCTAGTTTTCAATTTGTGCATTTTATTTTTTCTCTGTGAAGACAGTGCTTTTTCCCTGATGTGATGATCCTCTCTTGGTGTTAGGGCACAGCAGCTTTCACTCATTCATCATTCCTAGGTTGATGCTGACCTACTGGGGCTGTAGCTGGGAACCAGTGTGGCTCAAGGGTTGAGAATGGTATTAGAAGTGGAATGGTATTAGAAGACAGGAGACCTCATGTCCTGCCCAGGTTTTAGCTGGAATCAATGAAACATAAACCATGTCTGAAATGGGTACAAATGTCCTGTGTTTTCATGTCTTGGGTTGCTTGAGGTCTGCGTTTTGCCAGTCCTTGACAGGAATGCGTATCTAATGGTGGAACATGGCATGTTCCACAATAGTACGAGCAGCGTGAGTCTAATGCAGTGTCAGCCAAAGTTCTGGGATGTGATAGATTTTGAAGCATAAAGGAATGGGTTCTATGGGCTCTTATGCTGACTTTGTGGAGAAAATAAATTTGGGTTCAAAACTGTACTCTAGAATGCATTCATGTCTTAAAGCTGATGCTGAGGTTAGGAACTGTTGAGTATCCAAAATTACTTGGTTACATCTCATAAAGTACTGGAGGAAGGAGTTTCTTTAAACTTCTAGATTCTAAGCTGATTTAAATGAGTGTTAATTATACATACCAATGTCATTGCCTGTAATTCACTTGGTCCCAGTTTTGCAAGAGCCTTCACATGAGCTTTTTAATTCTTGTCCTCTTTAGTGATGACAAAGGGAGATCCATTTGCGTGGAACTAATTGCAGGATCCATTTACAGCTTTCACTGTCTTGGGATTCTTAAAATGAATGTGTAAATTGAAATATTTTTCCTACCTTAAAAATCATACAATAGTGTGATAGACAGAACTGGAAAAAGAGAAAGGATAGAGAACTGACGTAATTTTTCTTAAATATTCATTTCATATATTTTTGCTGATCACTTACATTTTTAATTATGTTTTTAAGGTGAATTGAATGAAGATTAGAAACCTAATTAACTTCTGTTAATTTTCCTTAGGTATTCTTAAGCAGGTTAAAGATTACATTAAAGAATGCAGCAAGTGCCAGGAAAAGCTAGATCGTTCTAGATCTCTGTTAGATCCTTCAGAAATGCTGGAAGAACTTGGACTGGATGTAAAATCTCATGAAGACAGTAATGAAACAGATGATGAAGTGAGCAATGCGGCATCAATCCCAGCTGCATCCCCAAAGCCTGTGAAGAAGAAGCCAATAGCAAAACATGAGCTTGTATTTGTAAGTACTGTTGTTTACATCTGAATGTATTTAAGATGTTAATGCATTTCTAGTGGTACATCTATTTTCCACTGCTATTATAATCTGGTAATGATAAGATGACATATAATTTGGCAAAAATATTTGGTATGTGGAAGAAGGTGACTGCTATATGTGATATGAAACTAGTGATAGTAGGTGGCCTTTGGAAAATAAAATGACTTTAATTTCTATATATGCATTTGAGACTTGAGGGAAAATGAACTGCAGAAGTATAAGTGAAGTATTCCATATAAGATTCTCATGATATTTGTATCTGTTACTTAATAAACTACGTTATGTTTATATATAAAATTTTTGATGCTGGTGAGCAGGGGTTCACCTGTGTAAAGGCTGCTGAATCTAGAAGCAGTTTCATGTTGCAGCATTGAAAAATACAGTAAAGGAACAGATTGGATACATCTTGCCATGTTTCCTGTTTGTTTTAACTGTTTGGAGGGAGGGTGAGATTTGGCACGTCTAAAGAAAGAGAATGATAGTAATTATACAGTCTTGAACTACTTTTATGGTTGCAGCAAATAATTCTTTGTGTTTCAGTATGAATGCTTAAAGAATGGCATAGTCTAAATGTAATGAAGTTCTCATAATGTTGTTTGTGGCAGGTTGACAGTAAGGGCCTTGTGAAGCAGTCGTCTTCCAAACATTGTCTGTCAGTCTTAAACCAACTGAATCAGCAGAGGCTTTCCAATCAGTTCTGTGATGTGACTCTACTGATTGAAGGAGAGGAGTACAAAGCTCACAAATCTGTCTTGGCAGCCAACAGCGAGTACTTCCGAGAGCTCTTCATTGAGAAGGGAGCTGTCACTAGTCATGAAGCTGTAGTGGATCTGTCAGGTGAATTGTTGTGGCTTTCAAAGATAGAAATTGTTATGTATGAAGTAAGATGTATAGTATTTGCTTTAGTCTCTTCTGAGTTGGTTCGAGACAACCAAAAACTTTATCTTGCTTTTTTTTTTTTTCTTTTAATCTCTAAGTATTTTGTATGCATTTAATGCTTAAGTGATCGCTCTGGTTTTGCATATCCGATCTCCCATATTGAATTGACAATGGAATTCCATCTCCTAATTTCTTAGAATCTTTGATTTCTTCTTTTTTGCTTGTTTACATGCATTTTCTTCTTACGTTAGTCCCAGACTTCAAATGTTAGAAGACATGAAGAAGGGATGTTCACTGGCTTCTCAACAAATTGAGAAGCAAATACTAAATTGTCTCATGTCTGGAAAAAATGGCTACTCATATTTTTGCTTCTTTCTCAAATCTTCTGTTTCTTTGAAGATGGGAGATGGTCCAGAAATAAATGCTCAAAAAATAGCTTTGTAGTGATGAAGAATATTGTACAGAACTTGCATGTGTTCCATTTTTTCCTGGTGGTTTCTTAACCGTCTCTGTCTTTGCATGAACAATAGACATGAATGAACATATATGATGGTCCAAAAAGTTCCCCAAATATTAGATGTATGATTTATCAAACTGTGGGAAATTATACCAAATGGTTCTTCGCAAGCTTTTGTTTATCTTTTTTTTTTCCCCACTGGCCACTTTTTAGCCTTATTTTTTCTGCAGTATCAGTTGTTATTTAACTCTTAATACTTTCTGAATGTAGCAGTCCAGAAAGACTTGGGTTAAATTAGGATTAATTTGCTTCAAAGATATTCAAACAATCATCTTAAGAATTTTATTGTGAAACTACTTCTGTTCTGCTTATTGAAAAAGTTGTCGGTCCATGAACAAAATATGTAAGGAGGATTTGAGTTTGAGTAGAGGGGCTTCATGTGGGTGTGTTTTACTCTAAATTTCGGACTTAACCATATCAAAGATGAACTGCTGTATCTATCATCAGGTATTTTGGTGTAACTGGGGGGTCATCAGTATTTGCTCTAATCTTCTGTTTTGTTCTTGGTAGGGTTTTGCAAGTCAAGTTTCCTTCCACTATTGGAATTTGCTTATACTTCAGAATTAACTTTTGACTTCTGTAGTATGGCAGAACTGGCCATGCTTGCCCGGCATCTCCTCATGTCAGAGGTTCTTGAAATCTGTGAGAATGTTCACAAACAGATGGAAGAGAAACAAATTACAGTGTACCAAAAGGGAGATATTCAAACAGTAGAGTCAACACAGAATTTAACAGAGCAAACTGCAGTTGAGATGCCTCCTGTGGACAGTGCTGAGCAACCTCTGCCAGTAGAGCTGACAGCCAGTGAAGTGACAGCAACTGTGAATGGAGCTCCTTCCTCTGTTGAGCCAGAGGAGAAAGCAAAATCCCACCCTGGCATCCCACCCCCAGGGCCTGTGGAGGCCTGTCCTGATGATCTTTCAAAGCCTGTGGAGCAGTCTGAAGCAATTGAAAATGGTGTCAAAATGCAGCTGGTAGAGAGCGTTTCAAATAGCTCCATGTCTGCCAGGCAGCCTGAGCCATCAGTTGTGGAAGCCATGGATACAGAAAGTCCGTTGCAAAAGGAGACAGATGCAAATGAAAATTGTAAAGTAAATGCAGAGACTATTTCTGGAGACTCCTCAGAAATGCTCAAGGAAAAGCATGGCAGACAAAGTAGAGAACAGAGCCTTTCTGCTTCACCACCGGAAAGCTTGGCTTCCAGTCAGGATGACACTTACAAGAGTAAGCTTCGGCAGCGGTCTGTTAGTGAAGGTGGATACATCAGATTGCATAAAGGAATCGAGAAGAAACTGCAGAACAGAAAGACAAATCCTAAATCTGCAATACAGCAGGTATTCTTCTGTTTAGGCCTGTTTGTGGTCGTTTGTTTTCAAATCAATTTGAAAAGACTGTTTCTCATTTGAAGCACTGTCTGGCAAATGTTTTAAGTGTTTTCTTTTTTGAGAAATCAACATTACTGCAAACTGAAGTAACTTAATATGTGACCATTGTTGGGGAGGAGTATCAAAATTGTTTCCAGATTGGAGATTTTTGGAATGCTTACTATTCTTAACCTACTTTGAATACCACCTTCATAGCTTTTCATGGTTGGACCAAAGGTGTATCTACTCCCTAAAGTTCTTAATGACCTGCAGGTTTATTTCTTAGGTGGCACATGTATATGTTAGTGATAGACAAATATGTAGATATATAGATCCATTACTGAAGTCAGACTTACATCTGTTAAGACTCACATCTCAGGTAGGTTTTAACACAGTCATAAATCATCACAGTAAATGCTTAGTAGCTGAATATATATATTTTTTCTTTTAATGAAACAGAGGTCTTATTCTGTCCCATTCAGGAGCCTTTCCTGTTTTGGTGTACATGGTTATGTGACATTGATCTCAGTGAGTGTTAGAGTTTTTTTGTTGGTGGTGGTTTTTGTGAGAGAGAATAGCCTAGAATCATAAAATGGTTTGGGTTGAAAAGGACCTTTAGTATCATCTAGTTCCACCCCTGTACTATAGGCAGGGACACCTCCCACTAAACCAGGTTGCTTAAAGTCCCATCCAGCATGGCCTTGAATACTTTCAGGAAGGGGGCATCCACAACCTCACTGGGCAACTTGTTTTGGTGTTTCACCACCCTCACAGTAAAGAATTTCTTCCTGATACCTAGTCTAAATCTACCCTCTTCCAGTTTAAAACCATGTTCCCTCATCCTGTTGCTACCTTCCCTTATGAAAAGTCCCTCCCCAGCTTTCCTGTAGGGCCCTTTCACGTACTGGAAGGCTGCTGTAAGTTCCCCCCAGAGTCTTCACTAGGCTGAAGAGCCCCAATTCTCCCAGCCTGTGTTGTAGGGGAGGTGCTCCTGTCTTCTGATCATTTCCATGGCCCTACTTTGTACATACTCTGACAACTCGGTGTCCTTCTTGTGCTGGGTGTCCCAGAACTGGATACAGAACTCCAGGTGGGGTCTCACAAGAACAGAGTAGAGAGGCAGTATCACCTCCTTTGAACTTCTCTTGATGCAGCCCAGGATACAGTTGGTTTTTCTGGGCTGCAAGCACACATTGCCGGCTCGTGTTGAGTCTCTCATCAACTGACACCCCCAAATCCTTCTCAAGCCATTTTCCACCCAATCTGTATCTTTGCTTGAGATTGCCCTGACCCAGGTGCAGGACCTTGCACTTTACCTTACTGAACTTCGTGAGGTTGGCATGGGCCCACTTCTCAAGCCTGTCCAGGTTCCTCTGGATGGCATTCCTTCCCTCTGGTGTATCAACTGCACCACTCAGCTTTGTGTTGTCTGCAAACTTGCCAAGGGTGCACTTGATCCCACTGTGCACATCGCCTACTAAGATGTTAAATCACACTGGTCCCAGTACTGATCCCTGAGGTACACCACTTGTTACCAGTCTCCAGTTGGATACTGAGCCATTGACTGCAACTCTTTAAGTGTGTCCATCCAGCCAATTCCTTACCCAGCGAGTCATCCATCCATCAAATCCATTTTTCTCCAGTTAGGTTATGAGGATGTCATGTGCGACAGTGCCAAACGCTTTGCACAAGTCCAGATAGATGATGTCAATTGCCCTTCCTTTATTCACTGATGATGTAAATCCATCATAAAAGGCCACTGAGTTAGTCAGGCATGACTTACCCTTGGTGAAGCCATGTTGGTTACCACCAATCACCTCATCTTTATTTTCCATGTGCCTTAGTAGGGCCTTCAGAAGGATCTGCTCCGTGATCTTGCAGGCGTGGAGGTGAGACGACTGGCCTGTATTTCTCTAAATCTTTTTTTTTTTTTTTTTCTTCTTGAAAATGGGGGTTATGTTTCCCCTTTTTCAGTCAGAACTGCCATGACCTTTCAAATATGATGGATAGCAGCTTAGCAACTTCATCTGTTGGTTCCCTCAGAACCTGTGGAAGGATCTCATCAGGTCCCATGGATTTGTGCACCTTTGGATTCTTTAGATGGTCTCGAACCTGATCTTCACTTACACAAGCAGATCTTTTCCAGTTCTTCCCTTTGCTTTCTGCAGCTTGGGTGAAATGGCTGGAGCCCTTGCTGGTGAAGACTGAGGTAAAGAAGTCTTTGAACACCTCAGCTTTCTCCATATCGCTCATGACCAGGTCTCCAGTTTCCTTCTAGAGAGGGCCCACATCTTCCCTGAGCTTCCTTTTATCACTGGTATATCTCGCATATAGAATTTTTCTTGTTCCTCATTCTGCCCATGGCTAGATTTAATTCTATCTGGGTTTTAGCTTTTCTAACCTGATCCCTGGACAAATTCTTTGCAGTCCTCCCAGCTAATTCATTCCTGCTTCCACTCCGTGTAGGCTTTCTTTTTGTGCTTAATTAAGTCCAGGAGCTTTTAGTTGATGCATGGAGGCCTTTTGGCATTCTTGCTTGCTTGCTTTTTTCTCAGGATGCACTGCTTCTGGGCTTGGAGGAGTTGGTCCTTAAATACTGACCAGCTTTCTTGTGCCCCTCTTCCCTCCAGGACTTTATCCCATGTCACCCTGCCAATCAGTTCCCTGAAGAGTTCAAAGTTTGCTCTCCTGAAGTCCAGAGTAGCTTGCTGCATATAATCTTTGTTGCTCTAAGGATGTTGAACTCCACCATTTTGTGGTCACTGCAGCTTATGCTGCCCTTGCGCTTAATGTTACTCACCAGCCCTTCCACGTTGGTGAGGACAAGGTCCAGCATAGCATCTTTTCTTGTGGGTTCTTGTAGTATCAGTTGGAAGAGGAAGTTATCAACACATTCCAGAAACCTCTTTGATGTCTGGTGCCTTGCTGTTTGTTCCTCCAACAGATATTGGGGTGGTTGAAGTCCCCCATGAGGACCATGTTTTGTGAATGTGAAGCTTCTCCTATCTATTTACAGAGGGCCTCATCCACTTTGGTCTTCCTCATTGGGTGGCCTGTAGCAGACCTTCGCTACAATGTCTCTTTCCCCTGCCTTCCCTTTAACCCTAACCCATAAACTCTGTCAGCTCCTTGTCTGTCCCTAAGTGGAGTTCCATGGACCCCAGCTGGTTGTTGATGTGGCAACACCCTTTCCCCTTCTCCCCTGCCTGTCTTTCATGAAGGGTTTATACCGAGCTATTACTACATTCCAGTCATAGGAGACATCCCACCGTATCTCAGTGATGCCAATGACATCATAGCCCTGTAGGCACACATGTGCCTGCATCTCTTCCTGCTTGTTCCTCGTGCTCCGTGCATTAGTGTACAGGCATTTGAGTTGGGCTCCCATTGAGGCTGATGTACCAATTGCAATTCCCTTAGCTTATATGAAATGGCAGCAGTGAGTAGTAGTCTGTGGGATGTATGATGTCTGGCAGCCTCTCCATCACACCCCTGATGAGTAAGCTTTGCTTTATTCGTTCCACTTCACTGCATGTTACAGAAAACTGATAATTTCCAGTGTTCTGTGAAGTTTTCCCATTGTAGATCTACCAGTCCCAGGCTCAGAGGTGTAATTTGTTACTGTTATCCTAGCAAATGGTAGCATTAGTCTCTATTAACAGGTTAAGAAGTTAAAGCCAAGGTACTGAAACAAAGATAGTCAAAATATATCAAGTGCTGTATTTGTGACTTTGGGGTTTTTTCTGTTTTTGGAGGGGCGTAATCTTGAAGGTAGTTTCAGGAGAACCTTTGCTTAACTTACTTGTCAGATTTCAAGTTCTTGTCCTTGACAGAGGAATGTTTTAAATAATTGTTCAAATTATTTAATTTGAGTCAAAAATAAGTTTCTGCTTTCAAAATCGATTTCATAGTGTTGCATTTTTGTCCCGTGCTTGTCTCATCTCCCCACGTGGTGCTGTATGTTATATGAGGATTAGGAAAGAGCCGCTCCTTCCTGAGGTTCCAATTTTGATACTGGAAGACTAACATGACAGAAATTGCAGCAAAAAATATTGCTGCCTTGAATTGCAATAATTGCAGTTGGCATGGAGATGTCAGGAATAAAGCATGAATTTTCGAAGCTCTTATTAATCATCTACCAATACTGCCTAACAAGAAAGTAGAATACCCTTAACTGGAAGTAACTGTGCTTAAATATTGTAAATTTATTTAAGTGTAAATTAAGCAAGACTGATGTTGTTGATGTTACAGTAACAAAGAAATAAGCTTTAGTGCTGACTTTGAGAGGAAGTATGAATTGTACTGTAATAAAGTTCATTCACAAGTTATGCTTTCCTGATGTAGGTTGCCATGAAGCTGGTTCAGAGAGGGAAAAAAATGAAACAGCCCAAAAGAGAGACCACGGAAAATAACGAAGTAGAAGCTCAGCACAAATGCACTGAGTGTGGAATGGTGTTCCAGCGACGCTATGCACTTATCATGCACACACTGAAGCATGAAAGGTCTAAAGACTACAAGTGCCCAGTAAGTTCTTTGTCCGTAACCTTGCTATTAAATTTCATTCACTAATAACATTAATAATTATTTTTCTTGTCTCTTTTAGTATGTGCTTTTATTTTCCTCATAGATTTTAGAGACAGATGGAGCCCTGATCTGAGTAGGTAAAATTCAGTGCAGCCACATGCACTTGCTCCCATGTCACATGATGCTGTTGTTCATAGTGCTGGGGTGGGTTTTCCTCCTTACCATAGCAGTACATCTGCAACTATGTTTAGATTAGCTTGCAAGCTATAGCTTTATTGGGAAGCTATCAGCACTTCTTTAGTTAGCTATAAAATTCAACATTTAAATAACCAGAGATAAAATGTCTATTGGAGTCAAGCTGTAGACCTACCTAATTTGACTACAATTCTTAAAATCCTTGCTCTAGCTTTTTTGAAATTACTTTTAAAGGCAAAGTAAAGTTGTAATGTTTTCTTTTTCAGTTGTGTAAAAAAGAATTCCAGTATGGTGCCTCCCTGCGAGCCCATCTTGTCCGACACACGCGCAAGACTGAGGTGAATGCTGCAGCTGATGGTGTAGAAGAGACAGGCGTGTCCTCAGTGAAAGGGAGAACTAAACGGGAGTTCATATGTGATATATGTGGGAGAACTCTGCCTAAGCTCTATTCTCTCAGGATACATATGCTCAAACATACTGGTGTAAAACCACACGCTTGCAAGGTAAAGAGAAAAATATTTTAATCTTGATCCTCTGTTCTAAAAAATAGATTAATCATAGAATGGCCTGGGTTGAAAAGGAGCACAATGATCATGTAGTTTCAACCCCCCTGCTATGTGCAGGGTCTCCAACCACCAGACCAGGCTGCCCAGAGCCACATCCAGCCTGGCCTTGAATGCCTCCAGGGATGGGGCATCCACAGCCTCCTTGGGCAACCTGTTCCAGTGTGTCACCACCCTCTGTGTGAAAAACTTCCTTCTAATATCTAACCTAAGCCTCCCCTGTCTCAGTTTAAAACCATTCCTCCTTGTCCTATCACTATCCACCCTCATAAACAGCTGTTCCCCCTCCTTTTTATGCGCTCCCTTCAAGTACTGGAAGGCCACAATGAGGTCTCCCTGGAGCCTTCCCTTTTCCAAGCTAAACAATCCCAGTTCCCTCAATCTTTCCTCATAGGAGAGGTGCTCCAGCCCTCTGATCATTACAGAACGGAGAAAATACTGTAAAATTCCTGATGATATTTCTTGTAGTCCAAAACTGAGAAGTAGAATTGAACTAGATATGGAATCTTGAAAATTAATGTTCTCAGTCTAGAATATGAATTTGCTTGAGCATTCCTGTTTTTAACAGACTTGTTTTGGTAAGTGCAAGATATCACAAGCTTGGTCATCCTAGTTACTAAGAAATCCAGCAGTTTTTTCTGTGTTTGAAGATAACAGCTTTTCAAAGCAGGTGTATTTTAAGTATTGAGATTTATTTGGTTTTGGATCTGGATTTCTTTTTAGGTTTGTGGAAAAACCTTTACATATAAGCATGGATTAAAAATGCACTTAGCTCTTCACGAAGTACAGAAACAGTTCAAGTGTGATTTGTGTGAGAAGTCCTTTGTCACAAAAAGAAGCCTTCAAGAACATATGAGCATTCATACTGGTAAGTGAGAAGGAAGAGGAGCCTTTTACTTTAGATGGCTTTTGTATGCTGGTGAATGCTAACATTGCTCTTCAGTGTAGAAGGTACTGTTAGAAATAATTAGTTTTTCCCCTAGGTCGGCCTGTTGACTTAGAGGTAAGCAGTCATTTTGCATTCCTTCTCTGGGCAGATTTCACTATAGCTTAAGGTTAATATGCAAATACTATATATGAGAACAAGGAGTCATGTTTAGTCTGTTCCTATGTTTTTGTTGTTTATGCCTATATTATATCAGTTCAACAAAGACAGACGAGGCTAGAATATTTCGGAGCACGTATGCTTTTGGTCTGTACTTTCAGAGTACAACTTGCTAAGTTAAATTTCTTCAGAATCCGTGTATGTTTTACAAGATTTTCTGTACTAATTAAACATTTGTAAAGAAAGAAGATATTATTTGTTGCTCTTCTAAATTAGTAAAAGATAGATATTTTTAGTCAATATGAGAAATATCTTCCAGTTCTTTTTCCTACTTTTAAATAGCTTACATCTTATATTGTTTTCCTCTTTCATGGGATATTATTTGTATGGTCTGCAACCTGTAGGTGTTCTCATCCCTTCAGATAAATTCCAGGAGAAGAAAATAATGCTCTCACAAAGCATTCCAGAGAGATGGAGGCTTGTCTTTGTAACATGCTTGGTTTTGTTTTTGTCAGGAGAATCCAAGCATCTTTGCACCATCTGTGGAAAATCTTTCCACAGGGCATCGGGACTCAGTAAACACATAAAGAAACACCAGCCAAAGCCTGAAGTTCGTGGATATCAGTGTACTCAGTAAGTTGTTCCGTGGTGGTGTTTTTTATTAAGATTAAAAGCAGTTCCTGTTTGAAACACAGCTGTTCGTTTGCCTGCAGTAGGACTTGTAAAGTGCTAAATAATAATAATAATTTAATAAGAAAAATTTTAAAAAAGGCTTTTGTTAATACATGCATTGGAGAGAGAAAATGTTTTTTAACTAGTCTCATGCAATTGTGTTGTAATGTTCTTGTATACACCATACAGTACGTTGAGCAAATGTTGTATGAGTATTGATGACACTACATTGGAATGCTAAAACCTTTACTTCTACAGGTGTGAAAAGAGTTTCTATGAAGCTAGAGATCTCCGTCAGCATATGAATAAGCATTTAGATGTGAAACCATTTCAGTGCCAGTTCTGTGGAAAATGTTACAGTTGGAAGAAAGATTGGTATTCTCATGTAAAGTCTCACTCTGTCACAGACCCTTATAGGTAAGAGGAAATGTATTTCACTGAAATATATGAGATTATACAGCCACACACCCCTAAATTAGTCAGAAGGAACTGTCTAGTCTGTGGTAAAAGTGCTAATTGTTTGTCCTCAATGAGGGCCTTGTGTTTTTGGGAATGGATGGATGAAATCAAATCAACTGATCAAACTGGTAATTTGCTGGCACAGTCCTGGGGCTAATACATAGGAAGTCATAAGAGGATAAATGTATTTAGTTTAGAAATGTTTTGTATGTGATCTTGCTGCTCTGGAGTGGTAAGTGGAAACTTTGTGGCTGTGAATAGGAGAAAATATGGCTTTCACATTTTTAATTATGGAATTACCTGTCATATGAAGCAGCATTCCTATTAAACTTTACCTACATTAATTAAAGTTAAATTTTTGTTCAAGCAGCGTAAGAGAAGCATAGGATAATGGTTCTGACAGATCTCCTATTTAACACGTTCTAGGTGTAATGTATGTGGTAAAGAATTTTATGAGAAGGCTTTGTACAGAAGACATGTGAAGAAAGCCACGCATGGGAAAAAAGGAAGAGCAAAACAAAACCTGGAACGAGTTTGTGAGCATTGTGGAAGAAAATTCACACTGCTCCGGGAGTATAGGAGACACATGAACAATCATCAAGGTATGTAGAAAGCAGGTAGTCAGGACATTCCCCAGCCCTAAAAATGTTGCAAAAAGATTATTGTGGGTTTTCATTGGATCTGTGATACAGGAGACACAGAAGTTCTTATAGATTGGCCCCTTAGTTTTAGACTTGTCCTAATTAGTTAAATTGCTTGCAGTGATTCCCAGAAGTGGCTGTTGGGGTCTTTCTAAAACTACGGTGGCATGGGGACAGTATCAATTTGTCTTTCTCAAGCTTTAATGGAAAAGGAATTTTCTATTTCTTTTAGAAATGATAAAAAGCAGTGTATCTGCCAAAGGTTTGTATGCAGTAGTTTGGAATGGGCACGCAGTTAACAAAATATTTCTAAGTCAAGAGAACTGTTGGCTTGAATTTAGAAAAAGAACTAGTGGAAATTGGTCACCTTTCTGATTTATTACAAGATTATAAAAACTTCACATCCCATGCAGTATTTCAATGTATGCAGAGTGAAAGAGGAAGAAAAAAGCTGTAGATGGCCTTAGAAGCTAACTAAAATAAATGCTGATTCGATGAGAGGTGTGTTTAGAAAGATTTACAAAAAAGAGGTGTGAGTGGGAAAATAAAGTGACGCTCTTTAAAGTGAAAAATCATTTCCAAAGAGCATCACAAAAAAAAAAGTACCTGCTTTAAATTAAGCAGCCTTTTTTGGTAGGAAAGAAACTGCAAAAAAGGGAATTTTAAAAAGGAATTTTTGGGAAAAAACACTAGTTTGTGAAGAGCACTTGGGGAAAGGAAAATCTTAATGTTTGGTTTTTGCACAATACTGCATTACCAAAGGGGTAAGCGAGATCCTTTTCTTGTATGGAAAAAATTGTGTTTCTATGATTTCTGTTCTGTTATACTGCTGTCCCCCCTGTCATTTTTCATTGTTTCAAAAGGGGCGAGTCTGCTTTGCTTTTTTTTTGGTTTGAGAACAGTTGAAAAACCATTTGAATGTCTAATTTGGGGGGTCGCCTGGGCTGATGCACGCCCCCCGAAGCGCCACGTGAGGACGCACACTGGAGAACGGCCGTATGTCTGTCCTTTTTGCAACGAAGCTTACATAGATCCGGGGACGCTAAAAAAACATATGACCAAGTTTCAAAGGGACTACGTACCCAAAAAAATAATGCTGTAAAAAGATACTCTTCAATTTCATCCCCCGGGAACGCGGGTGGAACACCCCCTCAGCATTTTAGCAGCAGACATGCAGGAACAAGAAACTGAGATTAGTTTTTGGGGTGAGGGGATCGAGACTTTGGTGGTGAGTGGAGACACTTTTTAGGCAATTAAAACATTTGCAACTACTGAACAATGTTTATCAGTCTCTACTTTTTCTGACCAAAGCATCATGGGGGTGGTAAATTATGTACTTGCACAGCAGCAAGGACAAAAAAAGGCTGAAGTTACTCAGGCTATGGAAACTGTAGAAGTAGAAGTAGCCCATGTTACAGAGACAGAGTGAGTAGAGCCTGTAAGAGAGAGCAAGGGGGGCCAAAGTCTTACCATATGGGGCAGAAAAACTCTAGCTGGATATCTGAGACTTGCAGCGACAAATTTTTTAAAATTGTTAAACCCCTTTACTGAATTTCTTGATATGAAATATTGCACGGGGGGCTACAGGGAAAAATTTTAAATTTTTCAGTTTAGGCTAATGCTTTGAAGGCAAAAATGTCTGTACTGGGCTGGTTTAAAAAAAAAAAAAAAAAAAAAAAAAATTGGGCTAATAATATTTTCTGGGTAAGTATCATGCTGTAAATTTAAAAACCCCTACAAAGAAGCTGCACAAAAACCTAGAAACATATAGCAATTGATAACTTTTGTTTAATGTGCAAAACATCAAGTTCGTGAGCAAATTCCCAGAGTTGGGTTCCATCACTTTCCCAAAACAAGGAAAAAATGAAATGCTTCAGCTGTGCTTTTTGTGTGACTTAAAGAAAATCACGGGCCTTTGTCTTTTGGCAGTTGTGAAAACTGAAATCAGTGAATCCCAATTTTTCAGAAGTTATTTATATTCCAAGTCATTGGGCAGCAGGTCCAAGGTTCAAAAAAAACCAAAAGGGCACCACTGCACTGATGTCAGAGGGTGTAAAACCCTGAGATGAGGAATACAAGTTCACTGGAAAACAGCCCATTTCAGAGGTATTACTCCACAATAAACTGCCTTTAATTTTTTAAGTGAGGAAATTAAACCTCATCCTCTTTTATGTTTAGGTGAATAATGTTAAGATGTGTAAAGGAAATGTTATTTTGTGTACCCCAAGCGGGTAAATTAGTGATGGATATATTTCTGCATTAAAAAAAAAACAGAAAGTTGTAAGTGAAAGGGATGTAATGGCACGTTTCTTTAAAAATGGGCATATGTTTTTACTGAAGGAGTCCTGCAACTTATGATCTGATTTGGTATCTTGCTGATGGGAGGAACTCTGACAATTCCCAAATGGGGGGGAAAACAATATCAGGGTAGAAAATTTTAAGTATCTCAGTATCCTGTAATAAATTGGTCAAAAGCTCTTCTGGAGACTGGTAATTTTTTTTTTGCTTCCCTAACAAATGCTTTGGCAAGCTAATTACCTAGTGTTAAAATATGTGGATTAAAAATTTTCCCCTTGTTTTTTAATTTTTAAAGCTTGCCTCACAGCAATGCTTGGCCCTAGTTAAAACCCCCGTGATTTAGTACTTTTTGCATCTCAAGGTTTGGGTTTTTTATTTTTTAAATTCTTTTTAAAAAACAAATGTGTTTAGTTGGGGGTGATGGGATGTATATGAAGAGTCAAGACTGCATTCTTTAAATTTGTCCCTCTAGCACTGTCAAATGTTTTCCAATTTTGACAGCAGCAGTGTTCTCATGGAAGCCCGGAACACTGTAAAATACCCCTGGTAAATGAAGTTGGATTTGTGTATCTTTGTATCCGTGAAAAAGATCCACTGAGGAGCACTGCAAAATCCAAAATAAAGTAACCACTTCACTTGAATTAGTATTTTTACCTTTTTTCACATTTAATTATGACCATCTGCTTTCGAAGCTACAGGGCACTGCTCTTTTTCTATTTTACAAGCATGAAGATTGGGGTTTTTTTCTTTTTTTTTTTTTTTTTTTTTTCCAAGGCAGGCCAAGTTCCTGGCTTGGATTTTGTTTAATCTATGGATTACCCCTTTAGAGGTGAAGGGCATCCTACAGAGAAGTAAGGTCATCATTTTTATTTCCTGCAGCCTTTACAAGTGAGGGGTTTGTTTTTTCTTTTTTTTTTTTTCTGGCTACCCAATTGAGTAAAATTAAGAGGAATACTTTGGGGAAAAAGTACTGCTAGCTATAACGCTTCAATTTTTGTATGGTAAAGGAATCTTGAGATAGCCATCCTGCTATAAATTATAAAGACATAAGTAAATTAACAGTTCCATTATGATGAGAAAAGAATAGACTGCTAGGTAATCTTTAAAACTTACTCCAGTGTTTGTATCTGATAAATAATTATGTATTAAGTGATGAAATTTCAAGGAAATACAGCTGTAAATAATGCTAGAACATTATTTGTATATTTAGTGTTTTCCTTACAAAGAATATTATTGGCACCTCAGTTTAATCTTTTAATCTTTGGTGCATTAATTTATTTGCCCAATATATGGTAAAAACAGAAATTTCAGAGCCTGTAGAAGTGCTTTAACTGATGTGATGGCCTGCCATTTAAAAAAAAAAAAAAAAAAAAAAAAAAAAAAAAAAAAGATGAAAAACCACCTGAAAAGTTGTTTCATAAGCAAAACTCAGCCAGGAATATCAAAGCTGAACATTGGGACATCCCTTTCCTGACGTACTGTGCCTTGCCTTTTCAGAATGGCATGAAGTTAGCAGGGGCTGTCGGTGCCTGTTTTGCTGTTCCTGTGTTTGTACAGTTGCCTTATGTTTTTCTTTAGATTTCTTAAGCTCTTAATTTAAGATTCTCCCACAGCCTATTTGAAGACTGCTAGTAATGCAGTTAATATTATTTAAGTTGATTTTTTTTTTTTAATAAAGCTCCTAAGATGTATCCATTTATATTCCTAGTAATAAATTCTTGTACATAAATTTAATCTGTAAACTATACTGTTTTTATTTAGTGTATGATGTATAAAGTTACGGTTTCTGTCATTAAATAAATCCAGTATTGTCAGAAATTATTAAGCAACCTTTTTTGTGGAAAATGTTTGAGTTATTTATTCCTTCTCTGTATTCTACCATCTACATTGGTTCCTTCAAAGTAATGCTTCCACAATGCAAAGAGCAAATAACACTTTGATAGAGCACGTTCCCAGCTACCAAACATTTTTCAGCATAGTCACCACCACTAGCTATGCATTTTCACCAGCAGTGAACAAGAGCCACACTAATGAAAATCTGCACCACCCATAGCTGCTATGACTGCATTGTTGTTAGGAAAACAGGATAATGTTGCCCATGTAGTCCATCTTTCATTGCCCTGAACAGATGGAAGTCAGAAGTGCCAAATCTGACCTATACATTGGATGTATAAGCAATTTGCTCCATGGTCTTCCAACTGCCACCTAGTATGGAAGCGTGGTGTTATTGTGTTGCAAGAGAATGGTGGTTGTCTTCTCTGACCTGACTGGAAATTTGAGCCCTGAGCTCGTTCAGCATTGATGGTTTGTTGTGGTTCCAGGAAATCCAGGACTGTCTCTTTCCTACCTCAAAAGACAATGAATGACTGTACTCACTGACTGCTGCATATTGAACTTCTTTGATGGGGAATTCACATGTTGCCACTCCACATTATTTTGAGTTTGACTTGTAGTGCTGATGCCATGTCTCATCACCTGTAATGAGGGGATCCAGGAAATGGTCATCTTCAGCTTTCTTTCTGTTCTTTCTGTACCTATGTGAGCATCTTTGGGACCTACCTGGCATGGACTTTGTGACATTTCAACATTGTGTCCAATGCACTGAAGCTGATATTCAGCTCCATGCACAGTTCCCTGGTTGTAATCTGCTCATTTGTGTGGAGATGACTGAAAATACTTTGTGGCATGACAGCTGGGTATGGCCATCCAGAACATGGCTCATCTTTCACACTGCTGTTGCCACTGCTGAAATGCACCACCCACTGCCTCACTGTGCTCACAGAATTACAGAATGGCCAGGGTTGGAAGGGACCTCAAGGATCATGAAGCTCCAACCCCCTGCCACATGCAGGGCCACCAACCTCCCCATTTAATACTAGACCAAACTGCCCAGGGCCCCATCCAATCTGGCCTTGAACACCTCCAGGCATGGGGCATCCACAGCCTCTCTGGGCAGCCTGTTCCAGCACCTCACCACTCTCTCTGTAAAGAATTTCTCCCTGACATCCAACCTAAATCTCCTCTTCCTCAACTTAAAACCATTTCCCCTTGTTCTGCAGTTATCAACCCTTTCGAAGTGTTGATTCCCCTCCTGTTTGTAGGCTCCCTTTAGATACCGAAAGGCTGCACATCCACTGTTTGGTTTCCATCAGTGTCCAACAAGTGTTGATAGATGTCCATGGGTGCATTTTCTCTGCATAGAAGAATTCAGTTTTGCTTCAAACGCACTCCCATGTCAGCAGTCATTCTGTCAGACCTCCCTCTGCTGCCATCTGTCACAGCAACATGAAAGAGAATATTGGTGGGAAGGTTCAACCCTTCTGCCTCTGACATTGTGGGCCAACATAACAACATAGGAGGCATTACTTTTGGAGCAGCCCTCATCTGTATACCTAGGAGGCTGTTCCATATGGTTCATTTAACACCTGTATTCAACTTTTGCTTAAGTTAAATCAATTTGTACAAGGATAGGAAAACCACTGCATTCCTAAATTAAGTGTTAGGACATGGACAGACTAGAGCACAACAAACACTGTATAAATGTATACTTTGGCTGTGTTTGTGTAACACTGCTACCCAGGAGGAAGCATCATGTGGCACTTATGTCTTTGCCCCTACTCTGGGTTGGGAAGCTCTCCAGCATCACATTCCTGGCTGAAGGACCTTAGTCATGCAGCTGCCTTCTCATTACTGCTAGCAACTTAAGGCAATGCTGGTGTTGCAGAAAGGCCAGCTTTGTTGTTGTTTTGTTCCTGGGGAGGTTGTTTTGTTGGGATTTGTCTGTTGGTTTTGTTTATCCTGCTCCCTAATGGAAACACTAGGACTTGGGCACATTAACACTTAGCATTTTAGCATATTAGCTAACTAACTCTTCTGCGAGCCCACACAGGAATCCAGGCTACATCAGAAGTACACGTATCAAAATCAGGATTTCAAAAGGCTGAGAACAGAAGGAATAACATGGCCTAACAATGAACAAATACTATTCAGTAAGGCTGCAACTACAGATGTAAAAATTAAAAACCACAAGTGATGTGTGGATAACTTTCCCTGCCCTTTCATTTGTGCCAGAATCACATTACTCCTGGCTGTTAAATGAAGAGCTGTGCATACCTAAAGCATTGGAACTGTGTACCTACTTAGCAGGCTAACCATTTGGTTATGTCACAAGTCTACTGTGACTATGAAGCTCACTCATCAGCTATGAGACTTGCCAGAAAGCTCAGCAACATATGAAAAATATATCTCTGTAAGAGGACCTTGTCTTATAAATGGTAGCATCAGCATTAACTTATTCTGTACCACTAAGTTCAGCAGCCCAGGCTAGTGCTAAACAAGCACTTAAGATATGCTTTATTTTTTTCTTACCTAAGATATGCTAGCTTCATTATTAGTCTTCACACTATACTGCTCTATTTTGTGTCTGCAACACTGGAGTGTAGTTTTGTTTATGTATGAACATGAAAAGCTACCAGATTTTTGCACAAAAGCAAAGGTTGAATTACCATTTTATAACCACCTACCAAGCATCAGCCAATACTTTAAACATAATGATTACAAATTATGGAAAACTAGGGGGAAAAAAAAAAAAAGAGAACTGTATTTTTATTATGACTTGCATTGCCTTAGATTAATATATTCGTATTTCAAGGAAAGTATTCACATAGGCTTGTGACTTGAAGTTTCAGCAGAATTCTCACTAAAGAACCACAAACATTTGATCTGTGCATTTGTTTCACTATGAAATCCAAGCAAGGAACCAAATTTAAGAAAGAGGTCAAAGATGAGCAAAGGTTTTTAAGATCTCACTGTACTCAACTTCATCAGATAGTTTATATTCTAGTTGCTAGCTGTGGCAGTCACTGCCACTCTTACCTACCCTGAAGGGAAGCTGGCATATATCTATTTATACTGCAGAAGGAATGCAAGCTAGATTTTAAAGGTTTACTTTGTACCTATATCTCCTGCTCGAGCTCCTATCACTCTTAGAAATGGAAATCCACAGACATTTAGTAAGTTTTACACAAGGTTAAAATGTAACAGCTCACGCTTCTAATTTTATAGTTATCCATGCCTCTACTCAGAGGCAATGGCTCCAACTTATTTAACAAGTAGCTTTCCAAAGTAAACACAGTGTAATTTTTAGGATGCAAATATGTATCTGTTAGGCAGTAAAAGTTTCTGGGCTTCCTCACAATGAAAGCTTTGACAAGACCACTCAGTACACAGAACTCAGCACAGCCCTGTCAGTTCTGACAAGGAGGTGCTCTAGGAATCACGAGCCTAGCAGAAATGAAATGCAACAGGCCTGAATACAACTGTGGCAACTGCCAGGGTGAGGATGCCATGACATAACATCTGCTTTTGCCAAAGTTGTCTGAGGTAATCTACTACAAGGAAGTAAACCCACAAAATTAAAAGAGCATCGTCTGTTACCTTACAGACAGGCAGCTTGATACTTCCTTCTGCTTGATTAAATATAGATTCTGAGAATCTGGACAGTACACTTCTTACATTTTCAAAGGAATGAAATCAGGAGTGAGAGGCTACACCAGCAATGCTTGAAACCGCTACAAGTAGCTGCCTACATTCATTATCTTTTGTATAATTAGTGTTAAATGAGCTTGGATACACCAACAACCCTGCCACAAAGCAGGTTCAAATGCAGTCCAGGCATGGAAAAGGTTACCGGA
The DNA here is from genome assembly GCF_905368555.1 of Meleagris gallopavo. Classification (NCBI taxonomy): domain Eukaryota; kingdom Metazoa; phylum Chordata; class Aves; order Galliformes; family Phasianidae; genus Meleagris; species Meleagris gallopavo. The sequence continues at coordinate 83,932,592 of NC_139404.1, read as the reverse complement.
TAATTACTTCTGCCTTCACCTTATGTCTTAAATGTTTTACAAGCTTCTCAGGTGCTAAGTAAAGTTTTACTGCTAAGCAAGCATAAGCCTTCTGATTAAAAGCGTAAGTTGTGTGTATAACACATTTCAACTACTGATAGTCAGACACATCTCCCTATAAGGCAGCTGAAGTCTCTGCAAATGCCCTTGAAGAACTTAAGGCAGCTAAATCAGGTAGTTCACAATTAATTTTAGAACTCTTTAATATTCTTACCAAAAAACAAACAGAATCCCTGAAATACATAGCTTTCCCCTTTATTACTACTATATTCAGACAATGAATATTGCAGAGGAAGCCCAGAACTCCAAGTGAAGTTCCAGCTAACATTCTCCTCAACCATACTTCTCAGATCAGTTCTTCCTTGCATCAGACAACAGACACCTTTGTAACTACCAGATCAAGCTTGTCAGACATTCAGTCTCAAGTGGATTTAGGTAATCCTGGTTAGATTTTCTTCCACGCAGCACTGAGAAGGAACTTGAACTTCAAGTGAGACAGGATTTCTGCTTACCTTCAATTCAGATCTAGAAGTTATTGCAGTCTCTCACAAAGAATGGAATTACATTTACTGACCACGAAAGTAAATCAGACAAATATAAAACTGTAATCTGACTTCCACGAAAGCTACATCCTAGCAAGTGTGCTGCTCTGCCTACAAGTACCAGGAAACTGTTGAAATCAATACCTGCTTCAGCCAAAGAGGTGGAAGACGTGGTTGACAGCAGGGTTAATTAAGAAAGAATAGTCTTACTCCAAGTCCCCTTTTGCTTTCTCCTAAGACAAGAGACCAAGAATGTATCCAGTAATTGCTAAGAAGCAAGATAAAACAGCCACTCACTAATAATACCTACTATCTTCAAGGATTTCTTTGGACAAATACAACCATATGTAGTAAGTGAAATGCAAATGCTTCATTTTGCCTTGCCAAGCTCCATAGCGCCCAGGTTGGGTTATCTGTTGCTGTTTTGTTTGTTTCTTTGTTTTAAATAAACAAAAGATATATGCTATGGAAAAAAAAAATAATGTATACTTTTTTATGTTACGTTTATAACAAGGCTTTTAAAGAAAATAGTTACAGGTATTCAACTGCATCAGACTTCAAAAGAAAAAAGATTACACATACAATACAAAAATACAAAAAATATTTTTTTAGAACATACAAACTCAAAAGTCTAAGTGGTCAGAGCTTTCCTAAAATAAAATAAAAAAATACAACTGAAGATGCACTTTCCTTTCTTCACTTGCAGGTTTAAATTTAACATGAAGAGAAGCTTTAGAGAGAGGATAAAAGCAATTAATATACCGAACTCTACGATCAGTTCCAGGTTAAAATGAAAGTGGTTGTTGATGCTATCAGGTATTGGAGTCTGGAAAGAACCTTAAGTTTTTTGAAGTTTTTTTGTTGTTGCAGCTGTTACTTTGTCATTTTTCCAAATTACTGCAAAAGGCAGACATACAGGAAGAGGATGAGTTTTATTTCTAGTTGATACTACACGTATTAGGACTGCAAAAGCAGGATTTTTTGAAACCAGATAGCATCCAGTGAAGACACAGGCATCAAGGCATTTTGTTTTACATGGCAAGACAGGGAAAGTGCATCTTAAGATTTTTCATACTTAAGCAGTGAGTTATTGATTTTTGGTGTGGCTTTTATTCCTTCTAGGCATAGTAAAGAAAACTATTTCAACCAAACGGGAAGCTTAACGTACATTATCTTGTCCTTTTGGTGGTGGCCTTTGTGTATCACTCATTGCTGCATTTAATATTAGTCTCTATTTAATTCACAAGGAAATGCTAACAAGCACTACTGAAGGCTAATGACTTAAGAGGAGCACATTGAAAATACTGATTTATCCTTGTAGTGAATATTCTTTACAGACTGTATCTAATATACAGACAAGGCCCATTTCCTCGGTGTGAAACAGGCCACAGAATGTTACACATCCTACATGAAGTTTTAAACAAAATTAGAGCTAAGTTACCAGAGCCACTCAGAGCAACATAATTTCTAGTTTGCAAAGACTTAACAAAAAGTTAACTGCGGGGAAAAAAAATAAATCCAGGTTCTTAATGTTTCCTGTTTAAGTTCTTATTCAAATTAATAGTCCAGTAACACTTCTAGCACAAGACAATGCTCACTCTTTAGCAGTATTCCCAGGAGCCAACTGTTTCTCCTGTTAGGAAGAGGGAGCCAGAAATAAGAATGCAAGAGCACTCTACGTTAACCTGATTAAAGAGACAGTAACCTTTTTCCTTCACCTTAATTAATCACTGACAAAAAAAAAAAAAAAAAAAAATCTTAAAAAGGTACCACTCCAATTTCTTTATTATCTGTAACCTTTTGAAACTAATCACATGGAACTACAAAATTAGCAAATGCCTTGAGATCTGTATACAAAACATAAATTACCTCTAATTTCAAACTCAGTTATTAGTGTACCACTCAAAATCTTAAAAAAGTGGCTCCAAAGATAGTCTTACACCATTCTTAAAAAAGGAGACTGTTCCTTTAATGTTACACCCTCCCCTCCCCCCAGACACCCAAATCTCAATCCACATTGTTTAGTTATTCTCTTGGTCATGGATATTTCCAAGATGAGATTTTATATTTCGCTCCCATAGCTTCTGGTTGTCGGAAAACCCATGCTTTCCTTTATTGAAGGAATTTGGTCCTGCTGAGGTTGGTGTATCCCTGTGAAAAGCAAAACAGCATCAGTTGAGAAAGTCACTTTAACGACAGTAATTTCTGCAACAGGGCACTGAAAAAAATCAATTTCAAGTCCAACCTGCTGCCAGGAACTACCACACATTTCTTTATTTCAGTTATGTCAGGAGTCCTAACTACTAGCAACTGTCGGTTGGCAAAATAAACTCATCTGTCTGTGGTACGTCAAGATGAGATGGGGCAGCAGAGGGAGTGGAAATGGCAGTAACTGCTGCTAACTGTGAAGAATTTGTAGTACAGGCAAAGAAGCTGAGGATCCAAATCAACTGTTGGAGAAGAAAATTCACTGAGAAGCATACTGCATTAACAGTAAGTCAAGTCAGGGATCTCACTTTAAAAGCAATCTATAATGATGAACATCTTCAAAATATATATGCTCAAGATTAATCTCTCACTTAAGTAAAGCCTTCCCTCTGTTTAACAGTGACTCTAATGTGCCACAAATCTGTGTCAAGCAAAAGAGCCATATATGTTTATTTTAAAAGTAAACCAGCTATTTGGTTTGGTTTTTTTTTTTTTTTTTTGTCTCTCCAGAAGACCATCTTCATCTTTCTCTTGCATGAGTTTAAAAATCCAAGCAGTCTACATACCTCAGGTCAATGTGTAAAATGGGGAACTACCAAGATATAAGACTGAGCAGCAAACAAAAACTTGCAGTTTGAACTCTTGACTACTAATCTCCAAGAAGAAAACTAGTTTTTATGTGACAGAGAATAAATTTCTTCCTCAGGAAGAAGGCAGCAATTAGATCCAACATATAAATGTACGTATACTACTCTTAAACTACAATAGAAACATACGATCTATATTAACTGTGCTTGTTTCTGAAGAAAAACTTTTTGGACCTATTCCATCTTTCTGTATTGTAAGCCATCTGCAAGACTTGACTTGAGCTTGATATTCTTCCACGCTTACCCTTCTTCAAACCACAGTTCACAGCTGACCTACCTTCCAATGTTCTTCATACGCATCTTAGCTTCTGGAGGCATTTCCTCTGGTTCACTCTACAGCGGAAAAAGGTGTTCAGAGTGTGGCTGGCCACTATCTTACGAACACTTCAATGCTAAACTATGGAATGCAGCCCGACAGGAAAGCAATGTGATTTAGAAAAAATAAAAATAAAAACAATTTCTCTGATCATCTCTGTGCAAGAAGGAGCAGAAACATGACAATGAAATACTTAAGAAACCAAAAAGAGCACAACTTCTCTTTGCCTCTCCTTTATAAAGCCCAGAGAAAGCAACCAGTAATTCAAATGATGTATATTTTGTTTTCAAGGAGAAGTTATCAGTATATTTAACAATCTCTTGAACCAGTAGAGTACTACAGAATTGTACATACTTAAATGGAAAATAAGGAGTTGCCACTAAGCTGAAAATCCCCGTCACTTATATTAAAAAAAATAAATTAAATGACTTGCTATCTCCTTCTAACTCTAATCTGCACCAATGGGACTCTTAAGTTGTGTCAATCACCGGCTTATTACTCACATCTTCATCTTCATTGAAAGCAGCTGCTACAGAAAGGGTTTTTGGAGCAAGGGTTGGAACGGGCTCTTTAGGCTTCTGAAAGAGACCAAATACACGAGTAAAGTAAATCTACTAACTCAAAAAAAAAGAAAAAAAAAAAGAAAAAAAAGAAAAAGAAAGTTACCCTTTGCATTTTAAATAACACGGTAAAACAAAGTCAAACATTTTCACCGAAGCTGAAGGGGCAATGAGGAGGAAAAGTATTTTATTTTTAATCAAAACAGATGAAATTTCTCTCTAATGAAAAGGAAAATGGCTGCTCATCTGTGCAAAAAACTCTCCGAAAAGCTGGTTGAGCCTTCTCAGACTACAGATCCCCACAAGTAAATCTCAACTTACTTGCACTCTGCAGGGACACACAGCCACTGGTGCATGACATGAACAATTAGATCAGAACCCAAATAAGTGGTTGTATTAAGAATTTTACTACGCTATCCTTTTCATTATTCTTTTGGAGTATCGTTACTCATTAATGCCAAGAAATTGAGTACATTTATTTTCTTGCTTTTTCACAGATTAACAGCCTTCTGGCTTAAAACAATCTGAACCTTTTTATCCAGGATCACTCACGCTTGAAGGCCTGAACAGTATAAACGTCCTCTGAAAAAGTACTTTTTAGACTTCTGGTAAATAACCTCCACTATTTCAAGCACATCAAGCTATTGAACTCATGATTGCCACATGTAGTAGAGTTACTTCTGATGTCTTCTCTGCAAGACCACTAAGGAAGTGCTGAATCATCAGTAACAGCTTGCTTCAACAGCACTTTTATCTAAATCAATTATACGCAGTGCTTCATCCATCATCACTTTATTGGTTATCATTTTGTATACATTCATATTTTGGAAGCTGATACTGCAGAATAATCCTTAGGCCACTGCCTACAGCTTATCCAATATCCTATATTATATAAATATTGTGTCATCTCTTAAAAGCATCGGCTCCAGAGGAATGGGTAGCATAGTAAGAAAAAAGGAAAAAAACTAAACTAAAAGGAAACAGGCTGAGCTACAGCACTGTCAAAAATGGTACAATATCAATCACTCACTAAACTCAGTGAGCCAGAAATCCTGAGATAAATTTACTGCCACTGGAAATAGCTTCCTACATGAGAAATCTGAGTTTGCTAGTTGCTCAGAAGGCAGATCTGCCAATTTTTCAGTCTGATCTGACCTAATTGTGTTTATACCCTGGAATGCTGCCAGCCCACGTCTCCTTCCCATGTGAAAATAACAGACCACTCTTTTCATCTTCTGCAGATCTGCACAATCCTGGCACTGCAGGTGCAAGTCTTTCATGATTGCAATCTGAACTTAATCCAGACAAGGATCTATAACCTATCCATCACAGTGAAATGTATAAGGGAAGTATAAATGAACCATTTAATACAGGGGGAGCATCTGGCTTCTCCTTGCTTGAGCTAGTACAGGTCTACTTTGTAGTAAGGAGAAGCATCAGGTTCACTTCAGAACAAGCACAAAGTATCCTTCACTGTTTATCACAGAGCATAAGAATTCTTCGAGACCTGTGCAATGAGGTCTCATCTCTTGCATATTATTTCAATTTTCCAAATAAATCCTTCAAAAAAGTTACAAAACATGCAGCAGCAAATGAATCACACTGACCTTGCAAGTAACGAGCTGAGTTATGAAAAACAAACTACATTTCCCCATGCAAAAAACAAGATCTTCAGAATGGAAGACTTACTAGGCCACTTCAGAGAGCATTTGCTTTCATGAAGCTTTAAGCATCCCATGCAATGAAGCTCCCAGCTCTCATTTCAAAGTGACTTGAACAGATTAATGAGTCTGCTCATTTCCCTCAGGAAATTATTCCAGACTATCAAATTTCATTACAAAATTATTGTGCTTATTCAGAGATCTATAGTTAATTTCCACCAGGTTTTATGCTTCCTAAGACAACTGACCTGGTATTAATCACCTTGAAGTACTTACATATGCATGACTAGGTGGCTCTCAACACTTTCTTAATCTTCATCCAAGTCACCCACATTTCATTCAAGATTTGCCTTCTGCAAGGAAGCCTCCCTACAGTACGTCCCCTTTTCCTTAAAATTAAAAGCCCGCAGACAACTTACATTTGCTGCTAGTTTGATGGATATTGCAGATGCCTTCTTTGATGTCTGACTGCCTATGGAAAATCCAAACTTGGACATTTTGGCAGGGGCAGGCTTTGTGGTGAAGTCTTCAGCTTCTTCATTAGCTGCCCGTTTCTCTGCGCTGCGACTCGAACTTTCCCCTCCATTACTGGAAGAAACAGTCTTAGTTTTCACAGGTTTTTCTGCCTCTTCTTCAGGTCCTGGTGAAGTCGAAACAACTTACCAAGATGAGCTATTTTTACTGAGCAGACTGATGGGAGCAGCAACCTCAAAAAGCATTATACTTTGAGTGCAATAGGTTAGGTGTTTTAAGTGACAGCAGTTGTCACCAACGTACATTTAGTGGACAGCAAAACACAAAGAGCAGAAGAAATCACAAGCACTCCACTATTAATACAGAACTTCTCATGTACGAGCCAGGAAAAGAATCTTGAAGCACAATCTATTTATTTAGTATGGAAGTCAAAGTTCACGTAGTAAATTAAGTGCAGATGACTAAATCTCTTTAGGGTTTAAGTTGCAATAGATAAAGTTTCACAAACTAGAATCCCAATTCCAAACCTAGAGCAGATGACCTAAGTTAAAATTAATTCTACTAAACTTTTATAACAACATGTCCATGCCAGTCTCTTGGCCTGTCTGGCACAACTCTAAGACCAGGGAAATGACTACAGTCAGGCCGGCTGTCTCAGTCATGTTTCAAGTCACTGCTTGTCCGCATCTCATCTGTAATAAATTTGCCAAGCTCTGCTTGAGGAAGGAATCGGCACTGAAAAAACATATATATAGATTTCATCTTTTCTATTTTTGCATAAAATCATAGAAGAACACAGTAGTTGCACAGTGGTCTACAGAAGAAGAAGGACTTGAATCACATTTTCATTTCCTACAGACACGGTTGCCTCAGCTACGCCAAGGGACAAAGGTGCCCTTGGAACACTCATAGTGAACATAGCAAACACTTCAACGAAAATACATTTCTCTGCTGCTGCAATAAGCAAATCACTGCAGTAGCAGATGGAAAAAAAAAAAAAAAAAAAGCATGCATTAGAAAAAGGACAGGTAAGTGCTCATACTATCAGTCTAAGAAAAACTAACAGTGGTTTCTCATTGTATCAAGTTGAGAAGAAGACTCTCCACAAACAGCAAATTCAGAGCATGAGGGAAGAAAAGTTCTTGGTATTGCCCTCTAGCAACAAAAAGCAGAAATAAAGCACAGCAATGGGGGAGAAGCTAGTCTGAACTGGGGGTCACAAGACTGTAACTCTGGGATAAAAAAAAGAAAAAAAGAAAAAAGCAAAGAGAGTCAGGAGAAAGGAAAATTAAGGACGTGAAGAAATGTTGAAGAGAAAAATGAAAGACATACGCTCCAATTTGGCAGGTTTGTTGGGTTGGGTTTTGGTAGTGGTAGTTATTTGTTTAGTTTTTAATTGCCTTAATTTTCACAGCCGCTCAATATTGAAAATTTTCAGGCATCCATTCAGTACAGTTACTACCTATCCACCATCTCTATATTGCTATTTCCTAAATCAGAAGTGTTGTCTCAGTAACAGAACATATAGACTTTCTACCCTAATGTTCGAGATAGTGAGAGACAGGAACAAAATTGATTTCTCATTCATCATTGGGAAAATGGTAGATGACAAATTTCTTTCTTACACAGATGTAAAAAATTCTAACTTCACTCTATTCAAAAATAGCACTAGTCTGCATCACTGGAAATCTGACTCAAATTGTAAGCACGAAAGCAACAAAGAGAAACAGGCACCATTTTCACTAGTGACCTTGGGTACTGGTTGCTGTCTTAGAACAGCTTTCAAACAGCACTCTCCAGGGCTATGAGAAGCTGTTTACAGCTTTTTCATGAAACAGAATATTCAATTACTAATCTAACTTAGGTATATCGTAGCTTGTAAAGTGATGTGAGGGCAGGGAGAAGATTCAGTGGCCCAAAAAGCTTTGGAACGATTGATCTAGAAGCCTGCCTCAAAGGCAACCACAACATCCCAGACTTCAGGTCACACTGGACCATTCCAGGCTTCTAAGCTCACGCTGGCTTGAAGCTAAATCAAATTATGATACCCTACAGCTTACTAATTTGACTGCAAATTCTAGAACATTGCTAAACAAAACATGAAGCCTGAGACCATCTAGAGTTGGCTGTACCAACTCCCACACACATTTTCTCACCCTTCTCCAGGAAATGTTAAATAGCCTCCCTCTCAAAATTAGATCCTACTGCCATTGCTTTTGCCAGGCTCTATTTAGGACAAACTGCAGATTGCTGAAATAAATGGTTTCCTTACAAAAACTTGCTTGATGAAGGTGCTACAAATGGCTCAAGACAACTGGGGGGACTAACTGCTGTACTACTCTATTTCCAGAGGAAACAGAAACGAAGATGCAGATCATTCCTGAAGTAGGTCTCTGTTATTTCCTCAGCCAATGCAGACATATTTTTAAACAATTTTTACTATTTCCTAGGGATTTCTAAATGGTTCTATTTCACCTATCACAAGCACCATTGCTATTTGGAAATCTACTATGACCAGCGCTTTTTTCATGGATCACAGTAACAATACTGTCTCTGGTGACAGCAACAGGATCCAAGTGATCAGCATGGAGCTGTGTCAGGGGAGGGGCAGCTGGGGGTTAGGGACAGGTTCTGCACCAGAGGGCGGTGGGCATGGAATGGGCTGCCCAGGGCTGTGGGCAACCCAAGTTGCTGGGTTCAAGAATCTTTTGGACAGTGCTCTCAGACACAGGCTTTGAATGTTAGTTGGTTCTGTGTGAACCAAGAGTTGGACTTGATGATCCTTGTGGGTCCTTTCCAACTCAGGATACTCTATAATTCTATGATAAGAAGCCACACTGCTTTACATGGGAGTTTTCCTCACAAGCATCAACAAGCTGTGTGTGCACATGGACATCTTTTCACTGTCTTGGTGCTAGAAGTGACAAGAGCAACAATGCTGGGTGCAGAGCATTTGGGGCTATCTTGCCCCAGGAGTGGGACCAAATTTCAACTGCGTTAAGTTCGAGAAGGAAAACATTGATTTTGGCAAAACAGAAGGCTCTAAATTGCTTTAAAAAGTCATTGGGGAATAACAGCCACCATTAGGGACAATGTAACATAACTCATTAAGATCACATTCCAGCACACTAGAGAAGTAGGTGGTACAGTACGGACACTGGACAGAGTAATACTGGCCAGTTATAATACTGCACACACAAAATGAGAAATAAAATAATAATAATAATAATTAAAAAAAAAAAAAAAACAGAACATGAAAAAGTCCAGGAACCACCACTCATACTTTGGTGATCAGACATAAGATTCATTCTTAATACTATCTTATTTGGTTTACAAGACAAATTAAATCTTCCAATAGATCTAAGAAATACCTTCTGTTTCTAGCGATATTTAATTCAAAACCAGGGAAGGGAAGCTTTAGCAAGTCACCGTTTTCCCAATTTTAAGTCATAGGAAAAAGAAAGCAGGTAAGAAGGAAAGACACATGATTAAACATTCCAGGAGAACAGATGATAAGCAGTACATGAGGAGACAGAAATATCTAAATAATACGAAACTAAATAATAAACTTGTAGATTGCTGCCAAGCAAAAAAACAAAAACAAAAACAAACAAACAAACAAAAACCCTCGTGATGCTTAAGATGGCACACAGGGATATTCACTGCATCACTACTCCCCAGGTGCTACAGTTGTTAAAGCCAATGTTGGGGTGTTTCAATGGCAACCGTGAAATCCCTCTCGATACACGGCAGAATTATTCCGTGTATTTTTTCATTAAAATAAAGAAATAAGAGAACGCCTTAACGCGGCCAGGGCGAATTCGTCGGCTACAAGCGCTGCCGTGAGGCCGAGGCGGCCCCAGGCGCCGTGCCCAGTCCGCGGCTTCCCCTTCCGCGCAGCCCCTCAGGCCCGGTCAGGCCCGGGCCGCCCCCTCCCCAGGGCCGGGCACACGGCGCAGCGCGGCCCGGCCCAGGCCGGCCTGTCCGCCCCGGGGGCGGCACTCCCCGCGCCCCCCACCCCCGGGGGCATCCCCCGGTCCCCACAGCGCGCCCCACGGGCCCGCGGCGAGAGGCGCTGCACGTTCACCTCCTGCGGGCGGCGGCCGCCTCGCCTTCTCCCCCTCCGCTCTGCCGTCCGCCATTTTCCCCCGCCTCCGCCTCCCGCGCAGCGCATGCGCGCCGCGACGCCGCGGGCCCACCGCCTCCCGCTCCTCCCACGGCCATGGAGAAGGCGCAGCGGGTTGTACCGGAAGCGGAAACCGCGCGGGGAGGGCGGGAAGAACTCCTAGCGGCGCCTGTGTGGTGCACTTCCGGCGGGCCAGAGCCGGCGCGAGCTGAGTAACGCCCTGCGGACTGCGCCAAAGTCATCCAGCCTCCCTCCATCCCTCCCAGCCGTTTCCTCACGAGAAAAAAAAAAAATAAAAAATCAGAGGGCCCCGTTCTTTGGTTTCCCGGATACAAACCACTACATGCGATCGGTAATTTGAAGCACCAGTGTATGCAACTGATGAAATCAAGACACTTTAATTGCCTATGAACGAATCCAGATGCTTCTTGCGTTCATACGGTGCCCATTGTCACCCTGCAGTCTGACCACTGGCTGCTGCAGACTGATCCATGTACACTCAGCTGTCATAAAAAATAAAAGGCACTCTGCACTTCTTTAAGTACTCTCTGAGATGACCTTATCATCTCAGAACTTCCAGCAGTCTGGGAAATGTGCAGTACACAGACTGAAAACACAGTCATTAGCAGGGAAAAGCCACTCAAAAGAGCGCGAGGTATTTTTTGGCAGGCTCAGGAAACTCTGGGCTATTCCTTCCTAACTGTGAATTCCTTTGTCACAGAACACTCAGAAACAAACCATGCAACTTCCACAACTCCCCAAACTCACGTTAAAAGAGCAGAGAAGCATTGGCACAGGCTGCCCAGGGAGGTGTTGGAGTCACCATCTCTACAGGCGTTCCAGAACTGCGTGGATATAGCACTGAGGAACATGATTAGTGGGCATGGTGGGGATGGGTTGATGGTTGGATTAGATGATCTTAGTGGTCTTTTCCAGCATTAACAATTTTATGATTCCATGTCAAATGTCAATTTGACAAGGAAAAGTGTCCTCTTTTTGGTCTCGCCTAATCTTTTAGAATAAGGCTGTGGATTGCCTCCACTTGCAAACCCATAGCACTGAGGTATTCCTTGGAGAACAAACTTCATATTTTGTAAGAATCACCCTTAGCCCATTATGACTCAAGTGAACAGATTCATACACATTGTAATCTAATTTCTATTGCATAATTTCAAAAGTGCACAAGTAAATTCAAACAGACCCAATAACACGGTCATTAAAAAAGAAGTACTCTTAACAAAAGTCTTTTTGAAGTAGTCTAATAAATTTTAGTGACAAATAGTAATTACAGAATACAATCCCGGAAGTCTCAGGAAACTGGCACATTTAGGGTTATAGCTTGCCCGTGAAATAATTTTCTTCTCCGTCACTCTATTTTTGTGTTAGCCTCTTGGAGTAGTTGTTTGCAAATCGTTTTTGTAATTCTTCTGGTCTCTTTCCAAGTTTAAGCATGTTGACCAAGTTTAAGGTTTTTTTCAGTTCATGCATAGGCTTGTTTACAAAGCCACAGTACTTCCTTTTTGGAACAAATTCCAGAGCCTTCTTCCAATCTCCAGTATCTTTCAAGGTTAATAAAATATGCATCATCTGATCCAGCGTGAGATTTTTAGCACCACAATTCCAAAGCAAGTATTTCTCCAATGGAAGGGCTGCAGTCTCTAGCCCCAGTCGTTTTGCCTGTGCTAAAGAGACTCCTGTTCTTATATTCTTATCAACCAGAGACCCGACAATGTAGATTTTGTCATGATCAAAAGTTTTCATTACTTTGGGAGAATCAGCAGTCAGATAGATAAGCTTATCCTTTGGAAAGATGTCTGTGTAGCACTGGTCTGTCACAGTGATAAGCAGCTTGTCCCATGCTCCTCTATAATGTTTGATAAATTCCTTATGATACAGACTATCATCTTTGAAATTACAGAAGTGAATGTGGAATGGATCTACAGATCTTCGGTTACAACCTTCACTTAATACTATTTGTCTCACTGCATTTGCTACTTCTCTGACAGACATATACTTTTCGTAAGACATATCAAACACCAGAGGCTGGCCAAAGATCATAGACTGAGCAACTCTCCAGTTGTATGCTTTATCCATAGAGCTGCTCCACAAACAAACAGATGGATTCTTCTTGGGCTCTTCAGTTTCTGAAGCTCTCTCTTGTGTTTCCAGCCTCTTTTCCCTTTTCTCATCCATCTTTCTTTTGTTACTTTTCTTGTACAGTTCTTTAAGATGCAAAAATTTTAAATACTTCTTTTTGGCTGATTTGGAAGGACATTCCATAAAAGCTTTTAGCTGTTCTTCACTGATTTTTTCAGGAACTGGTCTACCAACTAGCCTCCACAACTCCAAAGTCTCACGTGCAGCAGCCAAAGCGGAGAGCTCCTTAGGCTCAGAGACTGTCTCACTGCCATCCTGCAAACCAGACTTCATAACTTCCTTCCACGCATCTAAATCTACTTTTTCTGAGGAACTGCGTGAATTGTCCTCTTTCAGGCAAGGTGACAGAATCAAAGTTCTACTCAGTGGAAACAAATCCCGTTTCATCCCATGTTGTATTGAAAATGAGAAGGCAGAGCATCTTACAATTTTTTTCAGAAGCATATTAGCAACCTGCATACTTGAACGTGTGCTGTGTTCAAACAATTCTCTGCAAAAAAAGCACAAGAGGGGGAAAAACTTGTCAGAAGTCATGAAGAAAACACAGATGTTCGTCCTTATTACTGCTGACAGACAAGTTACTTCCTGAGGAATACTAGGAATTTCTGCTTCCACTATTGCTTTTCTACTGTACTTAAAAACAATATATATGGCACTGTTGCAAACAGATGTGTTTAGCTCTACTGCTTAAAACAGCTGTATCTAATGCAATTCAAAACGCAGTCAGTTTCTCAGTAGTGTTCATTTTCATTTTGTCTGCCATTTGACAAATAGGACCTTTGCAACAAAAGCAAGCAAAATGCTGCATGGAGACTGAAAATAACTTAAAACCACATCCAGATACCTACCTAATTTCTTTTCTATTTTAGTACCTGTTTTAATTCTTCTATATGTTCCCATATAGTAGGACACTGAGCTACTACAACTACCACTGCTATAGTTTTGCAAAACCAACAGTACTGCCAAGGAAGGAACGCTTATATCCCTTACGGCCCTCATTCCAGGCTTCCTTAGCAGCACAAGCACTCAGCCCTTCACTGTAAGAAAGATGCTGAGGCTATGGAGAGCATCCAAAGAAAGGCAATGAAGCTGCTGGAGGGTCTGAAGCACAAATGTTATGAGGAACAGCTGAGGGAACTGGGATTGCAGACCTTACTGCTTCCTACGGCTACCTGAAAGGAGGTAGAAGCGAGGTGGGAGTTGGCCTCTTCTCCCATATGACAGGAATAGGATGAAAGGGAACGGCCTCAAGTTGCACCAGGGGAGGTTCAGGTTAGATATTAGGAAAAGTTTTCTCTCAGGAGTGGTGAGGCATTGGCACAGGCTGCCCAGGGAGGCAGTGGAGTCACTGTCCCTGGAGGAGTTCAAGAGTCGTGTGGATGTGGCACTGAGGAATACAGTGGGCATATGGTAGTGATGGGCTGATGGTTCGACTAAGATGATCTCAGTGGTCTTTTCCATCCTTAACAATTGTATGATTTCTGAGGCTGCACTATGAACCAAACCCAAACCGATCTTAAGGCCAACTGCTTGGGAGAGGGGGAATGCTAATTATTAACCCTACTAAAGGAGATTACATACCTGATTTGTTAGACACCTGCAAAGAGATGGAAACGGAACAATAAAAATCTAAGATAACAGACGACCATCTTTTTTCTTGCTGCCAAGTTGTCTGTGAAGCTCACATTACTACATAAAGCTAAGGTCATAAAACACACAATCTCATAAACTTCACATACTGGTTTTTTAAATGTAAGAGGTTCGCAGAAGAATAGAAATATACCTTAGAACGATTAGTATTTTCCTTGTCTTATACAAACCCTTAAGCAGGGGCAGCGCGAGACATGGGGTGAGCAAAGACGCAGCCCCTCGGCAAAAGGCAGCACTACACGCTCCCACTCCCAGCAGGAAATCACAGCAATAACAACCAGCAGCCCTCACCGAAGCGAGGCGGGCTTAGCGTACCGCTCCCAGCTCGCACCCCGCCGGTGCACGGCCCGGAGGCGGCAGGGCTCTGTCAGTATCCGTAGGGAGCGGAGTGGGCACCCCGAGCTCCCACGGCAAGGAGGCTTACTTCTCGCCCCGTCCCTCAGTGGCCCACACCTGCCCGCACTGCGGCTCGTCCGCGCGATCTCCACCCGACTGCTCCTCTGAATCGCGGGCGAGCGCGGTTAATAGTTCCCGCACACCACGCCGATCCTCTCCGCCATCTCCTGCGCGTTGGGAAGGCGGGAGCGCCGCTCAGCGCGTGCGCGGGGAGGAGTCAGTCCGTTCGCTTTCTTGCCCGGGCCCGCTGGGCGATCTCGGCGTTCTGCGGGTTCTGAACAGACGTTCCGACGATCATCATCCCACCACAGCGGTCGGAGCCCCAGGGCTATATCTCCGCGCGTTTGGGCTCCCGGCGGGGCGGGCTGGCTCGCTGATTTCATCCTTCATCCTTCGTCCTTTTTTTTTTTTTTTTTTTTTTTTTTTTTTTTTTTTCTTGCTGTGATCGTCAAGAGGGGGTCGGTGGAGGCTGCGCTCTGTCAGGATGAGTTTCCTGCTGCCCAAGCTGAGCTGTAAGAAGGAGGTGGATCAGGCCATAAAAAGCGTGGCAGAGAAGGTTTTGGTCCTCCGGTTCGGAAGAGATAACGATGCTGTCTGTCTGCAGCTCGATGATATTGTAAGAGCTTTTTTTTTTTTTCTTTTTCCTTTTTTTTTTTTTTTTTTTTCCTCCCCCAATATAAGTGAACGCTCCAGATATGCCTGTTGTTCACAGGGCAGTGCCATAGGTTGTGTTTGGGTGATAGAGTGCCTGATAAAGATGGTGGTAGTGTTTGCAGCTGACATTTAAAAGTAATACAAAATGTTACCCTCGACAGTTTGACACTTAAGCATGCAGACTGCTATGTGTGTTAAAGTGCTAGAGGTAGATGGGACATTCCAGCCTTGCTTAAACTGATAGGATGTAATGGAGATGGACTTCGTAAAGCTTGATGCCTTTTTTCCACTACTGCCTCAATCCATTTTCCCCGTCATTCTTGTCAGCTTGCCAAGACAGCTCATGACCTAAGTAAGATGGCAGTCATCTACTTGGTGGATGTGAACAAGGTTCCTGTGTACACCCAGTATTTTGACATCAGCTATATTCCATCCACTGTATTCTTCTTCAATGGACAGCACATGAAGGTCGATTATGGGTATGTCATCCCACCTGACATTGTCTGTTACATTTTTAGTAATTTAACAGTCTCTATGTTACCTTGTCTAAAGCAGATAATGCTTGAAAACTGTGTTGCTGTTGATAGAATCTGCATTGATAACTATGTAAGAAGGCAGAAGTACATAGCATTACAAAGTAGTTTGAAACACTTTGACATAATAAGTAGGTACCAGCTGTGAAATATGCTTACCTCTGCAAAACAGAGTATGATTAAAACCTTAGACACAACACAGCACCTTCTTGGACTTTGGATATCAAGTCATAGTTTATTCCTGACTTGGTTATGTCATCACTGATGTGGTTCTTTCAGAATCATCAAGTCAAAATCCTTAATTTCATTATACAACTTTTCTTGTCCGTGTTTTTGTTTTGAATGTTTTGATGTTACAATACTACTTTTATTTTATGCTTATCTTTAGGTCTCCAGATCACACCAAATTTGTAGGAAGCTTCAAAACGAAGCAAGACTTCATAGATCTGATTGAAGTGATTTACCGTGGTGCCATGCGCGGAAAGCTTATTGTGAGAAGTCCTATTGATCCCAGTAACATTCCTAAATATGACCTTCTTTACCAAGGAATTTAGTGGGCTGACCTGAGTTAAAGAATTATGGGATTGGCAGATATTCTAGAGATGTTTTTTCTCTGAGCATTTTTATCCACTGCTGATGCCGTGGGACACTTTGAGCATTTATGGTGAAGGATCATATTGGTCTGTTTCTGAAGACAGACGTTCTGTCACTTAGTACTTCTGTCACAAATAAAGCTACTTGTTAACATCTAGAATTCATGTAAGTGACTGTTCTTTGAGTTGCATGCTGACCAGCAGCTGTAGAACAGATCTGCTGCTTGTATGCATAATGATGGTGTCAGCACAATGTTAATAAGTGAACTAAACAGTAGTGTACTCTATTAAATGCCTATTCAATACTACTTTCATTCAAATATGATATTAGCCAAGCTGTATTTAAAAAGCTGCAGTTGTTACTGAAAGTACTTACCTTGCTGTGCCTTTCCAATAGAATTATATATTTCTATCCATTACTACATAATGGTATGAAAGCTTTTTCAGACAGCATCAGAAATTACTAAAATCAGAAATAGATGAACATAATAATAATAACATAAAGGGAATTTGATACTGTTTTTTGTACCTAGTCTTACTGTTCAGCAATTATTTTTTTCTTAATAAGATGGGATCTGAAGATGTAGGGCAAGGTACAGTCACCCTTCAAAGCTCTTTTGCGGACATCGGCTGCTTTTAATTCCCACACAATTACACTGGGAATTCAGAATAGCAGTTTATTTTACGTATGCTTTAAAGACTATTTGGCCTTTTCCTTTAATAAATTGCAAGCCATTCGTATGGACACTTAAACTGTTTCCCACTTCTAAAAAAATAAAACAGCTGAGAGGGAACAGCTACATCATTCTCTCGTATCAGTTTGATAACTGTAGGTTGCTAGCATATTTTATAACCCCAGCAAGTCACTCTGTGTAGCCTCACTGATTTAGTTGGATTTAAAATTGCAAATTTGCAATACTTTGTGTATTCCAGAATTGTCCTTTTATGCACTTAAGAAATTAGAGTTTTGTCGATCGTTTAGTCCAACTACAAGGCTGCTACCACAGAAAATCCAATTAAAAAGATTATACAGACAAGCATTGATATACATTAACATCTTTATTTTGTGCAGCTTTAAATTTCACAGCTTGCTGAAGGGATATGACTAAAGCTTTCAAGAAGGCATTTTCTTTCCTCATGGTTAACTTCTATTTTTGTGTTTCTCAAAAACAAGTGTCTTCAAACTTAAAACTGTAAGTCTCTCCATAGTGAAGGATCTTAGCTGCAGGGATGGTTATGAAAAGAAGAGATTACTATCAATCCCAAGTCAGTATACCTTTGTTTACCAACTTTTGCTGCTTCGGGTTGCAATAGGTGAACGTGTAAAGGCTGTGGTGGTCTTGGCTTTCAGGGTGCTGTTCAGGTACTTAAAGACAGAATGCAAGCAGTAGGAAGGTGCTAAGCTATACTTTTCAGTTCCAGCAGAGACGGTTGGACAATTCACTTTGACAAGGGAGCCTACAGCTTTACCTAAAGGCTTATTGTTTGATACCCATTCACAGCAGTGTTTCTGTATCCACCATTGTATCTGTGGATCATTTCTAACCTGATGCTGTATATTGTGCATAGAATCGATGAATGCCACAGAAAACACTTTATTCATCACTTCCCATTTTCTCTGCACGAGCAGATCAATGAACACCAAACCACCATAGCCGTGGGCAATGAAAGCCACATTCTTGGCTGCACTTTTAGAAATGAAATGATCCCATACATACATGGTATGCTCCTCAGGGCTACTGGTGCACCGCTTGGGGATCCACTGGCAGGAATGCATACAAGTCACTGATTCTACTCTGGTAGAATAGCTTAGCTTCTCCCTTTCAGTCTTCAAGTCAATGAGATTGTCATTGGGATTCAGTACAATCACTCCCCCGTGGCTTTGAAGGGCCATTTTGATGAACGGTATTTGTGTTCCATGGTACAGGCCCTCACTGATGATTGTCTTTTGCCCCCACTGGCCAGCACGAAAAACTCCATGGTCCTGAAGAAGGACAATTATGCTAGAAGAACTTGTTAGTGCTTTCTCACTCATAAAAAAGAAACTTCTTGGTTCATCCTCCGCAGCATCAGAAGGAATATAAACTTTTTGCAGCGTGCAGACTCTTTCCAGGAGCTCATAAACATACTGGGTAATCATACGTCCTAAAACTTCATAGCGTTCATGATTCTTCTCGTGGCTGTTTTTGTAGTAATTGAAAACAAAGGATTCATTTGTATCCAGATGCCTCAGTTCCCCTTTTTCATTAAAATCATACTTCAGTTCCTCTTGATAACCTGAACCCTCTAGTAGTGTCCTCAAGCTTAGTTCATGTCCTGTTTGTAACCACTGCAAATTAAGAAAACTACGTCAATGTAATAATAGACCACCATACAACAGTTATATAAAGCGTGCTGTATTGTAATCAATATTTACATGTGGTTACACACAAAGCATTCATTGCTTTTGGTGGGCTATAGTAAACCTGCTCAAAAAGCCAGATTCCTTTTGCAACAGCAGTACATTGATACTAACTCTTCCTTTGTAAGCACTTGCAATGTGGAAATTATAGAATAAATGACAGAATTAACTAGTGTGATCTGGGAATAATAAGAAGGGAGTCCATGCCTCAGTTTTCCCACAAGGTTACTACAGCTGAAAATGGAGACCATCATATGATTTTTCAAATCGTGTGACCAGTTGACAACAATTATGCTAGGAACAACGTGCCCATTTTCCTTTTAAGTAAAGTGTAGAGAAAGCATTCTACAACAAACAGAAAAAGGTAAGTGCAGTTTCCTCAAGACTATCATGCTATCCAACAATTCTGTCTCTTTCTTCTCATTCCTAAAAAAACTGAGGCTGCAGTTTTCCAGCACATTATGAATAGCAAGTTAGTACCAACTAGTAGTAGCAAGGAATAAGTATTGATGAACAGCACTTTAGAACATAAACTAGCTTGGAGGACAGATTTTGTACCTGCAATGCCAAGTATAAAATTAAAAATCAGCAGTCACTATTTTAGATACAGTTGCATAATGTATTTCTTTCTTTTTTGTAAGTCTATATCCTAAATCAGTTTTGACTGCTTCTTGTGCTACATTTCTATATACAAACACAGTATTCAAGGGTTTCTATTCTATCTTTACAACCACTATTTTGATTTTTAAAAAAATTACTGTTGGGGAGAAAAAGACAGATAACAAATACACCCTTTCCCCTTCCTTCTCTTTCTTTTTTCTGCTCATACTGAAAGATAAGGAATGGGTGGTTGAGTCACTGTCCCTGGAGGTGTTCAAGAAACACTTACATGCAGTACTGAGGGACATGGTGTAACGGTAAATGTTTGTGGTAGATGGATGTTCTGACTGGGTGATTTTGGACATCTTTTCCAGCCTTGGTGATTGTGTGATTTTAACATATTTCACCTGTAAACTTAGCATTTGCACATCACTTAGCACGTTATAAACATCACTGAAGTATAAATCACATAAGCATTACTCTTTAGGAGATTTGCCATTTAACAATTTATTCTAATAAGACCCAACATTACCTACCATATGTTCCCCTGTAAAGTCTGCCATCATCACAGATGAAAATCTTTCTGACTCTGGGACCGTAGGCAATTTCTCTGTGTGAAGAAAATGAGTTCCACATTAGTTCAGGTTCCATTACTTTATGTATATTAGTCTTAAATATATCTAGGAAATATATCATTTGCTACCAGCTAAGGTCTCTAGTGTTTCAATCTAACATCTTGTGTTTGTATTTTACACCTGAACAGAAGTTAAAGCTAAGTTTCTTTTGCATGTAACAATCGTTAAAACAGGTTTTGTAGAGCTTCCTACTACTTGATATAAAGATATTACATTAATAAGCAGAGAAAACAGTTGGTATTACTTCAGAAAACCACACATCAAACTTACAGTTCTAAAGCCACCTTAGGAAGAAGAAAAAGATCTTTCGTCTTTTTATGAAAGGATTTCCAAGGCCACCAGCTGGAAACCATTGCATCAGCTGAGCTTGTTACTTTGCTACATGCTGAGCTGGAGCCAGCCTACTCAGCTGCAGAAGTTTTTAGGTTTCAGCAAAAAGGTGTGGCCAGCAGGGAGAGGGAGGTGATTATCCCCCTCTACTTGGCTCTTGTGAGGCCCCATCTGGAGTACTGTATCCTGGCCTGGGGTCCCCAGCACAAGGATATGAAGCTCTTAGAGAGGGTCCAGAGGAGGGCCATTAAGATGATCAAAGGGCTGAAGAACCTCTCCAATGAGGAAAGGTTGAGGGAACTGAGCTTGTTTAGCTTGGAGAAGGCCCTGGGGAGACCTCATTGTGGCCTTCTAGTACTTGAAGGAGAGCGTATAAACAGTAGGTGGAATGGCTGTTTTATGAGGGTGGATAGTGATAGGATAAGGGGGAATGGTCTTAAATTGAGTCAAGGGAGGTTTAGGTTAGATACCAGGAGGAAGTTTTCCACGCAGAGGGTGGTGACACACTGGAACAGGTTGCCCAAGGAGGCTGTGGATGCCCCATCCCTGGAGGCATTCAAGGCCAGGCTGGATGTGGCTCTGGGCAGCCTGGTCTGGTGGTTGGAGACCCTGCACATAGCAGGGGGGTTGAAACTACATGATCATTGTGTTCCTTTTCAACCCAGGCCATTCTATGGTATGGAGCTGTGGAAGTTCTGGCAATATATATGCAATACATGGGGGTGGGGCAGTGCAAATTGAGGTGTAATTAAACTATGAATCCACCTTCAGGATTCTGACTGAAATGAAGGTGAAAGTCTCAGTAGTAAAATGGGGTCGACGAGGTGCAATATAAGCTTCATTTCGTTTGGTTAGAAATTACTGAAGAACAACCGAACAACAAGAAGGCGTTTTCCGTAGCGCTCCCTCAGAGATCACAATTTCCCCTCCTTTAGCACTAGCTTCCTTCAGCCCCGCTGTTCGTCCGGCTCATCAATTCGCCAGACGCGAGCTGGCCGCCACTCAGAGTCACGCCCGCTTTCCCCTCTAGGTCCCCGACGGGCTGAGGGAGAAAATTAAAGCCGAGTGCTGCCGAGGGCGGAGCCTCGCTGCGGGCGGGCAGGCCTGCGAGGGGCCGCCTGCGAGGTTGGCGCTGGGGCAGCCGTTGTTGAGCAGGTGGGGCCGGTTCCCCCGGTTGGGGCGGGGCTCTACCCGGAAGTAACCGGCGGAGTTGCGCAGGAGGCGGTGGCGGGGCCTTAGCGAACGGCAGCAGTGGTAGCAATAAACAACAACAACGGCGGCGGCGGCATTAGCGGTTGGTGCTGGGGAGGGGCTGCAGCGTGCGCTTGGCGTTGCTCTGTAGGCGGGGCTCCGGGAACCCTTTAACTGCTAAGGGGTTGGGTGGGTGTTCGGAGGGGATATAACGGAACCCGGTCAGCCGCAGCGCCGGTGGTCGAGTGGGTGTTTGCGTTACTTCCCCGTTAAACGATCGCGAAACCGCGAGGGAGGACGGCGGAGCGGCCGGCGCCTGGCGGCAGTGTTGCTGCTCTTTGTGAGTGGCCGCAGGCCACTCTTCAGCCCCGCAGGCGGCCGGCCGGGAGCTGTCGGTACGGCGTTGGGCTAGGCGATGGCCGGGTCCTCTTATGTAGCCTACACATACTGCTCTTGTCCAACTTAGGGCTGAAAAATTGCTGACCGAAACAAAACTACCCAGGCTTAAATGGTGAGCTAGGCTTCTTGAGTTATGCATGAGGTTTGAAGGGTTTATGACCTCTCTGCGTCTCATGTAGAGTATGTGTGAACAGAAGAAATGGCTTGGAACGCTTGTGGTTCTGAAGCTCTGCTCTTCCAGTGAGGAAGAACTTTATCTGTTAACAGATTGAATTATATTACTTTATTATTATATATATATATATAAGCGTTACAGTGTTACAAATGTCTTTCTGTGGTGCTTTTTACAATCAAAGATTTGCTTACACTCTAGCAAGCAGGAAACATAATTCTATACATGCTTCAGGGTAAATACCTTCCTTCAAGACAAGTTCTGATGAAAACTTTGTTAACGAGTCCATACACACACACTGATAATGCAGAGCCCTGCTGAAGCAGCTGTCTCTTGCCATTGTGGCTATCTGTGAGCTTTTGTTGTGCTAACTGCCTGAAAAAGGGTGTTTTTGTTTTTTTTTGCTTACCGTCTACTGCTGCAATCTTAATTCCTTCCAAATAAATGAAATGTAAATTGCTAAGCTTATTTTGTATGTGTATGTGTATAATTATATATTTTTCTTTTCTAGTGGAAAAAGTCATGGAAGGAAGACCATCACCTTCAAGTCGTGTCAGTGTAAGTCTTTTACAATTTATAAAAAGTAGCTTTCAGGATGTGGGTATCCTGAGATGCTCTGGCTGTACTTATGTAACCAGTCACTCTGCAGGGGTCCTGTTTTCACTTTATTGGAACAGCTTTCTTGAGAACTAGCTTAAGCTAGCAGCAGTCAGTAGTAATGTATGCTGCTGAACATGTTGATACAATATAGGGTTAATGTTTAACATAAACCGAACTTCTCAAGGCCATATTAAGACTTAAGCAACACTTAAATATTAATAATAATACTCAAGTCAATGAGCTGTGTAACTGATTAATCTTTGGTTATCTACTGAGATGTGTGTAAGAATCCATATGCTAGTGTCATTTTTCTTAAAATATCCATGTTAGCTGTAGTTTCTAGCAATGGAGGCATAAGTGAAAACAAACTATAGGCACAGCAGCTGATTTCATCCAGGTAAGGTCTGTCTGGTGTTTTAGAAATAAGCACATTGTTCATATACATTCTCTGACTTTTGCTTCTGTGGGTGGCAGATAAATGCTACTGATTTAGATGCAGAATCTACAAAGTGCATATATGTGTTGATTCATTTGCTTTCTGTTAAGGGAAAGCTGAGGCAGTTTGCATACATTGCACTTAAAGTAAATTCAGACTTCTGTTGGTTACCTCTTTACTCTCTGTTTGTCCTGTATGTTAATTGCAGCTATTGCTAACCGACATCTTAATGAGTACTAAACGTTTTGAGGATGTGGTGCACTGAGGTGGAAATTTTGCTGATGAATAAATCTTACACTTTTTGTCCCTCTGTTGGATCATCTGTTTCTGTTCTTTGAGTCTGACCTTATCTTTTCTCAATGTTACGTTATTACAGAAGTTGTCTGAAGCTCTGTAACACAAAACACATATTTAAATTTTATACAGTTTTTTGCTGTCGGGAATCTTATAGCCTGCTGCTTTCCTTCCTGATGGATTCTATATTGGTTTTTTTTTTTCCTAAAGGAAATTGATACCTCACCATTAATACACATGAGAGAAACATCCTGACCAATTAAAGTTTATAGGCCATTTCTCCATACAACAAAATACCTCTTATTGCAGACGTTCTTAATAAAAAATTGGAGATACTTCTATTAAAAGCGTTGCCTATGTGTGCCTATATTATTACCTTTATGATTTGATGATCTTGTAGATCCTTTCCAACCTTGTGATTCTATGATCTGATATTGTATTTGGCACTACTGTTTGAACATCAAAAGGAGCTTGAGGTACTGTATAGAAATTCAGACCTGATAATTCACTTAAAAAAATAATTCAAAGAAGGATAGAGAAGAATAAAAGCGATCATGATTTAAGTTGAAAAATGGAAGGATTATCTCATTGGCAATGCAGTATGCTTCAGTTATGATCTGAAAGACTGCATACAGGGCTAATGAATGAAGCTTCTGTGTTAACTAAGTTGCTGGCCTCACGCTTTTCTAGAATACTGACTTGTAATTTCATCTTGCAAAGTAGGATATCAGATAGCTTGCAAATAAAGTTTGCAATGCACTTTGCAGTAGCTGTCATGTAGAGTAGCTTTTGGTTTTTTTGAGGGGGCTGATGTATTTAATTAACTGAAAGATCAGCACCACATTCCATATCTAATGCGTTTGAATCTAGTCCTGTTTGCAGCCTGTGATTTTGCACATGAAGGTGTCCAGTGAAATGTCTAGGTTTCCACTTTTATGTTTAGTTGAGTTTGTTTAATGTGTTTAATCAACTTGAGAGTGACTTACCTCTCTTCTTCTTCTTCTTATTCCTTGTATTGGCAAATTGCTGAGAATTATTGATAGCCCAGAGAGGCAGTGAATGCCCCATCCCTGGAGACATTGAAGGTCAGGATGGAAGGGCCCTAAGCAACCTGATCTAGCTGTACATGTCCCTGTTCATTGCAGGGCTGTTGGACTAGATGACCTTCAAAAGTCCTTTCCAACTCAAACAACTGTATGATTCTTTATTTTCAATACTTAATTTTGATGAGGTTGGTAATGACAACAGGCAATACTATTTTGAGGACATTGGAGAATGCTATTGCTAAATAATCATATTAAAACATTAGTAATATGAGAGGATAAATGATGTTCTTTATTTATTTTCTGAGAGCAAACATAGCATAATTCAGCTGTTTTGTTTTCTCTTGATTGCTCTTCAAGCTGTGATGCGAAGATCAAATTAGAGCGTTAGCAGGTTAGAGGGAACCAAGAAAATGGAGTAACATTAGATTGGTTTTGTTCTCACCTTTTGGGCACATATTTGAGATTGTTTTGAAATTAATGAAGTAAGATTAGTTTTTTTTCTTGGTGTTCATCGGTTAAAACCAGCTCCTGTTAGAATGACAGTGATTTATGATGAAACATCAATGAGAATACTTCTAAGTTAAAGTAACAGGTCAGTGCTTTGCTTGCAACTTTGTTATTTTACCTGATGATTATAAAATCTTTGTATCTGGCAGTATGTCAGCTCCTAGCACCAGTGGATAATTTAGTTTTATCATGTGTGTAACATCCTCTATTTTCAGTTTCGTATACCAAAGAAGAAACCAAACAACAAGTCAGAGGATGTTCAAGTTCAGTCCCCTTTGGCAAGGCTCCCAGGCTCTCAGCATTGGGACTACCCTTTAAGAGAGGTAAAGAGAAGTTCTTGCAGTGTAAAGTGCATAGGAGAGTTGTATGGGTTTTTTTGTTCTGCTCTTTTAAGTACCAAGTGCTGCCTTGTACCTATGTGATCAGTACCTGACCCATGTTTCCTGGGAAGGTCAAGCGTGTAGATCTGAAACATGTCTGCAAGAATTAGAGCTACAGCAAGGGATATCTGCTGTATCACCAACCTAAATCATTAAAAAGCAGAGTTGGTTCTTAGATGTGGTTTGACAGGTTTCCATAGTAATCTCAGGTCCTGAAGTTAACTTTTAACTCAAGAATTTAAAGGCAAGTATGTTTATGTGCAATTTTTCTTTAGTTCATTGTTTTTTGATTCCTGGACTTGTAGGTAATATTCAGGTTGCTTATCCAGATTGTTCTCACAATGCTATGGAAGTAGCTTTTACATTGAATTTTGGTCATTATTTTGTATCTAAGAGCTGAAACTCTTAGGAATAGATGAAATACAGCATGGCTTCATAGAATAATAATAATAGAATAACTCATTTTAGTACTAAGAATAAGAAATAATACATGTTCTTAAACAGAATTAGCATAAATGATCATCTTGATCATCTTAGTCATGTATAGAAGCAAGTGTTTAGGGAATTTCCAACAGATTTGTATGCTAAATATTTTTAAAATGCCAAATCTTGGAAATTATAATAGTATTTTACTGCTTCAGTGCAGCTTTAAGTTTATTGCCAATTTTGTTGCTTTCAGAACCACAGGACTGGTCAAACAGGCTCCTCTACAGAGAAGGCTAGTGAGGGAAATTAGGGAATCTTCTGACTTACAAGAGTGCTGACAGTGTGACCCATTTCTTATGGTAGGCCTGGACATTTGATTACTGTGCAATATAGACTTGCTGTATTATGTTCTATACTAGTAAAACAAGTAGAACATCCAGTTGTATTCCTACTTTGAAGCAGGAAGCAATGCAACCTTCAGTCACAAGCAGCAGCCTCTTTTGCTGAGCCAGCTAACGTGTAGAACTGTCTTTCTCTCTGCTTCCATAAAAGCAGTGATTGGACTAGATGTATTGAAGAACCGCTTCTTACTTGAATATTGTCTTACTTTCCATTTCTTGTTTTTCTTACCTGTCTATATATAACAGATTTTTCCCTGCAGTTGAGGCCTTTTTAAACATTGCCTGTTCTTCATACTTTCTTGCAAAAGAGATAATTCTTAAGGTGTGGACATGAATCTTTCAGGTGGCCTTTCACAGCACACTTACACAGCATTGTAAATATCTTTATGTGATTTCAGACTGACTGGCATCACTTTCAAGCCTCAGTTAGGTTTTAATGTGAGGTGAGAGTAGAAGGTAGTGACAGGAGATAGATTTCTGGAATTGCAGAAACAGCTGTATGTTTTGGTGGGGCTTTTGTTTATTTAAATGGAAAAACGTAATTGCATTCTATAAGGTAAGAGAACTGAAAAGGAAAAAGGAATTACTGGCTTTGTGAGTTTTGCCATACTATGCCAGTGTGAAGCCTTCAGATTCCTGTTGTTTCTCAGAATTGTGCATTTTTTGAATGGAATATTGCTTGATTAACTTCATGGAGTTAAATAATAAGATATCTAACATAACTGTGGTTATCTGGAGCAGACCTAATATTTAAGTCTTCATTTGGGACAGTGCTACCTTAAATACAAAAGTAGTTGAATTGTGCTGTATTATTTTAGATGAAAAATGAAGCAAGTTCCGATAAGCCCAGTACTACACAGATGCTTTATAGTAAACAAATCCATATGTTACGAAATTATTATTATCATTATATTCTTTGTGTCTCTGCTCTGTCTGATCAATTGCACTATTTCAATGCCTGGCCTTGTTCCATTTTTCTTATGTAATGTCCAATGTGACACTGAAGTGTGTTGGAGTGTTCCACTTTTGTTTGTTTTATTTCAGTGGCGATTAAGTGCCAGCAACAGAGAGACTTCTACAAAAGGAAGAAGGCAAAGGGACTGTGATAGATGCAGCTCTAATGATGAAGAACCAATTGGGTACGAAGTCATCTCAAAATTATTCTGTTTGTATGTTCTGCAATTAATAACATTTATTGAATATAGGTAGCTTTGGTCTTTAGTTAATTGGGTCATGTGAAAGGTTTTCAAAATTTTGACCGATCTTCAGACGCTTGTGTGTCAGTGATTTATTGATGCTGAATTATGAAACAACCATGTTTTTTTTTTGTCTGCTTAAATACAAGGCTGCAAAATCAGAATGAAAATGCAATATTGGCTGGAGAAATTATTCCATGGAATCTTGAAAGGTGTTTGTTACTTTTTGTAAACTATCATTTTAGCCCTAGGTATTTTAAGGTTTAAGGTTTCCAGATTGTCTTTGGTATGTCATTCTCTGCTCTGCAGCCCACATTCATTATGGAGACTTCATCAACTGTTAAAACAAACAAACAAAAAAACCCAACAGGTATAATGGTAAGTAGGGAAAGGCTGTTATTAAAAACAAAACAACAAAAAAATCCCAACCAAAATTAGAGGCATCTCATCTCTGTTATGTTTAAGACACCTAATTGAATAAAGAACTGCCGAATGTGCTGCTTCTTAATGCTCTGTTGCCAAAAAAAAAAATGTGTTGATTTCTTTGAGATTATGGCAAATTATTTAAAACTACCTTCTGTGAAGCATCAGCTAGATAACTGTTTACCCAAGAAAGTTTAAAACTTCATTGACTATGTAGTTAAATGAAAATGTAGGCTTATATTCACTGGCACTAGCTAGAAAGTATACTGACTTCATGATAAAATTAACTGTGTTCATGGTAGTGAAGCAACCATTATTCCACAGATCATGCAAGTATAAGCAAATAATCCCCATTCTCTGCCTTATTTTCTGACTAGAACTTAACTTGATCATAGTGATTTATTGTCAGTAGAGACTGCTAGAAATGAAGTTTACAGATTATGAGAATGCTTAATGACAGCAAGTGCTTGAAATACTCATTTCAGGGGTTGTGTGACCTATGAAGCATCATCAGTTGGCCCTGTCTTTACATTCAGAATGCTTCAAATTTTGCAGGCTAAAACTGTGTTTGATGTAAATCTTGAATTTATTTTTCCTATTTATTCAGAGAGGTAGCTGTTTAACTTGTTTTGTTACCTCAGGATGCTTCACTGTAACTTCAGCAGAAGTGACTTACACTGAAGTACAAGAACTTAAAAGCTAGATTAATTGCAGTTTCCTGAGTTTTGATTGCTATGAGTGGTTGATGTTTGACATCAGTGATGGAGTAAGGATGAGTGGGAGTGCTTGTCCAGGGGTTGAAGTCTTGAACAGGCAAAAAGCAGACAGCAAAACCAAACAAACAAAAAATAACCAAAAAAACCCAAACAAAACAGCTGAGCTTCTCTCAGGCATTATACATATATACACATACATATATTGAAAGCTTCTCTATATATACATATATATTGAAAACTTCCTTGCAGGAAAGCAGGCTTTTTTTTTTTTTTTTAAACAAGACTGTCCTGTTATTTCAGAGGATTCTGTGTTTCACAGCTTTGATTTGTTGTTGTATGGGGCTGCTGAATCACGGCCTGAACCTCTGATTAATCTCCTGAGGTGAGCAATGAGTCAGCCATGGGAGCGCAGGTGAAGGCAATTCTCCTATGCTGCCGGAAGGGATGGAGCCTGACTCCACCTCTCCTAGACCTGTTTAAGAGCTGACTGCCAGTGGGGAAGGATCTCTCTGGAGATCCGCTCCACTGGAGTCTGTTCTGCAAGCCCAGGATAGGGTGAGTGTCTCTCTTTTCCTACTCCAATATAATAATGACATCAGCCAAGCTCCTGGATATACTATACCATCTGTATATTCATTGATTATACACTATACCATTTGTATATCCATTGATTATACAGTTGTCATGGCAATGACCTTGTCTTGCACATGTTTGAGACATAACAAGCATACTACACAAATTCAGAAAGTGTTTTTCATTGATCTGTTACAAATATCCAACCTGAATTGAGGCCATTCCCTTTGGTCCTGTTGCTAGTTATGTGGGAGAAGAGGCTGACCTCTGCCTCACCACAGCCTCCTTTCAGGTAGTTGTTGAGAATGATAGGGTCTCCTCTGAGCCTCCTCTTCTCCAGACTAAGCAGTCTCACTTCCCTCAGCCACTCCTTGTAAGAGTTTTGATCCAGATCCTTCACCTACTTTGCCCTTCTCTGGATGTGCTCCAGGGCCTCAATGTCTTTTTATAGTGGGGTGCCCAAAACTGATCACAGTACTTGAGCTGCAGCCTCACCAGTGCTGTGTACCCTCCTAGTCCTGCCGGCTATGCTATTTCTGATATGAGCTGGAATGCCCTTGGCCTACTTGGCCATTCCGTCATGCTGCTGGCTTGCATTCAGCTGGCTGTCAACTGATACCCTGTAGATAGGTGGCAGCAGTTACAATTGCCTTTAACCAGTTTCAGATCATTCAAGAAAGGTAGTGATCACAGTCCAGTAATGAAGAAATAGTTCACCCTTTTCCAAGGATCTGGGCTCACTGGAAACTCTCAGAGAAGGCAGTCTCCAAGTGGAGATGCTTCCCTTTTGGCTGCCAGCCCTTAAATAGGGTTAAGGTTGCACAGGTGAATTGCTCGCACTTGTGCTCACGGGGTTGGCCGTGCCCCTTCACCAGGTGCTCAATCATTGGTTCAGACCATGACCTAACAGTTCCTATACCTGCCCTCTGATACTTCTCTTCTGTGTAACTTTCCAGCCTCTCTCCTGCCCTGACCCTGTAGTGTTGCATGGAGGGATGCTGTGACCAAAGCATAGAACCTGGCACTTGGTCTTGTTGGAGCTCATATGAGTGGCATCAGTCTTTCCAGTTCCTTCTGTATGGCTTCCGTACAGGCAGATCAATGCTTCCTTCCAACTTGGTGTAATATGCAAACTTGGTGAGGGTGTACTCAGTCCCTTCACGCACTTCATCAATGAAGATATTAAACAGAACCAGCCCCAATACTGTCCTCTGGAGAATAGCACTTGTGACTGGTTGCTAGCTGGATTTAACTCCATTCACCACCGCTGTCCAGCTGTTTTGTTTTTTTTTTTTTTACCCAGACTCTTGTTTAAGCCATGAGCTGCCAGCTTCTCTGGGAGAATACTGTGGGAGACAGTGCTAAAGGCTTTACTGAAGTCTAGGTAGACTACATCTGCAGCCTTTCCCTCATCCACTAGACAAGTCACCTGTTCATAAAAGGAAATGAGATCGATCAAGCAGAACCTGCCTTTCATGAATCTGTGCTGGTCGGGCCTGGTACCCTAGTTGTCCAACACATGCTGTGTGATTGCACTCAATGTGATACCTGCTCCATGACCTCCCCTCATAGTGAGTGTCAAGCATGCTAAGAATCTTCCTAATGCAAAAGACTCTCTCTTCTTCCTAATGAGGACTCTCATTTATGTTGAAAAGTAGGAAATAAGTCTTAATAACAAACTCTTAGCTCTTATTGTGTTTTTTTGTTTGTTTGTTTTCTTTTAAGTATAATCATCTTCACTGATGGGAGCTAATATTAAATATTTAAGGAGTTGTATTTCCTCTAAGGTATTACTCGAGCATTGTTAGTGACTCCCTAATTTTAGTCAGAAAGGACTAGCTGAGTGCATTAGCACAAACTCACATTTGCTCATGGCCTAATTAAAATTCTGAATTGCAAAATTTGGTAGCTTGTTGCTTCTGTCCCTCCTACTGCGAGAAAAGGCCATGAGGGTTGGAAGCTGTGTTGTAAACCACCATTTTCTACATTTGAACACCTCAGCTCAGGATTTTGTGAAATGTTAATCTCAGGTGATTTGTTCATGATACCTAGACAGGGTTTGAGGGGAGGTTAGTTCATTAGTCCTCCTCATATTCTGGTGGTCTCTTACATGTTGCTGCGATTGTGTTAAAACAGATTAGGACTGTCACTTGATATTAGCATCTTGCAAAAAGGTAGTAATCATATTTATGTAGCCGATCTATTGATGTTTTGCATTCCACTTTTTTTTTTTTTTTTCCAGGAAGGGGATGATCTGGTTTTTAGGTTAACCATCACTGCCTGGAAATGGAGCCTAGAGGCATCCATTTGTCTCAGCTGTATACTCTTTTGTTGTCCAAGAGGAAAATAAAAACAAATTTAAAAATCTAACAACAAAAGACTAAACAGAATGCTGTTTTGAAGTTCTAGTTTCTGGTCCTGGTCCTGGTCTGTTTTTTTTCAGGGGAAGGGTAGGAGCAGTACTTTCATAAGGTGTGATTCTTTCAACTTGATATTTTAAACGTTAATTATAATATGTATCACAGCTGAATCAAGTACTACCCTGAGACAGTCATTTACATACTGTTTCCCCTTGCCTTGATGTAATCATCCAAGTAGTTGTAACTTTCAGGACCAGCAAAGCAACATTCATTTTTGCTGTTAAAACATTGACTTGTAATGAAGTGATGAAATATCAAGGCCTTGAAGTAGGAGGGCAAGGACAACACACAGAAGTTTTCTTTGAATAATGTAGTTGTTGAATATGGCAGTGAATTTTCCATTAATCACTGATATTTGATTTATTCTTTGAGGCTCTTTAAGGGCCAAGGACCATGTGGGCTGGGTACAACTGCAGAAGCTCAGATGGATGAATACACAGCAAGGTTGTCAAGTGGTTTTGTTCTGTAAACTCAGCTATTACAGGACTTGAAGGGGAACCTTCACATGGCATGTGGCAAGCCACTGTTAAAATATTTATTTGTACAGAATTTGGGCTTATGAGTAGAAGAATGTAGACATTGTAGATAATTGTCTAGGCAATTGCCGTTAATTTACTCAAAAAAGAAGTCAGTAACTTCCAGGTCTGATTTTGATCTCTCTCTAATACAAATTTGGACAAACTAGAACCAGTGGTATATACTAATTATATACATATATAATCATTGAGATAGGAGCTGATTCTAGGAGCCCAATTCCTTAGCGCAGTAGAGGTCAGACATTTTCTATCAGTTGATACAAATAATTAATAGCTTTTGTGCACTTAGTAAAGTAAAATGTTGTGGGGCCTTTTTCTTTGCCTGTGAAATGATTTAGGATGCAAGAGGAGCAACTAGCAGCATTTTTCATATTGCCTTTTTCTTTTTCATTATCTTTTAATGTATTCCTTTCTCTTCTGTTGAAGTAGACAAGAGGGGTTAGGATAGGTGTTTGCATTAGAATCAAAAAATATGCTGCTTTGGTTTTCCTTCACAAGATGCCTCCAGTCTTATGTTGCACATGTTCTTTTCTGTGTCTGCCAGTAGAACTTGGCTTTGGTGCGTATTTTGCTTGCTTTTTTTCTGCTTCACATCATTTTTTCTTTTGCAGTTTCTTTCGCATGGTTTGCTTACATTATTCTGCGGGCAGCTTAGCAGTTAAATTATGAATCTGTCCTAATTCTTGTTTACAGAGATGCAAGCTGGCTTAAGTGCAGATGTTTTTCTTAAATTTGTTTTATGCTCAATGACATGATTTTTCAAGAAATATTATCAGGTGCTATTTCGCCTTTAGAAAGGAAAGCTATTGAAAGTGTTTAGCACTGTACAACTCTGAAGATAAGTCACAACCTGCCTGTAGTCAAAAACTGATGCTATATAAGAAGTGATGCTTTAGCCTGACACTATCTTTTTTATAAAGATTTTTTTTTTAAATGTTAAGGCCCATTAAATGAAGGGAACGGTGACCATTAGTGACTTTATACCTAATAACAATCACTGAACCAAATTGCTAAGAGCCTGTCAGGATCTAATCTGATAGGACTGTGAGCAAACGATGTCAGATCTAAGTTTCCAAGATGTCCAAGAGAGCTGGAATCTTTTCAGTTATCTTTACAAGTCCTGATCATACGATTAAACTGAAGACTTGGTGTTCATGTATGGACTAATAATCTTGCTGACTCAGGATAAATTTAGAAAAAAATCATTAGGGTATGTTGTGATCAATAGACACAAATGCAAATCCTGTCATTTTTACAATGTGAAAGAAGTTTAGGTCTGTGAAAATACCCTGTTATCATGATTTTAATCAGGAGAACAGAGGAATGTTCCGTAGAGTAACATTTATATTGTTTCATGGAGCTCTACAGTAATAATTTTAAAATGCTTTTTATTTTTTGTATTGGAAAAATGATTTCAGAATCAGGTGTTCAAATTGCTTCAGTCAGCTGCTGACTGTTTCTGTGTTGTATTTGAAGGAAAGATGCTGTTTGGGCAATTCAGGGTTTTATTTGTAGTTCCAAGTCCTCTTGGAGGAATAGAAGAACTGTCTGGCTTAGTTTTCCATTGCTTATTCTCTTCTGGGACACCAGAATTATTTTCTCAGATTTCTTAGACATATATATTTCTCATCCTTATGTAGCCATTATTTCTAGTATACCTTACAGTTGGACAAGAAAAAAAAAAAAAAAAAAAGACGTATAGATCTGATCACCAAGATTAACGTATCATCTCTGAGCATCTGCGAAGCCCAGAAAAAAAGCTATAACTTCTGATTTGGAATAGACTTCCATAGGAAATATCTCCTGCTTCCTATGCTGAAGACTACTTTGCAGGTTTGGTTTGCTAGGCTGCTATGGTTGGGTTCTATGCTGTTAAACACTGGTGTTATTAAACTTCCCGTAGTCTGGGGAAACTACAGCATTTCACCCTTCCAGAGATAACTGAATATCAGTTATGTTGTTTGCTCCTTGGAAATAGAACAGTGGGACCAGCCATGTATCTTGGTTGCCTTAAGTTGCTCAGACCTATATTTACTTTCCAAGTTTGTCAGTAGGATAAACATGTCTGTAAAGAAAATCTTGAGCCTCACAGTGTAAAACAAATCTTTTTTAGATCTACAGTACTTGAAGTAGGTGCTCAGACTCTGCAAAGGGTTCTTAAAAAGAACAATTCTTGTCTTATATATGAAGAGTATATACAAGTGTATAAAATGTAAAATAGCAGATGCCTACCTGATTTTTCCTGACTGCCTAAAATATTCAGGAGCACTCCTGTGGTTTGGATCAGTCTTTTGATGAGTCCAAAGACTACATACATATGACTTCTCTTTGCCAATAAAAAGCTTATCTCTTGCTTCAGAAACCCTGGGTTGTTTTTCCTACAGTAGTTAGGAGCCATCCTGTACAGAACGAAACACTTCTTTGTTCAGATTCTTAGTATCTGAGTGCTTTAACTTTTTTTTTTTTTTTAATTCTTCAAGTTGAGTCATTAGTATTATTTGAGCAAGTTAAACAACAAGTAAAATATTGGTGCGTTACCAACATTTTTTAATCAGAAATCTGAAACATAACATCATAAGAGCTACTGAATAAAATTAATTATATCTCAGCCAAAGTCTCAGTACTTTTTGGCCGTTTCATTTTCCTCTGGGAAAATTCTAAGGGAATCCTAGAGAGTGAAGGAAGCTGCCTTTGTTTGAGCTAAAATTACTTAGTTTTGAATTGGAATTACTTAAGTTCTGTGTCTGTTGTGTAGGGCAGTTGTCTCCAAAGTGGTTTTCATGCCCACAGGGCAATCCGTTGGCATGCAGGAACAAGTATTGTTTATACCATTAATAAATTTTAAAAAAGGTTGTTGTTTATTTCGTTTTAAAATTTCTATTACTAACATATTAGTACAGTAGTACATCTATGTAATTCACAGTTAAATAAACACTGTGGTTTCTGTATGCTCAAAATACTCTTGCTGATGGGGTATGTGATTATAAAAACATTATACTACTAGTTCAGGAAGTTCATTGGAAGAGCTCTTGATGACAGCAGCTCATTGTGCATTCAGTGATGCAGAGATCTGACTAAAATTGATCAGCAGTCGTAGTTTACATGCAGGTTTTGCAGACTGTGCATAGGAAGCTTATTGACCTTTTTGTTCATTGAGAGGTTGTGTATTAACATGGCAAGTAACAAGGGAAAAGAAATCTCAACATGCAGCAACTCATGCAAGAGTGAAACAGAAGGATTTTGTGAAACACTTCCCTGTTCACATTTCATCAGTGTAGCAGTTCCATATATATAAATATATATATATATATTTAACGTTCAAACATACCTGTTCTTCTGTAATTTTCTTGCCAGTTGATCTGTTTACCACCTGGTACAATATGACTGTTCTGTTGATGAGAATGCAGCTCATCACTGGCACAACAGTTGTTAACCCACTGAGCAATAGCAACCCAGAAATACTGCTGTAGCATGTAAAAGCTATGTGAACAGTAAAACTTTCTATAGCTTAAAAGAAGGTGAGCAATTTAGAATAGGCAAGAAATTGCAAGAGAGAAGGGAGTTCTTACATTGGTAGTCTTATGAGCTTGAGCTTGTATGTGTGCTCTTATAAACAGCCCTGATAAAACAGGTCCAATTCTCACTTGTTTGAAATTGTAGTCAGCAATCTAGGATAAATGCTGATAAATCATCTATGGTATGTAATACTTGTCAGCTTAAAGAAAACTGTTCAAGTTACTGGCCTTGATACATATTTAATTCTTGTTTAAAGACCCTTAACAGGGAGTTTTCATTAACTTAGTAGTTCATAATTGTTTGCTATTTCTGTAGTGAAATTGAAGAAACATCATCAGTTGAAGCTTCAAAACTGTCAACTATATCTTATTTGATTTTATTTTACAGCAATATTGTATTCTGAATTTTGATATGGAAACCAATAGTAACGATCTAAAACAAAATGCCACAATATGAGTGGTTAATGTTGTACCCTGAAAATACTCAAGTGTATACTTTCAGAATAGTTTAGAAGGCCATTATGACTCCACTTCTGACATTTCGCAATAAGAAATAAGTACTGAAATTTCCTTGCCCCTACATGGAAGGTTTACCACTTCATAATCATACACAGATCAATCAGTCATTGATAATAGAAGAAGAAACCCTGAAAAGATATGCTGATAAGAGATGCAGTTATAATTTGTTTCCTACAGAGAGAATTACTTTGTAAATTGCTGGGAAAATGGCGTCAATACTACTGAAGATATAAGATATGATGCAGAGACAGGAAACTCATGGAAAAGCTTTGCTGCATTCGTGTGACTTAACAAGCTCTCAACACCCTATTATTAATTTATTATTATATGCATGGCAGGCAACCCAAAGTTATCTTGACGAATGTCCTGAGGACGAAAATAGGAAGAAAATACACACAAGCACAACCTAAAACTGATGCTAATTTTTCTGATGCTGGCAAGCTGCAGTCAAATCAACCACCCTCATCATCTGTTGCCAGCCTAAAGATATGGCAAATTTTAAACCCTGCTCTCCACAGCCCTTTTCTGTCTAAAAGGTATGTTGTCTTTGCCTTATATCACTAAACAAAATCATTTTGCTTGCAGTTGTTTTTCATGAGAAGGTATTCTATGTTGTATCACAGCTGTCGTGTTCATTTTTATTCACGTTCTTATGTCATCTGACTTGATTGAATTCCATTGCATCTACTTCCTTTTGATAATCTATGAGAGAGATGGTGCCAGGTGCACTGTAATGAGATTTCTGATCAGTTGGCTTGTTGGTGATCCTGTACTGGCAAGATCAGTTCATTCTGTTTCAGTCATTAGACATTCAAAAAATAGTTTGTTTTTTTTTTACTTTTTACTTATTGGGAAAAGGAGAACACATTTGCATTTAATGACCTTCTTTATTGGGCAAGGTTGGGAATGTATTGTCACTGTTTCAGACCAGTTATGAAAATATAAAAACAGGCAGAAAGATCAGAAGAGAAGTATATCAAGTCTAGTATCTCTTTTCCTTAGACAGTGGTCAGTTGCAGCTGTCTAGGAAACATATGGCTAAAGTTAATGTCTTTTTCACTCATGTTTCTCTCTGAGCTTCTGATAATGGACTTCCTTAATTGGAGTTTGCATCCAGACTGTGATATTCTTTTGCATCAGACTTCCATTATATCATATTTATAATAATAAATCATTGCATTTCACCTGTAGGCCTCTGCAACAGCTTGTTCTTAATATAGCCTCCTGATTAAAATTAGGTTTACATCTCAGTGAAGGAAGAGATCTGAGCACTCCCCTCCATGGAGTCTATACTGGAGCGTACTTTGTGAAGACAAGAGAATTACTCAGTAGATACCCAAAAGACAACGTTGTTTGTCATGGCAAAAATATCATGATGATACGTTGTAATCCTAAATAACTTGGAATGGAATTTGTAGAATTTAAATCCTAGTTTGACAGAGAAAAGGGAAATAAGTCAAAGGCTATAAAACAAGCCAGCTTTAGTTGCATAATGTGAAATAATTTGTGCTGCTGCTTATGTTTGTGGTCAAGTGGACAGTTGTGTGTCCATATTTTTAGTTAGCTTATTTTTGTGATTGTCTCTTCTAACACTTAAAAGATTTTTTTCTGAGCCTTGCTTTTGCTGTATTGTACAATGTCACCTGCAGGTTGAGGAAGGGAACAAACTCTAATGCTAACTTCTTGTGCATGTGCTGCTTTTTACCTACTGAATAATTGCTTGGGAGAGTTCAGTTTGTTTTACTGGAGGCTTCTTGTTCACAGGAAAATCAAGATTGCTTGCTCCAGAATTGAGAGAAATGTATACAGCTATTGTTCGAAACTACTTAGAGATAGACATGAGTTATTAAATTTTATTTTACTTTAATGAGGTATTAGGAGCAATGTAGTGTGAATTGTATCTGGTTAAGTTGAAATTATCTCATTGGCCTTTCGCTGTATGGATTCTGACTTGTATATTTTCTGTTTATCTGCTTACTCTGGATTTTAATTTCCATAATGGGATTTTGTTTTATGTCTCTAACTGACATAAGATTGAGAAAAGAGTAATGATGTTCGCTGATTTTGGAGATCATCCAGCCTCTAAGATGCATTAATATAACATGAAACTTCTTTCTCTAGATCTCAGTGTGGTATTTATGATTTACTGTTATATATATATGGCAGGCAACCTCAAGTTATCTTGACGAATGTCCTGAGGACGAGAATTGGAAGGAAATACGTGGACAGTCACATATTAATTGATTCTAATTTATCTGATGCTGAGAAATTACAATTGGGTCAACTAGCTTCATCATCTGTTGCCAGCGCACAAACATGTCAAATATTAAGTTCTCCTCATGAAAGTTCTTTTCTGTCTGAAAGGTATGTTACTCCATGCTGATTTTTTTCAGTCTTCCTGAAATGATACAGCTTCACAATGGAGAAGAACTGCCCTGAAACAATTTTTAATGATATTCCTGCTTTGAAGCATTTCAGTGTTCTTGAATGAAAACTAACATCTACGACAAACCATTTTAACTTTGCATTTATTCTCATTTGTGCTGTATCAGATATTAATGGGCTACTTTTCTCTCGTAGAAGGAATTTCCATTTTTGATAGATCAGTGTTTTTGATTTGTGAGGGTTGCCATGTAATTCAAACATATTTCACTCTTGCTTTGCTGCTGCTTTTAATATGTTCTTCCACAGTTTCAATTAACTTTGCAAAGTTTTGGCAAATTTCTCTTTGTTCATTTCTTTTCTCATTAATCCACCAGGGGTCGCAGTCTCATCAACAGACTGGCACAGTTTAAGGACTGTATGTGTGTATATCTCGTCGCCTAGCATATGTTTTTTTTTTTCTTTCTGATGTTTACGTTGACTGTCATAGCAAAGTTGAAGTGCTATACTAGCAGATAGTTGAATTACACAGTGTTTGTTTCAGTCCAGGATGACATTTGAACTTGGAGTAAGCTCCTGCCTTTTATGACTGTATCTTCCTTTACGGCCTTTGCTCAGTAGCAAAGTATTCACAGAAACAAATAGCAAGAAATCTATGTGGAAAAATAGAATGAGAAGGGAAAAGAAGAACGACTGGTGACTGCAGGAATAATCAACAGTTTCTAGCTATAAGAAATCCTACGCATTCTTGAGAAAATTAAGTCTTACTCTTCATTCTGATAGATGAACTTGATTGAGAACCTGAATTATAGGAATTGCTTTCTCTTTTACTGTTGGGATCTCAGTTACTAGTTAAATTAATCTGACAAAGTTGCAATTTAAATAAGAGAGTTAGAGCACTTCATTAAAGTGTCTGTTAAGTGTCACTCCAGAAGTATGTCATTTGTTGCTAAGACATCTTTTCATAACTTGGGACCGACTAAGTGTTGACGAGTTTGGAATTTTCTGTTGTTATCACTTTGCTGTACAAAATATTTAAAATCTTTAATTTTTAGAATTCTATTTTTCTTCTTGGCATTCTTTTGGACTAAAGGACTTAGTGCATTCGTAGAAAGAAAAGCATAAACTTTTAAATATTATTCTCCAAACCTAGGGAAGCATCTTGTGTAGTTTTTCATGCTCATAATTGAAGGCTGGCTGTTCAGTTTTAGTACAAAGTACAAAAATGGCTTTGAACTCTTCAGGACTGAAATAGCTGATAACTGTTCTGCTCTACATAAACCTGTGAAGAGAATAATGCCCAGTGACAGAAATTCATTAGAGATATACCATTAAAGTTCAGACTTTTTAGATAGGTATGGAACTAGATATATGTTTATATAGATTAAATAAAATCTGTACTTTTAGTTAACATCTTTTTGACTAAAAAGGGTCTATATCAGTTTTTTTTAGTACGTGATTTACTCATCTTATTTTAGATTTGGTGTTGAAGGATTAAATTTCTATCCCACTAATGTGTGAAGTGAAAAACTTGTTACTAGAAAGCAGGAATGTTAGGAGGATTTTGCACCTCTCCCTCCCCCCAACCCTCTCTGGGACCTTGGGGTATTAGTGCAAGTTTTAATAGGTACTACATGGGAAATGGAGAATTTATGATTATTTCCAACAAAGACATAGTTTGATCCTTGTCACCTTTCAGTAGTTAATGTCTGCATTTAGAATACACTTGGCATTGATTCTGTAGAGGCCTTTTCTCTCAGAGCAGATCAAAAGCTCCCCCCTTATGAATATACATATGTGGCCATTTGACATTCTCTGGTTCCATCAAAATAGCTAGAATATGGGCTCATCCTTACTGAAAATTGTTCCTTTGTTGTACTGCGAAAATCACAGATTAAGTCAAAGAATTGTGTGTTATCAAAACAGGGTGGTAATAAGTTAACCTTTTTCAGTCAACTAGAATTTGATGCGAGTTCCCCGTTTCCTTTCTTCCTTTTGATGTTAAAGAATTAGTGGATTTTGCATTGCTTTTTCACTGCAACTAGTGTGAAATGCATTTGTTTAAGTCATGGTCATTATAATGAATTTAAGGTGAGTGTTAAATATAAAGAAACTTAGGGTTGTTGATAGATTTATTTCATAGTTAGTTCTCATGGATGTTGAGAACAACTCAAGTATCATCATTCAAAGCAGTCAGATTAAATAGTAGTTCTGCATACAAGCATATAAATTGAGAGATACATTGGTTCCAAAATAGGTTTTCTGCAGTAAGGTAGCTATTCCATAACTAGAGCTGCCTCATCTATGGAAGACTTTGTCTTTTTCAAATACAGAGAGAATAATATTGCTTCTATGCATTTACACTTTTTGTGCATATGGACACATTTGTGGTTCATCATGAATCAAAAGAGAATTAGTGATTTCTTCATGGTGATTATGTAGCATTCAGCACTGTAATATCAGAGCAGTCCGGACATCTGTGTATCTTCACAGCATTCCCAAAAAGCTGTGATACTGCAGTTTACACATATGGCACTGAAGATTAGGCAGCTGTTCAGAAATGATTTTGACTCTCTAGTTAAAGATGTCAAGAGTATTTTTTCCTGTGTTTCATGATGTTCTTGTCTGAACTCAGCTATTTGTGATTTCAGTTGTTAGGATCATCAGTTAGCTCTTTGCAAATTGGACTGCAAAATTCCAAGTTCAGCACATTATAAAATTATTAACCCAAATCATTTTGTACTAAAGGATATGACAAAAGGAGAAATTGAATGAGTTTTCCAGAGCAGCATTAAAGTGCTTTATCTATGAAATCTTAAATTATTTTCTTACCTTCCAACACTCTCAGCAAATAAAGGAGAGGTCACAAAGGTTAGTTTGCTATTACATTTTCATAAGAGAAGTCTTGTATACTGAATGGAATTAAGTTTCTCTAAGAAAATATAATATGAACATATAATTAAATATGGTATCATAGTGCGTATGCTAGAAACCAAAGTATGGCTATGTAGACTTTTTAAATCTGTGGCTATAGGTATATTATAAAGGTATATTTACAAGGTCCAGACTCAAATGTACGGAT
Source organism: Meleagris gallopavo (assembly GCF_905368555.1). Classification (NCBI taxonomy): domain Eukaryota; kingdom Metazoa; phylum Chordata; class Aves; order Galliformes; family Phasianidae; genus Meleagris; species Meleagris gallopavo. Next base: position 83,890,856 of record NC_139404.1, on the reverse strand, counting down.
GTCATAATGTTCAAGCTACCAGTGCATCCTGAGTAAATTCTCCAGTTTATTAAAAACAAACACAATCAACAGCAAAAACATCAACTGATTACTTTCTTGGATGTTTTTCTTTTTTGAAGGAGATTACAAACTCAGATGAACTCCTGTAGGTTTTCTAGTTCTCCATACTGTAGATTCTGTCTCTTTCTTTTCTGTTTCTTTCTCTTTCACATCCTTTCACCTTCCTTTACTCTCTTTCAAAATTACTGTTTCAGGCTCTTTTGAGCAGGAATTTCTATTTCAAGTCTCTTCTCGTTGCAGGAACTTATCCAGTGGACTCTATTATCAATTCTAAATCTAAATAAAAAATATACTACTTTGCTTCATTCCTACTGCATTCATGACAAAGGCAAGGATACAATCAGCTGACTTCTTCTCTTTTAAAAATTTGTTTTATGTTCTCATGGCAGTCATGCTTTGCTGCAAAATAATATTTCACTGTCTGATGTCAAGCATGTCAGATCTTCATTCCTTGCCTTCATTTCGTTAGTTATGTCAGAGTATCTTAATATTTTCATAATGGGAACTGGATTAGTTTGCATTTCATTTGCCAAGCTCCACGTGCTTGTCAGAGAGGTAAAAGTTTGTCTAACTAACTTGTTTCTGCTGAGATTCTTATTCAGTATTCTTTCAAAATTAAAGATAAGTTTTCATTCATGTTCTTCACAGGTCAGAGCATTGCTTGACAAAGTCAGATGGCAATCTTTCTAAGGAACCAGAAAGAGGTAACGTTGTCTTGACTTTTAGAAGACGAAAGCTGGAGAAGAAAGGTTTGTAGTGAGCAATAATCTAGCATTTAAATATGAATTGCTGGGAGTTTTTTGGGGGTCTTTATTTAGTCTGGTATTATGAGGAGAGCAGAGAAATAAACAAATTGTTTTTTGCATGAATTATATGTTTCCCCATAGCCAAGTTTTTACAAGCATGTTAAAATATATCAAGTAACAATGTCTTTAAATAAGAATTAACCAATGGTGAATCAGATCTGTGAACAAAAGGTAACTGAGAGAAGCCTAACTACACCGTTAAATAATGATTTTATATATTAAAAAAACCTTTTATAGTCAAGAATTGAATATATTAATTCTCAAATTGCGATTCCTACTGAAATTTGTTAAATTTTTGTTTTTTTCTTATTGAAAATAATGAGTTCTCTGCTGATCCTCTAGGGGGAATATGCAATCTTTTGAACACTGTTTAGTAGTATTTGCTGACTTGAGCAAGAATTGCAGAATGTTGCATCCAGCAGAAACGAAGAGAAAATCTGTGGAATATAGAGTGTTAATCCATATGTGGGAATTCTAAATTTAGCTACATCCTCATCAATTCTTGTGGTAACATAGTATACAATGTTAGGGAACATATTCCGGCAACCACATGCAATTGTGAAAGAGAAAAACTATCTTCTGTGGAAGGTGTCTAGTTCCATGCATTTTATATAAAACATAACAAATATGAAGAAATACAACAGTTTTTAAGGATAACCCCTTAAATTACTTATTTTCTGACACAGAAAACAAGAGCTCTGATGAACTGGATAAGAAGAGAAAAAACATGAACACTACCTCTCCTAGTTGGAAGGGATCAAGCTCTTTGGATTCTGAGAAAAGGAAAAGAAGATTTAGTGGCCATATTTCTGATGATTGTAAAGAACACATTCCAGAAAAATTGCTTCTACAGTCTGTAAGTTGTGTTTAATTTTAATGTTTATGCTTGTGTGTATATGTGCCCACACTAAGTGTGCATGAGTGCTTCTGTAGACCAGTAGCAAGATCCAAAATATGAGAGTTGTACCAACCAATATTGTTACAATAAAGGAGTTTAGTGGTGCATCGAGAAGAGTGAATGTAGGTTCTTCTGTTCGCAATATCAGTATATGGTTGTTGTAGCAGAAAGGTCACAAAGGATGAAAGATGACATTTCCTTCAGAGCAGAGCATGGAGGAAAACAAAATTGGAAATAAGAAATCTAGGTACTTATGTTTCTTTCATGGATGGTATAGAACTGATTAGGAAATTTTGGTACAAGACTTGCAAAGTATACCTGGAGTTACTGAAATTTTGTGGATGCCATATTCCTTCTTCCTCCTTTGTCTACCATACCTTTCCCTAAAGTTTTATTCTTTTCAGTTAATAAGATTTGGAGGAAAAAAAAAAAAAAGGAAAAAAGGAGAGGCTGACTGAATCAGTCAAGTAAATGTTATGGTTTCTATTTAAGCTTTTGAATATGATAAAGGTAGATCTGTGACTTTCTGATTAAAAACTTACAGAAGTAGGTAGTTGACCAAAGCACACATTTGCAAAGTAACAAATGTTGCTGTTGCTTGGTCGTTCATCAACAAATTCTGGGAGAGTAACTGAAAATCGGAAATAGTTTCTTGTTCAGTTTGAAGCAGTTTTGAGTAGGCTTTGAACAGGTTGTCTCCCATATCTGTTTGTAGTAAGAAATAGAGGGAGAAAGAAATTACACTGTCTTCAACTCTAACGGCAGTCTCCTTAAGCTATGATTACGTATTTTATGTAGAATGTAGCAAAGTTTCAGTTATTACTAGTCTGAACCAGCGTAGAAAGATTAAGGAATAAATAAACATCCTTTGATTCCTGTTTTCTAGAAAGAGCAAAGATTAAGCTCAACTCGCTCTTCTGGCTGCAGAATTCCCTGTGAGAATGAACAAGATCACAAATCTAACCTGGTGCAGGATTGCTTTGCTCAGACATTGGAGAGAAACTGTAAAGGCACTCCTACCAGTAAGCAATTAAGACCTGTTCACTGCTGTTCAGAGGAGGCTGGCTCTGAGTCTCCTTCCAGAAACTTGTCAGAAAAACAGCTTACCACTAGTGTTTCACCTCGAGTTAGTACCATCAGAAAGGTAAACATGGACACATCACAGTACGTGAACAAGTTGAAGAACAGAATCTGCAGGAGTAATCGGCCACTTGTTTCAGCTGATCCAAGTATGTACTGTAACTGTGTTGCTGAGATTTATTATTGGCATGCTTAGGGACTCATTCATGATTGACTAGTTGAAATATATACAGTCAAAGATTGAGGACACATATTGTGTTGTTCACAATGCATTATGCAGATCAGAGAACAGTGCCCAGTTCAGTCTAGCAGAGTGCAGAGCATTTTGTACTTGATAAACAGAGCTGAGAGCAGGATTTTCAAATTCCAGTCTGTATTCTGCAGCTGGCTTTGAAAATATAGAAAATCAATCTTGGATGTTTTAATAATATTTGAATTGAATTGAGTCAAATACTTTTGTTGTTGTTGAAGCAGATATTTTGTTGCTTGTCTCTTTTGGGAGTCAAGCAGTTTTGAAGAAGAGATACAAAGTGATAGTAAAGATAGAAAACTACTTCTTACAGACACCTTCATACACACAGCCTTTGGCTGGCTGGAATAACATACTTCAGTATTATATACTGGAAGAGAAAGAGCTTTTTGCTCATCTGAAATCTGCAATGAGATATTCTCAAGTCTGGATCTTGTAATAAATGTATATATTTTTTTACTCTTCAGTTGTCCTCTCCAGTGATGATGAAGACAGATCTTCTGAACCAAAGGATGAAGAAGGACTTTCTGAACCAAAATGCATGGAACAACTGCAGGATAGTATTACTGATGTTCAAGAAATAGACCAACAGTCTGATGACCATTTCTCTGAAAAGCTATTGGAAGATAATGTGGAAAGTCACACAGAACAGGTAGTGCAGTTTTTGAGCTATGTATTGTTATGTCAGAGTATTCATTTATTTATTTGCTGTTTATTTTTTCTTGCATGTTGTGGGACAACTGTGAAATGATTAGAGCAGATATGGACTAGTCACAACCAAACAGTAGCTGTAGTACTTTTTTCGTAGTTGTTTCTCTTGTTTTCTGATCCTCTGTTCTAACTTTTGCTGCATGGAGAAATTAAAACAACTCTCTGGACAGCAGAAAGAGGTGAGGTGAAGTTCCATTTCCTATGTGGCTAGCAGTGGAATTTGAATCTAAACCTAACAACAGTTGCCATGTTTTGGACTTAATGAGTCTTGTTTTGCTTTGTTTGACCTGAATTTGGTATATATTTGTAATTTCAAAACAGGCCAGGAGAGTCATCATTCTTTGTCTTACAAATGCATTGTTACTGTAATAAGCATTGAATTGGATCTATACTTTTGATATCAAAAGGAGAGTATTTCCTGTTGCTCCATTGTTTGAGTTTTTGCTTGGATATAGATGGCAAAGAGTCCGGGTTATGTCTTGGCATTTGGAGATCAGAGTAAGATACTATTCAGCCCTCGAGGAGATAGTTGGTAACGACTGTGATAACATGTACTGTTTCTATTATGCAATTTGTGAATAAGTTCTTAAAAACATAAAGAGAATATGTAGGACTACAGAATGGAAAGAACTCATTTAAAGAAGCTCATATACCCCCTCCATTTTTTTCCCTCAGCTTTTAACAAAGTCAGATGAAGATAAATGTCCTTCCAACTTGCCTTCTGGAACCATACATAGTGAACAAATGAAACCAAGATTAGACTTTGAATTTGAAAGCCTGTACATTGGGAATTTTAAATGGTCATCAACAGGTCCTGTTAGGGTAAGTTTGTCTATTATGGTTACATTTGAGAATATTTAAAAAACAAAATTCTGTTTAAATAAAGCCAGTGGAATTTAGTGTGGATGCACTTTTTGATTATCATTACATCAAATTGCTTTGGCTGAAAGATATTTGTATGTTTGGATTGTTGTCAGTAGAAATTTTGTGTAGTTCTAGTTTTCAGAGGTAAAGATTCTGGTAAATGCTGTGGGACAGAAATCATTTTGGGGCAGTTTTTTGTGAATTGTAACAGCAAATAATGGCTGTGGTAGAGTAGATGTCAATTGGAAATGAAATTAATTTTCTTAAAAATAATACAGATACTAGAATAAGATAATTATAGTTCACATGTACAATATGCATTAATCTTGCCATTTAAACAGAAAATTGTTTGTAGCTTCAGAGAGCTGTAAAATGATAACTAAAAGCATTAATTGCTGCTCAACAAAGTGTAGAAATATAAGTGAAGGTGTACTCTAATTGCAGTACCAACTGTGGGAACTTATATAGATCTTTGAACAGGCTCATTGTATGTATAGAAATTAAAAAATGTTGGAATACAAATGTCTTTTTTGTTTACAATAAGACATTTTGAAATACTGTAGTTTGCAATAATAAGAAAACAGCAGTTTTGTGCAGCAGTTCTCATGTAGTAATGAAAACATCTCATGGAAATTTCCTATATTAAATGACAAAGTAATTCCAGAGATGAGTTGGAATAGAACACTTAGGTAGAAAGCTTTCCTTGGAGGACAAACAAGTTTATTCTTTGTATATACCCACAGTATATCACATAAGGGAAGAGAAACCTCTTCTCTCAGCACATACTACACCCTTCAGTAAAAGTGATGATAAAACATTCTTTATTTAGCCAAGTTTTTCTAACATAGTGACAATATACATCGAAATTTTAAAGGCATTTAATTCAAAGATCAGTGCAAATACCAAGGTCACATCCCAGTGTGGACAGTTTACAGAGTGTTCTTCGTTCAAGTAGTGCAGCTGACAGTCTTTATCAAAGGATATCTCCTGAAATTCATTTTAAGTGTTAATCTTTTTTTTTTTTTTTTTTTTTGAAAGAATCTGAATGTAACTCTTTAAATTCATAATATGCATTTAGGAATTTTGTTTTATGTGAAAAAGACAAATCTCAAATTAGGCATATTATTTTAAGTTTATTTGACTATAAATAAGGGAGGATGTGGAGGTAATAAAACATTCAACTTGTAAAAAGTGAATTCATTTATATTGTTTTTCAATCTCATTCCAGTTTATGACCAAGTATATTACAATACCATTTCAAGGTAAGGCAAACTTATTTAGCCTTTTCTTTAAATTTAATCTTTAGAGTATTACATGATACTCAGCCTATAAAATTCATAATCTTTCACAAAGACACCGAATCACTTTTGAAATAAACATTTTTCAGTAAATGGAGGTAGTGGTATCTGTAGTGTAAGCATTGATAATAGCTACTTTTTGTGCTTTTAAAGTGAACTTGTCGTTTTAGTGGCCTTGTTTGTGCATTCCTGCCTATACAAAGTGTTGGACTGTATTAAATGTAACTATTTCATTTATTTCAAGTATATCCTTTCACATCAGGGGTTTTAGACCCTTAGGTTTATTAAAAATGTATGAGTTGACTAAAGCTAAGAGGAACGTAACTGTAGATTTGCGTTCATTCTGTTTTCCCAAGATGATGCATGGTTTATTGTATCTCACAGGAAAAGTTTTCTGAGCAGTTCTGGGTTGGATTGACTGAAAGAAAACAGGAAATTTTTGGTATTTTTGGTTTGATAACTTTGTTTTATGTAATTTAAATGGTTTCCCTGGTGCCAGGAATGAAATATACAATTACAGTTTTAATAAATTCCGATGGTGTATATATTTTAGTATGTGGTAACTCTAATTATTCATACTACAGCATGTAGCTTTCTCTTCTACAGCCACGAATAGTTAGTTACTTTAAATCCTATTTTTTACAGTGGCACTTAATAAGAATATTAAGTTGGCTGTGGATACCTTGGATGTGAGAAGGTTTGGCTTGTGGAAAAATGATGGTGGCTGTTCTTCAACAACAATAATTTTCATTTGGTTGTCTGTGGATTATTTAGAAAAGATTGAAACCCAATTAGGAAAACGTGTTAGCAGCGAACCATGTGAGTACTCTTGCCTTATATCCCAACATGAGTACAGTGCACCTCAGCAGCAAACCCCTTCTATCCACAAGGTGCTTCGGCATCAACTCATCTGGATGGGGTTCACACTTGGACTTGAGGCTCTCCTGGGACAGCACTGGGAAGAGCCCAGATGGGGATGTCCCTTTTTCCAAGTCCTCAGTTGGGGTTTTTGCCTGCCATTGTGCCCTTGTGCTTCTCTGGGCTTGTGGAGCTGGGCTTCTGATGAGCCGATGAACCTCTCTGATGAACTCAGGAAGGATATTACTTGGTCTTCTCCTGCTGTTGTTTCTCTATGCTCCTTTGTGGGTATGCAGATGAGCTTTTGTCACACAGCGGTATCGTTAATAATATCCATTCTTTCCTTTTTCCAGCCAAGTCTAGTGAATTTATTTTTCTTGAACTGTCCCAACCACTCACAGAACAAGAAGTCGTCAGGCTGTCTGAATTAATTACAGAGATAAGCAAGAAAAACAGAGCGCCGGATCTCCCTGAATTGTTGTCTTTGAAGCAAGCATTACTCTTGTTTAAGGACTTGTCTCCTGAAGAGAGCTCTTTTATAAGTTCCAGTGAGGATCTGCTAAAGCAGTGTGCAACAAAAGAGAGTATCTCGTTTGCTCAAGAGCCTACATTTCAGGTTAGCAAGTAACTGTTTCTTGATTAATTACCAGTTGTTGGTGTTCACATATTCCACTCAGTGTTGGATCAGACAGGTGCAGAAAACATGTTTTGTGTATGTCTAGTTAAAAAACAAAACAAAACAAAAAAACACAACGCAATTATGTTTGCTATTTACTTCTTACAAAGGGGACAATTTGTGATAAACTAGACTATATGTGTGAAGGGATAGCGGATAGGGACCTCATCAATAAGTGGCAAATGCTCAAGCTTTTGATTGACTTATGGCTGCATATGCCCAGACCATAAGGATTCCCTGCTGTTGTGGTGACCCAAGGGCAGCAAGCTAGGAGTTAGTCAAGTAAGAAGCAATGAATCTATTTATCAGTTGAACTAGAAGTGAATGGCTGCAGTAGAGAAGAAGCTGTGTATCTTTCCCATTCCAGAGACCTCTTGACATTCCATGGGCTGCTCTGCAGCTTCAAATGCTGAATAATGTTTTGTGATACTTTTTATTTTCTTTTTCTGGTAGAAACCAAAACCAAAAGTGGCCAGGCCCAGTTACGCCCTTGCGAATAAGCAGAATAGTGGTTGCTACTCTATCTCTCTATCTTCTGCACTGAATGAAGAATGGAAAGAAGTAGGAGAATCTGGAGCAGTTAAGAAGTATGTAATTTTCATTTCTAGTTAATTTTGGTGTTGTGTAATAGAGTATAGTATCACTAGATATAAATGTCGTTATTCAAAAGTTAACAGACGAGTGTGTTACAGGATGAAATAGAACCTCAGAAATCAGGGAATACCTGAATTGAGACTGCTAGGCTAGATCATGGATGCATCAGTGGGAGGATAGGGTTCTCATGGCCTCTATGAGTGTCCATGTTCATATTACAGCAAAATGATTGGTAACTTGTGTCATTTTTTTTTTTTTTTCCTTTAAACAGTGTTTTCTTTCACTGTTCTGTCACATTTGATCTATGTATAACTAGTTTGTCATACGTTTCACTAGTTATTACAGGACCTAGCTTAACAAAATTCATTAGAAAATGGGAACATGCAAATGTGTAATGCAGGTATCATATATTTAGCATGGCAAATATTAGTTGGAATAAATTGTTCTTGAGAACTTTCTGAGAATATGTGCCTTAGTATTTTTCCCAATTTGTATAGCCATTTATCAATTACTTTTATGAAACGAAAAGAGAAAAGGAGGAAAAGGTAAAAGTAAAAAATTTCATTTTCAGAAGTTTTCTCAAAATTCTAGTGTGCAGTGGGGTACATGAACACTATTGTAAACATTCTTACTATTGGGCTTAAAGAACTTTTGGGATGGTTAAAGATTCTGAGAACTTGCACTTTACCAGGTTTTCTAGAAAGTATTTTTCATGTAGAATGACCATACAAAAGAAGTGTTGTATAGAACGTGGTTCTTTACTGTTATGACGTGTTTTGTGTTTTTTAGTCTGATTGTTTATCCACCCCCACCTGCAAAAGGAGGACTTGGAGTCACAAGAGAAGACCTAAAATGCTTAGAATACGGAGAGTTTCTTAATGATGTCATCATTGATTTCTATCTTAAGTAAGTAGTCAAATGCTTACTTGTCCTCTTCTTTCTGAACTTGATCTAGACTTTCACGTAACTGTAAAAGTTGATTGCTAGGTATGGTATGATAATTTTTAAAATAACAGTATTATCAGGTTGTATGCCTTTTTTTAAAGCTTTTGTATACTCTTTGAAGTTCAGTCTGTTTCAGTTTCATTCTTGTTGATCCTTAAAAAAGCTGTGATACACTACGGAGATTATAGAACAAAAAGCTGGATGGAAAAAAGGCTGCATGGGTATCTCACAGAACAGAAAGTGCTGAGCAGTTTTCATCAGGCATTTAAACAAAGAGAGGTTCTGGGTAGTTAATTTACTAGGTTTACGTGAAGTTGAGTATCCTCAGCTATTCTGTGTAAGTGTTCAAGGATTCTTCTGATATACAGCTCCTGCAAAAAGCAACATAACAAACACTTCTGAAGAAGGTGAGCTTACCTGCACTATGCCACCCTACTAAAGTTGCTTGTGAAAGTAAGTGGCGTTGTAGGCATTCCCTCCTTATGCTGACTTAGACCTAAGCAGCATTCTGCCTTTCTTTGAAGATTAACTGCAGGAATTCCATTCAGCTTGGCATCAGTCATAGCTTCTGTAAACATGAGCAATAATGAGGCAGTTAAAACTTTTAGTCTAAAGGAATAGGATAGCAAACGTACCAGAGTGTTTTCTTGTATTTTTACAACAAAAGCTCCTATATGCAGTACTAAACCAGAAAAAAAAAAAAAAAAAATGCAGGATAGTCCTTGTAATAACTGTAGCTCCTTTCTACCAGGAAAAGAAAAGGAAGTTTGAATAAAGGAATTTGATGCAGTTATTGCAGAAAACCCCCTGCTTTTTATATTTGCTAGACTTCTTCCCATAGTCTTGACTTTCACTGTGGTAAAACCTCTATGATATATGACTGTGCTATATATTTCATTAAATGAAACTGGAGGCACCTTATGTAGTATTACTTAAATATTGAGAGCTTTGGCCTTCTGGAGTGACAGAATAAACACTCAAGTCATCGTTTATAGTAAAATGATCAACAGTAATATAATACTAAATGAGTACCTTGGAAAGTTCATCTCACACAACTTTCATGTGTTTAACTTGTACAAGTCAAGTTGGTAATTTGTACTACTAACCTGTTCTATTCTTTTTGTAAATGAAGTATAACACTGCATAGTCTTATATTAGGCCTGGCTTTATTGCAAGTCGTAGAAACATAGCTGTAAAAATAAGGATAGCAACATTAATACTGGAGCACAAACTTGAGATAAAAGCATCTGCATTTTTAGTAGCTGTTTGGCCTTTTCAGTCTGTGATGATATTCATCCATGTAAATAATATAAAATAGAGTAGATTAAAAAAAAAAACAAACGATTGTGAAGACAACTGATATTAAGCATAATCTAAATATGCAAAGTCATTAAAATAATAGTTATTCTCTTGATCAGTAAAGATACTTTCTAGAAAGGGAATAATGCTAATTTCCATCTTTTTTCTTTGATAGATACTTGTTGTTGGAGAAGGCACCAAAGCATCTTGCTGAGCGTACACACATTTTTAGCAGCTTCTTCTATAAATGTCTGACGAGGACAGAAAAATTCTCTGAGGAAGATCCCAAAGTTTCGTAAGTTCTTGTTAGATGGCATAATGACCTTAAGCAAACTATTTGTTGCTGCTATTGAGAAATTTGCACGTTTTCTTCAAATTAGCACGTTAAATATTAATCAGTTTTCTCCAAACGACTAGTGGTTAAATGTTGTAACTCACAGTTGAAATATATTAATTAAAATCTGTATATTATTCAAACAGAATAGGAATAAAAGTGTTAATACCTTTCCCCATTATTAGGAGTTTCATCTTCTTCACTTGATACAGTTACTTATGGATTTTGATTTTTTTTTTATTATAGATTCAGAGTTTTGAAAGGTATGCATCATTTTAAGTAACGTATGTCCAAAATGTTTTTAGATTTACCACGTATTTCATGTTGCACACTGATAATAAATTATTGTCCAAAGGTTCACTGAAAAAAATTTCTTACACACCAAGTTTACACATACAAGTCTCAAAAATCCAAGAAACGGTGCTTCAGATAATGTCTTTTTTTTAAAAACATCTCCCTTCTGATCCTGAATGTTTTGGAGTGGAGACAAAATTGTCCATGTTAAGAAAGCTTAGATGCCTATATAGGTGTTTTTCCAAGTTGCAAACATGTCCTCCTCTTTTATATTTCCAGCACTTCTCAATCATGTAGAAGAGAATGTTAGCAGCCTTCACTTAACAATGTCCTCTGCAGAGCTTTTCAGCAGCTTGGTTTTCCATTCCTTGCTCCTTTTTTCCCTTTCCTCCCACATTTGAAGTTATGATTCTTAGTCATAGTTCAGAATGTAATTAAAATAGTGATGAGATTTTGTCCTGATTTTGCTTTCAGTTCACATTAGTACAAGGCTTTTTGAACCATTAGTCTCCATTTTAACTTAATGATAATAAGAAACTGAAAATCTGAACTGAAATGTCTTGTAGTTTTTTTCTTCTTTTTTTTTTCTCCTAGAATCCTTTTACTATGCTTTATGTCTGTAGGCATAGAAACGAAATGTGATCCAACCATTATAGCTCAGGACTGGAGGGAATTTGTGCTGTGGTTCTGGCTTTGCTACCGGTTTGCTGGGGTACCCTAGGAAAAAGCATTTATGTTTGTGCTTCTGAAATGAAGACTATTCAATAGGTTCTCAAAAGAAACAGTGTGATATTGAACTTGTGGATGTTGTGAACTTCTGTAGATCTGCTTTTACACTAACAGATAGATGCAATTTTTGCATTTGGTGTAGTAAATAATTACTCGATAAATAATTGCAGCAAATCTTTCACATCAATGAATAGTTTACCAGAAAGTTTATGATTCAGAAATGGCTTGTTATTTACTTGGGCATAGTGTTTTGCTGTTTTTTTTTGTTGTTGTTGTTTTGTTTTGTTTTGTTTTTTCTGTCAAAAGAAAAATATGTCAAGAGCAAATGAAAAACCTGTTGAGGCATTAGGAATATGTAGGAATACTAAATCTGTATACATTACTCTTAATGAACAAACCTCAATAATAATTGTCATTTGGTTTCCAGAGTGGCACAAAGAAGACACAAAAGAGTAAGAACATGGACTCGTCACATAAACATCTTCAGTAAAGATTATATCTTCGTGCCTGTGAATGAGGAGTAAGTCTGTGTGTTTCAGACACCTTTTCTGATATTTAAAGATTTTAGTATTTGTATGTTGATTTTAAAGATTTATGGCTGTAGGCCATATGGCTACTGGCTTGGATTGTTGGAAGTGATCACATTAGATTTTGAAATAGCAGTGAGGTATGGAATGAGGAATTTTGAAGTCTCTTCAGAGGTTAATTTTCCTATTAATTAGTGCTGTTGTAAGTAAACTTTACATCTTTGTTCTTGGTTTTACTGAAAATTGCGTTTCTGTATTTCAAAATAAATTTCATACCATTATGATTGATTCTTGTGCAAGTAATGCTTCTATAAAGAGTCTCTGCAACTCATGGGGTTAATGGTAAAAGGAGCAGGAGTAGCACTGTGACTGGGCCTGGCTGAATAACTGACCTGCACATAAAACTCCAGGAGAACTGAATAGTAATTGGAAGTTACTGTTGAATACTTACAAGAAGACATAAAGGCAGAGTCATGTTTAACTTGCAACTGTATTCAAAGCTGGGATCACTGTCACCAATTATTTTATTACTATACAGTGGGGTGGGTGGTAAGAGAGAGCTATAAATTGCTGTGGAAGGAATTTATACTTATTTCTGCAGTTATGCCATAATGTAAAGAAAAAGGTGAGTCAGAGAATTTATATGTGATGCCATGAAAGAACATTGCAACAGCAGTTATGTGTAATAGATCAGTTTTCCACAAGCTCTCAGTGTAATAAAAACTTCTCATATCCTTTTCAGAACCAAATGTTACAGAATTTTGATGTTTTTCCTCCCCTTCTCACTGTTGGGCAGGTCTCATTGGTACATTGCAGTTATCTGTTTTCCTTGGTTAGAAGAAACTGTATATGAAGAGTGTCCTCATCAGAATTCATTTAATCTATCTCCACTTCAGTCAGAGAACAAGAGTGATGACTCTGTAATTGGTTCAGTGTTGGCCTATCCTGAAGAAGAAACGGATGCAAACAGATTTTTTTTCTCCAAAGGTAGATAATCTAAAAGAAAATTATCAGTTCATATACAATTCTGATAGTTTATTAATCCTCGAGGGAGAGAAATAATGTCTTAAAAGCTATTTCTTAAGTTGTAGTATGTTTTTGTATTACTATGAATAGCAAGGACTACACTGCATTCTTTTTTTCCTGCAACTTTGCAAAATAGTGGAAGAGAGGTAAAGCAGTGACATTTCTCATCGTGAGTGAAAGTTCTTGGAATATTGTCAGGATGGGAAGCCCTCTAAATCTGCTATTTGACTATTTAGAAGGGAAGCAAAATTTATTTATTTTTGAATGCTCATAATCATTAATTTGAAAATGAAAATGTTTCACTTTAAGGAATCTTTTCTTAATACTTACTACATTTGTTCTTTTGCACTAGGTGGCAATGAATCTGCTGATTCTGCCTCAGTCCTGGATTCAGGTATTTCTAAAGTAAGTGCCTTGCTATACTGACAGACGAAATGTGTTACTTTATTTCTGAAGGCTCTGAGACTTGAACAAATGATTTTGTCATCTTTTTGCAGCAGCTGTCATTATTTATGTGGTCTGCAGCATATGCAAGGCACTTTGAATTAGTCTGAAGTCCTCCTTTGCCTGTTTATATTGCTTATGCTATTGTTTCACGTTTTAAAAGATTTCATATAGTTTTCTGTTTCTGAAAGGGAAGGCTCTGGCTTTTAATCTGTAAAGACATTTGTTTTCACACTTGTACTTTTTGTAAAATTAATTTTATTTTCTCTTCTCCCAGATCTCCCTAAATAATTCCAAAAGGCAAATTTGTAAAAGGTATGTTTCTGTTTTTATGTTAATGTTGTATCATTAAAGATCTTATTAAAAAATTCCATGATGATTGATTCAGCTATTTGTTGTACACCTACAGATGTAGGGACTTTCTATTTTCTTGCACATTTGTTTAGTTATTGATGCTCTTGTTAAGCTATATTAAAAAAAAAAAAAAATTGCTTTGGTAGTGTTGGTAATGAAAGACTGAAATGACTTTGTTGTTGTTTACAGGCCTTGTATACTGATCTTAGATTCTTTGAAGGCTGGTTCTGTGCAGAAGACAGTTCAGATTTTGAGAGAGTAAGTGACAATAGTTTCCATGCTGGTCATATTTCTATGCTTAAAATACTTTTCTCTATGAAGATATACCTTTCTGTTGCTAAAGGATAACTCATAAGCAGCCACAACCATTATTGTAACAGCAATACAGAAAAATCTGTAAACCAGAATCTGTACTACACAGAAAAGACCCTTCTTGTAGAAGTAAATCCTTCATAGAACTGCAGTGGGAGTAAATGAAAATCAGTTAATTTTTTTACAGTATCTGTTCCCTAGAGAGACCTCCCCACCATGTTTGTCTTGGGAAGAAGAATGAAATAGCAATTTTAATTTTTAAATCTCTGTTTAATATATATTGGTGTAGCGACTTATTCTTTGAGCTACTCCCAGAGATAAAATTCCAGAAAGCGAAATTTCTTTGTTCAGTCACAGAGGTGTCACAAAAAGTCAGGAAAAAGAAGAGATGATTTACTGAGATGTGAAGCTGGGGAAGCAGACATCATAACCTCAATTTGCAGTTACACACTGAAAGCAGAAATTAAAAGAAAACTGATACAAAGGTTCCATAACTTATTGTTTCATAGAATCAAAGAATGGTCTGGGTTGAAAAGGACCAGAATGATCATGTAGTTTCAACCCCCCTGCTATGTGCAGGGTCATCAACCCCCAAACCAGGCTGCCCAGAGCCACATCCAGCCTGGCCTTGAATGCCTCCAGGGATGGGGCATCCACAGCCTCCTTGGGCAACCTGTTCCAGTGTGTCACCACCCTCTGTGTGAAAAACTTCCTCCTAAATCTAACTTAAACCTTCTCATCTTAGTTTATTTTTCCCTAAGTTGATTTTCATTATGCTTTGAGTAGTGTTCAAACACAAATAAAGTCTACAGGCATAAGTCCTTTTGGTGTCCTTATGACATGTGCCTCACTAAACACTCTTTGAATTTTGTTTTATGTTTGGTTGTTATTCACAGGTGCCATTTTTCTCAAAATTTGCTTTGAGTGTTTTATATGTATTTTTATTGTCAGAATTACAAGGCCTTGTGGAAATCAAACTGAGGTCTGACTTAATGTGTGTGTAATTTTTTATTCCTTGAAGTCAGACATATATTTTTCAGAAATTTTGAGTGTTTGCAACTGTAACTGAAGTCAAAAATAGTGCATAGCCTTAGTAAAATCCAGAAAAAATCCATCTACCACCTTTCCTTTGTCCTGTGTATATGTGGTCTTGTCATAAAACAATATCAAATTAGTGAGACAGAATTTTTTTGTGTGAATTTGTGTCGATGGGACCTGATGACTGTGTTATTTTTGAATGCCTTTCAGTGTTAATCTTTTCAATAATTTTTTCAGTTACTGAACTTAAACTAATAGGTTCATGATTTCCAGGGTCTTCTCTTTTGCCCTTCTTGTAAACTGGAACAATATTGGCTAGTTTCCAGTTGGAAGAGACCTCTCCAGACTCCCAAGATCTTTGGTAGATCTTGAGAGGAGTCCTGGTTCATTACAGTTTTAATATAACAAATAGAAAGTCATTGCTCCCCCAGCTTACAGCACTGGGCAATGAAAAGCCTGTAATTATTAAAGACCAAGGCTATCAAAACATTAAATGCCTCTGCCTTTTTCATTATCTCTATTCGTCAAGTGACTAGCATTATCCAGTAACATTCCAATATTTTCCTTAGACTTTTTCTTGCTATTAGCATACTGTTGAAAGGACTGTTTTTGTTATCTGAAACATTATTGGCCAATTTTAACTCTAGCTGAACTTTAGCCTTTCATGTTTTCTTCCTGCAAATGCAAACTGCAGCTTTGTAATTTTCCTCTGTAGCATCACCTTGCTTAGAGATCTGAATCTGACTTTTTCAGACACTTGTGCCTTCAATCCCATGTTCAAAATCAGTAGTCAGTTCAGAAAGTGAAATCAGTGAGTTGCTACTGAAGCAAGAGAACAATAAAAAAAACTGATAACAAGTAAGTCGTAATCATTAAAGAAATGATCCTTTAAGTTTTTTAACAGGTTTTCCAACACTTTATACCCTCGTGGGCTGCAAGGCTTATAATGGTGTAATTGTAGCTGAAGTTAAAAAAGTGAACTTTAAAGTTTAACTTTAATAGCTTTCTAAATTTTTCAAATTCTAATTTTTTTAAGGTAGAAAAGCACTGCTGGCTTTTTTGGATGAACACAATAAAATCTAGGAAATATCACTTGAATTCTTGCTGGAGCTCTGGTTTAAAAATGACCTAGTATCCTAATAGCTTGAATAAACTCAATGCAGATGATGATAATTGATTATTATTCTTAAATAATTTCACACATCTTTTCCACTTTGCTTATTGTATATTATATGATAAAACTGAATCTGTGTGGAAATTTTGTTACTTGTACGAATTTCTTTTACAGATTCTGTGAAATAAATTAGTTAAGGCTATCTTAACATTTTGTTCAGCTATAGAACAAGATCGAGAAGCTTATCAAAATGCATTGATCTTGGGAGATATTTGGTTTATTTCTCAAATATTAATCTATTTGCTTTCTTTTATAGGTACCTTGAAGTAGAATGGGAAGCTAAACGAAAAACACATCGTGAATTCAGTAAATCAACAATGATTGACTTTTATCCAAGAGTGCCTAAACAAGATAATAGTAGTGACTGTGGGGTGTATTTGCTACAATATGTGGAAAGCTTCTTCCAGGTAATAAAAGAATCTGCTTTTCCTATTCCCTAAAATCACCTCAAACCATAAACTACTATTTCTGAGAGAAGTACCGAGACAGAAAACCTATGTTGCTTAGTGTCTAACATTGTCTAAGGTATTTGGATGTCAGGGGGAAATTCTTAACAAGAGAGTGGTAAGGTGCTGGAACAGGCTGCCCAGAGAGGTTGTGGATGCCCCGTCCCTGGACGTATTCAAGGCCAGGTTGGATAGGGCCCTGGGCAGCCTGGTCTACTATTAAATGTGGATTTTGTGGCCCTGCCTGTGGCAGGAGGGTTGGAGATTTATGATCCTTGAGGTCCCTTCCAACCCTGGCCATTCTGTGATTCTGTATATGAGGAAGAGAACATAAAAGCTGTTCTTTGTGTCGTGTCAGGAGGTCTTTGTGTCTGGAACACAGATGATTTCTCTATGTTTCTTAGGCAGGCATTTCTACCTTGTGGTTTAATATTGCATTTATGTTAACACATTCAAGGTCTGCAGCTGTAAAGATATATTTGGATCTTATGTAGTTTATGAATTTCTGGCCTACAAATGGTACAAAGACATGTTTTCTGTGCAGGTCCTCACTTCTTGTTGCCTTTCAAACTTTGTTCAGCTTTTCCTTTGGATTTTGAATGGCACTGTCTGTGCAGGCAGCAGCTTCTGCAAAGAGGTGCAACTAGGATCCTTAAGAGACAATGCACAAAGCTAAGGGAATCTCTCATAAATGTTCAGTACATACTTCTAAATATCACCTTCTTGACCTTCTTCATGACTTGCTCTAGTACCTCCGTGCCTTTTTTAATCTGTGAGTCCCAGGACTGAGCACAGTTCTTCAGGTGAGATCTCATGAGAGCTGAGTAGAAGGAGAGAGCTGAGTAGAGGGAGAGAATCACCTCCTTTGATCTGCTAGCTACCTTTCTTTTGATGCAATCCAGAGTATGGTTGGTTTTCTGAGCTGCAGGTGCCCATTGTCAGTTCATGTCAAGCTTTTCATTCCCTAATACTCCCAAGTCCAGCAAAAGGCTGCCCTCTGTGCACTCATCACCCAGCCTGCGATCATGTGCATGACCTTGCACTTAGCCTAGTTGAACGACAATTTGTTTGCATGGACCCAGCTCTTGAGCCTGTTGGAGTCCCTCTTGATGGCATCCTGTCCCTCCAACATGTCCACGGTACTTCTCAGCTTGGTGTCATCTGCAAAATTCCTGAGGGTGCACTAAATCCCACTGTCCACATCACTGATGAAGATGTTAAATAATATCAGTCCCAATACCAACTCCTGAAGAACCACTTATCACTTGTCTCCACTTGGATAGTGAGCTGTTGACCACAAGTCTTTGAATGCAGCTATCTAGCCAATTCTTTATTCACCAAGTGTTCCGTCTATCAGATCCACGTCTCATCAGTTTAGAGTCAAAGATGTAATGTGGGTTGTGAGCTATCTGCTCTATTTGGCCTTGCTTAAGTAGGGAGTTTGGACTAGGTGACCTCCAGAAGTCTCTTCCAGCCTCATCCATTCAGTGATGGGGTAGGTATCCATTTGTGATAGGTAGGTAGAAGATGAATTTATTTATTTTTCTTTTTTTACCAATGTTCTGAACTGCCCATTCTGTAACAATGCAGAAGCCAGATCAGGATGAGGTAGTTTGCTGTTTGTGCTAAACATACCAGGACTCATAAGCCATTCTCACTTTGCTTTTAGAATTTACCATGAATCTTTATTCATGGGAAGGAGAAGGTGAAAAATAGGCATGGCAAAAGAACGATGAGGAGAGGAAGAAAAAAACTTTGGCAGTTGAGATATAGTGTTGTGGTCTTATTGTTAGAGCTAGCAATATCTCAGCCATTTGAATTTGCTTTCCTCTTTTGGTCCAAATTCTCCCTTTCTATGTCCTACTAGAATTTCTGGCAATACTCTTGCTTCTTTGTTTTCTTCTGTCAGATAGTCCAGCTCATGACAATAAAAAATGTGCCTAAAATTTGCTTGCTTGATTGCAGTATGCTTAATTATTCCATATAGTGTGATCCTACATGTGTGTTTTTTGACTGAAGTGCACCTGCCTCCTGTTAAATATGGAGAGCATGTCTAACCATATTGAGAGTATGTAGAATGAGCATTGAATATGAGCTTATATTAAAGTATCTTTAAGAGGAAGTGATGATAATCTGTTTTTTGTTTACCATGAGTAGCTCGTGTTATAGTGGAGGAACTGGAATTTAACTTAGATCTTGACAACTATATCTCGTGGTAACTTATTTATGCATGCTAGGTCTCAGCAATATGGAAGGCTTTGGAATTCCTTTTGAAGGTTGTAATGGGAAATTCATACTGCAAATATTCTTGTTTTTATTTCTTTCTCTTTTTACCAGAATCCCATAGTTGACTTTGAACAGCCAGTGCATCTGGAGAAGTGGTTTCCTCGTCAGCTGATTAGAAGCAAAAGAGAAGAAATCCAAGACCTGATCTTGCAATTGCACTTTCAACAGCTCAGAGGCAGCAGAAGCTAATAAATCCCATCTACCAGAACTGGCAAAGATATATATATATATATATATAGGTGTGCAGAGTATGTGTGTATATACCTATACACACATACTCTGCTTAGCAGCATTTTGGCTCTGCCTCCCTTGTGAGAAAGGAAAAAAAAATGTTTTTTTTGTTTGTTCATTATGTATTTATGTAAATAATTATTTGACTTTGGGTTCTGTGATGACAGAATGCCATTGGAGGGGAGGATGGTGGAAGAGAAGGTAGTAGATAAGTGTAAATATGTAAGTTAAAGCTAATACATGTGATGACTTGCTAATTGATTTTTTTAACTTGGAATATGAAAGTGTGTACAGGTATGTGCAACAAAGATGTAAAAATATTTTGATCTTTTGGAGCCTGTTCTTTACAATTCTATATAAACTTTACAGAGTTGGATGAGCACATAGGAGTCAGGCCCAAAGATGGGTTTTTGACCTTTTACTGTGTCTCTTTCTACTTTGCAGTTCATACAGATAGAATGAATACTATGTATTGTTTTAATGTAAGGATATAATATTGATTCTCTTTAGAGATTTTTTTGTTGTTGTTGTTCTGTTTTGTTTCTGATAATATACAGAAATAGTTTGCATTTATCAGAATATTCTGCTGGGATTTGACACTTCTGGGTTTTAATTTTTTTCCTCCCTAGCATTTCCATCATAAAAATTTATTTGCTTGACAGTGAATCTTGAAATCTTTTGAAGTCAGAAGTGGGCTCTTCTGAACGTCCTTTATGATAACTCTTTTCTTGTCAGATTTTAGAAATCTTGCTCTCAAAGTACATGTTGGTACAGTACATGTAGGCAATAGATTTTTACTCCTAATTACTTTATTTTTGGGAGTTACTCCTGTGAGTCTTAAAGGCATCATTTGCAGTAGAAAAGCAGTTAGGTTGTGGCTCAGTAAGATTGAGATATTTGAGAAATAAGCATGTTTTTATTTAGAAAGGATGTGGCTATATGTAATGTGTCTTTAAGACATGTTGCTTATATATAAGACATACAGGATTTATAGTTCACTTGGAAGAATTCAATGAAGGCACCCAAATATTCGAATGTTTGAACTCAGGACTTGATTTGATAAACTAGCACAAGTTTATCATAGTCTGTATATATATTTATTTAGTTTTTCTCACACAGTTGTCATGGAAAACTTTAATAACATGCTTTCTCCTATTACCCACAGTAAGTTACTTAAGTGTCATAGTACTCCCAGAAGAACCATGTTGCAGATAACCACCAAAGCTATTTGTATAATAAGCATATCTGCAAAAATAGAGGTCTCAAAGGAGGTAGGCTAAAAAATCAAAGTGAAAATTGAGGGCATCCCAAATACGCGGACAAATTTGTAGTGTGGCAGAATTCTCAGGGCCCCTTTCCTCAAGGCAACTCTGACACCTAGCATCTGGAAAATCCAGTCATTACTGCAGGTTCTACGCAGTCATCCAAAAAACTTGACAAAAAACAGTGTTGTTTCTCAAACCAGGAAGCATTCTTTCTGAAGAGCAGAAACAATTTCAGAACATAATTTGCTGAGCACAGTTATTTTTTGTGTAACTGTGGGCAGTCTAGTGCACTTATCTTGAGTTTTTTTTCTTTTCTAGGTCAGCTCAGTAGTTTATCACTACTCCCACCAATATCTGTCACTCTCGTCACAGAAATCAGTATGACTTTTCTCCCACAGACCTCATCACCACCATTTCTCACTCCTAGGGATAATCTTTGTATTTATTGTAAGAGATAAATGATAAAATGCAGAAACGTGTGCTTTTTCTCCACACCTTTTTAATGGATGAAATATTTTCAGTGTTCCCTTATTAAAAATACTTCGGACTTTTTCTTACAATAAAATTGGTTTATATCATAAAACAATATTTATTCTCTTTTAGATTAACTGGTTTATACCTAGATATTTAAAAGTAAAAGATATGTATAAACTTTTCTAAATTGGTTTTATAACAGCAAAGGATTGACTTTCTAGGTTAATGTTAGCGATGTGCTATGGGGATGCCAATACATTTGATAATAAAAACCTCCAGAAGTTACTGAACATGATTGTCACCATTCTTTTTGCTTCTGCCACAAAGAACCAGCAAGCTAAATATGAGATAATCTTACAGCATTTAACTTATGTCCTCAGTTTGTCCCTCCTAACTCAGTTTTTGATCAAAACAATTAATTGTTCTTCAGTCCTTAAAAATGCATGCAGCTAGATTGTAGCTTCCTGTGGCAAGGAAGACTACTTTTTGAATCAGCAACCTTATAGTTTTCTCTAGTTTAGCTTAACAGTGTTGACAACCTGAATGACCAGCCTGGGAAATTCCTGGCTCAAGCAGCTGCAGTCCACCCTGTTCCAGCCATATACATGTAACACATATGTGGTGAATACTAGGAAGTGTTTGTGGACTAAGTTACGCTCCTGATCGAACGATCGATCTATCTATCTACCTACCTACCTATTTACATTATATTTACATATATATATATATATATAAAATAAACTCTCCAGAGATAACTTTTAGTAGCATTCTTCTATATAGGGTTATCAGACTGGCTCAGGGATCATTTTGTGTATCTCCTGCATCTCCATTTCCCTTATCAATCCCTGTTTAACTTAAATGGTGGAGTGGTGTTTTGCTTCAAAGCAAACCAATCTTTATAAAGCCCTTTAACCTGCATTATGCAATTTGGTATCAAGGCACGTTATGGCTCTGTGGGACTTGATACTGGCTTCTATTCAGGAAATCTGAGTCATGGGGATTGGTGCAGAATACTGTTGACAAACAAGAAACAAGATAAATAACTTGTAGAAGTTAAATCTTCCAAGAAAAAAATAAACCATTTTTTTAAATCAAACAACAGAGGAATGAACCATGACAATGTGAGTGTGCTTTAAAAATTATCTGCAGTCGGCTGTGATTGACCTCTGGCAGACACAGCTTCACAGCAATCTGTCTCTTCATTTTGAGACTCACCTCCTAGGATGTAACCCTGAAATGAGGTTGCAATACTCAGTAATTACCATACCTTACAAAATAGCAAAGACTCGAAAGTCAAAGTGATAGCTCTCTTGACTGTGACAAGGAATTGCAATATTACTTTTTGCAATTTCTTCTGAAGAAAAAGTTCTCTTAGGTATCTAGATTTAAAAAGCAAGGATTGTAGAATGAGACATGGAAGATCTTGAAAGGACAGAAAATTCTTCATTAACGATTAAATAAAATCAAGACCAGTGGCAATAAATCTGTCCATTCTAACTGGAATCGGAAACTCTGTTCAAAGATGAAGCATAGGCACCAGGATCATCTTTTACTGTTGAACAAGGTAAGATGTACTCATCTGAGGAACAGTTCAGAAAAGGAGGAATATATTCACATTACACATTATAGACAGAGCAAATAATAAAGTGTCTGATTAATCTGATCAGTCTCACTGATACTTCTGCTCCAAGTGCTTTATAGTACTACATGATGGAAGAAGTGGCAGAATGACAGGGCTGATACATTGGAAGGCTAAGAGCCTTGGGCCTTGCTTAATGCATAATAATACAGAAAATAAGAAAACTTGTCAGGAAAGCTTTTTATTGAGTTTCATACCCTTACGCTCATGTATTCTGAGAATTTTCTCTAAGTTCTACTGCATTCTTGAGGTGAGAGAACCTTTGCCTTTGTAGGTTTGTGTACTGTTTCTTGTCTCTATTTGTTTACATTTTTTGCAGGTTAATGGAAGGAAGGCATTCATGGCAGTGGAAGCTCCCGTGTTTGCAGAGGATGAAAAAAGTCCGGTCTGTGTTTCTGAATCTAGCACTGTAGTATAGGTTCCCAAACTGGTCTCAGAAGTCCTTCTCTTTGCCTAGAGATGCTCAGTAGGCATGCCTCAGCTCCCCAGGGCTGTTCAAGATACAGCTTCAGAGTGCTGCATAGCTCACTTGCTGCCGCCAGCTGTATAGTTACCTTGACAGAGCCAGCTGAGGTGAGGAGCACTGCTCTGAGAGATCCAAAGTGTCCGAGAAGCTGTCAGAAAAGCTCAGCGGTTTAATTTAAAGTGCAGTTTAGCAGTTGTGTGGGGGAAAAAAAGGAGAAGTGTTTGTTGTTTTGAAAATATCGACTGGAGTCTGTTACATGTCAGAAGACAGAATGAATAAAGGGTGGTTTTCTTTGATTCCTGTGAGTGTCCTGGTTGTAAAATCTGGGATGATCAAAGCAGTGAGCAGCAAATCCAGAGCAGTGGCACCCATTAGGCAGCCCCAACACGGTTTTTCTTGTGGTCTGAACTCTGCCTGCCATTGCGGGCTGGCTTCCATACACGTCTCCGCACTGAGCTGACCCGTGGAGAGGAGGGGAGCTGAGAGTGCTGCTGTTTTCCTGCACCCTCTGTCCTTTTCACAGCTCTCCTTAACCCACCGTTTCTCCAGGTATCAGCACAAATCTGTTCTTAATGCTCATCTCAGATTACGTCTGAGCAGAGATGAAAGAATCGCCATTTGCCCAGGTTTTATCCTGGGATGTGAAGGGCAGTGGTGTAGCAGCAGATCTTCTGCTTTAGCTCAGACTCGAACAGCAGGACCTTGTTACTTCTGTCACCAGCATGACACCTACAGAATGATTGTTTCAGTCTTATCTCTGTGCTACAAGCAAGTCAGTGCATTCTTAGGTACATATATGAGTACAGGCAGAAGGCAAAGCTCGTGGAGACCTTCCACTGGAGAGTAGCGTGCTCACACTGATACTCTGGTCAGTATGACTTTTAAAAACAGACAGAAATTGAAGGGCCTGTGAAAATACGTGGTTAATTAAGTGTGAAAGGTGCTGTCCTTGTTTGGACTGTCTGTTAATGGTATGACAAGCTCCAGTAAAGAGCTTAGCTGGCCAGATTAAAATTAAAAAATTGTCTCAGTCCATCTGCCAGCTCTGAGGCGTTTACTTCATCACCTTTCCTTGTTTCTTCACTGGAGTGGAATACTCTCTTTGAAAAGATCATTTCCAGGATGTCTTGTTTGACTTTTTTAACCTAATGTTTTTCTTCGAAAGATAACTTTACGTGACGTCAAGACGCTTTTAAGAAAAGCAATGCTCTTGCTTGGCTCAAGGATACTTTAAAGGCAACGACTCTTTTGCTGAAAAGGATTTTCTTTTTTTCTTGCCTGTTGGCTTTTGGACACAAATAAAATGTTTGCCTTTCTTTGGAAAATTTCTTTCTGCCTCTTGGTTTCGGAAGTGATTACAGGAGACCTTCAAGCAATTGCAGGTAATGCAGACATCTTTCTTCTTTATATTCTTGTTTTCAGGGTTTCGCCTATAGTGGTATGTAGAAAAAAAATGCCTCTCTGCCTTAATTAAAATGAAGGAGGATAACACAAAGAAACATTTGGTCAAATTTGTGTTGTGATACCAGAGTTTTAAATACGGAGTGATTTACGAGAAAGATTTACTGTTATTTTAAGAGCACAATGCAGGCATGGGGTGCAAAAGTTTCCAACTTTGAAAGACATCAAATACTGATCAGCAAGCTTTCCCACTTGATGCTTTTTTTATTTAGTAAATTTGTATTAGATAACAAAATATATGGCCTCCATTTGGTCAATGAAAATGTGTCAGTTTGGGTAAAGATCAGTGTTTTGCCTTAGTGACCTTGTTTGTTCCCTTCTCCCTCCAATATATCATCTACAGGTGGCCTTCTGCTCTAGAGCTATTATTAGTGTATTAGAATAGCCATGATCTTTATCCTTCAGTCATCAAAGACAGAAACGCTATTGACTTTGAAGTTGCAGACTGAATTTACAGTCTGTGGGGCAAAAAAAATGCCATAAACCAATTATTATTCTTTCTGCAATTAGTTATTCATTTTGATTCTTCTTCAATTTTTTTCTGGGGAAACAGTGAAAGAAAAAGATTGAATTAACTAATTTCAGATAAGCTGCCTGTGGAGGTTAGAGAATGACAGTCAGACTAAAACCAAATAGATGCATTCTCCCCTTAGCTGTATGGTCATTTTTGTTTTGTTTTTTCCTGGAGGGACATAGAACAACTCAGAGGAAATTAAAAAAAAAAAAAAATAGCAATAAGCTAAAGCTGAGATGTCCCTTTCTTTTTATTTTTTCTTTTTTTCCCCTCTTGTTGTCAGGTTGGAACCAGGTCTTGTGGTGATAGAAGGAATAGTTGCTAGTTGCCGATTCAGGCAGCTTTCTTAAAGCATAGGACATAAATGTGGATAGAATGTATGGAATAATGGCACTTTAACTAATTAAACTTTCCATTCATGGCCCTGAAAATTTCAAGCACATGATTATTGACATGTGTAGTCCCACTGACTTAAGCTGAATCCCAGAAGCGAAGTTAAATACAAAACATTAGCATTCACGAGGTCAGATAACATGCTGTAAAAGAGGCTGAGTTTGTTTGTAATAGGACAGTCACACCGACAGGGTTTAAGTTTGTTAACAGAAAAAAAAAACAACAGTTAGGTCCTCCACAGACCAAAGCAATGGTGTTGAAACACACGTGACCGCATCTCTACCTCATCTGAGAAATTTATACATGGTTTCAATTTTACAGCAGAAGAAAAGCAGGCTAATGATGCTTCACCAACCCCTCAGCTCAGTGTCTGGCAGTTTGCAAGCTCCTCTCTGCCTCCTGAACTGAGAAAGCTTCATGGTATTGTGGAGGCTGAGCAAGTCAACAGGCATTCGCTGCGCCGAAGGAAGCGCTCCATTCTGTTTCCCAGTGGAGTTAAGATCTGCCCCGATGAATCTGTTGAACAGGCTATTGCCAACCATCTGAAATACTTCAGGCTCAGAGGTATGTGGGCACCAACATCATTATCTCATGAGTAACTGATAGCACATTTAGTTATAAATAAAAAATAATAGATGGAGCTTTTAAATGTAATAATACCATGCAATAGGAAATACACTGTTTCACAAGAAACTTAATTTCTTAGTGATAATCTTCCTTATGAGAGCTGTTCTGAGGTTCTGCTTTGATTTAGTGTTCTTGAAATGCTGATAGAATACAAAGAGGGACCTTTTGGAAGAGTAATGGCAGAGACGTTGGTCAGTCATGTGGCTTTTGGCTGTAGTTGGTTTTTCTCTCACCTAAAACAATCTCTTGTGTGTGAGGCTGTGGTGTAACAGCAATGAGGCCTCTGTATGAAGATGAAGAAGTTGGTGTAAATAAGCTTGCTCTGAAAATCTGAAATATACTCTGTAGCAGCTTTGCCCATATCTTGAACTATTACAGCAGTATGATGTATCTGTCAGATACACTTGTATCTGACACCACTGGAATGTATTGCTTTCTGCATTTATCTTAGAATCATAGAAACATTAAGGTTGGAAAAGACCACCAAAATTATCTAGTCCAATCATCAGCCCATTACCACCATATGCTCACTAACCACATCCCTCCGTGCCACATCTACATGGTTCTTGAACACCTCCAGGGACAGTGACTCCACCACCTCCCTGGGCAGCCTGTGCCAATGCCTCACCACTCCTGAGAAGGCGTATCCTAACATCCAACCCATATCTTTGTACAGCTGCATTCAAAGACTTTATTGGGTATTAACACCCAGAATCCATCAATGAAACAGGGAAGAGCTGCTCTCACTTAAGGAAGAAGGAAATGTCTTCAGAGACATGTGCTTTTGCACTTCTAATTAACATTCATTAAGGAGTAATAGATGTAGCTTAGCTACCAAAAATAAAACTAAAAAAAAAAGGAAAAAAAAGGAGTCTCTATTTGACCTTTGTCTACACTACTGTTATGCTCATACTAATGTAATAGGTGAACTATTAGTGGACTACTAAATCACCTTGGTCAATAATTCTACCCTAAACAATTTTCCTGAGGTCCAGCAAAGCTTGAGACAAGGTGAGTTGTTGAGCTTGTAATCTCTGTGTTCCACACTTCAACCATGAATGTTGGGTCAGCTTTTCTGCTCATGGGATTAACACCTCCCTCTCAACAGCCAAAAGATGAAGGCTACTCTATCTCTTCTGGAGTTGTGGAAGCCCCACTGGCAATCTTATGCAAGGACTTAAAGAAAGAGTTTTGAGCAAACACGGCTGATTTTTACAGCTCAAGGACATCTGCTGGCTGCTCCAACTGATGATACTGCATTGCTTTGATCATGCAGGGCTCCTTTGATAATTCAGCATATAAAACTACAGCTAGGCTAATGTGACAGAACCAACTGTCTGTACAGAGGTCTGTTGCTTGGCGCAAAAAGAAACAGATTCCCAATTTCCTTCTTTTATTGGCACCATTTAGGAATTAGTTTTACTTTGGTCTGCTGAACACTTCTTCTAGCTACAACATGTGCATCTTGGCCTAGCAAGTGGATTTGGAGTTATCTGAGTCATGGTGGCTGCGTGGGTTTTTTTTGAGAAGTCTTTTTCCAAGGCCTGTTGGAGAATGAGAGGTTTGGCTTCACATACTTCGAATCACGCATTCTGTATTCTTCCTTCAGAGCAGTGAGAAACAGTTACAGTCAGGAGTAGCTGAGTGTCTATGTAAAAATAAGTACAAAGAATGTATTTGGAGAACAAAATAGAATTATGTGGGATCAGAGCCTCATCCAAATGTTGACCCGTGCCCAGCTTGAGAGAGGTGTTGACATTGATCACGTAGTCTGACAGCCTTTGTGAGCTCCTTGTTTATGTCTGCCCGATAGCTCTGAGCTGGTATTTGTTTTGCTCCAAATTAATCCATATTATGTGCTTTAACTGCAGCCATCCCTCAATTACATGATACAGGAGCATAAGCAAACACTGAGTAAGCAAAAGTCAGAGTGAGAGTAAAGAAGGGAAATCTGTAAGTTGTTTTGTAAAAGCTTATTTATAACTTGATGATCTTAGGCTGAACCAAACGCCCACTGAATCCCTCTGCTTTCTTGTTGGACTCCTGGCTTCCACTGTCCCCTATGACTTCTGAAGTGGAGATGCTGTGGCCATCCTCAGCATCTTAAACTTTTGAAAAAGATCTCTGCAAAAAATAGAGATGACTTTAATTAGCGGCAAGTTGAGCAAGGTCTGGTTCAAGCAACCTGTCATCTTCATTCTGTTAGCAGAAATGTGCTGCATCAGAACTATTTGGTGAGGTCTTGTTAATTTCCTCCTGAGTAAATGCAGCTGAGCCCACACCTTGAGTGCTGTGTTCAGTTTTGGGCATCTCACTACAGGAAAGACATCGAGGCCCTGGAGTGTGTTCAGAGAAGAGCAGCAAAGATGGTGAAAGGTCTGAAACACAAGTCTAATGGGGGACGGCTGAGGGAACTGGGATTGTTTGATCTGGAGGAGACCCAGGGAAGACATTATTGTAGGCCCCCTAGTTTACTTACTTTTGCTAGCTTGCTAAAATGTTTACTAGTGTTAGGGACAGATGATCTAAGTAATGATATAGTTATTCACTCCTAATTGTTACTGCTACTGCAATAGTTAGAAACACCAGTCAAGAATAGGGTTTTTTTTTTTTTTTTGCCTGTTTCTCTACGCCTGCAGTCTAGAGGACAGTTTTCTCATGCGATGATTTACTCCTATAGTCATTCGCAGAACAAAGCAGCCTTTACATTAGTGGTATGTACTACTTTTGGTCTCTTTTGAGCTGAGTCCAGGGTTATGATGGTCTCTGCAGTCTCTGGCATGATAAATAAAGACACTGCACCTCCTGCAGCTGGCATAGAAGTCACTGCTATTGGCTGTCTTTGTATTTCATTTTTTAGAGAATGTGGAGATGCAAATCAGTCAGAAGTGCTTGCAGTTTGGGTACAGCAGGCCTGCAGTTTGAGTCTTCAATACATGTCCTTTTAATAGTAGCAGTAATGCTGCTGGAAGGTCCATGTAAATCTGATGGTGGTTCATAGTTGGATTGCTGTGATGAGCACAACATGTATCCAGCACGTTGGAGGTTTCACAGAAGATATTCAGTAGGAATCTAACTTTGGATTTCAGATAGCAAGTACGCAGAGTATAGTAATGTTGATTTGGAATAATGACTTTTAGTCTTCACAGCCAGGCTATGGACCAAGCCCCTGTTAATGAAAAATGTTATATGAAAAACAGCCATACCCATTCAGGCCAAAAGTCTGTCTGTTCCACTCCAGGCCATGAGACTGACCAGTCATTTATGATGACTGCCCATTTCCTTTGGTGTAAACTGTCAGTTGGCAGCTGAGAATTCAGTAGACTTAAAATGTGGACCTACCAGTGGAACAGAAACAAGGTAAGGGTTGCAGGGTTGATGGTATGCGCTGTTATCCTGGCATTGTTCCTAACAACTGGGTAAAACAAGGGATGCTGGGTTTTGGCACTGTGGCTTGGGATTAGTACTGCTGCTGCCTTTGGGATGGCTGAGATGTAGTTACTTCTGTGGCTACTATTCCTAAATTGCATTTGCATTTTTTCCTACTTTGATCCATGGCCTTCAACAGTTCAGTGTATTGAGTGAATGCATCATATTTTCATGCAAGTAGATCAGATGGTCTCTGCCAGAACTGTTTTTGTCAGCCAGAGCTTCAGGTAAAGCTGAACGTCTAAAGATAGCATTTGAGGATTCTGACCAGAGAAGGAAGTGTTCTGGCGTGTCACAGCTAATGAGAGCCAAGGACATTTCAGTACTTTGGAAAGAATAAAACAAATTTCTCACGAATGAAGTTCTATTCATGATTATAATCAAGATTTGGTAATCTCAGGCAAAGAACTGAACTCATAGCAGTAAAGACAGAATCTAAATTTTCTCCCCATTTCTTGAATTGATTTAGATCTATTTACTGAAACAGCAGAAATAATGATGTGATGTTCTGCACATGGATAGAGCTAATATTGGAGGTTCAATTTGATCCTGAAACCCTACATGACACAAATTTTGCAAATCTTGCTGAATAATGATGACAGCAAGCGGTCAAAATTCTTGAAAGCTACCTGGCTGAAGCAGTGTGCATTAAATCAAAGTGCCTGTCCAAGTAGGCCTTTTTTCCTCGTTTCCCTCTTGTCCCTGTCACTTATTACACATAGCTCATACTCAGCCAATACATTTTTTACAAGTTTATTTGTAAAAACTCTATTTCTGTCTCCCTCCACATTTGAATTATTAGATGTCAGCGTGCACTTCTCAAAGTCTCAAGTGTTATCTTGAAAGAGACTCCTTTGTAGTTATTGAAATATTACCAATGAGAATAGTTTGTGCTAGAGTTCAGTGTGTCAGCATTCATGGCAAATATCCTTCATGTGGATTAGCTAACCAGCATTCAGCTATTTTAATTAAAAATCCTGGACTGCTACATGTGTTATTTAAAGGTTGTCATGCTGTAGCCCATAAACAATGGCATTTCGGCAACAGCTGAAGTGACTGCACTGCGCATGACTTTATTAGTTTGTTTAGCAAGTTCTAATGAAATCTTTGCAGGAAAGATCTCTTAAGAAGTATCTGTCAATCTCCCTCTTGCAATAGTTCTTATAAAAACCCACTGCCATTAAATCTTCCAATTGTGGAGAAATTGCAAGGGAGGAGAAGGAATTGGCCTCAGGTTGCTTCAAAATAGAATATTCTGCCTGACTCAATGCTCCTAGCCACTGTACATGATTCAACACTTAAGAAGCTCTAACGGGATTTAACTGAGATTAAACTCCAGCGCTCTCCACTTACACAAATGGCCAGAAAGCCACCCTACCCCCCACTGGGTGCTGTCATGTGTTGCCTCCCCTATTAACCTCAGAAATCCCTGAGCACAGACTGAGATGTAATAGGCTAATTGTTTCTCATTTGAGAGATAAATGCATCCTGAACTGTAAAGCTAGAGTGAGAGAGGTGGTGTATCCTGCCCAGGTGCACATGAGGTAGCCATTATGAGATAGAGTCAGACAGAGATGTTATCGCAGATCTTAGCTGGAGATTTTGAGAAGATTGATGAAGTCTTATGAAAGTAAACTTCAATCACACTTCTTTTTTTTCACCCCTTTCATATGTTTATAGGACTGAAAAAAGCTTATGGCTACCTATTTGATTTTTTTTTTTTTTTTTTTTTGCTGAAACACAATTTGTCTTGAGTTTTTCAAGATATTGTTTGTACATATTGTGTGTAAACACTAGATTTGAAGCAGATAAGCTCCAAGGGCTGGGCTTTCTGGCTTCTCGAGGAGAGATGCTGAGATTCAAATGACCTTGGTACGTGTCCAGCTTTCTGAGGGGGCCTTTAAAACCCATCATGGCCCTTAAAAATCAAGACTGTGCCTATGACACGTTCTTCAAGTGGAAGCTTGCACAAGTGCACGAGTCAAACATGCTGTTGCTCCATTTTTCCTGCCTTGGCAAGAAAATCTTTTACCTTGAAGATGAATATATTTCAGGGATGAGTTAAGTGACTGAATTTCTGAGGACTTGTGTTATGTACATGCAAAATGTACAATGGGGAAAAAAAACCCCTGAAGATCAAGCCATCTGGTTTTCATTCTTACTTTGAATTCTGATTCATCATATCAGTCACACATAATCTGCATGCTTGCTTACTTTTCTGAGGACAGCTGGAATGATCACATCTCTATAGCAGGGAGCTGTTATCTCATAAACATCCCTTATTTTTTAGCAGATGAATTCTTCAGATGAAAATTGCAAAGCAGCTGAGTACTTAACACTAAAATACAAGTTATTTATTGCCAAGGCCATGGGATGAAGGAAGTTATTTTCTAGAGGAGCTTACCTTACCTTCCCACCCACGTGTAACTTCAAGGCTCTTAGCTCACTGCCTTAAAAGATTGATCTCGATTTTATGATGCTTTTAATCGGTATTGTTTACCAGGGATTAGAGGCCGGATGGCAAATCCTGTCTTGTCCAGGGCCTGATGCTGCTAATGCTGTCCCACATACTCCGTGATTGTGGCTACCCCTGCAGCAGGCCAGTGAAAGTTCTGAGCGAGATGTAGCTGTAGGGATGGCTCTCTTGTGCCCCGAGGGCTGCCCTGAAGTGACAGCACTATTAGGTCTGCTCAGGAGTTCCTTCATCCTGGAAGTGTTGCCTGGTTGGCTGCTTTGTTTGTGGGGTTCTGCAACTAGTCTTCAAAACCCAACTCTGGAAAGATTGTAATGTAAGGCCTAAACAGAAGATGTCTTTTACTTAGCAGTTGACAAGACAGAAAACATACAGGTAAATGTGTGTTTTGACTAGATGCTTATTTTCTTTTGTTTTGGCTCAAGGAAGTTGCTATTTCACAGAATCACAGAACTGTAGAGGTTGGAAGGGACCTTTGGAGAGCACTGAGTCCAACTCTCTCCTATAGCTGGTTCCCTACAGCTGGTTGCAGTAGGTTTATGAGATTTCAAATAATAGTTAAATGTTGCTTAATTTATGGTCAGAATATGTAGATAGTACACATGGCACAGGTAATGGCAAGTTGCCAGAAGGTCAGAAAGGAAAAATTAAGAATTATTTCTATACAGTAAAATATAGCTGTTTGCTGAAGCTTCCACTCAAGTTAAACTTTGTTTCCTTATGATTTATGACCTCAGGTTTTGCCTACATAGTCTCAGCATGCTTATAATCTACTTATGAAAAACAAGATTTTTCTTCTATGGGAGTTCTCAAAAATTTGTGGATAAGAACTTTGAACAACTTCCCTGGCCTGCAGGTAGTCAAACACCTGCCACAGTGATGGGCTCCACCTTTAAACTGAAAGAAGGATATAAACACTTATTATGGAACTGAATGCAACATGAGGGTGGTGTCTCTTCACTTTCTTGGGTGGCCACATCAATTATGCTGTGGTAAGAACTCTTTGACGTACTTGAAGGAACAGTTGGGAGATAGAATCATATTTGTTTCTTTCTTTATATGATCTGAGTCACGTTGAAGAAACTGTGCCATTCTTTTTCAGTGCTTGGAATGGCAACTCTCATCTATCTACTTAAATGTTGAAAAAGTACATGAGGAAGAAAGAATAAAAGACTAAAACAAAATTGGTCCTTTTCATAGCCAGGCAGTGGGTTTTCTCTTGAACACCATTTAGGCGAACACTCATGGGGACAGTTCTTGGTTTGAGCCCCATGCAGCCTGGATTCATTGTCCTGCCAAGCAATCCCCTGCTTCACAAATTGGCCAGTGGAATAAACAGGACAAAGACAAGATGAGCTGCATGTCAGAAAGGCTGCAACATGACTTAGTATCAGTTTGCACCATGCTGTCTCATGTTTTACTGCTTTTCACAGTGGAAATGGCAAGACAGGACAGGGGCCAGAGAGGACTCTTTAACTGCATCCCCCTTTCATCCTTCTCTTGTAAATATGACCCTGTTCTGACAGCTTAGGTCTGATTAATGGGCTTGAAGCCCACAGATGGCACAAAGACTTTGGGACTAGAATTCAGTGGAGTGTCTAATTCCAAATGAAAGGACACACAATAAATCTTTAATCTATTGGGAGCTGATTGGGGCAACTGTTCATACAGCAGCAGCTTGTATTCAGACAAGACACACTCATCACATTCATCAAAAAAAAAAAAAAAAGAGAGAGAGAGATTAAACTATTTAAGATTAAGAGCAGAAAGGAAAACTGCCTATAGTTGTCACTGCTAATTATTACTTGCAGCTGTAAAGCCAGTCCTTTGCCTGTTGCCATTGAAAATTAGGATTAGGCAGTGTCACAGCAGTGTATTTGCCAGCTCTAGCCATGGCTTCATCTCTCACTGACAGTGTCCTGAAGGCTTGTCCCAATTACAGGAAATAATCACATTTCAGGGCTGCTGCTGTACATTATTGCACCTGGAGTAAAAGGTCCATTAGTCAGAATGCAGGACATAAATTCCACCCAAAGAAATTAGTGAAAGTGGTGTTGCCTGGTATAAGCTTCTGGGTCTGAAACTAGACATAGGTCTCTATGAACACACAGCTCTTAGGAGAGGGATGGTAGAGAGGATACTACAGATGTCCTTTTGCTTCAGGAAGCTTATTAGTACTCCAGCAGGATCCAGAAATCCTTGAGAAGGATTATGGGTTCATTGCCTGAGGTCTGTGCAGACTAGTATGGAAATGCAGCCTTTGCTTCCTCAGTCACTGAGGCAGCCAGTTTAACTTGAAGTGGGATGGGAGAGGACCAATTACTGTGCTTTACAGATAAAGATGTACAGATTACACCTGGAAGCTGGAGGGATGCTAGAGCAGTAGTGTATTACAGACAGTTAATCATGCAGAGTCTGAAGACCATATTCCTCTCCATTCTTACCTGTTAAATGAGCAAGGCCACCTCCATGTAGAAAAGCTGGCAGAATTGTGGTGCAGAAATAAGAAATACCTGCATATCTGTAGTTCTACAAAGAGAAATGATATCAGCTGCTATGATAAACTGGAATAGAGAAAATAACTTTTTTTGCCTGATGCCATCCAGCACCAAAATCAGCTAAGCTTTTAGGTGTGACGGGGGACAGTCTCTTCAAGTTATTACTTATAAAGCTGTTGCATTTAAGAGAGATGCCCACCCTTGGTTAGAGGAAGCAATAATATTTCAGCGTGATTTTAGGTGTTAAATTTTACACATGCACATTTAATCAATTTTGGAATTCAGAATACAGGGAACTAAGAAGAAGCAGTATTTAAAAAGATACCGATTTTGGCAGCCTAGATTGTAATTTTAAGCTTGGCAAAAGCTTGATTGGCAAAAATGAGTCTCCAAAGATAGATCCACAGTCAATCTCCTGTAGGATTTTGCTTATGATGTCAAGACTTTCCCTGGATGCAAAGTGCTCCTCTGCCAAACCGTGCATATATATTTAACAAGTGAAATCAGATTAAAGCTGAAAAACAGGCTTGTTTGCATGGTGTTATCTCAGGCTGGCACCCGCTGCAGCTGATTTTTAAAGCTGTTCTCCTTTTAATGTTGTTATCTTACAGAACACATAGAAAATCCTATATGTCTTCATCTCCTCCATTTATTCTGGATCACAGAGAGATTCTTGCTTGAGCAAATGGTATGACCAACTGCTCTGACTGGCAAAAAGCACATTCAAGAGAGGCAGACTAAAGCAGCTGGCACACAAGATAATTCAATATTTAATTTGCAGGCTGTCTACTCTGTTACTGATCTTTCTCAGTGCATATACCCTTCTCAGGAGGGCTAGGGACTGCCTTATTGCTTAACATATTACATGATTATGTCATCGTCATCCTGCCTTATTTTTCAGTGATTAATGCAATTACAATTTCTGAAATTTATTCTAAATTCTTTGTAATGTTGAAACCAAGGGACCTGTTGCTGATTGAGCTTCTAAAGCTTTGTTCAGTGGAACTACCATTCTTACACACACACACAGACTTATATTCTATCTCTACTGTTCATGATGATGTTCACTTTACTATTTTGGCTTACTGAATTTTCTAAAAAAACTGACAAGTTTTTGGTCAAAGGCTATTCTTGATGGTTGTCAGAAGATCAGTGATCTCTCTTGGTCTCTACTTCTTCTTTAATGAAATAATTACTTCAGTAAAAATGCAGGAAGGGAAGTAGTATGAGTGTGTAAGATCTATCAGATCTTTGGTGCAGATTGTTGGTGCATTTAATGTCTTACACATTCACATGTAGTGTGTATCATAGAATTGCTAGCAGTGGAAAAGACCACAAGATCATTTAGTCCCAGTGTCAGGCCATCACCACCATGTGCACTAACCACATCCCTCAGTGCCACATCTACATGGCTGTTGAACATCTCTGGGGACCGTGACTCCATCATCTCCCTGGGCAGCCTCTTCCAATGCCTCACCACTCTTGCTGAGAAGAAAATTTTCTTAATATCCAACCTGACCCCCACCCCCCCCCACCCTGGCACAGCTTGAGACCATTCCCTCTCATTCCTATTGCTAATCATCATAATCAATATATTAATA
Source organism: Meleagris gallopavo (assembly GCF_905368555.1). Classification (NCBI taxonomy): domain Eukaryota; kingdom Metazoa; phylum Chordata; class Aves; order Galliformes; family Phasianidae; genus Meleagris; species Meleagris gallopavo. The sequence goes on along the minus strand of NC_139404.1, from coordinate 83,854,482 downwards.
TACTGAAAAACATACAACATTTGAGGAATATTGTGTTGATCACCTTTGCCACAGACGCACTTCTGTTATACTAATAGCAGACCTCTCTTGTGCCTTCAGTGTGTCAGGAAACAGTCTGGGAGGTCTTCAAGACATTCTGGGATAGACTGCCAGAGCGTGAAGAGTATCACACCTGGATGAGCCTGTGTGAGGAAGGAACAATGAGCATTTTTGAAATGGGCATGAACTTCAGTCAATCTGAGGAGCACCGAAGTCTGATTGTGAAGGTGAGTGCCACACCAGGTCAGTGTTTTCTCCTAAGCAAGTGTATAATGTTCCACCACTAAAACCTGCTCAGTATATGACAGGTGGTAATATATGGGGGCAGTTAAGATTTAAGGATATGAATATTCCCAGCTTTTGGATCCATTGTTCAGAGATCAGGCTGTCTTAAAGTGTATAGTGGTTTGTAGCTCTTTCTTTAAAAATTACAATTGCTCTTTGCAAGCTAGATGAAACATAAGAGAAATCTTAAAAGTCTGATCAGAATCAGTAATGTTAGGCTAGTGTGGACATGCTGCTGTTTTCCTTTCTGTTTTTTTGTGGACTCCCGTGTTGGGAATGTGAAGTGACTCACACTGAGGAAGTGAGCGTGGAAATTACTGTGGTTTATGGGGAGAGAATTTTTCTGAGCCTGCATGCTACTCTTCACTGGTGGATACTAGCCAAAGTTTGCTCCTGTGATTTCTTGTGGTACTGTTGTCCTTAGAAGACTTCACAAAAAGACACTTAAACAGAACAAACAATTGGTTGATGTGTTGGGCTCAAAAGATCAAATTAAATGGAGTTACATCAAGCTGGTGGCCAGTTACCCCAGGGCTCAATTTTGAAGAGAACTGGCCCTGATGTTTTTATCAATGACTTGGATACAAGGATTGAAGGTATACTGAGTAAATTTGTGAACTAGGAGGACTGCCTCAAAGGTAGAGAGACCTTGCAGAGAGATCTTGACAAATCAGAGGGCTGGCCAATCACCAGCTGCATGAAGTTTAAAAAGAGCAAGTACCGGATTCTACATCTGGCTAGAGCAACCCTGGCTATATGTAGAGATTGAGGGGTGAGAGGCTGGAGAGGGGCTGTCCCACTCTGTTCTGCATTATGCAACCTCACTTTGAGCACTATGTGCATTTGTGGGTGCCACAGTGTAAGAAGAACATAAAACTACTACTAGTGTCCAAACGCAGGCTGCAAAGATGGGGAAGGGTCTGGAGGTGGATGGACTGAGCTGATGGGACACCAACATGTGCTAAGGAGGATTTAAAGCTGTCACCAATATGTTTTATACAGAATATCACAAATCTATCAGATAACTTGAATACAAGAAACAAAAAAATAAACATCAGCACCTCAATTTATATTTCAGCCAAACAAAAGGTGAGAGCACTCTGTCTCATCCCTCACCAGCCAGCTTCAAAGGGTCTCATGGTGTATTTTTTAATACACATAGGTCAGTGTGGATTTAATTGCTATTTCTAGTATTGAGTCACTCTTTCTCATACGTGCTTATGCACAACTTGCTTGTCAGAGGGTGAAACCTCTTCAAAGCAGCTCTGAGAATATTAAGTCCAGAGGCAGTGGTATCACTCTACTTTTAAGAACATCCTTCCTCCTGCCAGTCGCTTGCTCCAGGTTAATGTGGTTGTAGCAGATGGTGCCCAGCTCAGCCTGTGGTACCAGGTGCATGTCTTAAAGCACTGTCCTGTTTTTTTACCACATTCACCAGCTAAGCTGACTAAGCTGCATAGGAAAGCTTTTCCCTTACTCATGGGAATCTTGCTTCTCTCATTACAGCATATTCATTGATTTATTTAGTAAGCTGTGACAATATTTATATTTATTCCTTAGATTATATTCTTTAAAATGTGTAGCACTTCTTACCTTAGGACTGCCATCATTTCACAGCATGCACAATACGTATAGCATTAAATGTGTGAACAGTCCACACACTCAGTCGCTTGAATGGAAGAATCACTCATGCACTGAGATGCAGAAAAGCAAAGTATGTGGTCAGTGTCAATACAGCCTGTAAATTCTTTGTCTGGCCATTACACACCACATTAAATAATCCCGGCTTTTAATCTTCCTTTGCTCTCTTGTGTTTGTGAATCATCTGTAGTCAGCAGTTCAGCCTAGAGCCTGCAACTGACCAAAGTATTTCTGCTTTTTTTTTTTTTTTGGTGTTATGCATTACTATGGCTATTACTGTCATAGTGCTTAGATATTTTTTGAAAAATCTCAAAATGTCGACAAAAGTGACTACAGATTTCCTGAGAGCCATGTACCTTTTGCTGTGAGATTTACACACTGCACCCAAACCAATGATTTATGCCATTAATCGCAACAGCTACCGCAGGGATACGATATCTCCTCTTGAGGTACCCACCTCAAAAAATGGGCATGTTTTTTCACTTTATAAACTATGGAAATAATGCAACAGTTCTGGTGTGGCCAGCGGAAGTGTTTTGACACCTTCTTTCCTGTTTTTCTGTTCTTTCTTAAACCGAAGATCTGTTAGGGCTCCTATCAAGTTTTTGGATATTCACAAATCTTCCATAGAGGCATCTGCTGCTGACAGTGATTAGAAAAAAAAAGTCAAGCTAGGTGTACTGAAAGTCTTCAAATGACAAATTTTTGTTTCCTTTTTTCTTCATCAATCTCTAGCATGTACAGAAAAATAAGTACAAGGAATTTGCAATGATACACTTTTTATTTTAGGTATTCTGGCATTATTTATATTTCCTATTCATTTGATACTGTTAGTAAAATATATAACAAACAGAAATGCACAACAATTCCTGTTTCTGTCATAGAATTAATGCTGTTTTGGCACTTTAGATGGATTGGTTCATGTTACTGACTTCCTCTTTCTTGAGATCCCTTATTAATTTGAAGTACTGAATGTATTATCTTGAGTGTTATGTTATATTCAGTGTAGCTCTGTGGTGGTTTCACCCTAATGGGCAGCTAAACTCCAGCACAGCTGCTCTCACTCCCCTCCCAGCTGCTGTTTACTTCAAATTCTGCCGAAGAATCACAAAATTGCTGAGGTTGGAAAGGACCTCGAGAGATTGAGTCCAATCTCCTTGCTAAAGCAGGTTCCCAACAATAGGTCACACAGGTAGGTATCCACATAGGTCTTCAATATCTGCATATAAAGAGACTCCACAACCTGTTCCAGTGCTCCAATATCCTTACATTAAAGAAGTTCTGCTTTCTGATCTGAATAATTTGCAAATACTGTAAGAAATATTAGAGAAACAAAAGGAAAAAAAAACTTCATCCTTAATTCTCCCATTAGTGAATTTATTTGTATTAATTTTACACTAAGACAAGGGAGGTTTAGGTTAGATATCAGGAGGAAGTTTTTCACACAGAGGGGGTGACGCACTGGAACAGGTTGCCCAAGGAGGCTGTGGATGCCCCATCCCTGGAGGCATTCAAGGCCAGGCTGGACGTGGCTCTGGGCAGCCTGGTCTGGTGGTTGGAGACCCTGCACATAGCAGGGGGGTTGAAACTACGTGATCATTGTGGTCCTTGTCAACCCAGGCCATTCTATGATTCTATGATTATATCACAGGATGCTGCACTGAATCTTTAAGCGTGAAGCATCAAAATTAAAGGAGCTGAAGGTGTGAGAAGGGAGGGGGAGGAGGAAAAATGGTATTTCCAAGATGTTAAGAAAGATGTGAAGTCAAGCCCATTCCTGTATCATTGGCAGTTCTTTTTAGAAGCAAAACCAAAATCACAACATTCAGAATACACTGTAAGCATTCAGCTTCTGTTGAATGATACTGGTTTGTACTTTGTACTGGTTTGTACTTGCTACCTTGCAAATACTTTGATTGCTTATATTTTTAATGGAGCCTCAAGTGATTTCACATTGGGAATTTGATGCATGACTAATAGTATATATGGTACTTCAGCAAGAAACAACGACAAATCTTGTTGTGAATATCCATGAATCCATAAATGTACTGCAATTACAAGTGGAAGAAAACTACACATTCTGGGGAAGAAAAAAAATCTTTACCAACTAATTTCTATAAATGGATTAGGTCATGAATCTTTTCCAAAGGAAAGGATGTGATGTTTGGATGCTGATGAGAGAAGGATTTGGGCTGTGCTCTCTTTGGTGGGGCTGAGAACAAAAAGTCTAGCCATAGAAAGGGGTTTGTAAGACAGCTTTGTCTCAGAACCAACAGGCAGGTAGGAAAACAAGGGATCTCCAAGGTAGTGACAGGAGACACCCACCAAAATTGAGTTCAGAAAGCTCCTGGGCCAAGAAACAAAAGCTGTAGCTATGTTGACTCAGCAGCACACATGTTTAGTATTGACCTTTCACAGTCTGTCAGCAGCTCTATCTGTTCTGGAGCATGGACTAAATGTTTCTGGATGCCACAGCAAAATGCCTCCTTAGCATGCTGAAATGGGCACTGAGCAATGTCATCTGAGCTTGCCTGAATTCTGAGTTTCTTCAAAGTAATGAGTCAGCACCCCATTGCCACTGTTTAAACACTGCCTCCTATTTTTAACCTCTGATCATCTCATACAGTAGGTGATTTTGTCTTCCTGTAATGCAGAAAGACCTTTTCTCCTGTCCATCTTCAGCCTATCCTGTGTTCTTCCTTGCCAACATGTCTTTCTCTGTTTAATCCGATGTTTTCATTACAGATTTCAGTTTATTTTGATAGCTGACTAAGATAACTTTATATTTTTTCCTTGATATCAAGTATATCCAAGTTCTTCTAAATCAGAAAAAAAGCAGATCTCTTCTGCACTTTCAGCACCTCCCCTTTCTCTCTCTCTGCCTGCTTAAGGACACAAAAAACTTTCTTCCATTGCCCTCTGCCCTCCTTAGAGCTGTTCTTTTAGATTTTCTTCATTTTCTTTCTTATCCCCACACTTATTGTTGTCCTGTCCTTCCATTGACTTTGGCTCTTTTTGCACTGCAAGTCTTACACTTCTCTAATTTTAAAATAAAACAAAGAAGCTGAAACATTCAGAAAACGTCACCATATGTTCAAATCAATAAACTCCAGTTGCTTCTCCAAGTCTTATTTCATCTCCCTTTCATCTCTTCAGCTTCTTCTGTGTGGATTCTCTCTCTGGTCATTCTCCCCCAGTTCCAGCCTGATTCTTCCTTTTTAATCTCCCTTGACTGCAGAGGACAAAACCGTCAGCCATGAGACCTGTGCTTACATCTTCCAGGCAGAGCTCAGAGTCAATACTTCATCCTCATCGTCCTTGTCTGATCAGCTCCTTTACCTGGCAAATCTGCAGTTGTTCTTTGTTTTCTATGTTTTGCATCTCCCTAGACAGCACTGCCTAAGACACACCGAGAAATCATTTATGTCATGAGTGTTCACCTCACCTTTGGAGTTGATTCCTCCTGGACAGACTGGACCTTCAGCTAATTTCTAACATTACACCATGGATCTCTAGCTTTTGCTTCAAGTTGGATATGGCTAAAACATTTTCTGTTCCACCATATTTCTCTGCTATCTCTCCTTTTGCTCATTGTAGACCATCTTTGCATGTCAACTGTCAGAAAACTGCTAACCATCCTGGCCTTTTCCACCAGCTTCCATTCTGGATTTTGTCACCCTTCCTCTTGAATTGTCCCATCGCCTCAGCCTTGCCCCTGTGATAGGATGGTTCTGTAACACACTGTGGTGGGTGAGAGGACAGGCAAAGAAAGAATATTTTCTTGGTATGGCTTCCCTGTGTCAATAATGTGCACTGGTGAGTTGAATAAAACACACTTGGAACAATCCTACACAGGTGGGATTAAACTAACATGAGATTACTAAAGATCTTTTTGACGTTCCCTTTACCTTTTTCTCCTGCCTGGAATTATCTCAGAAAAGATATTTTGTCTTCTGTGCATCAGGATTGTCTCTTAGGATCAGGCAAAGGTATCCCATATAATAATTTTTTCAGCAATTCATGAGTTGAGAGAAGCTCATCCATCTGGTCAATACTGTGTGTGATTTAGAGTTGGTGGTAACGTGTATTTAACGCTATGGACTCGTAACAATTTTTGATGGTTTTGTATTATATAAAACTAACTGCAGGCTGTTGAGAAGGGTAAGCACCAGTGCAAATGACAAAAAAATTATTTCCTAGCTTTGGAAGAGCTGGTATGATAATGTTAGGAGATGCCCGAGGCAGCTCCACTGAGTGAAGCCTTTCCCTGGAGTTATGGTGTGGCTACTGCTGCTGTGTGTAGCTATTTGTAGATAACTTCAAGTGTTCAGTGGGTAAAGATATTAATCCCTGCAGGTTCCTTTGCGGTAGGTAGGAACATGTTTATAACTCCCATCTTGCACGTAATGAGACTGCGTCAGATAGGAGAGGTGATTTGGTCTGGGCTATTCTGTACTGAGAAACCAAGCCAGAAGTAGAACTTTAGAGCTCCATGCTTCTAATTAGAGGGAAAAGGTTCCTGTTTGCCGTGATATTCAAGTATATGTCCTCACCCCAGACTGGAATGTAAATTTCTCATATAAAGGAGCAGAAAGCAATCGCTACAAAGCGTTGCAGACTGTGCCAGCTTAGCCATAGGGAGATGGTTCATTTCCATATTCCCAGTTGGAAAATCAGGAAAACAACAAAAAGCCCAACCCAAACATTTAATATTACTCAAAAACAAGTCTTGTATTTCAGACTGGATATTGAGATCATCCTTTCTTTTTGAATTTAGTGTAAAATGTCAGATTTTAAGTGTGATATAAAGCTGCAAGATGCCAATAATCTCTCTGCAAACTTTGTATTGGCATATGGGTTTTGAGGGATGCTTGTTATTTTATTGGCCAATCCATTTATAATTTACTTTTAACGTATGCAATTCTTCAAACTTACTTAATTGCACAAAAGATGTGGTCTACTATGAAGAGAGAATATTCTGTTCTGAACTGGGTGAATTAAGGAATAATCCAGCCACCCCATGAAGAGGCCATCATTCCATACTTGCAGTATTAGGCTTTGCTAGTTTACTACAAAACTGGACAAAGACTGAGCTATTTAATATCTTTTTTAAATGGAGATATAGAGACAAGATCTGTCATGTTTGTTATGTTTATTACAGAATCACAGAACTGTGGGTGTTGGAAGGGTCCTCTAGAGGTCATTGAATCCAACCCCCATTGCTAAAGCAGATTGCCTACATCAGGCTGCACAGAAAAGTGTCCAGACAGAGTTAGAATATCTCCAGAGCAGCCTCTGCCATCTCTCTGGTAGCCTGTGCCACTGCTCCGTCACCCTCACAGTACAGAAGTCCTTCCCAGTGTTTGTATGGAACTTCCTGAGTTCCAGTTTGCACTGTTGCTCCTTGTCCTGCCACTGGGCACCAATGAAAAGAGCCTGGCCCCATTCTAGTCGTTGGCCATCAGGATAGTAATTAGGCCTCTCATGCTTCATCAGTCCTTCTTATGGTTTATCAAACAGAAGATTTTGCAATAGCAAGACATATTAGGTGGGACTTGTGACCTGAGTGTAGGAAAGCATGATGCCACCAGTTCCTTGGGGCACCCCACCACAGAGCGGGCCCAGAGAACCTCTTGTGGGGAGCACCCTTCCTGCTCGTGCAAAATGATCAGGGTTATACTGACCTCTGCTGCCAGAGGTCTTTGTGGCTGGGCAAGCAAAGCTGTAGGGCACATACTATCCAGAGGAAGAGCATTGCCACTGTGCTTAGGACAATATGGTTTTAAATCAATAGACAAGTTGCAGAAATAATGCATTTCTTAAGACGTCTTACTGGTAAATATCTAATTCCTAGTTCCCAGAGCAGCAAGAGATCATTGCTCCTGCAGGAAAAGGCAGAAAAGCAGAGCATCTTTTGACACACCTAGTGCTCTTGCAGTCTCTGTTGCTGAGTTTCAGTTGTATTTTAGAAATGTACTGTGCATTTATTTCCAGTGAAGGCTTTGTTAATAAATTCTGAAGTTAACAAATGAACATGAAATAAATGAAAGATAATTGTTTTTGCATTGGAAAGAGACATTTGAGCTTCTTCCCCCCTTATGATTCAAGTATAAACAGGGTTTGTTTGTTTGTTTTCCAGAAACTGTCCTATACAAAGGAAGCAATGGCTGGGTGAGTACATTTACTTTGCATTTCAATCTGTCTGGAGGTAAGAGCAGGGTTGAGTTGTGACATTTTGTGATGTTTTCTCTTTTATCTTTTTCTTGTCAGCTCCTGCACTGACTGGTCATGTGGGTAAGTCATTTTCCCTTTTTAAATAGCCTCTTGCTTAGTCCTTTCTCCTGTTTTTGCTGCTGGAGTTGACGAGTGGAAGATGAACAGAGTTTGCCTCTGTGCAAAAAGGCTTATAGAAAAGTATGCTATGTGGTAGAGAAATCCTGTGCTTCCTGCATGTGAGCCTCTCACAAGCTGTCCTAGCATGCTTGGTGTGCTGAAAATATCCCAGCCAATCTGGGGCTTGCACTTTTGCTTAAGTATGTCATCACCTCATTGCCAGTCAGACATGCAGGCAGGCTGTTGACCTGGAGTGGTTTAGTGGGGGAAATCTATTTTGGGAGAGTTGTATCCCCAGTTGCTTGTGTCAGTGTTCTGGAAGTCTTGTGAACCTTTTTCAAAGCTAGTCCTGGTCATCAGTATTAAAAAGAAATAAAAATGTTAGAGAGGTGTTACAGGCTCCTCACACTTTTAAAAAGGAAATAAAAATGAAAACTTGTCTGAATTCTGACTTCTTTTTTACCAAAGCAAACCTAAACTTGAGCTATTATTTTCATTTTTTTTTTTTTTTTGAAATGGAAGGAAAAACAGTTCAAATTATTACTACCCCATTCTCATAAAATGTAATCTAAAACTCTTATTTTTAGAACAATTCAAACCCAAACAACCTTGTGCTAAACTCCTCTCAAAACTTAGCAGATTCGATCCCCTGCTTTACCAGCCATGTTAGAGCTATGATAAATAAGTAATTCATTTACTGGAGAGTGTTCACCCAATAGGTTAAAATGAACAAACAAACACCACACCAAAAACCCACCCACACTTAATGCATTATTCCTATATTTCATAACCACAGTATTACATATTAAATTTAATAAAGTGAGATGCTAAGGGCAAAGGTGATGCCTAAGAGGTTGTTTTTTTTTTCTTTTTCCTTCTGAGCTGAACTTTCCTCTGACATGAACACTCCTCTTAGCTCTAGGTCAATTGTGTAGTGTAAATCCATACAAAACATAAAGTTGACCAAAGTTTTTTTGTGCTTTTCTTTTCAAAGAAAAAATAACAAAAATCAGGTGGATTTGCTCTGGACAATGAAGCATCAGAAAGAAATAAACATAATTTAGTTTGACAATATTAAAAAAGTATCTCATTCTAAGAGCATTCTGGATACCTCTACACCAGAAGGTTTGAGATGTGAAATTTAAGCCAAGATCACAGGAAAACAAAGCCACAATTGGCGTGCCATGGGTAGACAATGTCTCATCTAAATTCAGACATCCTCCATCAAGAGGAATGGGGGAGATATTTCAGTATTTCCACCAGACAATATTCTTTCCTGCAGGAACATGCTAGACTTTTCAGTAGACATCAGAATAAATAGAAGACCTTTTTTAAAATTTTCTTTAGGAAGTCAAAGTACACAACTCAGGATCACCCAGTCCTTAAGGGATGGTATGAGAAATCCAACATCAAGACCTTCCTGCACAGGAAGAAATGTGAGTACAGTTCTGCCATTTCCTGGGCAGTGCTGTAATCACCCATGAGCTTTTCTGCAGCAGATTTCACTGGGGCTTACCTACATGTTTAGGACCTAGTGATCCTGTAGATACGTGTTTAGTGCAGGGCAATACAGTGAATTGAGTGTAGCTGTTTTACCACTTGGCTGTGATATCTCCGTTGGAACGGGGAATTGACCTGGCCTCATGTCCTAAGAGATGGAGGGAGTATCCTAAAGCACCAGCTATAGATATCTAAAGGAGATGTTCAAATGAGGCTCCTCTATTGCCAGGAGAAGATAAGATTCTCCCCAGGATGTCTTGAAGCAGGAGTGTGCTTTCATCTATCCCCTGGTGAACTTCATTTTCTTTGGTTACTGCACAGAAGCAATTATTTTAGTTCAGAGGCCTAGCATTAGGTGTGTTTCTCAGTCTATTTTTACCATCAATAAGAACAGAGGAATTATCAGTAGGTTTGTTTTCTTTTCTAGAGCACAGGCCAGGCACAAGAAACTAAAAAGTGTCATGTTGTTTTTTTTGTTTTGTTGTGTTTATTAATGAGCTTTGAGCTTTTCTTTCCCTGCGAGACTATTGCAGGTTCATTTCCCTAATTCAGAGCTGATCTGGAGCTGAAGACAGATTCTTGATATCTGGTATTTTAACTGCATTAGCTTTCTAAATTAAAGTATGACTGTGATGAAATCTACAAGCAACTGAGGAATTGAAGCTATGATTTAAAACATTTAATATGCCTAATACACGCCTACCTACTTATGAATACTGTTTTTATCTAGTTGGAAAGTGCTCATTTCAGCTAGTTAAATGCTAAAATAGTTTTGATGTAGCCTACAGAAAGGTGGCTTGCACTTGTGATTTATTTCCCAGAATAACTCACAATCCAGCATTACTGGCAATTACATAACAGCAGGATGAAAGTTGTTCCAGTAAGTCTCACTCATGCAGTAGGTTAAACACCTCGCTAGCCTGGCTTTTTAAGGAATTGAGGGATTAAACTAAGTACCATGGAGGAGAAAACCTCAAAGGAAAAGTAATATACGGGAAACAATCTAGATTTTTATAGAGCATCCCAATATAAATTGGAGTTTTGCTTAGGCTGGAAGTGTGAGAACACCCCATCAGCTATCAGCTTTTAATGACTTCTTTATTCATTAGGCCATTGTGACTTTGCGTAATGAATTTTGCTCTTTCAATATTGGAGGATACCACATGAAAATAGGACAGTTGTCCCGTCTAGTTCCTGGTGGGTGAAAAACCAGATTTTGAGAAACAACTGAAGGCAAAGAAGTAGCACAAAAATTCTGCAGTAGGAAGCCACTGCTTGTATGTCATAACTTTCTCAAATGCTACACGCATTATAGCATCCTGAAAAAAACATAAGGAGTATGGGATAGCTGGGAAGGATGAACATAACAATGTGCTATTTTTTACTTCTTCTGACCCACATTAATGTCAAATATAGTTAAATAAGTAGAAATGTTTGTTTCTACTTGCTGATTGTGGACTCACTGAAATTAGGCATAATGAATCATGTCCAGACCTCCTTTGTTCTGTCTGTGTACACGATGTAAATACATTGGCAAATTTAGGATCCATATTTCATTGGTGGTAGCAGCAATGGTTGATGACATATCAACTCAAATTTTGTACCTTTTCTGTAATCACGCCTAATGAAAGAAAAGAGTTTGTCTTCTATTCTGGGATCATTTCAAGGGATGAAGTCTGCCTGCAGTGGTTTAGAAATATACCTGGACTCCTTTTTTTGCCTCCATTTGAAGCAACAATTTTGCTTGTTTCAGATGTTATTGAGCATCTGCGCAGCTTTACCCCATGTGAAGAGTTCCAGACTATTCCTTGTTAGTTGTGTATTATCTTTTGTTCTCTCTACTGTCAGATAAATATGAAAGGTTTATCCTGCTTTAATTAAAAACAAAAGAGTTTAAAATTCAAAATCTTCCTACATAAACATTAAGATAAATGGAAGTAGAATTAAAAAAAAATAATAAATCTAAATGCAATGCTCAGACTTGAATTCTGTACTTGGATAAAATATTTCAAAATTGCAAGCTTATTTAACTCTATTAGTTACACCTCTGCTTAAAAGGTTTTAAAAGAGGAAAATCAGAGCATAAATATTTTTTTTCTTCCCTTTGAGAAAGGCTTTTAAAATGAGCATTGACATAATAATGTTTAAGAAATGCTTGACAGAGCAAATTAGACTTTGAGACAGTCGAATTGGTACATGAGCTGATGAATATAAAAAACTTGTAGTAGAGATCTGGAAGCAAATTTGTGCAGAAAGTGAGGTTGATCACACCACAGTTTCTTAAAACAGCATTTTTATCCTCCTAAGATGAAAGTGATAGCTGTTAATGCGACCAAATTCAGTTCTTGCCTGGTCTTTCTTGATTAGATTGATTAGGGTTACACAAGGCTTTATTTAAGCCCTTGGCTTTTAATTTTCAGCCTAGTGTGAGGTAAAATTTTGTCAGAAAACCAGCTATGCTTTAGTGACCTGTATTTAAAAAGTTGAAGGAGGAGGACTAATGCTACATGGTGGAGCAGGGGTTCCCTGCAGATTGTGGAGGACTCAAATGGGGGGAGGTAGATGTGTCCTCAGGAGCTGCAGCCTCTGGAGATCCAGTAGAAGAGTGAAGAAAGAGGAGTCCCCTGGAGTCTCCTGCAGCCCCTGGAGAGCCAGGTAGAGGAGTCAGGAAAGGAAGAGTGAAATTGAGCCTGGGAAGGAATGGGGGGAACAGTGGTGTTTTAATGATTATCTATTCCTTGCTACACAAATCTATTTTCATTAGCAATAAACTAATTTAATCTCAGTCTGTTTTGCTTGTGATGGCAATTGGTAAGCAATCTTCCTGTCTTTATCTCAAATCACCAGCTTTCTCATCTTATTGTCTCCTCTGGCCTTGGTGAGGAGGAGGGTCAGAGAGCAGATGGGTGCCATCTGACCCTTAGACAGGCCTAACGCTGCACAAAGTTAGGTGCTCAGTTGGGTTGGTTCAGTAGCCACTTGGGTTTTTGTGAGATGTCCCAAGCTACAGCACACACCTGCAGAGAGCTGGCAGGTATGGTGTAGGTGAAATCTGTGGGTGGTTTGGCCAGAAAAGCCTTAAGGACCTTCTATGAAGTGCCGATGTGTGGGCAGTGAAAGGGAGTACTGCAGGTCTCAGGTTGAACTTTGAACCTGGTTAGTCAGCAAGCCACAGTTCTGTCTGACCTCTTCTGAATAAAAGGGGTTGATATGAGATTTAGCTGGTGTGTTTATATGAGTTTGAACACTTCAGCACAGCAGAATATTACAAGTCCTGTAGCAGAGTTGTTTCACTGCACATCACTGTGTTTTTTGGTTTGGAAGGAACCTTAAAAATCATCCTATTTGACCTCGAGGTGAAGGGCAAGGGCATCTTCCTCTAGTAAGATTTATCTTTCCGCTCTTGGGAATCATTCCAATATATACTGAGGTTGCCAAAGAACAGGAGAAAAGTTACCTTGTTCCAAGCTGGCTGAAAGCAGGTAGCAGTGTCCACGAGATGGAAGCAGACACAAATTCTTGTGTTCATTTCAAAGCTTGTGTAGAGCTTATAGGCTTTAGTTTAAGAAAATGAAGCTACAGTTTAAAATCTTGAATCTGTGTTTTCTGCTTTGCTCATCTGGAGGTTATTCTATTTTTTGTTCATATTTTCTGATTGTTACGTAGGTTTCATTCTGGCAGCTTAATATTTCCTGAACTTACTGTAGTGTAGCAGTTAGTCATTATGCACAAGATTAAGGCTATGCCTCCCAGGAGAGGATGGGTGAAAATGTTATGGGTCCAAATGGAAAATTAATCTTACAATCTGTTTATTGGTAAGTGTTGAATGTTTGAGAGAAGCACGAGAAGAAGCAATGTTTGAGATTTTAGTTAATGGGAAATGTCACATTTTGTCACATGCCTGTGCCCAGGCATCTCAGTATGCAACTTTGGATATGTTTGGCTTGTACTGGAATGCTTTGTTTTCTGGGAGAGAAATATAGAGACTGACTATAAATCCTGAAGAAGGCAAAATATCCATCAACTGTGATTTGAGTACAGACTGCAGGATCAATAATCTATTATGTGAATAAAAAATCAGACCTAGCAAGGCTAGAAAAGCATGGCTCAGGTAGTAAAATAAGCACTTGTGTATGTTACAGTGAAGATTCATTGCCTCAGTAAATACTCAGTAAATTACTCAGTAAATTACCTTATGGCACACAGATATGTCCACCAATAAAAATGAGTTCCTTTGGAAATGGGAGAAATATCTTAATACAATGAACTTCACTGATCTTTAGAGCTCTTATTTTAGTGTTCAATTGCTCTGCAGCGCTTAAGTTTCCAATCTTACACATTTGACTGTCTGTCTTAAAATATTTGACAAACTTAAAGAATCAGTTTCTCTTCATTCAGGAAACACTTGTTTCTATCAACATCTCTTTCACTTTTGGTAACTTGACAGTTGTTCAGGCTCCTGAATTTGTTCTAAGGAATTTGGATTTACTCTTAGAGCAGAGTCAAAGCTGTTGTTTTTTCCTCAGACAGACCATCTTCACAGTCTTCGTCTGATTTTTATTTGAAGTACTTTCCTTCTTCATATTTTGGCCTGGAATCGGTGGGTGTTTTTTGGTGGTTTTTTTTTTTGGTGTGTGAGTTTTTGTGTAAACGTAATAATTGAATTTGGAAGCTGGTACTTTTGAATGATGAGTATCTGCAGATGAGTAAAATTTATGATAAAATGGCCCCATCTTCTTGCAGTAATCTCAGTATAGCTAGGATGCTTTGGTGCACTGCAGACCATTTTTAAAATTGAAGTTTTTATAGGACATTACAGAATTCTTTGTGCGGTCTTCATTTTTACTTCACAATAGAAACCACTAGAGGGCCAAATGCATTTTTTTGTGGTGGATTTCAGTTGAAACGAAAGAAGTTTTGTAACCCTGGAGATGCAAATGATGTATTGTGTATTGCAAGTGACCTGATATCTAAGTTGCAGAAGATAAAAATTAAGCTTTGCAATATTCCAGCTATGAAGTTACTAGCAAAACACCACCATGAGAAGTTTCTTCTGCAAACATGCTTTTTGGTGCTGAAACAGAATTACAGAGGAACAAAAACTGGTCAATCTGTCTCACTATGCCCAACTTCAATTTCTGGTTTTGTTTTTATTTAACAGTGGAACTCCAACTCCAGCTTCAGATGCTGATGTTACCACACTGAGAGGTCAGTTTTCATCTAAATCTTGTCACAGCTGTTTCTGAATTACTTGAAAATGGAGCAATGTCTTGTGGATTTGTGAAAAAGTTGTGAATTTTTTTCACATCCAAATGATGCTGGTTCTGTTCTGGTGTTCAGGGTGTGTGTTGACATTATTTTGTTACTAAACGAATTGTGAAAAATCCTACTTGAGAAATCAGTCCTGGGCAGTTTTTACTGCTCTTACCTTGCGTTCTTAAAAATACCTTGCTGCTTAGGCAGCACATTAGCATTTAATTCTGATTAGCATATTTGATACTTTTCCTGAGGCTCTTCAGGTGTTTCCTGTGTTGTTTTTCTCACGATGATGGAAATAGGAAGTGTTACTACTTATGATTGTTGAGCTCGTGGGTGTATCTACACGTACATGAGCAAAAATAACAATACTCCTCTTTCAAATTCAGACGCAGCTGCCAATGTTCCTCCTCCTCATGAGGTCTCAATTGAGAGTCCTCCAGGTGGTACCAGCCATGAGATCGAAGATGCAGACACTACTGTGAGTATTCTTCTTTTTTCTTTTTTTTTTCATTTGGTTTAGCATTCTCTTGCCTTTGCTAAAGACCATGGTGACCATTTCCATTTTCTAGTACATGAAGATGTTTTAAGCATAAGGTGTTAACACAAATAAAGAATTCATAAAAGCAGGGAATGAACCTTAGAAACTTTTACATAACTTCCTGTGTAGATATTATTCCATTTGCAGTGGTTTTGCAGTGTGCCTTCTCCATCTGTGTGAGACAATAGATGAGTTACCAAGTGATGATTTTGTTGGTGACTAAACAGGACTAGTTAGTGAATGCTTATGGACATTGAATGCTTATGGACTTTGAATGCTCTGGGAAGGATGTGTTGTTATTCCTATGGAAACATGATACACATTAAATTGCTGTCCTAGTGTGTGAAATGTCCAAGTAGTACAGTTACTTAGGACAGCAGAGATAGCCTGGGTAGCCTTGAAGATTCCTTCTAATTCTCCATTCCTTTTCCTCTACTGTCATAAATGAATTTTTATTTATTGTTTTAAAGTCACGCTCACCTTGATATCTAAAACACGACTCCCAACAAAGGAAAGCCTACAGCAAGTACATTAAATGTCTCTATTAAAGTGAGCTGGCTTTCAGAAGTGCTGACCGCCAGACAGGTCCTGGGGAAGTGTTTGCTTCCAGAAAACAGATCTTCTGGATTAAAATTTAAGCCCAAACTCTAGATTCCAACTGCAGTGTGCTTGAGCCTACCTGACCACCAAAGAAAATTTTGCAAACCAGCCATACGAATCATCTGGCACTTGTTTGCATATAAATGTGAAACTCTCACTGGATTTACTGAGCAGCATACCAAGTTACAGGTGCTGCATATAATTGGAAGCTGATTTATGGTACTGGGCTTTAACTGTGCACCGTTCGGTAACCTAGTATGGCTGAGAAACAAGGCTGGGCCAAATTCCAGACTTTCTCTAGAGCTTTCACGTGTGTCTGCTGAGCTCTGATATCATGATTCCAGAAATAAACACTGAGTATGAAATAGACAGAAAGCTTCTGACTCTGGTCCAGGGGCTGATTTTATATTTATATACCATGAACACTTGTGGTTTAGTCCCATGTACACCATTATTTTTTTCTGAAACAGAACTACCTGAGCCGAGAGTAAGACCACTCAGTAAATCAGAAAGAAATCAGAATTGGATTGCTGCTGCTACAGTGTTTGCACTCTCTACAGTTACTTCTCACCTCATCATTGCTCTGAGCGGCCAAAATGCATTGCAAATTACAAGACCAAGAGTGAGCAAAGCTCGTCTTCATGAGTGTGCTTTTGTTTTTGGGGGACTGATACATGATTCAGACTACATGGAGTTGCAAACAGTCATGTAGCAGCAGGACATGTGCAAGCTAAGTGTGTGTTTGTGAGATAATAGCTGGCTTTAAGCAGTGTACCAATCATTCTGGTTCTTAACAAAGTTATTTAGTCAAAAAGGCGCGAAGGGGTGGGTGGGGGAAGAGAATTTAAGTAAAAAATCTAAGAGGGCCCTAAACAATATACAAGTGCTCACTGGTGGGAGCCAAGTTTCTGGAACTGTTCCATTTCCTGCACCATACATAGCACAGGCTGCAGTTTTGCTGAAAATGTCAGCTTTGCTGGCTCATTTCTTACTTTTTAATAGGGAAAAGGCAACTGCTGCATGTAAATAGCAAAATACATTTTAGCCGATTTAAGCCAGCCTCTTCCTCCCTCCTCCAAATTCCAGACTTTTGTTCTAGAATAGAACCATGAAACAAGATCTGTTTTCCTTGACATTCAGTATACCACAGGAAATAGTATGCTGCTTGAAAAATAGTGGGGAATGAAATAGCAAGGGCTCTTCCTGTGTTGCTCACCGATTCAAGTTAGATGAAAATTTGATTGGAATTCACTGCTGCTCACAGCAGCTATGTTAGTTCCTGAAGCCAAATTATTGCACAGGGTATCTGTACACGCTGTGCATGTAAAATGTAGAACTTGGCAAAGGTAAATTGTCTTCTAAGTGAGAAAGTAAACAGGAGCCTTGTGATAAATGGGTAAATCAGCCCATTGCTGGTTAGGCTCAGGTGACCCCTTGGTACATCCACAGTTGCACTTCAGATTGGCTCTGCTGGGTTTCTGTTTGTGACTCAGGTCAATGACACAACCTTGCACTAGAGCAAAGATGTGCAAATGGAGAATAGAAGTAATGGCAATACACAATATTAAAAACATTCTGGCTCATAAGTTTGTCCTATTACCTTTCACTTCGTCCCTGAGACTTTCTTGTACTCCTTTGTAGAGTACGATAAAATGTGTGCTGATGGTTCAAGTCAGCATGCTGTTCTTTGGCCTGCAGCTTCTGCATCATTAAGTACATTCATTATGCCATCTGTTTGGCCCGCCAGTATTGCCCTGATATGTTCCTGTCCTTACAGCATTTATGAAGAGGGCTTATTTTTTTACTACATCATGGGCCAGAGGATCCTCCAGGTCTGGAGAATTTTCTGGCCCTCATAAAAAAAAAGATGTTTGAACCCAGGCTGAGCAATCCAGTGTGCTGACAGCTGGCAGGACCACATGTACGTGCTGCCATATCTGGGGATATGTTCCATGTGGAGTGAATCCAGGATAAGTAGGAATCTGGTCTGCAGTGGGCAAAGGGGATTTATTTCTTGGGAAAAAAGCCACAGTCAAGTGGGAAAATAAAAAACACTAAATCACCTTTTGCTTTCTCCCTTCTCTCTTTTCCTTCCAGATCAATAATGAGATAAAGAAGGAGGATGAGACTCCAGTGAGACCTGTAACTGAGCAGATGATTGAGTTCAGCATTGTGATTGCTGGAGAGAAGTACAGCGAGGAGTTGAGCGACCCAGACACTGCAAAGTATCAGCTACTCTCTGAACAATTTGTTTCTCAGGTGATTTACCTTCCCCAAGTTCTTTTTCTTCTTGCTGACTCTGCAGAGCATCTATATTAGGACTGTTCTGCAGAACCAGCTTAGGGTTTTTGTTGCCTGAAGCAGGCTGGAAAATACTATGAGAATGCCCTGCTTTGTCTGACACGCTGCCTTTTTGAGATTGTAGGTCAGACATCACAGGTAGCACATCAGTTGCATAACAATGACTTCAGTTTTCTACCTGTGTTTCTTATGAAAGTCCTGTTTCTTTTAAAGTCCTGTTTCTAAATTTGTCCTTGCCATCCTCAGAATTTATAAGCACGTCTTCCTATCAGTGTTACAATAGTAGAGCTTTTGAAGTCACACAGAAGTGACAAGATTCTTTTTTGCCTCTTGATGCACCTTCATTAGTTCTTTAAGTTCTGAAAATTGAAGACTCTGACTTTTGAAGGTATATTTAGAATCATAGAATTTAACATCTCTCTAGTGACCAGTCTCTGTAGAGAATTTATTTCAGATCTTGTTCAGGTTTGAATTCTTCCATCACATAGTTGATTTGAAACTAGGTAGTAAAAATACAGTTTGAGAGCGTTGGCAAACCAGACTGCCCATGCTCTCCAAATGACAGGACGTGAATTGTCTGCTGCTTGGAGTCATCAGCCTGTGCTGGGGCAGTGCTGGAAAGCAGCTCTAGTAATTCTGATACAGCACTGCAGCAGTATGAAGTGCAGGTGGAAGACAGACTGGTCCATCAGCATCTGCTCATGTGGGCATTCTCTGGGTGCCCTATGAAAGCTGAACCCTTAAGTGGGATTTAGAAATTCTTAATGATTACAGTGTCCAGATTTTTGATTGCAGAAGTGAGGTGGTAAGTGACGAACTAATGAACAACAGAATTTATGTTATTTCCACCTAGGAGCAGCAATGAAATGCTGTTTGAAATCTAGGCTGCTGAAAAATCTCTTGTTCTTCATTAGTGTCCATAATCAGCAGTGCATACGGACACATATTTAAACCTTCCAACTTCAGAAATCTTCTTAAGCACATGCTTAAATCCCACCGGAGTCACTGGAAATGAACGGTAGTTTAGACTTTTAGGCACAAACTTCAAAGAAAAATACTTATGTGCTTATATATATGGATGTGTATATATACACATATAAAAATGCAAATAACCATATATACATGTACATATATGAATGATTTATTAAACATTAACTCCAAGTTTATTTAATTTTGATTAAATTGAATGCTTTAATTTGTATACTACATATAAAGTTACTGGCTCACCGACATGCAAAAAGGTACTTAAAATACAATATGCTACTCTCTCCTGAGTTACTTCTCCCTACTGTTTTCATTATTTTATTTATTTACTTTACTTTTTATTTATAATGATGGCAATCTTACCAACATTTTCTTGGGGCAGAGAGTTTGTCTTTCCTTTCTCCTGGGTGAAGCATCCAGGGTACTAAATGGTGGGATCATCTTTATTCTAGCTTTGTTTCCTTCTTAGTTTCATTTACTGGGGGTTCTCTGCTGAATTCCTTTTACTGGGGCTAACCCTAGGCCAGATCCTGGGCCAGATGGGAAAGAGATGTACTCTTCAACTGCAGCCAGAAAGCATCACCACAACTGTCACAAGTTGCTAGCCTAGGCTAGACATCTTAATTTTCCTAGTTGTGTGGCCAAGTAGCAATGCCACGGAGTGTGTGTGTGGAAGAAATGTCAGATGGGACAGAGTCCACCTGGCACATGGATGTTCCATTCCTTTGATCCCTCGCCTGGTTTTCTCTGTGCTTGGATGAAGAAGCTATTTAAAAAACAAAAAGAAAAGCAAGTCGGCAGCACTTGGATTGTTTAAATCTCACCAGAGACTGTTTAAAAATAGGGAGACTAGGGAGGGGAAGAAGAATTTGAGGAGTAGAAAATAATTCTTAATTGGCAAGGATCTTTCGGGAGGAAAAATACCAAAGCCAGCAAGAACCGGTAGTATTCTGTTTCTTGTTTTTGTCAACACAATTAACTATTGAATTGGGCCTGGACATGCTACCATTCTTCTGCTTTTGTTCTTCCTTTTTGAGTAGCACTAGTCACTCCTGAGCCCTCTGTATGTCTAGAGCAGCAGAGATGAGCCATGTTTTGCACTATGTTTTGCACTTGGGCATCTTTGGAATCTGAGATCCCTGTACCTACAGCAGCTGTCACTGCTTCCCTCGTTCTGGTTGCCAAGGTCTGAAGCACTTTTCCTGAATTTATTTAAATCTGAAGAGATTTAGGAGATAATGGAATTTTTGGGAGAAAAAAGGGTTTGTGGTGCATAAATAAGAGTGTGAATGTCATCTTTGCAGATGTTGTGCAGATCTCTGCAGGGTCTTTTTGAATTTTCTCCTCTTTTATTGTTTGTATACAATTCTTGGGGGATGCTAGATGGCGTGCTTCATACTTTTGCTTTCCCTTTTGTAATAATAAAACAGCAACACCAAAACTCTCCTGTAAAGAGCATATTTAACAATTTTTTTTCCCTATTAGAAATGGAATCTCAGATGCATTTTTAGAATTTTAGAAAATGTTGAAAATACTTTCTGATTTTTCTCTACAAGGAGTAGATGGAGGAAACTTCTGTGAATATTTTTTTTCCCTTCAAAATAGATCCAAAATGTATTTGAAGGACTACCTGGATACAAAAACATCCATGTCCTGGAATTCAGGTAAGAAGATACCGATGTGAATGTTCTGGTTGAGACTCATCATGTCTGATAGTACAATGCCCTAGCACCACACTTGGAAGAACATCAGTGAGAGGGAATTTCTAGGATGTGTTAATCAAAGGAAGAGTTCTTCCATAATGGTGTATGTGTACAGAGGTCAAAATAGACATACAGAATTGTATATAAATGCCTTTGTCTTTTTTCTGCTCCTCACCCACTAGAGAACCTCACTTGATATGTTTGCCTTCATCTTAAGGCAAGATATTAGGGAATCATACCTAAAATTAAAAGAGATGTTTTCTTATTTCAAACCAATATCTGATACTGTTGACATGTCCTAGTATTAAACAAGGAAGAACATGGAAATCCTTTTAGAAAATACACTGTTTACACTTTTCTTTTCAACTTATTGATGTTAATTTGGGATGACTACAAAGGTTGGTGTTAAAGTATGTAAAGGCTTTCTCCTGTGATCAAAGCAAAGGCAGGTGAATGCTTTAACTCTCTTCAGTCTCATAAATACTCTTTAAAGGACTAGTTTTCTCAAATTGATTTATGATTCACTTACACTTTAGGTTACTTTGGGGGAAAAAATGGGGATCCTGTGTATTATATATCAAACATCTGATTTATGATTTTTTGTGTATATGGATCACAAATTATGACTGGACTTGAATTGACTGGATATGACATTCAGAATCCAGTGAGGCTTTTTGTGAATCAATCTAATTTGTGTTTTCTATGTGAAACTCTGTAAGTTGTATTCCTTAAAGTATTTCAGCCAAAAAAATTCTAACCAGAATACTTCCAGATAACAAAACAGCTATAGTGAGGAAGTTTCTATGGTTGGAACCATATGGTTGGACAGTGTTCCAATAATACTGTCAAAAAAGGATGGTATAGCAATCAAATTATGAAATGCTTGAAGCAACAAGGCAGGAATGTTCCCTGTGGATTGATGAACTCCACTTTGTTGTGGCTGTGAGACAATAATTACCTGACTTGATGAGATTGATTCATAGATATGTAGTAATTATCCCTGCATCTGCAAGGAAAACAGAATGACAGAACGTCTTCAGCCCTCACTGGAGCCCAAAGGCAGGTTTGTCTTTTCAGTTGCTCCTTTCACTTCTGGCTACACTCACAACAAGCTGAGGCAATGACATGGGAAAACCCTGCTGAAGCTCTGCCTGGGAGGTTAAACCTTCCATCTCAGTGTTTGCAGTCTAATACATCTGCAAACTCTCTCTTCATTTCAGAAGAAAAATAAAAGGTTGGTATTTCTGGCAGGGTATCAAAGCTAGTTTCTATGCTCTGCTGTGCATGACAAGCAATGTGTTTGTGAACTACCTTTACGTAGAACTAGGGAGCCTTGTTTCTTGTGTTATTGGCAGGAATTTAACTGTATTATTTGCACTACAGAGCAATGATTCTGCTCTATTGTGATCAATAGGAAGCATCTCAATTCAGGAAAAGCAGAGGAGTTTATCGTGCAACTTTAAATCATTTTGCTGTGTGGATTTTCAAATTTGTGTGCCCTGTAGAATACAAAAGCAAATTTGGTAAAGTTAGACTTTAAGGAAATAATAATATGGATTTAACAGGTTCTGCTATTGTGTTTTATTTCTCTATTCAGCTCTCCTGAAGAGGACAGGTAAAGACAACATTTTTATACATATTTTTATTATACAGATGAGAAAGCACATGTTAGCTGGAGGATAGTGTCTTGGCAATTTGTGGTTTTGGCTCCACCAAAATCACAAATCCAGCAAAAGTACTGTGTGAAGGACTTCTACCAGAAACTACAAGTAACCAATCTGGTTTGATTACAAAAAAACATAATTTGCTTATTTAAAGGCTGCTTATCAGAAACTGCTTGAGGAGAACCTTTTTAAACAAGGTCAGCTACTGGGCTGAGTACAAAAGGAGAAGAAAATAATATTACTTAATGACTATTCAAGATCTTTCTAATTAGCAGTAATTAGTTAGATACAAGATGATTATTATAAGATAAATTAAAATTGGTAAGAAAACCATAGTTATCCAACAAAGGCAGTTAGCTTAGCATCTTCAAGGCCATAGTTGTTGCACATCTTAGCAGTAATCTTGCATGCATTTCTTAGCAGAATATGAGAACAGCATGGACTTTTTTTTGGTAGACATATGCAAGTTGAGTATCCTAAATTTTCCTCTGATATTATTTGAGGAATTTTACAGACAGAGAAACAAACCACAACCTTTAAATTACTGGTAGTATTACTTACTTTTGTATATTTCTCAGCAAAGCCATAACCAGTTTCCACAAGCTGTACTACAGAGAATGAACATTTTATTTTTAGAAGAAAGGTACTGAACAAATCTGTTAATAATCAATAATGAGTGGCACCTATCCTCTGCTACTCTACATTTCTGCAGAACAAGATGCATGCAACAATTCAGAAAGATTGTGTTCCAAATACCAGACATTATGGCATTTCTAGACAAATGATGGTGTTGTTATTACTTAGCAATTATTAACTGCAGCAGGTAATTAATACAATAGCAGAGTTGTATTAAATCTAAATGTTATTTTTTTACTAAAACACTGTATTCCATCTTTGCTTTGCCTTTTCACTACTGCAGTCCTTTTTCATTTCCTCTACTGACAGTCAGTACACAGGGTGAGTCTACAGTGGGCTCATTTCAGTAACAGCTCCAGCAGCAAAACTTCATCAGGCTCCTGGTTTTAGTCAGCGTTTGCTGATTATGTCTTTGTTGTGTCTGGCACTGGGGCTTTAGAGACATCCCTGAACAGAGCTGTTACTTTAGAAATACAGTCCAGCTCTGTGGAATGAGGGAAACCTGTCTTTGGAGCACGTTTTCCTAGCACTTCATAGATTACTTCACTTTCTTGCTGCAGTCTCTGTACGGCCAAAGTATGCTCTATTTTCTAAGGCTCTCTTGTGCTTATTCTCAGTGTATGGTAAATCTGAACTCTACCTAACTCTATCATGTGGAAGAGGACATCCAGGTGTATTTAGGAGAGCACCAACAAAAAAATAGGAGAGAGTCAATAATAAAACGCTAAGATGTTCACAGATATGAATCTTTCATAAATGGTTTCAATCAGAAGGGACTTTAAAGACTATCCATTTCCAATCTCTTGGGTAGTGTTGCCACACATTAGATCAGGCTGTCCAAGGTCCCATCTTTGTTAAAGAACAAATAATAAATGAGTCTAGAAAAACTTTTCCAGTTACAAAGTACCATTATATATCACCTAAGAGTGGCTAAAGGCATTATTTAATGCAGATTGACACTGCTCAGTGACAGTGATCAGGGCTCTTTTCTTACTTCAGAGCCATTCTCGTCGTTGGCATGACCTTAGAAACATTTTTCACACCATTGCTGTGCTGCTGGGTCTACTGATATGCTGGCAGAGAGCCAATATTTTGGTCTCTTGATGGTCCCTCTACCATTCAGAAGTAGAAACACAGGGCTGGGACCAGACCAGATGTCACGCTCTGGTAACCTTTTCCTTCAGAAAATTTATCAGTGGTAGAAAACATAGTCAGGCAGATACAAGTGTGAAACCAATTAAGTTGTTTTTAACTAGAATGCTTAAAAGCAGTATAATTTAACTTTTTTTTCAAAGGCTACTGACACAGGTTCTTTGAAAAAAAGTATTGCATTTGCTATACTTGAAAAACCTTGCAGTTCTCATCAGTGTTCTTTCTTTTTGTAAAACCAAAGTGGGGTGGAAGTTCACTATGCTGTTACATTTGATGGAGAAGCCATCAGCAATGCCACTTGGGACCTGATTAACCTTCATTCCAACAAGGTGGAGGACAACTCCTTTATGGGAATAGAAGATAATCCAACAGTTGTTTACACCATCAGCGATTTCCAAGATTATATTGCCGAAATTCTCCAGAAAAATGCCTTGCTTGAAAACACTTCCTTGACATTAGACCCCAACTCTCTCCAGCTTATTAATGGTGAGTACTGTTTATGATTCATCAGCCCTCTGAATAATTAAAAAGGAGCCACAAACACAAAGGTGTCACAGTTTGTTTTGCTAATCGGGTCAAGTCATTAGGAGTGATATCCCATGCTCAGTCCATTAGATTTGCCTTTTCAAATTTTTCTTTAACATCATTTGTAGAATGCAATTCCAATAATTCTTCAACAATCAACAGGAACAGAAAGGAGACATAGTTCATGTGATGCATATTGCCTTCAGCATGAAGATGACCTTCAGCATAGTCGTTTTGTATTTGCCTTGAGGAGCACAAAGGAAATACCTGGCTTATCACTGAATATACGAAGATCCTGCCATAGCTGGTGGAGGATCAAGAGTGTTCTATCCCTCTCTTCTCTTCTTTTTTTTCTGTACTTCTTGTGAGTGATCTGGGAATATTTCCAGAAACAAAATCTCTATGGCCAACTTTCTGGAAAGGTCTCACAAGTCTGTGATGAAAAATGGTTTTTCAGTCTAACCCAATTGTTCTAAAACAGTTTCTTTACACTGCTACTGCAGTTTTTATAGTCTACGTATTTATATTTTCCTAGTGAAAGAAATATTACACCCTACCCAAGAAGATCCATCCTGGATTACTGAGCATCCAACTGTATTGGAGCATGTGGAGTTTGATGTGAGTATGGTTCTGAGCAGTGTCCTTTTTAGTTTGTCATCTGTCCTTTTCACACATTCACACAGCTTAATTAAGCAAGATGGAATTAAAACCAGCACTCAGAAACTTCTCTATCTTATTGTTTATGTACAGAGGAGCAAAAACTCTGGTGAAATCTCTTATCTGATAATTTTCTGTCTGTTGAACAAGAGTTTTCCGTGATCATCTTATATTACATAGCTGTCTAGCCATGACTTGCTCTTCAGGCTTCTTTTCTTCCTTTGTCTGTTTTTGCCATAATGTTTAAGCTGTAAATATGTTAAAAAAAAAAAAAGAAAAAGAAAAAGAAAAAGAAAAAGAAAAAGAAAAAGAAAAAAAGATTACAACCACAGCACTACCTTTCTTTGGAAGTTAGAAATAGTTGTAAGGACTAAAGCAGGCTGCTAGAAGAGGTAAAAGGGTAAGTTTTATATGCTACTTCTGTTATTGTTTTATTTTACCTGCAAGTTCTTTGTTCGGGTTTTAAAAGATATACGCATCCTTGATGCCAGTAAAGTGTCTTAGTTTCAGCTGGAACGGAATTGTTTTCTTCAGAAAGTCTAGTATAATGCTATGTTTTGTTCTAGTAGAAGAATAATGTTGATAACACACCAATGCTTACATTTGCTGCTAAGCAGTGTTGTACAGAGCCAAGGTTGCTCTCAGTGAAGAGCCAAAGGAGCTGGGAGGGAACAGGGTTAGCTGACTTAAACTGGCAAAAGGGATATTCTATACCATTTGACATCATACAGAAGGAGTTTTGAAGGGCATGGGAGTTCTTCTGGCTTTCTTCTGCTGCTTAGGGGCTAGCTGGGCATTGGGCAGGGGGTGGTGAGCAATTGCTTGTGCATCACTTGTCATATACATCTATATATGTAAATAGTTATAACTATTTTCCTTTTTTCTATCTTAGCAAATAGTTTTATCTCAACCCACAAGTTCTACTCCATTATTTTTTTATTCTCTTCTCCATCCCACTGGGAAGGGGGGCAGACAACTGAGTGGTGCTGAGCCACCAGCCAACCACAACATAAAGGACACAGAAAATTAGTAGGCACTGGTTTCTGGTTCTTTTTTTGAAAATGTATTGTTATCTCTTCTGAATATCTCTGGAACAATTCAGGACATAGATGAATGTCCCCTGCTGGACAGGAGAGTTAGTACCCCTGAACATGTCTGTACAACACAGTGGGGCTTCAAGCAGAGATACCAAGTGAGGTGCCAAAGATGAAGAGATCGAGTTAATTAATTCTGCTGACAGCTGAATGCTGGGGCATTGTCTGGGCCTAAGGATTTACCCAGTAGGTTTCTACTCTGTTGTGTAACACACACATGCTTCCAAAATTAAATGAGCACAATTCATGCCACAAAAGCCAGATCCACCTATATTTAATTTTCATTAAGGTTTTCACTAAGCTCTCTATGAGATGCTGTTATGAACACAAGCATGCCTTATTTCAGACCAACTTTGGAAACATTCATAGAAGCAAAATTCTTAGTGACTTCACAGAAGCCAATGGTGTCTGTTCTATTGGTCACAGGTAGAATATCCTTAACTTTGTTACCAGTTTCCCCTGATTTTTTATAACTATTAGTATTGAAAATGCAAATTTGTATGAGTTTGCTGTATGTAGCTTAAACATGCTGCAGATTTAACTTTTAGGAAAGGGCTGTCTATTTACTACAACTATCTAACTGTATTAAAACATTATATATCTTTAATTTAACAAGACAATTCTGCCATTTTTATACTGACATATACATGCAAGAAGATTTTGTAGAAGTAGAGGTAGCTTTGTGATGATACTTAGTTTTAAACAAATTTTAGCGAATAATACATATAAGAAATATTACTGGATGTGCACAGATAATCTGGGAAGTAATTTCACATAAATTTAAGAAACTCATAAACTGCTTAAACAATAAACAAGGCTGAAATGATTAGTCAAATATTTGCACAGATATCAAACCGTTGAGGTTCAAGTAGATAATGTTACATAGAACTGTTACCTATGAAAAAGAGTTTAGCTATTATTTTTTGTGGCTGATTTGGGAATGAGTTAAATTTGTATAATCGTACTGGGTCATGACATAATGTGGGACTATCATTACTTCATCTTATTGCTAGCAGATGGCACCAACTAATCATTAATTCCTTTATTTGACTTTTACAAATCTCTTAAAAAATGAAGAAAAAAACAAGTCTAGCTTTTGAAACCTGTATTTTCTTGTTATTTCAGTTCAGTTTCAACAGGTAGAATGCATTGGCTTATTGAGCACAATGCCTTTCTGGCAGCAGAAAACGGAAAATCAGGGAGGGTGTTCTGTGTTTGCAGTCATCTGTCATATTTGTAAGCCTTTCAAGACATTAGCAAAAAAAAAGAACTTGCCAATATGATATTAAACTTGTTAATATAATATATAGCACTGTAACAAGAATCTTTGAATAATGTTTGTAGTCATAGGAACATCTATCCACATTAAAATAAATGATGAAGTGCAATTTCTGGCAACAAAATGCTCACATAAAAATGTATTGAGCAGCGATTGCTGGTAGTCCTTTTTCATTCTTTATGGAATTTATATGTGTAATTTGTTTCTAATCTTACACAGTAACTTTTTTTTTCACGAGTTTATTTATAATAGTCAATTTTGCTAAATAAGATAATTGCTGGAGCACGTCTCTTTGGTCTATATACTTTTCAGCTGATAGTTACCATATACTTTCAAAAATATGAGAAGGTTGGGTGGCATAACAAGTGCTATAAAAACCATGGTCAATTCTGGTAGACAAATAATTAGATAAAAATACCTTCACTACTTTATTTCTAAAGTTCAAATATAGTTTGAATGAAGGTGAAAATTTAATTCACCTGCATCTCAACCAGGATTATAATTCCAAGACTGAGAAGTATTTAGACTTCATTCGTACCAGAAGGAGATTAGAAGGGAATAGTGAGAGACGGAAATGTTTAGATAGATAGTTTTTTTTTTTTCTTTCTTTTTTTTTAACTGTCATATTTATTACCAAACCCTTGTTTGCTGTCCACTCAACTTTACTAATCACTATCAGGAATTAGTTGTAAGTAAGCTCTACTTTCTTCATTTGGCAGTTTTTCATACCTCAAGACACTTTTTTTGGTCAATTTCTGACTTATTGCACAGCATTCATAGTGGGACAGGTATCCATGCAAAGCAGTAACTCCTGAGTTTAGGCAGGGAGCTTACTTTTGTAGCCTTGATTAAATTAGTTAATTTCTCCTTTTTTTTTTTCTTTTTTTTTTTCCCCCAGTATGATTTCCTCATGAGACACTGTGGGAGTGGATTAATCTTCAAAGATAAAATGTGCTCAGTATTCTATCTGTAAAACAAATAATAACTGGGGTGTGGTCTTATAATTAAATTGTGTGCAAATTGGAGGCTTAGAAACAAATTCTTTTCCCACAGTTCATGTAATTGGCAAATTCATTGTGTATATTCTGTTGATAGTTTTCTTTCCACATTGGCATCTCAGCTTTGAGAGTGAAGTTATTCAAAGTTCTAAGTGCTCTTGGTTACATTATGATCACTGTTTCCCTCCCAGGTTCTCAGAGCCACGAATCAAAAGACAGTAATAAACAACTGTAGGGCATACGTACAGTCAAATTCAGTTTCTAAACTGTTTTATATATACTAGCAACTACAATATTATAATTAATGTAATGATCATGGAGCTGATGAATAGTAGCTGCTTGGACCTCTTCACTTCTTAGAAAGGATGACAATACTGTGTATCTTTATCTTTGATTTAAATAGAAATGGACAGTTCAATTTTTTCAGTAAGGAAAAGGAAAGGACACAGGGTGGGTATAGACTGCAAATTTCTGAATACCATTACCTGAAGCTGCGCCTGAAGAATTGGAATGGCGTCTTTCCCTTTTTAGTGGACGTGACTGGACACAAAATATGTGTCACAAGGACATGCATTTTACATGTACATTGGAAGTTATTAGCAAATCCTTCTCCTGCTATTTTGCACTACTTCCTCACAAAGGCAAAAGTACCAGATTTTGCTCCTGGTTAACACCCCTTCGTATATTCAGCTAGTATGGGCAGCCAATACTACCCCTGTAATAGAGGTTACGGTTTTGTTTCAGGATAACACTTTTTCAGCTGAACGGCCTTCAGCGGATGAATCAACTGTCAGCAATACCTTGCCCTTTGACTTCACCAAGCCAGATTCCACTTTAGATAGTGAAGAGTCCAACGACAATGAAATCCGACCAAGACCAGAAAGGTTGGACTCTGAGGTCAGTTTGATACCTGAAGCTCCACTTTCCTCAGAGGCTGACATCACATCTTTGCCAGATGGGCTGAATTTAGAGGATGGAAATCAGACTCCTGCTTTGGTCACTGCACCAGTGATAGATCATGATTCTCTGGACTCTCTGGAGTGGCTTTCAGCCCCTGATTCTTCAGATGGTAAGTTCATTGACTGAAGTTTAAGTTTGGATATCAGTGTTTCCGAATACTCACTAAACATATAGTTTACTAAAATGACTTTTCAGAAAGGTCTATACACTGGATATATTCCTCTGATTATTTTTACCTTCACTATGTACATGTATCCAAGAACAAGCCACTCTGATAACTTGCCCGTAACAGCTGATAATGCCTGTTTATCCCTTCAGCAACTTGTGTGTACAAGATAAACTTCTTTAACTGAGTAGAACTATTTTCATATGGAGCACGTTTAGGTGATTCCATGAGAAAATAATGAATCTCTGAAACAGAGATAGTTATCAGATAGTCTACTAAGGACATGCTACACAGTAACTACTTTAGTGAGTACTCTACAGTCTTGACTTGGCAGAATGAAAAGTGGAGAGGTCAACAGATCTTTAGACTTCAGCATGTAAAGATCAGTATATATCACAGGAAACATAATGAATGCCTATCTACAGACAACAAAATGAACATATTTTACTTTTTTTTTTGTATAAACAAAAACTAATTGGAAGCTCATTTTTATTTTTAGAGTTTGAAGATACTGGACTATCTGATGACTTTCTTCTGCCTTCAAGTCCCCCTTCTTACCTTGCGCCTGAAGAACCTCCATCTACAGATGATTACACAGCTCCCCTGCTTTCTGCACCAACAGTGGCCTCCTCATCAGTCGTGGAGACCGATACAAAAAGAACAGTGACTGCTGAGAAGGAAGAAGTAACTCAGGGTAGTCCTGCAGACAGTAGCAGTGCAGATTCTTTGTTGCACGAGTCTGTGGAAGAAAGTCCTTTTCCTTTAGAACGTGAAAATGATATTTATCTTGGAGATAGAATTATATTTGATGATGGATCTGGTTCAGCTTTTGATGGTTCAGGGAAAGGAATGGAACCAAGTATTTGGCCTTGGGATATGGCAACACTGGAACCAGTTTTCTACCCTGGTCCTGATAGCTGGCTTGATGATGATAATGATTCTTTGTTAATCAGAACTGAAGATATTCCCGAAGGTCTGATCTTAGATTATATACTTAACTCTAGGAATAAATTAGAGGATGATCCTTCCAAAGATGAGAATGAAGGTGTGGCCAATATAAAAGAAAATTTCCTTGACGAGTCTGAAATATTTGTCTTTCCAGAAACTACAACTCAGCAGGTACCTCTGCTACAGACAGGAGAGCCATCATCTGTGGAGCCAACTACACAGATGGAAACACTGAGCATGGATGATTCTTCTTTTGTTAAACCATCCTTTGTTTTGGAGCCATCAGAGGACTATTCCTTTGCAGACTTGCCAACTGGAGAAGATCCTTTCTTACCACACAGTACAGGTCTGTCTGTTGAAGATAGTCTCCTTACATCTACAGTAACTCTTGGTATGGAGGATAGACTCCTTACATCTACTGTAGCCCTCAGTGTAGAACAATCAGAAGAGTACAGTGTAGGTCAGGAGATCATTTCTGAAGCAGTTGAACATCAAAATGAAGACAGGCCAACAGAGGAAGAATTATTCACAGCAGAGCAGTCAAATGTAGCTGAAGCTTCTACAACAGGTTACTTGGACAAAAGCTCTTTAGAAACTGTTCTGACTGTGGAATCTTTTGAGGTAAGCACTGATAGTTCCACAGAAGAGCACCAAACCCTAGATTCATCATTGGCAGACCGAGACACTGGATTAGCAATAAAGAAGCCAGTTGATGTTTGGCCTACTGACAGAGTGCTAGAGAAGACATTAGATCAAACAGTGCAATCAGCAATGCCGACTGCAGCTCAAGTTTCAACTGCAGTTCCTTCTTTAATAGATCAAGCCACTGCTCTAGATGGCTTTGCTGGGCAGGATGGTACAGAACATGACACACATGTTTCCATGAGTATCAGCACCATTCTGAAGTCCTATGTAACTGTAACAGCAGGCACTGTTGAGCTTCCATCTCATCTCCCTCCCGTGGCATCCACAGTGTCATCATCTGTGGTTACCTCAGCAAAGCTGGGAGGTGAAACAACAAGAGTCCTGGATGTTTCAGTGGACCTGGATCATGTGAGTATGGTCAGCTTTTCTCCTGAGCCGAGTGAGGAGGCAAAGAGCATGACTGACAGTCACGTGGAGCCAACTACCCATGCCCACTCCACAGAGATGGCCGGCGTGGCTTGGCCCACGCATGAAAATCACAATAGCACTCCTGTTCCATCACGAGCTTTAGTTGTGTTTTTCAGTCTTCGGGTTACCAATATGATGTTTTCAGAAGACCTGTTCAATAAGAATTCCCCTGAATATAAAGCATTAGAGCAACGATTCTTGGAACTGGTAAGTGTAATTTCTGTGCTAAATATCCATTTCCATAGATAGAAATTGTTGGCAATTAAGAGTTAGTCTGCTCTCCTTTGCAGAAAGTAACTCAAGACTGGTGTTTCCAGACGTTATATGTGTCCCTCTCCAGGAAAATGCTATCTGGAAATGTGGGATGGGGAAGGCGGGGGAAGGAGGGGCATTTTCAGTTGTTTTTTTGTTTTGTTTTGTTTTCATTTTTTAGTCAGTCAGTAGTCTCTCTAAATCTAATGATCTCATTATCGTAATTTTCTAGTGATACTGGGCAGATGCTCTGCTGGTGTCAGTAGATGCAGCACATGTAGCTTAGTTTAGTACAATGTTTCCTTAAATTGCTTATGGTATGCTCTGGATTTAGTCTATGGGGAAAGAAGAAGTAAATACATTGGGACTGCTGATAGCCTTTCTGCAACTCATTCAATCCATCCCAAGTAAGTAGTAGTTTAGGGAAATAAGGTGTTTGTAAATGGACTCATCTCCTAAATAGTCAGTAGCTAGCAAAGCCTCATAGAAGAAATAGAGCAACAATTATCAAATTTTAACATGGAAATTCTCTTCTCCTGAGTGTAATGAATATTTTTCTATGGGAGATGGAGGGAGTAAAGGAGAGAGATAGAAAAGGATAACATACTTGAGGGAAATACCCTTTGAAATGACATGCATATGTGTTGCTTTGGGCAAGGGAGAGCTCCACGTACATCCATATAAGTGTGTATCTAAACTGTAGATTAGGAACTGTCTACAAATTGATATTTGGTGTGAAGTACTCAGGACTCTGGCAAGATGCCAGTATGGGCCTCAATCAGGAAGAGTTTTAATACCCTTGACATGGGATTTGGATAAACTAATTCAAACTCTCACTGCCTGATGCGATACCAACTGACTTGAGTATAGATTCAAGGATTCAGCTTTTCTGTCGTTGTCCTTTGTGTTGCAGCTGGTGCCATACCTTCAGTCAAATCTAACAGGCTTCCAGAATCTGGAAATCCTGAACTTCAGAAATGGCAGCATTGTGGTGAACAGTCGAATGAAATTTGCCAAACCTGTGCCTCGAAACGTCACCAACGCTGTGTATATGATCCTGGAAGACTTCTGCAACACTGCATATCACACTATGAACCTGGCCATTGATAAATACTCTCTGGATGTGGAATCAGGTAAAAATGGCAGGGAAGTAAGTTTTGAAGCAAGAGATTCTGCTTTAACAACCTACTTAGGATCATAACAGCTCGGAGATTTCCCAGTGCTTTTCACGAGCTGGGTTTTCTAAAGCCCAGGTCAGACTTTCACAGAGTTTAAATAAACAGAAGTCTGTTATGGGACTAAAGAGAGGAACAACAAAATGGGACCCAGATTGAACAAACAATATGGGGCCCATATAGAAATATGGGATTCAAACTGGCTTGCATAATTCTCATTGCACTTTCATTGAGGAGTTAGAGGAGGACTGGTCAGCAGGAACAGTGGTGCCCATCTCTATTGTGCTGACTTTCACATTTCTCCACATGGCTACCACCGTGAGTGGTAGCCAGTTTAACTGTGAGGTATCTATACAGAAAATAGTTGCTGACTTACTCTTATACTCAGAGCTTGATTGCAGTAAAAAGTGTCTGGCCCTCTTAGTCCATTTGTGATACAGGGAACTTTCTTTCTGTCCAAGTTAGCCAGTAGTGTATCATAAAAGCAACCTGAAAATAGTTCCTGTGTTAAACAACTCAGCTGACAAATGGCAACTATGCTTCTGAGGAAGTTCTGCTATAAACGCAGTCTATTTAGCATGAAAAATCTTGTAATATTGATATTAAATTTCATGCCAACCCTCTTAAGTTTGATATGCAACACATCAGATATACAACAGGCTTGTGCTCCTTGCAGACAAAGGCACTTCACAGGTAGGAACTGGATGCCTGAAGTCCCCTTTCCCTTCTCTGTGTGCTGCCTATATTTTCTGTGACAAGAAGTACTGGAGATCAGCTGTGTTTTACTCATTTGCAAAGTATAGTTCCAGCAGAGAGAGAACATCTGAGGTACGGCGTGTTCCAGTAAGAAAAAGAACACTTCTTATACTTGCCTTTTCAGTTGGCTTGCTGGGTGGTCTTAGCCAGACCACTTATGTGCACTGTGCAGAGGAACACTTCCTAGTGCTTGTTCACCTTAGCAGAGCCCTTTGAAACTCAGGAAAGACGCTTGCTGCATTTTGGCAGATTATTTTAACCAAGAAGTCATTTGAGAAAATGGCAACAGTGCTCTGCCTTAGGAAATGTTCTCTTCTATTACTAATATTTTCTGCTTTTGGTGTTCCCAGGAGAGCAAGCAGATCCCTGCAAGTTCCAGGCCTGCAACGAGTTCTCTGAATGCTTAGTAAATCGCTGGAGTGGGGAAGCTGAGTGCGTCTGCAATCCTGGCTACCTGAGCATCGACGGGCTGCCCTGCAATAGCATTTGTGATCTGCAACCCAACTTCTGCCTGAATGATGGCAAGTGCGACATCAGTCCTGGGCAAGGAGCCATATGTAGGTAGGTCATCTTCTGTTTGATTCACATACATTCCTCTGTCCTTGGGATTCCATGGGATGTGTGCAAAATTCCCTAAGATAATGCGTAACACGTGAGATGCTAGTGATTATCAATCATGTAACACTGTTGAGCGGAGGTCCCAGTTTTAATTTTAGTTTTCTTAAGTTCAAAAATGAGACAGTAACGAATTTCTTTAATAGAACAGAAATGGCAGGAAGTAAAGCTATCTACAAAAAATAGTAGCAGTGGTGTATATTGAGTTGTTCACTTCACTTTCTTTGAATTTGAGGACAGAATTTATCTCCAGAAGCTTTTCTAAGTAAGCAAAGTGTTAGATAACGTCATAAAACATATTTTAGTTGACTCCAATACAAAAATCCAGATTTGAAAGGCATCCTCGTTTAGCACAGATATATTAAATACAGTGCTCTTAAGAAAAAGGTTCCATAAGGAAAGAAAGCATTGCTAATTTGGAAAAAATAATGTGTGGTTCATATGAAAATCAAGACACATGCCTCAGATCTTTTTTTTTTTGCTTTTTAAGGTTCAGATGCGTTTAAACAGATGTTTGTATTTCACAGGTAACTGAAATAGTGCAAGGTACTGATAAATGTGCCCTCTGATACTGCACTATTTTTTTTCCCCTTTTTATCAATGCAATAATCTGTTTTTAATAACTAATTAATTATACCTATCAACAAAAGGTAGAATTACTTAAAACAGTGTGATAGCTATAACTACTTACATTAGTTATTATTTGTTATATAGTTACTTACACTAGTATAACTACTTATATTAGTTCATGTGATTTTATTTTAATAAGGTTTACTTAAAACTTTAAGGAAATTAATCTTAGGGGCTTAGCAGCTAACAAAAGAAACAATAAAATGTTTTTTTTTTTTATGATATGAAAATAGTTACTTTCACAGATGTGTATAGTGGTATAAATTTTATCATATTTGTATAACAGTGCTAACGGGAACCACATGTGCTCAGGTATGCTCTGGCCAGTACTTAGGAAGAAGTTTTCAAAAAAGTTGAAGTATCGGTTACTGCTTTTAGAAACTATTTCAGATATTTAGGTCAAAAGACTTAATTTACTGATGTTTTCTATTAATGAGGTTCACTGCTGTGAGTGGCTGTAATTCCTTGAGATTTTAAAACAAAATGCCCCAAAAACATGCAATGCAATATATTGTTTTTACTGGTAGATTTTAAGTAAGTCTGTATATTTTAAAAGTCTGTATTACCTAAAGCTTTCATATTCCAAACCGCAGCAAAGTGGAAATTATGAATGCTGATTAAGGAAGAAATTCCAAAGATTCATTCTTGGGAGCAAGCTTCTTCCTAGTCTTTTTATGTATTTACCTAACCATTGTAGAGTTTACACACTATGAGCATTTTGTTTAACATACATTCATGTGTATTCGCATATAGCATTAAAAGACTGTTTTCTACCATTGTAGTGTTTGACACATTACTTGCGAGGCTCTATCACTGCATGAGTTTTTATTTAGTCTAAACACTTCAGTTGTAGCACATCACAGGATGCTCCAAATAGCAAGTTTGCCACCACAGATGCATTATCCTTTTCTTATTCTACCTATCTTCACTCAATTCAGCGATACCAAAAGGCTGTTGCCAATAACAATAAAAAAGTTGGTGCTCAAACTTGCAAAGGCATTTATTTGTTGAGGTAAATTAACTGAGGATACGTCACAAGAAGAAATTAAATACATTTATATTAATCAAAGTTGCAGTTTTTGTTGGTGTTTTATTTCCCAGCATTTCTTTTTTGCAGGTGTCGCGTAGGAGAGAACTGGTGGTACAGAGGGGAGCACTGTGAAGAATATGTGTCTGAGCCACTGGTCGTGGGTATTGCCATTGCTTCTGTGGCAGGATTCCTTCTGGTGGCATCTGCTGTTATCTTCTTCTTGGCAAGGACCCTTCGAGACCAGTACACAAAAAGCGACACCGAGGACTCACAGGGGTATGTGACACCATCTAATGTTACAAAGCTCATCTGCCACAGTAAGGATAATTCCATCATAGGTCTTGTATCGTGCAGCTGACCAGCAGCAGGGTTTATGCGCACCTCCAAGCGCCAGGCTTCCTTAGTCTGTCTGCTGCCATTCTGGTCTGCAGAGAAGCTCACTGTTTGTTCATTGCTCCCCCAGGCAGGGTGACAGCCTCTCGTCCATTGAGAATGCAGTTAAATACAACCCCATGTATGAAAGTGATACGACTGGCTACAGCCATTATTATCGCAGATACCCTCAGCTAACGTCCTACAGTTCTACCAGTGCAGAGACATCCACCGACTACAGCAGTGAAGAGATAAGGCACATTTATGAAAACAGTGAGCTTACTAAGGAGGTAAATGACCTTGTTTTCATAATGCCATCAAAAAGATCTTGTGAAAAATAAGCTTATTGAACAATTGCAATTTGAGGCCTCAGTCTTTCTCAAAAATCTATGCTCTAGATAGATAAGTCACAACTATGACTGCTGCAACTATTAAAGAGAAGACAGCAAGCAGGGAAAGAAATCCTTTCTATCAGGTATACAGAAAGGAATGTGTGTGTTCTGACTTGTAATGAATTTCACGTGATAAAAGAGCTGAATGCTTAAGTAACTGCACAGGGGCTGCAGTGGTTTGCTTTAGTGCTAGACATGGTCTTTAGCTTTTGATGCCAACTGATATGCAGGAATCAATGCTGTAAAAATTTGGAACCTCCTGGCCTTTAATACAGGGTTTTTAAAGCTTACTTCTTAGTATAACTTGCAAGTTAGATCATACTGTCCTCCTATCTTGTTGTATAAGTGGTATCCAGGATTTGCTGAAGAGGAGAAAGGATTTACATCCAGGAGCAAGCCACAGATTCTTAAGCAATTGTGAGAGGTGTGAATCCAGCCTGTAGCCAGGGTGTGTGGGAAAGTATCTATGAGAGAGAAATGGTTCTGTTCAAGCCAGTTGAAATGTCACATTCTATCCAAACCCTGGTTTTAACAGTAAAATATGACTAGATTCCAAAACTGAAGTGCTCCACTTTTAAAAATAGCATGAAGAAGAATTTTAGCCCTGGACTGTCCAATTTCAAGATCTCCTCACTGAAACAGCAAAGGATATGAGTTTTATTTTCCAAGAAAAAGAAATAGATAGTTTCACTAGTACTCTAATTTCTGTTATGTACCTAAAATTGTCTTTCTTGTATTCTAGGAAATTCAGGACAGAATTCGAATTATAGAGCTCTACGCTAAGGACCGTCAGTTTGCAGAGTTTGTTAGGCAGCATCAAATGTGAGTGAAATATCTTGTCTGCATAATTCCTTTGATGTTTTCTCATGTAATCTTTACTACATTACTATATTCTTCATATGAAGGGCCTGGAAATGCTGGAGCACTAGAAGTTAAAATTTCAATACTTTTAAAGTACTTAATTTAATCACTGTCACAAGTAGGCCGTTAGATTAAAAATGGTGAAGAGGAATCCTGCAGTTAAAGCACAAATAGAACCTTCCTAACTCTTTTAGTGTAGATGTTGCTGCTATCTCTTTTATTTAGAAGAGAAATTTTTAAAAGCATGTTAGTTCATCTCGAGTTTGCAAGACTTGACTTGGCAGCTAACCCAGCAGGTCACTAGTGCAGTACTACCATCTGATATTATGGGCATGTTATCAGAATAGAAGGTATACAGTTCTGAACAGTTAACCAAGCTGAGTTGTGTGCTTTGATGAAAGTCAAACATGGGAAAGGCTATCAAGGAATTAGGTATCGCATTCAGTCTCCTACAAACTGTATTATCACTGTAGCAATAAGAAAATCACAGATATCTCTGTTCACTTAGAGGATTCTGAAGTGCAGTTCCTTGGGATCGGGTTAAAAATACAGCACAACCTCTGTATTCCAAAGTCCTCAACTACAGTTTTGTTTTGTTTTTTAATTGAAAATAACTGCTCTTCACATTTTTCCATGTCACTTGTTCATATTTTCATCTTGAGACAGATCAGCTTCTAAATTTTCCACAGCTGGAAAGTAGAAAGGGCTGCCTCAAATAAGCCTTGAATCCAAAGCTTGAAAGAGAAAGAGACTAACTTAACCATTGCTTCTCTGTTTTTCATTTCAGGAAGCTGCTTTAAGAAAAAAAAAAGAAATCAGTAGAGAGCACGTGGGAGATAAAGACTACCTTGTTGCCATAGCAATGGGCTCAGATGTAACTGCAAAGTTACTTATAGTCTTAACATTGCATGGATGGATACAGATGTTTTCTAAATGAATGGCCGAAATGTACAGATGTCTGTTTATCTCAATTACCTCTGGCTTCTCTGCATAAAGTGACATTTTTAAGAGGTGATCAGAAGTGGCAGAGGTTATGAAAGTTCATTTTTCATTAACTCTGAAATGGACAATGGTAATTTGTATATCAAGGCAAAAAAAATCTGCTCAGAAAAGAGAAGATACGTGCACAAACTAAAAATAAAAGGCACCTTTTAAATCCCGTCTGGCATTTATCCCCTCACTGGAGTCTACTGTAGTGAATTCACAAGTACAAAGCGCTAGTGGAAAGAATGTGGTTTGCACGTGAATGGTTTGTAGGAGAGAAGCACAGTGATACTAGGGTGTTAGCATTATTTTAAAGCATTCTCAGCATAAACACAAACGTAAAATCGTCGGAAAAGTTGTTATTTTACACAACTGCCTGATTAAACTTTTGCCACCTGGCATTAGCAAAACAGCACAGTGCTGAGGCTGCAGCCCTCTGAAATGCTCTCTCCACACAGTAAGTGTCACTGCTGGCTTGCAGTGACCACATCTGGTGCCAGACCACAACAGGGCACTCCTGCAATACAGAATTATAATGTCACGATGGTTGACACTCCATCTTTTCCTGAAAGACACACGGGCAGGGGCACAGAAGGTCTTCTATCATACAAATGTTGTGTAAAAGTTAAGTGACCAACATTGACTTTTTTGTACATAGACAATTTGTTGTTAAGATGCATTGTTTATTTGTTGTTTATTTCCTTACCAGCTTATTTTCAGAATGGATTTGACTGCTGAAATAGAAAGATGAATAGGTTAATGACAAAATACTAAGGTGATGTTTGTGCCCATCTTTTTTAAAGCCATAGTTAGTATTTACTTAGTGTTGAATTCAGCCAAATATTCGTTACATTTTCTTTTCTGAACTGAGCAATACTGACCCACCAGTCTGTGTTTCAAAATCAAGCTGTGGTATTTATACGCATACATATTTGCTGAATGGCAATAGTTTCTTAGGGGGAAGGAAAAAAGCCAGACTCATCTCAGCCGGGGTAGTCTTTCTCCAGGAGAAGGAGCCCTCCTGAAGCATTTTAGAGCAACTGAATACTTATGGGGACCTTACAAGATACAGAAACTGCATTTTATCTTGAAATTCTAAAGAGTGTTTTGATCACCTGTTGAGGTATGTGGGAGCTCTGGTTAGACACAACATTTGTGTTGCTAAGGCACTAACACTGCAGTCAGGGCTAGGGCACAAACAGTCTGCAGTAGCTTCTACCTGCAAACAAGTCCAAGATGCTTGTTGTCTTTACAAAGATAATTGTAGCTCTCTGCCCACACGTGCCAACAGCCACACAATACTTTTACAAGTTCAGTGTTAGTGAGAATTACTTACTTGACTATAAGCTGATTTACGCAAGCAAGTAAAGATTTCAGTGCAATTTCTCTATGTATTCTGGAGAACCTTGCTGAATCACTTCCATGGTATCTTTTTGCCTTGAGGGACAGCAAATAGTTAGCAGAGCCGCAAATCTGTCAAAGAAAGGTTTACAGAAATCACTGTAAGCCCAAATAATATAAGGCAGTGGAATACGGTACAGATTAATACTGTTGTGACTAGGTATTAGAAGACAGAGGTCACACAGTGTGACCCAGTGCTCTCAGGGCAGCTGGGATCAGGTACGTCTTAATGATACTCAACTACCTGCTGGGCACACTCTTGGTTACACTGAGCTTGTGGTATTTCAGTGTATATACCATGTCTCTTTCCTGTTTGTGTGTGTGTACCTATAAGCATAATGATATTTTCACTACAATAAAATACAATTTCCAAAATGCTTTTTCTAGAAAATTGATGTGGAGACTGTGAGTTTGACATGAAGAAATGATGTATATTAGCCATGAGGAGTTGTGCACACAGTGGCAGGAAGTTTGGTGTTTGACTTCTTTTAAGACTGAGTTGGTTAAGCTGTTGACCTCATTGCTAGCACAAGTGCCAAGCATCATTCTTTATCACTTGCAGGGTTATATTCTGAAAATTCATGCTGCAAAACACATAATGAAGGGCTTTGCTTTCTACTATGATCTTTGCTCATTATAAAGCTATGTTGGCTCTAATTAAAGAACCAAAACATGTTACTGAGGGGATCTTGATTTCTTAACAAAAACAAAAGACCCCTCCTCCTTCAGGCCTCCTCTCATGAACTCTGATGATGCATCTCACAATATGTCACGAAGAACCTAATGAACTGTCTTGTTTTAAAGTTTCCCAGCCAAAGGCAGAGACAAAACCCTCTAAATATCCTCATAAAAACAAACCAAGCTCTGTATAAAAATCTATCAGTACTTGCTATTAATTAACACAAAATTTTTCACTTGCGGAAAGTCAAAAAGCACAGGTCTGAATGTTGGGTTAATTTAAGAGCACACATAAAGGCAGTTTTTGTTTGCTTATCATGGGCCGGTCCATCAGCTTGTGCTGACCATCCATAGCCCTCAGGCTTGAAACAGATGAAAACATAGCCCTTCACAACACTGCCAGCTGCCCTGTCACTGAGGCTCACAAACAGTAGCCACACATTTCAGACTTGCAGAAAGCACTGGGGGGTAAGCTCAGCCTTTACCAGTCCAACCTGTCACTCACATCCCTGATCAGACCTGCAGGAAGGTGTCCTTGATGACAGAGGCAGCACAAGGAGCAGGAGAGAACTCCAAACTCTCCCCAACCCTGTGTCTGTGAGCAGCAGAGATGCAAAGGTGTTACAGCTGCACAGCAGGGACAGGCATCTCCTCCTGGTAAAGCAAAAACTCAATGCCAGTATATCTGTAAGCACTCTAGGACAGACACAGACTGACTTTGTACAGCATGTGGAATCCAACAGAGTGCTGTCACTCTTTAAGTATTAGTAGTTATGCACAGCAATTTTCTGGTGCTTTCTGGTTACTCAAAGTGTGCTACAGCACCAGCAGCAGTTCTGCCTTATCTTTCCACTGCTTGATTTGGTTTGGGATCAGCAAATCATTCTACATAATATCCATCCGCTTGCTTTTGTTTCTCAAATGAAAAAAAAAAAAAAAAGAATCCAAAGCTGTTTCTGAGACAGGAAAGGCACTTTTTATATTCCATCATTCCAAGCTGGGAAGTTTTGTTTTTGCCACATTTAACGCTAGCTGGCTCTCCTGCTCCAGATTATGAATAACTCCAGGAATTTCAGCTCACTTCCTGTCTTCTCAGGCTCTCCCTTGCTGCTTGTCACTCTCCCTCCCTGCTGCTTCACCTCTGCACTTTGCAGTGGGAAATACTCTTGCAGCAGGCAGCTTTGGTTGGGGGATGACAGCAGGTTGTAGGACAGAAAGTGACAGCTTGCCTGAGATGCTGCTGTTGTTCAGGAACAGCTGAACACCATTTCCAAACCTATGCTTTTACTTTTCCTGCGTTTTCAATTCAACATGAAGACAGATTTCAAACCTTTCTCTTTCAGGATGAAAAATGCCCCCCAGTGCTGGAATTTTCTGAAACACATGCCAATTTATTTTTTGAAAAATCAAATTTGCTGTCAGCACATCTGATGACTATGTTAATGTATTTATTAAATATGTAGGTCACAGTCAGCTACAATTGAAGCCTGCCCTTTTCTTAAGGAGTTCCCCTCACCAGGTGGTGTCATTTATACAACACAAACAACAACAACAACTACAATCTGTCTTGAATCAGAGAAGGTGGAAATGCTAGCCAGAAGTCTCCTATTAAACACAAATCAAGAGTTAGTGTTAACTGGAGTTGTGATTGCATCTCCACAGCTGATTACCAGATGGGGAAACTATGCCTTTCTGGAAAGGCTGACCTAGTTTGAACAGAAATAAAAGCAGTAACAATAAGGGATACAGCCATACGTCAAGGCCTTATGCAGTAATGAGGGCAAGCAACTGGATGAAAGAGGGCAAGAGCAAGGGCAGTCCCAGCAGTGTGCACACAAGCAGTCCCGAGAGGATTACACAGCAACTGAATGACCTCTCATCTCAGAGAGGAAGAGGATGCAAAAGTGCTTCCAGTAGCAGCATGGAGCTCAAGCCTCCTTAGCATGACCTACAGGTAACCACTGGCTTTGGTCCTTCCTCACAGTCTAGTCACCTGCTCAGTAAGGGAGTGCCTGTGGTTCCCTTCCCTATCTCCAGATGGTGTATTAGCGAGTTTTGATCCACAGAAATGCTCTGTATGGTTCCTCAGTAAACCACAGATTGCTGCATAGCATTTTTCTTGCTTCCACACAGAATCACTTTGCTTTGTGTTGATTCCTAAAGTTCTGATTAAAATCAGCAACAATGCCAACAAAAAGCCGCCTTCCCACAGGTACATTTTTAGGGCTCGCTTTCCTCTATGCATAGTTGAAAGCTCACATCCAGCCTTGGTGGGAACACAGCGTGATTCAGGACAGTTCCTCCAAGAGATCTCACTGTGCCCATCTCCCTGCCACATCAGTGTGTACAATGACAGCTCCTGCTTGCCTGCATTACAGACATCAAACCAGCCAACACGCCTCCTGAGAAACATCCTCCCAAGGCTTGGAGTGAGCAGACACGCAAAGGCTGACCTTTCAGAATAGGCCAGCCTCTTGTATTATGCATACGGGTCTGGATGG
Source organism: Meleagris gallopavo (assembly GCF_905368555.1). Lineage (NCBI taxonomy): Eukaryota > Metazoa > Chordata > Aves > Galliformes > Phasianidae > Meleagris > Meleagris gallopavo. The sequence continues at coordinate 83,810,460 of NC_139404.1, read as the reverse complement.
GAGCTGTCATGTCAACACTGAATACACTGAGCTAACAGAAAGCACAATTAGTGGGCGGATGACAGAGTAGACTGACTTTGGGGCCATCTCTTAGGACTCAACATGATTCCATTGATTTTTAAAAGGGTAAACCACAGAAGGCTTTGCACTTACCTGCCAAAAAAAGGAAAAATGAAGCTGCTGGTAAGGAATTTGAAGCAGAGAACCAGGCCACAGCCTGGAGGCGGCATAAGCCAGTCCCTTGAAAGGGATCATTCAGCTGGAAAAGATGGAAGAAAGAAGGGTTAGGGGCTCTGCAGTAAATAAAGAGGTTATTCTCTTTACTTCCTCTTTTACTTAAGAAGAGGAGAAATAACCCAGAATCGTTGTAATTTGGTATGTGTTCAAGTCAATAAGCAGTTCCTGGTGAAGTATCCCTAATACTGATCAGTGAAGGAGAGGAAAGAACTCTGACCATGGCCCAGTCAAGCACTTTTCAACCCACAGCAGCCATGTACAGAGACAGACAGGAAGAGATCTACCAAATATGTATCCTGCAAAGATGATTAATTGGACAAGGCTAATTTTAATTATGGAATATAAGTGAGGGATGTACACAACTGAGTACAGCAGAGGTTCTTCAGTCCCACTGCTCAGCACCTACTGGTGAATGGTCTTGCATCAGGTGCCCTCAGCAGCCTACAAACTTGTAAGCTACCAGCTGTTCCTCTTCCAGATGCAGCATTGCAAAGAGTGTTCCACATCATGATATAAAAACCTGATTATCTGTGCTGACTGGTATGTTCCATAAACATTTAACAAAACTTCCCACTGTTGAATTACTTGTGTGCAAAAACCAGATGATTTTATAAAATGAAAAGCTTGAGCTGGCAGATCATGGGGGAAATAAAACCACCCACAAGAGACTCCAGTAAAAATAGCAAAGAGATTCATTCCTGTAATAAAGAAAACCAAATATACAAATTCTTCAGCCCCATCTAGCCCCCATGTGAATCTCTCACGAACATTTCTGAAAACAGCTCTAACTATCTAAGCCTCTTGCAGTACATTGTCCAAAAGGTTGTGTGCAGCTCCCAGTCCACTCTGAGAAATAGGAAAGCTCAAATCCAGCCAAGATCAGTTAGCACCTAGAGGACACATTTGTGGACCAAATTTGAAAACCAAGAGTATTTATCCAGTTTTAAATGTCAGACTATGCATAAAAACCACATGTAATTCATTCTGAAAAGCAGTTTGTAGAGCAAAATAAAACTGCCTGCTCCTTGATGAGGTTCTCTAAGATCATCAACTGCCTCATTCAGCTGGAGTTACTTGATCATGTCAGGGTAACTGCTGTCCTGTACAGTGCTTGCTTCAGAACCTTGCAATTTCCAGCTTTCTTCCCCCTGGTTAGTGAGAAAAATATCAAGAGTTTCAGCTTGGAAGGACCTGATCTAGAACCTTATGCCAGTTAAAGAAGTCTTCAGCCTAGAATACAAACAGCAATATTATCTACCCTATATCTGTGTCACTGGGATCTCACTTCAGTGTGCTTTTGAGGAGGCAAGAGGAATGGACTGAAGAGTGGAAGAAAATCAGACAACAGATGAAGTATGGTTACAGACTGGGTCAGCAACTACAAATCAGAAACAAAACTCTAAGCAATCAGTTTTGAATGATCCCCTGTCCCCAAAATCCACTTCTGCTTTCTTTTAAAGACAATTTCTAAAGATAGGACATGTGACAGACGTATCTTCACAACAGCCAGTGATGGGAAAACAATTCCTCAAACTCTGGAGGAAGCCTGTATGGCCATTTGCACTGGAGGACATGAGGAGCTCTAGGAAATACTTGTTTCTGCTTTTTCTGTTTGGTATGTGCACTCAAATATCTGCTCTGCTTTTCCACACATGGAGCATTATAAAACCAGGGTTAAAAATCTAACCCCTAAAATGAACTGTGGAAGAAACTTGATGCAAGCCAAAGCATACCTTCAGACTGAGGGAGGGAGATCTGAGCAGAGAGCTCTAATGTTTCTTACTAGTGCCAAAAGCGATCTGAATTCTCTCTACCTTTCCATACTTTTTCCACTAAGATATAAAGAAAAAGTAAACACTGTTTCAGGTTTTCATAATGTAGGCTGTCCTCCTTTAAATTCCATAACAAACTTTTACTATGTATTTCTTATTATTTTTTTTACTACTTATCCATAATTATGGCATATTCAGACCCCTACTGCCAACCTCCCACCTTGCATGACACTATGGAAAAGTTTTATCAGTGGCAGCTGCCAGCTACTGCTCTGAACTCAAGCTTCCTTCATTTTGAGGCTGAGAACAGAATATTTCGGGTGGTACTGTATGGAGCCAGGAGTTGGACTTGATGATCCTTATGGGTCCCTTCCAACTTAGGATATTCTGTAAGTCTAAGATTTGATGATTTTCCTATCAACCCAGTCATGTTTTCATATTCTATTTTTTAAAATAAAATATTATTAGAGCTTTTTCCAAAGCAGTACAGCAAAGGATCTCACTAAGATACAGGACAGACTTATTCACTGCTATTATTTGAAATGCTGAATGTACAAAGCCTTTCTTGTATTCATCCCAGTCCAAGGGCGAAGCTGACAGCCTGCACCCCTATAGCTGTTGATGTGGGGCAGAGATACTGCACTTCCTCCATGTTTATGGCACCAGATCAGCCATGTCCATAGTCTTATACTCCATCCCAAGAAGAAGAGATGTCAGCCTATTCAAGCTATAAGGTTTTCAGTTTTCTCCAACTGACCAAATCTTATCTTCAGCTACTGTCAAAATACCTTACTGACACTGATGGTTCTCCTCAATACCAGCAGAAAGGCCAGAAGCAATCACAACCTGCCAAGCAACCATCAGCTCAGCAAGTTTGGCATGTTATGTGCAGACCACAGTCAACACTATAATAGAATATGCGTTTAGGTGGGATTCAGACCAGTGGTCTACAGGTAGAGGTCGTGTGAAAGGAATCAGAGAGGGCACAACAAGTGATGGCTCCCATGCCTTGGTCAGTGACAGAGCTCTGGAAAACCAGGACGGCTGCAACTGTAGCAGAGACTGGCTGTTCCTGGCCTGGGAAGGATGGTCATCCCACCAGAGTAGGTAGCATCTCACTCCTTTGCACTCCCAGTGACAGGGCACTCCTCTCAGCAGGACTCCATGTGCTCATTCCTGTGACAAGGAGGCTTTTTCAGCATCGCCAGAGCAGATAGAACCTCAGAGACTTTTTCATCCTTTTGTGCCAGGAATCTGCCAAGAGATTTGTGTGCTTGCAGTGCAAACTGGTTCCATGAGTGGCCACTCTACAGAAGACACTAGTGGCTAGAACAGTCCTTTCTGCATAAAGAGTGAAGAAACGCAGTCTTATTCAAAATGTCAGCAAAAGCTTTAAATCTTTTCTTGCTTCTTAATTTGTTTCTCTAAATCAGCCTGGAATGCTTAAATCTATCATTTTGAATAATCAATCTGTCACCTCTGGTATTGGCACAATTCTGAAAAAACTGCAGCCAGTTGTTTGAGAAGATAAAAAACTCCTGGATTTGCTTCTTTACAAATAAATGGTGGTTACCGCTATGCTATTATAGTATAAAACATTCTGTAGAAGACACAACTGTTCAAATAGCCTAAATTCAAGCACTAGTATTTGCACATACCTGTGCAATATCTATACTAAACAGAAATTGTTTCATTGTAATGCAGTCATACTAAAGATGCTTCAGCCCCATTCTAGAGGCACTGTGTTGCCACCAAGATGTCAACTCCTCTGGACATCTACCACCCTGCAGAACATCCAGCCCTTAAGCCCTAAACACATCCTATGGATCCAGAATTGTTTATGGGCTAGTCTCCAACTCTAAAACTACTGGCCACCCAAGCAAACAGCAGGGTCCAATCTTTAATATCTGCACAATCAGTCCTACTCCCAGAGCTTCAAAGAAGTCTAAGCCTAGTCAGGAAGTTTCTTGCCAAAGTGAAAACAAGCAATGACCATCATTCACGGTAAAGCAGGGTTTTGTACTAATAAATAGGCAGTATCCATTAGAACACACACTACTTTTCAAATTGTCAAACTTATTTGCAGTCTACCTCTTTGCTAAGATTGCCAGTGACAGCCCCTACCCACTGCAGACTGCAATGACACAACCACCTCATTTTACATATGCCCCCAACTGGCTGTCCAAGGGCAATTAATTTTCCAGTTGGCACTGAACCTCAGAATACTCACATAAAATAACCCAAACCAAATATTCTAAGTTACGCTTCATCTGAACATTAACCATATAAATAAGTACGGACAGTAATGAAAGGGAGATGTCAACACTGAAAGGTGCTGAAAATTACATTAGGAATAATGAATGCTTCGGGGATTAACAGTACCATATGGTACCTTTCATGTCCAACTTACTGGTACAAATCCAGATAGAGCAGCTCGGATAAAAACCTTTACCATCTGGTGACTTATTAGTTCACGGAAAATAAACAGGTGCCGGTGTCTCACACACACAAAATCCACCATCATACCTGGAAGTCTTGTTGTCTTTCTCAGTAGAAAGATCAAAGAGGGCCAGAATACCCTTCTGTCTCCCCAAGTACAATGTGAGAAATGAGGACAGCTGAATGTAGTACACTGCTACCACCCACTGCAGAACTAAAGCATGATCACACAGATTTCCAATAATGATCCTTTTCAGGGAACAGGAGGATTTATGATTTTCAAGATGAAATCTTGTCTGCCCACACACTTCTTTCCCCTCCTACGGAAGCAACAAGATACTCTCTCCCAGAAAGCTTCATTTTGCTTGTGTTCTCAGACTATCATTAGTATGAGAGTACTACTGCAAAATATTTCACATTTAGCAGCCCTCACATCAGTCTCAACACGGAAGCCTGAAGTAACCAGCACCCGCACCTCACTGAGCCCATCTGAACATTCATCCTCTTTCTTATTCAAGAGTATTGTTTGAGTTTCCCGGTTGGTTTATAAATTTTCTCTCCCATGCTTCAATTTCTCCCTATTACTTTGGAGAATTTTTGTTTTATTATGTGAAAACTGCAGACAGTTACTACTGGTTTTAAGTGTAATAGTGGATAACAAAATACCCTCTGAGTTTCCTCTTTGCAATTTATTGGGAAATCACTCTTTGTACAGCAAAATGTACTGTCTGATTAATACAACCTATTTTTGCTAGTGGTATATAGGAGCTTCTGTGAATAACTTGAGACTGCAATGGTCAGAAGATAATTCGTCTTCTTTGATGCTCTATTTTTATTCTGAAATGCAGCATTTTTTTTTTGGCCTAGGCTGAATATAGATACTCACGTGTCACATGATGATCAGGAGCACATATCACATCAGAGAAATCTCTTAAGTTTCATTGGTAAATCTGCACCTGCTGTTTTGTAGCTTAATGGGGAAAAACAACCAAGATCAAATGAACAAAACACCCAACACAAGAAAACCAAAAGCAACAAACAAACAAAAAAAATACAAAAGAAACCCCAAACCCCACAACAGTAGGTATTCTTAATGTCATCACCCCATGTGTACTTTGAACAATACAGATCAAAGGCATGGCAATCCAAGCCAAAGTCTTTCTATTATTCCTCCTTTGTTTTATGAGTATGATTAACACACATTAGATAAGACAAAGGTAGGAATAACTTAAGAGTGATTTGTTACACCAAAGATCCACCAGAATCATCATCCTTCAGATGATATTTTTTCTCACCATACACCAGTCACTCAAACTCCCTGGTCTGACAGGATAGCCTACCTCCCAGGGATATTCTTCATCCATCTTCTAGACATTCCCAGGCATAGCTGAGCTCTTATCCTTGTTCTTCTAAATACAGACATACTAAAATAAAATATCAGTGCTTTATTTCTGTCATTAAATATTCAGGGTCAAAACTGGCCCTGCACAAGGGAGATCCGTTTGCATTATTATTATTGCAGTTTACTCTAGTGAGACCTCACCTGGAGTACTGCATCTGGATGCAGAGTTCTCAGTACAGGAGAGACGTGGACCTGCTGGAGCGCGTCCAGAGGAGGGCCACAAAAATGATCCAAGGGATGGAATACCTCTCTTACGTGGACAGGATGAGGGAGCTCGGCCTGTTCAGCCTGGAAAAGAGAAGGCTCCAGGGAGTCCTGATAGCAGACTTTCAGTATGTAAAGGGGAGCTGTAAGAAAGGACAGACTCTTCAGCAGGGTCTATTCTGATAGGACAATGGAAAGTATTTTTAGACTAAATGAGAGTAGATTTAGACTGGATATAAGGAAAAAGTCTTTTAGAGTGCAGACGGTGAGGCACTGGAACAGGTTGCCTAGAGATATGGTGGATGCCCCATACCTAGAGACATTCAAGATCAGGCTGCAGAGACTCTGAGCAGCCTGATCTAGATGTAGGTGTTCCTGTTCATTGTAGGGAGTTGGACTAGTTGACCTTTAAGGGCCCCTTTCAACTCTAACTATTCTATGATTCTATGGTAAGTTATATGTGAGTGTGCAAGATTTCAAGATGTGTTTGTCCCAAAATTCAGTGCAATATATAAACTTTTAGTCAAGAATTTCAAAAGGCACAAGAAGTGCACTGATACTGTCACTGTCAGGCTCAGTCTGTTAGAAAGGCTTAGCCCATTTTAGGATTTGCTTGGAACTTATTCATTTAAGATTTTAATCTACAGCTTTTGTCCTTTAAATTCCTCTACAGTTTTTGACACAGACAGAAGACTGCTTCATTGGAACCTTGCTTTCAGACATCTTCCTCATCATTCCTGACAACTTTCTCATCTCTTGTCAAAATGCATGGCTTTTCTTCGTCAGCTGTGTTCTAATCCAGCCTTCTTTCCCAGAAATTAAAAAAAAAGAACAAAAAATTGCTGGCCACTTGACACTCGATAAAACATAATTACAAACTGGCTGAAACTCAACTGATGCCTGAAAAAGAGATTAAGGATAAATTCTGCTTTTAAGAAGAGTATAAAACATCACCACAAGCATGCACTGCTTTAATAAAAGGCAGACTGTGATTGTAGAGTTCCTGGAGGTGCCTAGGCACCCGAACAGCTCATATTAGAGGTTGGTGGTATTTACAAGGCAGGCTAGTAGCTTATCTGAGACTGTGTAAGAGCAGAGCACAGACCCCAAGCAATGTGGTAACCTCTCCATTTTACAGGGAATACATGGCCTAACCTTACCACAACTTCAAAATTCTCTGGGTTCAAAATTCAAAGAAATGCTCTTAAAATTCGTGGGAACTCATCAGTGGTTCCACCATGCAGTTCAAAGACCCTCAAAGAGGCCTCATAGCCCATCCAAGGATGTACATCAAGAACTATGGGTGTAGTTATATTCTTCTGGGCAAGTTGAAAGCCAGATTTCAGACCCGGATCCAGATTTCTTGATTTACTTGTAGTAAAAAATAACGAAAACTGCCTTTAACTTTGTAATCAGGTGCTAGCTTTTTGGATCTCCAATTTCAGAGAAAGACTCTCAGTCTGTGGAACTGCCTATGCAAAGCTTTCATCAAAGCTGTGATGGGGCCTACAGACAGAACAGAACACTCAAGCATTCAGCATTTCATCCATGGAAGCTTTGAGTAACAAAGGTGCAATTTTACAGGCTGCTAAACCAACTTACAAGCACTACTTTGCATTTTCTCTTACACTGGGCACTTCTGCTGCTTGTGTGTCATGGCTGGATGTTACTTAACAATACCTTGAGCTTTCAGAGTATCTGAGGAAATCAGACTCCTGAATGCAATGTGCTCTTTTCTGCAGAGAAAAGAGAAAACAATAGCGAAGGGAATATTTTTGCACACCCATTTGTAAGAACTTGAGGCTGGACTTCTTTCTCACTGAAAACAAAGCCTGAAGGACTGCAGAACCCTTTCATTAATAACTGAAGAATATGGATGTAAGCATACCTAGACTATAGGTGTATGGTTAATTCTTTTAACTCACTCTTCACGTGTGGGGAAGGGGGCAAAATAAATTAATAAATAAAATCAAAACTCAAAAGCAGATTCTATTTTCTGTGGGACACAATTGCCAGGTACCTAGCTGCAGGATCCACTGCAGTCATATGTATCAGGAAACCTTCACAGAAAAAGGGAGGGGAAAGCTAATAGAATGTCCTACATTCCTTCACTGTCATTTTCCCTTTTCCAGTTTCTTTTTTAGCTTATCTGTTCTCTCCTTTAATTTTCTCCAGTTCTTCCACACTGTAACCACTTTTTTTGTATTAAGAACGTAATCTTCCCTTCATGAAATGGGCTTGGATATGTCCTGTACACTGAATAGCATCTGATGTAATTTTCTCATGTCCCAACTCAGGTGTCCCAACTTTAAATTCTCCTCTGTGACCCCTCACATCTAGTTGTCTTTCCTTGATTGCATTGTTACAGCCTAAGTTCAACAGCCTGAGCTAATTACAGATGAGGAGGACTGAAAGATGGCCAGCTTGCTGTGTATCTGTAATAAGAGAAGCTGTCTGAAAGCGGGGGTGTCTTCATCTTGCATACAAAGGCATTTAACAAGATCCAGTGACCAGATGGTGAACTTAGAAACACTGAAGAACAAATGAGAAGCAGTTTTCCTGCGTTTCATCACGCAGTGGTACTGGAGGGATTGCTCAGATCCCAGATTCACTTCCACTTGGAACGCTAAAATTCTGATACCCACACGCTCCCTCCCTTTCTAAAAAGGGACACCTGAACTTCTAAGGGAACAACGCAATGGTCACATGTGAAGGCATTTGGCAGTTGAGCCTTCTGACATGAGCATGCGTACTTCATTCTTGTCCTCATTTGCACCTCCAATGCAGCTGACTGCACAGAGCTAATATATTCCTTTAGCCTTTCTCATCTGTCCTCACCTGCACTTGGCAGTTCTGGCTGCCATACTTTACACATCTATACAAACACAATATAGATGAGCCTTTGAGTACAGAAACACTTTTATAAAATTGGCTTCACCAAGCATAAAAATCAGGATCTCTCTGTAATAACATCATATAAACGCTAGAGCTGTTCTAGCCAGCAACTTCACACCATTATGTTGCTGTGAAAAAGAAGAAAAAGATATTTTCAAATATTCTGTATGGGTTTAAAATACAACACCAAAAATAAGCTTGGATTCTTCTGTAGCGATATTGCAAAAACTGACCATACCATCTTTGTCTCTTTTCAAGGTTGTGCCTGCTGTTTCTTCCTACAGGTATTCTTAATTTGGTCTTCTTTCATCAACCTGGTCTTTTTTCCTTACAGCCCTACAGTATCTTTGACTGTGACAGCCCAAGTCACTTCTGGCTTTTCATACTCACTTCACCCCTTTGGGGCTATTCATTGCAATTCTACTAAAGTAATTAATTACTTCAGGTCGTAGCATCAGTTTCACAACCTTCACTGACATGTCATCCTTTCAGGCTTAGTAGCTCTATCCACGCTCATCCTATGTCTCCAAGACCTGCTCTTCCATTTTCCTCCTTCATGGTACCTGCACCCCCTTATTGTGATGCCACCAGCCTTTGGTGTCCCACTGCCTGCACTGCTTTGGTGGAAGGCTCTTGGCTACAGCTGACTGTGGCAATATTCCCACTCCCCTTCCAATCAGCTTTTCAAACATCTCTTAATCATGTTTCCTTACTCCAACCCTGCAAACAGGCATAAAAGGCATTTCCAGCTATGCACTCTAATGGAAATTCAAAAAATGAGAACTTGTGAGTTACTGATAACTTAAACACGCACACAAAACCACCAACTCCACATCACTACCAATAAACACCTTAAAAAAACCCACAGAGAAGCAAGAAATTTAAATTTATCTTCTTTGTAACAACACAGAGAACTATATCCCTTTCCCAGCTATATGTAACGCGCACACACTTCTCACATTCTGAAGTTACCTTAAGTCTTGCACACTTAGATTTGAGAATCATACTAAATTTTTGACCTTAAAAAAAAAACAACAAATACACCAAAAAACTCACAGTTTTGTAAGTAAGCTAAGGCTTGGGGTATAGCTGAAGCTCTGTCACAAACTTTTTGTGTTGTCTTGGGCAAGTCACTGAATTCCTAAATAAGTGAGAGTCTGATGTACCTGGTTCTGCACCACAACAATCAACAAGAATACCCATTTCCAAGCATTTGTGACAGGACAACCAATTCAGACCTGCACACCTGTTTTCTGATCTATTAATTTTGCTCCTGTAACAATTAGACAGGCATAACAATAGTGTCTCATCTGGTTGCTGAAGAGCACAAATAACCACAGAGCTCATACAACTGAATTTCAAGAGAAGAAACTTAAAACCCAAAAAATCTCAATGAATCTGGCCAACAGCAGAGAAATAACTCAAGCTCTAACTGTGAAGGATAAATAAAGATTTATGGAAGATTTTGCTTCATGAGTTACCTCTCCTCTATTTTACATCTAGAAAATTCTCTTCAATTTACTTTTGTCAACTAGATATATAGGTACATCACCTTGTATCTCATTAACCATGATGGCAGCTCACAGCAAACTTAAAAGTGACAAAACTAAAAGCTGTCTGGAAAACCAACAGCAGCGATGCCAACAGAAGTGCCCCTTAGAAAGAATAAAGGAGAAAAGTTGGTCGAACTTCCCTGCAATTTTTGCTTATCTTTTAAGAACAATCAGGAGAACAGATGGTCTTCCATTCTTGTGTGGCTTCTGAGTAAAGAGAGCTGATCCTTTTATTTAAGAGCCTTATCTTCTGTCAGCTCTCTGTTTGAGAAAGGGTGTATTGCAAAGTTTCCCCTTACTAAAAGAATGACTGGAAAAATTTAAGCTTTCCTGTCAGTCAGATGAGCCCCTTTATCCCATCTGGCAATGAATTTTGGATAAAAATAAACTGCCATCTGACTAAGCAACTGTGAGACAAAGACACATATGCTGGAATGTCACTGATGTGACTATTAGTTGATCAGCTGATGGATTTCCAGCAATACCGTATGGCTTCTGGGAAAACATGAGACTTCTTTCAACAGTGCACTTAAAAACAAGAAATAAATAAATAAAATCATCTGTGTTTTTCTTTTTTTCTTTTTTCTTTTTTTCTTTTTTTTTTGTCTTCTTCTTCTTCTTTTTTTTTTTTTTTTCCTAGTGGACATACTACACATTCCCTGTTTTAAAGACTTGTTACTCTGACCCTGTTCCATGCACTCCATGTGAAGTTCTCCTGCTATTTTCTTCTTACTGTTTCTGCACCTCTCTCCTCTTTCACTTTTTGGGACAGAAGGGAAAGATAATAGACTCAAGAGCAAATGTACTTCAGAAGGTCTAAAACATTTCTACCTAACAGACTGAGGCAATATATACCAGTTTGGCATGCGAAAAGGACCACTGCTGGTTATTACAAGGGTAATAGAATCATATCATAGAATCACGGAACGGTTTGGGTTGGAAGAGATCTTTAAGACCACCTAGTTCCAACCTCCCTGTTGTAGGCAGGGACACCTCTAGACCAGGTTGCTCAGAGCCCCATCCAGCCTGATTTTCAATACCTCCAGCAAGGGGGCATCCACAACCTCTCTGAGCAACCTGTTCCAGCATCTCATTATGTCATAGCCGAGAATTTCTTCTTAATATCTAGCCTAAATCTACCCTCTTCCAGTTTAAAGCCATTTCCCTGCAGGCTGTCACTATATGCCCTTACAAAAATAGGATACATATAGATCAGTCTTTGTAATAACAAAATATTTCATGGTACTTTAACAGTATTATGAGTATTTTGATTTCATGTACAGACAATTATATTGTCTAAAATAAGATGAAAATAAATAATTCAGAAGAATTACTAAAATAAGCTACAAGAAGTCAGTGAAGTAGTCGAACTGAAAAGATTCTTCCTTTCTGCAACATCAGTTTTGTCTTTTGAATTGGCTAAACCTGAAAAAAAAGTTTTGTGGGAGCAACTTTGCTAACTTGAAATTGGATCTGTTTTGTTGCTTCAGGTCAAAGAAAAATTCATGCTAGTTCAGAATTCCCTGAATTTAAACCATAATCTCCAAGAAAATTTAATGCACATCTATATATGCAACATAGCTTTGTTAATCTTTGTTATCTGAATCCCACATTTTGGATTTGGAAGAAGGACATTTTAGGATTACTGCAGCATGTACTTTCCATGATCTAGGAACATCCTGCTCACCCATATGTTGCTTCTCCCTTTAAGTGCAGCAAGGAGCATTCATCCTAGCAGTGGGACTGCAAGCAGTCAAACTAAATTACTGCATCTGTGCTGATGAGGATCAAATGAACATGTAGGGTCAAAACAACTGTAACATCTGAGCTAATTATAGAACGGGTAAGGAATGAGTGTTGGCATGCTAGACTTAAATTGCAGGAGTATAAATTGTGAGGATTTACTGCAACACAAATACAGATGGGAGAGCTTGAGTTGCAACAGCTTTTAGCCCAAGAACTCAGGATAGGTGAACTATTGACTGCAAAGTGTTCTCTGCCTTCAGCAGCATGGGTAAAAAGAGACTGTCCTAATGCTGATCAGTATTCTCTTTTCTTTTACTGTGTGTGTGTGTGCCAAGACACTGGTATGACAAAAGATTCCATAATGCCTTCTTTTTTGCCCTTTAAAAATGACTCCCATCTTTAAGCATTACCCATTTTTATTATTTCAGTACACTTCTAGGAGTCTCAAATGGTATTTCTGCATATTCAGGGGTAATGAAAGGATTTTTATTCACCAGACTGTCCATCACACCTGCATTGAGCAACAAAGCACAGCACAGAGGTAGGTGGGCTGGCCCTTCCAGGCTAAGCAGAGATGTACCATGGCCAGACTGTGGCGGCTACCTCCTAAAGAGGGCTGAGCTGCAGAGGCAGCACAGGGCTGCACACCAACAGGCAATACCACCTGGGGCTTACTGACTGACAGCATGCTGACACACTCACAGTGCATCCACAGAGGGTACAGTCTCCAGCTGGTTGGTGCACACTGTGCCCCATAGCATACAGTCTCTCTTACCTGAGAGCCAGGCCTGGTCTAGTGTGCCAAGTTCTCCACTGTATCCCCAGAATGTCTGTGGCACGGCAAAGAACAGAAGCCTAATCTTCGGGTTTTAAACCAATCCCAAGGATTAGGGATTAATAGCGTATACTTTCAGGGCACAGGCAAACAATCCATTTTGGTGAGTTAGAACTTGAGGTAAAGAAGTAAGAAACCAATATAAGTTTCTGAAGATGTTACAATAATGGGAGTTTTCTTCAGACAGCATCTAGTTGCACAGAGGGACTGAGACTTTAGCAATACTTTGCCATGGAACATACGGTAAAGAAAGGGGAGATGTAGTATGCTCTACACGCCTTTTCTTGGGAACTTCATCTCTTTTAGCTCCATACAGGTTCAACTTCCAACTAACCCCCCCTTCTGACAGCATAGGATGCTGTAATTTTCACAGTCACGATGGTTCTACCTCCTGCTTCCATGACTGCCAAATAAGCAGGTTTAAAAGCCCTTGGTTCATAGTCTCTTTCAGATTTTATTGACTCAACTTCTGCCTTCTGTCACTGTTAAAATCTAAAATATCCCACAATATGGTGAAGAGCCTTTCCTTCATCCTCATGGACCTTATTCATGCCATAGTAGCGTGTATTTTTCTTGTTGTTGTTTTAAAAAGGACAAAAAAAAGTTAGCATACGCTCCAGCAAGCGGCATCTTGTTCTTCCTACAGAATTTTGAAACCCATTGTCCCCAGTCAGATGTATCCTTTTTGACAGCCTGCGAAACATCTTCTTCCCATAAAAAGACATCTGCCTTTGCTATCTCCTGGTTGTCTCTCATAAAGCCAACTGAGTTATCCACTGCTCTCTTACTTTGCCCACAGTCATTAAATTTTTTTCCTATGAGTTGTAGAAAGAACACATAGATCAGGTTTCATTTCTTCTGGTTAAACAAAGAAAAAAATACAAATAAAAACCAACAGAACAAAACACAGGACTATTGAACTTCAGGGATCCCCTGCTTTGATTTCACTGTTGTTTTTTTTTTTTCCAGTGAGTAACGCTCACCCTCTTTGTGTGCTAGTCCATGACAATACTACTTTTGATAACTCACCAACACAGAAACAAGAAACACTCCTGATATACATACTGCCACATAAAAGTCAGTTGTGCATCTCATGCATTTTACGAGGGATTCAGCTAACATGTAAACATGAGAGGAGCACAATCCACTTGAAGTGGCACAGAAGGCAAAGGAGGGTCAATTGTTTTACTACAGGACTACCAGACACAGTGCCAGTCCAACTTGCTTTGCAGCTGTCCTAAACGAGCTGTTTCTACTCTGTCCTCACCAGCTGTGACACTGCTATGAGTGACAGCACTGCAAAGCCTTGGGCAACGAACTCCTGCATTGCTGCTAACCTGACAACTAAAGACAAGGCCTCTTAAACTTGGCTTTTGTCTCCTGACTTAATCTTAAAAATAAGAAAGGCTGCAGTGACAAGTACTTTGGTACGCTGATATTAACCCATTGCGTTGTTACCCTGCTATTGCATCATTGCTACTAGTGTCCACCGCCACGGGCCGGCAGAGCTGCATGGAGGGGCCTAGGCCCTCCTCTTCCACCTATTCTTCTTCCTCCTCCTCCTCCACCTTGTCCCCAGTACACACTTGCACACGGTGCTGCCCGGGGAACAACCTGCTCTCTGGCCACTGGGCTGAAGGAACATTACCAGGGAGAAGTATTTTGTATGCTGCATGACCTACATAAGAGAGCGCTGACAAACTAATTTTATAGTGAGACCTTTTAATAAATGTATGCACATAAATCTAGTATATATTTAATAATTATTTCCTATGAAGTTATGTTTTCATAGAAGTCAAAGCATTAATCCATTCAACTTCCTATTCCCAGCTGTCAGTCTGAAATATCATCACCTCCAGAACCTAGTTTTTCTTCAGGATGCACTTTGGTGCTGAGGAGCGGCTGAGGGAGCTGGAATTGTGCAGTCTGGAGAAGAGGAGGCTCAGGGGAGGCCTTACCACTCTCTACAACTACCTGAAAGGAGGCTGTAGTGAGCTGGGGGTTGGCCTCTTCTTCCATGTAACAGCAATAGGATGAGAGGTAATGGCCTTACGTTGCACTAGGGGACGTTCAAGTTGGACATTAGAAAAAATTTCTTCTCAGAAAGTGAGGCACTGGGACAAGGTTCCCAGGGAAGTGGTGCAGTCACTGTCCTGGAAGTGTTCAAGAACTGCGTAGATAGGCTACTGAGGGACATGGTTAGTGGGCATGGCTGCAATGGGTTGATGGTTGGATTGATGATCTATTTTAGCATTCTTTTCCAACCTTAATGATTCTATGATTCTGTGTATGGCATTGAGCTTCAGTGGTTATTTGAACTTAGTTAAGCTATAAACCCTTGGGAAGCCTGCTGGCTGTGTTTGCCTGGAAGTTCTTGAGACTGTGTACTCAGGGATATGCAAACTCATTGCCTATCTGCTTTCAACCATGAGCAACTTAATACACTTCTGAACATTGCTCAACTCTGTGAAGCTTTTCTGCTTCTTTGCAAGTTTGTCCTTCCAAGCCTCAGTACTTTTATATCACTGTTATTTAACCTCTGTTTCTCTGTATCTGGGATAGAGTTCCATTTGTTTTTCTCTATGTGTGCAGCAAGCACATCAAGTTGCGTATGGAGATCAGTGACAAGTGATGTCCCTTAGGGGTCAGTGCTGGGACTGCTGCTATTTAAAATGTTCATAGTTAAGTCAGCAGTGAGATTGGGTGCATTATCAGCAAGACTGTGGATGATACCAAGCTGTGAGGTGCAGCTGACATACCCAAGGGACAGGTTGCCTTCCAGAGTGACCTAGACAGGCTTGAGCAGTGGATATAGGTCATGAGGTTATGGCAACTCCCAATGAATACAAGCAGGGAGATGTAAGGATATAGCACAGCCCTACTGGAAAGGTCTTAGGGGTAATGAGAGATGGCAAGCTGGACATGAGCCAGAAATGTGCCCTCACAGCCCAGAAAGCCAACGTATCCTGGGCTGCATCAAAAGAAGCATGGTCAGCAGGTTGAGGGAGGTGAACCTGCCCCTCTGCTTTCTGCTGATGAGACCTCACCTGTAGTACTGTGTTCAGATTTGGAGTCCTCAGTGCAGGAGAGACATGGACCTATTGGAGTGCATCCACGGGATGGATCACAGAAATGATCCAAAGCATGGAACAGTTCCCCTGTGAGGACAGACTGAGAGGTGGGGCTGTTGAGACTGGAGAGGAGAAGGCTCTGGGGAGACATGGCAGAGTCTTTTCATTTTCTAAAGGGGAGCTGTAAGAAAGAAAGAAGGAAACACACTATTTAGCAGGGTCTGCTGTGAAAGGACAAGGGGAGATGGTTTCAAACTAAAATAAGGAAGATTTAGATCACTGAGTATCTCAATACAGAAAGGACACTGATGTGCTGGAGCAGGTCCAAAGAAGGGCAACAAGGCTGGTAAAGGGCTTGGAGCAGATGCTGTATGAGGAATGACTGAAGGAACTGGGGCTGTTTAGTCTAGGGAAGAGGAGGCTAAGGGGAGACCTTATTGCTCTTTTCCAATACCTGAAAGGTGATTGCAGCGAGAGCGGGGTTGGTCTCTTCTCACTGGTAACAGGTGACAGGACAAGGGGAAATGGCCTCAAGTTGCACCAGAGGAAGTTTAGATTAGATATCAGGAAACACTTCTTTACAGAAAGGGTGGTTAAGCACTGGAATAGGCTCCCCAGGGAGGTGGTTAAGTCACCATCTCTGGATGTGTTTAAAAACCATTTGGATGTGGTGCTCAGGGACATGATTTAGCGGAGAGTTGTTAGGGTAGTGTGGTTAGGTTGTGGTTGGACTTGATGATCTTGAAGGTCTTTTTCAACCTGAGCAATTCTATGATTCTATGATCAAGCTAACACGCTTGTATGGCCTGAGATCCTATAACCTGCTTCACAGTGAATCTGCTAGCTGAGGTTCATCCCTGCACTGCATGGCTTCCTCTCAGAGCTGGCCAGCATCCATCTGGCTCAAGACACAGCATTTGTGTCTGCCTGCTAAACACCATGCAAATGACCCCTTACTTTACAGTTCTGGTATGAAAAGGACTGTCCAAGAACACAAGACAAACAAAATGCAATTATAAAGTAAAAAAGAAAAGAAAAGAAAAGAAAAAAGAATATATAATATATATAGGTAAAGGTTTTCTAGATAGCCAATATATGTATCAGTTGAGCTGTACTCATGCTGGTGGACTGAAGGGAATATGGATTGCAGCACATCATCTCCTGCTATTATGTTGCACGTTATGATAAACTCCAGTTGAATTTTTATAAGATGGCTATTAGAATGAAACATAACCTCTATATAAACTGCAATTAATTGCCTAGGGCACCTGTAGTTGATCAGAATTTAGAGGCTTAGATACCTAAAACATGAGCAATGCTGTTTGAGAGCTAAGTAAAGCCAGGCATCTGTCTAGCATGCTGGCAGGTTGCTAGAATTTGGCCGACATTCTGTTCTCTATGGAAAACATCAACCCACTAGCATGCATACAGTTCAGCTTCAGATGTAAACACACTTCCATCCCATTAGCTGCTCAACAGCTAAGAGTAAGGAGTTGCTGGGGATTGTGTAACATTTCGTTTCATTAATCTGTATTACCAACACCTCATACTTTCCACAGGTGTGCAAAGTTTTAACTAACATGGTAACTGCACTGAAAACTGTTGTCAGCTTGTATCTTTTATCAGTAATAGTATCTTGCTTTGAACACACCATCAGCTTAGTCTTCAGTCCTCACTTTCTCAGTTTTACACAGGATGTCTGTTTCAGGTCTAAGAGTTTTAAAAATCTTTTTCTTTCTTCAAACTTCACCCCACTCTTCATCCCTCCAAAAAACAACAAGAAAACAAAACTGAGAATTGTCCATGGCAATAGGCTAAATAGTATTTTCCAGATTTTACAAGACTAGTTCCTTTTTCAGAATGGTCAAGTGTAGAGCAGAAAGTCCATTAAGTGATAAGGAGTTAACAACAAAACTAGAGTTTATTTTTTTTCCTGGATTGAGGAACTGAACTGAGAGGTACACTACTCTCCCTGTGTTGTGGTTTAACACCAATAGGTAGCTCAGCACTGCCACGCTGCTCTTTCTCTCTCTCTCTTCTTTGTAAGACAGGGAAAGAATATATGATGAAAAAAGACGACATGTGGGTTGAGAAAAGGACAGGGAGATCTTTCACCACTTACCACCATGGGCAAAAGTCACTCAGCATAAGGGAAATTACTATAATTTATTATCTACTGATAAAAGACTAGAGCAGTGAGAACTAAAAGCAAACTCAGAACATCTTCCCCCTCTCACCCACACGCCACTCTCTTCTACCTCCTTCCCTGAGCGGCACAAGGGAATGGAGGCTATGGTCAGCCCATAGTGCTTTACCACTTCTTCATGGCCACTCTCTGTCCCTGTTCTCCATAGGTCCCACCCATGGGATGCTGCTCTTCCTAAACTGATTTTATGTGAGCTTCCCACAGTCTGCAGCTCTTCATGTACTCCTCCAACATGGCTGCGTATCGCAGAGCCCACCCTTCAGGCACTGCTCCACATGGGTTCCTGTGGGAAGCAACTTCTGCAGGCTGCAGCAACTAAGTCTGCTCCTGCAGGGACTCTCCATGGGCATTGGCCTCCTCCATGCCCCATACATTGCTGTACTGCGGGCTCTTCCATGGCTGCACGTGAAGATGTGCCCTGTGTGATGCCCGTGGGCTGCAGGGGGACAGCCTGCTCCTCTGTGGGCCTCTCCTGGGCTGCAGTCTCTTACTTCAATCTGCTCTCCCAGGAACACACCCAGCGTGCTCATGGCTCAGCTCTGGCAGCAGTGGATCCCTGTTAGAGCAGCTGGAGCTTGTTCTGGTCTGACATGGGGCAGCTGCTGGGCCTTCCTCCAGAGGCCACTCCTGCAGTCCTGCTGCTACCAAGACTTTGCCATGTAAATCCAATACACCCTCCACGACAAAACAATTGCCAACACAGTCCTTCTGAGACACAGATATCCTCACAGAGAAGTGGTCTGATTGTCCGAATTACTAGCCAGAGATTACTTCATATCTTTGACAAATCAGGACAGCTTACTAAGTAACGTGCCACTCCTCTCTACAATAAATGCACTCCCTCGCCTAACTCCAGCTATTGCATATTCCCTCCTCACTCTTCACAACCTGTGCTGGCTACTGAGAAGCACACTAGGTTCTGGCCAAAGTTACTATTCTTACTGAGAATGCAGCTAAAGTTACTTCAGGGACTGATTGCCTCCCTGCTTACACTGCTTTTTTCTCTTTCTTTGAGAACATAAGCTGTAGGACACAACTTGTTGCTGTGTAACTGCATCAGTGGTGGTGTGAGGAGAGGTCTATCCCCCTTCAAACTGTAATGAAGTGAAACTAACTTGTTGCTTGTGTATGTTGACAAGATGTAAGTCAGGCAGAAAAACATTCAGTACCAAGAACTAGCCATCTTGTCTACAAAACATCCACTATGTAGAAAAACCCACACCCTTAATCAATTATTCACGTTCACATGAACTGCCATTGGGGTAAGTTGCCAGAGGACTATCCTGCACTCCCAAATAGGACACAAGTAGTCTCAGAGTTATAATTTGTTTCCTGTATCAAGGAGTTAGAAGACTGAGGAATTCGGCTCTTTCAGTAATATTGTTTTTCTCCTCATTTCATGTCTAGCTTTTCTATGTTGGCCATGACACCAGCTCAGCATTACTATATTTATCATCAGTTTTCAGAATAGTGTAAGATTTATGGACAAAAAGTATTCTCTCTACTCCAAAACTGGAAAAACAAGAATAGCAGTGCAACTTAGGCAGGGTCAGTGAGCAGCTATGTCTTGCTAATCTGAAGATGCTATAGCTTGTTAAAATGGCACAACTAAGTTTATTCAGTGTACTGAGTATTCTGTGCTGACATCAAACCAGATTCACCTGTTAGGGATAAACTCATCCTCTGTTAACCACCATAAACCTTTCCCAGTGCAGAATATTTAGCCTGGCAAGATGCAGAAGATATCTGTATAGTATGAACTGGAAAATTTCCACCTATTTTATAGGAACAGCCAGGCTCTTCCTCTGAATTTAGTGTTTTCTACATCACTTGCTCAGAAGGAATGGGGAGAGTTTTATGTTTAGTAAGGCTTTTTCATTAAAAATTGACAAAGT
The DNA here is from genome assembly GCF_905368555.1 of Meleagris gallopavo. Lineage (NCBI taxonomy): Eukaryota > Metazoa > Chordata > Aves > Galliformes > Phasianidae > Meleagris > Meleagris gallopavo. The sequence goes on along the minus strand of NC_139404.1, from coordinate 83,790,205 downwards.
CAACAACTTTCCAAATCTCTTTAGTTAATTTTTTCTTTTATTCTTCTCATATAATAATAGCATATGTACAACTTTGGAAAGGGCAATCGAGGACACAATCTATTTAGACTAAAACTTTAAAAAGATAATATATTATTTATAATGCACCTATCACAGTGGTATCTGAATACTAAGCAGTTTAGCAGACGGGCTTTAAAGGCAAATAAACAGAAAGGATAATTTACATTCCTCTCTTAGGCATGCCATTTGGATGTACTTCTCTCTTTCCCCTCTCCTACAGATGTTAAGAAAGTAACTGCAGAGAAATCTCAAGTCCAACTCTTCCAATAGTCCAAAATAATAAGCCCACTGCATGATTTATTCTGTTCAAATGCAATTCTCACCAATCATCATGCTTTATATGAAATGAATTCCAGATTGCTTGCCCCACAATGGGAAGCAGTGCAAGACAGCTATTTCTGATCTCATTATTTAAATCATTCTCTTCCTTGTAGATAGGAAACAAAAATGAGAACTACAAAACTTGAATTTAGTTTGCATTAAAATTCTTGAGATGATGGCTCTGGGAAAGAACTGTTAGGGCTTAATAAGTGATGCAGCCAACCAAAACAAAAACTATATTTAAACCTTCGCTGGTGTTTTAGAAAAAAAAAAATAATCCTGTCTGCTCTGAACAGGATCAGTTTCTTTTCTAAACTAGAATAGTATTTTGGAAGCCAAATTATTTTCTGGTTGACATACCACACCAAGTGTGGTCAAAGAAATATAAAAATGGTCTATTTTATCTGGAATCTCAGCTGGCAGTGGCCAGCACCAGAAAATTAGAAGACAAAATAAACCTCACATTTCTGAGATCAAATCTCAGAAATATTTCAGTAAAATTTGGACCTAATAATAAAGTATGGCAAAATCTAATCTCCACATGTAAACACAGAGATCCCCAGTTGCTTTGAGTTCTATACAGAATCATTATGTCAGAAGAAAAGAAAAAGCTATCTTCAGAAGTACATTCACAGCTGTACAAGTGTAAGGCAGCTACTATACAAAATAAGAATAAACTTCAATTATTTGTTCCTGATAAAGAGGGATGACTCATGAAAATAACGTTCTAATATGTTAGTCTATAATTCTGCAAAAACAAACATGAATATTGTCCCCAAAGTGATTTATTGCTGTAATAACTTCCATCAGTTTCTACGAGCAGACTTAAAGGAAATCCTCCATCTATATAGCTGTGTTACACTCAATTTTAAGATGGCTAATATCTTAGCGTGATCTGTTTTGTTTTTATTATTTGAAAGTGTCAAACACTGTGGCTGTCTTTGGAAATTACACAAGGGATAACATCTGTTAGCTTGCTGTTCCAGTGAAGAATCGTGGCCAATCCAGTTCAGATGTATAACAAAGTAATTCCAGATCAAGTTCATGCTTTGCATTAAAGCTTACTGGAATTCTTAAGCCAGCTCTCAATTTGAAAATGAAAGTTACAGCTAGGAAATTTTTGCTGATGTATGTGCATTGATCACCTTTGCAACAACTAAACACATACTTACACATCACAAAGATGTCCAAAATTTTAACCAAGCATCCACCTAAAACCTGTCTGATGAACCCAAATCATCCAGTCCACAAACAATGACAACAACATAGAAGGTGTTTGGCACCTCGAGTCAGACAACTCATATGCTGAGATCATGCTGATCGGTGCTGCCTAACTACTTCTCTGTGTTTCCCTCCCTCTTCCCCAAAACCACAGTTTGACCTAAGCTCAGTCTACCTTTTAAAAAGCTTTACTATATAGTAGTTGAAATATCATGAAGCCTCTAGTGTGCTTTCCACAGTAGGAATACGTTCATGTTTGTATCACTATTTTACCACCCAAAGGACTAAAAGACATTTAAAATAAATGAAATGAAAGAACCATCTTAGGAAGGGCTAAAAAAAACAGGAACAAATGGAGAGGCATTGAGACACCAATAAAAAGGTGATGGGTTCAAACATGAGCCAGGAATTATTTTCAAAGCCACATTTTACATGAATACAAGCATGAAAAGATTGTCCACTTGTATAGTCTGAGAATGGATGTTCTAATAAATAAGACAAGATAAGGAAAACCTAGAGAAAATCATAGCTGAATTAGGAAGGGCATATTGTAAAAGAATGAATTCACAGTGTTTGAAAGTAAATTAGAAAATGGTTTCACCTTTCAATTCAAAGTAATTAGATAGTAATTAGATAAATACTGCCCTCCGACAAATAAAAGAGCAATCACAAGCAGTGAGATTCTATAACACATTTCTGCAGACCACACAGTTCGGTTTCAGGTAGCCAGCTGTGAAGACCAAAAGAAATAAGGTAATTTTCAGATTTCATGCAGATGTGAGGTTCTAGGGAAAGGTTTTCACTAAGGAAAACACCTGGAATATGAAAGTGAGCGACAGGCCGAATGACATATTCTACACAACAAAGAGAGGCAGTGAATGAAAGACTTCTGTTTTTATGAATGTTTCTGCAAATCATTCATGAGAAGCTAGCAAAGTAATGGTAAAATTTCAATAGTGAAAATGACTTTGGAAGATCTTTGGAAGATCTTTGGAAGAAAGGTAAACTCATGACTTGCCATCAGATAAAATCAAGAGAATTAATGAATCAGGAGAATTAATGTGACAAGTTGAAAACACTATGCTGACAGTATCAAAGGCGAAAGATAGAGCTAGAATAATTGTAACTTGGATAACATCATGATAAACTTTTTGAGAGTTGTTTCAGCAGAATTAATGGAAAACAACAGATTGGAACAAGCAGTCAAAACCAGTAATAGCAAGTGTTTAAGAAGACAGAAAACAAATTGCGGCATGACAGGCTGATATAGCTCATGTAGACAGCTTCAATGCTCAGAAATACTTAACTCATAGTAGGATGTTCCATATTCATTTTCCTACCCAAACATGGCATGCAAGCCAGTATTTCTATTTAAGTGAGAAGAGATTTGCTATCTTGAAGAAGGTTCATCAGTTCTGCATATTCTCTCAAAGGTAAACTTTTGATAACCAGATACTGGAAGACATTAAAAGAACTCAAATTGTTTTTACGAAAACATGATAAAGGAAAACATAAAGGGCTAATTCTTGCTAAAAGACTAAGGAAAGAGAAGCAGAGAAAGACCGTGACTGACAGCAGAATCTCAAAAGATGCACAGCTCTCAAAAGGAAGACTTGCAGATTATGTCTATGAAGATTCAGGAGGGAGTATAGAAACAAAAAATATCCAGGTGTCAAACCTGGCAATGAATACCAGTTCCAGCGATAGAAGAGTTGCCATAGTAGCTTGTTTGGGTATAAAATGCGTTGTGAAAAACTAGCAGAGATCAGACATGAAGTTACTGCAGAAAAACTGTAAATAATGCTGTAATTCTGTTCATCACCTTCTTTGATAAAAACAAAAACAAAAAAAAATTATAGCTAACTCCTGCACATCACCCTGCCCCAAATCTCCTAAAAAACGAGCAAAAGAATCCAGTAGGAAATAAGGGGATGAGATATCATGCGTAAAAATCTATAAAGCAGAAAGCACAGTCATTTTACACTACACAGTCCATTGTCAAAAGGCCATTGGATCAAACCCTTTCAAAACAAGCTCTTTTTTTCTTCTGGCAAGTTTTAAGTTTTAAGTTTTTAAGGCAAAAACAAAATAATAATCACTCTGTCCAACCTTTTTTTTAATCTGGGAAACCCAATTTTCCATCAAAAGCAGTTTAAGTATTTTCTTCATTTTTTTTCATTTTTATTTTTATTTTAAACTGCAGTAATATGAACTTACAGCATATTTTTTTCCTTTGTTAAAAAAACGGAAGATATATCCCATTCCAAGTGTAATGCTAACTTAACCCTTCAGGCTTTTCTTCCTTTAACATCTCACAGTAACGGTACCATTTAAGAATAGACACTCCAAAATTACAAATAAACACCTACAAAAACAGATGGTAACAGGAACAAATATATGCATGAAATACAAGAAATCAGTTTATCTGTAGAAAACAATTCACAAGAAAAAGTAATGTTGTAACTGGGGACGTGTGAGTCATGAACAAATCACAGAAGTACCACAGAAAGAGCTAGAACAGGCCTTTAATTCTTTTTTTTTTTTTTTTTAAAGAAAACAACTCAAGTATCATTACTGTAAATAGGAGTTTATGAGACTAAAACATTATGGATCACAATCTGTTTAGCAAGTTAATAATTTTAAATTTAGGGTAAAAAAACACCCAACCCATGGTCGTTTTATCAAAAGGCAGTCATGGTTCTATTCCAGTGAAGACCTAAAATTCTTTATGGAAATACAAACAACTCCTTGTTGGGAGGGGATACTGAAATAATCTACTGAGTCATAAAAAGAAACCCTTTCATTACATTGGGCAAAACGAATATAAAATAAAAATATCTGAAGAGGTGTATGTCTTAACACATTCATGTTTCTACAGCTATTTTTCTCTTCAAAATCAAAATATAATATAAATATATTTCACAGATGTCCACAGATTGACTTACAATGAGCCTTCATGGCCTTCCTTGTATCTTTTAAAGCTTCATACTGCACACCACGCAGTGTTACACACTGTAATTCATCTAGGACAGCACTTAGTTATTCGAAACAGATGGGGAGAAAGTAAGAAAGATGTAATATTTGCATCTCATAGCAGGTTAGTACCCTACAGAAAGAATGGGTTAACAGAAGGAAGTAGTGCCCATTCTTTTCTTACTCACAAAAACTACTTAGAAGAATCATAACTCTATATTACTGCTGGTCCTGCAAACTCCATACAGACATAGTAGCAAGTGTCACAGGCATGCTGAAAAGCCTATCTCTGTTGACTTAATTTATTTTCCACTTTCTTTGAGGGCAATTTCCACTTTCGCTTTCCACTTCCTTTGAGGTAGTGAGCAAACACTCACTAGATTGGAAAGTAAAATTAAGGAATGGCCTGCTTTAAATTGTTATCAGCCCATTGCACAGTCAGCTAACCTCATCACATACATTTCAGGGAAATTGTCTCTAAGAGTGAAGTCTTGAATCTCCGCATGGAAACAAAGGTTCTTAAGAAGTCTTCAGAATTTCATCTTTGATTTGCACATTTATACAGATCCTACTAAAGAATCTACCACTAAAGTACTAAACCACAGAGGTAAGTGAATTAAGATTTTGGTATTTCAGTCCACCAGAAGAAATACACATTTGCCTTCCTGTTGTACTGCAGGTAATTCTCAAAAAAAAGCTTGTTTTTTGCTTAGGTTGTCTCTGGCCACAAGAAATCTCAGGCTGTAATTTATCCTCCATCTGTAAGACTCTTCATAACCCTGTCAAATCTAGGAAGAGACTGCCTTCACACAACAGCCGTAGCCTTTTTGGAGAGTGAGATCACAGCTGCTTGCTGAGCTGCTTGAGAGTCTATTGCCAACAGCAGTTGCCCTTGGCTTACTATGAGTCCTCTGAGGAACACTGCCTTTTAAACAGCTTGCGACCATAGTGCTAAAGTGAGTGCTAACAAAACCAACCACCTGGGAGGAATGTGATGGGACCCTCCAAAGATGCTTTTTAATTCACCCCCTAGCATGACTGGCAGTATTATTGTCTTTCACTTTGCTGCCATTGGACTTGATCTAATGGGGCTGTATCTGACTGATCATTAGTCTCTGTAATGAAGCTCCACCACTTGCTGCACAATCACCGTGAAGAAGTGATCTCCATACTGAAATACAGTCCCTCTGTACAGTCCTCTTTCCATTTCTCAAAGTTTCCACTTGCTTGTTCTATGACCTCCAAAGCATATGAATACATAATTAAATGTCTACAGTTGCCAGTGAAACAATTAATTGTCTGTGAGGACAATTGGGTGCTTTATGAAGATAATAAGGACTGATATTAGTCAGAGCTGCCATCACATGGGAACGTTTGGCAACCCATCTGCAACCCATCTGCTATTTCTTGCTTCTTCTTCACCAAGTAAAACACTGAGAGAGTTTTGCTGAGATAGTTGGAGCAATGTCCTGGAATACATTACTCTTCCCAGCTTAATAGCTTTTTTACTAGATCGGTTTACAAGTGGATATATATTTTTAAAACTGTCAGCCCTAAAATTACAGCAGGAGACCTTGACGGTCAAGCTAGGATGTTTTTAATCTCGTTTCTTAAAATCATGAAAAGAAATCTGCAACTGGAGCTTATCAAACAACAGTAAGTGCCCACCACATGCCCACTACTTTCAGTAAGAACTCACTAAATGAAACAGCTCTGTTTGCAAATCTGTGACACAACCCATGAAGGCAGTTGCACTGAGCTCTAAAGTTAATTAAGACACCATTAAGTCTGTTCTACAGAAACATTCAGAAGAACGGGTGAAGAAAGCTATAATATGAACTTCAGATATAGGTGTAAGTTAAAACAGTTAATACTGAGACTTTGTATAGAACAGCAATAGAGTTTACGTAATTCCTTTTGAACAGATAGTTATCAGATTAATTCGTTTTTCTCTTATGAGACAAATAAAGGAAGGCTTCTGATTTTGGATAAAGTTGTACTGAACTCACCTCAAAATTCCTTTGGTATCTGTAGATTTCAGCATTTTTTTCTCTTAGCCTAATCAGCATCATTTCTGTGCACAGCCATATATTTACCTCTCTGTTACCTCTCCATGGAACTGGAACCAACAGGTCCGTTGGCTGGAATCCATTCCAGGCCAACTCAAGATATTTCAGATGCTTAAGCATCCTCCTGAGGACATTTTGGTTTGCAAACAGCTTTTCCATGGTTATATTTTAGCTAAGAATGTAAACAGATGGCCTTTGCAAAGGCTTCCAATAGCACCACTCTAATATTGAGGTTTTGTTTCACTTAGTCACAATCAAGATTCTTCATCATGGGGGATTTAGTAAAATGCCTTAACAGTTAACAGATCTCAGCCAGCCTAGAGAAATAAGACAGAATGCAATGTTCTCTGTGCTGGGGATCCAGAATAATACATTCAGTCTTTTGTGCAATTCTATGTCTGGATGTAATCTTTGAATGTTGTTGGTAACAAAATGGGCATCATTTGACTGAAGCATGTCAGCATTTTTGTTCAGATTCTGGTTCTAGTGTTCCATAATATGAGGGCTTTGTATTTGAGTGTATAAACACATGTAAAATATTTATTTAAAGCTTAATTTCTTATCAAGTACCTGGGTACCATGCATGCTAAGTAAAACTGCAAACTACAACTGAGATGCAAGGTAAGTTATGCTACAAGTGCATCTGGGCTAACAAGTCAATGACCTAATGGGGGTAAGAAAGTCATTTAAAAGAAATGTGTGCATCGCTGCTGCAAGTTCATACTTCAGCTGCCCTATTTTATAAAGAGCTGATAATTCCCTGAAAGCAGTACAGAAATAAGGAGACAGCACTTCTGAACATCATGAAAACCCTCCCAAAATACACAACAGCCAAAGACTTATTCACAATCTGGCAGAAAAAGAAGTTTTCAAGTTTCACAATAAGATCCTGAAGTAAGGTGGCAACAGATTCAGACATACTGAGTTGACATAGGTATTAACTTATAAAATTCATATTGATTGTTGTGTAAAATGGAAACCTGGCAACCTGAGTGGTGCCACAATGCTAGCTGAACTTGCAACAATCTGTGTAACTGCAGAACAGTCATTCGCACTTGTATCTATTGTCAGGTATTCTACAAAGATACCCTTTCTGCAAGCAAGTCCTCTGCCTAAGAAAAAAATAACACAGTACAAAATCTGAAGTGCATGTACTCAGCATAAACATTTCTGCTGTTTTATCACTAGCTGTGATTTCTGAACAGTTTCAGTCTCCCTGCCCTTCTGCCTTTTTCATACTCTGCTCTTTCTGCCTTTATTGACTGAAAGCATTGGATCCAGTTCCCTGAAAACTTGTTTAAACCAAATCAACAAATCAACACACTGACCAACCAACTCCCCAAACATGTAATTATCTGAGCAACAGTATATGTACCTAACTTCAGGCTTGAAATAGTTTAAAATTAAGCCTACATAGAAATAAATCACAATATTATACACATTCTTAAGTTTGTCTCAAAGGAAATTTCAGATTAATTTCCTAGGCAGTTGTTAGCTTAATAAGTAGAAACATTTCATTGAAATCATGTTGCAAAGTCTACACTGAACTTTTTTTTTTTTCTCTTGCTAGATATGGAAGTCTTATAACTACTAATATAAATACTGAAAAAAACTTGAGAGCATCAGCTGGCTTTCCAGACCAAAGTTCCAGGCAGCCAACACTTTTGCAAGAATAACCTTTTCTGTCAATAATTATTTCCATAAAAATGCTTTTAGTAAGCAGGAAGATAAACAAAAGATCATCAGAATTAGGATGACCCAGTTTATACATTCTGACTGGTTTGGTCCTTGCTATGTTTAGCCAGAAACGTTTTTTTTTTTTTTCATTCAAGATCAGTCCTGCTTAGTTTATCTAACAACTTGCAACATCCTTGTGCCAAGATCCTACAGTATTTCTGGGAAGACATTGATCCTGTAAGCAGACTTATGATTTTTCTAAGCTTTTTATTACCATGAACTGCCAGAAAGTTTAGAGCAGACCTTATTAAGAGACAAAATAATTAACTTCTTCTCAGCTTAAGTGCATCTATTCTCTAATCCAATCTAGAGATTCTGTTTCAAATAGTTGTCCTACTCACCTCTGCGTGACTTTGATCATTTCACATAATACATAATAATATATGCATATTCATGTTGAAGCAATGAAAGATTAAAGGCAGATTGATTATAGTTGGTTACAGTTACGTGAAATGCTGAACCAAACAGCTTCCTTGCACCATTAACAATGACATTTGAGTTTCCAAACCTTACTACCTGCTTAGGCCCAAAGTAGCCTATTAGAACCTTAATTTAACAAAATTGGAATGTGAGTTAGTTGTAGAGCTTGCCTTTCTGGAATAGACATAGTGTTAAGGCAGAAGAAGCATATTAGCATGCTACCAGGGAGAATCCTACAGTTATAGCTAGCCAGGGCCAAAAATAAAAATATTACCGGCATCTAAAGCTCTCTTGTAGGCAAACTAACAGCTGCTAATAGCCAAATAAAAATTTTAAACACTTGCTCACAATCACAGATCTGTATGTTGCACCCTTGGGTTACTCTTTACATTCCTGGACAAGAATGTCAAATAAGGAATGAAATGCAGTCTCTTAGAGGATAAAACAGATTTCAGGGGAAAAGCAGTAAATAATTTTATCTACAAAATCAAACCCATTGCTAGGAGATAAATCTGAAGTACATAGGAGAAATAGGTAATGAAGACAGAATTATTTGTCATGATATCACACATTTATTTCTAAGGATTAAATTGTCCTTTGATGGTTCTACATGATGCATCTGGAATAGGTTTTGTATCTTTCACTGTATTTGAAATATGCTGTTAGAAACTGCATGTATCGCTGGTCTTGTGTGAAGGACTGCTGACAGTGTCACCGACAGTACTGTGCGCCTGCAATTTGAAAGCTTCATAAGAATCATCACCAATCTAATCAGCAAGGCAAGAGCAAGTTAAGTAGAACATGGCAAAGTGGTTGGAATTCACCACTGGATAGCCCAGGTTCTGTAACTTGGAAAAAGCATTTAGTTGTCATAAGGAGTGACTGAACCACCCTTTAATCTTATCTATTAATGTAAAATAAAATACATTTAATGAATTACTTGGTGTTTGAATAATGTTTGACCAAGAAAAACAGAAGGTGATGCTGACCCTTCCACATCTCAAATGTGTTGTATTGACAACTTTCTTTTGGCTGAGATGCAGTGAGAATAACTGCCCCCAGCTCCTCATTATTAGACTCCCACTCTGTTTCCTCTCAAATCCACCAGATCTGAATGACTAGTCAGATGTATCTAACTCACTATGGACAAATCTAACTCTTCAGCCAATACAGAACAAATGAATTAGGTTATCTGTCCACAGTCTGAAATTCCAAGCAGACTCACAGTAGGAGAGTAAAATAACAGTAACATGCCTGAGGCTGCCACCACCACAAGTGTCACACTCAAATGAAGATGGAAGTTCACAGAATTAAAAGTTCTGTTCAGGAGCAGATCTAACACATGAAGATAAATTATTCACAGGTGGCAGTGATTGCTAGAACAAAAATTTCAGAGCATCTTTCAGATGCTTGACAGTGTTTCTGACAGTCTTTCAGATCCTTAATCATATAACAATGATACTATCATCAGATAAAGTCAACCTTCCTTAATACAATAGTAGAAATGCAAACAGCGAGGGCTCTCACAAGAACTGGCTACTGGTCTTTGAAATTACACTTAAACTCAATAGTATGTTCAGAATGGGTGTACAAATTGAGGACTCAGTATAAATTTCAGTGGCTTAAATCAACCATTTAAATACCCAGATTATGATGGCTTTCACAGACAGTGAGGAAAGCTTAAAGTACATCTAAGATAAATTCTTAGTCTTCCAAATCTACCACCATCCTACTTCCTCCTAGGCAAAGTAATTTCTACCATTTCTACTCATCAGATCATACTCAGCCATCTTCCTGTGAACAGCTTGTCAGGGCAAACAAACACGAAGGGCTGTGGTAGAGAATACCGAAGGACAGCACAAGCACAGCATACCAATTCTCAGTGGATTCAATAAATCCTGCAGATGTTGGAATCTCCATTACCTCTTCCAAAATTCCTGCCAGCACTGCATTTGTTTGCTTCCTTTCCTTTTGTGCCTGCCACTGAGCACAACAGGACAGCTGCTCAGAAAAGACAGAACTTACTTTTCTTTAAAACTACACCAGATGGGATGTTCATTTACTGGCTTTGTCCAAAACAGTAAGGTTTAGTGCAAGATGGTTTTCCAGATATGTACATGGCCAAATCTTTTCTTCCTTCTTCTGTTCTTCTGTTTTAACTAAGCTCAGGTTTACATAAGCTGTTGATTGTTAAACCATTTTGGAATGGATTTCTGCTGGATCAAGTAAATGCAACTTATGCTTTTAGTTCCTTTATGAACTAGGATAGCACCATTATATACAAATACTCAGTATTTCATTTTTATTTTCAATAAATACTTAGCCATTTGAATTATGCTAAGCACTTATTTAAAGACAGTCTTTAAGAGTCAGAAAAGATAAAAGTATTGCTCAAAATGTTTTGCCTCAAGTATTTGCAATATATTTGGTGTGTATATGCAACAAGACCTCCAATTTATTCACTGGAGGTTTGAGTAGAGGGAATCAGATTGATCTTCTCTAAACTATCTTCTCATAAACAAACATTATCACTGTCAATTGCATTTTGCAATTCACTGTTGAAATCAGAACCAAAGTACTTCCACAAGCGGCCTCAAAATATTTATTACTTATTAGGCCGAGTATTTATAGCCTCCTATGGGACAGCTAACCATAAACATGTGAGCAATCTTGACTGACTCTTGCAGAGGGCAATACTACTACATATAAACACACTGATAGAGGACAGAGGTGAATTAAAGACACCGTTAAAAAAAAAAAACAAAAAAACTGCAACAAAACATACAATGGTACATTTCAGTTATGGTGAATTAGACAGTTAAACAGACATTTTCTTGAACAAAGTCACTGTACTAATTCAGCATTTTTCTACTGGTTGCCAGTCATGCAGACTGAAAAATTTCTAAGTTGTAGTTCACATGGTAGTTTGCATTTGGAAAACCAATATGTTACAACTGCTTACAAAAAGTAAATCACAATAAACTTAAAGATGCTTTTAAATCACAGAACTGTCATGGAATTGCAATCCAAAGAATGACATTTCTAATTTTTTTGACAGCACACTGTCAGGACATAATAAGAAATCATAGAACCATGGAATCATGGAATCATAGAATCATAGAATGGCCTGGGTTGAAAAGGACCACAATGATCATCGAGTTTCAAGCCCCCTGCTATGTGCAGGGTCACCAACCACTGTCACATCCAGCCTGGCCTTGAATGCCTCCAGGGATAGGGCATCCACAGCCTCCTTGTGCTACCTGTTCCAGTGTGTCACCACTCTGTGTGAAAAACTTCCTCCAAATAGGAGGAAAAACTGTGTGAAAAACTTCCTCCTAATAGGAGGAAAGGAGATAACCCAGTTCCCACTAAGAGTGCTTGCCAAGTTCCTATCATGAGTTTACGGCATACTACCAGTATTAGCAAGGAGATCTTTCTCACACCTGGACCAGGACAAGGAATTCACCTGAAACCTCTCTAAAGGGCTGAGGCTGGCAGAACGTATCAGGATAGGACATGCTACTGAAGCACAAGGGGCAAAAGTTGAGGATTCAAAAGCCAAGTGTCATTCCTCATTGTGTCACTCTCTTCCTTTCGCATAAAAACTGGGTAGTTTTCCAATACAACCTCCATTAACGCCCAGTTCACAGCACAACAGTCATTTTCTTTAGTTTCTCCCTTTCCATTTTTATTCCCTCTCAGCAAGCATATTCTCTCTGTGTGCGATGTATGATGGCCCTTAGATAGAAAAGATATTTTCAAGAATATTGTTGTCAAGAGAGGCTGGGGAAAAAGTTTGTGACAGATTGAAACCATCTTTGAAGAATGCAGGGAAAAAAACTCACGTTAAGTGGATATTGAGAAGTAGTTACTACTTTTAATATAAACAGTAGTATTGCTTTCATGCACTTTTTTTTTTTTTTTTTTAAAGTACTTAAGGTCATATACTGGAAGTGCTGTTTTATAAGCTGTGCGCTTTTAAGCAGTAGGAGTTGGGCCTCCCTGAGCTGCTGAAGCTGTCTGGTGTTGTTCTGACAAATAGGGCACATGTCTTTAATTTGCCTGCTTTGCTGTTCAGCTGTGCTGTATATAGAATTTTATTTGCAGAAAGTAGTTTATGTTACATATATTCAGACCATTAATTTTTTTTTTTAAGGTTTTATTTCCTGCTTTTGCATTTCATTTGAGTATTTTTGAGGTTAAAAAATACTATGCAAGTACATCCATCATCACTTTTTTTTTTCACTCCACATTTCTTACTTCTTCCTGTCATAAATTTCTTTCTCAAACTATTTTGTCCCAGGTTCAGTGATTTCTCATTCTTTGCATCCTCATTTGTGTCTCACCACTGTTCCAATCACTGTATCAGTTTTTTTTTAAAGCAGATGTTTGATCTGAAGTTGCAGAATCAATGTTATAGTACCACGATGTAGAGGAACCCTGCAAAAGCTCTCGAGATGGCTAAAATCTCTGAAAAACTTGATTGGGTCTACTGAAGCAAACAAGAGTAAGGCTGTAGGAGAGGAACACAAGTACTTCTGTTTTCTTCTGAGCTTCAGCTTCAGAAGTCTAAGAATTCTGAGTAGGAATTAAAATTTATACACAATCTCTGTAGATTCATACCTGTCTGACGAGTGTTTAGCTTGAGGCCTATGTCTTTTCACTGGGATTTGATTCAGAATTCTAATTTTTATACTTTCTATCTGAACAGTGCCTTCCAATCAGTTTATTTACAGTTACCATCTCCTCTGTTATAACAATTTAAATGTGGTTTGAGACATATTAGCTTGGAATCTTCTGCAATACGCTCAGTTACTTGAAAATGAAAATTGGCTTTGCACACTGCATATGTTAGTTTTGGAAAGCTCTTACTTTCTCCTTATTCCCAAAACAAGATAGCTATTTTATAACAGTACTGGTTGAGAGAGTGGTATAATTTCTCTTCTGATTTCTTCTCTCAAACTAAACACAGTGACCAAGTGAAAAATCTACGTATGAAAGAACTGCATGGCAACTAATATGTTAAAGAAGGTTCTTGGAAGTTGCCATTACAGTACAAGCATTAAAAGCAGGCATGAGTGTATAAAAAAATATTTTAATGGATTATAGGACAATATAGTTGGTTACTTTCATTCTGAATGCAGTTGTTTGATTTTTTTTTTTCAGTTGCAATATTTGCATATGGCTTTTAAAAAATTGAGATAAGCTAATATTCAACTATTAAATATTTCTGCAAAAAAGAAGTCCTGGTATAAAGCGGTATATCCAGCTGTAAGCCCTGTACTCTGAAGTATGATCAATTAGATGTTTTCTTGTCTTTAAGTAAGAGTATTAAGAGGATCCTAAAAGAAGCAAAATTACAAGTTGGTCCTACAGATAGCATTTTCCATCTTTGCTAAAAAGTCAGACCAGCCCATTCCAAACCTTTAATTAAAGCAGTCATATTTAATCAGCAAAAATATTTTATTGAAGAAAGTTCGAAATGTAAAAGCACACTCAATATATAAGCAACTCTGAAGCTGGGGAAAAAAAACGCACAACTGATTGTACCAAGTTTGTTAGTGTCTCTCCTGAGCAGAATACTAATACCAAGTATGCAAAGAATAAGAATACTTAAGATAATATTTGCTGTGATGTCGTTTATATTTATATGATGCCATATATGCTATTGCCTGAGATATTATGCAGCCTCAGCTCAAGAGAACTGGCATAATCCTTCATAAACTTCCAACTTGATTATAAATTAAAGATTCTACCATTTTGTGTGAGTTTGTATTGCAAGTTTACAGGGAAACTGAAACTTAAAGAAATCAGGAAATATTCAAAATTATTTATTGCTTTATTACATTTGAAATTTAAATAGTGACCTCTTCAATCTCTCATGTTGTTTGCATGTAGTTTTAGTTCACAGATGAAAAAATTTATAATAATCAAACAAAATTATATATTTCACTCATAACAAAGGAAAAATATGACTTTCATTAGCCATTATACCCTGAAATGTATTTCATTCACTACAAATCATCTGCAATTTGCAAATTCATGTATTTCTTTCTACTACCAGCCTAAGTATTAACATTAGGGCAATATAGATAGATTTAGAGACTCCCAGTAAGGTTTTTTTTCCCCAATATTTCACAAAATCCAATTTAAAGTTGCAATGACATCATAATTTTGTAGTAAATATAATAAATTCTTACTCCTTTTGAAAAATATATGCATCTGCCAAATAATGCAGTATTTCTTCTATTCTAAAGAATGTCTATAACAATGACATCCAGTGCTTCTCAATGGGCAAAAATTATGTATATTAAGCAAAACTAAGCTAATTGTAATTGTTGTGCTATAGGCAGAAGGGTTATTAACTTTGCATCTTAAGAGCTTGGGGTTTCAAAAAAATGTATTATCAATATTTCACTCAACACATGCAAGAGCAAAGGGTAGTTCTGCTTTTATAAGACCCCACACATTGGTTTGCTAGTCAGGAATGTATGTAGTAGGAATAGACGCATTAAAGAAAAGGCATGTTCAAGAGTTCAAGTGTTTCACAGCTCAGGTAAGGTAGCAATATTAAAAAGCAAAACAGAAAAAAGTGTTTTGAATTTAAAAGCAAAAATGCACTTCTACTTAACTTCTTGGGAAGTATGGCTGACTTTCAAGAATTCTGGCTGGACTTTTTCCTGAGTGAAGTGCTAATCTCGGCATGGCAACTTTCATGTGCATTCCTCTTTTTGGGTCAAAGTGTAGCATCTTATTACGAAATAATAAAGTAGTGACATAAATCCAGGAAATTCATGACTTCATACTGGATACGGCAATCATTTTTTAATAAATTGCTGGTACAGTACTCTAAGGGCATGGAAATACCAAGCTGTTTCTAGAAAATCTTTATTGATCCTTGCCTGGAGTTCTTTTGGCAGAGTCCATACCACAAGGGACACTGAATAGAATTTCCTTCTCAGTGGTAATTATGTGAAACTATATTTAAACACTTCCAGTGGAGCTTTTAAATGGAGGAGGAAGAATTCCTACAGAACACCACAAGTCTTTCACCTTACTTCTACAGTATCCAAATAAAATTTTGATTACTTCCATATGACCTTAATTTTCATTACAGAAACCTATTTTAAATTACTATATATATTGTGAATTATCATAACATTTAGTTGAAAAGACAATTTTCCCTTCATAGAAGCTGCCAGAAGAAAAACAAGTTTAATATTCCTTTTAAATATATGTTATGTGAAAATATATGTTGTAGCATGCCAGCATTTATCCATCTTTTTTAGACTAAATATGATATTTTAAATAATTTGAACAGGAATAAAACACATCATGAAGAGCAATGTTCTTAACTCACTGTATTTTGTGTAGTAGATCCTATTACTTTACAAAATTCTGATTACTCTTACAATTTATAGGTCTAGAGTAAAGAAATATTTAAAAATAGCTGAGGTGCATGTCATGACCTGCATAATACTGAAGTCAGACTCTCTAAACACTGAGTACAACAATACATTCAACTTCGTAAAGAACAGTGTGTTTAGGAATTCAAAAGAACAACTTCTCTTCCAAATATGATTAGTAGTTTGTATCATACATAACATACAGCAGTTATGTCACAGTTAGAAACATCTTGAGACAAATGAGATGTCTGAAGGCTACTGTGTGGATTACTTTGTGTATTCTTTAATTTCACTGAAGATAGAAGCCAAATGCATGTATTTGGGCATCATATGTAGAGCTGAATAATGCCTCATCAGGGGCTTTGACTCAGGTAGTGTGAGAGTGTCCATAAGTTTGGCCATTGTGGCATTCACGTGTATTGCCATAACAAAACATAGGAAATGTTTGAATTATTTGTTTTATGCTAGAAATGCTATTTCAAATAAGGGTCAATGGGATACCAATGTATTTTTATGGAGGAAGGAGAAGTGGTGAAGTAGTCAGAGCCTACATTTGGCTCTATCTATGGTAAAATCCCTTAAGAGAAAAATTTCTGTTCAGAATTTTATAATTAAAAATGTAAAGACCATTAAAAGAATTGATATGGGTGGTCTTTTCCTTAATGATTATATGATTCTATGAGGTCTTCAATCTGTTTTCAAAAAGTTATAAATCTCTAAGTAGCGCAAAGCTAATAGAAAGTTTGGAATGGAGTGCTGCTTATGGAACAGTCCAATCTTGTATCACCATTGGAGTCTGGAGGCTAAATAGAGGAAAAAATAATCCTGCTCTGTGAATACATGAAAATAGTTTTCACAAATAATCTGATAGCTGGAATATGAGCGGAGTTGTGGTATGAGTTAAAATAGAATTATCTGAACTGCATCTGGTTGAAAAGAGCATCTCCAGCTCAGAAGTAAAAGTTACTGACCGCATCAAAATGACCAGAAACAGTGACTGAGTTGCTTGTTAATATGGATAAAATACATTTTGCAAGTGCCTCTTCACATTAAAGACTGAGTTTAGGGGAAGGAAAGCATTGAGGATCTGTGTTCTACAATGATATGAAATTTAATAAGTTTTTTGTCATTTTGGGATGAAAGGAATAACTAACGTTTAGCAGAGAGGGTTTGGATTTTGTGGAGAGAAAATGATAAATTACAGAGCACAGTAAAAGTGTTTCTTTTCTTTCATGGAAATATCAGAAATTGGCAGAAGGCTTAACTCAGAAATGTAGACTGACTTTCCATAGTTAATTATAAAGAGAATTTGTAGGGAGAAGAAATCTCTCAGACACCCAGCTCTCCTAGTTTGGTTTTAATAAGCCACATAGGTTTATCCAATGTTATACACTGCAGTTAGGCAACAGCTGTCAAAAGTTGCTAAATGTTAGTGAAGTTACAGCACAACCATGGTGGCTTTTTCGTGCTATTATTTAGTGTGGCTTTGTGTGTGAGACAGAGAAGATCCCCAAACATATCTTTGCTATTAGTGGAGCCGATTTGGATCAACACAGAATAGGAAGTATCTACTAATAGTAGTTTCAGGATATGGCTTAAACTGTGATACTTTCTTTGATACTATTACATCCCGAAGTTGGCTTTTGTATTAACGGTCACTGATTTTGGCAAGAGGATTATGTATATGTGAAAAAGATTTTGTTATTATTTCAATTGGGTACAATGTTGAAACAGTCCTGGTGAGCATTATTTAAATTTTCTTTTTTTTCCCATGGTAGTGTTGTGTCACACTTATCAGCACTGCCATAACTTTAGTTATGCTGTAGCATAATTATGTGATGTCTTACGTTGGTATAAGAGTATTTCAGATTATATTTTATGAAGGCAGTTTTTTGATGCATTCCAGAAAGGAAACTCATCTGTTTTTTATTTTCCAAACTATGTTTTCTATGTACAGCAGAGTGCATTTTAATCTTAAAGTCTGAAAAATTACTTTGTTGCTTCAGGGACTGAGAGTGTTTTCTGCATTAGTCATGGACAAAGCGATGTCAAAATCGTGTGGAAGGAGCTTATAACTTGTCTGATGAGCTCCATTTTTGTGTCTGCATGAGATTTTACTGGACCTACAGAAATCTCATTCAGCAAAATGAAGAAAACAGAGTGTCGTCCATGAATTCTAGGTGCAGTGACCTGTCTAGTAATGTGATGGTCACTGGAAAATACTGGAATTTGATTTTTCAAACTGCAAATACAGTGAATTAGAGAGAGTGATCAGAAGAACAGTAGTGCAGAGCTGCATTCTCCAAAGAGGCTGCTGCAACAGAGTTTAATCTGGTTAGAAAACTGATTGACTGCTTATGATAAGGAACATAGTGGATTTTCTGTGTTTGCTGAAGATTTACTGGGAGCCTTGCTTTTCTCTGAGTTTGTATGTTGATTTTAAAAGAAAGTTGCTCATAGAGATGTATATGATCTTGTAGTGTTCTTACACTACAGTAAGTATCCAGCCTGCCTCATACCACTTCCAAGTGACCTGGCTTACATTTCTGTATTACAGATAAATTACTTCAAAGCCTGTAGTCACAGTAGAGTACTGAGTCTTAACTGACTTTCCTTATGTATGTTGCAACAACGTTATTTCTTCACAAACACAGTGGATATAATGCTATTAACACAAAGTTTTTTTCTCCATTCCTTTCCTTTCCCAAGTGAACTGTGTTTTTGTGTTTTGGTACTCATGGCATAGACTATAGTGCATCTTTGGGGTTCTGATTTAACATGTCTTTGCCTCAGGTTCCTATTCTGTCTTATGAGAATTACATTTATTAACGATTACATGCAGGAGTGGCAGTATCTGTGAAAGATCTCTGTTATTACTATTTTAGTACATTATTTCAGGATAGAAGTCTTTATTTCTTTGACCTCTTAGTTGACTGGAAATAACTACAACAGAACTGTAAATACAAAATTTGATCTTCTTATATTGTGAGGATCCAAGACAGATGTTTCCTGGACCATGAGATGAATCTCAGAAAAAACAACAGCAAAAGTATAAAATGGATGTGTGACAGAGCTTAAAAGAATTCAAAGACTTTGGTGTGAAAGGTGAGAGAGATTTTGATTCTAAGAGAACAGCTTTTGCTGTTCTGGCTGGGGAAGGAAATAGAAAAGCAGAATGTGCTGTTCTTTTCTATTTGCCTGCAGTTTTTGCAAGGAGTACTGAAAATTTGAATGTTTGCTTTTTGTGATGAGAGAAATGCCATTGATAAATCAATAAAAATACCGAACTTAAAACCACGTATTCTCTGCCTGTTAGGGTATGCCAACAGATACTTCAGCCAATCTTGATAACGAATAATCTGTAATATAATATCTGTAACTAGTTTTATATCTCCTTCTTTACAGGATATTTGAGTTGGTTTTTTTTTTGCTGAAGCAGAGCATCTTATCAATTTGGGTTTTTTTTAGGACTATATTTCACTGTTCACTTACCCTTAGTTCAAATACATTTTATTGTTTTGTTTTTCCTATTTTTATGTGGGTTTTTGATTTTACATTTATGAGTAGTATTGTCTTAGTTTCAGCTGGCAGAGAATTGTTTTCTTCAGGGTGTCCGATGTTATGTTTTAGCTCTAGGAGAAAAACAGCATTAATAACACACCAGTGCTTACTGTTGCTGCTAAGCACTGTTGTACAAAGCCAACACCACTCTCAGTGAAGGGTCCAATGAGCTGGGAGGGAACAGAATTAGGACACTAACTTAAACTAGACAAACTTCTATACCATATGACATCATGCAGAGTTTTGAAGGGGGTAGAAGTTCATTGCTCTCTTCTGCTGCTTGGGAGCTAGATGGGTATTGGTCAGGGGATGGTGAGCAATTGTTTGTAAATCAAGTGATCTTCTTCTCTACATTCCTATATATATATTTGTCATATTTATCTTAGTAAATAGATTTATCTCAACCCACAAGTTCTACTTTGTTTATTTTGATTCTCTTCCCCATCCTATTGGGATTATATGTTTCTGATAGTTTCCTATGGAGTACATAGCACTTTTGTTAATAAAAAGATATTTTTTTTCCTCTAGGTTCCTCTATATGTTTTTTTTTGTGACTAGGGATGTCATTTTTTCATGTGAAAAGCATGCAGTCCATGAGACTGAGATGATCTCATTGTTTAATTGCATCGTGTATCTAGTAAAGTTGACCGCCCTGACGGAAGCTGTGGAGTACATTCTGTAATTCTATAAATCAGCTCCATTTAAATGAAATATTTACTCAAAATAATTAATTAATTAATATGCAAACTTGGACTCATGCAATTACATCTAGATTGCCCTGTATTTCCAGTAGTTATTCATATTGTTTTCAGGACAATGTTAGAACAAACATAACAAATAAAGTCCTAAATTGATGTTAAGATGTACTTCCTACAAAAAACCTTATGTTTTGTTTATCTTAAATTTCTTATAAACACAGGCTTAGACTATCAACTACTGTAGAAGTCCCACTGGGTACAGATGTTAATTTGTTTATAGCTTGATGGTCTTTGTAAATAGACTAAATACTTAAGACTCTGCCTTTAAAATATTTTATAAGAATGTTTTAAACAAACACCATAAATATGTTTTATTTTGGTCAGTTAAGACATTAAACACAGATTAGAAAACTAGGTTTTAAGAAATTAATTACTGATTGGACCTTTTAAATATTGTGTACTTCTGCATTTGTCTGTCATTTCCGTGTTGTACTGATAGAAGTGCTGGTTCAACTCTTGTGCATTGATAGCTTTTAGCTTTGGGTCATAGAGACCAAATGTTACTAACATCACTAATCGTAGATAAAAATCTGAGAGGTTTCCAAACTGTTTGATTAATTCCATCTAATTACCAGAAAAGAGTGATAACTTCCATTTTTTATTTCAAAGTGTATTTCAGCAATTTATTAGGAAAAAGATATAGTACACTTTAATACCTTTTTGATTCCAGAAAGATGTCAGTTCATGTACTTTACTGTTATTAAAAGTTGCAAAAAATGATGGATAGACTTCCCCAGATTTGTTTTCCTGTTTATTGGCAAAAATATAACCTAAACCAGCTACAAAATCTGTGAGAAATACACTTTTCTGCCAGTTGCTTCCAAGTGACAAATGGCTTCATCTGAATGGCTGATGTTTTTTGTTAATACCACTTACTGCTACCATTTATACTCTGAAATTGTACCAGTGCTGCCCCTTGACTCTTTTGCTTATAATTGCAAGTGACCATAGTGAATCTATCTGATAATTTTTTTCAAAGTAGTTGAAAGTACAGCTGTTTCTTTGAGTTAGTTTGCTCAGGATCATATCTAATGGCATGAGGTGTAGGTTGACTAGTAGACACCTTTACAAAAGGTGAAATATTGCCAGGACAAGTAAGTAATATTCCAGAAATCATGTTTGTGAACTAGAGCTTGTAAGTACAGTGGATCGCTCTTCTGAAAGCCTCCTGTAAATAACTTTACATTTTGTATGTTAAAACTCTTCTCACCCACAGAACAGAATTTTCTATACAAAGACAAGAATTCCAGTTTGGGAAGAGTCTAGCGTGCCAGGCCTCTGTCCATTATCAGTCTTCTAATGCTTTTGACATTTTAATGGAGCTCAGTAGTTATATAGTACCTACTAAAAAAAGACCATATGGCTGGTGCGAGAGAAAGAAGTGGAATAGAATTTTATAGTGTAGTTAGTATTAGTGAAGAAAAGCTTGAAAAATTGTCTTTCTGAATCTATGGACTCTCCCATTCTTCACTGCTCACAAATTCAAAATAATATCCCACCATTTTCACTGTCCTTGAAAGGAACTTTTGTTTGGAAACAAGGAGAATGGCAGATAGAGTTAGGCAAAGAAGATGCGCCTTTCTTCTGTTTTACCTACAAAGAAGTAGTATGACAGTGTCTTTGTCATGAATATAACATGAGTTCTCTTCTGGGCCATTCCCACGTTAGAGTAAGGAGAACAAGATAGCATTCTGGGAGAGAAATGGCCTCACTTTCACATTGCCTGGCTTCCTAAAAGAATAGTGCCTTTAATTCTTTTCTTTTAAATTGATATAAGGAATTTAGAGCTAGTGCTATTCCTCCCAAGTTCAAAGGGAAGTGTTGAACTTTCATGAATGTTTTCATGAATGTTTATTCATTTAATCACTTTATTTTGTTTTATTCCTCTCTCTTCCCACTTCCAGAACCTGATATGAAATAGTACCTTCCTACAAAGACAGGAATAGATTTTGGAAGTGGAAGTAGCCTCTAATATCTCAGATACAAAAGTCCTTATGTGGAGTGTGTGAATAAGAAAAATAAAACATGGAAAAGGGGAATGGCTATTTCTGAATATGAAAACATTCTGCTTAGAGATTAGTGAAATAACTGTTCTTAAATACCATGATATATTCACACTGGCAGTAACTGAACTATTTTAACAGTCTCAGGTATGAATTACATGTTTCAGATATTCAGAGCTGTGGTGTTTCTTCAGAAGTACTGTCAGATAGCAGTTGTAGTTCTGCTGCTTTCTGGGCAGTTTACATGGAGGAATGTGGAATATATCTGGGATGCCACAGGAGCTTGTGAGTAAGAAGGAAAGAAAGTGAGTAATTTGTGCTTCCTTACATTGTAACTTACCCGGATGTGCCAACAAAAATTCTGAACTGGTAAAGTTGGTGAGAAGCAGATGTGAAAGCATTCTGAGGAGCCAGGTGTTGCTGAATAGGGGGTTTCATATGTTCTTTTTTTTTTTTTTTTTTTTTTTTTTTTTTAGCTGAATCCTTGCCAAAGTTAGTTTTTAGGTGGCAAAGACAAATAGAAAGTTTTCTTATTGAAAATAGGGATATAAAAATGAAATGCACATACTCAATATTAGTATGCACAGTGGTCGTAAGAATATTCATTATATGTTAGAAGCCTGGTTTCAAGTTTTGTGAATATGTTTGTTACATGAAACTTCTCAGTTTTAGTAAAATGCTATTTTAAATCTTTATTTTCTTCTTTTCACTTTGTTTCAGGCAACTATGATATTCATTACATTCTAAAATCTTTAGCCATCTTTATGTGGGTAACGTACGTAGGTAACTCCAAAAGTAATGCCTCCTATTTATTTCCTGCTGTTGCTACTGCTGACACGCACCACCCACCGCCTTACTGTGCTCACATCCACTGTTTGGTCTCATCAGTATTCAGTAAATGTCAACGAATGTCAATGGGTGCCACTTTTTTTCACATGGAAGAATTCAGTTACATACCTTTGCTTCATACACACTTCCGTTTTGTCAGACTGCCCCTCTGCTGCCACCTGTCACACGGCAGCAAAGTGTAAGAGAATACTGTTTGGAAAGGTTCTGCCTCTACTGCCATATCAACAACATCCACCTCTGACATTGTAGGCCAACATAGTAATGTAGGTGGTGTTACTTTTGGGGCAACCCTCGTATTTCTCACTCCACGAAAAGAAAAGAGAAGAAAAAAAAGAAAACAAAGAAAAAGAAGAGAAAAGAAAAGAAAAGAAAAGAAAAGAAAAGAAAAGAAAAGAAAAGAAAAGAAAAGAAAAGAAGAAAAGAAAAGAAAAGAAAAGAAAAGAAAAGAAAAGAAAAGAAAAGAAAAGAAGAGAAGAGAAGAGAAGAGAAGAGAAGAGAAGAGAAGAGAAGAGAAGAGAAGAGAAGAGAAGAGAAGAGAAGAGAAGAGAAGAGAAGAGAAGAGAAGAGAAGAGAAGAGAAGAGAAGAGAAGAGAAGAGGAAGAGAAGAGAAAGGAAAGAAGAAAGAGAAAGAAGAAAAGAGAAAGAAGAGAAGAGAAGAGGAAAAAGGAAAGAGAAAGAAGAGAAGGAAAGAAAAGAGAAAAGGAAAGGAAAGGAAAGGAAAGGAAAGGAAAGGAAAGAAAGAAAAGAAAAGAAAGGAAAGGAAAAGAAAAGAAAGGAAAGAAAGAAAAGAAAAGAAAAGAAAAGAAAAGAAAAGAAAAGAAAAGAAAAGGAAAGGAAAGAAAAGGAAAGAAAAGGAAAAAAGAAAAAAAATGAGGAAAATCCCTACAGCACAGGCTGTATATAATACAAGTGGGTGAAATATGGAAGTCAAAAATAGGAAGTATGACTGGAATAGCTTTAATATACATCCTAAATCATAACAAGTAATGATCCTGTAAGAGAAAAAATATCTGGAATTTATGTACTGTGGTTTGAAATGAAAGTATTGATGTTTCAAATACTACTAGGTGGAATTAAACCTTTCTGTCTGAAAAAACAGATTTAGATCCAAAATCAATGATATTTTCCCATTGTATTTTAATAGAAATATGGCATGAATTGTCATTGCCAAGGAGTTGAAACTATTTTTATATGTTAAGTTGAAATGAATACTGTAATGTAATAGCAAGAGTCCTTTGCAGGTAGAGGAAGTGTAGTAATGGGAAAGTAAGGACTGCTTTAAGATCATTAACTGTTTGGGGCTAGTTCTAAATGTAAGAGGTATACTGATTCTTGTAATTTCTTCAGCTAGTTTTCTAGCAAATTTTTCCATCTGAAGATTGATGAAGTCCCTACTAAATCTGTATTTTCTCAGTGAGGAGGACACAAGGCATTCCTATGGATAAACTGTGGAATAATAAAGGTTCTAATGTGATTAAAACTAAATTAATTCTCTGTTTGTAGTACTGGTCTCCTGATGGTGATCTTGTCGATTCCTAATGGGATCTTGTTAAATTTAATGTTCTGTGCATATTTGTGCTTCAGTTGAATCCAGGCAAAACTCATCTAACCTGATGTGTTCTTCCAATCTACTCATGTCCTAGCAAATTTCTTGCTAGTAACAATGTCATAAAACTGAGGATTTAAATGGTAGAAAGAAACTGAATTGTTTGTAAAATTAGTCTTAGCACTTAGCATCTCTAGCCTCTAGAGAGTTTCTCTGAATTTGTGCTTGTTGCTCCAGGGAATTTTGTCAAGTAAAATAATTTTCATTAAGTGCAGGATAAATTCATTTCTTAGTTGGCAGTAACTTATGCTTGCTTATTTATTTATTTATTTATTTATTTATTTATTTATTTATTTATTTATTTATTTTTATATGGGGATATGAAATGTGGGCATATGAAATGTGAAGTAGGGCTGATCTTGTTTTCCTGTTAACAGGAGACACTGGAGAACTATTGTTGTTTCTTAATAGCCAGATTTGATTGCTCTTTTTCTCAAGTTACTGTCTTGTGTGGCACTTTGCAGCTCTTTTGTGTGTGCGTGTATGCCTCACTACCATGCTTATTTCAAACTTTGTTCTTCCTCTCCCACTGACAACATTTACTTTCTTCATTGTGAACTAGTAAAATGTCCTCCTGTGAAGTGATTGACTATATGCCTTCAAGAATAAGATTTTCATTTTCAAAGGTGAAGATTTAAAGCAAACTACCCTAGTGAAATGTACACAGCTCTTACTTGTTATCTACAAAGAATTCTTGAAAATTGCTATGGTTTGCAATTCAGTAGACAGTGAAGTAATATTTTCTGTAAGTTTACATAATAGATACAGGTGCCTACACTGAGATGTATTCTGTTTAAATTCACTGGGCCTGAATATGTTGTGCATGGAGTTGAGAGGCAAAAGCAGTACTCTCTGAATTGTTTGCTGAAAGACATGCTGGCTTTTTAGAATGGATGAGAGTGCTCACTTGCTTCATCTGAAAGACTGAATGTGCAACCGTTACCCCATTTTTTACATCCTAGCTTAGTTTGATTGGTCTTGATTCATCTGGAGCAGATGATGTCAATGATGAAGAAAAAGGTTATGAAGCAGCATAAGTGGAACTTCACTTTATAGTTACTATGTTAGCTTTGTTGTTGAGATATTCAGTCACTATATCTCAAAGAAGGGAATATATTAAGTGTTACAGGCTTACATAGTTTGAGTCCAGTTTATGTAACTGGAGTTGACTCATTTGGGCTAAAACTGGCAGATTTTATATCCTCCTTTTACAGTAATAGAAGTTCTGGTACTACGATAATTAGCATGGCGGTAAACTGAAAGACAAAACCAATAGTACAGGTTTTGTACATGAAAAGGAAGAATAATGTATATGTGCTCATTCCATTGCCTTTGTCACGGATGGCAGTGGTTGGTAATGCTTTCACATGTTTTATCTTTTATCTTCCCCTCATTTGTATTACAAATCAATAACCTATTTAATACTGCTCAGGTGAAGACCAAGTATAGATCTTGTCATGTGTAATTTTGGGCAGGCTGATTAGCTTAATCCACTATCATCAACATAAATTTGTAACAAAATTTAAAAATCTGTCTGTAGACCATTTTGATTCCATGTCATTCTGAATTTTAGTTGAAGCTGTAAGTACTAGCAGTATGGGATTTATATTTGTATACAAAGTTTTATGAAGAGATGGAGCTCTTGGCATATCTGAAGTTTAAGCAGCATAAATTTAAAAGTGTTTGTTCTTCACTGTTTATGAATAATTGTATTATTATGCTTATTTTCAACTTTTTTTTTTCAATCGCTTTCTTATCCGTAAGGACATGTGTCTGACATGCAGTTGGAGAGGTTATTATGAATGCAGGTTTTATACATTAAGAAGAGCAATTGTTTAGTCACAGCCACATGGCCTCTTCCATGTATGTCCTGTGAAGGAGGTCCTAAGGAGGACCTATGAGTGTGTGTTCATTACTATCTCTACCAAAGTGGGAAAAGAGATTTTGGAGAGGGAGTGGAGGAATACTGTTATAGCTAGCCTCTCCCTTGGATGTTTTTGCTTATTCTTTCATGTGTTTCTGCTGAACTGTGGTAATGGAACTTACTTCTTTATTCTAATATTTTTCAGCCCAAAAATCAGAGCATGAATTTTACATTTAGTATATTTTTAGTAAGGTTAATGTTATTAACATTAGAACACTCTAAGCCCTTTTCTCATAGTAAACTAAGTCACAAGAAGGTGTATAAAGTAGCAGGAGGATCTCTGAGAGTGAGACAAAGACTACTTTATTACTTACTTGGTCCTTCTTTAGGGAACTGTCGAGTTCAGAACTGCTTCAAGAGAGATAGCTGAGGATGCTATCTCATTAGAAGGGAGCCTGGAAAACTAGCTAGACACTAGCCAGTCAAGCTATCTTCTCATTTGTGAGACATCTGATGTAAATTTCTTGATGATTCTTCTATATCTTTGTCCTGTATCTCTTTATTATTTAAGTAACTGTTCTGTTTGGATACTGAAAAATGAAACAAATAATTTACCATAAACTGACTTTTATGTAAATATATTTCGGAAGACACACAGAAGCCTGGACTCAGAGGTGATTATTAGACCTGTTGATTGAATATCTCTTGCTAGCCCTGTTGCACTAGTTGCATATGTATATGCATGTATGTATAACCAACAAAAATCATGTTGTACATATTGTGTGTGCAGAAATGTCCAAATCAGAGTAAAGTCTGAGTTTAGAGGCCTTTTTGGTATTTAAAACATACTAGAAAGTTTTTGCTTTCGGTTGACCTCAGAATTACTACTGTGTCCCTTGGAAATCCAGCATGTTTATGTCATTTAGTGACACATAGGAGAAGCAGATGTGGCTTCCATTCAATAACATTTTAAGCTGCTAGTGATGTTAAGGCATAAAATCACCACACAGAGTGATAAATTACTGTGTTTTCTCTATGACTGTAAGAATTTTACAACATTTTTTTTCCCCTCACACCTCTGCAATGAATTATAAAGTTATATACTGAGCCACTCTTAGACACATTCCTGCTTTTCTTTACTGTAGTACTCTAGCTGCCATTAAAAATGCCAGCAAGGAGGTACAAGAGAAACCTCACACATAGCCCTTATATTTAAACATAAATATATTGATATCTGAGACTGGCATGGCATAGGATGCTGTAATTCTTGATGAATAAGGCAGCAGACATTTGAGAATGCTAGATATCATTGCAGAGTACATTTGCTGAAAACTAATCTGTGATGTTTTGGAATGAATAGTGGTGTATTTTATTGGGTGAAATATGAAAGATGATCACTTATGTTTATTATAGCAACATGATAAGGTCAGGGGAGGCAGTTACAAAGGTTTGAAAACAACCACAGAGTTGCCAGAATGCCTTCCCTGACCATTACTCTGGACAATATTACAATAGATTCTTTTAAAGAGCTGAAAGCATTTTATAATGGTTCTAAAATGGCTCTAAAATTCACAAGTTGATCTAACATGTCTCACAGAGGGGTTTTGTAAGGGTAATGTTACAATATTTTAAGTGCTGTCTAGGACACTTTCTACATTTGGCATTCTGCTTTGAGGTTGATCCAGCAGCACTGATTCAACTGTTGGAAGTCTTTGAAAACTTGAGCGTGATTTTACTTTTTCTGTCGTCTTGCTTCATTAAACTGAAGTAACGCAGAAACAACTGTGCAAATGCAGCTGTTGCTACACTTAAGATGATGTAACATGCTTTCTTCAAGAAGATTATACAGTGGCATAGCGAGATCTCTCTGGCCACCTTAAATGATTTTCAGTGCCAAAGTCATGCTTCCACAATCCTTCAGTGGTAAGCAGTGCCTGAAAGAAGGGTTTGAACAGAAATGCTACTTACTGGCACACTTATGGTGTGCTGAATCTTTGATGTACTGACATGCTGTCACAGGATGACAATGGGGCCAATTTTTGTAGTTCTAGTGACTAATAGTTAGAGTTTTGATTTAGATTTGCTTTTGTAAAGATATTTAGAAGACTCTACTCTGTAAAGGTGTTAAAGCTACCTTTGTCATCTAATGAAAAAAAAAATCTTGCCAGTTAATTTGGCAAGGATTTCTTTTTTTTTTTTTTTTTTTTTTTGTCCTTGAAATTGCAAAACGCTAAGTGTAAAAATTAATAATGGGAGAGATGAGAAACATCTAAGGGTCATGCTTGCTTCTATGCTGTTCTAACAACTTTTTCAGCTTATCTGTTGACAGAGAGTGGCTAATTCAAATGAGAAGGATTGTGCCAAAACAGAGAACATCTGTTCCCTGGGCAGTCATTTTTATACAAATATAGTACAGATGATTAATATCTTTGGCGTGCCTCAGTTGTTGATGGGGAAGATAGTAAAAAAGCCAAATTATCTTAAGATTCTTCTTCACTCTTTTGCTGAGCTTTGTATTCCTTCTGAGAATTCTTGCACATTGGTACCCTTCTGGTTTTAATCCACTCTAGCTGAATTTACCAGCTCCTGCCTCACGTAAAAAGGAATTTGGACATTAAAAAACCAAGCTGTTGCTGCCTTTCACCTAAAGATGTTGTGTGATGCCTGGGACAAAACATAATCTACAATAAGAAGGTACACAGATTTTTGTGATCTTTATTTTTTAATAATTGATAGTTAAATTTTACATAAATATAAGTGATGTCCATGTTTGGATTCCCTTTTGACCAAACAAAACAGTCGCTAAAGCAGATTTGAGCAGTATATTATTGTTATCTGAGCAAGATGCTGACAAAGCTGCAGCTTAAGAAAGTTTATTTTGTTAATGACTTCCATCCGGGGTTGAGAAGTATAAAAGAAAAAGAAAAGAGAGAGGAAGTAGAAACATTTTTTGCCTCATTCTGTTAAGAGCTAATGCCATTGGCTGGGTTTAACTCATAAAATTGAACTTTGAGAAAAGTTGCCGCTTTTTATAGTCTCTATGTT
This sequence comes from Meleagris gallopavo, assembly GCF_905368555.1. Lineage (NCBI taxonomy): Eukaryota > Metazoa > Chordata > Aves > Galliformes > Phasianidae > Meleagris > Meleagris gallopavo. The sequence goes on along the minus strand of NC_139404.1, from coordinate 83,760,312 downwards.
ATTTTCTTTTGTGCTTTTGAGGGTGTACTTTGGAATGCTTCTCTCCGCCTCAAGAGGCCTTAGGCATTGAACCATAGCTGTACTGTAAATATCTTCAGCCATAATATATGAATAGCAGAATCTGAGCCCTACTGAGGCGAAGAAAATGATCAATGTTAACACCGAAAAAAACCCAACCCAGACATGGTCATTGTAACATACCCTATATTTTAGAGGTTGGAGTTGGATCGCTATGAGTTGGAGACAGATTTGTTGGCAGAGGGATTTATGCACATAGGCCATCTTCTTCTATTTTTGGACAATGCCTTTGTTTCCATGGACAGTTTGAGAGTTGATTGAACTAATGAAGTAGTTATTCTTTTAATAACTGCTCTCCTTTAATTTTAAGCTCTGTTTCTGAGTTTAAAACTGCATAACCATATCACTCTAAAAGCAGTCACTGAATAACATAGAAATCTTATTTCTTTTGAGAGGCACTCTAAGTTCCAAGGCTTCATGGCTTTCTTGCTGCTCTAAACTTTGTTCTCTTGACACACTGAACTGATAGAAAAAAAGTCCTGAAGGAACAACTTGCAGCCATCAAGAAAGGCAAGAAATCAGCCCAAAGCGTAATGTCTGAGTGTTGAGACTTGTTGGCTCACTGGCTAATGGCAAGCTTCCTTTCCCTCTGCTTCTCTCATGACTTGCTCCTTCCTAAGCTGTCTCTGTAGCAGCAAGTTACTCCTCAGATAGGGCTGTTCTGGATATGGTCTAATACGATGCCAGCATTAGTCAAAACATCTTGATACTTTAAAAACTTAATGGCTTTAACTTGCAGTTTTTTACACACTGTCCTATTGAAAACAGTTCTTTATTTTTCCCCCTCAGCATGTAAAAAATGGATTATGTGTTGTTTATGTACAAACACTCGTACACTGTTTTAAAGACAATGTTAAAATAGTTTAAGCAACAAGTAATTTATATATTGATAATTATATCTATTTTAATGAGGAAAAAAAGGAAGTGTGATTAACAGACATAGAGAATACGGAGAATACAGAAATTTGTATACAATTAATAGCTCTAAATTAAAGAGTGGACTCAACTAATCTCCACAGTGATTGTATTACATCTGATGAGTTTCCACCTACTACAATATTTGCTTTATTGTACTTTGGAATAGTGAAATCCCATCCAGATCTGCAACAGCATTTAACATATATGCACCGTGCAAATGTCAGTTTATGTCTGAAAGTGTCTGCTGGAGCCTGTGTGAGGTCTCTTTGCATCAGTTCTGTTCACAGTTTATTGTTTATATCTGCCATCAAGAGGATCAAACTCCACAAAATCTACATTTGAACAATTATTTTAATCCTAACTTGAAATGGAATATATGTGGAAATGGTGATTCACTTTAATTTTATTGGCAAACAAAAACTGCTCTGGAAAGTATATTTTGGCACAGGTTTTTCATTGTTTTAAACTGTATTCGTCTGGACTGCTATCTTCTCTCTTTCTATCTCTCCTTTTTTATTAAAGTTTAAATGTTCCAGTTCTTATTTTCATACAGGGTTACATGAATCAAATCAGGTCTTCCATCCCTCTGATGAGATAGGGGAAACCTTTGATATAAATAGACATAAAGTATATAGACTTTGACTATAGCTAGCTAATTACTTGTAGAAGAACTATATAGCTGGTATGCATGACCCTGTGCAGGAAATGAAATAATTACTGTCTATAATAAATGAGTTTAAATTATAAGTGAGCTGAGTTCCCAACATTGGCATGCAATGACACTCCAGAGACATGTGTTGGTGAAATAAAAGGACATAGCCTTTGCACATTCTTGGTTCAGTGAATTAAAGAACGATACATTTGAGGATAGCGAATCATTGACAGCCCTATTTTTCTTGTCAGTTTAATGTTCTTTTGTTTTTCAAATTTACTGAAACAAATCAAATTCTGGAATAATTTTTGAGGGTTACTTCAAGAATCAAACAATCTTTAAAAAACTGTGATACAATTCAGTTCCAAAAAAAGAAGAAACCACATCTTCTATGTGAATGTATTTTTAGAATTTGTGCCAGGCTTTTTATTGCTTGATCATTTTTTTCTGATTAAAGTGTTCTTTTAGAAATGGAGAATACTTTTGGCATTAGAAAAATGTGGGTTTGGGGATTAGACATTCAGGAGATTATATGTAAATTTGTAGTCATATTCAGGATGCTATTTCATTTCTAATATGAAGATTTTTTATATAATTTCAGTGTGAGATGTGGTTACCATAACGTATAAAGAAACCTCTAAGAAACCTCTTAGCATAAATATTCAAATTAGAATCCCTTTCCCAATTGAAAGATGAGGCCCATATTTTGTTGTTGTTATTGTTGGAAGAATGATACTAGAGATAAAATGTTTACTTTGTAAAACTGATTTTTTTGTGTTGTTGGGCAAATAAGTGCTTTGTTTACTTATGCTATATGTTTTCTTATGTTTTGATTCCCAGGGAATTCCTACTGAGCTAATTTGCTGTTTGCGGAAGTAAAATATTTCTCTCATATTTAAAAAGAGCAGTGGATAGATGTGTTCTTGATATTTGATTCAAAGAGTAGATAATCATAACTTTGATGTTGAATTTCACATTTGTTTTGTTTCACTCTGAAACTTTTGGGATCCTCATTTTTATCACTACCTGTTTTTCTTGAGGCTAGTGTTTTTGTTTGTTTGTTTGTTTGTTTTCCTGTAATTACAAATTTCAGTTATAGCTTGTCCTTTTTGGACAGTCTTTTCCACTGATTAACCATGTGGTCTATCTACATTACTAAGTCTCTGAGGCAAAATAACTTCTGTGTTTTGAGTGCATCAGTGTTACCCAGTAGTACTCTTTTCCTCTTTTCCACGTTTTAAGATATTGCTTCTTAGAAGTTTGTAGCTAGAATTTTTGCTGTATTTGGTGAAGAGATTTGCTAGTAGTCTGGAAATTATCCTTTAAATGAGCTCTTGTATAGCTGTACTGTTGCTAAAACAGATGTGTGAGTTGAAGAAATGCCTATTAGAATGAAGTGGAGAAAATGTTTGTTACTATTGAACAATGACAAAATAGGTTTACTCCAGGAGGTCCTAGCTATTGTAGAGTACATGTCTCTGTCCATTAGTCTGTTGGAGAGTGTCCTCTGGAACTGCATTTATTGTTTAGTTTTTTAATAGTAAAGGAGAAAACACTTTGAAGTGGCTAAAATGTTTTCATTAGTTCTGAGTGTATGAATGTGTTTTGGGGAGATTTTGGAGGCTGGCAAGTGGCAAAGGCAGGTAGATGAGCAGTTGTTCTCAGGTCGGTCCTTGTTTGTACTGTCTGAGGTTTACTTGCTTGAGGTTTACTTGATCTCTGGCCAGGATTTGCATCTGACATCTTTGGAAGTGTTGTTGTCTGTTCAATTGCAGCGTTTCCCATTGTTTTGCTATTCTCTTTCTATCACTCTTTATATGTGCATAGACAGGGCTATGCGTGGAGACATCTTCCTGTGATTGCATCAGCTGGAAAGGCTGCTCTGTCCTTTCACATGTCTCCAGTTCATGGGTGTTGAAACCAATTTTTTTTTTCTAACAGTTAAAATTTCTCTGCTGTCCCCCCAGCACTTTTTTTTAAGGTGCTTTTCTGTTACTTTTTTATTTTTGTCCTATCTGCTTGAGATTCTTTTTCCCTTAAACTTATCTTTTGCATCATTAGAGATTAACTTGATTGGATTTAATTTTCAGATTAGGCAAAACAATTAACATGGTCTTTCTGAGATGGAGTAAGCTCATAAGGTTAATAGCGTTTCCTGTTCTTTGGGTTCTTCCAGATATTTCATAAATGTACAGGGTGCCACAGGGATTCTACAATATGTAATACCCAGTACCACATTCATAGCTCTCAGGTGTACTAATTAGGCCTAGAGCGTGAGTAGAAATACAGAAGCCATGACTGATACAGTTATACTACATCCATTATGTGTCTTTTTACTTGTAAAGCAAGCTAATATCGATTGAATCCTGCTTAGCAAGCTTTTGTTTTCAGAACTGTAATAAGCCTCTACTCTGGCTGTACAGGTACATAGATTGATCTGAAAGCAATGCCTTCTATTTATTTCCATGGAAGCATTAACAGATACAAAGAATGCGATAACACTATCAGATAGAGCAAATTCTCAGCTACAAAACACTATATGAAAATTACACAGATTGATGAGTCCAAAGCAGCAGTTTCTGTAGCACTAAAATGCAACCAGATAGATGTTGGTAGTTTTCCCATTTGTAATGCAAGTTCAAAAGATTGAATTGTGCAGGGAACCTGTGTGTTGGTTGGGAGAGATGCAATTTAAAACTTTTTGAAGGAGACTGTCCATCTATGAATTTCTTTTAAGAATGGTTATTTTGAAATGAATAGGCTATAAAAATGTAAGATATAGTTTATAAAAAATACTTAGCATACAAAAAGCATTTACATACCAAATTGATTCATCCTTGATAGTTCAATCAATCTAAAGTTATGTAAATGAAATCTGCTAAGTAATAGTTCTATAATGGTTGAGTGTTTTTCCCTAGAATTACTTTCCCTTGGATGGGAAGTGTAAGTTAGTGGGTGGTGTCTCTTGAGCTTTTACTCTTCTCTCAGTTAAATAGATGAAAGTCTTCAAATGCAACTTCATGAGTCTAGAATGAGTTAAACTACAATTCTCAAGTGAAATATTTTTGATGAGCTCATAATCTATTCAATTCAAAATTACTTCCATTTGTGATCTCCTTTTGGCAAGGGTTTTTGACACTAGCCTCAAGTTCTTGTTGGTGCACATAAGTAAGAAATTTTGATGTATTTTCTGAAAACTCTCTTCCATTTGTAACAGGCATATTGTATTCATACTCAACAAATGAGTATTGTGCTCATTTGTTATTAGGACAGTTTGATTTCCTTGTTACATAATGGTTTGCTTTCCCATTTTGTGATTAAAAAAAGTTTACTTTGCTGTGTTTGTGCTTTCCTTCTCTAAGACATTTACATGAAAGTCACAGTAGGTTCTGTATTCTACTTAGAACTTCATTACTGCTTTTCTGTGAATTTCCTATAGAAAGCACTGATTTCATTTATTAAAGCTGCTTTATACTATCCATTGCTTTGTGTATAATGCTATAACCTTTATCCGGATTTTTTCAGAAATATCTGAAAATTTATCTTTCAGTTAATGTTTGTTAATACTGAAACTACTTTTAGGGAAGGATGGCATAGATTAATTTAACTTCAGAAAAGAAGGAATAACTCAAAACTATGCATGTGTATATTTCATAGAAATATTATTAATATTTTAAAGTGCTCTAATGAAAATTACATTAGAATCATCAATATTTCTGTTGCTTGAAATGGTAATTCTGTGATTTTTCTTATTTAAATGATACACTCTCAGACTACCTCCAGCTTTCTTTGAGCTGGCTTATTACTCCAACCCCTGGAAGACAAAGTGCCTTATGTGAAAACAACACCACTCTTTTTGCTTATATTCTCAAACACTTAGTTCATTTTCTGTCGTTAGTTTCATTGAATACTTCCTAGCCTTCTGCTTGGGCAGATAAGACAGCTGCTTCCTATTCACTTACTACTTTCCACTGGTGATTTATCTATCTTTAGTGTTTTAGCATCCAGCGTCAGTTTTCTGGGATGAAAGGTCTTAGTTTTCAAGCATTTGTAATGTAGAATTCAATTTATACCTTAAATGAAATTGATTTTTTTCTTTACCTTCTCAGTTCTGCTGTTTCTTATGAGATGGGAATGTGGTATTAAGAATCAATAAGGGTTGATTCATTATGCTCTGAAATTCTTTGCTAATGATATTGTTTGCTAATCTTGATTACTCATTCAATCCTAATTTTTTCTGATTTGCATAATTAAGTCATCAAGACTTGTTGCATTGCTCTCTTTATTTTCCAAACTTATTCATGCGTGTATTAGCAGCACAAGATGAAGTACAGTAAGCAAAAGGTTAATTACTTCCTTCCACTAGAAGAAATACCATTATTTGTTCCCCCACCACATTTACTTTTTTTAGCAGAAGGATGGTTCTAGTTTCCTTAGCCTCCTTGAAAAGACATCAAATACCTGGATGTTTAAGTTGGGGAAAAAGGTGGGTAGACTTCTGCAAATAAAAATTCTCTAAATAGATAAAAATAGGTGTTGATGTATTCAATATTTTTGTTTGATATTAACAGACTTCAGCTTCACCTTATATTTAAATTTCTAATCCAGTTAGTGTAACTCTCTTCTGTCATAAGTCTTGCAACCCGGTTTAAGTCAGACAAAAAATTATTAGTAAATATGCTCTTTTTAAAAACAGTTTAAAAGTTCAAGTGGGTGGTGCCTTTTTGGGAATCAGCACTTTGGCATGCTCTGAAGGGAAGTGGTGTTTGAGGAAGCTGGAAGCCTTTGAACACAGTGTACTATGTCAGTAAGTGTGTGGCCTGAGGCACACTGCACATGCCTCTGGGAACTCGTGATATTTTCATTTGTAGCAATAGTTCAGATTGCACACTATAGTGAATGTGAACCAGGGTAAGGCGAGCTGGACAGCGATGACCACAGAGTTAGCACAGAGGTTGGCCAGAAGAGACAACTGAGTTGTTATCTGGCTTCATGTGATCAGATTTAAACTAAAATGTCAATGATATTTCTCAAAATATTTTCAAGTTGGTTTTAGAAGAGTTGGTGCACTGTGTACCTGTGGTTTGATGAAGAAATGAAGTCCAAGAAGTTAGTACCAAAAAATTTATCAATGTGTATCAAACTATATTTTGGTAGTGACGTGTCTGCTCCTTGCCTGCTAAGTAGGTAGGGCGGAGGCCATACTTCTGAATTTCAGAAGCATTTCTTCAGTACCTGTTTAGAGATTGATTAAGAGCTATGTTTTTTTTTTGTTTGTTTGTACTGACACAGTCACACAGACTGGTGTGTTGGGTGGAGAGGAACCTGATGAAGTTCAACAGGAATAAATGTAGGGTTCTACAGCTAGCGAAGAACAACCATATATGTCAGTACAGGTTAGGGACTGACTCACTGGAGAGCAGTTCTGCAGAAAAGGACCTGGATGTTATGATGGACAACAGATTGGCCATGAGCCAATAGCATGCCCTTGTGGCCAAGAAGACCAATGGTATCCTGGGGTACATAAAAAAGAGTGTGGCCAGCAGGTCGGGAGAGTGATCCTCACCTTCTCATCAGTGCAGAGGAGGCCATATCTGGAGTACTGTGTCCAGTTTGAGGCTCCTTGGTTCAAGAAATATTTCTGGAGAGTGTCCAGTTGAGAGCCACGAAGATATGAGGGGCTTGGAGCCATCCCCCTATGAGGAAAGCCTAAGAGACCTGGGACTGTTCATCCTGGATAAGACTGAGAGGGAATATCTAAAGCGTGGGAAACAAGTATGTGGGGCCAAGCTCTTTTCAGTGCTGCGCAGCAATAGAACAAAGGGCACAAACTGAAACACAGGAATTTCCATCTGAACATGGGGGAGAATATTTTTATTTTGAGGGTGACTGAGCACTGGCACAGGCTGCCCAGGGAGGTGATGGAGTCTCCTTCTCTGGAGATATTCAAAACCCAACTGTGCTTTCCTGTGTAGCCTACTGTAGGGAACCTGCTTTAGCAGGGTGTTGGACTAGATGATCTCCAGAGGTCCCTTCCAACTTCTATGATTCTGCATGTCCATGATTTTTAATTAATGATAGTAAGGAAATAGGTCTATGGCTTGAATAAAGGAATTGCTTGGAATTGGCAAATTCTCCATCACCAACCTGTTTTTTCACAACAGCAGGCTGGGAAGAGGGTATTCAAAACCCCCTTTACCAGCACAGGGTGTTCTGAGGATATAAATTCAACATTGTCAGATTTCTGCTGTGTTTGCCCTCACCACAGATTTCTGCCATTGATTAGGCTAACATTTTTTCTGTTTTGGTAACTTTGAATTAATCAAGGAACACCTGGCTTACCTCAAATCACTATCAGCTGCTCTGTGAGCAGCAGAGATTTTTATTCCCAAATCTATTATGCCATGACCCATAAACTGCATTGCAGTTTCAATTTATTCCTTAAAATTTTAGTTTCCTCTTGGAGTACCATGCATATAGGAGCCTATGAAGGAAGCGTGTTTCATATTTGCCCTGTATACTCTTAGGATCTTGACAACTAGGTAGATGAATTAATTCAAATAAATGTTCAGAATTGACACGTAATATTGCTTATGATTTTTCATTCAGAATTGCACTTTATTGCTTTATGGCTAGAAGATTTCATCATAGTTCATGGAACAGTTAGAGATTTTGTCTAGCAAACTGTAACCAGTTGCACAGCTGTCAATTGCTTTTCCCTGCTGTAAGTTTAAATCTTACTAGCTTATGTACATGCAGAAGTTTATAGATGTACAGAGTACTCAAAAGTTAGAAGTGGGTATCTTTAGTTGCTTTAAAGAGTCCTCTCTATATCGGATTGTAATAGGAGTCCTGGCTGCCCTTACCTTCATTGTCCCTCCTTTGTAGAAAGAAGTAGTCTTAAATTAAACTGCTTGTATTTTTTTTTCCTTTTTTTCTTATAAAGTACTGGTTGAAGTCCTAGACAGTACCAAGTCAGACAAAAATGCAAGGTATTTGTGTGCATTCTGGATGCTTTCAGCACTCATTACCATTCAGCTGAAAGGCAAAAAATATCTATTGACAGTTTTGCGCCTGTGGTTTTTCCTTGAAAATATATACTGGGAGAGGTTGGATTCTTTTGGAACTGTGTGACTCTCATCCATTAAATATATTCAGGATGTATATGAAAATAAAGATGTATAAAGTGGAAATATTTAAATTATGTAAGGAAGTCATTTCTGTATCTCCTAACATAAAATAATTGGAATGGAGAGGTTGAAAACATAAATGGAGATATTATAGGCACTGTCTGTTAAATGTGGACTTACTCAGTCCTGACATTTCTTTTAAGGAAGTGACTTTAAATGGTGTAAATGTTATGCTGGATCTGGGCCTGACTTCAGGCTTGTTTTCTTTTACTGAAGGGCATATTTATTTAAAGGACAGTAAGGTTAGGAAAATTGTTGGACTGCTGAAGCCTTGTTGCAATGGAAAAAGTATAAATCATTGAAAAACTTCTCAGCCTAATTCAGCAAAATGTGACATTAACTAGTATTCTTTTGCCAGTAAAAGCTATGTTCAGATCAGGATTTTTTTTGCAAGTGCAGTTATGCCAAATACTGTGCGTTTCAGCCACAGTAGAAAAAAAGAATTTCGTATTTTCTCCTCTAGCTGGCCTCCTGGAGGAAGACAAAGGTTCAGTTAAGTAGAAAAATCTCAAACAATCAACTGCAGAAGTAGGCAGTTGTGCTTTATGCAGAAAATCAACTATCGCTATGGTATCACAAGTGGATCTGGATGTGTGTTGAAGCACCTCCTGCTTGCCTTGGGCTGAGTAAAACACCAGGCACTTGTCCAAGCATAGCAGGCTTGGTAACCCTGCCTAGAATTGAAAGAAGAGAACTAAATGATGAAACTTTTACTCTGGAAAGTACTTGATCTCTGCCAAAAGCTTCTTTCCTTCCCCATGTGGAAGTAGTATAGCAATGGAATTATGTTGTCAGTGAGTCTCTGAATGGTGGGATTACTCTAGCAATTGACCCTTCTTACTTGAGGGCTGAAGCTGTGGGCATTGTCAGGAAATATTAAAGGAGATTTGTGGCTCGCTGCTAACAGTACTGAACAGCATGAAAATTCTTTGGGCACACTGCAGTGTGGATTTGTGGGCCGTGCCAGTGGCTGCAGTGGTGATGGGGAAAAAGCTCAGTTGCTGCAATATGTACTTAATGAAAGCAGAGATGTGTGGTTGGATACAATTAGCATGAATAATTCAAATTAGTTAAGAGTTCAAACAATATCCTTATCGCCAAAGTGTTGCTTTGTTTATGTAGCTTATTACATAAGATTACTGCAGATAAAACTGTTAGAACCTCTGAGACAAGGCAAAGGGGGAGAAACGCTGTTGATGTGAACGTAAAACTGAAGGGAAACCACTCTTAAAAAAAAAAAAAAGTGGTTGTCACTATACTTATATGCATTTTATGCATGAGTAAATTATGTTAATTTTATATTTTTAAATATCATCATTGTTGCATATATGTCATAGACTCTCCCAACTAGTGTTTGTAGCTTTCTGGTTAAGCATGTGAAATGTGCATAATAAAATGGTGACCAAATCTTTTGGCAGATATGAACTCCCACAGTTTAACTTCTCCCTGAACATTCTGATTTGGCAGGATAGTGGGGCTAGTTCTAGAACTTCCCACTTCATTTTGGGTGTTCGGACTGTTCCTGCAGATGCTTTAATTTGTAAAAATGTTGAGTAGGTTGGTTCAGATATGTAGCTTTCTCCCAAAACAGCTGAATCCAGTAGACTCTAGGACACTCTACAGCATGGAAATGATACTGATTTTTCGCAACTGGAACCACCTGTGTAACTGGCAGGACAAGTATTGTGATGTTTTGAATTCATTTTATATACAGTTGTGGACTTCTAATGTATTTTTTTCTAATATTACTCCCTCTCTATTTAGGCAAGCCACACTAGCAAGTTTCCCAAAGCAAAATATCACTTCCCTCATAAAAAGATTTAGAGATGGGAATAACTCTGAATTTATTACAAGCTGTTTCATTTTTGCCCTACGTCTTCAGAAGTATGAGAACCTTGGATTTGCTGGGCTTTTGCAACTTAAGTCATCATAAAATAGAAACCAACAAATGCCTAAACTGTGTGGGCTGTCCCAGAGGAAAAAGACTGATCTCCAAGTAAAGCAGATTTACAGAAGACAGATAAATTTAATAATTTTTCCTTAAATTTATTCTGTCAAAACACAGATTTCCCAAATTTGTCATAGAGGGTTATTAAACATGAAAAAAAACATCTTTTTATGTTATCTGAAGATTTTGGCTCTGTATCTCACAGTTTTGTGTGTGTGCTATTTTTTCCCTAAAATTTTTGCAGCTAGCAGCCCTAAAAGAAAATTTTGAAAGAACCAATATTATTTTATATCCATGCTCACCTTGAAGTAGCCCAAGTTTGAAGACAGAAATGCTTGCCACAGTGACCTTCGTTATTTAAGGTAATTTTCTCAATCTTTGTTGATTTGCCAGTATGTTGTTCTCTGTGCATATCTCTGTATCAGCTAATGTCCTGTAACAATCAGAATTCCAGTTCCCAAAGTGTCAGTGAAATGTGGGCCTTCCAAAGCCTAGTTCCTTCTAATCCTTTTCTTGAGCAATTCAGAGTTCAGCTTTCAATAGACTTGACCAAAAGCAAAATATCTTTTAATGTATGTGAAACTGTTGAAATGTTATTCAGATGTGAATTTTTGAGATGTTTGTTTCTTCACTATTGCATAACCTTTTCCATCTTATCTTTTTGTCTGACAGTGGATAGTATTTTTAGGTTGCATCTGCGTTGACTGCTTGAGCATAATGTCTTATTTACTGTCAAGAAAATGAGTTTGATGCTAGGCTAAACAAAGATCTGGGGATGGGGCATTCAGGTAACTTTACAGTGATGTCAACAGATGTCTTCTGCTTTACTGTCAAGGTTCAGCAAAATTTCTGTCTGCAATGAGGATCACTTTGATATTCGAGCTTTGCGGTGTATCAATGAAGGGCCTACACTTTCAAGGAAAGCAGAGTGGCCAGGCTTTCTGACTACAAAATTATTTTTGTTGCATCTCTTAGGAACTTTATGCACTGTTCTTCCACTGGTTTTCACCAGGTTTGGTTTAGGTGCAAACTGAAAGGAGCGTCAGAGGCATCTTCTAGGGGGAAAGAAATCTGTCTCAGTCACCACTTAAGGATTTTTTCAATCCCTAAGTTTTAGGCTTTTTGGCAGTGCAGATGCTAGTGAGTCCTTTGAGACAACATGTACAAACACCTTTTCTCTGTGAAATTCATTGAATTTCATTTCTGCTGCCCCTTGGTTTACCAATTCAGGAATATATGGATGAACTCTAGAGTGAATTGCATTGTTTTTGGCAACTCTGTCATTTGATGACAATAATTCTGAATCTTTCGTATTATGTGGCATTGTGCATGAGTAATCTACAAGATAAAGGACTGTGCAAACAAATTAAAACCTGATGGTTAGCTGCAAGTATGTTCATGAGAAATAGAATTACCAGAATCATTTCCTGTAAGCTGAAATTCCCTGGCTTTTAGTGTTGCAATGCAAATGACTTTAGCCTAAGCTAATAAAAATGAGCAAATGTAATGAAATGAATATATAAAAACTTGTGGTTTAGTCATCTAAGATCACAACTAAGACAGTGGTATTTACTTGCAGTCTCACTGAATAGTTTCCGTGTAGGATTGGTGAAATTTTCTAATGTAAAATGCACTGAAGATCAATTACAGAATTCTGAAACACTTGTTAATACTATGCCTCAAAGAAATGACGTTATGCTAATGTGCCTACCACAGCATTTTACAGGACAGGTTCTCACTCGTACAACTGGATAAAAGGAAAACTTCTGGCACTGCAGAGATTTTATAGAAAATATACAGTAAACTCTGTGTCCTATGCTTTCTAGGAAGGAATTAGAACTTGCTATCTTTCTTTTCAACTTTTTTGTAAAAATAAATGTAAAATACAGTTCAATTGACAAATCCCAAGATCAGATGAGTTGCATCCTAGAGTGCTGAGGGAGTTGGCAGATGTTTGCCAAGCCATTCTCCATCATTCTTTGGCAGTCCTGGCTAACTGGGAATGTCCCAGTGGACTGGAGACTGTGACACCCATCTTTGAAAAGGGCTGGAAAGGTGATCCTAGTAGCTACAGACTTATCACTCTCACCTCTCTGTCAGGGAAGGTTACGGAACAGATAATCCTGGGAGAAATTGTGGACCAATTAAAGGTCAACCAGCAGATCAGGCCTAGTCAGCATGGGTTTATGAATGGTAGATCCTGTCTGACAAACATGATTTCATTCTATGACAAGGTGACGTGCTTACTGGATGAAGGTAGGGCTGTCAATGTGGTTTACCTGGACTTCAGTACAGCCTTTGACACTGTTCCCCACAACATTCTCGTGGAGATGCTGGCTGCCTGTGGTTTGGATGGGCGTATGCTCAGCTGGGTGAAACACTGGTTGGACGGCTGGACCCAAAGAGTTGTGGTGAACAGAGTTAAATCCAGTTGGCAGCTGGTCACAAGTAGTGTCCCCCACTTCTATTTAACATTTTTATTAATGATCTTGACAAGGGGATTGAGTGCACCCTCAGTAAGTTTGCAGATGACATCAAGTTGGGAGGGAGTGTTGATCTGCCTGAGAGAAGAAAGGCACTACAGAGGATCCTGGATAGACTGGATTGATGGGCCAAGGTAAACTGTATGAGTTACAATAGAGCCAAGCATCTGGTCCTGCATTTTGATCATAACCACCTCAGGCAACACTACAGGCTTGGGGAGGAGTGGCTGGAAAGCTGCCTGATGGAAAGGGACCTTGGTGTACAGATGGACAGTCAGCTGAATATGAGCCAGCAGGTGCCCAGGTGGCCAAGAAGGCCAATGGCATCCTGCCTTGTATCAGGAATGTTGTGCTGAGCAGGACTAGGGAAGTTTTCCTGCCTCTGTACTTGGCACTGGTGAGGCCTCACCTTGAGTACTGTGTTCAGTTTTGGGTACAGAAAGGACATTAAGGTGCTGGAGCAGGTCCAAAGAAGGGCAACAAGGCTTGTGAAGGGCTTAGAAAGTATGCCCTATGAGGAGAGACTGAAGGAACTGGGGCTGTTTAGTCTGGGGAAAAGGAGACTGAGGGGAGATGTTATTGCTCTCTTCCAATATCTGAAAGGTGCTTACAGTGAGAGTGGGGCTGGTCTCTTCTCACTGGTGACAGGTGACAGGATGAGGGGAAATGGCCTCAAGTTGTGCCAGGGTAAGTTTAGGTTGGATATCAGGAAACACTTCTTTACAGAAAGGGTTGTTAAGCACTGGAATAGGCTCCCGAGAGAGGTGGTTGAGTCACCATCTCTGGATGTGTTTAAAAACCATTTGGATGTGGTGCTCAGGGACATGATTTAGAGGTGGGTTGTTAGAGTTAAGGTACTATGGTTAGGTTGTGGTTGGACTTGATGATCTTTAAGGTCTTTTGTGACCTGAGTGATTCTATGATTCTATGATTCTGTAGCCAAAGATAGGGTAAGCTCAATCTCAATACCTTATTAACTGCATTTTGTTTTAATAAAATTGTTTTAAGATGATAATTAAACTTGATTAACAGCCTTACAACAACTATTTCCTTACATTAAAAGGATATAAGGATATATAGCTGAGAAACACCTTTCTATGTTCTTTCTATCCATGGTCTGTCTCCATTTTCAAGGGAAGGCAAATCTTTATTAGATCAAACTGTCAGGTTACAGCATATGGATGTACTAAAGCTCCCCTGTGTTTCTCACATCCACTTTTTTATTCAAATATTTCTTGAAAATTAACATTAAAAGTAACTAGTGTTTATGCCAACAGATCAAAAATAGTTTTTTTTTGTACTCTTATAGACTTCTTTTCCTACTCTGTATAATTTCCTGTCTCTTGGGCTTTTCAAAATTCATTGTCAGGCATTCTGTTTTCTCACCAGTTGCTATTCAACTTCCCTTTTCAGAGAGCACAAATTATCCTGTACATTTAAAGATGCAGGATTCCTAGAGGAAAAGTAGGGTTTGATTATGATAGGTTAAGGCTGTTGTTTTTTACTACTGGTTCTTGACTTTAAGAAAATAGCAATTCAGCTGTTTTAGACTTTGTGATAAATCCCTATCTACTGTCTGTTTGTCTGAGAAATGTTTTTCTCTTAGAATCTCTGTATTTGTCACTAACTGTGCTATGCTGCATGCTAAAGAATAACATGATGCAGCTAGTACTGGAATCTTGTAAAATACATTGTGTCAACCTAGCCATGAGTCAAATGCTCACTGGCTGATACATTTTATTTCATTTTTTTCCTTTTCCCTTCTGTTGTTCCCTTGAGAATTACTACATGTAATTGGTGGGTGTGTGGATTTATTGCAGGAGCCTGCTGACTAAGGCTAAGAAAGCTTGAAAAGCTGAATTGAGTCTATCCTTGGGGATGTATAAACCTTTCGCCACCCTCATATTTGATTCTGCTAGTCACAAGAATGACATATTCAAAAGGGAAAGTTTATAGATGGTGCTCTTTGAGATGCTTTGCCTAAAGATGTAACCATAATGTAGGATCTGGTATTTCACAATAGACTAGCGGAGATTGATAGGGGAAGCATAGACTGCATAGAGCTATGTGTGCAAAATTAATCTTATAAAAAAAAAAGTATCAGAATTGTGGATTATTCTGCTTAAATATGTTAGTTTTCTAGAGTTTTCTTGTCTTATATCAGACATAATCAAGATATTATGTCTGCTAGTGATTTTATTGTCAGATGGAATTCATGGCTATTGTACTTCATGAGATTTTTAACCTTTGTTACCAACCATTTAAGATTAATAAAAATAATCCTGTTCGCAGTGTGATTCTATTTCAAGTATTTAGGTCATGTTTAAACTAGAAAGAAAAATCAGTGTTGAAGGGAGAATGTAGTATAGCTGGAGTTTCTTCAAGAGAGAATTTGTCCGTTTACCTGTAGTGTGATTTTTCCACCTGCAGTTATAGCTTATTAATGGAATTATTTGTTATTCTGAGAAAAGCTGGATTACGTGAAAATGAGCAGATGTTGAAGTGAGAAAAGACTCTAATGCCTCTGCTAAACTAAAGCTATATAAAAATAGCTTTATTAATTAAAACTGATAATGAAATGGAAACAAGCCTTTTTTAACATACCGGTCACTGATGAAAATAGCTGGAAATTCATGGTGACGTTAATGACATTTACTGGTATTATGTCTTTTATTGCTGAAAAGATATTGCTATGAACTTACCAGGCTCATATGTGTGCTAAGGAGCTAGTTTTTCACTTGGATGAAAAGAATGTGAAGAACATAAGGTGCTCTAGGTTAGCCAGGGATCCTGACCAGCTTCTTGTTCCTAGTAGTAGACTAGGGCTTGCAATAGTTCTTTTTTCTTTAACTGAACTTCCAGAACTAGATGTGGTCTTGTGAAGTGCTCTCATCAGTAATCTTTTACTTGTTCAAGTTCAAAAGATCTTAGCAATTTGGACCCATAAATGAAGCAGCTGAGATCTTTCAGTGCAACCATCTGTTCTCAAAAGCCATCATTTCTTTCAGTTACTGGTTCATATTCTTCTGCTCCTCTATATTCCATGGTGTATGTATTGTCCCAGTTTATTTAAAATACATTGATTTCTTCTGTCTCATGTATAGATGTGATCAATTATGTTAATTCTTAGGAGAAAAATTGCCTCGCTGTCTTTTGAAGTCAAGCATTGCCTCTGACACTGAGCCCCTCACTGTTACACAGCTTTTTTGTCCTTGCCTTTCCTTTCAGATTTGTCTGCTTCAGAGTCATCTAGGAAAGATGGAGCTGTGCAGAAAGAGGACTACAAATGCTCCTCATCGATACTTGTCACTATATTTCTTCAAGGACTTGCTGTTTTACTCCATGTTTATTCAGGTTCCTTAACAGATCTGATGAAGCAGTTAGTGAAAGACTGCTGGGAGTACACTTAGACCACATCACTGTTATCCACAAGTTAGCTTCTTCAAAGACCTAGGGAGAGATCACAGAAGTGCACTGTCCATACATTATTACAGTTCATCTTTTTTCTAAAGAATCCTGCAGGCCTGCAATTATCCCATTCTGATTAATTTATTAAACACAAGGTTGCCTTTTCTAATCAGGTTATCAACTATCAAGGCAATTTTGGCTATGTATAATGATTAACATTCAGCCTTTTCATCCTTAAGTCATTTCAGAAATCTTAGATGGAAAATAGTCTGGTTTTGCTGATTTGTTACTGCCCATTTTGTCATTTTTTCTTTTTAATGAGTCCCTAATAAATGGGATTTTTTGGGGGGGAGTCTTCAGTGAAAAACAATACTAAGAAGTCTTGTAGCTTTGCTGCAAAGGTCTGTAGTCTCTCTAAATATTCCTTTTATCTCAATTATCAGTTGATCCTACATAGTCATTGGCAGACTTCCTAATCCTGATATATTTGAAGAAAGATTTATTCCAAGTTCTGTTTCCATTTGGTAGCTGATCTTCAAACTCGGTTTTGGCCTTTCCCCCTGTGTTATGTTTTCTTTTTACAGTGAAATCTGTTACATTTTTGTGTTTTCATCTGTTTGGTTTTCCTGTTCACTTAGGCATGATCCAAGGTTTTTTTTTTGTTTGGATTTTTTTTACATTTTTCTTTGTTTATGAATGCAGCTTTCTTTTGCCAGGCAGTATAGATAGAAGCTGTGCTTTTCATTAAAATATGTTTGTTTGCACTTTGCATGTAGATGTACGATTTATTGTTGCTTATTGGCATTGACAGTTTATGCCATGGTTTTCATCAGTTTTCTTGTTTTCTTTGATTTAAAATGTCGTTTGTGACCTTTCTAATTTAAATATATTTCCAGCCCAGTTCTTCTGAAGGTTCGTGTGAAATCTGTCACTTATACAAGCTTGTTTCATTCCAGGACTCATCTCAGTTTCTGATCAATCTGAAACTATGTTCCATGCACTGTCATCTCAGACAGATGCTAAAATTCTATTTCTGTCATTTCTCCAGTCTAGCTTTGTATATAAACTATGCAATATCTTTCAACTGTCATTTGCATATTCTGGTAGAGGAATTAATTGGCATGACATTCTGAGGAGCACTTGGGGCAGCTTATTGTGCAGCGTCAGCAGAACAGGACTAGCAATATTTGTTACCAGCTTTTAGTACTACTTAAATGTAAAGGATTTAGTTAGACCAACATAACTGACCTGCCATAACGCATAATGCACACACAGATTATTTACCTCCAGCTGCAGAGTGGAACATAATTAAGGGCCTCAAACACTGAAGAACTTCCATGAGAACATTTTATTCTACTTGCTTTTGACTTGATTATGTACAAATTAAAATCTCTGGTATTAATGCTTATGATATGGTTCACTGTCACTGAGAATTAAAGGAATTCTGAAATGTCATGGATAGCGTAATTAAAGTACGTACATCAGTGCTTACTAAATAGGTCTTTGAAGCAGATTTTCTGGCATAACTTAGTGTTGACAATTACAAAGGCTCTTGTCTTCAAAAGAGGCAGTGGAAACTGCATCCTTTATAGATTATTTTGTTATCTGCAAAGATAATATCATGTAATTTGAGCTCTTGAGAAACTGATGTTTTGAGTTTTGATCACAAGCGTTCCTTATTTTAGTAGCATATTGCCAGATAAGAAATAATGAGATTGTGTTAGTCTTACTTTTTTTTTTTTTTTGAATAGTTTAATACAGAAACAGAAGGCTTCAAGATTTCAGAATTCTTCAGAGAGCTTCAGGTCCCAGTCTGAATTTGCTGAGGTGTTAGCTGTTCATATCTTTTTCTTTCCTAGAACAGCTGCTAGTCTTTCTGTGCAGTTCCAAGTTTCTGACTACTGAATCATATTGTCCCTGAGAAAACAAAATGCTTTTGTGTCATGTTGTCTTACCTTCTGCACATTGTAGACTGCTTTCAATTTTCAGTAAAAACCTGGAAAAGGCAATGATACAGCTCAGGTGTGACATTTCTTGTCTGGACACCAAAGTCACACTAATTATTTTTATTTATTCCTTTTTCAATTGCCTTTAACAAAAGCTCTTTAAGGGGAGGATCCTATCTAGTTACTGTTTGAATCTCAAATGATAGCCTTTATTTTCTTTTTTTTTTTTTTTTATTTACACTGAAGAGTAGAGTCTCTGGAAGTTGAGGAGCACTGCTTCTAGTTTCCTTTAGACTGTGTTTGTTCATGGCATTTGATCCACAAGTGTGCAACTGTTCTGATATTTCCCTTGCATGCCGGATTTTGTATCTGTGTTCAGTAGGACTGCAATGAAGCTCTGCACCAGTGAAAACAGGATCATGAACTTACATGTGGGAACAGTCTATAGATTAAGTTGGGACCACTTGTGCTCGTCTTCTACTTTCCCTTTGATATCCCTGTCCAGAAAGAGAAGGGTTATCAGTTACCTCTGAAATATGTACATCAGCTGGGAGGTGTTGTTACTGCTTGACTAGATCATGAGCTTTGACCCTTGGTAGAGGATATGTACACATAAGTATGAGCTTATGCGTTATTCTGGCAGGTAGTCAGCAGCCTGTGACTGATCAAATCTCCCTAAAACTGCATGTGTGGTTAGACAGCACTTGAGACAATCTGTTCCTGCCTTCTTCTTGGGCACCAGATCATCCAGAGTATTAACTAGAGTAGCTGAATCCTCCCTTGAGTGTCAAAAAGGATATTACTCGGAGTTAATAGAAGTAACATCTTAGTTAATATAGATAAGCAATATTGATCTCTGGGGTGAGTTTCCTCTTCCATGATCCTTGTGCCCCTATTCTGATGTTCTAACTCTAGAGATTTTTGTGAGACTTGTGCAAATATAGGGTCTTCACATCTGTAAGTATCCAAAAAGTGTCAGGACACACTCTTGGGCAATCTGTTCTTGCTCACAAAAAAAGCTTGGAGAACGAGGTCTCAGGGGGTCCTCTCCAACCTCAACTTGAGCATGAAACATGATCATGACATATGACCATGACACAAAGTTTGTAAGAAACCTGTCACAAAACTGGGACTCTTCAGAAATTCTGTTTTGTTTTTGTCCTGCTTAAGACCATATAGCTAGCTTTTAAGACATAATTGCAGCGTGCTGTTGAAGTAACCACC
Source organism: Meleagris gallopavo (assembly GCF_905368555.1). Classification (NCBI taxonomy): domain Eukaryota; kingdom Metazoa; phylum Chordata; class Aves; order Galliformes; family Phasianidae; genus Meleagris; species Meleagris gallopavo. Next base: position 83,740,465 of record NC_139404.1, on the reverse strand, counting down.
TCTTAATTTTGAAGTGAACACTGAACAATATCCAGATATATTTGTTAAAATTTCCTGGAAAGACAGAAGGCCCTATCTTGTGGGACTGAATTTTTTAGAACTAATATTTATGAAATATTAAACAATGAACTACAGGGACTTTAAAGTGAAAACTGTGTATTGAGTTTTGTGATAAAGCAAGAGTGTTAAAAGCCAAATGCATTGCCAATATTCAAATTCCATTAAGTCATAGTTGAAACTTGCTTCAGACTTAAAAATCAATGCCTATGGCAGGCTGCTGCTAGTGTATTTTCATCATCTGGCCTTGAATGTCTTATTGCATTATGTATGTGTCCAATGTTTTATGAGAGACAGATATGAAACTGAGTGAGGTATAAGGAGAAGAGTTACTTTGCAAAAACTTTATTCATTTCAAAGCAAGAATTGCGTGCATCTTGATAGTTGTTTGTTGGATGAAGGCAGATGGGAAGAAACGTTATGTTCTAAAACAGGGAAGTCTTTACTGCAGTTTGGCAACAAACTGCAGTTTGACCTTTGGCAACATGCAAGACTGATGCTTGAAAATGTTTAATTTGATTATTTTAACCATTATTTTACAGAAATCCAGAACACGTATTTAATCTCTTCATCACAGTACTAAAAGAGGAATGCAACAATTTTCACAACCGGACAACGATGCTTTTGCCATAATGTCATTAGAATAGAGAAAGCATGAAACGAATGATCTAAATACAGAAATCAGTACAAAAGCTGGCAATCAAATGGAGCTCTTACTGTACTTTTAGGTAAGGAAATAGAAAACAAATGAGAAATCAAAGATGATTGCTTAACTCTGTGGATACTAAAATTAATTTCATTTATCATATTTATTTATCATATGAAGTGCTCATCATTGATGACGTACTTTGTTGATTGATTTGCTTTTTTGGAGAAAAAAGGATGTTCCTGTTTCTTTTTCTGGCTCTTTTAAAAGAGGTAACAGAATAAATTTCTCCCTCCAGAGCTACAGGCTGCTCAAAAAATATTTCCTTAGTTATTTTACTTCCTCTTTGCTGGTCCACCACACAGAACTGGAGGAGACAGCCAGTTGAGGCTATCAGCCTGTAAACTGTTTGCTGGAGCATCTGTCAATTGTGTTTGTACAGTATAATTGAACTAATTAGGACTAATTAAAAATCTGAAGTCATACATGTGTTTACAATGAAAATATTTAAGTGTAATGATCATCATTTGGCTTTTTTTTATTGGAGATGTACTCTAAATTCTGCTCTGAGGCAAACTGATACACAAAAGCAGAATCCAGGTGTGGAAAATAATATTGGCATTAAATACCACTAAATGACAGTGTGCTTCACTCTTGGTTTTCCATAAATGAATCAAAATAGAAAAAAAGTCCATCTCACAGTCATGAAATTTGCTGAGAATTATGTGAAGATTTATCTTGTTCTCTTGACTTTAAAGGATTTTTAAGTAAGATGTTTGATATAGGACTTTGGGATCAGCTGAGGGTTACAAGAAATGCTGTTCTTATGGGCTTTTCCTATTCAGCACTTGTTCCTGTGGTCTTGCATAGAATGACACATTTTTGTAGGAGGAGAATAATAAGATCAGCTAATGTTTGCCAGGATCAATTTCTGTTGCTGCTTTTTTTTTTTTTTCTTCCAATTTTTAGTTTTCCCTCACTACTCTAAATTCATGGACCATCAGTTTCTTCATTTTTTTGCTGGGAATGCACTTTGAGGGAAGGTATGAGACCTTTACCTGTACACTCCTGTTTTTATATGTGTTAAAATAGATTTTCATATAGAGAAGTTTTAGAGGATAAATGGTTTATTTATAGCTTTTAAGATTATCTGAAAAATAATTTTTTTCAGTAAGATTTATCTTACGGTTAGTTGAGAAATAAATTTATAACATTAAAGGAGGCAAAAAATAGATATCCACTGCCTCCTCTGCATTTATATTCTTCTTTGAGGAAAATTGTTCTGTGATCTTGTGGTAATTTTTCCTGTTTTTTTAATTGATTTTTCTTTGTCCAACTGTACCGTACTCTGCAGGGGTTAACTGTGGGATACAGGTCTGTAGTTTTTATTTTATTTCTGATCACTGCATTTGTCATAACTGTAGAAGATAAAAGCATTCCCCATCTCTGTCTCTTCACACACACATGCACACACCCCTTTTTCTGCCTGATGATGCATTGAGTAACAGCTGGCAGCTTTGTTAGTTGTTTTGAAAGCTAGAAAAACCCTTCTTGTACCTTAGAGACTAAATACTATTTGGGAAATAAGCAATGTTGTATGCATGTCAGTTTATTGGCTGCTTTCTCAATGCTCTTTTGGAAAATCCCTGTAGTCCTCATTCATTTCTTCCCACCATTCCCTTCCCCCACTTTCATCTTATGGAAGATACCTCCAGTTTTTCTACCGTCATGCTGCTTGAAGAGCTTTTGTCTTTTCACATCCAAATGCTGTTCCCAGAGGGCCATCTAGAAACTGTTCAACCTGACTCATGTGAAACTGAGCTAAAGTTCTTCTGATCAAAAGAGTTTATAACTGTTTTTCTGAGAAAATAAAGTCTGACACTGTAATTTCCATTTGAAAACAGCTAACATCTGTGGAAAGTACATAACCAATGCCTGAGGAATTTCTGCAGATTTCAAGTCCATGTCATGTTTGATTTTTTTTCAGTTCTTTTATAGAAAGAGAATGGGGGGAGAGGGGGAACTCCACAGAGATGTCGGACCAAAAACCCAGCTAGTTTTGGTTTCTGCATGCACTGACAGTATCAAAGAGGCTGCCTTCTTGTCTTTCTGCTGTTTTCCCCTTTTTTTGGGAACACTCTGCACTTGCAGTACACGTTCCCCTGTCACTGATTCACTGTCTGAGCCAACAGCTTGAATGAAACCACTGTGTTAAGGATTCACTCCATGTTTGTACCAATCCCAGGTCATTTAATGATACAACTGACATTTTGGATTTATTTCTTAACTTCCTTGAGTATTTTTTAATAAACTGAAGGTAAGTTTTCAGGACAGGTGACAGATGACAGGTCAGAGCACTGTTAGATTAAAGGCTTGTTACGAAAGATATGTGTGTACATGTGTAGTTTCCAGTCTTTTCTGACTTTATAGTCTTACCAAGTAATATTCTTTTCTTCTGAGGTTTTAACACCTCAGCTTATGCTAGACTCAGAGTAGGCTATATTGCACAGACAGCAACAGGTTATAAGGTACAAAACATGTTTCCAGTTTCATAGCTATATCAGTGACACTTTCTATACATGTAAGAATTGTCCTAAATGATGAGTATTTCAATCCATGATCTTACTATCTTAAAACTTAAGATCTTTAAACTGCTAAGAATATAGCTTCTAAATCTCTTTAGGTTCTCACTTTCTTAATTGTGAAAGTAGGTTTACAGATGTTTTGAGACCATTACTACTTGATGTGCAAGTGAAATGAGCAATTTCTTTGCTAGCAGCTTTTATGTAAAAGAGTTTTTTCCAGTTGACTGGAGAAGATAGAGCAAGCTCTTTATAACATGGAAAGGAAAGAATGGAACAAATATTGGAATTGGCTGTGTGTTTCTCTTAATGTTAATTATGAGAAGAAATTTGAAAATCAACATACTGATGGGTTGGCATGCCAATGTTTTGTGTGTATGTTCTGAACAAGTAGTTCACATCCATGAGGGCTACTTCTGCTCTATCTTTGGTGTAGCAGATGCTGACCTTACTTAACAAAAATAAATAAAGGAAAACCTCATTTTTAAAATATATTAATCATTGTAACTTTATTCTAATCAATGTAACTTTATTCATAATACATTTCCCATTTGGAGAAGAATTGGGCATCTCCAAAGTTGTCCAAATGTCCCATTTTCTTGCTGGGGACTAACAACATATGTAGTTATTTTGTGGCTTTTTGCATCCTGGCATTTAGGAGTACTATCCAGAAGACTTGTTTTTATAGTGTTTCAAATTGTTCTTAATTTGAGAGTAGCTCAAATCCTCTGCATACATTTCTGTTGTGAACTGATAGCAATGGTAGACAGGTGTCAACACAGTAATATACTTGCTCAGAGTTCCAGTTAACCTGGTCTGCAGAGGAACCACTTAGAAAAAGTCATCTTTTCTCTCTTGAAAAATGTCCTTTCCTTTTGTGACTGATGCAGGCAGAGTACTGTTATTGAACTAGCAGTGTTATCTTACGACTAAACAGAGGAATTCATAGTTGAGGGTCATCAGACACATTGTGCTCCTTAACAGCACTGTAATCTATATCCTGTCAGCTATTCTCACCTGGAGACAGAAAAATATTATTTTTGTGGGAAGACGTATTGAAATGAGCTATGGGTTTGTGTGAATAGTTCTGTGCATTTACTTCTGTTTGCATAAAAGAAATGCAGATGCTGATCCTATTAGATAAATAGTACTATCAGCTCATTAAAAAAGAAACAATACATGGGAAGAAATTTTCCAAAAGTACAGTTACACCTGGCTGTATTCCAGGTTGTGTCCATGTCTCTGTAGCAGTTCTCTGCTTCCACGGAGTGAAAAGATCTTGAAAACTTCCTGTCAATGTTCCTTGATGGTTTTTCAGGCACAAGCAGGTTCAAGACATTCTACATGCTACTGTTCACAAAACAGAATCCAGATTTATTAGAAAATGGTATTATAAGATTTTAAATGAGTAAACAGTTCAGAATTCCACTTCTGTGCAATCAGTATTCTAAGATAAAACTCTTAGAGTTTGGATCTACGCAGCTAGCTGCCTTTTCAGCTTAAAATGAAGTGTATGTTTTATAGGGTATTCTAAATGGATAAATTCTATCCGTAGTAATGACTGGCAACCACATTTCTAAGTTATTCACAATGCTCTGAAACAGATAAGCCTGGTGATGTTCACTGTAGCCTAATATAGCCAAATTCAGTCTAAAAGTTTCTGGAAGATGTTTTTAGGCCGAAGTGACTCATAAAGAGAGGGGAACAAACATGAATTATTTCCCTTCTGCCTTTGCGTACATTCATCATCTCTCTGCATCCTCGCCAAAGAAATAATTTCTTTACGCCAAGAAAATAGCATCCTTTAATAAATCTAAAAATCCCGTTCTCTTTCTCCATCTCATTGTGAGACTTCTTCACTGATCTTCATGGCTGTTAACAATGTTTTGCTTTTATTACTTGCTCTAGTTATTTCCAGGGTTTCCCCTGGCTTTCTGTTGGAATGTTGCAATGATTGATGCAGGGAAAGGGAGGGGGGAGAGAAATCTGCACAGCATACGTCTGCACTGCACCTGCTGTCCCTGGAATGGGCCAGGCACTGTACTGAGTCACGTTTATTTTAGGTCCCCATCTGTAGTGATGCAAAATGTATGTCAGTTTTGAATTGCACTCTGATGTTTTTGTGTGCTGTCATAATTTCAACAGAGAGCTATGGAGAGACTACAAGTGCAGGCAATGGCCTTGTACAGTTCACTTCCATTGCCTTCTTTCTGGTACAAGGAAGAATATCTATGAACTGAAGAGAGGTTCACTCTTTGCCTCCATTCTGTCCTTAGCTAGCTCCGAGATCTTCAGTGCACTCTGCAGAGGTGTGCTGGCTGGCAACTTGGTCTAAAAACTGGCAGATAGATGTCAGTCATTCCAAAGTTTTAAACCACAGTTGCATTTGTTGTCCTTGAAGAAAATGCTGTGTCCCAGGACCAGATACTTCATCCACCTGCTCCCTTCCTCTCTCCGAAGACTTTTTGTAGAATTAGTCACTGTTGATGAGAGGCTGTTTGAGGTTCGACAAACGCTGACTCTGTGCTGCCTGAAAGTTATCTCAGGCGTGCCCTCTGGCGTCGAGAAGTGGCATTGCTAATATAGAGGATCAGAGTGTTAGGGGTGACAGTGTGAGTTGCAGTCTTTCGGTAAGAGCTGCTAAAAAAGAATCCAGAGAACAAGCCTAGGGCACAGAAAACATGTGGCCAAGTTGAGAAAGAAGGAAACATGTTATGTCTCTCTATGGTGAGTTAGAGAAGGAAGTTTAAAGTACTTGATCAGGATATGGCTGAGCAATGAGAAAGGGATATCGTTATGTCCAGTACAGAAGTTTGTACTGGAGTGATAACTAAATCTGAGATAACTAAATCCGTACCAGAAATATGTGATGTGATATTGTGTTCATATTCCTTTACAAACCCAGTATGGTATAACTTGGTAAGCATCAAAGCAATCAGTCATTTGTGTTTCAATGCTATCTTCAGAAGCAGATGCTCCTGCCAATCTATGCTAAAGACAGATATATCTTATCAAGTAAACAGCCATTGGCATCAACATTCATATTCTAGCCTACCCTGTAATAATGGACTGCAGACTTCATAGCTGAATTCACTAATCCAGATTGTGATTTTAAGTTATCTTCACAAATTGGAACATATTGCAGAGAGAGGCTTCAAGAGGACAGGCAAGGCTGAATTTTGTGGTGGAAGGTTGTAATGAGATATTGAGAGACAGGCTCTGTACAGCATGGATGATGAACCATATCTTCCAATGCAAACTGTCTAAAATTGACCTATCTCCTTTCTCTGGAGATCAAAACCCACAAGGATGATTTTCTGTGTGGCCTGCTGTAGGGAACTTGCTTTAGCAGGGAGGTTGAACTTGATGAGCTCCAAAGGTCTTTTCCAATCATTAGAGTTATGATACTGAGATTTCTAAGCTTGAGTCATTCAGTTGTAATCCAGAATTACTTAGGCTATCCTAAATTCAGTCTAATTCCAAGAAAATGTATGTTAATGAGATCCATTTTGATTCATGCAGTTATTGTGTTGGAGGAGCTTGTTATTGTTGCATGCCTTTATGTCTTTTGCTCTTTGCTTTTGCCTGCATTTTAGCATAGACAGATGCTGTTTATGCAAAAAATAAATATTTAAAGCATTTAAAGATATGATGGAAGAAGAGATATGGACAGGACACATTTGGGACAACTGTTGCAGAGTAGACATTCCATTAATGGAAAGGCTGCATTTGTATTAACTGTCTCAAGTGGCGCAAATGTGTTGATGGTAGAAGATATGAAAGTAGCTTTCTTCAGACAGCGATGTCTTTCAGTACCCAGTAATTATACAGCGCTCAAAAGGACAGGCTGGGTTTTGCCACAGGTGTTGTATAAGGTTAGGCAGTTTATTTCTGTTAAGATGTATCGGCAATGAGGAAGACTTCACAGAAGGAGCCCTGTAGATAAGTATTTATTTATATGTATTGAGTACTTGTTCAAAGAAGCTGTCTTCTCAGTAGTGTTTCAAAACGCATGTTATAGCACAGATAGAATGTGTTTTACAGAATATGCTTCTGTATATTTTCAGTTCATACAAAGTGTGATCAGCTAGTTGGGTGAGTAGTTGGATGATTGACATCAGAAAGCTTTGGTTGATGGACTATGCTCTATCTGAATGCCGGTAAAATGGGGAGTACCACGTCTTAAGACCTGTCCAATAACTTTTTTTGTCAGTGACCTGGAGGAGATAACAGGACTCTTGTCAAATTTTCAAGGGACACAAAACTGGGACAACATGGTAATACTCTTGAGGGCAGTGCTCTCTTTCAGAGCAATCTAGACATACTAGAGAAATGGGCCAACAGGAAACTTAGAAAATTCAGCAAGCTCAGCTGCCAAATCTTGCAATGGCATAGGCTGGTCTGACTGGTTGTGGAAGAGCTCTGCTAGAAAGGATCTGGGGATCTTGGTGGATAGCAAGATGCACTGGAGCCAGCAGTGAGATCTGACAACACAGCAGGTCAACATGCTCCTTTAAAAGGTGGCAACACAATATATAACATGACAGAAAACACACAAAATCACAGGAGATTACAGAATTTTGGAATACTAAGAAATAATTAATAAAAGACAAAGCCCAAGTAAAATAATGCAAAAATACTGAGACCAAGGTGGAGTTGAAAATCTGGGATTACACTGAATGAAGAGTGCATCAAGATAAAATAATAAACTCATTGAGAAAATAAAAAATGCCTTTATTACCACACTCCATGTCATGCAGAACTTTGGAGAAACACACAGCCTGCTAGTAAAGATGAGTCACTGTCTGAGATTACAAGTGTCAAATGAGTGAGTGCTGGAACATTTGATAAACCATAGAACAAATGGTCACGAGAGCCCTGCTCTCATTCTGCTCATGCCTTTTGACTACTTTTCCTCCATTCCACTTTGTCTCTGATCTCACTAATTTTGAGATATGAAACTCAGTTTGGGATGAGGATGCAATAATCCACTGACACTGTCATATATATGCTGTCAAATAGGAGTACATCTCACCTCACTTTTGACCAACAGATTAGCAAGCTACGAAGTACTCACGTTAACATGAGAGTTCAAAAATTTGCGCCTGGTAGTAAGAAAAGAAGGATGAGGAAGAAAAGCTAATTGCATCCTCTCAGAAGAGAAATCATTTTCTTTTTCCTTTCGTGCAACACCTCTGTAAGAATGCTCTTTGGTGTCTTTCTTTTTCTGTAGGCCCTGTGACATTTGCAAGAAAAGAAGACCAATAATTGAGTCGTGCAAGAAAATGATAATTATAATTAACATTTATATAGCATATTGTATGACAAAGGCATTTCTCAGTTGACAACAATGGTGAAGGATACACTATACGCACACCTTATTGTGATGAAGGTGGTCAAGTGTGCTAAAAGTACGTTTTTACGCCTAGTGAGCTCAATGCTCTATTACTGTGCTTTACAGAAGGAAGAGAGGATTTCATTTTTTAAGGTTGTTTTACACATTTGCCCTGTTTTAGATTAGAAAAGTAAGGAGTTGAGTCACCTTGGCTTTGGCTTGTCAAAATAATCAGGACTGATAGATGAAACAGAACCGAGCCCAAATTTCAACAAAGGAATATTTGTATTTGGAAATAAAATGTAAAATCCCATCTCCTGCTCTCCCCAGCCCCTGTTCCCCCACCTTTCTTTTTTCCTTCCTTTAGTCTTGTTTTTACTATAATCGCTGGTCTGGGAACTATTAAAATAGAACTCGAAAAGCTCTGTTCTGCTCCCAGACTAGCAGTGATACCATCTTGTTGGAATCTCTGTTTTTGAGATCTGCCCCAGAGAGACCCAATGAAAGCTGAGGTAAGCAAGTAAACGTTTGAGTATTTGTCTTTGTTACTTAACCATTAATGTGGTGCTGAAGAGGAGGAGCTGTTAGGGGGCCAAATCTTTTGCCTTATACATTACTTTTCCTGAACAAATGTGATCTGTTTGAGACTTCATAACTGTTCTTACCTCATTTTTCTTGCCTTTTTGCTAAGGTTTATCAGCACAAAACTATCATGAACTGAGCCTCCTGCATTTAATCCTCTCCTGATGTGATTGTAGGAGTCAAAAATGGGTAATTTAATTCCAGGGTTGTGTGGATGAGAGAATCCTGAGGAACTTCTGTGTTAGATAATTTCTGTTGTGAAGTGTGGTGTACAAATTTTATTTCTGTGAAATGAAACCAGACACTGCCTCTGTTTAAATGCAGATTGTGGAGCAGCTCTCCAACAAGAAGAGAAATGCAATACATGAACCCAGGAACTCATTCTGTTCCTGTGGTTGTTCTTTCACTGTAGCAGGCAGCATTCAGTGAACTGCAGAAAGATTTAGGAAAGAGGAAAGCAAAAATAGGTGTGTTTTTTTCTATTTGTTTCGTGCAACAGAAGTTTCCTACAAAAGGCCAGTCCTGCAAGAAAAGTAGTGTACAAAATCACTTATTGCATGGATAATACAGATGGAGGGAGCACACTGGAAAAAGAGAATGTTGTACTACTGAGTTTGGACTCTCAGAGTATGTTTGACATAAATTAATTCTTGTACCTACTTATCAATGTGTAATTGCCTTGATGAAACACATACTTGATAAGATGGAAGGAAATGCATTGTGATATAGTTCTTTAAATCTGGGCTGACCTGAGCTGTTATCTACAGGAATGATCAGATGGGAAGAGACCTGGGGTCTGCCAGACTTTCAAGGGGAAGGTTGAGTATTTGGCACACCAAACAAAGAAAAATTTTTTGGATAGTGCATAAAAGGAAGAGGAAAGGTGGAACTGGCAGCAAGGAAACAAATGGTTATGATAGCAGGAATGGGAATTTATTTATCTCTGTAAAATGGAATAAAATCTGTGTTGTTAGATAGCCAAATAGACAGTATGTTTCACTGAGATTTTCCTGAATTGAAACTGGCCTTTGTATACTTTATTGAAAGGTGTTCCGTGATCTTTAAAAGGAGAGTTAGTTGGCCATAAGACAAGCCAATAGAGTCCACTTTGCAGTACTAAAAAGATAGCCATGTGTGATCCAGAATTAATTTTCCCATCCCTTCTCTTAAGAAACTACTCCGTCAAACGATCGGTTTTCTTCTTAATTTTGAAATGGAAGAAACAGAATATGCTTCATGGAACTTTTCTTTAAAAAGACTTTAAGGAAAAAAAAAAAGGAAAAAAGAACAACAACAAATTTGCTGTGTGTATCCAGCTTTCTGTGCTTTCTGTCACTTGGAACACTTTGGCCACCAGGTGTGGTCAGTGTTTTTGGGCACTCCTATCCAACCCCTTTTACTTTTTAATATCTTTACATCTCATCCAAATTGTAGCTGCTGCATTTATCTATTCTTAGCACTCATATAAAACAACCCACCTTCAGAGTCCATATCCTCACAAAGACCCTTGTATTAATGATGTATGGAAATTTCCACAGGGGTCTGCCTATAATGTTGACTTTCAACTATTCCCAGATTTGAATTAGTAAATCAGAAAAATATTTTCTTGTGTTTTTGGTGAGGAGGAGCAATGACAAGGAGCAGAGAGAGAGATCACTGTTTAGTTTATTAAGCGTAACTTCTTTGGCTCTGCTTTTTCTTATATAGAGACCGAATTCTTATTCATTTGTAATCTTTTTATTTTGCTCCACCCTTTTCTTTCCACCCTCTTAGTTATGGGAAGGACCAAATATTATGCTTAGTTGGCTCATTGTGGAGTGAAATATATTTTAGTGAAATTAATTAATGGTATTTCTTTTACATTTACAATTATACAGTTAATGATAGGGTCTGACCTCTGGAAGATGCATTGCCTTTTTGCTTTTACTGAGTGTTGTTCCCAGTGACTCAACAGCCTTGTACAAAGCGGAAAATATAAATTGCTTTTAAAGTGACAAAATCATGTATAAAAAAAAAAAAGTGTTTAGTTTTGAAAACACAAATCTTTCACTGAATAAATATTTATCTTGCCTATTTATAATGTCAAGTCAAGCGTAAGTGGTATTAATTTTGCATGAAGGAAAGCCAAGTCTAGAAATCCTAAGCAAAATCTTGAGATTGCAGAAATGTTGAGTTCAATAGAAGAGCAGATGTCGAAGCAGCGTGAATGCTAATTTTGCAGAATAAGTCCAGTTTTCTTGGATAAAGCAGTGAAAATATTTCACGGAACAGTTTTCAGTTAATAGAGGTTTTGAAGGATCTGATTTTATTTGTGTGAAATTTAAGTGATCAGTCAAGAGTCTATCCTATGAGGTGGAAGGACCCTGTGAAAAAAAAAAAAAAAGGCACATGATGATCGTAGGGGGAGCCTGATAATCCTTTTTTTTTTTTTTTTTCCACAGCTAATTCTCCTTTTCCAGTGGGAGTGAATGATGTCATCCTGTCTCCTCCCACTGTGTGAACTACGCTTGTGTCAAAGTGTTGCTGCCTCTTGTCACAGAGAGAACCGTTCCCTTAAATGCAGCTGCAGTACTTTGGTGTGATATCTGTCAGAATCATTCACGGTGCGAGCTTGGGTTTGTAACCATGATGCCAAGATTGGTCCTTCTCCTTTTCTGTGGATATATTGCAGTAAACCTGGGAAGTGCTCAGAAATTGCCCAGAGGCAAGTAACTATGACAACTTTCTGGGGTTTCATTTGTTTTTCTTCTGCTGTGGGGTTTTTTGTTTGTTTGTTTCTAATGCCTGTGTTCTCCATGGAAATTTGCTTTCAACAAGATTGGAAAGATTGAGATAACTAAAAAGGTAAAAGAAGATCAGCCAACAGGATCCAAGGTCCAAGCACCAGAGAGTTACTTTAGAACTCCTGAATAAAACAATTAGAAATGTTTTTATTTTATCTTGTGACTCTATGACAAGTACCGTGAAACAGTATAACTCTATTTATCATGATTTGAACAGCATTGTGAATGTTTCTGGTGTAGGATCTTAAAGAAAATGTGACTTAAGAAAGCTGCTGGCAGATGATTTCAGCTCTGTCTTGAAATAACTTTTATGCTTTCTATTTCTATCTACCATTAACATTTGGATAGGAAATTACTTTTATAGATCAGATTGCATGCATTTTGAGACAGAATAACATGATTATTAAAAACAATTACATTTCAAACTGTTCTTTCCACAAGAAAAATACATTCCCCCACACCTTTGAGAATATTTAACTATTCCTCTCTCCTGGAGTCTGAAGGCACAATAGTTTTACTTAGATGGTAGGAATCCTTTATCTTCTTTGCTAATGTAATCTATATAATGTTCTCTTTTTACTAGTATTTATTACTAGTAGAAACTAGCAGAAAGAACAGTCTTAGCATAAAATGAAATATTTTTGTATCTAGATCGTAAAGCACTTTGTAGTACTTTGGCATTAAGCAGCACTTTCACAACTGTTTCTGTACTGCACGTATTGCTTTTGCTTTGTAGATGTGCTTGCCTGAGTGCACTGTGCTTTGTAATGGATTTTACATCTGCAATATGCTGCAACCAGGAACAGTTAAAAAAGGAAGGTGTGGTTTAGTTCCTTATGACAATATTCAGTAAGAAATCAGCACTTTTAGGGCTTCCTATGAGATTCTGATTCACTGGTGGGGTACCTAAAAATCTGGGGAAGAAGAGAGGTGACTGGGGAGAAGAGAGGCTGGATGTGGCTATGGGCAGCCTGGTCTAGGGCTGGCAACCCTGCACGTAGCAGGGGGGTTGAGACTAGATGATCATCATGGTCTTTTCAACCCAGGTCATTCTATGATTCTATGATTTTCAAGCTCCTGCCCCTCCCATCCTTTATTTTTTTAGGTTTTTTCTTCTTTTTTTTTTTCTTGTGGTGCTCTTTTGAAAGTTACTACTTCTTTTTAAACTCATCCTCTGAAGTCAATGTGGAGTTTTCTGCATACTGTTCATGTGGAATAATGAACTATGAGCAGTTGATAATACTCTTCTCAATCATGTTGATGGACTGCAAGACATGAGCTTTATCCAGAAAGCCTTCTATAAGTAAACTATTGTAGCAGTTCTCATAGCAGAGAATTGCACTGGGCAGAGAGGAACCTTCTATGTATTGTCAGTTCTGAAGGAAGAAAAATTTCTGGTATTTGTCATTTTAAACAGTTTCACTTGATATTCTGCTCACTAACATAGAATGATTGCTTTAAATTTACTGTAACTGTGAATTTCAGACAAAGCTACTGATCCTCTGCAGTCAGAGGAAGATTAATTCTGGGATACAATTTTTTTTTTACCGTCCTAAAATAATATTGCAGAAGTGAAGCTCTGCTTGCCAAATGCATACAGCTGCAGGTGGAAACTTCATTTCATGTCAATAGTTCTTCAAAGGGTGGTGAGGTACTGCCACAGAGTGCCCAAAAAGGTGGTGCATGGCACATCCTCGAGGACATTGAAGGCAAGGCTTGAGGGGCTCTGAGCAACTTGGTCTAGCTGTAGGTATCCCTGTTCATTGCAAGGGAGTTGGACTAGACAACCTTTAAGGGTTTCTTCCAACTCAAACGACTTTATGATTCTATGATTCTAAAGGTTCTCCCATTGCAGTGTTAAAATATCAGCCTATTTTTTTTTTCAACTGCATCACAGATTAATATTTATACTAGACTGTTGAAAAATAACAACTATGTTAGTACTTACCTGTTGTCTGTAAATGTGCAAAGAACTGTCTTTATCTACAACACTCTTCTGTTTGGCAGAACATAGAGAATGTTTTCCTAATCGAAGAGTATATTTTGATCTTTACGTAGTTAGAATGAGTGGTAGTATTCTGTAAAATCCACTGAGCTCCTTTCCTCTTCAAGTCACAAGCTACTTAACTGAGGCTCCACAGGGACCAGTGGAGTCAACTTGATAACTTGAGGGAGAATAATCTAGTTCTTTGCTTTGTAATTATGTACAGGCTCATGAACAAGTTCTCTTTTCATTCTTAATATTGCTTTGGAATTCATGTGCTCAATTCACCTCTCCAGGAGATCGCTGGTCTTGTGGACTGGGATTTCCTTTTCATGATAGAAGGTGGAAAGAACATCTTGCCTCCCACAGCTGCAAAGGAACAGTGCCAATACATCCTTCAGATGTCATTGACTTTCAGAACTATTGCAGAAGTTTTGTGTGGATGTGCTGTTCAGGAGGCTAGAACACGTGTGGTTCATCACACCAAATATATGTGTTTTAGCTTTCATCAAGCTTTCACCTTGATTTGTGTAGAATGACAAAGGAAGTGTTGTTGCTGTTCTCAAATATTCTTTACCAATAAATTATTTTAACTACTTTGACTCAGAGGGCTGGGCAATCACCAATCACATGAAAGTCAACAAGAGCAAGTGCTGGATTCTGCACCTGGGCACTGGGTTCTGCACTGGGCAACCCCGGATCCGTGCACAAACAGGGGATGTGAGGCTGAAGAAAAACCTTATAGAAAGGAAACTGGGGGCTCTGGCTGTTGTCAAGTTGAGTGTGATCCAGCAGCATGCCCTGGTAGCCCTAGGGGCCAACTGTACTTGGTGTACATCAGCTCCACCACGGCCAACTGTGTAGAAGGGTTGTTGCACTCTGCTCTGTGCTGTGCAGCCTCCCTTCCTGCACTTGGTGCAGCTGTGGGTGAGTGCCACAATGTCCTACAGAAACTTTATGATGCTTCTATATGTTCTATAGTTTTGTTTACTTAGAAAACAGGCCTATGTGTATTTCTGTTGATGTTATAGTGGCCTCAGTACAGATGAACATTATTTGTCTGGTAATTCTTCATCACATTTATTGTACCAAAGAACAAATGATGAGTTGGTTATAAGAATGTGTCACAGTTCAGACTCTTGGCTATTGTAAGATTTTGCAGGTGTAAGTACAGGTTTAATTGAAAAGAAAAAGTTGTTTGGAATTATGTTTTGCCATAAAAGCAATACCTTCTTTACTATTATGTTTGTTTTTCAGTTGCTGAAAAAGTTCTGTAGTCCACGCAAGTGCTATCTATGTGTGGAGTCACAAAACCTCAGAGTAGGAAATGCTGGTACTTTAGGAACCTTCTTTTGTCAAGTATTTGAGCCACTGCTCCTTCAGCTATACCTAGCTTCCAGAGTTTTTTGTTTCATCAGAAAGAAAAGAGACTTGGGCATTTTTTACTTGATGTTATATCTTCTTTTTTCCACTAAGCCAGTGCTATCCAATGTGTAATGCTTCACTTCAGCACTGTTATACTCGGAATATTTTACTGATGTGAATGATTCATAGGAGGAAACAGTTGTGGTGCATAGGTGTCAGAGTTATTATTTGTCATACTTTCTCTGATTTTTATGATTCCATGAAACATTAATGTTCCATCCCTGATGAAGACAGTGTGGCCTTTCTAGACAGGAACTGATGCAAAAAAAAAAGCCTTACCTTTAGAGGATGAATTAGTAAGAAGAGCATCCTGAATTTGAGAGGGAGATGAAAAAAAGCAAAGCCACAGAATCGAGAATAAACAAGTTACAGGACATAATCCACAAGACTGTACTGCCTTGTAAACTGTGTTTCACTGGTATCATTCCAGCTGGACCCAATACAGATGTTGTTTAAGGCAACAGTGGTGGAACAAGTTCTTAGTGTTTGGTAAAATAGCATTTCATGGTTTTGACTTCGTCAGTTGACTTTCCAGTTACAACACAGATGTGCATAGAACTGCGCTTTTTCACTATAATCTGTTTCTGATAGTTTTTGTATATCTTCATGTCCTGTTTTCCTTTGTTAGAGCTGAAAAGAATTTGGAGTTGATCCCTTTCTATAAACTTCTAACTTTAAAACTTTTTCAAAAAAGAAATCTTGTTCATTTATTTCTTTTGCTGTGTTTCTGACCTCTGTGGCTTTCCTACTATTTGAATTAGTCATCAGGTAGACTGGAATTCAGGCTCATCCTTCTTCCACTTTCCAGGAGTCAGGCCTGTCCTGTTCTGCTTTCCAGGAAACACTAGGGAAACCTTAATTCACCTCTTTCCTTGTTGCTGCCTTCTAAAGAGGAAAGGAATATACTTGAGATGCCTCACGGGACCATGTGAAAAATCCTGACTTCCAGACCTACACAGAGAAAACCAGATCCAAAACTTTCTTTTTTTCTGCAGTTGTCATCCGTGGGGATAAGTGGATAAAATAATAGTTTTGTGTTATCTTTTTGTTTGGTAAGTATACAGAAATGTTAGAAACTATTGCAGATAAAAACAAATCTTAGCTAGTGGTTATGGAAAGTATAACTGATATCCCTTTGCGAGAACGCTGTATTTACACTACAATTCCAAACTTACCATTGACATTTGTGAAAGGAATGGGCTAATTTAATTTACTGCTAAATTTGTTGCCTGTGCTATGTTATGTAATACTTCTTCCTAACCAGAGATTGAACAGCATATGTTTTTACTTACTGGTGTTAAGCAGTTAAAACAACGTTGAGTTATTACAATGCATCGTAGTCACTGTACTACAACAGCCAAGTTAATCTTTAAACTTTTGTGCCACATGCAACTAAACAGCACCCCTCTGGTAGCTGTAGGGTAGAAGAACAGAAAATGTAACGTAGGAAAAAGATTGAAATGTGTTTATTTGAACATATAAGGAAGATGTTGTGTCAAAATATTTCAAGAAGAGTGAAAAGACGTGCTTCTCATATGTTTCTTTCCCCACAGTTTACAAAACATTGTGGGGATTGTTTTTCAAAATACACAATGCTTCAGCCTTCAGAAAGTATACTGTAATGAAAAAGAATCTGTTTGGACAAAGCAACTGATTTTCTTTTATTTATTTTAATGTCTGGAAAGAGAAATGCCAAATGTTTTGATCTTTGGTTATTTTTAAAATGAGTGGTAGTATTCTATTTAAAGGGATAATGATGTGCAATGATAAGCAAGCTTAAATTCCACTGCATCTCTTTATTCTCCAAGTCACAACCTGCTGAACCGAGGTTTCAGAGTCCCTACTACACTATAAGAAATGGTGGAATCAATTTGATTGCCAAATTTTCTTTCTAGTGATGCATGTACTCATAAGGAACTCACAGGTTTGTGTGAAGTAGGTCTGTTTTGTTTAATGATGCATCATGACAATAAAATCATTTGAGAAATCCCAAAGGAATTCTTTATCTGGTGTAACTAAATAACTAGGGTTTTCAGTCAGTACAGATGTCATGGCAAATTTGTCTCCTCCTTTATTGAATGTGAAAACAACCCTTAAGAATTCTAGCATTGTAGCTGTTCATTCAATCAAAGATAGCTTATCATAAAGACAGTTCTGTTCTAAGATTGCATGAAAATATATCAAAACTTGGTGCTGAGTGTCAGACTTCCAAGTCCAAAGATAATCTGTAATACCAGATTTCCATTTTTATGCTGGCTCTGGCAGTGATGTGACAGTGACAGATGTGGGTGGGTTCTGCCAGGATTAAATTCCAGAACATTTGAAAGCCTCTAAAATGATCTCAGTGCTGGGTGATCGGTACAACCCTCCACTTTTTTACTTCGATTTTTGAATTCCCATGTATCTCGTTCAGACTATTATTTTTCAGTGTACTTTTCGTGCCATCTTTTGTATCTAACCATTTGAATAATGCAATCTATTTGACTCACTTGAAGAGGGTCTATAAGCTAGAAGATACTGCTGCTGTTTGGCCAGACCCATCTGTGGATACAGTGGATGCACACGTCAGTCTGCATATCTGTTGAGAGCTGGTGCTATGGACAGTCCCTGGGTCTGATGCTTTGGAGCCTGGGTCTTACCAGGTGTGTTCTACACATTGCATATGGAAACAGAAAGCTGTCTGCTCCAGGGGGAACAAATGGCTAGCTGTAACCTGCCAGTCAGAACTGTTTGTGCAGGTCCTAGTGGATTTCTTTTCCTTGGGGAAATTCAAGTGCAGACTTGAAAGGGGTGGTGAACTGAATACATCTGCTGGTGTGGAATGTTACAAACTTTGTCTTTTTGTAGGAGGTGGTCTGAGATGCTCCCTGGCATAGACTGCAACAGGGTCTTTTTACACTTTCTATGAAGAAAGACAGATATATGTATTCTGAAAAGGCAGTAGCTCTAAACAGGATACTGTAAGGAAAAGAGTCCAGTCTGTAGTGAAGGAGGGCAGCCAGAAGCAGATCAGATGCTACCCAAGCTTGCCTGGCACACCCTAGTTCAAATGTAATTGCTTAGAAACTAGGTATTCTGTTAAATAGGCTAGATGTATGTTCTATGAGTATGCTTTAGGAAATTATTATCTATCTTAGTTTGTTTTGAGGACAGCGTTCATAAAAATGACTCCTGGCAAGAATCAAGCCTTTGTGTAGGCAAAGACCAGACCAGTCCCTCAAAACATACTGATCATGTCATTACGCTTTGACCAGATCAACCCTAAGCCTTCCCACTTGAGCAAATCAGTGTGAGATGCGGCAAAGTAACAACAGGTCAAGCTTTTGAACCATCAGCTGAATTTCTACTGTTGATGAAGTTGCGATCATACTTTGGCCGCCAGAAATCAGTGTTTTTGTGCTCATTGCCTAACCAAAGTGATGTAACCAAAATTAGAGGATATGCAAGCTAGGTTACATAAGGATGGTTACAGTAGGAATGCCAACTCAGAATCTTCACTATTTCAGAGTTACTGGAAAAAAACACAGGTAAAGAGTTGGGACGCTAGCTACTGGAGGTGCTAGATATGCAAGAACTGGACATGCAGGGCCTCATTCAAGCCAGAGACCTAATGGCAAAGTGGATTCTCAAAGTGCGAGGGAATCTGTAGTGTTACTTCTGCTTTTGTGTACTCCTAGTGTTTCATATTATTCTTGAAATTGGGTCAGGAAAAGCATAATTCAGAGAAGCAGTTAGAAGCTGTAGTATTCTCTCCCTTTAAAACCAGTTGTGGCATCAGTTCATAAATCTATAAATGGCCACAGAGTGCTTGGTATGAATCTACATAATTAATGCTTTGGGAGCTTGGCCAATTTTAGAGTACTGAAGTGTGTGTGGGATAACGTTATTTTTGAGCTTGAACAGAGGGGAAAAAAAATCTCCTTTTGTCAGCTCCTTGCCACTACTCTACATTTATTATTCACATTAATTTTTCTATCTTTGATGCATAACTCTGTAAACATTTTAGAACACACAGAGTTATTCTTTGTTCAACAATGAATATGTAAAGTTATATGTAAAACTGAAATGTTGTTTTTCTTTGAAATGATTCTGTCATTACCACAGTTCAAGCTTGTACATGAACAAGAAAGATGCACAATGAAAAAAATGTGAGACTTCAGGCTATATTGCTTATCAGTTTTCTTTTTAAATCTCAGTGTGTCTGCACAACGTGTCCAAACATATGCTGAAAATAAAAGGCAGGGGTGCAATAGTCTGAAAATTAATAAGAATTTGAGTGGTGGGATGCAAAAAAAGGAAGAAAACTATTATTTGACCAGGAAAATTTGGCTGAGTTCCATTATCTCTGCCTCGCGCAAACACTGAGGTGGGTGGATTAAGTGGCACTGTACTTTAGTTATAGAGCAGTGTATGCTTGCGCATGCGTGTTATACGGTTAGAGAATTGGCTTCATTTGTGTATAGGAAGCATGTATTCTCTTAGGGTGATTAAGAACTGTCTTAGGTAGATGATGGGCAGCCTACTGGCAAGGAGCCAGCAGTGTGCCCTTGTGGCCAAGAAGGCCAATGGTATCCTGGGATGCATTAAAAAGAGCATGGTCAGCAGGTTGAGGGAGGTAATCCTTTCCTTCTACTCTGCCATCATGAGGCCACATTTCTAATACTGTGTCCAGTTCTGGGCTCCCCAGTTCAAAAAAGACAGGGATCTCCTGGAAGAAGTCCAGCAAAGGGAGACAAGGATGATAAAAGCCTGGAGCACCTCCATATGGGGAAAGGCTGAGTAACCCAGGTCTGTTCAGCCTCTGGATAAGAAGACTAAAGGAGAGAACCTGATTAATGTTTATAAATATCTAAAGGGATATGGGAGGCATATGGATGAGGCCAGGCTCTTTTCGGTGGTGCATAGTGATAGGACAAGGAGTAATGGCCTAAAACTTGAACATAGGAAGCTCCATACAAACATGCAGAACTTCTTTATGATAAAGGTGACAGAGCACTGGAATAGGTTGCCAAGAGAGGTGTTGGAGTCTCATTCTGTGGAGAAGACCTGTCTGGATGCCTACCTGTGTGACCTATTGTACTGTGCTTTAGCAGGGGGGTTGGACTCAAAGATGTCTTGAGGTACTTTCCAACCCCTGAGATTCTGTGTTCCCTTCAGCATTTCTTCTGGCTTGTCTAGGCCACTTTTGGTAAATATATTGCAATAAAAACTATTTGTTTTAATCTTCTAGGCTTTTATCAGTCTTTCTGTACCGCTTAGTTCCAGCTGAAAAAGCAGTTGGTAAAAAACACTATTACGTTGTTAGTGCAAGAGTTCTTAGAGATCAAAGCTTCTAAATAACATAATGGATATTGTACTCCCTTCTCACTTGGAAATACTTACAGAAATTTGTGATGAGCATCATATGCTATTAGTGTAGTTACTTAAAGGGCAGGAAAGGTTATTCGTAGTGTTAAGGCTGAGGAGAAACTATAGAAGCTCAATCAGAGGAAATAGATGCTATTAGTTATGCTCAGTTTCAGTTTAGAAATCTCAGGGACTGTGAATATTTCTTGCTTTATTTGTTTTTGTTTGTTGTTTTTTTTTTTCCTACAGCCTGGCTTTTTTTTAGGTTTGTGGGTGTTTTTATGTTCTTTTTTTTTAAATTTGCTTTCGTGAGTTTAAACTATTTGTCAGAAGTCAAGCTAAAGTGTCGTGGGATAGATCATCTTGTATTTTAAAACCTCTGCACTGTAAAGTCATGAAACAGTATGTATGTATTTTATAAGCTCTTAAATAAGAGAACATTTCTTGAGAATTAATGTAATCTATTCTGCACTGAGTTTCAAGATCAGTGATGAAAGAGACATAAATTTCTACATAGCATAAATTTGCCACAAACAATTGGATGCATTTCTGAGTAAAATACAAGTAAAAATGTAAAGTCGATAGTACACAAATTCCCCAGCTGATGGTTCTGAGCATATATGTATATGCCCATATTCTGCCCCAAAAATCATAAATATTTTTCTTATTAATGATTTCTGTCCTTACACTCAAAAACATAGAGAAAGTCTGTGCTTCTTTCTGGAAACATTTTCTTGAGCTGCAGAAGCCTTCCTGTCATTGCAAACTCAGAATGCATAACTGTAGAAGAGAATTGCCTGTGATCTTTCTTAATTTGTTGGTGTGGGGGTTTTTTTGTGTGTTTTGTTTTTTTAACAAGAATTCAGATGATCAGTCTTGAGATTCATCTCATCTAGTGGTGCAAGATGAGATACATTTTCCATCTGGAAAAAACAGTATGCATTTGGAATCAGTCCTTATAGGACTTAGCTGTATTCAGCTAGTGTCTATGATGTGTGAGAGTGTTTGATTTGGAGACACAGAGCAGAAGTGAAAACATTTTATTAACTTTATTATCACTGCTCTGTTGGAAATTCTGAGCATGTGCATTATTACTATTATGTATGTGTCTAGAAGTTTCTCAATTAAAAGGAAATAAATTTTAAAAGCTTTGCTCATAGAATTGAGAAGAACAGATTACAGGCCTCAAAGCATTACTAGCATTTAATATTTGATTATTGCTTTTGGTAACTGATAAAGTTTTATAACTCTTTTGGAGTTTAGCATCTGATGTACAGCAAAACCTACACTTACGACGCATGCTTCAGATATTTAATTGCTTTGTCAGCTGCCTGCCTCTGAAAAATAGAGAACTTACTACGATGTTAAAACACAGAATATTGCAAATGCCATTGCCAACTACATATCCAAAGCTATTAATATTTTCATTATTTGAAGTCCTGCGTATCTTGCATACTATGAGAATTCAAGCAGAGAATTCAGATGCTTAGCATGATCATGTGATGATTGCAATGTTGGAATTTAAAAGCCATTATGACTTCTGAGAATGTATGATACCTTTCAGTTTTCATCATTTGCTACATGCAATTGTAGAGAGGCTTATTTCAGCTTTGCACACCATAATGAGCAATTTATAAATAGAAAATAAGTCCCATTAAACAGTACTAAAGTAGAAAGGATATTTTTTATAAAATTGCATATATTTAAGGATTGTTAAATGTCTTGTGCTGCCATGGATCTGGTCTGTAGATACACAATTTCAATGTAACAGATAAATCGTACTTTTCTCTTTCTATCTGTTTCTAATAGAAATAGATAATTACATCACTTTATAATGAAAAACTTGTTTCTGCTGATGTATATCTGATTTTAGATACCTTTTATTTGTTCTTTTAAGAACTTGTGACAAAGGCTACTGACTGGATTGTGTTTCTCAAGAGGTAGGCAAAAGAGTATTTACTGGCATATTAAAACTGAACAGAGGAACAAACCTTCTGAATGCATAGATTTGTCAGAAGTGCAGCAATCGTTATGTGCAACCCATCTTATTTTATTTGCCCACCCCAAATTCTGTGCTAAATGTATACAAATCAAAAACCATTCTCATCCACTGAAATTAATTTAGGTACTGCTGTGGAAATTGCTGGAGAACCAGAAAGAATATCAAGGGAGGGCTTTGGACTTTTAACCACTGGCTACTAGTCTTTGAGCACGGTTTTCCATCCACTTTACATTCTACCCTTGCACCCTTCCCTTCTTCGGTTTGGCTGCAATGATGCTTGTGGAGGTTGTGTCTAAAACTTTGCTAAGTCAAAGAAAATGACATGCACTACTTCTACCTTGCACACAAAGCCAGTAATAACATTACAGAAGATAGCAGGATTGGTCAGACACAATCTGGCCGTGGTAAATTTGTGCTGGCTCTTCTGAATCTCCTCCTTGTTCTCTATGTGCTGAGATCTGACCATTTGTTCCATATGTTTCAGGTACTTGAGTTTAGGCTGAACTCTTGGATGCTCTTTTCTGCTATTCCTCAAGCAATTGTTGTGTGACATTTTTCTGTTCTTACATGAAAGAGGGATCTTGCCTCTCCCTGGTGCTTCTCTTTTTATCAGTAAATAGTCTTATCTATTTACTGAAGATAATGTTTTACTGGATTTTCAACATCTATATGTGAGAGATAGGAAATAAGCTACTCAGGCTTTTTTTCATGGGTCATATACTCTAGTCTTTGACTTCTGGATCTTGTAAAGTCGACTCATAGAATCACAGAATCACCAAGGTTGGAAAAGATCTCTAAGGTCATGCAGTCCAAATGTCCACCAATCACCACTAGTTCTCACCAAACCATGTCTCTCGGTACAACATCTAAATGTTTCTTGTATACCTCCAGGGACGGTGACTCCACCACCTCCCTGGACGGCCCATTCCAGAGCCTGACCACTCTCTTGGAGAAGTATTTCTTAACTTCCAACCTGAACTTCCCCTGGTGCAAGTTGAGGTTCATACTTAGAATGTCATACTAGATTCATACTACAGTGCTCTGTTTAAAAAGGGTTTTTGTGCACTGCCTAATCAGTGATAAGAGATCACTTAGACATGATGACCAGTAAAGACCACTGCATAAAAGGATTGCTTAGCAAGTTTTCAGATTTAAAATTGGGAAGCATACCTTGTTAGCAATCCTGAGACTCATAGTTGAGTTTGTCTTGAGTGTTAACAATATGTACTGTTGTTAAATTTACTTTGTTAGAATAGTTTGCAAACATTGCTAGCTGTCTGAAAACCTCTAACTTTAAGCCTCTTGCCCCTTAAAAAAAAAAATAAAATCTGATGCATGAGGAGATAAAATTAAGCTATGAAAAAAAGCTATGAGAAGCCAATAGAAAAGACACTTCCTATCAGTTATTTCACATACCTTTTAAAATTCTTCTCCATTGCTTCATAAGTGTTTTAAGAGATCCCCAAATGAATAAACACACTGCAAATCAACCTAAAAGGTGCATACTAAAAAAAAAAAAAAAAAAAGTATTGTGATATACACAGTAATCACACCTAAGAAATAGATTTCAAAACAAATGCTGCACTGTGGGAACCTCACTGCAATCTGAGCACATGTATCTGATTGGCGTGCTGATGGACAATCAGCTGAATATGAGCCAGCAGTGTGTGCCCAGGTGGCCAAGAAGGCCAGTGGCATCCTGCCTTGTATCAGGAATGGTGTGCTGAGCAGGACTAGGGAAGTCATCCTGCCTCTGTACTCTGCACTGGTGAGGCCTCACCTCAAGTACTGTGTTCAGTTTTGGGCACTTCAGTACAGAAAGGACACTGAGGTGCTGGAGCAGGTCCAAAGAAGGGCAACAAGGCTTGTGAAGGGCTTGGAGAGTACATCCTACGAGGAGTGACTGAAGGAACTGGGGCTGTTTAGTCTGGGGAAAAGGAGGCTGAAGGGAGACGTTATTGCTCTCTTCCAATATCTGAAAGGTGCTTACAGTGAGAGTGGGGCTGGTCTCTTCTCACTGGTGACAGGGGACAAGGGGAAATGGCCTCAAGTTGTGCCAGGGTAAGTTTAGGTTGGATATCAGGAAACACTTCTTTACAGAAAGGGTGGTTAAGCACTGGAATAGGCTCCCGAGAGAGGTGGTTGAGTCACCATCCCTGGATGTGTTTAAAAACCGTTTGGATGTGGTGCTCAGGGACATGATTTAGAGGTGGGTTGTTAGTGTTAGGGTAGCATGGTTAGGTTGTGGTTGGACTTGATGATCTTTAAGGTCTTTTGTGACCTGAGTGATTCTATGATTTTTATGTCAATCCACATAGCAGATTAACAGTACATTTACTAATGAATAACAACATGGGTTGCAAAGTGGGATATCATCTTTTCACTCTTTTCCTAGAAGAAAATGCAGTCGCAGCTTCAAATACTTTTCATTAAGTTTTCATTAAGCCTTGGGTTTTTATTCTTCAAAAATGCATTGAGTTTTTTTTTTGTTTGTTTGTTTGTTTGTTTGTTTTTAGATGAAGAGTGGATTAAGGGAATAGTAATGGTAAACACTGCCTGCCAGTGAATAGGTGATGCCAGTGGTAGTGCTAAGCACATCCCACCAAGGAGCAGGTGTTAAGGAGTCTGCTTCACTAAGGTCCACAGTTTTTTATATGCTTGTTATTATCATTTTGTTTCTAATTTATGGCAGGGTGAGACCAATAGTATTTGAATCCCTCACCTACTTAAGCTCATAATATCATGCTGAGCTTTCCCTATGAAGGAGTTGTTATAGAAAGCCCATGTTTTTATTTATCCGACTGGCTCTAAATAACTACTTTATATGCAGTCATATCCAAAAAATGGATATATTTTTAGAATTTACATTAGCTAGTGTTCTTGGAGGCTTAAAAAGGAGTTAGATCTAGAACAGCTGGGAGCCTTTCCTTCCTCCCAACAGTCTTCTGCATTTCTTGTTGAGTTTATGCAGAATCTGTCGGGTTCTTTGGCAAAGATGCAGTTTTCTTCATAGCCTAGCCTGGGTGGAGATGCCTTGGACCCATTTTCCTGGACAGGAGAGGAGCCAAGATGGGAAAGACCAGCTTTTTTGGGCAAGATGCAGGCACTGTCTCGTCAGCTCTGTCTAGGTGGAGTTGCATCAGCCCAGAAAAAGACACACCAGGCCAGTATGGAAAAAACAACAACAAACATCTAGTTCTGAGAATAAAGTCAGAGGAACAGTACTCTGGAGATCATATTATGAAGTCCAAATCAAGCTCTATCCCAATATGAATAAGTGATCTGGAATCACAGAATTGTAGCGGTTGGAAGGGACCTCTGGATATCATCCAGTCCAACTCCCTTGCTGAAGTAGGTGCTCTACAGCAGGTCACACAGGTGGGCATCCAGGAAGATGTTGAATATCTCCAGAGAAGGAAACTCCACCACCTCTCTGGACAGCCCGTTCCAGTGCTCTGTCACTCTCACAGTAAAGTAGTACTTTCTCATGTTCAGATGGAACTTCCTGTGTTCCAGTTTGTGCCTGAAATTGAATCCAAATTGAAATAAGGATTTGAGGTTCATTAAAAAGGTGGAAGATTTTGTTTTGTTTGTTTTTCCACGGATAACTAAAGATCTTTTGTGGTCTTTATGCTACTGATTCTAAATAATGCCTGTTGAAAATGGTTCAACATAAAGGACGTTCTGGGAGAGCTATCCACTAAAAGCGGTAGATAGGCTTTGTTCTGTCCTTAACTGTTAAATTGTCCAATGATTAATTTTATTTAAGCTAAATGTTTAGCAGACACAGTTTACCTTCGAGCAGAAATAAGTTTACAGATTGAGAAAAATTACAGAATCGCGCAGAATGGCCTGGGTTGGAAGGGACCTCAAGGATCATGAATCTCCAATCTCTCGCCACAGGCAGGGCCACCAACATTTAATACTAGACCAGGTTTGAGCAGTATCATACAAGTCAGAGACAGGTTGTCAGGCCTCTGTTTAATGAATTTTTCAGAAGTTTATTTCTGTTTCCACCAGATCTGCACACACTTGATTATTCTCAAACAAATGTTTGTGCTTTTTTTTTTTTTAAGTTTTATTTACAATGTGATTTTCACAAATAAGGGGAAATGGGCTGCAGGGTGAAAGCACTGGGGCTGGGCCCCTGGCATGGGATCCCAAATTTAAATCCAGATTTTTTTCAGCTTTGTACCTTGAAAACAAGGATAGTTACTGTTCTTAGTCCAATAAAATTTAATGTTAAACTAAAATGTGTAAGAGCCTTTAAACTAAAATGTGTAAGGAGACGGTGAAATAATGGAAATGGAAATTTGAAGAAATGCATGATTGACCCAAAAACAGATTATAGAAATGACATTTATAAAAATTTAACCTTCAAATTGCTGACAGTCCTGCCTTTACTTCTGCACTGTTAAAAAGCGCATGTTTTAGATTAACATTATCATAACTAAACACATATTCTAACTGAAAGAAGAAGTCGCAGTAATTTGACATGAGAAAGGGCACTGAGAGTGTTGGAGCTGACACTAGGTCCTCACAGTACATCTCTTCCAGTGGAAGTCTGAGGCAGCTAATGAGTTACTGTCCTCAAGAAACATAATTTATTCTGGAGCAGAAAGTACTACTCTAGATCTCTGTATCCCTCTCTGAATGTAAGTTCACATTCCTTGACAAGTCTGCAGCTTTTAGTCGCTTTTGTGATTTAAGTCTGGATACATCTAGGGAGTAGATGTAGTAGGTGAGAGTCAAGTGAATGGGGCCCGGCTCTGATCAGGGGTGCCCAGTGACAGAACAAGGGGAGCAATGGTCAGAAGTTGGAACATAAGGAAGTTCCATGCAACATAAGGATGAACTTCTTTACTGTATGGGTGATAGAGCTCTGGAAGATGCTGCCCAGAGAGCTTGTAGATTCTCCTTCTCTGGAGATATTTAAAACCAATCTGAATGCTTTCTTCCTCGTTAAATGCAATTTCTGAGAATAAGTACAAGGACCAACCATTTGTACTGTGGTTGTACTAGCTGAAAAAATTGTTTCAGCAACAAGAGAAGCTAGAAAATGCAGAATGGAGTGTGATATTAGAATATATATTTTTTTCTATTTGAAGTTATCTTGCTATAGCCTATTCTACTACATTTCCTAGACAAACTTAATTACAATTCTGTATTTTCTATTGACTAATCAAAGCTGGCTTCCTCTTTAGCACTTACCTTTTCAGAAACTTCTTAGCTCCCCATTTGCCAGATATCAAGAGCTAGTTAGACAGAATTTGTCTGGAACCTTCTTCAGAGAAGACTTTTTGTTGCTGTTGTTTATTGTTGGTTTTTGTTTTGTTTTGCTTTGAATTGCATTCTCCCTATTTATAAATTATTGCACCTTCACAACTTAAAAACCTGAATTGATTGCTAGTTTTTAGTTACCAATAAAGAAATTAGCCATAATAATAATACTTAAAATAACAAGATTTATTTATCCTACTTTTAAGTACCATAGTTAAAATAGGAAATGTCTGTCATTTCTGTATTAAACTGTGCCACTGTGAGCAAAAAAAGTAGCATTTCAAAAGGAAGTGAGAATTGTTCCACAATTTATTTCTTGAACCAGCAGAATGTCACTGAAATGAACAGAGCCAATTGACTGGGGACTGGAGAAACTGACACAATGTTAGGACTTCAACAAGAATTGTAGTGTTGAAACTTCTTCATGACTCATCTCTCAAAATGTCCCAGTACATCTTTGTGCAATAAATGTAGCTTTTAGGTAAGAATAGCATTGCTTTTGTTCATCTGTTTTCTTATCTGCCTGAACAGAGAGATCTTACAAGCCAAAGTTGAAAGCACATGAGCTGGGTTGCTTTTGCAAATAAATTTGCATACGTGTGTTTTGAAAAGTTAAAGTACTGAGTGTTGACTCATATTTTTTCTGAAGTACTGCTAAGCTAGTGTACAGTGTTGATATAATAACATCATTTCATTGGGGAACTTAATTTGCAAAGACAAAACCATGTACTATGCTTTTAACAAGAAATTATTTCCTACTCTTTTTAAGGGTCCATATGGCACCCATTTTCATCATTAATTTGGATTTTGTCTCTGGAAGCAATGATGTTGTATATAATCTGTGAGGGGAAAGATGATTTAATGTTGTACAACAACTACTAGAGGCTAGAGGACGTAAAGAAAAACCGAGACTGTCTTTGCACAGCAGTATGACAGGAGGCAATGGGCACAAGCTGGAACATGGGAAATCCCACCTAGACATTAGGATTTATTTATTACTATTATTCTTACTGCAAAAGTGGTAAATACTGGAGCAGGTTGCCCAGAAACATTTTGGAAACTATGTCCTTAGAGGTCTTCAAGACTCAGCTGGATATAGCCTTGGGTAACCTGATCTGATTAGGTCTGCTTTGAGCAGGGGGTGCTGAAGTCCTTTCCATCCTAAGTTATTACAGCATTCTGTGGTTGTGGCTTAGGAGTGCCTCTTGTTAATTCTACTGCAAAGAAATATATCTATTTTTAAACTTTTCCCTTTTTAAGCTATGTTTGATTTTGAGCCAAACAACCAATATTTCTCCATGTTTGGGAGCCAAAGAAAAAAAAAAACAAAAAAAATAGCAAAAATAAAAGCTGCATGCTGTTAGATTATCATTATGATCTTGGCTGGTGGTACATATGGCACCAGATTTGGAAAATAAAAGCAATGTGAATAATTTGGAAGTAATAAGTGAGGTGGTTCTCACAAATAGATGGTGCTAATATATTTTCTTATGGCATGCTTCATTTATCTAGCACTTGGGGAGGCAGCGCTAGGTCTTTCATTCATGCTCTCTAAAATCTTTGAAATAGAGAAAAATAAACAGCTTCAATGTAAGGCAAAAGGAATTCTGATGATTAAGCCAAATTTGCTGTAATACAGTACAGCTGTATTCACCCTTTTGTAGGGCAGAGTTCATGGCTTTTAGCTCTGCAGATAAAAATGCAAAACAAGATTGCATATGTCCACAAGAAGCCACAAACACATTCAGTTCACCACTTGTCTTGTCCCACCACTGTTTTTGCTAGTGAAGCAGGTGAATAGACGGCTCAAAATATATGCGCCAGATAACATTATTTCAAAATACAGAATAGTTACTATTTCCATTTGTACTTCATTCTTCAAGCTTGTTACTGTATAGGCACATTAGGTTAACTTCTGAATGTGTTAGTTACTTAATGAATTAAGTTATTTAATCAACGAATTTTCAGCCAGATGTTGATGTATCTTCTTAAGCTGGAGAGAGAAATAGAATGCTCTTCAGCTGAAAGCAGTTTATTCGATGTGGCCGAGGTACAATTTTTGTTTGGGATAGAAACAGAAAAGAGGCAGTTAATTCAAATTCCAGTCACCTCATCACCTGATTTCTCTCACATTTATTGAAACAGATGAAAATCAAACTAGCTAGCTTTGTGCTAACTGCACAGCTATTGTTACCAACAGTACTGTAAAGATGCAATGTATTCATGGGACACAGAATTCTGAAGTATTCAGTTCTGTGTTGCTGAAACCAAATTTTTGAGTGGAAAAAAACTCTTAGATAGTTTTAATTGCTTTTATATGTTGGAAAAACTGTTGTCCCCAACACTGAATTACTAAGCAAATACCAACAAATACCATTTTAATGCAACTAGCCCAGTGATGCAGTTCTGTGTTCATCTCCTAACTTCTCACCAGCTTTTAAGCAGCAGTGGAATTACTAAAATCTGTTTCTAATAATAATCTGTTACTATTTTACCTTTACAAACTACTTCGCAACTGAGATATCTTAATGGGATGCTATAATATCCAAAGGGCTTTGTCTGGACATTTGCTGTGAAAGTAGAAATTGAAAATTAGAGCTTTCTGTTTTTCCTGTAGCTAAATATGAGCTGTAAGTTAGAACCATCTGCTAAGAGCATGATGTGATACCAGCGCTTCTGAATTCTTCCCCCTTCCCTGTTACTCCATTATTAATTAAAGATATGAGAAAAAGATAATACTTCATATAATTGGCATTAAATCTAAATCCAAATAATGTCCAGCTAAATATTTCATATATTATCTTCATTAGCTGTTCTTGCATTTTAAAGGCATTAAATAAGCTCCTGCTGCCTACTCATGACTGCTTTTATTTTTTTACCCATCTATCCAAACTGTTGGTACTCCTGGCTGGATTCTTCCAACAATCTGTAGTTATTTTCTTCCTTTTGAAGAGTTACCAGTGATTGGTTTCCTTATGATATAGCAGTTTTCACTGGGCTGTCTCAAGAGTCATTCCTCTTTTAGGCGAAACATCCTTTCACGTAGTTCTCTCTAACAGTGCAAGGTGTTTGAGGTTTGATGTAGTTAATGTTGTGCTTTTACTTCAGTTATGCTGTTTGCTGTTTGTCTTATTGCTTTTGGCCACCAATAGAATTTTGTTGAAAAGAATACTTGCAGATCAGTGTGGAATTTTTGTTGGTGAGCCGCAAGAGAAAGACTATTTCAGATGTAGCTGTGGATCTCAGAATCTTCCACTTAGTGTTGGCCTGAAGCTGAATTACTCCACAAATTCAAATACTTAACACCAGAGTTTCAATAATGCATGCCAAAAACAGTCACAACAGAATATAAGTCAGAAAAATTCAACCTTGCTTTGCTCTGTGCCTGAAAGTGTTCTTTTCTGTTTGCAAGATGTTTTTAAAATCTCTTTGTGCTGGAATTTGAGAGAATCTGGTTTAACATTCTACTCTTTCACCAGGGAGACGAGGCGGGAGAGGAAGTTAGGAAGGTATTCTAATATCAGGATGTATCAAGGGTATTTTCTCAAAATCAAATTCATTCCTACCACAGCATGATTGTTTACCTGAGTGGTGGCCAAGATGGAGATATTACTCAGAGCAAGAATACTTCTGTTACTTGTTTAAAGTACCTTAAGATCAGCACAATTGAAACCTGTTCTGCTAATGTGCTTGCAAGAATAATCCCCATTCACCTAGCTGGTTGCTGTCAAGCCAATTATGCCTGTAGCCAGCCCTCTGCTGGCTGTATGGCCTCTGTGCAAATCTCTCAGCAATTCACTGATCACAAGTGACTAAATGGGCATTCCTCACAAAAGGTTTCTTTGTGGTCTGCTGTGTTTGTATTCTTAGAGCATGATTCTAAGTAGATTGCACACAGGTGGGCACAAAATTGAAGAGTTGGAACAGTGTAAGAACTTCTGGAAAGATATTAGAGGACTAAGCTGTCAGCAGACATGAGGGCTGGTCTGCTTCTTGGCAGGTTCCCTGGTCCACCCAATGACTAAGTAGGTCACTGACCCTCTTTGAGTCATTTAATATGAGTTGACTAATATTCAGGTAGCAAAAAAAATTAGGATTTTCAAGATCCCTTCCAACTTGGGCTGTTAAATGATTTTGTAAAATAGGATTCAAGATCAGTATGATGGAATACAAGAAATTGCTTTAAATTAACAATCAGATTTCTTGCTTTTCCTCCTTTTTTATTTTGATCTGTAAAGTAACTTTATGCTATGCATCAGCAAAGAGAAAGAGGAAGAAAAGAGAAAAACATCATGTAGAAGTTGTTTGTATAGTAACATACAAATTACCATGGATTTCTTCCGAAATTTTCAGTTTGTAGTTCTGTACTGTTCTGACATCTGATAGCAAAACTTGTCAGCACTGGCTGTGGTTGCACTACTTCCATCTGTGCACATCCAACAACTAGTCAGCCTCTGGTAGCTACCAGAGTTTGTTGAAGGGAATTCAGTATAGTCATCTGAAGTGCGGTACTTGTGTCACTGGTTTAGCACAGCCATTTTCCTTCAAATAGATACAGCTAAAGAATTTGCCTTCTCCTGTGCTGCCCTTTGGATCTGAGAGCAAAGGAAGAAAGTGGGAGAAACGTGACCTTGTAGACAGCCCTTTCAGCAAGGGGAATAAAGTAGTAACCAGAAACTTACAGAAGGAACAGAAGATAGTTAGCCATTAGGGCATATATCAAGGATAACTAACTACCAAGGATCATAACTAAATCACCATCACCAAGAAGATGGGAAGAAAGATTTTCCCTAAATACTGTCAACTCTGACTCTGTTGACAGAATCTACCTAGATTTCAGCAAAGCCTTTGACACTGTCTCCCACAGAAAAAGCAGGCAGCCTGTGGCTTGAACAGGTACACTCTTTTCTGAGTAAAGAACTGGCTGGACAGCTGGGTATTATATCTAGCTGGCAACCAGTCATGAGTGGTGTTCCCAAGCAGTTGATATTGGGGGCTGTCCTGTTCAGTATCTTTATCGATGACCTGGATGAGGTGACTGAGCACACCCTCAGTAAGTTAAGCACACCTGGATAACTGGGCTGAGGCCAGTGGGATGAAGTTCAACAAGACAAAGTGCTGGGTCCTGTACTTTGGCCAGAAAACCCTGGGCAACGCTACAGGCTTGAAGCAGAGAGGCTGGAAGACTGTGTAGATGAAATGGATCTGGAGGTGTTTGTCCACCCTCAGCTGAACACGAGCCAGCAGTGTGTCCATGTGGCTAACAAGACCAATGGCATTTTGGATTGTATCAGAAGTAGTGCAACCAACTAAGAGCAAGGAAGGGATAATTCCTCTGTACTCAGCTCTGTTGAGGCCACACCTTGAGTACTGTGTTCAGTTTTGGGCTCCTCACTACAAAAAAAGGCATTAAGGTCCTGGAGTGTGTCCAAAAAAGGGCGACTAAGCTGCTGAGGGGTCTGGAGCACAAGTCTTATGAGGAGCAGCTGAGGGAGCTGGAATCGTTTAGTCTGGAAGAGCAGAGGCTCAGGGAGACCTTATTGCTCTCTAGGACTACCAGAAGGGAGGTTGTAGTGAGCTGGGGGTTGGCCTCTTTTCTCATATAACTACCGATAGGACTAGAAGAAATGGCCTCAAGTTACACCATGGGAAATTCAGGTTGTAATTCATGTTAGGAAATACTACTTCTCTGAAAGAGTGGTCAGGTGCTGGAATAGGCTGCCCAGGGATTTGGTGGAGTCACCAACCCTGGAGGTGTTTAAGGAACGTTTAGACATTGTGTTGAGGAACATGGTTAATGAGAACTTAATGGTGTTAGCTGGACAGTTGGTCTGGATGATCTTGTAAGTCGTTTTCAACCTTGGTGATTCTATGATTCTGTGATCACCATATGAAGCTACTGGGGACATGCAACTTTGGACACCAACAAGGTTCCAAACAACAAAAACCAGGAAGGAACATCAACAGACTTCCAAGTCATCTAATATACATCATTATGATACTTAGTAAAGTATGCTACATGGCATCAATGTTTAGGATTATTGCCCTCTGATTGATAGCAAATTACATTTATTAAAATTAAGTATTCACCTAAATTCCGTTTTATAGTATCTTACCGCAGAGAGGGAAGCATATATGAAAGGATAGTCTTTGTTAAACATTTGTGTCTAAAAAGGAAGGAAATGTTATAGTATTTGATTCAAATATGAGATAAATAGACTTCTGTATTAAAAATTTTAATCAGCCACAAAAAAAAAAAGAAGACTTTTTAAAAAACTATCTTATTTTCATTTTAAATATACAATAGTTTTGTAAAAGAAGATAAAAGATAAAAGAAGTTGTTTCCCAAATGAGGAAGGAACCACCACCCTTTCCCCCAGAATGGTGCCTTATCACTGATAATGGCAAAGAGTTGAGTTGTCTCAAACTACTGTCATTTCCTGGGATATGGCAAAGTAGCCTTTGTAGAATTGGGATGGCTTCCTGACTCTTTGTTTCCTGAGTGCGTTTATTTGATTGCTCTTCAGACAAAGGGTTTAATTGGAGGCAAATGTTTTCCATCCACTTTACTTGTATCCTTTGTATAAAGGAAAGGGGCATGAAGAGTTTGGTCTAGGTCTTTTCAGATAACTGCATACTCATCACTACTACTAAATCATTTTCAGAAAATGGGGACTGTGGCCTCTCAGTAACTCCAGTCATTGTACTTTCACCAGAGGAAGAGTAGTAGAGTGATTGCTGAGAACCAGTATGTACTTGTCTGAAGAAATTTTGAATATCAGTCTGCATTTATCTCTGGAAAGAAGAAAGAAAGGAGGAGGGATATGTCAGGAGAGAGAAAGAAGTTATTGTTCTACCCTGTTATGTAATGACAAATCATACATCTCTCATTGTTTTTCTTTAGGTTTTAGCTCCTGAAGTAAAACAACTTTATGAAATTTTTATAAACATTACAAACATTCAGTGTTTTAAAATGTTTCTTGGAAATTCTGAGTAATGTGTATGTATTAGTCTAGGTGTTCTAGTTTAATTCCAACTAGAAAATTACATTTCCTTCTGAACACAACTGAAAATAAATAACTAACTGCTGTAGCGTTTTTATTCAGACGTAGTTACCATTAATCCTCTAATTTTGTAATATGTCTTAGTGCTATAGCATCCTTACAATTTATTTTTATTTTTATTTTATTTTATTTTATTTTATTTATTTTTTTATTATTTTTTATTTATTTATTTTTGCTAACAAAAGAGAATGATCTCCTGACTTGCCATTTTGTTATCTCTGGATCCTAAATTACTGCTATAACTCCTATATTTAAAGGAAAATATGTTTACATTTTTTCTGATTACTTCACATACTCTTCTACAATTGTAGAAGAAGCTGCTAATGATATTATTAAACTGATGAAGGGAAAAAAGTAGGCATGTTAGAAACCAGAGTTATATGTAACAGCTTGCTTTCTGAAATACACTGAGTTGCCATGAGAATCTACCTTCAAACAAAATAAGTTGTTTGTTTGTTTGCATCTAACAAACTGAATGGTCTTATGTTGCTATAATGTCATATTCTGTTACTAAATACATAATTACAAGATAATAT
This sequence comes from Meleagris gallopavo, assembly GCF_905368555.1. Taxonomy (NCBI): domain Eukaryota; kingdom Metazoa; phylum Chordata; class Aves; order Galliformes; family Phasianidae; genus Meleagris; species Meleagris gallopavo. The sequence goes on along the minus strand of NC_139404.1, from coordinate 83,704,843 downwards.
ATTTTGTTCTTCTCTTAATTTTTTCTCTTTCTGTAGTGAAAAGACAGAGTCTGAAAGTTCAGATCAACGCAACAGATGACACTGTTTGCATGAGGTATATTCGACCAAGCCAAAACACCAAACTTCAAGGTTTTGTCCTGGGTTATGGAAGCAGCTTCTTCTCTAATCAGTACATTCCTTTACCTTCGGATGGAAGCACCTACATAAATGAACTTGGTAAAGTATTATTCCTTTCCATGCTACTGTTGTCATCGTATGGAAATAGACCAATGATATTATGAATCTTTGGGTTTCTTAATTTGTGATCTTACTGGGGTGCTGTTTGGGCTTTTTTTGTGTGTTTAAGGTTAGCTTGGGAAGAATTTCAGATCACAGTGTTTCTTTAAGGAGAAAAAATAAGTTCTTGTTGTTTGGAAGAGCTTGTTATTTATATTTGAGGATTTTCACTTGTGGGAATTTTTAATTCTAAGAGAATGTACTCTATTGACTGCATTACAGATGATATGAGACGATTTGCCTAAATCTGCAGTTATGTATAAGGGAGATGCTTATGTTTTTATCGTAGCAAAGAAGCAGAAATAAAACAATTTTAAGTATTGTGTGGTTGATTCACTTTACTGGAAATGTTTATAACAAAATGATGCATTTTCTTGAAGGGGCACGTTCTAGTTGCACATGTTGCAGAATAACCTTTACGTTCTGTGTCAGATGTTACAAATAGAACTCTATGAGTTGTATGGAAGAGATTAAAATGCATTGGAAATCTTGTATCTTGTTGATTGGAATAGGAAACAAAGAGTAAATTAGGCTGTCTTTTTAACCCTGGATTGTCAGTATCGATAGAATAGCAAAACAGGAGAACTGGATCAGTTACAATTTTCTTATAAAACATTGATTTATTAGAATTTTACATTATACAAAATCTGTCCAGTGTCTGAGAATTTTCCTATTGCTTTCTTTAATCTTCCCATCAATGAAATGAATCCAGAGTCTTGTATTACCCTCATCATTGCAATGTCAGTGGCCTTTGTGTAAAAGAGAGTAGAGAAAGCATGCATAAACATAGGAGTAACAGTTGCATTGTTTTTAATGCAGTAAATCAAGGCGATTCTAGATGTGTGTTCCAGGCTGAGAATTATAAAATAAGAAAGGTGATAAATAAGATGTTAGACATAGGATAATTAAGAACCTTCATTAGATTTCTCTGAAAATGATTGACTTCTTCCTTTTCGTGAGTTGATATTTCTGTGATCTTTCTGTACTTTTATCACCAATACAGTGTTTGAGTTCATAAACATCACTTAAGCTGTATGAATCTAATGTTGCCATGTGCAACTTTCAAAACAGTTCAGTAAAAATGATGTACTGGCTTCTTTGTAGAGGTGGGCATGAATAATACCTGCATAGCTGTATTACAGGAATAGTGGGAGTTACTATTTTGCACATACTTTGAGATCCGTGGAAAGAGGAAAAAGCCCTGAATGTAGTCACATGTAGATAGTTTGCCCTTCCCTCCATTTAATACCAGTGTTACTACCTAATGATCTGTGAAACCATATGAAAACATAAAGCTGAATGTCACCTGGAACATATTGGTTCTTGGTAGCTTTCATACTAACATCTAGTGACAGGAACTGTAGACAACTTTATTTGGTTCTGCAGTCCAACGGAGTGGCTAGCTGCATGCATATTCATTAAAGCCTACAGTTAAGCAAGCAAAATCTTGAAGTAATGAGAAATCTTGAAGATGAGAAACACCATTATATATACCCCCTCTATTGAAACTAAAACATTTTCTTTAGAGTATCTGGATAATCCAGCACAATTTTAGAGAAAGGCACAAGTGATGAGTAATACTGTCTAAATTATTTTAAAGGATATTAACATCAAAATATAATTCACTCATGCTAATAAAAGTTGTCAGTAAGTTTTCTAGTTACAGTAAACCTGATTATAAGTTCTAAATATCTAATAGCTAAAAATGCAATCTGTTAGTACTGCTATAAGGACTAGCATTTCCAACTTGAAGAAAATGTCATCTTTGAGAGGAAAGGAAAGGAATAAAAGATGCTAACAGTAATAGGTATATATTTTAAGTTACAAACATTTGCTTAAAGCAATTAACAGTACATTTGTTAAAAATATTGCTTTTAGTTACAAGTTTCAGTGTTACATTACGTGCTTACTATATTTGTTCATGGGAATTTGGAAGCAGAGAACACAACATATTTCCCATTGCATTAATCCTAAACACAACATTAAACAGCAGCATTGGCTATGCTACTGTATGAATATAGAACTTGAGCTAAAAGAAGAAACATATGTTGTGCTTTTGGCTCTGTTTTAGAATGTCATGCAACAGAGTTAAAGAGAAGACATTGGTGACCGCTAGCACCTCCCATAATTTCAGGGACTGGATGCTGAATTTACTCCAGGATGGTTCTTAGTTTTAGGAACTGTGGATAGGTTTAATTCTGTCACTCAGAGATCAGACATTGCTTTATATGGATGCTGGAAAAAACAAGATATTGTAGAGGGGCAGTATTAAAATTCTCAAGACACTTTCCAAAGGTACAATAACTCCTAGGCCGTATTGTTGAAAAATCTTTGGTTACTTCTTGTGCTTCTGGCACATCTCAAGTGATGAAATTGGCCTGGTATTCTATCTTCATATTAAAACAATGATTTTTGTTAGTGATGTTCGTTTTGTTTGGTTGTTGGTGTTTGTTTCTTTTTTTAAATTTCACCCCACAGATATTTTCTATTCTATTTTTTAGATATTCTAGTCATTCAGATGGCACTGTGCACTTTGCAAAGGCTATGTTCCAAACATTTTTCCCCACAGCAAAACGAGTTAGGCTTATAAAAGGGTATTCACATTCATTCCAACAATTCTCTCAGTCCTCTCATGCTTCATCTTATCCCACTTTTACAGAAAACAGATAGAATTTACAGGGCACACGGAAAAGTGGTTGGTTACAGCTCTTTCTGAACAGTATGGAAGGAGTGAATTCCAAATGTGAAAAGATGTTGTGGTCTGTTTAGACCAAGACTAGCACAATTTAAGGTTTTTTCTCACTTGCCAGTTTTAGTAGTTCATAGAAAGAGAAGACCTTTCCTGACAGCTTTAGAGACTGAAGCTGACTACAACTTTAAATTGGTTTAGTTGCTGAAAAGTAAAGATTAGAATTGGATACTCAAGGGCATTTGGTGGTAACCAGAAGGTATGTTTCCCCAGCAGGATAGGGAATATTAGTTTAGAATATCGTTTCATGAGAGCATGACTAGATCTGGGAGAATGGATTTCCTCTGTCTATAGAGAAGTGAATCTTGATTTGATAGTATTAAAATTGTCAAGGAACATGGTTTAAAGGGGAAATATTGGTGCTAAGTGGATGTTGAACCAGATAATCTTGGAGATCTTTTCCAACGTTGGTGATTCTGTTAACATTAAACACAAAATCAGTAAGATTTAATTTTATGATTTTATGAGCTCACAGATGTATACTTATGTATTTTGAAGTGAATAAATGAGAATATGATCTTTCTTAGGATTTACTTCCAGGAAAATCACATGGCTTTGTAGAAAGCGTGACATCCACTTTCAGTTCATCTACTAAAATATTCAGCTCCTCCTTGGAGTGATTCTTAAAATAGTTTTTTGTTTGTTTTTTCTTTCCTTTTGCATAGAATCATAGAATGATTAAGGTTGCAAAAGACATCCAAGATCATCTAGTCTGACCATCCACCTGCCACCAATGTTGCCCATTAACCATATTCCTTAGCCCCACATCTACAAGCTTTCTTAAACACCTTGAGGGATGATAGCTCAATCACTTCCCTGAGCAACCCATTCCAACAACTGATCACTCTTTCAGAGAAGTTTTTCCTAATATCCAACCTGAACCTCCCCTGGTGCAACTTGAGGCCACTACCTCCAGTTCTATCACTAGTTAACTGGGAGAGGAGGCTGATTCCCACCTTGTCACAACTTCTTTTCATGGAGTTGCAGAGGGCGATAAGATTTGCCCTGAGCCTCTTTTCCAGACTGAACAATCCCGGCTCCCTCAGCCGCTCCCCATAGGATCTGTGTTCCAGACTCCTCACCAGTGTTGTTGTTCTTCTCTGAGGCTCATGGCCTCGATGTCTTTCTTGTAGTGAGGGATCCAAAACTGAACACAGTATTCAAGAGGGACGATCACATCCCTGCTCCTGCTGACTGTACTATTTCTGATATGAGCCAGGATGCCATTGGTCTTGTTGGCCACATGGGCATACTGCTGGCTCATATTTAGCCAAGCGTCGACTAACATCCCCACATCCATTTCCTTTGCACAGTCTTCCAATCGCTCTGCCCCAAGACTGTAGCATTGCCTGGGGTTGTTGTGGCTGAAATGCAGGACCTGGCACTTGGACTCACTGAACTTCATCCCATTAAACTACACTGCATTTAAACTGATAACTGAGCCAGCAATTGTGTAATATCATCCATGAATCAGGAATTGCCTGCAGACAGCACGTAGAAAAGAAGAGTTCTGTTTGATTTCCTGAGCTTTTAAAGAGCTCATGCTGCCAATAAACTCTTGAGCAGCTTTATGCATTGCTAGACAGCTCAATTTGAATTAACTTGAAGTGTAAATGACAATGGTGAGGTAGCATTAAAGGTTAGTATGAAGAAGTATCAGTGTGCAGGATGTGTTTTCTTTGGTGCTGATGATACTCACAAGCTTACATGGTAGTAAATGACATTATTGTTGGTCAAGAAAGCTAAATGGATGGTATCAAAAGATATCAGAATTTAAATTCAAATAGACTAATAAGCAAGGTGAAAAGACCCATCCAAATATTCTGAGCTTTATTCAGACTTTCATCTAAATCTTCTCAGTCTTCACAACTCACAAAGAATATTTCCTTGAGATTTTTGCACTAGTTTAATCTAACTTGATTAGGAAGATAATAAAGTCAGTCTTCCTGAATGTTACTGCTGGAGGAACCCCAAAAATTGGATGGAGACAATGAAATTTGGTAAGAATGGACAGCAATTAGCTAAAATCTGAACAAAATGTATTCTAAGAAACAGTTGGACCACTTTGTTTAGCCTTTCCTTTACTTGAAGCAGACTGTGTACTGATGAGGAGAATGTGCTGGCAGTTCCGTTTTATAGCAAATGTGCATACAAAAAGGGAAGAATTCTAATATCTCCTTGAACACATTTTAAAAAGTGTAATTCAGGGATGTATGCTAGATCAGTAGATAGCTTAAAGTAAGTAAACATTAATTCAGTACCTGTCACTGATTAGAAAGAATAGTATGTAGAATATACAGTGTATAGAATTGTTATATTAGTTTGGATTAGTGACATGCGTTTTCATTATATTCCTCAAGGCTGGTTGTCTCTCCAGGCTGTTCAAGTGGGTAATAAATTTTATTTAATAGTTTTTTATCACAAATATCACAGAATCTTAGTCAAACAGTTGCTTTTTCCTTGTATAATGTTGTGAAAGTACTGATTTAATTCTATGAACTTAGCAGTCTTTGAAATGTTTCTTCTGTAGTAAATTGTAGACAGAATGGTAGGTGTAGTGTGCACGTGAGTCTTTCAGGCTGTTTGAATGAAAAAAATACTGAGTTAATGGAGTTGTTCAGAGAAGTATTTTGTTTACCTGGTGATGGTTCATTGAGTGTAATAGCTGTGGTGCTTAAATGAAATGACATAGATTTAAGAATATGTATTGAATGTATATGCAGGTACGTTCTGTATGTATTGAATGCCATAGATAGAATTCCTAGTGTTTTATAAATCTTGGTGCTTCTAGTCCATGAGTAGGATACCCTCCTACTTCAGAGGTTATTTTTTTGAGTGTACGTGACTGTCTGAGTGTAGCGTTTTGCTCCAAACTGGCACTGCTTTATTCAGCTGTGAGTATTTAAACTTGAAAGAGCAATACTGATGACATACTGGAGCCACCCAAATGAATTATCAAAACCAAAAAATTAAAATAATAATAATAATTAAAAAAATAAAAAACTATAATACTAAGAATTAAGCTTGGATTTGTTGATTAGCAATCATCTGGCACAACTGGTCATTTTCCTAATGAAAACTTCAGTCTGTCACTATTTGGACTTTCGATTTGCAGTTTCAAGGGATTTGTACAGAAACAGTTGCGTGCCAGCTGAAACAATCTGTTAACCATGGTGTTTGTCACTCCAACCTTAATAATGGGCACTTAACAGGTTCTAACAAGCAGATCTCTAATGTTCGTCTTTTAGTATCAGCTCATCAAGAAGACATTAAGTGCAAGGAACCTGGAAGATTTTGGTATTGAATTTGTAAATACATTTCGAACTGAACTTGTTCAAGTTCATGTAGTTCTGAAAAGATTAATCACTTAAAATATTTTGAACTCTTACAAGACCACACATGTATTTACTGTATACTGGATATATAATTAAACAAATTTTGAAGAATGGCTTTTGTAATTTGTGAGGTTTCAAAATGTTGGTCAGAACTAATGATATTGTATGTAGGTTACTCTGAAAGTAATGCCTCCTATTTATTTTCTTGGAAACTACAACAGCTACAAAGAGCACAATAACACTATTTGATAGAGGGAATTTTCAGCTACAAAACACTATTTTGTGTTTGATCACTACCATTAGCTTTTTTTGCCAGCAATGAACAAGAGCCAGCATGATGTGCTCATAAATATCTGCACCAATGGAGGCGAACCCACTCTTTCACAGCTGCTATCGCAGTGTTGTTGTTATGAATATGTTGCCCACACCACCAATCTTTCATTGGTCTGAACAGATGGAATTCAGAAGGCACCAAATCCGGACTACACTGTGGTTGGACAGTTTGGTCAAGATTGGCAATGTATTCCACGGTCTTTAAAATGATCTGGCACCCAGTGTTATGATGTTGCAAGCAAAAAATCTGGAAAGATCGTCCTTTTCCAAACCCCAGAGACAGTGCACATCACTATATCCATTGAGAGCTGCATGTTAAATGTTTTCTTCAATTGAGAATTCACATCTTGCCACTCTGTGGACTGCTGTTTTGACTCTGGCTCACAGTGATGACACCACATCTCTTCACTGCTAATGAAGTGATCCAGGAACTTGTCACCTTCAGCTTTGTATTGGTTCAATAGGTCCTGGCAAACTTGTATACAGTGTTATTTCTGTTCCTATGTGAGAATTCCTGGAACACACATGGTGAAAGCTTTGCAATATTCCAAGGTTGCCACCATCATTTGCAATGCATTAAAGCCAATATTCAGCTCTGTATACTGTTCCCTGGTCATAACCCATAAATTCATGTGGATGTGCTGACCGAGACACTCTACATTTCATGGATATGGCAGCTGTACCTGGCCATCCAGAGCATGGCTTATCTTCACGTCACTGTCACCACTGCTGAAACACAACATCCACTGACTCACTGTGCTCACATCCAGTGTTTGATCTCCATCAAGATTCAGCGTCATGAATGTCAATGTGTGCCATTTTTTCTGCATGGAGGAATTCAATGACACACCTCTGCTTTATTTTCACTAACACGTCAGATACCATTTTGACATCTTGCCCCTCTGCTGCTACCTGTCACATGGCAACAAAATGTGGGGGAATATTGGTGGGAAGATTCACCCTCTACAGCCATAGCACCAGCATCCACCTCTGATGTTGTGTGCCAATGTCGTAAAATAGGAGATATTACTTTTGGACCAGTCCTCATAGTCGTGTTGTTCAGCACTTTGTGAGAATTATAATGTTCTCCCAAATAGTCATGAATGCATAGCATGAGGAAATATTACTTTAAGTTTTGTTGGTTTTGTTTTATTTTAAAATAATTTTTAAAATTTATTTTAAAATATAAACTAACATAATATTTAAGAATAGTTTAAAGTGTCACTTATTTCTAGTTTCAGGTCTCAGCACACTAAGTTTCTAAGTAATTGTATAGATTCTAGCAGAATTGTATGCTGCTATAAATATTAAAATATGTTGGGGTTTTTTTGTTGTTATTTTTTGGTTTTTGTTTTGTTTTGTTTTTTGTTTGTTTGTTTTTATTTGAAGGGATGATTGCACTTTAGGGTTACTCTCTTTCTTTTGTTTTTTTCTTAAACGCAGTCTTTCATCCACACTGTTTTGAGCAGTTGCTTTCAATGCTTGCGTTATATGTATTTGGGGTGCAACTGAAACCCATTGAAAAAACAGTAATTAAAGTACATGTGTAGCATGGGTATCCAGAGACATACGCATAGTATCAGTCAAGTTAGTTTTTGCCATGTGTCTTCATGTCATCCAAACTGATCAGATGTCTCTCTAATGTGTCAGAGTTTGTGTAAAAGTTGGTTTACTTCATTTTATATGAAATATTTCCAAAAGATTTCCAAACAGTTTCACAACTGACGCCCAGTGACTATGCATGCATCATTCAGAGTGGCTGAAGTCCTGCTGTACATTAAAGGAAACTTAGGTCATTCTGGTAAAATTGAATACAAATATGAAAATTCTTATCTTTGGCAGGGTTTTGTGTCTTTTACGGGTATGTAATGTGATCTGTTCTGGTAGTGTTTTTGCAATAAAGCAGACTAACATTTTATGGGAAGTGGTGCAAAGAAGTTTAATCTGGAGTTAGAATGGAGACAGATTTTTTCAGGTAAAGCTTTAAAAAATATTTTGCAGTGTTTCTTTTCCTGTGAAACAAAGCACAGGTTTTAAAATTGTAATGAATATGAATGTCAGAAGGTATGGAAGATGTGATTTCTCTCTTTCCTCTGATATGAACTTACATAATAAGGAAATCATTTAACTATAGCTCTCCTTTTGCATGCAACATTATTTTTACTGTAACTACCCTGAATTGTCAGTTAGACTCAGCCCTTTGTTAGTTTTGTACAAATTTAGTCTCTTGATCTTAGATGTTATTATGTTCATTGAGAGCATCCAAAACTGTCCAAGCATTTAACAGGTACATCTCACAGTAAGTCTTCAGTAAAATATCTATAAAACAGGACTCTGAGTGATGTGAATACTTCATGAAATTTGTCAGACATTGTTGTTCCCTGCAACCAAACAGCCATGCAAATCTTGAATAATTTAATATTAATCTAAGGAAGTATAGTGTGCTAGATGGAGGACATACTTTGCTTGCTCTTTTACAGTATGCCAACTCTTTACTCATAAACTGCTTAAAATAGGAAAATTAACATGTGCAATCAGAAACAATATATAACTTTTAAAAGAAGTTATTAATAGTAGAAAACATGACGTTAAATGGTTCTAAAAGGTTAAAAACAAAATATGATGCATAATGCAACAAAATGTTGACACTATTTTGACATCACAGGAAAAATTTGCTACTAGTTAATGATGGAGGCAATTTTGAAAGGGATTGTTTTGTAGCTAAGCACTAGTAGAAAAGGTGTTTGACAATATCTGAACCATCAGCCTCAGAAAGATCTGATGCTGAGAAAGTCCTCCTCCTGTGGCAGCATCAGCAGCTACTACGGGGATTTGGTTATACAGAAGTGATGAGAGCAGTAGAAAAACAACCTTTCCCCACAAGTTATTGCGTTCACTTAGTGTGCAAGTATATTTAAGAAATAGGATACAGTATCCTAGCAGAATTTCTTTGTTCTGATAAAATAATCTTAAGAGTCTTTTATGTATATAATTACACTGTTCAGTAGGTCATCTTGGTTGCTCATGTGTTTGGCTTTTAGATAGGGAAAGCTGAAAGTACTGTGCAGATGGGAACTGCCTAAGGAGCTCTCAAGCTTTTTCCTTTTCATCTGAGCTTTCCTTATCCTTTGCTTTCCAAATAACAGCCAGCTTGAAATATTACATTGTCAAGTTCACATATTTGTTAACTCTTGGTAAAAAAGAATGGCAAAATCTTTTATGCAGGGATGTGTGATGTGTTATTCTTCGTGGTGGCTAGAATGTTTCTGAATGATTTTTGAGTAAACCTTGAAGAAAATGTTCCTAAAGACCCTTAAAATTGGATATCAAATCTTCACTGAATATTGGACTTTTTCTTAATAAATTATAGGTTAATCCCCATCTCAAATAAATGTTAAATCTATACTACTTCTTTCTTCATTTACAGATGCAGAGCCACGGTATTTGGTTTCAGTGAGACCAGCACGTGTTTCAAATAACAAGAAATCTTGTTCAGGTATTTGAGCACCACGGAATCTCTTTCATCAAGTAGTTTTGAGGAAGATAATATCCTGTTTTTACTAGATTTCTCTGGAAATGTATCTGTAACTGTAAGTGACTTACTGAGATGCATGAACTCCATATGTGGGAAGGCGAAATGCAGACCAGTATTTCCCAGATAGTAATTAGTCATGAATGTGGAGTTACAGACATGATGGTTGTACAATACCTGAAGACAATCCTTGTAAAAAGTTCTACGACAACTGAAAATTAACTGAATTTTTTTCTGTAATACACCAAGAAGTTTAAATGCACCTGCATACATTGGTTGAAAGTACAGATCAGATTTTCATTGAGCTTGTTAAGTGAAGAGATATTAGGGATCAAAAGGTATGAAAAGAAATCAGATCTGTTTCAGTGGCTTAAACTTTTAGGGAACTTGTGGTCATGTGTATATTTTGAGGAGTTATAGGTAAATTAGATATTTCAAGTATGAAAAAATGATACAAAGAATATATGAATTTCCTTTCATTCGTCCTCTTTCATACAACTAAGGAACTAAAGAACTAAGGTTGTCATTGGGCTTGTAGTCCATAAATGTTAGGTCCAAAATATTTGCTCTAGATCATTTCTTCATTTCCAACTATTTGTTGGAAAATCTTACTTCTGAAAGTATTTAAAAGCTTTTAAACATCATGTAAATAAAGTTATCTTTCCATATGAAGGATAGTTGTGCTTCTTCATTCAGAGCAAATTTAATCTAAGTATCACCCAAAATATAAGTATTTTGAATTTAGTATGTGGCTAAAACCCAAAAATGTCCCAGATACAGACACCAATTCAAATCTACCTACAATTCAAAACAACGGAATTTTTGTTGGTCTTATTTCCACTCTTGATGGAAAGTGCTGTTTACACTATAAATTATCTGTGGACACACCTGTTGTGTTAGTAGGAATCCTGCCATCTGTCATACAGAAAGAGGAACTTCAAATAATCTGAATTATGTATATACTAATCATACAAAAATAAACATTAAAGTTTTCATAGTCTCAAAAACGAGACATAAAGAAAACCTGCAATAAGACAAAACTGTTATAAAGTTCTGTAAATTAATCTTTCCTGCCAACAAAATAATAGTACGATGTGTTATTTCTTTTTTATTTACCATGAATCTACAAGTCTGGAAGTGAAAAATCCCAGTATCTTCCAAGGTTGAAATACATTTTGTGTAAGTTCAGGGAGGACCTAATAAAACCGCTCTTTCTGTTGCTTCTGCAGCTTGACTGTGTGTCCAATACCTGTTTATTTAAAGCACTCTCCCAATTTCTGTTTCTGTGGTTTCTACATGTATCTTCCCTTCCTTTCTGCAAACTTCATACTGCACTTTTTTACTCTATTCATGCTCAGCTCACTTCGGAAAAGGAGCAGTCTCTTTCTTTCAGATATTTGGCTTGGGAAGCCAACAAACAGATAAGAGACACTCTCCAACCCCATTTTTAGACAATATTTTAGAAAAGCTGAGAACAGTTGACCCCTTGAAATTCAGAAGAGGTCTTCATTTATTTGACTATCCAACTGCAAAATCTTTCCCCTACATAATGCAAGAGAAACTAACTTATAATTGGAATTATATGTTTCTTATCTAGGTCGGAACAAGAATCAAAAGCCTCTGCAGCTGGTAGTTGGCACTCTCACCCCAACTTCTGTGTTCCTCTCTTGGGGCATCCTAGTCAACCCTCAGCATGACTGGACAGCAACAAGTAACTGTGCTAGCGACAGGTAAAATAACAGAAAACAGCTTTTGCAGTGATAATGTTTTAATGTAACATTTCAACTTTGAAGCTGTGCAGGTTGTTAACCAGCGTAGCTGAAGAAAAATGACAGTGTAAATTAAAACACTGCATTAATTCTGAGTGTGAAGTAAGTTTTCTTCTTTACTTAAGTTAGTGCTTAGCAAGCCTTTACCTGTCTTGATAGCAAATTTAGTCAGGTGCATATGTGTTGAAGTACAGATCTCAGTTTCACCATAGATCCTTTATTGCTCTTCAGCAGTGGTCTTGGCTCTACCTTTGTTTGCATTTGAATAAATTGGAAGAAACGTTGTTCAATGACAGGAAATATGTTGATTTAAAGTTGGCTCAATAGAAGTAAAATATGGCTTTTGTTGCGCTTTAATAAGAGAATGGGACCTTGTTTTAATACTATCTGATTTTTACTTTCTATGTTTTGTCTTATCACTTCCCTTCTTTACTGATATTTCTATTAGAGTACAGCTTTCATTAATTTTCTATTTTAAGTAGAAGTTCTCTTATATTACAATATTTGTTTTGTTGTCATTTTTTAATGAATGTACAGTAGACATGGAGCTCAGGAAGTCTTCCAAAGTGGGAGTGTTAAGAAAATCACAAGGCTAGTTAGCTTCAAAGATAAGAGCACTCTTACATTTTTGAAAACTTTTAGCAGTTGATAACATGTATTTGCAAGTACTCTTGCTTTTATGTTTTCCCTATGATTTTAGTATTCTTTTTGTATTCTTCCTTTTATGACAAAAGAGTATTTTGATCTTCATTTACTCCCTGTTAAGCTCCATACAACTCAGCAGTGTAAAACCAAAAAAAAAAAAAAAAAAAATTGTGCACATTAAGAATGTATCTACATCCAGTTTGCAAGCATCAGCATCATCTTTTTCTCTATTGCAATCATGGAATCAAAGAATATCCTGAGTTGGAAAGGACATATCATTAAGTCCAACTCCTGACTCCACACAGGATGACCACAAATCCAATCCCCTATGTTTGAGAGCGTTGTACAAACACTTTTTGAGTTCTGACGTGGCTGTGATATGGGGGTCAGGCTGACTAGCCCTAGATGACTCCTCCAGCCTAGATGGACTTTTATCTACACTATCATTTGCCTACTTTCAAGTTCCAGAACCTGATGTATAAGGGCATTTGTGTGGGTGAAACATGCAGGAAATGGGTTTGCTTGCTGCTCTGAGAAGAAACTTGCTTAGGTCCCCTCCTTCTGTCTGGTGGCAGAGGGCAAAAGATCCTTTATATCTTTGTAGTGGCTGGCTGACTATCTTGCTCCGATTTATAAGAGGGAGATGAGGTTCTTTTAATATTATATACCCAGCATGAGATTAAGAAACAACAGTTCAAATGTTGGTCCGACCAGTTTATTACAGATCTTAATTAGGGAGATGGGGAAGGGGAGGACGGACATTATTATGACTTAGGATAATGGGGAAGGGAAGAAGGGCACCGTATTCAGACTATACAGAAGAGTCCAGCTAAGATTGCCTTGTGTGCTCCATGATCTTTGAAGTAATCTGTTGCCTGGCATTATCATGCTGCAGGAGAAAGATTGTTGCCTTTTCTGGCCTGACTCTGGAAGACTGAGCCTTCAACATAATTAGTGTCATGATGGAGTGGTCAGAGTTAATGTTTTGTTTGTGTTTCAAGAAATCCAGAAGAATTGCCCCTTTCCTAAAACATGTAGCAAAATCAGTTGTTGTTTCTGATAGTATTTTCCATGATTGGCCATTGTCTTGTCATAGTTTGTGTTTTAATAATGGAGTAGGGATTTCCCTGTGCTCTGCAGTCACCTTTCATGTATACTCTTCTCTTGGAGTGCACATCTGTAAATTTGGCAAAAGGAAGTTTATGCATTTACATGTTTTATTGGCATATTAAGTAATTTTAATCTGGACATTAAAACTTGATACATTTTTCAGTGTATTAAAAATGTTTTTGATTGTTTTGTTAAGGTCCTTTCTTTTACCACCTTATATTTTCCACAGAATATCTGTTTTGTACCTTACAACTCAGATTCCTATTCTTTTTGTTTCTGAGTTATTCTCAGGCTCATAGCAGGGTTTTGAATTTCCATTTATTTTTTGGTCTTAATTTTCTTCTCCAGAAGCCACCACCAAAAAAACAGCTGGATGGAATTCATCCTTTTTCAGTGTAAGATGGATGTTTTACAGTACGTGTAACAAATTTCAGTAATACTTGGATTAAAGAATTACTAAACATCTCTGATATTAAAAACAACAAAACAAAAAAACAAAACCACAGAAAACTGCACTCTAATTTGGCAGTGATACAGTCTGTATATTGAAAAGGATACTAGCAAGCTGTAGGGTGCTTGTGCCATAACTCAGTACTTACATTGTATTGTTTTATTCTGGCTAGTATTACAGTCATACTTTTTCAGGGTGGTGCTGCTTGATATAATTGAGCAATATTGGTAGACATGTTTTTTAATGTTATAATCCATTAGTATTCATCACACTGACTGTAACTGCAGAAAGTAATGTCTTGGTTTACTTTCTTGTTCAAAGGGTGGGCAATATATTACAAGAACACTGGATGAGAACTGTATTATGTAAATGTCAACTATTACTTTTTTTTCCCCTTGTGAATATTTTTGGACTAGTTTTAGGGGGAACACCTTACCACAGAGAGATGCAGAAGTTTCTAAGAAATTTGTTGAGGCTCACTAATGAATACAGTCATAAGTCGTTCAATTGACTTGTTCCAGCATACATCAGAATTGCAGAAACTACTTGTAAAATAAGCTTGTGGCTTCTGCTCAGCATAACATGTGGATGTTCACGACTAATGAGACACATTTTTGCTCTGTATATACTACTAGTGATGTTGGGTCCTATGTGAGGAGGAATATGTATGTACCTGGGAAACGATGAGGCTCACATTTTGTTTGTTTGCTCGCTTTTCAGATATTTGATAACTCTAAGGGACCTAAAAGAACAAAAGCAATAGTTAATATAAGTCATTTTAGTAATTCATAACACAAAAGATTGCAGACAGTTTCTTTCTGAAGAAAAACTTGTTTTTGTTGAGCAGGTTCTACACTGTTCGCTACAGAGAAAAGGATAAAGAGAAGAAATGGGTTTTTCAGCTTTGCCCAGTTACAGAAACAGTGGTGGACAATCTGAAGCCAAACACACTTTATGAATTTGGAGTTAAGGACAACATGGAGGATAGCGTCTGGAGCAAGACTTTCAATCATAAGACAGTTTTGTCTAGTAAGTGTTTTCTAGTAATTATCTAATAGATAATAGTTTTGACAGCATTTTTTTCCTATGTTGTGATAGAACTTAAAGTAAACTACTGATCAGTTTTTCATTGTTTTAATGCCACCTGCATGCCCGTAATAAATTCTTTTAGGAATTGGTGAAAGCAGAAATTTTTTTGCTTTTGAAAAACTGTTATGTACTTATTTGAAGGATGTTCTCATTTAATTGTGAATGATAGAGGACCTGTTGCAGTTTGGTAGAAGTGTAACAGTTTAGGTAGGTACGCACCAAGCGTTGTCCACGTATTTATACATCTGACTGGATTTCAAGCTTTTTCTCTGAGCCTAGAGTAGTAAGATCTTTACTAATCCGATTTGATGGAAAGTATTATTCTTGTTTGAGTCTTGTGCTTACAAATTTAAGCTGGTGAAAAGCTAGAAAGAGCTTGTCCTAGCCAACATACATCAAAATGGGCCCCTTACGACTCTTCAGAAAAGTTCAATTCAAAGTTAATTTTCAGTCAAGGAATTACATAAATAGTGTTCATAGGAAACTTACGTTCTAAAGTGTGCTTTTGTTTGGGTGTTCATGGAGACAGGATATGGCACTTTTGGATGTTCACACAGTTATATTTTAATTTCTTTTATACAAAGTCCTAGGAAAGTGCAGGCAAAGTAACATCAATTAGCCACCAAAAAACCATCTACTGTTCAAAGAATCACTGCTGTCAATGGAAGAACTATGCAGCAGCTGAGTCTTCCTCCTTTCAAAGAAGGACAGAGAGGAAGTCTGTCATCTCAAAAAAGATTTAACATACTTTTTCCAATCTGAGTTTTCCTCAGGCATTTAATTAAAGACATTTCTGAGCATGATGTTTGTCAGAAGATGCTTCAAACTCCTAAGCTCAGTATTTCTAGTTTCCCTGAGACAGGAAGAACGGAAATTCTCATAATAGAACCTTATTCATGTGAGATTTCCATCTGAAATTTTATTTTGACCTCAGTTTCAAGTTGCAGGAAAATTATTTAACTCAACATAATGAGGATAAGGGAGCAGAGCCATGGGTGGCTGGTAGCACTGCAAAATTCTACATACATTATACTCAAAAACTTACCTGGCCTTCAGCATACATTAGAAAGCTCTAACTTTAAGGTACCTGCCCAGTGCCTGTAGAGTCATTCTGGGAGTCCAGAACAATGCCATCATTATACCATGAACTTAATATGGAGAATACTCTTTTCCCATACCCACCTCAAATTACTCCGCTTCACAGCATTGAAGAAGGCTTAATAAATGGCTGTTTTGCCAAGGAATTTATAGAACAGGTGCTGAAATATATTTGAACATTTAACAGGGAATAAAGAGTGTGTAGTGCTTATAGTTTAGTACTGTGTTCAAGACTATGATTAAAATATGTACATTGCTATCACTAAATTTGCTGTTTATACTGAAAGTTTTTCTAACTCTGGTTTCTTATGGATGTTGCATTTTTTAACATCCTGGAAGAATCATTCTTGTCAGTTAGGGAGGCACACTGAGTTGAGTTGAAAGATATGATCTCATAAGAATTTGTATACTTTGTAGGTGAGATTTTTTTTTCTGGAGTGTAGTCAGTGGGTGCTTCTGCAGCATCTAAATACGGAGGGCCTGCTCTTATCCTGGATGACTACACTCTGGTTTATTGATACAAGCACTATTCTGTTACACATCTGAGGTACTTGATTTCAGCAAATGTTAATGTTCTAATCAGATAGCTGGCTGCATATTTCAGATTCAAGCCCTTCATATTGTCAGTTCATAGTAGGCAGATGGAGAAATTTTGAACAGTACATAGAGTGAACATTCTAAATTTACTACCGTCTGTCTATATAGAAGTTTACCAATGAGCACAAATTGCCACTTTTTCTGATTTATCGTAGACTGCCTTGCAGCCACTCAAAGTCTTTTCAAATATTCAGGAACATCTCCTTCACCATAAATATTCTTTCCTCACTAAAGAATATATTAATTATTATAAATTGGTATTACTGCTGCGTGTTCCTGAATTTGTTGAATCTGCAGTCCAAACTTTTCTTTTATCTTAAACATGTTGAGAGGGTTTGGGAAGATAATCTTTTTTCTGATTCATGATTTGAGAAAGACATAAAAGGCATGGCAAATGTTCAACATTTATTGAACAAAAATTTACCAAAAGAGATGAAAGTTGATTATTTCTGACCATCTTAACATGATTTTGTCATGAAATCATTGTGAAATATTTGTCTTCATGCCAGCAGTAGATCCTGTTCCTGACAAATATTAAGCACTTTGAAAGATTCTGCATGATAGCATGTCTACTTAAATGTCTCTTAACTAATTTTTCTGTTATTTTTTCTATCGCTTATTCATTTTGGATGGATTTGTGAAGATGCATGATATTACCTTGATTTTTGTTTATTGATCTGTTGACTCAAAGGGAACAGAACAATGCAAAGGCAAAATATGTAGACAAATTTTGAAGCATTGTATTAGGATATAAAAGATGAGGAAAAGAGACTCTTTTTTTCTTGTATATTTTCATTTTCATCACAAGAAGCTTCTAATTCTAAGAAGAGAAAAAAGCCAAAGTGAAAAAGTTTAGAGATTCCAACCCATGAGTTATTTTGATCACATATTGAGACAAAGGAAAACATGTCATATCCAAAGAGAAGTTATATATTTGCTCTATACTGCTGGAGCTGAACATATATTTCTTTTGGATGGATACATTTGAAGTACAAACTACTGAAGAGTTTACAGTATGCTACTTCAAACCATGAGTACCAGACTGACAGACTGTATGCAGAAATTCTTCCTCTTTCAAGTCTCTTCCTTGCTTATTGGTGGTGTTGGTTATTTAAAAATCTGTCTTCCCCATAAAAAGCCCCCAAAGACCATTCAGTCTTTCTTACTTCTGTGGTACAACTAAAACATTTTCTCCTTGTCAAAATGTGAAGAAGAGGCTTTGTAGATTAATTAATTAATAAAAAAAATCAGGAAAAACAAGCGTGAACAAAAGAGTTACATGGTATATTTTCGTACATTTGAAATTTTTTCACCCTTTAAATTAATTTCCCAGCTATTGAAAAATCCAGATAAAACTTGATTTGATTTCCTTGGAGAATACAAAAATTATAGTGTGTATTTATTTTTTCTTTCTGTCAAATCAGATAAAAAAGTAAATGGACAACTCCAGAATATGTACAAATTGGTACCTAGTACCCAGTCACAGGTAAGCAAAAATAGTATTATTTTTTATATTAGTTTTGTACTTTGAATTGTCAAATTTTTGCTTCTCTATTACAGTAAAATGAGAAAGAGCTTATGGACACAAATGTCAATATGAAAAACCTGTTAAATCTCAAAGTTGGTAACTGTGTGTAGAAATGTTTAGAAGTGTGGACTGATAAAATTGTTAAGAATGGTAGCTGAGTTGATTAGAGCTACTGATACTGGTTTAACAAAAAGAGTTTTTTCAGTACATAGATTCTTAACATTGAAATTTGCTTTCCCCTTTGTAGCAGACAAATTTGTTCATCTGTGATATTTGTGCTGATCCAAGAATTTTCTATAGTCAACATTGTACTTGCAAATTATTCATTTTGTGATAAGTTAGTGCTGTTACTTCATAGAAGAATCTTCTGTATACTGAAATCATTAGTCTACTCACGGAATTAATTGATCTCTCTTGTATATGAGGCAAGCATTTACAGAACCAGTGAAAGCTGAAAAGGGCAATTTAGTTTCTTTATCGAGAAGAGTATGCAGCTCACTAAATCCTTGCAAGTGGGAAGGTAGAATTTTTAACTGTTTCATCAAACCGATGTTATTCATTTCCTTAGTTTTTTCTCATCCAGCACTTGCATTAACAGTCATGTCTCTCATTCAAGAGAAGATGTTTTATCTGTCAATGATGTGAAGCCAGTTGAATACATATTCAAGAAAGTGCTCATCTCATTATGTTGTTGATTAAATCAACTGTGCTGTTTTTCCCATTGGCCCTGTAATACTTTATTAAAGATGCATGTGACAGCCTAAGGCCAGGTAATACATTCTGGTATCTGGTATGAAAGCTATGTTCCTTTATTCCTGCGTGTCAGGACCCTAACCTTGTTAGGACACAGCTGTGGGAGCAGATATTCTATTTATGAAAGAGAAGTCCTGAGAAAGTGAGCTAAAACAGTTTTCCAAATATTTGCACAACTTAAGCATGAAAGCAAAACTAGAGCCAACATCTTGTCTTTTTAGTCAGCTTCACAAAGCTCAGATCAAGACTGGTACGGCTTTATCAAGCTCCACATAAATATCATGAAAACATTCCAGACATTATTCCAAAAATTCACTTACCACTCTCACTTAGTGGTACAAAAAACTAAGTCGTAAAACTAAGCTGATGTTGTCCAACTCTTGAATTATTGTTATTAGTTCAGTATCCACAGCATTAGGTGGAGTATTTCTCAGTGACGCAATCACATCATCAGTGCAAAGCCAAAATAACTGTTATTTAGGCCAAGATTTATTTACGCCTTGTTTTGCTCCAAAGACACAAATGAATTGTTTGAGCATGGTTCTATTTCTTCTCTGCACTGAGACGTTTTTAAGGCTGTTTATTAAGGCAGCATTACCAATCCATCTAGTCATTCTCCATTTTCAACATCAGTCAAATATCAGCTTGTGTTTCTTTTGGCAGGTTCATCCACAAAGTTTGACTAAGCTCCTGGGGCTGCGTAAGCTACAACCAGAAAGGGAGGGGGAAAAAGAGACCTTAAGGGGTCATTGTTTTTCTCTTCATAAACAGTGAGAGGTGGTAGGGTGGAAAGAAAACAGAAGAAATTTCTTTACTTTCTGTCTGATGAGGTCCCTGAAGTTTCATAATGTCACACTGAAAAATGAACTCCTTCTTGAGTTTTTCAGTCAAAAAGCATAGCTACCATCTTCTATCATTTGAAAAAGTGTTCTTCCAAAGGTTATCCACTCAAGGCCAACTGTGGTGCTTGAAGAGTCTCTTTTAAATGTGTTTTAATTGCTTATAGCTTTTTTGGTTACTGGAGTATAAGAAAAAAAGAATAAGTACCTCTAAAAGTCATGTTGCCATATGCTATTTGGCAGAATGTTGAAGAACTGCAATATGTCATAGGTGTGCCATCTGAACTTAAAATGTTTGATTTATAGCATAGCTTAGAAATCTAATTTTCCTCTGAAATTAATTAGTACATTATTTGTCATCCTTCATTCACTGAGTTGCCACTATGTTAGGAACTAATGGCACCTAATGGACTTTATGTTCCCCGTCTGGAAAATACAATTAAGAGTACAATTACTAGATGATATCTTGATGTTTCTGAAATGGTTTGCTTAAGTAGAAAATTTTACTAGACATAGAAATATGTGTATGAGACCCTTTCAGAGACTAAGAAGATTGAGATTGACAACAAAGTATTAGATTTCAACAGCAGCAGTTTAAGATTGATGTAGATTAAAGTTAATGTACAGTAGCTGCAGAACATGGATTTCATGTCAGCTATTTTTCCTCATCTGAGAGGCTAGTTTTTGAATTTATCTTAATGCGTGTATAATGTATAGCATTTTAATATTGCTGACATTACAATCATTCATTATTATTCAACAAAGAAAATATGCTTTTGTCAATGAAAGAATCCTATATTTTTAAAAGGACTGGTAATAATTATGATTACAAGTCCAACACTGGAGGCGTGTTAGTGTTTCCTAGGATTACAAGAGCTCTTTATTTTATTATTAAGGCTCCTGATGAGAAATATAGTAAAATGGACAGCTGCTTCCTAAATATGCATTTATTCCCACTTGTGAGTCACATAAGTTGCAGGGTTACTTCAAAAGCTCACCTGAAACAGTTTTTCACTAGGAGGCAAATAAGAAAGGTTAGTCTTATTAATATGTATTAAAGGAAAAATACTGAGTGACAAGAAAGAAAATGATTTCATATCCTTTGTTAAGGACAATGGCTGAAAATGACACTTAATACCAGACCATGTTCATACCAATGCAAACTTGTTTTCAGGTAGCAGAAAGTAATGGCTTTCATAGAATAAGCAGCCACTGTCCATTTTCCTGAGAAATTATTTCTTATTTCTTATTTCTTAAGATCTGGCTTCTTCCAGGTTCCTAAGCTTTTAGTTTGTATTCAAAGCTTCTCAACCAGTGGTTTATAGTGATTTAAATGTTTAGAAGACAGCAAAAATGCATATCCTCAAGTAAATAAATCTGTCATCAAATGCTAAATTTTCATGCAAGCGTTCTCACATGAAGTAGACCAGCTACTATGAAGTGCTAAACAAACTTTAACTGACGCTGACTTTAAGTGGTGTAATTTAACGCAGAGAGGTATTTTTTTTTCTGATTTATTTTTTTATTTGTTAATCAGGTACAGCTGAAAAAGGTCCACTTTTAACATACTTAGCATTTTCATATTGCTGGCTTTACAATATCCCTTTTCCCCTTTCTTCATTGTATTAGCATGCTCTCAAAAGTTGATCCTATGACATGTGGTAGAGCATACTTACTTATAATCTTGCAGATCAGTTTTTTAATTTATTTTTAAAATGCAGGGTTCATTCATGTGCTTCTTATTTTCATAGTATCAAAATGTTGAAAAAGTTTTGCACTTAAGCAAAAATATCTGAGTAAAAGACAAATGAGGAGAAAAGTGCAACTATTTAGTGTAAAAACTCTGAGAACACAAGTGGCTTGCCAATTTGTCTTTGTAAACAGTTTCACTAAATAAAACAGCTCTTGACTTAATTTTATTTTAAGTGGAATACACACACAAAAATGCTGAGTACAACTGGTTCTAGAATAGTTTGTGCTGAAAAATACTATTCCTGAGAGTATAAAATTATCCTGAAACCAAATTTGTAATTGCACGTATTTCTGATGTTTTATTGCAACTAAATGTCAGTTTTTCTTAGCTTTCTGGTCTACTCCCTAGTGAATGCTCAAGAGATTTTTAAAAGAAAAAAAGATTGGGATTTCCTAAGTTGTCAAATACTGTGTTTTTATGAAGCAAAACATCTTAAGCTGGAAAAAGGAGATAAAAATGTTATATTCCATGTTAGCCCTTGGGAACTGAAGCAATAGCGTAGCCTTTAGTAAGAGCAGCCAGAGCCATATCCAGTGTCAATGTGGGGCAGGCGTGGTTTTGGATCAGAGCCCTCTATTTTGGTTACCAAGAAAGTTCAATTACTATTATGGCAGTTATCCCAAGGATTTTTTTCCCTTTCTTCCAGTTTACGCTAAGAGATAATAAGAAGTTGGTACCTGTTACAATAATCAAACAAGGTAATTTTGTGTATTTTTTAGAATTCTTTTTAAATATTCTACAAGTGTCCTTTAAATGAATAGCAGTAGAAAAGGTGTGATTATGTTGTAAATGTCATGAATATTTCCTTTTAGAAGAGATAGAAGTTTAGAAACAACTATATCCTCAAATTACAAATACTATCAACTCATGCCTATTCGTTAATAAAATGAGTTACTAATTTTCATTATGAACAATGCCTTACTTGAGTGAATGAATAGATGCTGGTATTTTTTTTTTCTTCTGCTACTATCCATTCTTTTCTGTCTGAATTGAATTGTCCAGATATTTTGGTCTCTCAGCTCAATATTTCAGCTGGAAATGCAACAGTATGGATAAGATTCCTGTTACCAAATTTTTTATGCCTGCATTGCAGATATTTTCAGTTATATCACTGTTTTAACCTCCTTTCTCCTCCCCTCCCCAGTCATTGGGGTGAGACATCTACAGCAAGCATACATGTATGTCCCTTTAGAAATTCCTGTTTCTTAGTAGCAACTATAGTAGTGAGAGTTATCATGGTAGTGGAATTTTTGAAAATTAACTACTTGAAGATAGCTGTGGAAAATGAACTGCAGATTAAAATTTGCCATCAGAAATTGAATAATGAATCATTTTAAGTAACAAAAAAAAGTCTTCTAAAGCAGTTCACAGTTCAAGAACAGGAGAAAAAATGGGAGGTGATATGAGGGTAAATTACAGGAATTACCTATAAAATATGACTGTACTGATGCTTACTTCATATCTGCTTTTTCCATCATACATCTTTTCTGAAGACATGTGAATGGTAGCATAATGAGATGGGCTGGAGGTGGATGTATATTAAAATAAGCATATAATGTGTTTGTATCAAAGATATCAAACTGACATGCTAGGGAAGAGATGCACCTTTAAGGGACTTTTAAACAACGCAAATACAGAAAAGACAAAGATAGTGTCCTCATCTCTTATTATTAAACTGAGAGAAGGTTTTCAGAATGCTGAGATTTGTCACAGGCGTGTCTTTGTTTCCTGTTTCAGTTTTTTTCAAATGATTTGCTAGCATATTTGTTTTGTCTCCACAGTTATTCAGAATCGGACACAGTCAAAAACTTCAGATAGTTCTTCTCTGCCAGGAGCAATTCTAGGTGACAAAAAGATTTTTGTTTTTAATTTTCCCTCCTCCGTGACTAAAAATTAGTCTGTGTAAATACTTAAAATTTTCTTGATTCTGAGAGTTCTTTCCTTATATTTATATATATAATGTAAATGTAGAACTGTCTGTAAGAGATGAGAGAGGCTCACTGCACCTCATGACTAGTTTATTTCTGCCTTTGGGAAGGTGTTTAATTTTTTAACTATGGAACCACTTTAAAACTATGTAACTTTAGCTTAAGTTTGTTTTGTATGAGTTTCAATGGACAAACGTGAGTCAAACAGGTAGTCATTAACCACACATTTGTTGTTGAGTCTTCTTTGTCCCACTAGATAGTATGTTCATATATCAGTGATACTACAGTACTCAAGGGTTATATGCCTTAGAATTTAATTGTTTGCCATTTGAATTAATAGTGAAATTGTGCTACTATATTGAGTACTAAAATGGGAAAATTGCACTCGTTGCTCCAGTGGGGAGTAACAGTTACAGAACAGAACTAACCCATTTTTCAGACACTCAGGCTACACACCCACTGGTTCTGTAGGGTAGCCTGTGTATTGTTCTTTTTTTTTCTTGAACTAATGGCTCTTTCATCTTTCTTTGTAGTGCATCTTATTGTTCCAGGTCTCAATGAAACTCAGCAAAAACTTCTTCCTCCTCTGTCAATAGATGACATATCTCAAGTATCCAGAAAAAAACTGGGTAAGCAGTAATGAACAAAGCTGTTATTGTTCATGAGCAGTACCAGTAGTTTAGGTGGTATGAGATTGTGTATACAAGAGAAAAGCCCTTTTTTCGCTATTTAACCTTTTTTTTTTTATTTCTTTATGTCATATTTTGATTGGAATTCTTAGAGTTCATTGGAATCACCTATTTTAAAACATCTGATCAGGTTTTTAAGATATTTCAAAGCCATTCAAAGAAATGAAGAAATGATCTAAAGAAAAGAAAAGATGGGAATCCAAAGCTATGTTTATAATCCTTAGAATTTTTGTATTGTTTTACATTTTAACTTTTATTTTTCCATAGATACTGTCTTTTACTGTTTATCTTGAAATATGGTAGGCTTATGTCCTTTTCTAATAAAAAGCTTTCAATGAATTTTTATTGTATGAATTCTCATATGAGTAAATGTGAACAATTGTTTCATGGAGAGATTCTGTAACAAAATCCACGGGGAAAAAAAATTGTCACAAAGCAGAACATTTCAGTACAAGTTTTGTGTATTTGGTGAATATGACTGGAACCTGCAGGCTCCAACTCACTCTGAAATAGACTTCTTGAAGTTTTTGGTTAAGATTCAGAAACTAACGTATTGTCTGTGAATGGTGCACTCATGGGAATTTCCGCTATTTTTTTAATGTTAACAATGCCTCTGGTCCATCTTACAGAAATCTCTTGAGAAGAACTCTGGAGCTGATAATTTTTGGCTTTTCTGGTCTTAGTACTTAATTTTAATTCTTAACAACTAGGTTAGATTTTCTTCTTTTCATATTTCTAATTTGTTTATTTTATTCTCTTGCTTCATTACTGACCATGATACATTCTCAGACTGGCTTGCTTTGCAGTGAGAAAATAACACTGCTTGTTTTTGTTCAGATGTTGGGTGCATGTAAGGGTAAAGAGACACAGCACAGTAAAATGTGAATGTGTTTGAGTAAGAATGTGTTTGAACTGAAGCTGAATTACTTGGATTTCAGCAAAGCTTTCAGTACTGTTCTCACAGTATACTTCTATACAAAATGATCAGCATAGCTAGACAAAGACATAATGCGATGCGTGAAGAACTGGATGACGAGTCAGGCTCAAATGATCAAAGTAAATGGGATTACAGTAGGCTGGCAGCCACAAGTGAGTTTTTCCCAATCTTGGGGCCAGTTCATCAATGACCTGTATGCAGGACTTAAAGGTTCACTAAGTAGGGGTTCAGTAGGTGCGCAATAAAAGTAGCAGTATGTGACTGTGGAAAAGAGAAAAAGAAAAAGAAAAAGAAAAAGAAAAAGAAAAAGAAAAAGAAAAAGAAAAAGAAAAAGAAAAGAAAAAGAAAAGAAAAAGAAAAAGAAAAAGAAAAAGAAAAAGAAAAAGAAAAGAAAAGAAAAAGAAAAAGAAAAGAAAAAGAAAAAGAAAAAGAAAAAGAAAAAAGAAAAGAAAAAGAAAAAGAAAAAGAAAAAGAAAAAGAAAAAGAAAAAAAGAAAAGAAAAAGAAAAGAAAAGAAAAAGAAAAAGAAAGAAAGAAAAAGAAAAGAAAAAGAAAAAGAAAAGGAAAAAGGAAAAGGAAAAAAGGAAAAAGAAAAAGAAAAGAAAAAGAAAAAGAAAAAGAAAAAGAAAAAGAAAAAGAAAAAGAAAAAGAAAAAGGAAAAGAAAAAGAAAAGGAAAGAGGAAAAGGAAAGGAAAAAGAAAAAGGGAGGAAGGGAGGAAGAAAAATATAAAGGTAGTTTCAGTTGTCCTGGAAGTGTCTAACCTCCTCAGTTGGGAAAGCATAGAACTTCTAAATTTAGATGCTCTAGTCTGTTTAAAACAGCTTGTGTGATGTCAGTTTGGAGCCACTGTTCATGGTAGATTGCACACCTTTGTGAAAATAACTAGGGTAAACAAGTGATGTTTTATTTTCCATTTACCATGTGTTCCTTACCAGAGAACATCAAGTGCATGGATGTACTTACACACAGGGGAATACTGGATTTCAAAGTGTAAAAGAGGAAAGTTCTTGCTAGCATTTATTTAATATAATTTAAATTTATAAAGTAATTGAGAAAAAGACATACTGGCCAAGTACGGATATCCTTCACTCATGCCTGTAAACAATGTATGCCTATAGTAAAATGCATTAAAGCTTTTTTTTGTGGGTGAAGTTTTGACTAAGTATGATTTTCTGACATATTGCCACCATTATAATTCTGTAATATTTAGAAAAGTCAAAACTGCATTCTGGAATACCGTGTTTATTGAATTCCCAATTTTTTCTATTTACTTTTTCAAAAATCTACCAGTTTTTTTAAAGAATAGTAGCCCAGAAAAACAGAAAATATCTCACCCACGAAATGAATTTCCTTCTTCCGCAGTGAAAATAGAAAAACACAGATATTATTCTTTTCAAAATGAATGTCCCCAAGATTCAGTATTTTTATGTATGTATATCTGTTGAAATTAAAGGATTTTGTCCAACCGCTATACTTGACAGAAATAAGGTAAGGGAACACAAGCACACATCTGTCACTGTAATATTTGAAAATTTATTTGACTGTTCTTATAAAATCCTTAGGTCTATATTACATCTTTGAATTTTGAAAAGTATTTAACTATTTTAATGTTGAAATGTTAGGCAAAACTATTTTGCACTGTGAAAGTAATGACTCAGAAAGCATTAAATTTATGCTGTAAATCCTATTTTCAAAGTATCTTTTAGGAATAAAACAATATTACAAATGCACGTGTGTTTAACATCTTTAGGCAAATGCTTGTATTCATTGTAGTGGAATTTTATTGATTCCTAAAGGTATTCAGCTTTCCACATTTATCCATGTTGGTTTACTTTGGCAAACTGAAGTGAGACAGAAATAAATCTGTAGTGGAAAAGAGCAGATGCAGCTTTGCTGTAACTCTCTAATGTCTTTGTCCCTTTAGGTAAGAATGAAACTCAAGTATGGCCTGCTGAATCCAAAACACCAGAAGTTCAAGAAATCTCGCCTCAGTCTCTCCCAGGTAATAAGTGTTCTATTTTCAGAAACTCTACCGAATATCTTTGCCAAAGATATAAACTGAAATTAAATTCATTTTTACATTGCTTACTCTGCAGCTAAATGCAGTAGTTGGAAGACAGAAGTATAATGAAGCTGAGTTAGTAGTTGTGAGTGATACATAGAATAAAATGTAGATAAAATTCTGATTAATTTTGGAGCAAAGGTTCAAGTACTCCAATCGTTAGGTTAGTAGATATTTATATATTAGAATTGTATATTTGTGGACTGCTGGATATCTCGAAATTGTGAAAAAATGCCAAAACAAACAATTACACATATTCATATTGCTATAATACTGTTGTTTTTTACTGAAACAGAATCTTTTTAATCTACTGTTTCTTGCTTTTTCTGTGGTTTTGCTTCCGTATCTCCTTACCTTTGGTGACTATTTCTTTTGTTTATGCTTTGTTGATCATAGCACCAAGTTCTAATATTAGAGTTTTCAGGAGTTTCACGCTTACTTACATCGAAGAACATATTCATTGTGATTATGATATTTCAGTTTAAAGGGGAAAATGACAGTAGGAAACAGTGAAGTGAGAGCAAATCCTTTGAAAGAAAACAGAAGTTCTCTGAGTAAAATCTATGTTTACATGTTGTCCATGCAAAAATAACCTTTATAGTTATGCATTTAAGCCAGACTTGCGCAAGCAACCGAAGTGAGAGGTCTGAGCACCAGCCTTTTGCAAGGGCTGCATTTGAGAGACAGAATAACATGTAGACACATTTTGATTTAGGATTAGGATCTATTTGATTATATTTTGTTTGGATTTACCAATTTGAAAATCACACTGGATTTTTTTTTTTTTTTAAAGTAAGACATAGTAATTATTTGCTGTGAAACATTTAAAAAGTGCCAGAAGAGGCATCAGAATGTTTATTTAAGAGGAATTATGTGATCTCTGTCATTCAAGAAGGGAATAAAGGTGTTTAGAGAGTTTCAGCAAGCAGAACTACCTGAAAGGCTCCATGAGCTGGGCCACTCTTACATTACTGTAAGCCTTTGCCAAAGGGTGTGTTCTGTTCTGTGTGGGTCAGTAACTATTTTGTGTGTGTTTGTCAGACAAAAATCCCACCGTTTTCTTAATTTCAGGCCTCCCCTCCCTTGGCGTGCACTTTCACAGAAAGACTAGTTAGTAAGCTCTTTGTTGCTTCATATTTTCCACTTAGGAATATTATATTCTAGAAAGAATACTACTTTATAATGTTTTTTAATTTTTTTCACAGACTTTTAAATTCTCTGAGTTGAATCAAGTGTGAACATTTTCTTAACTTGGCAGGGAAATTGTAGCTGACCAACGGTTAGAAATATCAGTGCATTTGCCTAGGACATGGAAGAACTAATTCAGAAGAAAAAAAAAAAAAAAACAAAAAACAAAACAGAAGGTTATTTCTTTTCGTAAGGGGCTGTACCAGAGATATATCAGAGTAGATTTGTGAAATAGAGAACAGACTTGAATTGAAATGGACCACCTGTGAATCCAAGCTAGGGCTAATTTTAGTAGGAGCAATTTCTGTGTTGCTGTCCTTTTCAAGTTCTTCCTCCTTCTAGCCTCTGAAGGCTTCCCCATGTGCTCACATGAGATATCAGAAAAAGTGCGAACTGTGCTTCCATCACAATATGCAAATTCAGACTGGGGAGGAAGAGAGGATCAGGAATGAAAGAGTCAAGAGAAATGCTACCTAAATGGATTCTAGCTCTATTCCATGCTGTAATAGCAAACTAACTATATTTGCTTGGTTTTGTTAACCATTTACTTTGCAGCTACCACTGAACCATCCCAGGAAATTATTAAACCTACTTCACCTAATTCCTGGGAAAAGTCGGAAGTATTTTAAACCTCGAGGCCTAAAGTTTCTGTGTCCTTTATCTCTTTTTACAAAATTGCTTCATTTCTACAAAAATCTGTGTGAAAAAGAGGAGAGCCTCATTTCTTTTATCCCAGTTTTAGACATGATCAATTAACTTGGTTGTCAAGGGTCATGCTTCATGTGAGTGGAAACCAAACGACTTCTTAAAAAAGAATTCATATTGATGTCTAAATATCTGTATTTGCTTTTTTCTCATGGTTACATTTAAGCATTAAGAAATGTTTGCTTTTGAAGCACTTCTGAGGAATTTGTTGGGGTTTGTTTGTTGCTGCTATTATTTTTCAAGGTCTCTCATGGGTGAACTAAAAGACCTCTGACAAGATGGAAGAAAGAAGTGATATTGGCTTACATACCTTAAGAATTAAATGTTATGCAAAATAGGGAGTATAATTATGCACTAGTTTATTAAAATATAGTTAGCAATTCAGTATAGGTACAATGAATGGCTGTTTGATTAGCTACCCATGCTTTACTGCAAAGGTGTAGAAGTAGAAGAAAGAGTAAAAGTGAAAAGACTGTTATATTGCTATCACTGGATAAAATGAAGGGCTAATGTATTACAGGGGAATCTTTATTCTTTTTTTTCTGATAATTTTTGCATTAGAATGATTAAATAATCCAGAATGGCAGTGAAAATATTTGTAAATACATTGTGTGATGTAACAATTCTGTTATTCTATGTTCTATGAATGAAACTTTGGAGCCCGTAGCAGAAGTACTGTTTGAGTTTCTAAGTCTTTTTGACTTTTTTTTTTTTTTTGCTTATGTAAAACTGTCACAAAATTAACCCAATACTTATTGAATTCACAAGTGAAGATAAAAATGAATTATAATGAAATTAAGCTGCTGCTGCAAAAAAATACTAATCAGCAGACATAGAATCGTGGTTAAAAAAGCAGTGGGCTTTGGACAGTAGATGAACAGAAATGCATGGAGAGATTCAAAATTAAATAAAGCTTCTTTTTTTCTAGCTCAGGCTGAGAAAAAACATGGACCTAAGGAATTTAAATCAACGCCTAAGCCCGAATTGCAAACTCAAAACATATTGGGTAACTAATTTTGCTGCTTTTTACCTTCTATATACAGTAAATGTATTTTTTTCATTTTCAGATGAATTTTCTACTACATTCCTTCTACTGAGCAGCATCAAAGGAAGTCCTAATTAAAATTTTTTGTTCCCTTTGTGCTTCCAGCATCTCACAGATGAAATGTAAAGCAGAATGGATCCAGCACTGACTGAGCTGTGTCTGTTATGCATGATTATTGCTAGCAGTTTTGACTGGGTGATTCAATCTTGTTTTTCAAAATATTGCTTTCTCTGTATGTGATCTCAGTAACTCAGATCAGATAAAAATTCCACCGGTAAAATGATTTTAGTGATAGAATGAAACTTGCAAACTCAATAATTTTCCTTTGACAACAGATTCATTTAGATAACAACGACAGTGATGTAAAAGGAATATTTTTTTATTGCATATGACATGTATTTGTGTTTGATTTGGAGAAAGAAAAAAAAAGAGCTGTAATGTTTGGGTGGTTTTTTTTTGTTTTTTGAGATCTCTCATTACTTGAAAGATTTCTTATGTTTCTTCTGGCATTCAGAATTCGAAGTTCTCCAATGTTAATCCCAAAACTGTGCAAAATTATGAATACAAACTTCTGGCTATATATGTATACACATATTTAATTTGGATTAGATTTTCTAAATCAAAAATGGCATAAATACAGGACGATGAGTGTTAAAGGAGAAGAGTGAGCTTTTTCCAGCACAGAAATACAGATGTTCCACATGAAGAGGACTGCCAGTTCTTCTCAATAATGTTGTTTTTACGTATTCCTATTGATTCATGATAATGTCATCCTCTCTTTTGTCTGTTACAGTTGCAAGCAGGTCTCCAGAACATACTGAAGTTAAAACATCAATCTCGCTTTCAAACTTACATTTAATCACATTTAACCATATTTAACTTTGCCTGTTTTCTAAATGCCTTTTAAGATGGAGATATGAAAGTGAATCAAGGTGCGTCACTGCTTAATTTCAAACTAGGTGATCATAATTACAAATGGATTTTTATTACTGGCTTCCTCTAGTTGGTGGTTCTTAATATTATGATTGTGGGAAATGATGATTTTATTCAGATCCCACACATCTTTTTAAGTGGCAAAATTGCATATGTTGTTTCGTTTTTTCCCCAGGATGGAATTCTTTATTGTTGTTATTGCTAAACAATGTTGGTTTCCAGAATGCTTTAGAAGTCAAAATATAGTCCCATACTTCATCTTGCAATATCTTGTATTAAATAAAGCCTTGATTATTTCTTTTATCATAGCTTCTAATGAAATACATCCACTTCCTTCTGGAACCAGAATCTTTGATGCTCCAAAAAGTCCATTGACAGAACTTGGTAATTATTTTGTTTGTAAATTTGAGCAAACTTCTAAAATTATCTGAATTACCTATTTTTTTTAATTTGTTTTTAACACTTCAACTGCAATAATATTTTGTATGTAAATTATTGCACCCATTAGTTTTTTCCCAAAATTTGCAGGTCACATCTTTCATTCTTAGTCTATTTTTGTTTTATTATAGTGACAGGTTGCTCTGAATTCATGCTTCTTAAAGAATGAAAGGATATATGAGCTACCTTTTATAACTTTTATTTATGGTATGATGATGGCAACTTATGCCTCGTTGAAATATAAATCAACAACTGAACAAATACTTACATCATAGTATCGCTCAAAGATAATCAAAAGAAAAAAAAAAAAGATACGGTCACCTAACCAATTGGAGAAGTTGTCACAGCTTAGGAAATTAAAACAAAGCTGTAGGCAGGTCAGGGAGAGTTTGGGTAGAGCAAACCTGACTAGTCTTAGTCCTGAACTCAGTATAAAGCTTATAGCCTGCTACTAACAGTGGCAGTGCCATATTGCAGGGCTGCACAGTTACACCCATGCCATTACAAATTGTGATTTTCTTTTCATTAGTTAACAGAAGTGACCTAGAGTCAGTGTATTTTACTAAGCTTTGCATGAGAATTTATCATGTAATGGTGCTGATTTAATTAGACAATGTACTTAATGTACTGCCAAATTTTAAAATCATTTCCCGGAAGAGCTTGTAATTTCTTGAAGTGCTTATTTGAACCAAGCAGTACAATTTGAATGATCTTGAGAATTTGCTGTTGATTTGTTGCAATATTTGACAGCTCTTTTCCAAATATGCTTGAGGGGATAGAGATTCGTATTTATTTTCACTGTATTGAAGTAAGTTTGGTTAAATGTAGTTAGAGGTAGCATTAAAAGTAAAAAGTCCCTTGAGCATTTTACAAACAAGTTCAACAGAAGTGTAGTTGTTTAAAGCCTGAAGATTATAATGGATAGAAAATATTTTTGCTTACTAGAAAATAATCTAATCCTATGTTTCTGTCAGTAGTAGAGGCAAAATGATAACAGTTGAACCAAAATACGAGTTAAATTCAAGTTCTGATGTCTTCCATTTCTACCACGTAGCAAAACATGAGATTTAATTATGTGAGGTTGGACGCTGACATTGGATCATGTGGAGCATCTGTGCTCCCAGTGAAGTCAGTGCTGAACTCAGCGGTACTCTGTGAGAGTGACTGCAGGAGTCATTTGCAGGAAATTTCTCTGCACTGTGCCTCAGCATGTTGTGATCAACTCAGGTCATGAAATCTGGGGAAAAAAAAAGAAAATGTAGTTATTGAAGCTAAAGTGCATGACCTGTATTCTGTCATAGTTCCTCAGAAGACGTTTTCCTTTATTTTTCTATCGAGATTGTACCAAAGGGAGACATCTCCCACTATTTTATAAAAATTCTGTGTGGTCAGTGTATTTTGAATTCAAACATTTCTGAAAAGATAGCTTTGTTAACATAGCCCCACTCTTCTGATGCCTTTGGGAGATCTCTCATAGCTCTTACTATATGTAAAAGTATCAAAGGAAGCTTTTGTTGGCCAAAGTTGTGAATCATAAGGCTTGTTTGTATTGTTTTCTGCTCTATCGAAATCAGTACATAGTAACCAGGAATAATATTTATTAATGTGATCTGTTTGTTAAAGGTAAATGAGAAAGCAGATTCAATATATGAAACAAAAGTCTGTCCTTTTTTGGTCATAAATTCATATTGTCTGCATTTAGACTGAGCCCTATACCTTTTTATTTGAATATTTTTCTCAATCTCAGAGATTAGCTTTAAAATCTTGGTGTAGCTACTTTTAAAAAAAATCGTACTGTTAAGGAGCAATTAAAAATGTGGATGGAATTTTTTTCTTTCATACACATTATAACCTAAGTAAGCATTAGTGACAATTGCAGCTTTTTTTTTAATGGGAAAGAAGTGTTATTAGGGACTTGTACACATGGTTTAAAAGGATCTGTTTCTTATTTCTTACCATAAAACTCACACGATGGAAGCTCACTCATGTTAGCCTTTAGGTAAGAATACCCAATTCCAACTTGATTCCTTGTTTCCATTAAAGCACACAAGCTCTCTTGAAATCACCTATACTTCTAAGTGAAATAACGTTAAGGTCTTGTAGTACTATTCATTAATCCAACAAATTAAAGATCCTGTTTTCTCCCTTTCATGGTTATTTCACTGACTTCATCTTTCTTACTTCTTTCATCATTTCCAATTACACCTTTCTTTGAAATAGTTCTGTGTAATATAATAGGAACTAGTTGATACACACTTGCAAATGCTACCTCAAGTGTGTTTGTTTGGGTTGTATAAAAACCTGATTGGATTTATGCCAAAGTTTGCATACAGTAAAAAACAACTGTGAGAACAAAAATTCAATCTAAATAAGAACTTAATACTTACAGATAAAATTAATTTTCATGCCATTTACAAGGCGACTATTTGCCTGCATATCTTATTTTTTTTCATGTTTGCTCTTAGCTACTCAGAGTCCAACCTTGAAATCTGTATCTCTACCTTCAGCAGATACCACAGAGATGGAGATAGGTAATCTGTGGATTATTTCCATACTTTTCCATTATATTTATATCAATTAGATCTGCAAATGGTAATTTTAAGATCTGCGTTAGAATCTTGGCTACCAACATTCACATCAAGCTGCTTTTGTCTGTGTAATCATCTGAAAAAGACATTTGTTACTGGCTTAAAAACTGACCACGTAAAGACAATGTTGTCAAATCTTATTCTTTCCTCACTTCTTATTGTAAAGCTGCATCTCATATCTACAAAATTTAACAAGGTAAAATTTCATTCTTTTGTGCATGTGGAACTCTAATTGCAAGGTCTGAAGACTGTATTGTGAGCCATCATCTCCTGTTGTCATTACACAGTTGTCTTACACCTCACTTTTTGTCTGTAATGCTTTGCATTGTCATCATCTGGAATTTCATAGCCTTCACAAAACTGTCTTATGCTAACTCATTAAGTCACAGGTCTCAGCAGTTTAAGCTCAGATTCTTTTTTCAGCTTTTGATGAAACGCAGCCTATTTCGTCAAGATCCAAAACATCTGGTACCACAGAAGTCCAACCCACAAAACCTGGTAATGATTTCTCATCAGATTAATTCTCTTGACAGTTAGGAATTTTCAGAGAGGACATACTGCCTCTCATTAAACAGTTTGTTCAGTTTGACATAATGAAGAATAACTACAGATATGGAAGTGCTATACTGAATTACAGGTTTCTTTATGAACTTTTATATGAAATTGTAATTGAACTACTGGTTTGTGGATGAGTTTTGTTGTTTATTTGATTGGTTATTTTGAAAGCATAAGCCTTCCTTTAGCCTTCATATATGAATATAGACGTGCCAATTCCTAAACACCCAGATCTCAAAACTGGAACTATAAAAACATGTTACTGAAAACTGAGACGTTCATTGAATTATAGAATGCCTTGGGTTGGAAAGGACCATAAAGATCATCTAGCTCCAAGCCCCTGCCCTGGGCAGGGCTGCCACCTAGCAGCTCAGGTTGCCCAGGGCCCCATCCAGCCTGGCTTTAAATGGTTCCAGGGATGGAGTATCCACAGCTTCTCTGGGCAGCCTGTGTCAGGATCTCACTATACTCTGAGTAAATTGGCTACTTGATGTATGGAAAATATCTCCAAATATACTACCCCTATTTTAAAGATGAGGAAATTTGGGTGTAAGAGTAAGATTTTTTTTATGTGGGGCCGCTGCCAGTTATCCAAAAGAAACAAATGTATAAAGAGTCAGCTGGAAAGATTTCACTTCACTAACATGCCAACAGTGTAATGCCAGATGCATATGTTTTTGGATGAAATCCATTACAAAACGGAAGATCACCTGGAAATGTCAGCCATTCACATGCCTGACAAAAGACAGTTCCTATGTTTCCTTCTTGCTTTGTCATCTTTTCTTTCTCCTTCTCCAGTTTCAGCACCAGGACATCCTCCTGCTTGATCCTTGAAATTCTAGACAAAGATTCCATACAGTACCAATCTTCTAATTTTTATTCGTAATTTGTCCTCTTTCTTCTTCTCCATATAAGCTCAGAACTTCTTGTGTGATTCTGATGACAGTTTGGTCATCAGTAGCATTATACATCTGTGCATTAATAATAACAATTTTGGAAATAAATATGATTGCTTTTAAGTCACAATTGATTATAATACATTTAAGTCTATCTTTTGGAGGACTTACTGTGTTAAATACTAGCTAAAAGTTTCTTCAGCTCATAAAAGATGGTGCTGCTGCAGATGGTTCTTGTGATTTTAAAATAATGCAACATGATTTGTGTTTTTATTTTCCAGTTTCCCATGGCTTTCTTCATATTACTTCTACTCCTCATACTTTTACAGCTTCAGAAATGACAGATGCTGGTAAATTACAGTAATATTATTTTAGAAGCATAATCTTTTTTATGTATTTTTTGTGCTGAAAGTTTACTACCATTAGTGGTTTCAGACAATTATTCTATATTGCCTGCATTGGATGTTGCAGTATGTGTTAGTTCTTCAGTGTCATAACAGTGTCATATTTCCTGGGGCCAAACACAACCCAGATGAAAAGCAAGACTGCAACTAGCACACAGCTGAATAGGGCAGTATTGATCTAATAAATTCATTAAGAGAAGATGTAAATTTTGCAAAGTGGAAGATTGTTACTGTCAAGATATACTTTCTGATGATAAATCTGTTTTCTTTGTCACTTTTTTTCTGTCAGTGTACATTTTCCAGTACAAATTTTGCTGTGATTTTTCCTGTATGTTGACTTAAAAACAGCAAATACACATTTCAGTCCAGACCTTTCTAATTTAGCTATACTGTGGACTAAAGCTGTAGGGATGGATTGTTTTACTTTCCTGGAGCTTTTGGTATGTGATGATGCTTGGTATTTTTAGGCTTTGTTTGAACATGAGCATGTATATGCATGAGAAGTGAAAGCAATGAGAAAGAGATAGAAGGAAGTAAGGGGAAAGGAAGCAGTTCATTGCTGCAAATTTACAGTAATAAAGCTGTAGTTTAAGTTCTTTGCTGTATAATAAACTGGATTCTGGCACTGCAGTACAGTTTTTAGAAGTTCAGACTTCGTGCAAAATATTATAAAGCCTCCTCATCCCAGGTAATGATTTTAAATCAAATTAGTTAATTATTTTATAAGGAGCAGGAGCGCACAAGTTGAGTTGAACAAAATTTGAGAAACTGCATAGCGATAAGTGGCTTAATGAAGTGGAGTAGAGAAACTTTTATCTCCTACAGTTATTTTCCCAGAGTTTATGAAGATTTCTTACCTTCATGGAAAGATCTGGTATAAATTGTGGGCCCATTTTTTTTCAGATGCTATTTAAGGCAAAGCTACACATAGATTTATAGATAGATAGATAGATTTTCAGCTCCTCTGTAGATATTCTCACATATAATAAAATAAGAAAATGCATTCAGCCATATTGTTAAGGTATTTAAAATACTCAGACTAAAACAAGGTACATTTAAAAACAAAACAAAACAAAAAAAACAACACATTTCGACTTCTACAAAGCAGTGGAAGTTGAAATTCCTCTCTTTTCTTCATTTCTACCCCCTTAATTTATTTACATGCAACTCTTTCTCAGATGCATTTGCATTTTTTCCCTGCAGCTGGATTTACTGCTGATTTGGAGATAACCATGCCTGTAATTACCACAGAACCGCCTTTATTAGAAACAGCACTGGGTAAAATTGATAAGTTGACTTGCTTTAGTTTTAATGTCTTACTTTCCATTTTTATCCTTACTGCTGTTTTTGGAACATTTCCCTTGCTTTAGTTGTCACTGTCCCAGTAATTCATACCATTTATTGCTGCAGTTAACCAGATTCGCATCTGCACTTGTCATTCATCTTTATAGATGGGGGATAGAGTCCTTGGGATGGGTATAATTGGTTGATTTTGGTTTTTTCATTATTGAGGTTGCCAGCTGTGGGCCTGCTTTTCTCAATGTTGCTTTTTTTTCCCTATGCTAAGAGCACTTAACTGTAGAAGGTAATGAGGGGCTTAACATACGTTCCTGTGTAATATTTCCTTGAAAAGGTTATTTTGATTGGCTTTATATTAGCTGGCACACTGTCTGCCTTCTGGATCAAAAGGTGTTATCTTACCACCTGCAAACCTTAATACATGTTTTAAGACTCTTAAACAATAATAAGAATTCTTGCTAAAATGAATAAGTGATATTTTTCTGCACTGGCATGCTCACGAACCAACAGTTCATGAGACATTCTCATTCCTGGCTAGCTTGCAAGCAGATTTCTTCCTGCTTTTATTTTAGCATTGTAAATTTTGTCTGCTGAGTCATGTCCTATATGTAGTAGCTCTGAGGTAAATAAACCTATTAACAGACAATTACCTTTTCAGATTTAGATGAAAGTAAGCCTCCTCCTTCAAGATCCAAAACATCTGGCATGCCAGAAATGCTTCCAATCTCAGCTGATAATGATATCACTCTTCAATGTACTTCTCCTGACTTCTAGGCAGTCTTTCAAAAGTCATAGCAATGTTTTGTTAGAGGGTTGATTCTGCTTTGCCATTTTAACTGAGGAATGCACACTTTCCCATGTAACTGGGAGTGTTTTGAGATCTGTTGTATCTGCTGGAATTTTTCAGGAATTCATAGTGGAATATTAAAGTGATATAAAAGTAAATTTTTAAAATGTTTTTAAACAAGTAGCAAGACTGTGTCCTCCATTTTTCTGTAAAGGATTTTATAACCATGTCTGTTAATTCAAATGGTTAAATACATTTTGGCATGTCAAATCTACTCCTTTTGTATATTGCAACATACTTGTCCATTGGTAGAAAAAGCTTTAGCTACTCTTAATATCCCAAAAGGTTTAAAACCATGGGAAAAAAAACATTTACTGATTTGATTAGTGGCTCATTGAACATTGCTAGAATTTTATGCAGAAGGGACCTGAATTCAATTTTTCAATTCCTAAGGCCTAGGAATGTCTAAATGTCCCAGAGAAGTCATTATTACCAGCAATTTCTTCAGGTTTCTGCAGGCTTGACAACAGTCTTACCTATCTTAGAAATCGAATAAGGCCAACAATGTAGCAAAGAGGTGCAATACACAGAGACTAGATTTTCTACCGCATTACATATTTTTATGTATTTTCTCTTTCCAAAATTAGAAGGAGAGTTACAGTACAAGCAATTCAGTTTACTTAAGTCAATTTTTCTTCAGTGAGCTGTCA
Source organism: Meleagris gallopavo (assembly GCF_905368555.1). NCBI lineage: Eukaryota > Metazoa > Chordata > Aves > Galliformes > Phasianidae > Meleagris > Meleagris gallopavo. Next base: position 83,665,822 of record NC_139404.1, on the reverse strand, counting down.
GATGACAGCCCATACAATTACAGGTGGATGAAAAATGTCCATAGAACTCTACAGAAAAATGGCCATTGATCACTTGTTTGCTGGCATCTCTCTGCTGAGACATTGAGGAAGCATTAATAGAGCTCGGAGCTTAAGGTTATTGAACAGCAGAATTAAGACTTTGGAAGATTCTAGAGAAAAGTATGATCTGATTTCAAGTAGGTAATATTAATTGTGTCAGTGATTCGGCCAGTCCTTTATTTATAGTAAAAAGGAGACAAATATATTGTTAAGCTTCTCAGCCCCTACAAGTCTGTTTTCTGCTAGATATGCCTAGTTCACTAAAATGTTAACTGTTTCCAATCTGTATTAACACAGTAGGGCTACCCTGATTTAAAAGTGAAATAATACTGTAATGAGTGCGCCTGTTAATGTAAAATAGCAGAATGTAATATGCCCTTCATATACTGAAAACTCCATACTGGCACTGCTTTGAAGAAAATTGCTCATCCCTAGAATCTGAAGGCAGTTCTCTGGTTTGATCTTAGCTACTGAGAGGCCAAAGCTGAAGCCTACTTCTCCATATGTTGCAATCCAAGGAAGAGTGGAGGGTAAATACGATTTTTGCTTTTTGATTTTTCTTTTCCCCTTCCATCACTTCACATCATTTTCATCTGCTTTGAGCAACGCCAAGATTTATTATTGTACCCTGTCTTGCAGAAACGCTAGCTACGTGATTCTGTTGTTTAAACCCATACTTTTCCCATCACCTGGAAACCATTTTTCTGCGGGGACATTTGGCAAAAAGAATCCGTCACGCCATGCCTTCCTTCTCTGTGTGTCTCTCCATGCGTTTTTTTGTTTGTTTGTTTGTTTGTTTTTTGGTTGTTGTTGTTCTGAAACTTCTTTCTAGAGTGCAGTTTTCCAATATGGCAGAAGCATACCTTTACTACTTCACAGGTGTTGCTAACGACATGGGATAGGTGTCCCAGAACTTCCTTTCGGGACACCAGTTATTCTTTTTCCTTGTTTGTTTCAGTAGCTTGAGCGCTTGAGTTCTAGTTGGATGAGGAGGCGTGTTACTCATTGGCTTAGAGATTAACGCAAAGGGAGAACTGGGATTCTCAGGTGTAACGGGGAACGGTGAGGCCTTCTATGTGCCTGTTTGGGGAAGACTGTGTAGGTATCTCAAGATCATTTCCCCGTCTGATTGTAGCAACCCAGAGAAGGGGCCCGGACTTCACCTCAACTGCTTCACCGAAAGCCACAAGGACTATGAAGGGTAAATAACCTGCAGTTCCCTTCCTGCTCTGAGTATTTGTGCAGTGCTTTTTTTTCTACAGACATGAGCCCGTTCAGATGCTTAATGTCCCGAAAAGGGGACCTGTGATGCTGTGGGTCTCTTATGACTCTTGCCTAGACATTGCTCCATTTATGATCTTTCTGATCCCTTCTGGGAGGTTGCCTACCCTACAGGCCTCATGCATTCTTAGCTTTACTCTGTTCTCTTGGGCATACGTGTACCCTTTGGACGATAGGGTCGTGTCATGTGGGGGGAAGTAATGCTGTAATGTGCGTAATGGAAGCCTGCTTTGAGCCGGGCTAGGTCTGCCTGTGTATAGCTGCATCTTGATATCACTCATGTGACTACAGCCAGTGTGAGGAGCTGGTTTCTGAGAAGGTGATTTCTGTGTTTGATCTTAGCTACCCGGAGACCAAGGCTGAAATCCACCACTCCTTCCTCCCTGACGACCCAACAAACTGTGATTGGTAACTAGCAAACATCCTTCTTTTTCTCTTTTCTCTTGCTTCTCTCGCTCCCATTTACACTTCATGCCCAACACACCCAGCATCATTCTCATCTTTCTTGGAGAGTCTGAAGATCTGTTGGTGAGGCTTGGCTTGCAGAAACACCCGCCACACTCTCGTTAAGCAGTTGCACTGTTTGAACTCATGCTTTATCCATTGCTTGCCAGCTCTATCTGTGGGGACCGAATGACAGCTTCTTCAGAGGGTGTATTATTGTTCCTTGCCTTCGGTCCCATTTCACTGTTCCCTTTCATCCTGGGAACAAACCTTCCCTGTTGAGCTGCACCCAAATGCGACATTGCTGCTCAGAAACCAATTCCTTCTACGTGCATCCAGAAGTGCAGTTCTGCTGTCCTTTGGTGTTTCCTTTTCCAAGAGTGCAGCTGTCAGGTTCTTCACCATTGACTTTCCAGGTGGTCAGCTGTCGGCTGTGCATGCAGAGATGCTGTCACCTCCTGGAAAGGAATGCTCTGCTTTCCTGCCGCTGTTGAGGTTCGCACTAGGACTTGAAACATGCTGCCTCTTCTCACCTTTTGGTGAAGCACAGCATGTGTGCCTTCAGGCTTTTGAGAGACCTGATGGTGACGCTGGCCTTGTCTGTTCATGGTTCTTGCCAGTCTGGTAATGGTGCAAAATGAAATTTTTTTCCCCAGATGTTGTTGTGCTTTTAGGGAACTTATTTTTCTTGAGCCTACTTTGAGTGGCACATCCATGTGGAGGTGAAACTGCCGTAAGTGAAAATTGGTGTTTGTTGAAGGCGTTGGCTGTGACACTTGGTGACAGTGTGGGAATAGCTTGTGGTGGTAGATTCTATAGTATTGTCAGGTGGGCATGTGACCTGGCAGTATTCTTGACCCACAGTGTAATGAAGCATTTTGTAAGCAGTGTGTGAATCCTAGAAATTTGAAATTGAGTGTAAGATAAAGGTATTTGAAATCGTAAAATGTATATGTTTGTCTCTGCTGACAGTATTTGTTTCTCTGCCTTGTGATACTGCCTAGATCTTTTTTTTACATTATTTTCTCCTTTTTATATATCAGTGTTCTTTTAGTTTCTTGTCATCAGTAAATTTAGAAAAGCCTTCGTTTTTATGTGTTACAGAACTCATACTGAACACAAACATGATGCAGCTGTGTTAATACTCCATGGGTGGCACTGTCAGTTATCCTGCCTCTGCATTAATGCAATGTTTTTATTTCCTTTTCAAGTTGAGAACTGTATTCTATCCAAGGTCATTTCAGTCACATAAAGCTATCTTCATTAGATGGAAAAATTTCAACATCTAATCAGGTGTGGCTTTATTGCTCTCTGTGGTGTGTTTTGTCAGAACTACCACAGCATTGTCCGTCAGTGTAAAGAATCAGACAGTTTAGGTTTCTTGTTACTTGTTATTTAACTTGAAGAGGTCATGAGTTTTCCTAGCAACAGGAGCACCTACTTTTCAGTTTTTCATATACCGCTATGCATAGAATTAGTCTGTCCATGCTTCTTTCATGCTGGCTGCGTAATATTTCCTACAGAAAACGAGATTATAATCTCATTTTTTTCATCTATTTTTTCATTAAAATGTAGTCACAACAATTTAAATATGTTCTTAAGCCATTTTCCACCAAAGAATGATCTTTTTTAGTATTTATATTAAATTATCTTTATGGCAGCTGGGTGAAAATACAATACCTGGCTTGGTTATGAATTTAACCATCAGCAAGAAGGGTAATCCTACCTTTGATATCTTGTCTTCTAGAAAAACTTGCTTCAGTGTCCTTTCTCATTTGATGTTAGCTATCCAGAAACCAACTACAGAATTTTTTCTTTTGCCCTTCATGACAAATGCAGGGACAATGCTGGCTAAATAAGATAGATTCAATAATTATTTACGTTACTTTGGCATCAGTCAGAGACTTACTTAAGCTTACTGGCCAAATTTCTGCAGCAAGCTTTTTATTAAATCTTTTATATCAACTTCTGTTAACTTCCCATACCATTGTTACAAATGTATACAGTCATATATTTGCCAACAATTTCTTTAAATTTTTTAAGATACTGCTCTGATTATATAGATTTTAGAAATGAGAAGAGAAATTGTAGGATAAAATTTTTAATCACATGGCAACTATATAGTTGTATGACCCAAGTCCTTTTATTAAAAAAATGTGTCATACCTTAACTATTCTGAAGACTATCTGCTGTCTAGCCTGCTTTCTACATCATCATGAACTGCTCACTGCTAGTCAGGCAATGTAAAACTGTCTAGTTTTGTGAGCTTACCTCACTCCACGCCTATATCCTCTTTTCAGCTTATGATGAAATGTAGTCCACTTTCTCAAGATTTCAAACATCTGAAAAAAATAGTAACCTCAAAGTGCCATCAGCCTTATTTGATTATATGTCTTGAAAACTTAGGTAGACATTTTATAAAAAACTGTATTCATGTTTTACTATTCCATTACTTTATAAAGAGAATATTAAAGACAAATCAATACAGCTTTCTACTAGGGAAAGTTGTAGTGGACCTAATGATGTAGACAAGAAACGAAATTAATTTTATAGAACAGCACTAGATTTCATTATGTTGTTTCACAGAAAAATTTTCACAAACCAGGCTGCATAGTGTAGATGAACATAGAGAAAACAATCATGTGGAATGATAGTGGTTTTAAATGGTTGTCAAATAAGAAAGATATGTTTAAGTGTATTTCATGGGAGAAAGACCTAAGCCCAATATTAGTCAATTATTTTCTTAATGATACAGCTGACAAAATGGAATCAATAATTGTTTGGCTGGTAAATGACACCAAGTTGGGAGACATGGGAGGGGAGGATATGTTTCCTCAATGACAATGATTTGCCATATGCAGTACTAATCAATTGTATAATTGCATGATGGCAAACCACAATTATTCAGGAAAGGATCTTTTCATTTCTGTTAATCAAAAATGTGACTGTGCCAAAAAGAGAAACGCTAGAAAAATTTTCACAGTAGAACAACAAACTACGAGGTACAAGTAGACAAGTACATTTCTGTGCTTCAAAAAATCATGGCGTATACCCATTAGAGTGGTACAGAAGATACCAGCAAAAGTGAATAAAAGTCTGGAGGATGCAGCAAATAAGTGAAGATAGAGTGAATTCTGGTTGCTTAGTTTGCTTGAATGAAAAAGGCATCAACATGCAGACATATCTCAGATTTATTTGTGTTTTTCCTCTGTAGTTGTTAATAGTGCTGAATTGGAAATATTTGTTCATCCAAATTCCATAATATCACATTTGTTGCAAACAACAGTTGGTAATGGTGATATAGTCCCTTTTCTTCTTTAATCACTATTTGATTTGTCAGATTTTTTTTTTTTTTACAAAATCTGACATACTGGATGTCTCTACTGCCCCCAGTTATGCTGGATGTTTTTGATTCTGTGATGCTATTTTAGGTTGATATTACATGCTTGTATTGGGCAGTGAAGCTGGAATGCATTTAAAAATGCAGGCTAACAGGATTTAATGTGCATATTGTGTCTGCTTTGGTGTACAAACAAAAATAGTTCTTGTATTTACTCCACCTCTTTGCCTAGAGGATGTTTACAGGTTTTTCACTGGGCCAGTTGTGTAGGATTTCCAACTTGTGTGCTTGAAATGATGTTTTTAGGTGGAATTTAGCCGTGATTCATCATTTTATGCCTAATTCCTAATGTGAAATTTTAAAATCATATGCAAACAGCTGGCTTTGTAGTAAGTGCATCAAAATTAGACACTCTGTATAAAAATAAATAAATAAATACAAAGAACAGAGTAGGCTAGCACAAATACTGCTTAATAATGTGTATACAAGAAGCCTTAAGGAAATGCGGACTTTTGGCTTTGCTGACATGAGGCCAAGGACTTCTTCATTTGAAGACTAACCTCACTTAAGTTTTCAAGATTGTTTTCATATTTGATCTTAGCTACCCAGGGGACCAGTCCTGAGATTCACATCTCTTCTCTCCATGGAAACCAGAGAGCATGTGATATGTAAATACTATGTAATTCTGTTAACTTCTCTATCCCTTTTCATCACGTGAACAATACTAGATTCAAACACATTGCTTTGAAGGCTACTTGATGTGATGCTATTTTTTTTTCCCCCAACTCATCCATTTCAGTGCAGTCAATTTTATTGCAGAGAATACTTTCTCAAGTCCATTCAGAAGTATTCCACCAAGCATGAGATGCTGAACTGATGCTACTTTATTTCATGCTAGCTTCATTATTTGTGTAGCACTTTATTTCACAGCTATCTTTAAGGCTGCTGGTACCTTGCTTGATCACATCAGTGTTGTCTAGAACTGCTCAACAACTGCTCTGAAGTCCTCTGAAGTCATTTTAATTCTAGATTTTCTTTCAGCGTTTGATGGCAAGCAGCCTGTTTCTCCAATATATGAAACATCTACCATCCAAGAAATGCTGTCATCTGTACCTGGTAATACTTGAACGTATGATTTTTAAATAGATTTTTAAATAGAAATTATGAGAGGTACTTTATCGTACTTCTGGTATATTATAAGTTAACATGAATTAGAATAACTGCAGAACCATATATTTAATTTGTTCTCTGTTAGATAGCAGCCTAACTTAGGAAATTTCGTATGATGCTGCAAAATAATAAGTATATTGCTTTGGTCTACATTTGAACTATATTTACAAGTCTGCATTGTTGTGCTTGATGATAATAGGCTTTGGCATGTCTTGTTACATACAGTAGCATTCTCTTTTTCATATGCAATACTGCAAGTGTGTTATAGTGTAAGTTAATATAAATTATGTCAAAATCAATTATCAAAACTGTTATAATGGTTGAAAGGGTTGATTAAGTCCTGTAGAAATAATAGGATCAATAGCAAGCTGACAGTGATTTGAGCAACATAGCATCATGCATGTTGTTTGTGTCAGCTAGATTAATGTAAACTGTTTACATGTTTAGTAAGTTTTGGCCAATGTAACCTGTTCCCTTAATCCAGTATTCTTTGTTTGATAAAAGTGTTACTAAATCTGCAATACATTGATAGTACAATACAGCATGAAATGAAGCAAATGAGTCTTTACTGATGATGATACTGACCTGAAAATATAAGAAAAGGTACCCTAAATAAGTTCGTGCAATTATCCATTTCACATGGAGATGAATAAATGTGCAGAGTTCCATAGAGTGGAGAACAGATCCTTAAATTCTTTCATTCAAATATCTTCAAAGCACTGATCTAAGCTAGACATTTTGCTTTACTGCTAGTAAGTGAGATAGCATAGGCCTAAAGCTAACAGAAATTAAAACATACTTATCAAATTGTTGCATTGCTTGAGTACAACTTTTTGAGCAACTGCATAGCACTGTAATTTAAAAAAGTATGTGTAACAGCTTGATATCAAGCTGTCACTTCTGTGGTGGATATGGTGTTGTCAAACTCTCTTAAAATCTGTTATACCACATTCCAATAAAATTAAACTGGTTAAGTAACTTACTCTTATTAATCTACAATAATTGATCTGAAGTACAGGTATTTTTCCTGTTCTTCCTTGCCAGGACTTATTCCTTAGAATTCCTTTTCTACCTTTTTCAGAAAATAAATTAAAGCTTATGAATATCTTGCAGAACAAATTGGAACAAATGCAATTGTATCAGTGCTTGAGTTTCTGCTTGTTTTAGTGTATCTATATGAAAAAATTTTCATTTCCTTTCAGTAATGACAATCCCTTCCAAAGTCCATTTCACACTGTTGCCAGAACTCTCTTGTATGTGGACTAAATGTGCATTTTTTAGGAAACTTTTAGCAGCTGTTCAGTTGCCTATAATTACAAGCTAATAGCAAAGGTTGTAGATTTAAACTGATCAAGAATTTTTACAATCAAGAATTGAAGATCACTTAAGTTTTATGCACTTATTCTTTGAAGATATTAATATTCATCACTTACCATGACTTTCATACTGAGCAATAACTTATGCTATACTTCCTAAGCAGAAAGTTTAAGCAGTCATTGTTTATATATTGACTGAGTAACACATCCAAGTTCCACTCTTTTATTTTGTACGTTTGTCTATAAAGAAAATTGCACCGTGTTTTTTTCTAAACCAGATGGTAGGTAGGTTTCCAGCGCTTAAAATGTCTACGAAAGTGGATAAAATCATGTCTGGCCTAGTCTGACATTCATCATTTTAATAAAACATGAACATTTCTCTGTGAAGTCTCCAATTTCAAGGAGAGTTTAAAATGTGATTAACTATGATAGTAATGATTTGAGATTATAACAGTTAGCATATACAGTTGTTTGTATTTGAAGTAATCTCATTAAGACCTAAGTAACCTAATTATTTTTTTTTCTTTTTTATTCTCAGACATACAGTTTATTAGACACAATGTTGAGATTTGTAAGAGTGATTGGGAATAAAGAAGTATAATTTATTGTAAATATTAAATACTGGTAATTTCCAAAACATGACACTGTATTTGATGCAGGCAGAAATTTGAAATTCTGGCTACGTATTAATTGATGAAATCTTAGTTTATAGTTTGATTATTTATTTGACAGTAGAAAACAATATTAGGGGAAAAAAAACACACAAATAAAATGCCGGTTTATTTGACTGTGATTAAAATGATGTATTCCTATGTGTAAAGGAATAATTTAGCATTTCAAGACAATTTCCATCTCTGACCTTAGCTTTCCCAAGATCAGACCTGGATTCAACCTCTTTTCCTTCTCTGGAAACTACAAGAACTGTGATGGGTAAATACAGATTCCATTAAAATATCTATCCTTTTCACAAAAGATAAATATGAAGAACATAATTTTAATTTTTTGCAAAACTTCTCATCCTTAATGCTTATGGCACTGCCAATTGTGTCAGTGATTTGGCCAGTCCTTTATTTATAATAAAAAGGAGACAAATATATTGTTAAGCTTCTCAGTTCTTCTAAGTAACCTTCTGCTAGATATGCCTAGTTCACTAGAATGTTAACTGTTTCCAATCTGTATTAACACAGTAGGGCTACCCTGATTTAAAAGTGAAATAATACTGTAATGAGTGCGCCTGTTAATGTAAAATAGCAGAATGTAATATGCCCTTCATATACTGAAAACTCCATACTGGCACTGCTTTGAAGAAAATTGCTCATCCCTAGAATCTGAAGGCAGTTCTCTGGTTTGATCTTAGCTACTGAGAGGCCAAAGCTGAAGCCTACTTCTCCATATGTTGCAATCCAAGGAAGAGTGGAGGGTAAATACGATTTTTGCTTTTTGATTTTTCTTTTCCCCTTCCATCACTTCACATCATTTTCATCTGCTTTGAGCAACGCCAAGATTTATTATTGTACCCTGTCTTGCAGAAACGCTAGCTACATGATTCTGTTGTTTAAACCCATACTTTTCCCATCACCTGGAAACCATTTTTCTGCGGGGACATTTGGCAAAAAGAATCCGTCACGCCATGCCTTCCTTCTCTATGTGTCTCTCCATGGTTTTTTTGTTTGTTTGTTTGTTTGTTTTTTGGTTGTTGTTGTTCTGAAACTTCTTTCTAGAGTGCAGTTTTCCAATATGGCAGAAGCATACCTTTACTACTTCACAGGTGTTGCTAACGACATGGGATAGGTGTCCCAGAACTTCCTTTCGGGACACCAGTTATTCTTTTTCCTTGTTTGTTTCAGTAGCTTGAGCGCTTGAGTTCTAGTTGGATGAGGAGGCGTGTTACTCATTGGCTTAGAGATTAACGCAAAGGGAGAACTGGGATTCTCAGGTGTAACGGGGAACGGTGAGGCCTTCTATGTGCCTGTTTGGGGAAGACTGTGTAGGTATCTCAAGATCATTTCCCCGTCTGATTGTAGCAACCCAGAGAAGGGGCCCGGACTTCACCTCAACTGCTTCACCGAAAGCCACAAGGACTATGAAGGGTAAATAACCTGCAGTTCCCTTCCTGCTCTGAGTATTTGTGCAGTGCTTTTTTTTCTACAGACATGAGCCCGTTCAGATGCTTAATGTCCCGAAAAGGGGACCTGTGATGCTGTGGGTCTCTTATGACTCTTGCCTAGACATTGCTCCATTTATGATCTTTCTGATCCCTTCTGGGAGGTTGCCTACCCTACAGGCCTCATGCATTCTTAGCTTTACTCTGTTCTCTTGGGCATACGTGTACCCTTTGGACGATAGGGTCGAGTCATGTGGGGGGAAGTAATGCTGTAATGTGTGTAATGGAAGCCTGCTTTGAGCCGGGCTAGATCTGCCTGTGTATAGCTGCATCTTGATATCACTCATGTGACTACAGCCAGTGTGAGGAGCTGGTTTCTGAGAAGGTGATTTCTGTGTTTGATCTTAGCTACCCGGAGACCAAGGCTGAAATCCACCACTCCTTCCTCCCTGACGACCCAACAAACTGTGACTGGTAACTAGCAAACATCCTTCTTTTTCTCTTTTCTCTTGCTTCTCTCGCTCCCATTTACACTTCATGCCCAACACACCCAGCATCATTCTCATCTTTCTTGGAGAGTCTGAAGATCTGTTGGTGAGGCTTGGCTTGCAGAAACACCCGCCACACTCTCGTTAAGCAGTTGCACTGTTTGAACTCATGCTTTATCCATTGCTTGCCAGCTCTATCTGTGGGGACCGAATGACAGCTTCTTCAGAGGGTGTATTATTGTTCCTTGCCTTTGGTCCCATTTCACTGTTCCCTTTCATCCTGGGAACAACCTTCCCTGTTGAGCTGCACCCAAATGCGACATCGCTGCTCAGAAACCAATTCCTTCTGCGTGCATCCAGAAGTGCAGTTCTGCTGTCCTTTGGTGTTTCCTTTTCCAAGGGTGCAGCTGTCAGGTTCTTCACCATTGACTTTCCAGGTGGTCAGCTGTCGGCTGTGCATGCAGAGATGCTGTCACCTCCTGGAAAGGAATGCTCTGCTTTCCTGCCGCTGTTGAGTGTCTCACTAGGACTTGAAACATGCTGCCTCTTCTCACCTTTTGGTGAAGCACAGCATGTGTGCCTTCAGGCTTTTGAGAGACCTGATGGTGACGCTGGCCTTGTCTGTTCATGGTTCTTGCCAGTCTGGTAATGGTGCAAAATGAAATTTTTTTCCCCAGATGTTGTTGTGCTTTTAGGGAACTTATTTTTCTTGAGCCTACTTTGAGTGGCACATCCATGTGGAGGTGAAACTGCCGTAAGTGAAAATTGGTGTTTGTTGAAGGCGTTGGCTGTGACACTTGGTGACAGTGTGGGAATAGCTTGTGCTGGCAGATTCTATCGTATTGTCAAGGTTAGAGATCTGGGCATGTGACCTGGCAGTATCCTGTCCCATGGGGTTATTAAGTATTTTATAAGCAGATTCCGATTTGAAGACGTATACAGGTTGATAGAGTATGGAACATTAAAATTTCTGCACCAGTACATTGCACACTAATAGTAGGTTTCTAGATATTCTGGCTCTTTTTTTTTTTTTTTTTTTTTTTTTTTTTTCTCACTCTTAAAGGTTAGAAGTTAATCCTGAAATGGTTGGGGTTTTTTTGGTAGTGTAGAAATCTTTTTTTTCATGCCTACTACCAAGAGGCTCATGCTTGCAACTGAGAAACTCACCTCATCTTGTTTCTGGTCTTTCTTTTCACTGTGTTAAATGCTATGAAGAGCTTTTAGATAGACTTAGATAAAATAATCTTGACTAATAAGCAAATAATTAAAAATGCCTAAAGCTTAATAATAATATTACATTTTTCTTTCAAGTTTATTAGGTACCTTAGAGCATCTTTATTATATTCTCTGATAGATGCATATTCATATCTTCTCCACTATTTTTTATGTCATTATATTGTCTCTTTCTTATAGTTTAGTTATTTTTTCAAATTTATTTTGTATGTTTGTCCCAGTGCTTGTGTATGTACACAGAGTATGTACACAGATTATAGAGAATTAAAGCTCACTGAGAGAATCTTGATAGAAAACAAGGCACTCAAATTAAGTCCTATTTAATTTTTATTATTTTATGTTTATCTTTTTGTGTGTGTGTGTGTGTGTGTGTGCGTGCTTTGTGCTTACAGCTCATTTGTTAGAAAAAAAAATAACTATATTTTCTGAGTTGCATTCAGTCATGTTGACCATGCTGCATAAGATAATAATAGCTTTGGTTTGCTGCCACCTCAGTTGTCACTTTATCTACTAACTTCAGTTCCCACTTTAAATCAAGACTGCTCCATTTTCAAGGTAAGGAATGCTTGCTGTGGGTGGACATCTGCATTGCAAACTAGGTAAAAGAGAAAAATCTACATATAGAAAAAATAACTATACGTAATATTACCTTGTTTGTTTGTTTTAATAGCTTTCAGTGATATTCAGCCTGTTCTTTCAAGCGCTCTGACACCTAGTATGACTGAAATAGCTGATACTGAACCAGGTACAAGAAACACTGTCTAATTCTTATTAATCAGAGCTCAGACCACGATCTAAAACTCACTGAAATGACTGTACTACTAGTCGTCATTTGGATTAGACCTCTGACAGTTGAAAATTTTAGTTTAGATTGCTGTTTAGTTGTTGACATTGTTGCTTTCTCACACTTAGGATACTTATGGCAATTCATAGTCTCCTGATGTGCCTTCAGTATTTTGAAAAATATGCCAAATTTATGAGAAAACAGTTTTTATTGTCCAGTACAGCTGATATAAATACTGTGATGTATGCTATAGGCTGTCTTCTACTGCTGACGTCTTGCTGAGAATATTAAGGAGAGTGTCTTTTTAATGACATGAAATTGGGTAACAGTCATGGACACTTAGTGCTTTTGGACTGAAATCATAGTTGGATCAGTTGTCAGCTCTCAAGTCCAATTCTGTATAGTTCAAATGTCTTGACTGATTGATTGTTCAACATGTCCTCTTCAGTAAATTGCTACAATTTACATCATACATCTTCCTTATGTATTGGACCAAAACTCAAAATGTGCAAATGCTCAACTTCAAAATCTTACTTGACAGTGATTAAGACCCATACCAGCTGCAGTAAAGGCAGAAAGAAAAGAACATCCAGAATTTCTGCATGTCACTAATACAATGATTTATAGTCACTGAAGCTTTGTGAAGTTCAAAAGACTGAATTTCTCTCTAATATGTACTGAACCGATAAACTGATAAAAAATGTCCAAGCATTAGTGAAATGTTTATGTTACTCTTATAAAAACAAATTTGGTTTTGCTTAAGAAGCAACAGTTTCTTCCATTAGCTCTTTACTGTCTTATGACTGTCACCATTTCTTCCAACAGCAACAAGTGAATCCATTCTGGAATCTTTCACACCTAAAACTTCTCGTCCTTTTCAATGGCCAAGGGTAACATTAGGTAATGTTGTTTTCACCCAGTGAAAAATTTTTGAGCCCATTCATCGCATATGAACGCATTTCTTCCAGCGTATCATTTCACATGCATAAAATTATTGTTTTTCCTGGTTATAGTCTTGTTCTGCCATTGCCATTAGACTGATTCCTTCTGATATATTTCTGTATGGGGACATAGTTCAGAGCAGTTTTACTGTCCATGGAGCAGTAAAAGTTGCCTCTCAGTAACTTGCATGAAAAAGTCCATCATCCTTTTCTCAGTAAGTTTTATCTTTTTCCATCACGCATACGCATGTTCTGTCTTTCTCTCTGATCTGCAGAGCTTTCATAGAGAAATTTCAGTTGATTTGAAGACATACATTTCTAGTATTTAAATATCATTTCCATTCTGCACTTCAAACTCTAATTTCATCAGATGGCTTTGATATTCAATGCTGAGTTATCTTTTTTTCAGTGTAAATTTGTGGCATGTGCTGTTTGTTGTGAGAAACTCTTGTTAAACTGTGGTTGCAAACTGAGCTCTTTCTTTCAGCTCCTAAAGAAATACCACTTACTCCTAAACTGAAACCGTCTGCTATCCCAGAAGTACAGCATGTGGTAACTGGTAACTGTGCACACCATTATTATAAGTTGATATACAGAAGCATGTTAGCTAAAAATATTTCAGCCAGACTTCCTAAAATGGACAGAAGCTATGCAGTACACGAACATCTTGTGTAATTAATCATTCTGAAATTAATCATTTGATGTTGCGTAACAAAAGAAATGAGGGTTAAGCTCATCAGTTTGTTACTGATGGGTCCAGTGACAGAAATATAAATATGGCCTCTGGTTTTGTAATGTAATTTAAATGAATGGTGGGGAAAAAACTTCTACTATTCTGTTATCTCTTTTGCCAATTGCCATCTCCCACTTCCATGCAGACATATAGCAAAGATTACATCTTTGCTAATTACAACAGTTTGTTGACTTGGACTAAAGTACTTCTCATGTGATTGTTAAGATCTTCCTCAAGGAACTCACTGAAAGGAACTGTAACTTCAAGGGAAGTAGGAGAGCTACCTCAAAATAGAAGGGGAAATGTTTATATATGTGTGAGAAGATCATTCTTTGGCCATAGGGGCATTATTATAGTGTGGTATCCTTTTTCCATTTCTGCTATTTGAAAAAAATATATATCCCTGTAGTCATTTTCTTCTGATTTGGGGTTAAGGGATATGAGCTTTCCTTCTTGAGTATTTCAGGTACTGGGCCAATAAATACTATGGTGTGCAGTACTAGAGCTTTACAGTGTCTCTGTTCTTGTACAAAAACAGGCAAAACACTAAAAGGCAGGAGTTGCCTTTGCATGCCTTAACTTCTAGTTCTGACTTAAGATTTTCAGCAAGATTTTGGCATTTAGAAGTTGCTTCTTCCGTATAGATTTTCTGGTATATTTTATGGAACAAGATCTTTTCTTCAGTCACAGCCTTCATCTGTTCTTCCTTACTTTTCTCCCATAGCTTTTAAAGTAATGTTTTTTTATTCAAGCAAGCAATGGGTTAAAAATACCCTGACCACCCCAGCACAAGTATGGGAAAGGAGCCTCAAAAGCAGATTATTACACAAAACCATAAGCATACAGGGTGTAGTTTCATAGGAAACCAAACTAAAAGGAGCGTAGGATGTTATACATAAGATCAGGACTCATGCATGCTTATCAGGTCTATTAAAATAATTTTTTTAAAAAAGTCAGCTATTGGAATTATAACATTTTTGATCTGTTCAATTTCACTTGACTTTTTTTTTGTTTTCTAGCTCCAAAACCCCCACTTCCAGAGCCTAAAACTTCTCAGACTGTTGAACAACAAAAAGCAACCTTAGGTAATACATACTTACGCAGCTGTTGGTCAATCTTCTCTGCAGCCCAAGTCACAGCTTGAACTCAATTACTTCATCTCATAGATTCATTTGTTTATAATCCATTTCCTTTAGAGAAGAAAATGTTAGGAAATAATCATCCTGAAGTATGTTTTTCAGAACTTAAGACAAAAAGTAACTTGAGGTTTTTTGTGACCTTACTAGTTCTATAGTACAGTAACGTTTTTGGAGAGCAGAATATCTTCCATTTTGTTGGGAGTGTTGCTACTAGAGCAGCAACACATTTTACCCTCAGAAAATCATTAGAAATTCCTTAGAATCATTACTGAAAGACTAAGTAAAAGGTCAGCGTTATGACTGTTAATCCTAGAAATCTCAATGAATGATTTCTGTGGCACTATGTAGATCTGTTTATTCTACTGCTCTTTTATGAATCCTTTGTGAATGTTGGTTTGGCATCAGAAACACTTCTCAGTCACTTCACATTTCTTACTCTAGTCTGTTCTTCCTGTACCATATGCTTTTCTAGTTTGTCTACTACCCTGAAGCATTTGGAAACTTCTTTGAAAGGAGGCTCATTGCACTCCTTCATAAAACTGAATTTAATTACTTACTATAGTACCTGATACCCACCTTAAGCTTTATTTGATGTCAGATTAACGGTCATGAGCTAACTATTCTTTCAGCTCACAGAACTTCAGGGAAAAGAACACTTCCAGATTTCTGTTTGCTTCTTATTTTATTTTTTTTCCATTTAGATGAAATTGTTTCTATTTTGTTAACAGAATGCAATGAATACAGTTGCGCAGCAACTTTCTTTTGTATCACTGAATTCTTTCTTCTCCTGCTCCCTTCCAGTGATTTCATTAGTGTTGAAAATTGAGACTATTTTTGCAGATTTTGTTTATGTTTATGTTTTGATTATTTAAAATTGACCAAGTGGATGAATTATTTTTCCTCCTACCTATCTTACAAAAAAAAACTTGATGTTTTAATGAGGGAAATATTTTGATGTGATTATAAGCTGTAATTGCATCTCTTCAGCATACTTACTGACTTTTGCAATGATGAACAAGCAGATTTTAGGGGAGGATTTTGTGAAACCTTCTTAGCAAATTAGATTTTGTTATTTGCTTTTGCTCCAGTTGCCATTTATTGCTTCATTTCTGGCTTGGAAAATGTGATTCATATGTGACACAGTAGAAAGAATAATCTTATAATCCAGAATATTTTTTTCAGCTCCCAAAGAAGCAAAACTCACACCTTCTGCATCTAAACCTAGACCACCTGACAGACCCAGAAAGCCACAAATTAAACCTGGTAACTAGTTTCCATACCAAACGTTTACTGTACCTTATCATTTAAATAGTTTTATATACTTCAGTTTAAATTCATTTTGTGTGAAGTTCAGCACCTTAGACTCAGAAAAAAATAGGCAGTGAGGGAAGCTGTGCTCTTTGAGGAGTTGTTTGTTTTTTTTTTTTTTTTTTTTATTATTCAACAACAAAAAAATTGAAGCAAAGTCAAGAGACTTTAAACTTTAGTCTTGTATTTCAAATCACCAATCTGCATGGCCTTGTGGAAACAAATTGTTTTGCTGTTTTTCATTTCAAAATGAAAAGTTTTCTGACTTGGTTTGACACCAAATCTAGAAGATGCACATTCTCTTTCATTGCTGATGGATGTAGCATTTTACTTAGAACTGTAGGATTTCTTTTGGTTCATTAACTTATACATGGACTTATCTGAAACTGTGGAAATAGGAATGAAATGCTGTTCTAGAATTTAAATATGAAGGCATATTTTATGGTGGCAAATAAAACCAGAAGGTACCTGGCCTGCCCAGAGGCTGAAGAATAAGTGAATAGTTTTGCATGGTTTATACTGAAGTTCAAAAAGTGTGTTGTGAGAATATGTTACATAATCATAGAAGATCTTAGTCGGTAGTATTTATTTTTTTTCCAGATTCCATTAATCCCTGTTATTTTTGCTCATAAAAAGAATTACTCTCTTCAGACCTAATAATTCCTTGTGAAACTTGTTAAATAAATTATATTTATGTCTTGAAGGTTTCTCAAATTAATATGCATACTTATTTTTTCGTTGTGGTTATACCTGCTACAACATTTTTAGTGTAGAAATTCAGTATTGTAATACTAGAATCATTAATTTCATCTCTGCCATAGATGTCTATGTATATCTGAACATAGACATCTTTTCTTGAAATGACAGAGGAAAAACTCCTTTGGAAAATGTTGAATAAAATTGTTTTACACCTTTGTGCCACCAACATAAACCCGGTATATTAATGTATCTACATCAGTATTGATTGCTCTGAGCTACTATATCACTACAGAGAAGGCAGCATGGTTCTGTATTTGTACATATGCTTCTTGTCTGTCACTTCTTTGTTAGTGATCAAATTGATCAATCCAGATAGAATCCTAAGAAACACTACTCTTAATTCACTAGTGTTTATTTTGGAGAAGACTAAGGGTAGATCTCTACTCTCTACAGTTATCTGAAAGGAAATTGCAACAAGGAAAGTGCCAGTCCATTTTCTCGGGTGATGAGTGAGAGGAAATTGCATCAGGAGAGGTTTAGATTGGATATCAGAAAGAATGTCTTCATGGAAAGGGTGGCCAAGCTTTGGTAGGGGCAGCTCAGGGTTGCGGTGAATTCCCCGTACCTGGAGGTATTTAAGAGACAAGTGGACATGGCACTAAGGGACATAGATCAGTGATGCAATTTGGTAGGCCAGATTGACGGCTGGACATGATATTGGAGGGTTTTTTTTACAACCTATATGATTCTATTGTTCTATGATCATAATTAAGCCTGTCACTATCCTTCTGTGAGAAGGTATTTGTTACTTTGGCTTGTTCTGACGAGACAAACGATGATATTCAGAAATGATGATTTGAGGCATAAAATATGTAATGGATGGAGATTACATGGTTTTTGGTTAGGTGACTTCTGAAATATAGTCACACCAGAGAACTATGCCTTCTCTGAGTATTAATTTTTTTCTAAAAACTTGGTGCATGTCTGTCATATTATTTTCTGTCCTAAGTTTCAGGTTACTGGGCTGCTCACTGCTTACAACCCAGTAACCTGGTAAACAGTTTAATAATATTGAGGGTAACATGCCATAGTCCTATTGCACTGCCTGGGAGTTTTATTTAGATGCTTTCAGAAAGGTTAGAGAAAATGAAGAGCATTAAATTTTCTCCAGTCTTACTCCCTTTTCATCCTCCTTCTGAGAAACATCATCTTCCAACTCTACCTTTTCTTTTTACCTAGAAAAATTTACATCAAATGTGAATTGTGTATCTATTAATGGATTTTTAAAAACTACTGTAGAAGAGCATCCAACTCTTTGTTTATCCCTTTTGTCAAGGGATAAACCCTCTGCTTGTTTTACCCATATCCAGTAATATCTCATATTAAACCCACTGCTCCAATTTTCTCTGCTTATTCATTTAAATGACTAAAGGTTGTTTTCTAAATTTCATTTATTCATTGATGAATGTGTATCTTTTATGGGATACCACTTACTTTCAGCTAAAATACTGATTTTTACAAACCATTTTTTTCCCAGTACTCAAAACCATGTTCCAGTGCTTTTCTAGGGTTTCCTGGTTTCTATTACATTCTTTCTATTGTCAACGAGTTTGTGCACTATTTCTTTAATTGATCCTGTATTATTAAAAAGCTTAATTGTCCATAGTTGAAAAAAAGTTGATTTGAAGGTAGGCATTACTGTGGTGTTGTATCAGCAGCTGCTTTTACACTTATCGGTGCAGTAATTTTACATTTTTTGCAATACTTTCCATACTTAACTTGTCACAATATTTCTGTTGCAGTGGTGGAATCTATTACACTTAGAGTTGAACCACCAAGGTCAACGATAGGTAATGGTACTTCTTTGGCTAGCCTGTAGTTTTTGGGGTCTTTTTTTGTCACAGAAAGTGGCACCGAAGTTAATCATCTTATGCTTTAAGATTGATTCATTAAACTTCATTTTTCTTCTAGGTATTTCTTGTTTGGTATCCATGTCTGTTGGTCATATTGCTCGCTTCACAATTGGAATGCCTACTTTTTGAGAAAAACAGTCTTGCAGCTTTGAATGACCTTTGTCTTAATTATGCTCGTCTGTGTCAGTCTCAGCTTTTCATTTAAAAAATAAAAATCTGGGCTTCTGTAATGACCAAAATTCTTTTCTCTTGCTTAGGCTGTTATAAACACATGCGTATTATTATCAGATTTTCTTTGCTGTTTCCTATAAAGAGAATTCTCTGTTGCAGGTGTGAGCATTCTGTGTTTGTGTGTTCAACTCGATATCAGATGCTGATCGCTCAGTGTATTAACCAACTTGTTACCCACCTTTTCTCTTCCAGCTCCAAAGGAGATTCCTCGTATTCCTTCTAAACCTAAACCTTCACCCAAACCTCATATTCCACAGGCTGAAGATGGTAAACTGCTTTGTGTGATTATTTCTAACACAGCATATATTAGATTGAAATGTATTTCTGTGCAACTACTTATTTATTTGAACAAATTAAATCATAATCAGATTCTGTTGTGCTGTCTATTCAGTGGTATGTTTGCAATTTTCAGAAATAGTAACAATTTTATTTTTAAATTCATGCCATAGAGCTAAAGTGTGTGATAGCACAATATGCAGTAGTGTTTTTTAACAGCATCCAGAAAGCAAACAAGTGTTCTCCAATTCCAGTTTTGTATATAAACAGCACTTGAAATACTACACAAAGGAGAGAATTTTCTATCCTTAAAAAGCTGTTTTCTTAATAAGTTAATGATAGATATTTGGATATCTCACTACAGCTAGTTGGAGAACTAAGCTCACACCAAAGAAGAGTTTCCTCTTTCACTGCTTATTTTCTCAGTGACTTCATTTAATATAACAGTTTTTGTATGAGGCAGTACATTACTATAGAAATAATACTAACTGTAAGTGGGGTTATTCTCTTAAATTTTCAGAACAGTTTCATGTTTTGTTTTTCTTGATACAGTCCTGGAATCTGTAACATTTAGAACTGATCAACCAAAACCAACAATATGTAACAGTTCTACCTAAAGTGATCATCACATTTAGAATACATATTGTGGCTACTTGAGTGGTACAGTACTAAGCCACACTGCTTTGCATGGTTAGAACAAATACTCAGTAGATGTCTAGCATCACAGGTACATCTTCATTGTATTCCACTGTCATGATTTTTTCTATTAAATTTCGTCCTTATGTAAGGTGATTTTTTTGTGTTTGTGATTTTACACTAACAATTCATATTCATCTTGTTTGGTTTTCCTCACAAATATGTTCTGTATAGTGAATGGCAGCACCACAATTTTACTTTGATTGTGTTTCATTATACTTAGTTTGTGTCACATACTTCATCTTTTCTGCCAGTCTCCAAGCCAGACATCCATCCTGGCCTTGCTTCTCTTGATTCTATTACAGAGGTTCCCCACCAGCAGAATTTCTTTGTGTACCAGGCATTCATACTTCTTCATTATTTGTATAAGCTTTTTTTGTATCCAGATTCCAAAGGCATGTGTTCAGGGTTTCCTTGTTGGTTTTGTGAGTTGTTGGTTTCTTGTTTGTTTATTTGTTTGTTGTTGGAAATGTTACGCCTTCTGACAGTCTTCTGTCAGGAAGATATTAAAAGTTGCATTTCTTTTTATTCCAGTTCCAAAAGAATCACATCGTATTCCTTCCAGACCTAGGATATCACCAAGCTCAGAGGTGCCACAGACCAAGCCTGGTAAGTACATTCTTTCTTTATTTTATCCTGGTATGTGTATCTTACAAATTCTACTGTGATCAGTGGAATTTCAGATCCATATTTATCCCTTGAGTGTGTATGTTGGTGCATTCCTTGAAGCATAAAATCCAGTATCATACATCATAAGAAGTGGAACCTGTAAGCAACCTTGTAAGTTTAAATTTTCTATCCTAGTTCTTTCTTACATTTTAAGTTGCTGAAACATCAGGCATTTTCTTTGCAGTCTTCGGTGAAAATAGCTCTTCTCGGTTTGAATTTGGATTGGTTTGGAGATAGATGAAAAAGAAAGTGTCATTGCAAAGAGGAAGTGGTTTTTTTCTGTATTTCTCAAACTGTATTCATGTATTTTCTTTCCTAAGCACATTCTTTTATTCTTTTCAGTTACTTTTGCAGAGGCTTTAGTTTGTCTGTGCACTTAAAAATGTACAATATTTTTCAAAATGTTGCTCACACAGTTTGATATAAAGTAATATATGACCATGGCCTAATCAAGGGTGGAGGAAGAAAGTTAAACAACTCATGCTAGAAATTGCAGGAAGTACTGTAGTGAGTTGACCTTGCCCATTAGCTATGTATCCACCAGCTCACCACTCTGACCTCCTGCAGGTTTGAGGAGAGAGCCAGAAAAAAAAAAAAACAAACAAACAGAATGAACAAAACTGTGATTCAAGATAAAATGTAAAAAATGAGAGAAAAAAGAGAAAAACAAGAGATGCAAACACACTCAATCACAAACTACTGCCAGAAGACCAACACCTAGCAAGCCCACAAGCAGTGGCTCCTTTGAAAAAACTACCCACCAATTTTATTGCTGACTGTGACATTAGATGACATGAAACAGTCCTTTGGTCAATTTGGTTCAACTGGCAAAGCTGTGTCCCCTCCCAGCCTGTTGCCTAACCTCAGCCAACTTGTCTGGGGACCGTGAAAAACAGAGAAGTCTTTGACACTGTACAAGTTCTTTTTCAGGATCTGCTAAAGCATTGGTTTGTTATTAACACTGGCTTGGTCACAAATTTAAAACAGTGCACCTCAGGGACTGCTATGAAGAAAATAAACTCCCTCCCAGCCAGAACTAGTGCAAGTATCCAAGGTATTCACAGCATTAGGTGGTGCTGCTGGGAAAATGGACAGAATGATGAGGACTAAGATTCCTTTTAGCCCTGTTAAGTCTGCACCTATTGTTTGAATTAAAAAATAAAAATAAGCAAGAAAAGTGTGCTAAGTTTAAGACGGAACACCACCCACAATTTCTTTGTGGCTTATTACAAAATTTACAGATTTATATTCAGAGCTCAGATCTGTATTAGAGCTATCGCTCTGAAGGCAATTTTTGAGTTGCATAATATTGTTGTGTGTTGAGTTTCAAGGAGGAGAGGCCATCTCTCACTAGCCGTAGGAGGGATGATATGATCATTGTGGAGGTGCTGCCTGCCATGTTTTGACTGTTCTTACTAAGAGTTATTTTGTCGGTTTCTAATGCAGCCCTGGAACCAATTACATTTAGAACTGAAAAACCAAAGTCAACGTCAGGTAATGATACATTCTTATTTGTATACTCACGTTGTTTTTCTTTTACAACACAGATCATTGTAAGTATACCTGCAAATAATTTTAATAAATTAATTTAATAATAGATTTAATAATTCAACAGTCAAGATTCTCTACCTCTTTTCATTTTTTCTTCAAAGCATTCTAGAAGGATCCTCATGCCGATCAAGTTTTTAAGCACATAGGATAGGGTAATTTCCTTTGGCATTTAAAAAGGCTGAGGACAGTTCAGAACAGGATCCTAACTTACACAGTTATACTGTAAAGGTGACACTGTTCTAGTTAGTCACATGAATTGAGTGAGCAAAGCTGCCTGCTGTCAGTTTTCTTTCTTTCCTCTCCATCTCCTCCAGATTTTATAAATTCAGTCATTCACAGAATTCTAAAAAATAATTCTGTTTCTCTTAATTATCAATTCCACTGTCAAAACAAAATCACTTCAGTGATCTTTGGGATATATGAAGCAGAGCCAATTGGCTAAGGCATTTTTATTTGCTTGAATGTGGTACTGAGAATTATTCTGGTACAATTTCATTACAGCACAGTGGTGTCTTTGTATTTGAAACTTCTATTCAGTAGTTTACCTTCTAAATAGAAACAATAATTCTGTCACATGCTTTCTTAATGTCACAGAGAAGTATCTTCTCTACAGCATGATTTTCTTCCAAAACAAACCCCTCCACCTCTTTTACATTGTTTCCGTACAAGTATCATTGGTTCAAATCTTTGCTGTATTTGTACTAACTGCTATGGATTGCAGTGAACAATGATGCCTCTGAAAATGTTAACATGGTGTAACCCAGTTTCTTTCAGTTCCTAGAGAGACACGTTATGGGCCTTCCAAACCCAAAACATCTCCCAGTCCACGTGTTCCTCCAACCAGAGCAAGTAAGCTTCTCAGTATTTTGCATTTTAGCATATGAAAGTTTTTGCAGTTTGAAAATTGACAAAATATATGAATTATTTGAAAATATATAAATCTTTATTGAATAGGGTGTGTTTTACTTTTGTAATGAAGTGTTGCTATAAAGCTGTCATAAAGCAAGACAGATATCTGTGTGTATCAGTAATTTGTATGAGGGTTGGTGTGTGAGGGTTAGACACTCTTATATAAAGCCCCTGGAAGTTGGAAAACTTGGGTCTCAGTTTCCTTAAGATATGAAAGAAGTACTTGTATTTTCTCATTTACAAGAGCAAAATTACAGTACTTTCTTGTTCCCCAATATTCACTTTGGGGATATCTCTGTCCATTTGAAAGTTAGTGGCAATTTTCCATGTTTCTACTTTGACTGCTTGATGTAAGATTGATCTAAGCAAGCAACAGATTTTTGGAATATGAAACACTTCAAGTGCAGCTAGGAAAACTTAGAACTACAACAGTTTACTCTGTGGAAAGATCTGTTTGAGATAACTGGGATGAGAGGAGGGTTAATCCAACAGTGCACTGTAACAGTCACTTTGTCTGTAATCTCAGCACTAACATTTACTTCGTTGTCAAGAGGTTTCTATGGTTACTAGCAAATGGAAAAAATACTTCCTCAAAATTTTTTTTTTGCAGAAAATTAATGTCCTGTAAGGAATATCAGATAGACTTATGATTCATAATTATATCTTCATTATTGTGTTCAAAACTTAGCTCATCTTCACAGGTCCAAAAGAAAGTCGACGAGTCACTTCCAAGCCCAGAACATCACCAAGTCCAGATTTACCACACACAAAACCTGGTAAATAGATAAATGTTTTGTTGTACTTAAATGTTCAGATTTTCTTTGGGTTGTCTTTTCTCAATGTGTCAAGTGTCAATTAACATCTCTTAATACTGCAAATATATAGATTTTCTAATGAGCATTAAATACATGTTTAAAGAAAGAAAGAGCTGATTTACATATTTAATTATTCAGTTTTGATGAGTTGCATATGCTTTCAATCACATGACAGTTGTCATTGATGAATAATTTGTATAGAAGGTTAAACAACATACAACCATGTTAAGAGTGTTCTTGGAAGAAATCTCCCCAAACTTCTTTTCTGATCAGGTGTGTCCTTGTAATGGAATTAGATCCTTAAAAATATACCCGGTAGGGATTTATATGTCAGTGAACTACCAAATCTCCTCTTTAACATATAATGGTTCTGAAGATATCAGTTGAAACTTCCTTTATAGGGAGTGTATATTCACTATTATTTGTTCCAATTTAAAAATAAATTGATTAAAGGGAGTATTTCACCCTTTTAATTGTAGTTTCTGTTAACTTCGTGTACGTTCTTGTTTTTACGAATTACTGGCACATATTACATTTACAGATGAGCAACCAATGATAAATAGGCAACTTTGGACTGTTCACTATTATTTTTTTTTCTCTTGTTGTTCATTGACCAAAGATTACAAATTATTATTCTGTTTTTTTACAGTATTTGTTTTTATTTTTTATTTGTTTGCATAATACTATTCTGTTCCAGGTATTCAAAGATTCCTAGCTGTATTGTCTTCACAAAAATATTCTCTCACTCTTCCACACATTGCAGTTTCATTCTGTGGCTATCGCAGTTGTCAGCTTTGCAATACAAATGGAAACATCTCAGCTATGGCTGTCTGTGTCCTTTACAGATTTTTTTCCTTGGCTCCAGATGAGATTTTTCTTACTTGATCACTTTTCCATGCATATTTTCATTCATGGTTGTCTTTTTCCCCTTAAGTTTCAGCATGTCTCATTTCCAAATTTTTCAATCACTCATGCAAAGATCTTGTTTTTCCTTGCAGGTATTGATTTCTAAAGAGCACACACCTTTAAAACTGGTCTTTTCTTTCAGCTCCTAAAGAAACACAACGAACTTCCTTTAAACCTAAACCAGCTCCCATTCCAGATGCTGCACAACGCAAGCCTGGTAAATTATCTTCCCTTTTATCAAGCTATGGTCAATAACTGAACACTGGCTTTTGGGAAGGGTGCTGGTGTTCTCAGCAGTACATTTGCTGCTTTGTACTATTCTAGCTTAAGAAACATCTGCAGTACTGTGGTTATCTCATACCACTGTTGGAAACAACAACAGTTCCAGGGTTGATTTTTTTTTTAATTGGTATTATGTGGACATTACCAGAAGAAATAGTAATGACCCATATATTGTAAAGAATGATACAATGTTATTAACAGCTTGCATCTCAGCAACATTTCAGTTATTTGCATCATGTATTTTAAGCTCGTATGACAGAAGCCTTTTGGGGCTGTTGCAGTGCTTTCCCTTTATATATAAGCATTTTCATCCAGATGAGGCTAAGACTTCCCTTCTGTTTTACTCCATTTAGGACATTTTTCATCATAAATCTGGCTAACTTGTGTAAGATAATCACTGCTTTAACTGGAGGGTTGCAAAACAAAAACAAAAATGGAACTCTTCATAACCAAAAATCTCTGGGAGAATATGTCACTTACTGTTGTAAAAATCACCTTTCCTGCTGTATATAGCATACTACTGAAAGTTGCTTTTAAGGAGGTAGAGGGGGGAAGGGAAAGTATCTTCATTATTCTGAGCATTTGTCCAAATTGTTTCCAACAGGAATCATTCCATCCTTCCGTGAACCTGATTCTGATATGATTCCTCAAATGCCTGAAAGAATAAAACCAACACTGGGTAATTGTGTATTTCATAAATAATTACTCTGTTTTCCATTTTTTTTCTGGATAAATGGTTGTGCTTTGGTATTGATAGCGGCAGTAACACATAAACTAATTTAAAATTTGCTTTTGAAGGTTCTTTTCCTCATCTTCTAGCTATTCCAATCAGGAGGATATAATTCCTTCAGTTGTTACATATTCTTCTGTAAAAGGGGGCTTTATTTAAAGGACAATGATTCCTGAATTTTCTGCATCTGAGGTATGATGCTGTTATCCTAAAATACTGCTCTCCTTTACTCCTCATTATCTAATTTTACAGAGAAAACGGCAAGAAAATTTTGTGTCAACTAGAGCACAACCTGCACCAAAATGTACCAGCTATGTGACTATGTGACAAGTCAAACACCAGTTCTTAAAACCATCTTCTCTTTTACCTTTTAGTCATCTCTGTTGGGAAAACTTTCTTAAATATACTTAATACATATATATTTAATATATTAATGCATTGCCCTCATGATTATTTTTTCTTACTTGTCAGATGTGGACTAAATAAGGGTGAATTCATCAAAGCAGGATTGGGCAGTATGAGTATTGCTTCAGTAATTGTTGCTAATAATGAGTTCTGTATCCCCACTTTCAGAGAAGATGTTGACCAAGATTTTCTGAGAGTGAAGTGGCATCATTATTGAAGTACTAACAGCCATTCAATAATCTTTGAGATTTTCCCCTTTGATGAAAAGGAATTCAAAAATTCTTTTCATCACGTTCAAATTTTAATATATATTCCCCCTATACATTGATACTTAGATTAGTGTTCATTTGATATCTTTACATATTTTTATAAAGTTTATGTGCTTTTTTATACACATCTGGGGAAACGTGATACAGTCTTTATATGCAGAATACGTGTGAAGAATGTAAAGACAGATTTTTTTTCTGAGGACCTCTCACATTGCTGTGGATCATAGACTTTCAAATGTCGGCTGTAAGTGCTAAAATACCTTTTGAATTAAGTGATCATTCAATGACAAGAATTATTGGAATAGAAAAGTTCCTGTTGGAAGGGATCTATACAGATTATTGACTCCAACTCCCCGTTGCTTCAGGGCTAACAAAAAGTTTGAGCATGTATTATTAAGGGTATTTTATCCAAATGCCTAATAAGCATGGACAGACAGGAGGCATCAATCACCCTCCTCCAAGAAGCTTGTTCCAGAGTCTGACTACCTTCTCAGCAAGGACATTTTCCTTAAATCTGATCCGAACTCCTCTCGTGCAACTTTGAGCCATTCCCACACTGGATACTAAGGACAAAAGATGCCTCCATCTCCACTTCCCCTCTTTGGGAAGCTGTAGAGAGCAATCAGGTGAAAACAAGGAAGTTAATTTACAAATCCAGTTTGACACAAAGGGCCAATAAAAAATAGGTACTATCCTCAGATACTCCCGAGGATACATCACACAGGGAAAGAAGTACACTACTGTGTTTTTTTGTCCTATTCATTTACTGAATGCTGATGTGACCGTATTCTTCACTGATATATCCAAAGTAACAAATACACATTTAATTATTGGGAAGTCTGTTTGTATGAGTGGCCGTTTCATTTCTTTGCAGAAATTCCAACAGATAGATTTTCAGCTTTACACTTACACTTCATTGTGTTCTATGATGTTCCTTATGCACTCTGAAAATAGTGGAGTTTTTTGGTTTGTTTCATGGTGGGGTTTTTTTGTTTGTTTGTTTCTTTCTTTTTGTTTTTTTTTTTTTTGTTTGCCTGTTTGTTTGTTTAAAATATTTGATTTATTGTTTGGGGTGTTTTTTGTTTTTTGTTTTTTAATTTCAGCTGCAACTGAAAAACAATTCATTCATACCAAACCAAAAACATCCGAAAAACCAAGAGTGCCACACACCAGACCTGGTAATGAAGTTATTCTTGTAATTTTGTTGTTGATATTGTTTTTATTTAACCATTCTTTTCCCCTAGCCTGAATTTTTGTGCTTTTTTTTTTAATCAAAAATATTCATACCTGTTTTTGTGCTTAAACAAATGCATTCCCTTTAAGTCAGTCAATTCAAAATGTCAAAACTACAAGTCCAAGCTACACTGAAAATAATATTAGTATCTATAGTCTAGCATTGGAAACATTTTTCCTGCTTTCTATTACACTCAGCAAGTGACGACTGAAATGTAGTAATTGGAGTGCTGACAAATTTCACTGGCTTGAATACACAGTTTTCTCTAACAATTAGAGAGGCTCTTTGTAAACACATTTTTCCACCATAAAATTCTATATTACTCCTTTGAAATGTGCTTATACATTCAGCAACGGATGTGTTACACTGAAATGAAGTACTCACAAAATAGTAAGGTAGCCCTTGTCTCTTCCTGTTTTTGTTAAAAAATCAATGTACAGGAGAACTTAATAGAAAGATACTGCAAACAGTTGATTTTTAAGATATTTGTTATAGTTTGGAATGTTTTTCAAATTTTGAAGATAGTGAAAATTTAATTTATTTCCATTACAGTTTAATATTTTAATATTTAGATACAAAAAATATTTAAATATTTTTAATATTTTAAGCATCTCCACGTTTTCTCCCTTAACAGCAGTACATCAAACAACCCCACAACCAATTATCACAAAAACTTCCACCACCACTGAGCAGTCAAGGGCAACAATGGGTAAATAAATTTCCTTAATCTTAAGTTGCAGATATTTACAATTTTTGAATTGAGAAATTTCTAGAGAACGTGCTCTTGTGTGTTATTTTATGTAACATCATGCCACTGTCCTTCATTCTGCTTATGCATACACATTTCTTGATACAGATGAGTCTCACTTCTATCCTAGTCAGAAGCCTTTATCAATTGCTCAATTAAATTCCATGGTCTAATTTATTTATTTTTTTAGAGCAAGAATTTTCGCCATTGATTCAACACACCCTACAGCTCAAATCCAGATTTTTTCTGGCTTTTGAATAGGCATCTTGTTTCAGGTTCCAGGAAACCATGGAATTGTTACTGTCTTTTTTTCAGGCATTTGAGGCGTGTATTTTTGGTGGGCAAAATATGGTGTTGAATTGTGACTCCTAAAGAATACAGTAATAATATTTTTCCTTTCTATCAGCTCCAAAAGAAACGCTCCTTCCTTTCAAACCTAAATCATCTGTTGAGACAGAAGTACCACAGAGTAAACCTGGTAATTAAAAGTTTTTAACTTTGAAAGTGTTACTGCTGTACTATCTTAATTATAATTTTTGCTGCAATTCCTTACTACAGTGATATGATATGCACAATATTTAGAGAGAAATTAGCATCATTGTTCAGCTAGTAGTACATGAATGGATTACATCAAAAATAATGCCCCCAAATTGCATAAAATACTTGGGACACTATTTTCTAAAGGTTTATTTTAACATTTAAAATATGAGGAACTTGATAAATTTGAATGACAGTATACTACTGTAGCTGGCTTCACTAAGTTTTTTGGGAAGTTTTTTAAGGAAAATTAATGTGCTTTATTTTTGCAAGTGCTTTTGAAACTCAGGCTACAGAATCTTAGTTGAAGATAGGTGATAAGAGTATAAGTACTGTCTTCTGATCATTGCAGTAATTACAATAAGTTTAGAGATCCGAAATTATAATGAAACATATATGGTATATCAACATCACTCTTTGTGTGCACTATTTCTATAAAAATAACTTGGTAGAACAGTTACAACACAGAAAGAAAATAAGGGAAGGAGTGACAGCATGATCATAAAACTTAATTTTTCTTAATCTGTAATTCTCAACTGTCTCCAACTAGTAATACCTTTTTTTAGGTAAGTAAGTTGATGAACAGTTTTATCATTCCCCCTTTTTTTCCTCAGAGTTCTTATGTAGCTAGAAACAATTTAAGCACCATTAATTAAAAGAAC
The DNA here is from genome assembly GCF_905368555.1 of Meleagris gallopavo. Lineage (NCBI taxonomy): Eukaryota > Metazoa > Chordata > Aves > Galliformes > Phasianidae > Meleagris > Meleagris gallopavo. Next base: position 83,635,949 of record NC_139404.1, on the reverse strand, counting down.
AGTGCATATATTTTGTTGTGAAAATCAAATATAACAGTCCAGCGAAAAGACTTATTTTCTAAACAATTATTTTGAAAGACTCTCAGTAAGTAAACAAGCTAGATTCTAAGTCTTAATTGAACCTATTTCCAATCGTATAGTATTTAACAACTATCATCTTTTGGCACCACTGCATAGTTTGGTTTAATAAAAGAATTTTAGAAAACACAGCTTAAGTGGTTATATTTTTTCCTTCTAAAATTTAGTTCACTTTACTGACCTTTACACAAAATAAAGGCTACTATTATGATAAAAGTTGATAAAAACAAGTGGCACTATTTGGTCATCACTCTTTATACTAATAAGTAGGTTATTTTCCAGCTTTCGTACTCTAACGTTATTTCTGAAAGAAGCAAAAATTCATATAGGGTGTTTCTGCCTTCAAGTCTCTCCTTTTCATCCAGTAATTTAGATATTGCTGACAAAATTTTGTCATATCTGAGTCAGGATCATAGAATCATATCATAGAATCATAGAACGGCCTGGATTGAAAAGGAGCACAATGATCATGTAGTTTCAACCCCCTGCAATGTGCAGGGTTGCCAACCACCAGACCAGGCTGCCCAGAGCCACATCCAGCCTGGCCTTGAATGCCTCTAGGGATGGGGCATCCACAACCTCCTTGGGCAACCTGTTCCAGTGTGTCACCATCTTTTCACCAGAAAAGAATGCCTTAAAGATAAATATGTTAGGAAAGCACAAGTTAGTGTCCATCATTAGGATGTCTGCTGTGAAGCTGAAGGCCCAACAGAACACTTGCAGTGTCTGGCTGTCAGCATGAAAATACGTCCAGGCTAATCAGAGCACATGCCTATTTCCTGTCATTAAAAATTGTCTTAAGCAGACGTGTAGATAAATTTTCATGAAACACACTTAAGATGAAAGATTCGTAAGTAAATCCAACATCATTGATTTCATTTCTCACAGAGCAATGTTTTATTTCTCATAGCTCCAAAGACAACACACCTGGGATCAATTAACCTTATAACAGTTCATGTTGTTGATGGGTCCAAAATGACTTTGGGTAATGAAAATATTACGTCAGATTATTTTTTGTTTATAACTTTCCTTTCTCTGCTTTTCTATATGACTAAACTTGCACTTTAATCAACAGAAATATCTTAAATATATCTTTGCCTTGTTCATTTGTTAGTCTTACTCCAGTGCATGTACAAAATATTGATGTTTTTAAATTTCCAGGAACTTTCCTGACATTTGGTTGATATTCCTTATAGAAATTCTCATACATGAGGAGTCATATAAAAAGACATTAGCTGTTCATCTTTTCTACTGTCTTTTGATTTATTAATTGTGTATATCTTCCCAGTCTTTTAGTCTTTGCATGAAACTCTGATTTCTATCACTGGTTTCTACCACTGACTTTTTTGTTTATGGTCTGCACTCAGTTTAAATTTCTCTTTTACCTGTGGTGATTTGATGTTTAAAAGAAATAATTTGCATTTGATAAGCAATGAAATCTCCTATTTCAGTTCCCAATGAAACGTATCAGATTTCACCCAAACCCAAAACTGCTCTCACAACTGAAATTCCATGGTTGTATACAGGTAATTCTTATGATTTTCTGTGTTGCATTGAGTACCTATAGCTGTTAAGTAAAATCAATATGATTTAAGATTTAGTGTCTTATTCTTGTTACCCCTAAATGCTTTTAAGTCTATTAATTTTGTGTGTCTAATCCTCCATTCAAGAGTTTTGCAAACACAAATGTAACTGATCTCCACATTTTTCTTTTTCAAAATGCTAGATCTAAATTTTTGAAAAATTTCCCAACTATAACTGTCAAAAATGAGTAATACATTCTTTCCACAAGAAATGTTTTCTCAGACACTTCAAAGAAGCTAGAGTAAGTGATGTTGATAGAATGGTTTTTAGGCTCAAATATCAAATAGCTAGCTGTATTTATGTAAAATACATTTACCTCAAAGTTACTCAGGTCCATTATTTGGCATGAAATGACAGTGACAACTGCTTACGTTTTTAGCTTTCAGTGAGATTCTCATACATACTGTAATAACTAAAATGTTGAAACTAACAGACAAGTGAAAGGTGCCAGTAGGAAAAGGTTGAAGGCTTGTAATTTTAACCTTGATGATGATGCTATGTTCTACAGCTCTGTATAATGTCTGCATTGAATGCTTTCATTTGTCTTCACAGGAATATTTCAATATTTCTTGTTTTGATCTGGATATTAGATTTGAGGAGATTCAGTTTGGTGTTTTATTTTGAGGTTTTTTGTTTGTTTGTTTTTTACAGAACCTAATTAATGTCTTAAGGCCATGGATACCTTGCAGAGCTAACTCTGTATCCATATACAGTTGGGTAACTGGCTGTAAATATTTTATATCTTTTCCTAAACCTAAACATGAATGTAACTGGTCAGACTGCATGATGGAGTAATCTGACCACTAAAGAAACTAGCATTTTCAGCGTGCATTTTGGAACGGAACTCATAGAATTCTCATTTGTCCATTTTGCTATATCACATTGGTGCATGGACCATTTTTTTGTTTCAAATTACTCTGTGTTATTGATGTTGCTTTTACACATAGTATTTAAACTGAACTTTATTTCTTTTTAGCAGGACATAAAACACGTCTCACTTCTTTAAGACCAAGGCCATCTGATAAATCACAAGCCAGACCTGGTAATAATTATTTATTCTTTTTTTTTAATGGGAAGGAGAAAAAAAATGATTATTTAATGAATGATGTTCACCTGTTCTTAGAGGAATTTTACATATTGCTGGGAAAAAGGCAGATTTTTCTTCCAATTAACCAGTTTGCAGGCAAAGCCTTTCAAATGTAGAAAAAGAAATCATACATACCAGCACAGCAACTGTTACTTATTCTTCTCTAATATGGAATTGTTGCCATCACAAATAAGTCTGTTTGACTTTGTTTTCTTCTTATGAAACTTTTTTTTTTTCCTTCTTTTTCTTACTGTTTTTTTTTTTTGTTTGTTTTTGATTTGTTTGTTTGTTTTAACTTCTTCTCAGCTCTGAGTAAAACCACAGTAGCACCAGCTAGAACAAAAGCACCTGGCTTGCCAAAGTGGATTGTGCCAACAACAGGTAGAGCTATATATTTTTTTTAAACGTATTAGGAATGTTACTTAAATAATTACTGAAATAATCTTGAACCCTGCAAAATACTTCATTACATTTGATTTGAAGTTAATTCCTTAGAGTACAGTACAATATAATTTCTGACTTTAATAATTCTGTACTGTTCTTGAGTGCCACTGTGAGATTATATTGTAAAAGATAAGAGTAGACTTACAGATAGATTATTATATGCCTACTTTGTATTGATGTTTTCCAGATGATAGGTCCAGAATAATTACTGGAAAATGTTGTGTCAAATAGTTACCAGATTATTTAAGTCAGAAGAGCGGTTAAGAAAGCCTTAAAGCCAAGCATCTTGCTTGTTTTGCAAGTGATGTGATTGCATAGGACCAACTCATTATTCAGGATTTTGAATACTTCCAACACCAAGGAAGCTCTTAGTTGATGAGTGTTAGAAGAGACTGAGAACTATCTCTTTACACATCATTACACAATCCTACAGTTACCATCCATCATTAATCACAAAGTCTTATTAAAAATACTGTTTTAGTAAGGGGAGAAAATATTTTCAAATTTTAATTTTACTTGATTTTTCCATTCAATCAAAAAAACATTGTCAGTATTCATTCATACTAAAGATGGTACCTACGTTCTTTTTTTTAGTTTTGCCAAGCATTAATTTAATATGTCATTATTAATATTTGTTTTTACCATGGACATTTATTAATTAAATACAGATTTTCATGATTCTTCATCAATTACACAGGGTTTAAGTAATAAATAATATCAATTAAAAGAAAAATACATAAATATTAAACATATTCCATGCAAAGTTTTGGCTCTTCATCCGCTATCACCTGTACTGCTGTCCCATAATATTACCTTGTGCTAGCTAAGTTAGGATAATCTGAGTAGCATACTATCTAATTTACCCATACCTTTTTTGCCTTTCTAATTTTTCTCTTATCTTGAATTTCCAAAGTATCTTTGAGAACTTATTACTTGTTGTTGACCTTAGAGTGACATGGGCTAGCCATTCTTGTAGATTGTTTTGAGAAGTCAACCATATTCTTACTCAGAAGAGACGGTCTTCTATTTAAATTAAATTTAAGATAGCTTGAACATGATATACTCTTTTCTATTAAATGTAGAGTAGATGTCTTCGTTGGAGGTATGTGTTCTTTGACCTACCATATTCCTTCTGGGAAATAAAATGAGCCCATCTGATTCCAGAACATCAGAGACATTATGATTGATGGTAGTAACATGGATCAAAATGTTTTGCTATTCGAGTTGGACAGTCTGCTTATAAGTGAACTTTCAAACATCTGATTACCAAAACAGGCAGAATGCATGCAGGTTTCCAGTAATAGGTGTCTTTGAAATCATATTATGAAATTATGTATGAATACAGAGTTATGTTAGATAGTATGTGAAAAATTTTCATTCTTCCATATAGCAGTACCCCTGGTAGTAACATTTTTAGATTAAGTAGAAAAAATAATTAAAAAAAAAAAAAAAGCATCCTAGGTAAACCGGAAGTGTTAACATAATAACAGATATGTAAACTATTTTAAGTGTAGCTTATTGTGCTTACTGCTATTTTAGGTCATTACTATAGTATTACTTTAAGCAATTTTTATCTTAAATGCTTCATCTGGAGTACCCACTAGTCTTTATTTCTATGTCTTTACAGTAGGGCCACTTGCCATCAAGAACTACTTCCACTGTCATAGATGATGTCAGAAATCCTCACAAGGCTATATTACCTTGTTGTGAAGGCTGAGTATTCACAAGGAAACTGATACCTTCTTTTAAAGTTCTGAAAAATTATGATTTTGCAAGTTTCCATTCCTCAGCTATTTAAGTCTTTTCCTCTAAGTGGAGACATCATGAGGAGGTCTGTTAGCTAGATTTTGCATCTTGTCAAGTGAGCCCTTTAAGTTAAACGGGATGTCCAAAGTGCTAAGAGTGGACATATATTCTCAACTTTTTATTTGTACATCTAGTCCTATTGGCATAGCAACTCACTGATACCTTCTTATGACATACGTCTTTCTTCTCAAAAGTGCAGAGAGATCACCAATGAATTTTTCACAATCATGACATGACCACAGAGGGCTGCAACTTTTAGCAAATTCTTTTCATTCTCTACTATATTCTCCCCTTGATGATCAATAAGTAAAATCCCCAAACTTTCTGTAGTGCAAGTACATCACAGTATTGTGGCAAATGCAATATCTGAGCCTGTAAGGTTATCCATGCTTAGAAAAAGCATTTTGTACAACAAAGTGTTCAGGAAATCAATTACAAAGAAATCTTCTGCAACCCTCCCAAGAAATATGTAATTATGTGTTGCAAATGATCTTTTCAATCCGTTGAAAAGACTTAAAAAAGAGAATTTGACTAACTTTGAGACCTAAATCTTACCAACTAAGAAAAAAGAGTTTTATTTTTCTTTCAGTAGATGATGTCTTAGAGAAATTATAATACAAATGTTTTGATTATTTTTGAGAGTAGAGAAGTATATTTCTTCCACTATGAAAACAGTATGTTATTTTCTGTAGTTAGCTGAAAAGAATTCTTTAACCTCTGGTATAAGGTGATCAGAATCCTTAACCAGCCTGTAAGAAACAGTAAGTTTTCAAGCTTACATCTAAACATTATATCATTATTTTCTTTTTCTGAAGAATACATTTGTTACTCTGTTGTTTTATGACCAGTTTGCACATTTTACTTCCATACTGAGCAGGCATCACTGCTGAATGTGCTCCAGGTCTTCTTCCTGAGCATACACATTAGTATCAATGCAAAGATGTTTCACTCCATGCAAAGTGTGCTTGGCAGCTTCAGGGCCCAGATGATATGCTGTGGAGTTTGTTCTTTCCAGCAAAAGTGCGTGGGACTGTGGTTGGTTTCCTGGCAGGCTTTTAATTCTCCTGGCTAGCTGTATAGGTAGCTGTTATGCCAGCTAGTTAACATGACTGTGGGAAAGGAGCAGGGGCAGCACCTTCTTGACTAGCATTCCTTTTTATTTTTCTGCCATGTTTTAAGCCATTTTAAATCAATTCTCTACAATTTAGTTTTAAAGACATGGATTGTTGTATTTGTTTCCATGTATGTAATATGCCTTACCCAAGTATTATCTGGTTTTATCTTTAAAAGCTTCTGGACAAAATTCAGCAAAGTTTCACCAACATTTAGACTCCCTTCTGAGAGACAGTTGGTTCTCATTAGAACAGACAGCAACTTTATGCTCTCCTTATTTTTTATTTTTGAAACTGCGAGTGTATAGCAAAGTTCTACAGGAATTCAAATATTAAGGAGTAACGTGTAGATGCAGTACTGGGGAATATGGTTTAGCGGGCAGCATTGGTGGTAGGTAGACAGTTGGACTAGATGATTTAGAGGACTTTTCCAACCTTAATAATTCTACAATTGTATATGATCTAATTTTTTATCAACAGCACCTTTTCTACTTCTTCCCTTCTAATGGCATTCCTGCTTTTCAAGATGCATTGGTTAGTTTTAAGGTGTTTCAGACCCCATGCATACTTAAAAAGAATAATAATAATAAAAAAATTGTAACCTAAAGAAACATGGATACACATTTATCTAACAAAATTAATCTCAATTCTATTACAAGTTTGGATGAATGTTGAAATGCTTATACTATGGCAGCTAACGTAGCTTGCTTAACACAAGTGCTATGATAAATACAGAAAGCTGTATGACATTGCAGGTATTTTGTGTGGAAAAGACAAACTTAAGTGATTTTGAAGAGCATTAAAATACTCAAATTGAGATTTTTGTCAAAAGGAGCATGTTGTCACTTATTTTTCATTTCTGTTTTACAAACCTAATGATACTGCATGGCTCTGAACAAAATGTTTCTTCTACCATCTGGAACATTTACAATATTTTTTTTGTTGCTAGCTGATACAACTCAGAACAGATTGTGATTCCCAATTGTATAGTAAAGAATAGAGGCAGGCTTTCTGAAGACACAGGTGCAGAACTAAGTTGGACTTGTAATAGATACTTGGGTACTTGGGTGATTTTGTGAGATTAGGCAATGTAATGATACATTTTGTTGAAGCGTTTGTTGTGGGGTGAAGTCAAGAAGCTGGTATACTTTGTCTGATGCCTATGTTGTATAAGACTTCTTTTTCTTTTTAAAGCTAACACTGATGTTCTCATACATCTTCCTCAAATGCCATTCAGATGAAACATCCATTAGTGCTCTGATGCTTTGTGTACCTGAAGACCTAATTAATTAACCACTTTAGTTACCTGAAGACAAATTGCAATTATATCAATATCATACGATACATTTAAGATTTTCAGTCACAGGGACCAGAAGACCCACATCTTGATACAACTAACTTCAAGTCTCATTATTTTAACCTGTAGTGAATCACTTCATGTTTCCATACTGCTACTTTACTCTGTGAGGAATACTAAGACTCAGTCATATTTTTAGAGTGCACACTTTCCATCCAATTCTATTTTTACTGTGGATTTCTAAGACATACTTAGCATGAATAGTGAAACAGTAAAATATATTTTAAAAAATAGGTTCTTCATAAGTTGAAATACTAGTGTAGTCCAGTAACAAGTTGAATATTGGATTATAAAAATATGAAAACCTTTGTTGAAATGTTTAGATCATATGGAAATAGGCTATCCAATTTGATCATTAAGCTCTCATTTATTTTCCTTTTAGATTTCAAGGTGTTCTCTCATGTCATGAGAAAGTGTGAATTTTTCACAAACGTGATGATCACAATGTGTCTTCTCAGTCTACCATATTAAGAGATTTTCATGAAGTAAATACACTTATAAGGAAGGTTATCCTATGAATGTCAGCATGTGAAAGAGTTGATCTGTACTAGGAGAAGTTGCACTGATCTTTTTAATGTCATTTAATTTATTTATATTTTTAAAGTGTTAATATTCCTTTTAAGTAGGACATTCTTCTGTATATAAAATGAATTTTACAGACACTTTGCGTCCAGTACTCCAAATACAGATTATGTTTTTTTCTGAATTCCTCTAGTTATTCAATATAGACGACAACCAAAGACATTATTTTTGAGGAAAAGAAGAATTTCATCATTTATAAGAATCAACAGACATTTTGTTCTGTGTGCTGAAAATCTGAAATCTTTCCACTTATAATTTTGGTTTACATCATCAGTTTTCCCTTAATCTTATTCTCTATTTCTAAATATAACTTCATCAATGAATACTTAAAATTAAAGTGTAGACTCTCTAGATCAAGACTACTTTCTACTTACTTGAATAGAAAAATAAAATAGATTTAACAAAGGTATCACTAAAAATATCAGTTTTGCACTTCATGTTGGCTAGAGTTTGAACATACAGTACAAATACAGTACTGTAACATACAGTAATGTAGAACTGTTGTACAAGTCAGTGCTGCCCTGTAGAAAATAATTCATTCCCTTTCTCTTCACAGATGACATATATACACCTGAGGATATTGCCAGACATATCGGCATGGATGTAAAAAAACCTTTGGAATATATTGACACCTGGGAGAAGCCATTCTCTGGTAAGATTAATTTAAAAAAATGATAAGGAGATTTCTAATAGCTATGAAAAATCAAGACATTATCTTTCTTACATAAAAACACCTCCACTAAGAAGAGAAAGTAATTCTTCATCATCATCATTCATGCATATACTTCTTACTTCAGGATGGTTGTAAGAGATAAAAATAAGAATATTTTGTGGTCTCTTCTTATTCTGTGGCACATGTTTGCAACTATAAATTACCATCACCACTGTTTATTATACCCATTTGGTCAAACAGGCACAGTACTGTAAGCACTGATTATTTTCATTCCTATATGCTCTAGATAGCAAGGGAGAACAGCTAATCAAATTACATTCCCACTGATAAGAAGGCTTTGTTGGATATTAGGATAGTTAGGAAAATTAGAATGTGAGGGATGTTGCAAAATACCAAGGTGGAGTGAATTAGCTGAAGTTTCTTTACATGTGTTCTACCAGTCTTATCCGTTTTAACTCTCTTGAAAGAGAGACAATCGTATTTTCAAAACATTCAAAACATTTCAACTGAAGATATGCAATAATGTTATAGGTCAGTTATCAGAATTTGGTTGCTTCAGCCTACCTGGTTGCTTCAGACATTTCTAGCAGAATACCAGTCTTTACACATGTCAATCCATACAGAGATTTTTTCATTTTTTTACATTAAAGTAGTATTGGATAACATAACTCTAATAATAATTCACTTTTGCTACATCTTACACTTCAATCTGAGGGGGACTGGTTTTATCAGTTAGAAAGTACAGAAGTAATGAATTCTGTGAGTTAGGGTACTGAAGAAGTTTCCAACTACACTCAGATACTGTTTACTGTGGGAAGAAGTATCCCATTGGCTGCCAAAAAAAAGAATGGTTGACAGAAATGAGACTAACTACACATAAAATGAACTTTCAAAGTATTTGTACAAAATCCCTGAGGATCTTTATTTTATCACTGTAAGCTTGTAAGATACCGTAACACACACTTTATAAAGAATTCAAGGCTGAAAATACAACTGTGTTTATTTTCATGCTTCGTGTCTTTGCTTTTGCTACTAAATCAAACGTGAAACAGTATTTCAGATGTCAGAATATGACTCCTATTGTATTCTATTGTATTTTCTGATTTTATTGACTTGGAGGTTAAATAATTAATGACAATGTCCTATTATGTCATTCAGGAGCTACATCACCTAGACCTCAGCATCCTCCTATACCTCCTGTCAAGCCGACACCAATGCGAAGAAAGCCTCTGCCTCCAAACACTGTGACGGGTAAACCAGGCATTCCAGGTATCTCAACCTTTTCAGCATGAACATTTTATGTGTTACTTAACTCACTATCTGTGTACAGGAAAATTTGATAGCATAAATTCTTTCTGAAATTAAATGTGATATCTATAAAAACCAGTTTTCTTAAAGAGCCTTGTGTCTTTTGTCTGAATATACAAATTATTTCTGTATAGATACAGATATATTTAACCTTTTATGTAACTCGTCCACAGTAAGGGAGGTGAGAGCTAACCAGCATCAAATGAGCATAATACAAGTCATCCTTTAAATAGATCAACTGTAAAAACATTTCATGTCTACTAATAGCATTTGCAGTTATTTAATGTATGTATCAGATGGGAGATATCAGATATTATGCTTCAATACATACCCACAGCTGATAATTTATGAAAAATTCTGTCCTGTGTATCTGGCACATGCATTAACCACTGCATATAACTTGAGCTAACAAGCAGCCAAAACTAACTTATCTGGGAGGTAGAAGAATAGAAGTTATTACATGTACGATGAGTTTAGCTTCATTTATGTGTAACAGTGTTCTTGCTTCTCAGTATCATTGTTAGAGCACACAGAATCTTTTACATTTCCTGTTTTATTTTAGTTTTATCCTGAAGCTAATACTCAGTATCATTCTGTATGTTTTCTCTGCAGAGAAATGCAGAGAAATTTGAAATTAGAATCCAAAGGTTAATGTTAGTTCATCTCACTCTGCTTAGCATCATAAGTAATACTCCCCTCTTCATATTACTCTTTTTACTTCACTGGAAATATGAAGGTCTCGATTCTGCTTTATTAATCATTTCATTTTATTTGTTTTGTTTTATTTTGCTTGGGGGATTTGTGTGCTACTAAGGCAAGAAAGTTGTGAATTTTTTTCTCCATTTTCTTGAAAGCAAAGACCGCCTTTCTGTTTGGGTCTGTTAAGGAAGACTCTTTTGACTTCTATGTCCTTTGCTCGTCTACAAAATCTAAGCTGATCCATCTCTGCGGGCATCATTGTGAGAAAGCTTACCCCAGTAGTAGATCTTCATGGTGGCAGGACCTAAATAAATCTTTAATATTTTGTGCAGCAATTTAGAAGTAAAGATCTCAAAGATGGTTGAAACAAGCTGTGTATCTGCATAACAGCAGAGCTAAGAAATGTTATGTCTGCACTTCCTGTTGATTGGTGGTGTTTTCTAATAGCTAAAACAGAACATGAGACCTTGTCAGTCTTAACATGTAGCATGCAAAAAAATTTGCCTTGATGCATTTTCATTTGCTTGTAATGGGATCTATTATTATTTTCTCCATTAAATCTCTAATTCATCTAACAGCATTTTGGAATTCCACCATTTTTTTCCATACTTAGTGGCCAGGTTATGGAGTAGTCATCTGTTGTCATGTCTTCCTAGACATTCAAGAAAGAATAAATTGGTTAGATGACCTGGACCTTCCTTGTGAGGCCAGGAGTAGATTTTCCTTTTTCTCTGTTTCATAGTGTTTATTCAGCTTAGTTTGAAACATCGTATAAGTTTCTTTCAGTTCTCTAGAGAGGTTGTTCCACATCATAACAGAAAAATTTTGCTTCAATGTTCCTCTTGGATTTTCCCTGTCATAATTTTGTTCTGTTTCTCTTTCTTTTTAATGCTGTGATTAATTCCTTACTTGTATCTTTCTTACTCGTCCACTAGATGAATGTTATGAGAAAGTCTATATGCAGATATTAAAAGTCTCTTAGCTATGTAAAAAAAAAAAAAAAAAAAAAAAAAAAAAAAAAAGTTCCAAAGCATTTGTGGAACTGGACTGAAGTGAGAAGTAAGAATCTAAAATTTCCACTGTCCGCTTTTATACTAGTTCCATTTTTTTAACTTAATTCATCAAAATTCTGCCTTCATTCTCCATGTTATGTGTCATACTGCCAGTGAAGGTGACTACATTATGTAGTTTGTGGATTTTTGGAGGTGAGATTTCATAGTCACAATTGTCTGGTAGGTTTCTGAATATCAGTTATTGACTTAGCTCTTTTGTCTTGTAAATAAATGTGTTCTTTTATTCAAGAAACAGAATGTTAATGTTGGTTATTTTATGACTTCTACCAGTGCTTTATAGCCAGGTCATGTTCTAGCTAACTGAAGTTCTTAAAGACAGTCTCCAAATAGCAAAGAATTTTATTACTAGATTTCAAGTATAAGTTATATTGACAATATGGACAACTCAGACTTTTCTTAAATCCAACTGGAAGCTATTGAGTAAGTTTTGAGGCGAATAGTTTTAATGAAAGTATATACCCACATATTTTATGAAGTAGTCATCAGAAATCAGAATTCTGTTGAGAATGAAATAGCTTTTTGATTTTCTGAATAGTGAATGCCTTTTTGCCATAAGCTCCTCCTTCTGTCACCGTAGCTAAACCAGCTGGACCAACAATGCCAGTGAAGACAGGAGTGCCATATAAGACACCAACAGCTTTTGCAACTCCAGAGTATTATGGTGAGTATAACACAGATTGTTCTGGACTCTTTTGTTTGTTTGTTTGTTTTCTAAAATGCATGTAGGTTTCCTCTTTTTTTCTTGTTTCCTTTTTCTTGAATACACTGATCCATTATATATTTAATATGAGAAGTACTCTATCTGGGATGATTCTGATTTCTGTTTTGCCACTTTGACTTCTGTAACTTGGCTGAATTCGTATTGGTATCTTCTAATATACATCTTTGTAAAGGAGAACATGATGACCCTTCTATCTTGGTAGAAATCAATACATGCTAAGCAGGACTTCAGTACTATTCAGTGTCTACTTTTAGTCTGTGAGAGAAGTAAATAAGACACTTCTTTTACTGAACATTTCATTTTGTATAGGATGTAAATTAAAATTGTTAACTTGACACTGGCAAGCACTCAAGGTGGTTGTGGTATCCTACTACCTAAGATCAATATGTTACTATCTAGATCAAAAAAAAAAAGAATGCAATAGAATAAACATAATGATCTGTTGTGAATTAATCTTTTATAAAATCACGTAGGAGTAAGCTACAAGTGGAGGAACACTTCCAGGAATGATTTAAAATGCCAGAAGAACTGTGAAATTCTAGAGTTCTAACATTGAAACTTAATATTTATTGCAAACTGAGTCATAACTGTGTCTCCTTACAGTTGATGCAACTGTCTTCAGTTCAAGCCCTACATCAGAAACAGATTCTTCAGGCAAACCAAGGTACCTAGGTAGGATTTTAAAAGCTATGTTATTTCAATTTGAGGAAATATATGGAAACTGTCTTTAATCAAAATTATCTTGTTTGATTATTTGAGGGCCAGAACTTCATTTGATTCTTTTCCATCTCAGTCAGAAGAAAGGGCTCTATGGAGAGTCAGGATCACCAGCCTGTTCTTGGCTACATTTTACATCTATTCTGTTTTCTTCTATACTACAGCCTCATATTTTGCAGACTAGCAAATTTGAGTTTTAGAGCTAATGAGGTTTTAATTATAAATTTCAGTAATTTTCTTTTCCAAATTTTCATGCAGAATGCAAGACATTTGCCTCAGGTTTTCTCCAAGGTTTGATCCTGTATTACTGAAACTGTTTGAGATTCTGGCATTTTCTAGAAGCTGCAAGTTAATGACTGAATTACTCTCAACTAAACATTACTCTTGCTGATGGACTAATGGGCATTACGTCTTTATATTATCATAGCACTCAAAAGTTGCAAATGAAATTGTGGTGTCACTTTACTGTAGAAAGAGTACAACAATTTTCACAACAAAATTTAATTATTTCAAATTGCTTAACAATGTGTATTACTCACTAGTGCCTGCAAAGTAACTTTTCATCAGCAGTGACCATGGGAAGAGAGCGCAGATTCCATATCTAAAGCAACCAAATAAATAAGAAAATTTAATAAATAAATAAATAAATAAGTCAGAGCAGCTTAGAGAGAGTATTGAATATATAGTTTTTAATTCTTAAACTTCTTGTGGCTGATTTTGACTTGTGCATATTTTTGCTATCGTCCCTAAACTGGAAGTTGCATACTGGGTGGAATTGCATTGATTTATTAAAACATCATTGTTTGTACTCTTTACTGAATAACAACCTTTTCTTATTGCTTTTAGCACCCCATGTCAAGTATATGAAGAAAGATGATGATGTGCCTTGCTCTATCACAAGCTCTCTTGAACATTTCCCTCAAGAAGAGGCTGGCATCAAAGAAGAACCTACTCGTCCTCCACAGAATCCTCCAACCAACCTAACAGTTGTGACTGTTGAGGGCTGTCCAACTTTCGTCATATTGGACTGGGAAAAACCAGACAATGATACTGTTACTGGTTGGTTTGATTTTTCATCTATTTTATCAGATTACAGTATTTCTAGCTTATTTTTACTTTGACAGTGGTTTTATGCAATTTAAGAAAATACTGTGATTAGGGAGGAGCTTTTGTGTCATGCTACTGTCTGTCAATTATGTGTAAGAAAATGCTAATAGATTAGAACAAGATTTTCTCAGCTATATCACTGGAGTCTGTGATGACACAAAAAGATACTTAAGAAATATGACTGTATATTCCCTTCATTTCTAACATTTCTGCTTACTGTAGATAAGCAAAAAATCTACAACCTTTCTGATAAGAACAAATCACGAAGTTCTAGCAATGTAACAGTACTCTTTATTATTAAGTTAGATACACACAATATAGACATCTTTTGTGCCTTAAGAATGTTTTTGATTAGTGAATCAGCGAACCAGAAATGTAAGCCAGAATGCTTACATCATTCTAGTAGGTCAGCAGAACTCTGCCACATATTATCTGCAGTATCCACCATAAGATCACCAAGTTCTCTCTGTTTAAAACCATCTGTTTATTTTTTCTCATTTGTAAAAGAAAGTTATTGTATTGAGAGTAAACACTTTGTGAGGCAGGCATTAATGAGTACCTAGACAGGTAAACATGTAAGGAGACCACTCGTAATTCTTCCATATAATCATCTTCCATATATCAACACAAGCTGACCAGATTTGAACACTTGAGAGGAATTTATGGTTCCTCTGTACTGTCAGAAAATGACTTTCATTTTCACCTCTGACATAAAAGAAAATTTTGATTTGCAGTATCACTGGTACACCACTACTATGGCCAAACAGATTTGACTGTGTTGCCTTATAGAATAGAATAGTTAAGAGAATAGAATAGTTAAAAGTAGGAAGTCTGGAGAGCAAGACTTGATCATTAGCCATTCACTTTAGAATATAAGTGGGATGTTTTCAGATGTTGCTCTATATGCCTGTCATGACAGATTTGAGTGCAGAGGTATAATAATGACTGTCATAAATTCTCTTTCCCAAATTAATCCTTTCTTGCTCCTCTAGAAATGATTACTAGGTTCAGCCTCCATTCTTTCTTGCTCTTTCCACAGTTTGGGAAATAATAAATGCAAATTGAATGAGACACACAAAACAAAAATTAAGCTGCATCTTCTCTTCTGAGAAACAGGAAAAAAGTTGCCTCTCCTGATGAATGAAAAGGGGAAAAAAATGTCTATAGGCTAGTATAAAGTATCAACAAGAGTTAGGAATGGTTACCTAACTTGCTGTTTTGTGCTGGTAAAAAAAGAAGCGTGAACCTATTCGTAGCCTAAGTATGAGGCTGAGGAGAGGCTCTGTGAACAGTCCCCATTCTAAGCAGTACTGCAGTGCCTCTTTTTGTTTTGCTCTGTTGTTTTTGTTGATATCTAGAGGCCTTTCTACATACCTAACCTTAGTTTGATTAGATCAGATATTCACTTAGTCTGCATGCTTTCTTGGAAGCAGGCCTGCTGTTTTTCTTGAACGTGTCATACCCACTGCAGCACTACTAGTTCAATTACAGAAATATAAAAATATTTACATTATAGCAGGGAAAAATGTCAACATGCATCATGTAGTGATGAAAGCAAGGCCTGGTTGTCATTTAAATACAGTCTTATTTCCTTTCTTTTTCACATTTGCAGTGAAAACAGAGCAAGCAATACACACTATACTTTGTAAGTCTTTAGGTGGAAGTGCTTGCTGTAATCACTGTTTGTAAAAATTAACTTTCTTTGAGATTCTTCTGGAAGACTTCTCTGAGACACCAGGCATAATCCTCTCTCTTCTGAGAATGGAGATTAAAACTTTCTGCAGAACATACAAATAGGATTCATTTTGTTTCATTGAGATAAACTTTAGTTTTCATTTTAGGTAGCTTAATTTCTAGAAGTAACAACATTCCCGTAATGTTAGAATCGTAAATTTCGATTCTTTTTAAATTCACTATGTGTAACACATAATGTTTGAACTCTGTGGTTTACAAATACTCCCACTGAGTTTGTCTCTTTCATTTTAACTTCAAAAAAAAAACTCCATTATTGACTCATCCAAAGATATTTTCTGAATTCAGGAGAAGGCAATGAATCCCATTTTCTCAAAAAGGTGATTATTTCATGTTGGCACAAATACAATATTACTTGTTTAGACAAACAAATCAAATTTTCTGTCATCTCTTTTTATTTTTGTATTTTTATGCATGTTTTCTCAATGTTCTGATTTGCGCGTCAAACTTTTTTTTTTCAGATAGAACTGTGGAAACAGTGGTGTAATTTTTTAAGCCTTTTTTAAGAAAGAATTGCTCTGGTTGACCTTTAGCTAAGGTATTGCATGAGGGTTTTCATCATTTTGGTTATTACTAAAAACAAAACTGTACTTCAGTAGTGGAAAGGTCTGACAAATAATACCAAAACAGTGATCAAGCTTACCTTGTTGTTTTCATAAAGGCTGCAAATGTCAGGGACCAAGACATTTTTGCTGGTGGTCTGCTAGTCTGGTTGTGTTGCCTGTGTGATGTAGAGCAGCATATTTTCTAATCCACTGAGGTTCATTGTCAATATGTAGTAACAACCAGGTGCTGAATGCATTCCAGTAATTCTTTGTGTGTGTGCATGCAAGCACATGCCTATGCACACATTGTTTTATGTTGTATTTTCCAACTTGAATGAGTTAAAAGTTCAAATCACATGGTTTTTTGCATTTGAGCTATCCATTTCTGCAGGTCTCTGATTTTGTTTTTAACAGGCAGTGGTTTTCTGCTCTTCAGGGGTGTCTTCTAGAGGAGCACTTTTGAGCATAGAAAGTTTGAAATCTTCAATATCAGCAGTAATACTTTGCTTCATGCTGATATTCTTACATACTCTTAAACATACTTTAAAGTTTAACTTTATCTACATATGCTCCAAATAACTGAAACTGTTTTAAGATATGATATAAAAAGACCCTTTTGAAACTATTATGGCAAGTGATTTAAAATCCACATGTGCATGTATATATGTAATTACCAGGACTGAATGACTGGCATAGAAGCTTGGAATTTTAGTACACCAATTTTTTAGGGATGCTTTGCACTCCAACTTAATTGTATCACCATTAAATAACTTACTGCAGTGTTTTCAATGCCTGCTTTTTGCAAGAAGAGTGCAAAGAAAGACAGAGCTGCATATTCACAGTCAAAATTAGATCAATTCATTTCTGTATTTGGGCATACGTTCATTTTCATACACAACTATGAGAGACAGAGAGTCTGAAAGTCCAGCAACACTTGCGAGAATTTTATTCCTTTTCAACACTGAATTTCATTGCAGGTAATGTTTTATCTTTCCATGTTGACAACAAATGGATATACTTGTATGGAGAAATTAAGAAGAAAAAAAAAAAGCCCTACAGCTTGCTAATATTTACTTAAAAACTAATAGTGTCATGAGAGGAAAAAAAACAGGGAAAGAAGTCGCTTTGTAGGGTTCATAGGTAGTTCTAGTGTTCATTTTCGCAGTATAATACATGCTTTATTCCACCGTGCTATGGATCTAAATTACACATGTTCTTTGAAAATGTTCTGCTGTGTTAGCTTACAATTAGCAAAGCTGAACTTGGGATTACAGACAGTTTTTAGGAAGAGAAAGTAAGATCCTGAGAAGCTGTGAATTTCTTAACAGAGAGGAAAATCAGCAATATGCTCCATGTTTTCATTAGAAGAGGCTGTTGAGAATCATGTCAGGGGATATATATAAAGAGAGACTGTGTCTTGGACTTAGCTATGGTTTGCTGAAGGGTTATCTTCTTCCCAAACACCTGGTGTTACTTCCCTACTCAGAGCATGACTTCTTCTTGGTGGTACATGCCAGTGAGAGAAAAAGAAAGTAATGAGCCTCTATAAGTAATATAAACACAGAAATAAATTTAAACAAAATTATTTAATTCTAAAATGACATATTCCCTAAGTGCACAACCAAAATTAGTGTGGAAATCTTAAAAACTTAGCTTCATCAAGGTTTAAGCATTTAGAAACTGTAATTCCATTTTTGATTCTTCTTTATTCAGACAAAAGGATATTTAAACTTCTTTCTGTTCAGAATTCTGTCAGTAGCGTGCCTTTGGGCAGAGGTGAGATGTTGAATACCCTCTGTCCCTCAACTAAATTATGAGAAAAGATGAGGGACTAGACACTCATCAATGTGTAATTGGGACTCTTCAGGAGTTTTTCTACTGTTTTAGAATAGTGATGCCCAGACTTGTTCAGATGAAACATCTATGCAGCCTTTTAGACAGTGGAAGATGAGAAAAAGATGAGAAAAGAGAGAGCAATAAAGACACTCAAGCTAGAGCTACTACTTAAGCAAATTTCTCTTTACTGTAATTTTGCAGAGTATGAGGTTGTGTCAACTGAAAATGGAGCGACTGATGGTGAAAAGGAGAAGTCAATTATCACTACAAATCAAACTCATTCTACTGTGGAAAACCTAAAACCTGACACAAGGTAATTAAATAAGAATATTTTCTAAGTTAATTCAACTAATCTAGACTGTCAGCTAAGTGCTACTTCAAATGAAAATGTATTGCATGTATAAATATAAGAACAGTTGCTTCAAATAATACATATATATATAATGTATTAGAGCAAATAGATTTTAATCCTTCTCTGAGAGGAAAAGGTATGCTCGTATATTGCTTTCTTTTAACAGATAAGACACATCTGAGGAACGTTTAGGAAATTTCCAATAAAACATGAATGGTCTGGGGAGAGGGGGAAAAAAGCAGTGTCCTGTGTTTCTGTTGTTCATTTATTTCACTGTAAAGTTAGTGAATGACAAGTGTTTTTTCCTGTAATACCGTGACTATGGTAATCATATTTTCCCATCACAAATAAATTCTCCTTTTCTCTTACTATTATTAAATTTGTAATATAGCGCAAAATTCTGTGCAGAACCCATCACGTAGTTTAACTTTTAGGCGACATGGATTAATCTGGCACACTGGTTTTAGCTCACCTACTTGTGACTGGCAGCTTCCAGGAGGAATAAGGAGCTGTTGCAGAAAGTGAAGAGGAAAGGAAGTGGAAAAGAAAGGCTAAGCAAAACTAAACAATAAATTAATTAATTAAAAAACAACAATAACAAAACTTTGCTGAGAAACAAACTCAAAAAATGGTTAGAATGCTGATAATCACGATTATCTCTGTTATTTCCTAAGGGAAAGTATTCTATCATTTCCTAAAGTCACACTGCTTGTGAAAGGGTGAATGCCAGTATGTTGTTCTGTCATCTATGTTAGCAATACAACTGGTGCTGAAGACCAAGCCTCAGTTTCCTCCATTTCATCAACTGAGGAGGCTGAGATGAGACAGCAAAGCAAAAGATCTCTGGACTAGTAGCTGAAGAAAGACAGTGGGCACTGCTGTTTGTGCTTTCACTTCTATTTTAATCCCTGCTTTGGAATGAGGCAGTTGCATTCTTGAAAACCATCTTTAGACAACTGTTTTGTTTTTTTATTTTTTCAGAAAGGATGCAAGATGGAGGCAGGCTAGAACTCTTGGAAAGGTGATAAGGAGGACAGGAACTGTGGGAAATAGATAAGCTGGTTTGTTTAACTTTAATTTGGAACAATTCTGTCAGTACCTACGAGAAGACTTGGGGCTTGGGGAGCAAGAGCAGAGCAGAGACCATGGAGACCAGCTGTCTTTTGTAGTGTGGATTTTGTTAAAACAAGCTTAATATGAGATCAGCACCAACTGGCAGATGATGCCTTAGGATAAAAAGGGGTACCTTCACTCTGATGAGGTGACAGCTATAATCCCCACTCCCACTCTCAAAAGCGAAAGGCAGCAAGTATTTCTGGATTCAGGAAGCCATCATCTGAAATTGAAAATATTTTATGTGAATTGCAGTACTGCATGTCCCTTCAGTCCCACAGGATTTCAAGGAGGTGAAGTCCTCAGTGCAGTTCAGTTTGATTAAATTCCAATTTCAAAATGTGTGTTCCCTAATTTTGAAGACTCAAAAGGACAAGAAGTTATTACTGTTGCAGTTTGAATCCAGGCTTGTTGGCACATTCATTTCAGAAAAAGTAAGAAAGTCATTGAAGATGACTGGCATCATGTAGTGTCAGTGTTGCGAAGAAAAACATATGTCCACAACAAAGGTTTCCTATCTGTCAGGAGCTGATTGCTCACTGATTATGTAAATGGCCTGGTGGGTAAAGGTGACTGAAAATAGAAGGGAGAGACACACAGCGAAACACAGCTGTATAAAGTAATTAACAGAGTCCCTGAAATGTCTGCAATTTCATCAAGTAATACATTAAATCCAGGAAGTGGATTTTTCCATAACTAGCTTTAAAAGAAAGAGCTGTAGAAGAGGTGGAGCTGGAAAAGAAACTTGGAGGAGAAAAAGAAATCCGTCTTGCAAAGGACCAACATTTACAAAACTACTAGCAAGTATATGGAAAGAGATGCTCAGTAGCAGAAAGTGAATTAGCTAGGAAAGAACCTCTTGGCCCTGAAACACTTTGGAGAAGCTGACGAGCTGAATTTGAGATTCTAGTTTTTCCAACTTTCCTGAAGCCATCAGTGATGCTGTGTGAATCCCATATGCTGCTCTGAAGATTCAGTGCCTCCAGAGCTGAGGAAAGTTCAAGATTGATCCAATCTGGGCAGATCTAAATTGAGAATTGCCAAAAGGAATAAGAATGACTGTGAATATTGAATCTCAGTCTCTGTAAGTAAATTTTAACCAGAAACTTCCTATGGCAGCAGAATTACAGTTCAAGCCTGTAATTCTCCAGATGTTTAGTCTTGAGGAGCTTTACACAACAAAGACGGTCTGCAGCCCCCCTTGTCCTGTTGAGGTAAAACAGATAGGATATGCTAATGCCTCGCCAGAAGCTAAAGAATTAATTGCCCATATCCAGGAGGAGCGAAGCAACATGAACAAATCATCAGTGCAAAGGGGACAGAGCAGGCAGCTGTGAAAAAATGAGTGTATCTGTGCCTGACAGATCATGCTGTTCCTTTTTTTCTTTTGCATTCTTCTTTCAAGTAGATCATACTGCTACACCTCTGGAAAGCTCTGCAGTAAGCCAGGCACCCCTCTTGAGGAAGACAGCTTTTACAGATGAGGAGATAATGGCCAGACTTGGAGTATTTAAGAAATTTGGACTGTGTTAGGAAGACAGTTGCAATGAGAGACTGTCAGTCTCTCTTGAAAAATTGCTTGTGTGGTTGCAGCTGTCAGTAACTATAAACGTGGAAGTTAAACAGGATACAAGTTTCTCTGAAAAGGAGGATTATTATAATGGCCATTTACCTGAAAAGTGACTAGATCCAGAAAAAATAGTTTTACCATAAGAGAAATGGAGTTCTCATTAGCAGTGCAGTTATCAGCTACTTGTTTTTTAGACATTCATACCATCTTAATATGGAAGTGAAAATGAATCTTCATAGACAAAAAGCAACTTAGGAGGGCTACTCTACATAAATTAAGTTTCTGGCAGTTTGTCATATTTCCTGTTCGTCTTATAACATGTATGCCAACCTTATTCCTTCTTGGTGACTTGATCACAACACATCTGGACTTGAGAGTAGAAATTAAAAATCTGTCAGAATGTGAGGACATATACCCTTTAAATAAATTTGAGGCACAGTCATTTGCTTCCCACACAAATGCTTGTTAAAAAAAAGACTTCTACAAACTCCCGTGCAGTTTGATTTCCTTGGAGCATTAAGATTCCTGCACCTTTTTCCAGAAAAAAGGGGACATTATATCTATTCCATTCTCTTTTAGTAAAGCATGCCTGGCAATTGCATTTATTTAAAGAGTTTTCCTTATAGGACAAGTATGTCTTTTTCACCTGGAGATTTGCCAAGCACAATGCTTGAGGTATTTCACTATCACATCTTAGAAAGATGCTGTTCATCTTAGCAACCTGGAAAGTATTAATTGTGATTTACATTATTTGGTTGGTCAGAGTTCTTGAAACTGCTACACCTCCTGGCATTAAGCTGTTATCTGGCTCCAAATACTCTGGATCTAGATTTTTATTTAGTTTCATCAAATATTTTGCTTTTACCTGAAATATCTCAAAGCATGTTGTACATTATGCAAGCTAAACGACTATGGATAATTCTTACACAGAGAGTTACCATGGAATCATAAAGTCATAGAATGGTTTGGGTTAGAAGAGACCTTTAAGATCATCTAGTTCCAACCCCCTGCTATAGGCAGGGACACCTCCCTGTAGACCAGGTTCTCAAAGCCCCATCCAGCCTGGGCTTGAATGCTTCCAGGGAGGGGGCATCCACAGCCTCACTGGGCAACCTGCTCCAGTCTCTCACTACCCTCACAGTAAAGAATTTCTTCCTAATATCTAATCTAAATCTACCCTCTTCCAGTTTAAAACCATTTATCCTTGTCATGTTACTACCTGCCATTATCAAAAGTCTCTCACCATCTTTCCTGCAGGCCCACTTCATCACTTCATCTAATTGTGCTCAAAGAGGAAATCTTTCTCTTGTTTTAAAAATGTCTTCTACTTAAGAATTTCTGTTATAGAAGTGCTCCTGTGAGTTAATAATCACATATACAACTTTATACTGAAGTTAGCTTTTATTATTTTTCACATTATTTTCAAGAATTTTAGAATAGATTCAGGTCACATTTCAGTCAGCCCTCTGTTTGTTGTCACACATACCACACCAAATTTTCTGCAGCTTTTGCTATCTTTATTCTTCAATTAGTTCTTTTCATTAAACAAAGCAAAATAGCTCAACACCATTCATCCTCCTTTCTTCTAGTTCATTCAAGCAGTGAGATTCTGTGAGCTTGTTTGTGAACCTCTGAGCAATCTCATATAGCTTTTAAGTTGGCTCTGTAATGAAAAGAGGCCTGGATCAGATAGACCTTCAGACCTCCATTCCAACCTGAATTATTGTATGATTACTTCTTATGCGAGTGATTTCTGATCTTGTTAATCTTAACTTTGCTCATATTCTTTAATGCAGGCTGACATATTTTTGTATATTAAGGCAAATATCATTTATTTCTTAGCAAAGAAAAAAGAGAGAAAAGAATGTTCTAGTATGAACTATGTTGTTAGCTTAATATTTGTCCTCCAAATGGAAAGTTCGCAGTTTTCATGCTGAGAGCAGGTTTTTGAGAAGTGCACCATCTACTCTACTTGGAAAACATCCAAAGCCAAACCACAAGATTTATCATGTTGGTCAAAATAATTTCAGTCTATTTTCCAACCAGACTTTTGAGGAGACACTCCATCTAACTTGTCATACGGATCACATATATTTGAGTTTGTTTACAGGACTGCCCTCACTGGAACTCTTATTTTCACTGGCATACCCAAAAGCCCATTCTTTCTGCTTTTTGTCTGTTCTTAGTTTTACACTGCCCTTAAACAAAGAAAGTACTGCAGCAATTTCTCCTATGATAATAGTCAAGCAAGATATGCCAAGTGAGCATCTAGCAAAGTAAGCTAATTATTCAGTTTTTTCAGCGTTTCCTTAATTGAGATGTTGGCTTGTAATCCGCCTAGAGAGACCTGACATAGAAATGGGCTTAGTATGATTTTTGATTCCTTCATTTTGCCTCATGCATAGTAATGATGTGTTCATCTCCATTCTCTCCATCATTAAGATCAGCTTCACTTTTTAATGCATCTTTCCTAATCTAAAATATTAAAAACAGATTTTGGGGTTTTCATTGGGGTTTTGGTTTGTTTGGTTTGTTTGGTTTGTGGTTTTTTTTTGCTTTGGTTTGGTTTGGTTTTTTTTTGGTTTTTTTTGCTTCCAGTTTTACTTTCTCATTTCCAAAGGAATTTTGCCTTTATTTTTTTTAAAATAGTTTTCTAACTGCTTAAAATTGATCTAATTTTTTTAAGTCTCCAAATCATCTGATCTGGTTTCATTTTTACTTTCCTGTTTCTGCTGGTTCTCCTGACAAAATATGTCATTTCTGTTTATCTTTGCCCTATCTTGAAATATTTTTTTTTAAATTAAGGGTATATTTTCTCTTTCATTCTGGTGGTTTGTTTAAGGGCAGCTAGGTTCATAGAATATGTCACTAGTGTCCAGGAAACTTTGCAGCACTAATTACTATACAAGCTTTCAAAAAAGAGTCTGAATATTGTTGAAAACAAGTTCTCATGCATGTTTGTATTGGCAGTAATTGGAAGGTAATAAAGGAAAATATGAAGACTGCAGTTCTGCTGTGTTAGTCACAGATGTGCCAGAGTAACCCTGGGGAAATTCAGATAGTCATTAAAAGGGGGAGGGTGTCCCCTCAGTCTATTGGTGATAGATTTTATTCCAAAAAATATTAGTAATAAACAAAAAGACTGTGATGCTTGCATTCCACGGGAAAAGGTTCTGATCTTTTCCCTGGTTTAGTAGTTTGACAATTTCAAATATACTTTTCTCCCTTT
Organism: Meleagris gallopavo; assembly: GCF_905368555.1. Classification (NCBI taxonomy): domain Eukaryota; kingdom Metazoa; phylum Chordata; class Aves; order Galliformes; family Phasianidae; genus Meleagris; species Meleagris gallopavo. The sequence continues at coordinate 83,611,204 of NC_139404.1, read as the reverse complement.
TAAGTACATTTGGAGGGGTCTTTTTGGACTTTTGATTTAGATTGTATCCCTAGGTAAAGTATGTTTCCAACCATAAGGTCTCTTGAGGAATATAAATAGCAGGAAATGTAAATGCAGAAAAAAAAAAACAAAAAAAAATAATAAAAATTAATACACATAAGAACACAAAAAAAAAAAAAAAAAAAGAGAGAGAGAGAAAACCAAAACCATGAAGTAAAGATAAAATGTGTAGGATATATATAGGATATACTGTTTTTGGTTTTTTTTGGTTTTTTTTTCATGTTTAAAAAAAGAGAATATCATAATTAATTTACTCAAAGGCCATACCAAGTAAGTCTTCATATCTCTACTGAACAGTAGAATCATAGAATGTTTTAGGTTAGAAGGGATCCTATATATCATCTGGGTCCAGCCCCCCTGCTCTGAGCAGAGATGCCTCCCACTCACCAGGTTTGCCCAAAGCCCCATCCAACAAGGCCTTGAACACTTCCAGGGATGACCACTTCTCTGGGCAACCTGATTCAGTGCCACACCATCCTCATGTTTAAGAATTTCTTCTTAATATTAATCTCAATCTAAATAATGAATTTAAATCATAACCCTTTGTCCTGTCACTACACTATCTCATAACAAATCCCTCCCCAAGTTTTCCCCCTTTAAATATTGGAAGATCTCCATTGTAAGGTCTGCACAGAGCTTTATCTTCTCTAGGCTAAATAATCCCAACTGGAAACCAGAACCTTTTTGAAAGTTTATAGTATATCCATACCACCTGCTCTTGTCATTATCATTATCTAGGTGGTATTGCACTTAGCCAAAGTGTGCTAACCACATAGAAGAGAAAAATTTCCTGATGCATATAGATAAGTTTTTGTTAGCAGCAAGGGTCAGAAGATGAGAACTACAGTGAAACCTGCAATGCTGTTAGGATAGGAATATGAAGGTAACAGGGGAAAAAAAATAATGGAAAAAGCCTTGATTTTTTTGTACTATTTATCACAAAACTGACATTTTACTAAATTTCTGTTGATGCCACAGTCACTTGTAAGCACTTCGCTTTTCTCTTGGCCCTTCTCCTAGCCTGGTTAAGAGAGAGACTCCTCAAACAAGCTAAGCATCATTTGCTTAAGGAAATGTTTCCTGCTGTTAACCTAGTTTTGTTTGTTATGTGTGGTGACACAGCAATTCCGGCACATTCTCCAGAGAAAGAAAAGCTCAGTACATTGAAACAGTCCTGCATGATTGTTATTTAACCACAGGCACCTCACAACCTGTTGACCTTATATCCCAGGACTGTACTTGACTCCTCCAGTCCTCAGCATTATGATGAAAACCTTTCTTCAGATATTCTCTGTTCTGCAGTCTTCCATCTTCTCCTTTTGCATGATTTGAAAAATGCAGGAACAGTTACATCTGCCAAGGTTCCATGTGGAATAGTGATTTCCTATGGTGGAAAAATGTGCTCTGCACAGTAATTACTGTTGAGTCAAGTCCATTTAATCTGTACAATGACTTTTATTGTCTTATGCAGTTTGGAAGGATTTGGGAGGCCTAGTCCTCTCCCAAATGTGTAAGACATCAGTCTTAAAGAGGTTAGAGGTGTGAGAGAGCTAGATTGCTACATATATTGGGTAGCAGAATATTTGGCATCATGGGTGCACAGATATAAAGATGGAATAAAGGCTGCAGTTTCTCATGAATATCAAATCTAACTATGATGTAGGCATGGGATAATCATTATACAGCTTTCCTATTCGCCTTTCTTAACTTTGTCCTACATACTTTCTTGAACCTCTAAGCAATTCTCCCCAGACTTGTAGCTTGTGCTGAAATGCATAAGATTGCAGCAAGTAAGCATTTTTACACATTTTTATATTCATAGAATCTTAGAATAGCTTAGTTTGGAAGGGACATTAAAAATTGTCTAGTTCCAATCCCTCTGCCATGGGCAGGGATGTCTCCCACTAGATTGGACAGACAAAAGCCCCATGCAACCTGGCCTTTAGCACTTCCAGGAATGAGGCATCCACAACTTTTCTGGGCTGTTATTTCCAGTGCCACGCTACCCTCTGAGCTAATAATTTCTTCCTAATGTCTAATCAGGATCTACCCTCTTTTAGTTCAAAACCATTACCCCTTTTCCTATGAGTACATTCCTGATAATGAATCCCTCTCCAACTTTTCAGATCTTCCATCTCGTGCACAAAAAGGCAGATTTCATTTGGTTTTCTATGAAGGGAGACACACCATGACTTTAATTTACAGTCAGATCTGTAAACTCTATCATACCATAAGCTCAATCCCAATTCTGGGATTCTCATTTTGCTCTGTGTTTAGTTTATTAGGGTCATTGGTCTATTAAGTACATTGTGTCCTGTGCATCTCTCTAGCTGATAAAAAAAATGTTATATATTAAAAGAGGTTCACTCTACAAGCACCCAGAGCATATGAAAAATATTTGTAACTGACTGACATGCACAGTGTAGATTATTGCTTCTAAGTCAAGGGGGAGACATGAGGAGGGTGCTTTTGACTGGTGTAGACACGCTTCTGATCACAGTTCTTTGGCACAGAGCTCCTAGAGGTAAGCACAGGCACTGGGTGAAAAACTGAGCTGCTGCTGAGCAGTGAGAAATTCCCTGTGCTGCCAGCCTGCAGCCCAGAGAGGTAAGATCATAGCCATGTCTAGTCTCCACTCTTGTAACCCTCTTTTCAGCCTCATCTGGCTGGTGTCTTCTGTGCACCATTTTTAGTCTTGCGGCTAACTTTGAATCACTGTTTACCCACAGCATCTCACTGAATGTCAGCTGAGTTGCTGAATTAGCATTTGGTTGGTTCCCAGCAGAGCTATGTGGAAGAGAAATCACGAGATAACTGCAGTATAGACTGGTGTTTCAAGGTGATACTGTGAAAATATAAGATGACATTGCACAATATGTTCCTATTATTTCCTATATTTGCTGTTAACATGTATTTAAGTGACTGGATCCTCACCTTGCATTTCAACAATGGCCTCATCTGTTGGTGGTGGTGAGACTGGGAGATATTGCATTGGATTTGTGTTCTTATGAATTAAAAATGAGCAAAGTGTGCTTTACTCAATCTCTCCTTATCAGATTGTTTCTGACCTCACTTAAACTGCTCCTTTTGCCAGAACTGAAACTGCACATGCAAGAGGAGACTTAAGCCAGTGGTGCATTAAATCAAACATTAATAATATTTGTGCAAAGAATTATGGAAAGGGTTGGTAAAATACATGTTCAGAGAGGCTTTGAACAGTTAGGACAAAGAACACTTCAGTGTTTTCTAAGCTAGAAACAACGCCCTTGGGTTCCTCTCTAAGAAATGAATAGCACCAAGGTGTATGTTGGCAGTTTGCTTGCTCCAGAATCTGAGAAAATGGTTGGTTTGCAAAATTTTAATTCAGATGTTTTTTTTATATTCTCCAGTTACGAATTCCATGTGAAACCTAGAAACCCCCTTGGTGAAGGTCCGAGTAGCAATGTTGTGGCTTTCAATACTGAATCAGGTACGGACTTCCAAAGGTTTGACTGTAATTTTATTAACCATGTTTGTGAACCAACTTTAATCCATTTGTTTGAGATATATGAAAGGTTCTCTTACTTCATTTCATTTTGTGAGTTTGATCTTGCTCTTTCTGATCTCCAGATTGGCTTTTTACTACTCAGTAGTGGCTAGAAGGTGAGGGCATGATGGTCGTACTGAAGAGAAAAAGGCAGGAACACAGAGATCTTCTGGTGTTTCCTGTGAAGAAACAAACTTTAAAGAATGTTCAGTCTTTTAAGATCAGTGTTCTTTGTATTTTTATACTTATCAAACTCATTAGTATGTTCTAATTGGGAACATAAAGTTTTTCTTTGGACTACTGTGTTTATACACAACTTGCTACCTGTTCAAAATGCTGCTGTGTAATAAATAGTGATATCTTAAGGCTGAAAAAATGATCAAGCAGTAGTAGTTGGAACAGTTGGTGTCCCAGTATGTCTTCTTCCATCTTGTTTACTCTCTTGTGAAAACACTGAAGAGGTATACACAAATCTGTTTTGAACACTGGCTCATTCTCAAGCTTAACTCTTGTCTGACTCAAAGGTGAGAATCAGAGATTGCCTTGCTTTCTGTATTTCAACTCCCAGTAAGGCTAACTCCAGTAGACATTAAATGACTCTGTACAAACTAGCTGTCTTCTTTTGTGTAGAGGTAGTTTCTGTTTGATAGTATTTAAGGACCATATAAATAAAAAAATGGGTTCAACCTCTTCGAAAGGACTTGCTTAATCTGTATTTTGAGCCAGGTGTAATAACATAATGGTCCTGGTCTAATGCTCATTGATGGATGAGAGTTTCAGTTGAGCAAGGGATTAGGCAGGGAGGAGTTCAGACTAAGCCACACATATTTAAAACATGAATACACTCCTTGTAGTCCTAGATTGTCAAAACTGAATTAATGTTTATGCCAGGTGCAGTTTTCACAAATGACAAGGCTTATGTTCTGTCTCCTATTTAGCTTGGCCAAATGAAGCATTACATTACATTTTATTTTGTCTTAATTGCACACATCCATTTCTCACATTTTGGGAGTTCATAGCCAAGTCTTGAGTGGCAAGTGTAACAGAAGTGGTTTCTGTCTTTTATTTAAGTATAGAGACTGAAATTTAAAAGAAAGAAAGAAAGAAAGAAAGAAAGAAAGAAAGAAAGAAAAAGAAAGAAAGAAAGAAAGAAAGAAAGAAAGAAAAGAAGAAAGAAAGAAAGAAAGAAAAAAAGAAAGAAAGAAAGAAGGAAGAAAGGAAAGAAGGAAAGAAAGAAAAAGAAGTGCAGTAGAATTGACTTTTACAGGTTTAAATTTCTGTTTTCACTAGAACCTGCTTTGAACACAGAGTCCCATAAGTAAAATTTTTAAAAGCACATTGATGCTGTAGTTTCATACAGTGACGTTTCTTTTTTAAATTCAATATGAAAGTGAACTTTGCTTCCAAAACACTTTCTATTTCACAACATGCAGCCTATGTCAACAGTAGAAAATCACTTGACAATGCTTTTCCATTGTTATAATGGGAATGTTAATTTTACAATGTCTGATTGAATGTTTGTTTTATTTCCACAGCGGACCCAAGAGTGAGTGAGCCTATTTCAAGTAAGCCTTGTATAAATTATTGTGTCTTGCGATCAGGATTTTTTTCAGAAATAGTGTAATTTTAAGGGGGATGGAGGTGGTGGTGGTCTGTACTGTACCAGTTAAATGAGCTATGGAATCAAATAGCTTTTGCACTTGAATTAATTCTTTCCACCCATATTCCTTGTCAGGAATGCATGCCAGGCTGCTTGTTTACCTGAGCAGAATGCAATCAGTGTGATGTGATGCTCCCATGGCAGCTGGGATGGCTTCAAACCAATGTACACAGATGAGCCAAAGATGGCCTCATATTTTCTCAGTTTTGTCATTAAATCAAAGGAAAGACTCTTCAAAATGAATAAGCTATTTCACACTTTTTAAGTGACTTAACAGAACACAGCTTGGAGGATACTATTTATCTGCCATTATGTTTTTTAAAAAATTTCTGCTTCTGAAGGGCTGCTCCACCTCCGCTTTACACCACTTGTAAAGACTTGCTGTCTTCAGCAGAAGGTGGACTGAGCTTTTGAAGAACAGAGGCCCATTCATGCAAATTGAGCTCTTTTTGCATTTGTAATGAACAACACTTTGACAAAACTGACACCATTTATTTTCACGTGATTCATGACACTTTTATGTATTTTTTTAATCACACATGTTTTGCTGCAAGGTGACCTTCCTGTCTTGATTCCACATAGAAACAATGACTGTATCACATACATTGTAAATGAACATTTTGGCAACAGGAGAACATTGTTCCCCTAATAAGTGAGAGCTCCCAACTGGCTTCTCTGACACAGAAAGCAGAAGCAGTTCACTGCATCAATCATAGTGGAGCACTCAGTGCTTCCCTGACATAGCTTTCATGCTCAAAATGCAGGCGACAGGTGATGCTAGTGTATTTCAAAGTGCTTTCTGCTCCATCAAGGTTTCTATTTATTAGAATATATTTGTTATATATGATTTTATATAAACTGCCATACCTTAGTATCTTTATTCCTCTTGTGCAGTGGGAAAGGATGCTATCTGGACTGAAATTCCATTCAATTCTGACACTTACTCAGAATGCAAAGGGAAACAATATGTGAAAAGGACCTGGTATAAGAAGTTTGTAGGTGTGCAGCTGTGTAATTCTTTAAGATACAAGATATACCTCAGCGATTCACTTACAGGTAAGAGATAAGTCAGCGTTGTTCACATTATAAACTCTTCAAAAATACGAAGAACTAAGAGGCTTAACAAGATGGGCACTGTTGAAGTGTAATTAAGTATGATTAATGTAGTCCCTAGGCAGATTAATCATTAATAGTCTGCTTGTGCTCAGTAGTCATTGTTTGATACTGAGTTTTCAGACTCAAGTGCTACTTCTCCACGATCATCATCTGATTTATAAAACCTGTTGGTATCCTGAGGGATCTTACAGAAAACTGATAAATAACAGATGTCTGACAGTCAATAGCTTATGCTATAATGGCACCAAATCTGTGTTTAAATCATAGCCTGGAACAGTTCTTAGTAGAAGATCAGGGCTTAATTTTAGATTAGAGTTAGAGCGCATTCATTCCCATTCCATTTCATAAACTTCTTGTTATTTTATTACTATGGGACTTACAAGTACATTATTTCAACTCAAATTTCTCTCACCTGCTTTGACATTTTTGTTTTCACATTGCCCATTTTTGTTTTTGATCTCTTGTTGTCATCTTTCTTTTTCTTATGTTATGCTTTATTACTAACAGCAGCTTCCTGTCCTTAGTTTCTCAGGTTCTATTCAGTGTTCTACAATCATTAGCAAATGAGGTAGTTAAGACCTGAATCAAGTGACATGTCCTGTGTCTGAGCTGGGGAAGAAGTCTGTAGTGTTGGTTTTCAGTTGATTGATATTTAAGCAGAACTTTGTATCTCATGGAGATTGCAAAAGGTGTATCTGGAGATATTTTAACTTATAATCCTTTCAAAGTTCCTGATTTCCTTCTGTATGAATCTTTTCTTGACGTCTCCATTATTATGGCTTTAGTATAGGATCCAGAGCACAAAGAATGTAAAAAAACCATATATAGGTAATGTCTCAGAGTGTAAGTTAGGCAGACAGTATGTTCATCATGTTGAACTCAGTTAACTAGGATAGACTGATTGAATTATCTTCCATAACCCAACACTGCTCCTCTCTGAGCTCAGCAACACATGGCTCAGTGGTCTCTGTGTGTGGTAACAGGGAGTGAAAAGGGAAACAGGGACCATAAGACAGCCTGTGCCAAAGTAACATTAAGCTGCCATCACTGTTTCCCCATGAGTAGACAAAGAAGGAAAGCCCAGTCATTAATACTAAGTACAATACCTCATGCATAAGTAATACATTGGCAATTATCTGAATAAAAAGATGGTTTTGAACAGAGGTATCTTTCATTCAGCTGTTACTGCACTAACCAGCAGTGATCAAATGACAGAAGCTGGCAATGAGGCGTAGTGTATCACACAACCAGCCAGTAGAAGAAATGGCAGTGCTAATTTAGCAGGACTATGCTGTAGCTCTAAATCAAGAGAATTAACACTGCAATGAAAGCTACTTGATTCTTAGAATAAAAGTGTAATATGTCAGGAGCCCATTTTTCTATTTTTGTTAGATTGGTTTTGTTCTTGCTGGAAGGATGGCGATTTAACTTGGCTGGAGAAAGATCATGACAGCCGCATTGTATTCATTATACTTGCTAAGCTTGGTTCTTGCGCTTGAATTCTTATGAACAGTGCTGACCTCTTGTCACAATATTTGAAGGATCTGAAATGTGTATGTAGGAGGAAATCTGTTCTGTGATTTTTTTCCCACCTATCTCCTAAGTGAGGCTGTCATGGTGTGGGCCTCCATATTACAGAGGGATAATTTCCAGTCTGAAGCCAAACTCTGTTCTCCTGCATTTTACTGCCCTGCCCCGTCGTGTACCCAAGCCCAGCAGAAATGTATCTGCTAGCACTGGCAGCTCTGCAGTATGCCAAGAGCAAAAGGTCTTTATTCAACATTATGCTGAAAGTATCTCCCAAAGCTTTGCTGTTCAAGCAGCAAAATGATCTTGAAATTTGGGTGCATTGTGGACACACCATTGCATAAAGCTACCAAAAACTGAACCTCTGCATGCTTGTTTTTAGCATGAATTTTACTTCTACTGTTGCAGAAATCACAATGTGTAGAATAAAAATAGTATTCAATTTTCTTAAGAGAATCACAAGGGAGCTCTGAGAAAACAATTATGCCAGAATTATTATTCCCAAAAGAGAAAGACAAATCTAGTAGTCTTTTGTTAGCAAAATGTTTAAGTGTATTCATTTATTGAGGAACTGGACTGTACAAATTTGATAGTCACCAAGATTGAATGCTCTTGAGAGATGTATGGCAGTTGTTTGAATTGTGCATAGGTTATGATGTCGACTAGAAGACTGTGTGTATCTGAAAGTTACTGTTCTTTTGTTAGCCAAAAGGTATCTGCTTTATTCTGTCCCTAGTGAAGAAAAGTTGATCCACGTTACACATGCCAGGACTGTTCTATAAAGCAGCATCTACTGCTGACCTCATTTAACAGTCCTCTAGAGCAGTCACAGTAAGCATTCCAGAAAATCAGGCCACCTAAAAGAAAGCATTTATTGGGCAGCAGAAAAAGATAAATTCTATGTGTGATGTTCAACAGCCATGGAAAGAAAAGGCAAAACAAGAAAAACAACCATGCAGTTTTGGGCAGCCTGAATGTTCTCAACTTCAGATCAAAAATTTACCAAGAGGAACTCCCACTGACCAATTCTTGCATGGAAAAAAATATGCTTGCAGCCAAAGCTAGACAGTAATAAATTATTTTCTAAACCTAGACCGTCAAGTGGAGGTGAGAATTTTTTGGCAAAGTATTGATCAGACCACAGAAACACAAGAAAGAGTGAATTTATTGGTAGGCTGCTAGTTTATTAATTGAACTTTAGGGAATAGTATGAGCTACCTCACCACCTGTCACACAGCCAGGTGGGCACAGATTCAGGGCCACAGGAGGCCCAACATCTAATAAACAACTGGACATTGTGTTTAGCTTATACCCAAGCACTGAGCCTTAATTGTCACCATTCCTTTCAAAGTCACAGCCTGGGGCTGGACATGTCACAAAATACTGTGAAAGGTCAGATAAAATGCTGATCTTATCTGAAGATGTTAACTGTCTAGGCCTTGGAAGTGAAGACAACACGTTTTCCTCCATCTTTTGAACAGAACTTTGCAAATCTTCTTGCAAATCATATCAATAAGTAAAAACCTCTGTCAAAACTCATTCACTGGGAGTCCTCAACAGGTTAAGGACAGCCTGTAATGTCAGCACACACTGTTTGGTACTTATGATCTTATTTTCTGCTCAGTCACAGTCAAGGGTCCTGTTAAACAGCCCTGCAAGGAACTATATGGGCCCATTTCACGTTCTGAATAAGTAGTTGCTACACCGGGGTCATATATTAGTTAAGGGATATCACTTGCACGTACAAGCTATAAAGTTTTAGAACAGGGTTTGCATGTGTCATGAGGTGGGCTATAAGGACTTCTTTAAATATTCTCAGGACTTCCCAACAGGGAACCAAACCTGCCTTCTATTAACATTGCTAGCAAAACTTAACCTCATTTTTTTATACAATCAGAATGAGGTTCTAGGTAATAACATGATTTTGCTTACTGTATGAAAGTTAAGGAGGGGAAATATACATCCAGGCATGGATTTTGGCAGAGTGGGGTGCTGCTGTCAACAGCCATGAGTGCTACGCTTGCACTACGCACTTAACGCTCTAATTACAGCAGCAGATCCTGAGAGGTAAAGAATGGTTGCATTCGCCTTGGCTTCCCTACAGAGCTAAGAGTATCAATCTCTGGTGGGTGGCTTCAGCCTTCACTAAACTGGACATTGATTTTCAACTTTGCTGCTTATTTTCTTTCAGGAAAATTCTATAACATAGGAGACCAGAGGGGCCATGGAGAAGATCACTGCCAATTTGTAGACTCGTTCTTGGATGGAAGGACAGGACAGCAAGACGATCTACCAGTCAAAGATGGTAATTCCTTAAGAATGTCACTGCAACAGTCCTTGGCAGTTCCCTTGTTTGTCTGTTTCTTTTTCTTGCCAGTAAATTGAGGGCCCACTGCCAGGGTGGGCAATGAACAAGGGCTGTCGGTTCTGCAGGCAGAAGAGATGAGAAATTGCTGACGATGAAAATTGTGGTTAAGAAACTTTACATGAGCCAGCAGTGTGCTCTTGCAGCTTAGCAGGCCAACTGTATTCTGGGCTGCATGGCAAGGGAGGGGATTGTCCCTCACTCCTCTGTCCTCACGAGGCCCCAGCTGGAGTACTGCATCCAGGTCTGGGGCCCCAGGCACAAGAAAGATGTGGAGCTGTTAGAGTGTGTACTGAGGAGGACCAGAAGATGATCAGAGGGCTGGAGCACCTCTCTTGCAAGAGGTGAGGGAGCTGGGCTTGTTCAGTATGGGGAAGAGAATGCTTTAGGAAGGCCTCATTGTGACCTTCCAGTACTTAAAAGGAGCTTATCAGCAGGAGGGAAATCAACTTTTTACCTGGATAGGACAAAGGGGAATGGTTTTAAACTAAAAGAGTAGAGATATGGATTAGATGTCATGGGGAAATTTTTCATTGCGAGTGTGGTGAGGCCGTGGCACAGGCTGCCCTGAGAAGCTGTGAGTGCTCTATCCGTGGAGGCATTCAAGGCCAGACTGGATGGGGCAGCCTGAGCTGGTGGGTTGCAACCCTGCCTACAGCAGGGAGGTTGGAACTGTGTGGACTTTAAGGTCACTTCCAACCCAAGTTGTTCTGTGATTCTATCATTCTAAGATGAGCCATGACTTACTTAATAAAGACCATTATGGCTCAGGTTCTGTGAGGTAGTAAACAGCCTCCCTCCTGTTTAAAACATTCCAACAGGTTATTCACATTTGGTATTGCATATTTAAACGCAATTGCAATTTTCAGTTTGCATAGCGGCATGAAGTGTTATGCTGAAACTAGCAAGGTTAATGTTAAGTGTCATAAATCATCACTTGAGCATCAAACAGCTCTGTTTAGTGCTAATGAGAAACTAAAAAGTTATTACTGGAAAATATAATTCATGCTGCAGTAATTCTGAATACACTAATTCAAGGTGGGTGCCCAAAATGCTGGTCTGGTCTAAGGGGACGGGGTGTGGATGTCCTACAGGCAGCCGTGACCGCCCTGCCTATTTTTTCATGTTCCCCAGGCTCAAGTGTAAGCAAGTTCTGTCAGCTGAGCCTCCGCCTTGCTTGTTTGCAGCATTACCACTGCAAAGCGTTCCACCCTCTTGTAAGAACATCGTCTGTATTGATACAGGTGTGCGTGCAGAATGAGTAATGGAGTATTTTGATGAGAAAAAAAGTCAGAATAGTTTTCAATATGGTACTGACCAGACCTTCACGCATTTAGTGCTTTGTTTGTAAAACGTCTCGCCGAAGTGCATGAATGCATTGTGGTAGGTATAGGTTAGGGCTAGGGTTAGGCTTTACTTCTCCCCCAGTCAGTGTTCCACACTTGTAAAGGAGTTTTGTCGGAATAAGGAATTGTCTGAGTCCAGTTCAGCATTGCCAGGACAGCTGCCCTCTCAATTGTATCAGATTCACTTATTAAAGAAGATTTTATAAATGTGAAATAAGCTCATGAGGTAGGTAAAGCCAATCTGTTTCCAGCTACTGGATTTAGCTGGCTGGATTCATAAGCTGCATTCATTTTTAGCTTGAAAACCTAAACAAATACAAGTCACCAACAAAAAAGGAAGTGAAAGACCAACTTGCAACTTGTGTTTCTAGTACATGACAGGAACAGAGGAAAGAGAAGGCATACGTTGCTGCTCTGTTCCTCCCTGGTTGTGGCAAGACAATTCAAACCAGAGTTAATGGTATGGTTTCACATGAAATGCAGGAAAGGAACGATGGCTGTGGCGTATTGTTAGCCATTAATGGGATCATATGCAAGCTCCATGGAGAACTCAGAAGAAGGTACTTTCTAATGGCTTACTGCAAACAAACTCCATTCTCTGTTCTAGGATTTTTCAGGGCAGTTCGTCAGGAACCTGTCAAGTTTGGAAAAATAGGCGGGGAGACTCACATCAACTACGTGCGCTGGTATGAGTGTGGAACATCAATTCCTGGGAAATGGTAGATGTGATGGGGACCTGGTGAAGAGACCCAGCATCAAGCACCCTTGCGAATGCCCCAAGCAAGCTCAAAGATGGGAATGTATGGTATGCCTGTCACTTACACAAGTTTGCTGGCGTGTAAGATTTATGCAAGTCTAATGCCAATACTGCATTAATTGTGTAATAGCGTAGGCTGCTTAATGTAGTTATCCAGTTTTACAAATTTGTTTTTAGATTGAAAAAAAAAAAAACACAGGCTAGGGACACGGTGTAGGATAATGTATAGGGAAGCTGGCTCCCTATTCTAGAGGTATGGTTTCTAAGGTATTTTAAGAGATACGGTGTGTATATTATTTATCACAATGTTGTAATAAATGTTTAAGGCACAGTTATGGTAAAAGTTGGTCATGGAATGCAGTATGTGTTATTTTTTAAATATTCACTGGTCTTGTAACGTAAGTGCCATAAGCTATCTGCCCAGGTAAATCTACCATGTTTCCCCCATCATAAATTATAGAAAAGTCTCCATAGGTTTTAATAACCAGGAAACTTGAAGTGCTTTCTCCTTACACGTACGAACAGCCCATACTCTTGCCCAAACACTGAGTTTTATTGTGTGTGGATCTTTGAATGATAGAGTACGTGTTTTTTTCCATATTTGTTTCCAAATGCAAGTTTCACCTCCAGCAAAACCTCCAGTATGGTCAGCCCGTGGCTGTGAAGTTAGAAGTGCAGCAGTGGGTAGTGAAGCAGTGGTTTGTGTTCCTCTAATGAAAGCAGGCAGGTACACGTGTATGTGGAGAAACATGAAACTGGTCTCCGTTGCTGTGGTGTACCATAAAAGTGCTGTTTTCAGAGACAGGGGTTCAGAAATGAGGTGTATGTACATTGCAGGAGGGTTTGGGACAATAAGTGAAATAGGAAAAATAAGCAGTCATGATGGCGTCATCGGTCAGATTTGGTTTATTAAGAAGGAATGCTTTAAAACATTGCTCATTGGGGAAAAAGGGGAAATAGTGATGACTGATCTTTTAAAACTGCTTTACGGCAATTAAAACCTCTCCCAAAGCTACTTGATGTATTGCTTGAACATTTATGTACTAAATAAAGAGATGTAGTTTTTTTTTTAAAGGTGTTATTCATTACATTACTAATGTATTGAAAAATATGAACAGGACACCCAGATATATATATAGTAGAAATAGTCATTTATAGAAAATGCCTTCTAAAGTACATTGCAGGTACACTGTACTCCTAATAAAATATTTTTTAATCAAGTGTTTCTCCTATTGTTTTACATGCAAGTGCTAGTTTCCGTGCCAACAGCTGTGGCAGAAGGGGGTCCTGTGGAAGAGGCCCCTGTTGAATAGTTGGGTGACCACCTGATGTGTTAGGGTTGAGGAGCAAGCAGCAGCAATGACATTCCACAGCTTCCTGATGTATGTGTGCCTGATTAGGAGAGCAGTGACACTTAGGGATGTGGAAGGTAGAAATTTTTTCAGCTCCTGCTTTATTTCCTAATTTTTCTTAATGAGAGTTCAAGCAGTGTGCTGCTCCATTTCATGACTTTATTCCCTCCTCTGTTTTATGTATTCCTAGAATCCATAAGACGGAAAATATTAACTAAGAGAATGTTTTGCCCTTTGCTGTTTATATGGTTTATTGAATTCTTTTACAGATTTCAATCTGTTTTTTCTTGGCTCAGCACTGAGTCACTGGGATCACATTCAGATTTGTCAGGGTGGCAAAGGACCTGTGTTAAGTTGTTCCCCTTTAACAGTTCTGTATTAAAATAATGGATTTGGCTTCATCTTTTAAATAATGAACCCGTTCTCCCCCTCCCTTTGTTAAAGTATTTAAGGGGTTATTTCTAAGATTTTATATATTAGCTATAGATATATTTGGGAAAAGTTACCTGATAATTAACAACAGCAGACAGTGCAAAACCATTTCTGCTGCCTAGTGGCTGCAAGAGCTTTACAATGGGTTTGAAAGGGAAGATAACAAGGAGTGGAACAGCACAGCTGAGTTAGAGGGACAAGGTGCTAGTGGGGGTCCAAACCCTGCTGCACACTTGAAACCTTATGATGATGAAGGTAGTAGGAAGACTAATGGTAAATACGTCAAAGGAATGAAGGATTTATCCTCCAGGAAGATGACAAGACCAGCTGCCCAGCTGAAGTGTCTCTACACCAATACACACAGCTTGGGAAATAAACAACAGGAGTTGGAAGCCACCGTGCTACTGGAAAACCATGACGTAGTTGCTGTCACCAAAACCCATTGGGATGATTCCCATGACGGCTACAAGCTGCTCTCAAGGGACTGGTGAGGAAGGAGGGGAGAAAGCACTACTGTCTACGTTAAGGGAGGAATAGAGTGTGAAGAGCTGTCCCTTAAGAATGACCAGAAGCAAGTGGAAAGCCTGTGGGTGACAGTTAGAAACAGAAGCAACAAAGGGAGACTTGTGGTTTGGGGGTCCACTACAAGGATGCCTAATTAAGTGCAGCCTGTTGGTGAAGCCTTCCTCCTCCAGCTACAGGAGGCGTCTTGTTCTCAGGCTGTCACCCTGCTGGGAGACTTCAACCACCCTGACCTCTGCTGGGAACGTAGCACAGTGAGCTGTGAGTGATCCACAATGCTCCTGGAATGTATCGAGGATAACCTCCTGAGCCCAACCAGGGGGGATGCAATGCTGGACCTGCTGCTCACCAACATGAGTAAACTGATTGGTGACATCAGGATTGAAGGCTGCAGGGGCTGTAGTGACCATAAAACGGTGGAGTTCACAGTCTTAAGGGATATTGGACAGGCAAAGAGTAAAATCAGGAAGTTTAATTTTAAGAAAGCCAACTTCCAGCTTTTCAGGTAATTAGTCAACAAACCCCCTGGGAATCTGTCAAGGACAAGGGCATAGAGCAGAACTGGCAGAACCTTAAAGAAGTTGTCCTTGGCGCACAAGAGCTCTCCATCACCAGGTGCAAGAAGTCATGAAAGGAAGACGAGAATGGCATGGCTGAACCAGGACATGCTGGTCAAACTGGACAGCAAGAAGGAAATGTACAGGCAATCCACAGATACTCTGGGTTGAGAGTAGAGGTGCTGCTGAGCTGTATAGGGATGGGGTCAGGAAGGACAAGGCCCAAAAGGAACTGGACTTGGCAAGGGGCACAAAGAAAGGCTTCTGTAGGTACATCAACTGGAAAAGGAAGTCCAGGAGTGTGAACCATCCTAGCGAGCAACACAGGCAGGCTGGTGATAACAGACAACGAGAAGGCTGAAGTACTCATCATTTTGCCTCAGCCTTCACTGGCAACTGCTCTACACACAGCCCTTAAGCAGATGGTTTAGAAGGCGGGATCTCAGGAAGCAATCCCCTTCCCGCTGTAAGCGAAGATTGGTTTTGTGACCACCTGAGGAACCTGAATGTCAGTAAGTTTATGGGTACCAATGAAATGCATCCCAGAGTCCTAAGGGAATTGGCTGACACAGTCACCAATCCACTCACAATGATATCTGAAAAGTCACAGTGGTCAGGTGAAGTTCCTGCTAAATGGAAAAATGGTAATGTTGCACCCATTTTTAAGACAGGTAGAAAGGATGACTCAGGGAACTACCAACCTGTCAGCCTCACCTCTGTGCAGGGGAATATCCCGGTAGCTATGCTAAGGTACATGGAAGACAAGGAGGTGATATGAGATAACCAGCACCTCTCCTACACGGTCAGGCTGAGAAAGCTGGGGCAGCCCAAAGAGAAGGCTCTGAGGTGTCCTGAGAGCAGCCTTTCAGTATCTAAAAGGGAGCCGGCCTTGTAAGAAAGAAGGAGACAGATTCTTTATCATAGTTTGCTGTAATAGCACAAGGGTTAATGGTTTCAAATTGAAAGAAGGGAGATTTGGAGTGTATATAAGGAAGAAGTTTTTTACAGTAAGGGTAGTGAGGCACTGGCACAGGTTGCCCAGAGCTGTGGTGGATACCCTGTCCCTGGAGATTCCAAGATGAAGCTGAACAGGACTCCGAGCAACCTGATCCAGCTGTAGGTATCCCTGTTCATTACAGGGGAGTTAGACCAGATGACCTTTAAGGGTCTCTTCCAACTCAAATGAGTCTGTGATTCTATGTCTTGGCATTAGGTGTGTAAATGGAGAACTATTCCCATGTGCCCACAAACGTGAGCACCGCTTATCATTACCCAGCTCTCTGTCTGCACACTGAACACGATGCACACTTGTTATGTAGTTTTCTTGTTCTGCACTACCTAGACTTTAAAATCAAGACAAGGCACATAATAGATTCAGGGTTTTTTTATTAGCTTTCCATGTGAGCATTACAATTTATAATACATCATATCTAGTTTTTACTCCAAAATTTAATCTAATTTAGTAAATCATGTTATTAGTGGGCTAAACTTCCAGCTAGCATTGTAATATCCTTCAAACGAGGCAAGCTAGGATGTCAATCGATCACTTGACAGACACGTAGGTAGTGTTCCCAAACCACCCCAGCCCCAAATTAAACTAGGAAGCGGATACAATTCAAAGCATGAACGGCTCGGTCGCTCCTTCCCTCCCCCCGCAGAACTAATGAACACTTACAGCAACTCTTCTGCCTCGGGACAGCTCCAGATCTGAGTGGGGACGGCTGTCAGGCCGCAGCAGCCAGCACCAGGCATTCGGCCCTTACCGGTAGCCAGGCCCAGGCTGCGCGTAGCCCTGGGGCCCAAAAGGTGGCCGGGTGCGGGCGTAGGGGTTGGGCCCAGTGGGTGGTGGCGTCATGGTGCTGCCGGGCGGCGGGGTGAAGCCGGGCCGCGGCTGGAAGGTGCCGGGCGCTGCCTGGGCACCGGGCGGGCCGCTGTACGGGGCCGGCTGCGAGGCCTGCGTGGTGTAGGGCTGCGGGGGGAAGCTGCCCGCCGGGTACTGCTGCGGCTGCTGCGCCGGCAGCTGCTGGGCCTGGCCCTGCCCTGGGAAGGCGGCGGCGGCTGGGGCCGGTTGCTGGCTGTAGGCTGGGAACTGCTGCGCCGGCTGTGAGGCGGCCTGCTGCGGGCTGTAGCCGGCTGTGGGAGGAGAGATGGGTAAGGCATGGCATGACACCGAGGGCACATGCACAGTGACCGCGGTGACGACAGAAGTAGCACGATAAGCACAGACAAGCAAACGTAAAGAACTGCGAGTTTTCCTGCTGTCACGTAAACGCAGCCTGGTATTCCCACAGCCAACAAGAAATTTAGAAGACAGACAAACAGCATTTTACCATCACAGCACGTTAAAAGTAAAAAAATCTTCCTTGACAAACAAGGCAAAATGTAGCCTTTTTCCCCCAAAAAACCCGAAACCAAACTGTCATGAAAAGACAGTTAGTGCTCAGTGCACTTAAGTTAGTGTGTTGGTTACATTGTAGATGCTTTCAGTTCTTTAAAAGCAGACTTAAGTTCAACAGAAATTGTGCAGAGCAAAATACTTGAGTACAAAACTCCCATTGAAACATGTCCCAACTTGGTGTTTCTGCATAAAACCAGCTTCCAAAAGGAACTTCTCTTGTTGAAGACTTTAAAATAGCATTAGTTCCCTTTATGAAGAAATAGCTACTTTTATCCATCACGAAACACACCTGCAGCTACTCGCAATGAAACCTCTCCATTGACTGGAATCCTGTCAGCATTAAATACCAGACACACAAGTTATTAAAAGTGCACAGCCCTGAACAGAAAGAGTAAGGATCGAAGAATGTACTGCAGTATATTTTGAACTCACCTTGAAACTGGAATTAAAATTTACTCATGAAACAAACCTTGAAAGGCTGCGTGTTCACTACCATGAGCAAATCTTCTTGTCTAGCAGAGCTACTGGGCAGAGTGGGAACGCATCCTGCACTGTGGGATGGGGGTTCGGGAGGTAATCCTCATGGGCACAACAGCAACAAGCAGATGAATAACCACTTCCAAGTAAAACTTTTCAATGGCAGCTGTCAAAAGGTCCTCACAATGAGACCGCTTCTGACCAATCTGATTAATCGTGAAATGGGTTTTGGGAAACACGAGGAGCTCCATATAACTTCTGGCGATAATGGCTTCTTAATGGAGATATTCTAAGAACTGGGGACGCAGAACTCATTTTGCACTATAGATACTGCAGGAACTTCTGCAGTAAAATAACAGTTTAGATCATGGTGGGAAATGATTAGCACATAGATGGAAACTTCTTTAAGCCTAACTTCAGCAGAAGGAACGAGACTGGCGGCAGTCTGTCATGGATGTCTAACTACACAGAGCACAGGAACAAGGGATGAGGCACAAACCCTCCATTCCAAGTTTTCTAGGATTCTTATCCAAGATAAACACGGGAATTTTTTCATAAGCCACACAACTGTTCTCATCTACATCAAATCTCATGCACTTCCCCTGTATATATTTGGGGGGGAAAAAAAACAGTGATGCAGGCTGTTTTCTGAGTTACTTAACAGTGTGGAAGTCTTTGCTTGTTTTAAACAATCTTGGTTAAACTCCGACATGACAAATGCTTTCTATCTTCTTCTAAAAGCCATAAGCAATTGGAGATGTACATCCATCTTTGTACTGTAGCATACGCTATCCATTATTAGATGCCAGCCTCTGCTGAAGCAAATAACTAGAAATTCTGAAGTCAAGTTTATTTTGGAGACACACAAAACCTAGAGTTTTATATTTGCAGACACACCACTAATGCACTAAACATGGTCTCCTGTCAAAAGCAGTAGCTCCTTTAGTTGAGGCATCTGTAAGTTGAGGCATCTTTGCTAGAATGCCAAGATGCAGACCTCAACCCTAAAGACTGCTCACGCTTTATTTCACCTACTTTGCTACCAGTGCATTCTTCTGACAGGTGGGTAGAAATGAAATACCAGAAGTGCAACTCTAGTAGAAACACACACTGACAGCATTTGCTAACTGGTCATTTTTTAATTGTGCCCATTTCCCTCAGAAGCGCAGGTGTTTGAGATGCTCAGCACCCTGAGCTGCCCCACACATTCAGGATCCACAGCTCTGAGGGCTGGACATCCCCCAGCCACACCACAGTTTGCAGGAGCTGCTTACCTGGGTACTGCACGCCGTACTGCTGCTGGGGCTGCGCCTGTGGCTGCTGGGCAGGGTAACCCGGCTGCTGGTACTGCTGGTACATCTGGCCTGGGGACAGAGAACTCTGTTGGTTGGGAGCTGATACCTGAGCTATGTAACAAAGATCAGATGCACGACATCCTAGCAGTTTGAGTTGCAGAAATAACATGTACAAATCACAGATTTTAGTTTCTGAGCCGTGCCACTCTGAAGACAGAACAAATAGTCCTAATTTGATGTGGGGGCTGCTATTTCAGGGGATGCCAAGAGCTATATACCTTAATTAGAACTACACTGCTGTGTAACAGAGCAGGAATCTTTACATGGCTTGCTAACTTCTCCAGAACTTATGCTGTAAGTTAAAGTACTTCAGAAGTTAAACATGTCCTCAGATTGTCTGTTTATAATAGTTTTTAAAGACTATTTCTGTACAAAGTACTGTAGCAGTGATACATTATTTATTCTGACCACATTTTCTAGACAAGTCCTCCATCTCTTAACATCTGACTCGCTGTAAGCCAGGTTTTCTTAATAGTCCCAGGGGTACAGCCCCTAAAACTGAAATAAAACTGTACATTCTTAAGGTTGGGTATTCTAATTCAATGCTGATTTTTCCTAAATTTACTTTGTTCATTTTCTTGGCAAGCAGAGGCAGAATACTTGTTTTGACTTAACCTATGGGCCCTGCTTAGGTTTTCTGCTTCTGCTGTTTCTCGTTTGAATAACACGCACAAAGAACAAAACTAATTATCTGCCAAACCAAAGCTTAGCTGAACTGGAGCAGACTCAGAGACTTCACTACTATGAAGTGTTACTGTACCATCAGTCATTCTGCAAAGACCAGCAGGCTGTATATAAATAGAACTGCAAACCTTATCGTCTGAATTGCACTAAGACAGTAAAGGGAGCTCTCCTCCAAGTCCTCCCACATCCCCATACGTGCCGTTGCAGCAGGACTCCTCTCTTCCTTTTAACTCTGTGTTAACTGCAGCTCAAAGCAAAAGTGTTTTACATTCCCGCTAACCCTTCAAAACTTTATTTGGTATACAACTGTTATGAGATGAAGAGTGCTGAGCAGAAGGTCTGAGGAGAATGCAAAGCACGTAACACACTTCTTTGTTGTGCTGAATAAATTCAAACTGGTGAATGCTTGAAACTTTTGATCGGGGGAGGCAAGCCACTCAGTAGTATCAGCACAGAGATTTAATGATCTTCACAAAGAAAAGTAACTAATAACTAATAATAATATCATACCCAATGCCATTTTTAAAAATCCTGGGTTTTAAGAAAATCTTTTAAAAGACTGTATATATATCAAACATTGAATCATTATTATAGCTTTAAGCCACAAAGATGACTTCTTTTTCATTTATATCCCTTAAATAGTATAAGAGAAATAAGCAAAACAGGCTGAAAGCAGCAAAAACAAGCTGTTCCACTTCAACCAACAGCTTTCATGCACAGACCTAACTATAGATCGCTCAAATACTCTGCTCAGTCACAGTGTTACTGCTAACCACCAGGAAGGGATTTCAAGTGACTGTGGACACTGTGGTCACTGTCACCAATGTCTCTTATACCTGTCTATTAGATCAGTAAAGAAAGTAGTTGAGTGTTTTACCTTGTTTCTGCATCAAAATACAGAAATATCTTTACAACATATTTGGTATGGAGGTCCAAGCAACAAAGCAAGTCATGCCATAGCTGTGTCTAGAACTAAGCAGGTCTGAAAGCTCAGTGCTCTTAGAAAACATGAACAGAATATTGAAACTCCCCAAGTTACATCGCTACCCTTTCAAATGGAGCTACTGCTCCACCTGCCGATCGTATGTTGAATGACACATAGGAAAAAAGCATTCTGCCTGGTGGGAATTTGTAGCTGCGTACTGACTGTGGTCCTGCTAATTAGAAACCGTAGGTACAGAGCACATGGATTCAGGCAGCAGCACTCATGTCAAACAGCAGAGAAGGCACTCCTCACCTTCCACCTGCTGACCTGTCTGTGGCTGTGCTCCCGGGTACGGCGCCTGCTGGGGCTGCACGCCAGGGGGGTGGGCTGCAGAAGAGGAGGAAGCGATGCTGTCTGGTGTTCCCGATCGTTCTTCTGCAGGAGCACTGGGTGGGCCTAGAGGAGAGAGAACAAAATGCATTAAACTAAATAAAGACAGAGTTTGAATAACAAGCCCACACCCTTGCAAAGTTTTAAATAGTTCTTTCAGTTTTCCGTAGATTTACCTTTGGAAGTATATATTTGCACATCTCAAGTCTATTTTAAAAATATATGGGGGAGGAAATTTCCCACCTCTCTCAAATCAAAGTCACTCAAATTTCATGCTCTTCCGCTTTGTGGATAAGGCCCTCCATAACAGCACTGTTTCTGCAGCTTCAGGCACTCACCCTGCACTTATGCTCCACAGGCTTGCTGCATTTGGACAGAACACACACCTAACGTACCTCATTCTTCTGCACCCAGAACGAAGGTGCAAAGCTGCAGGAAATTATTCAAATGCTGTCATGTTTTGCTGTGGCTCATACGGGCCCGGGCAATGAAATGTTTTACCAGCAGTCACACAGCATATGAACAGAACACCTCTACAGGATGTCTTAGATTTGCAGACCCACACAGGATACGGCCGGTGTCAGTCTGAAAGCAATTGTTTGCTTGGAGAACTGTGAAAGTATTCCAGCTACTGAGCAGTACCCAAAAAAAGCGTGGAGACAGAGAATTCAGTTTTTATTTAAGTTAATGAGAAGGTGTGAAATAAGCACGTGAACAAGCATGGCATACTACAGTTAAAGTCAAAATACTTTGTTAGAAGCAAGGGACTTAAACCCAAATCTTTCCAGCTCTTAGGTTTATGAGTACAATGTATGATAAGCTGCTTTCAAATACATGCATAGAGTTAAACAAGATTATTAGACTTTCTGCGAATGCACTACTGTAAGATAATTGTATTTATGCATGCAACAAGCATATAATTGCATTTTCACATTACCCTTACTAGGGGCAAAGTGAATTGAAGCTGCCCACTTCTGATTTTGGCTTTAAAGCAACAATCCTGCAGTTACACGTGTAGGAATGTGATATCTCAATATCCTGCTTAAATGGTCCTTTATGAAGTCCTTTGTGCATTCAAAGCATAGCAAGTTCACTCTATCAAAAGAATTATGGAGATACACAGATCTTAAAATACCACTGATGCTACAATGAAAGCATTAACTGACAGTGAAGCTTTGTACCCAAACAGAAATCACTCCTTTAAAAATCAGCTCATATTTTCAGCCAGCTGTAGTTCACAGTTTCATGTAACAGTTGATCACTCAGAAGTAGTTCACTGTAGATTTTCAATTATCATCAAATCTTTATCAAGTGTGTGAAATAACTATGCTGTGACATACCCAAAACACTACATGCAGGAAGAGATTGCTCAAGACCATATGAAATCATATAAAGACCACACTGGTCTAAAGTGAACATGGCAAATCCTGTTAATAGTAGGTTTTTCAGGTAACGATGTCATATTAAATTTTGTCAGAGTCAAGAAAATCCTGTGCAAAGTCATTTCTCTGTATTCTGCATCACACTCCCTGTTACATCCTGCATTCCTTTTACAATTTCAGCTATCTTGTCTTAAGCTGACTGTATTCAGTTTAGTATAAACTGCATTTAAACTTTTTGCATTCTCCTATTAGTCATACTGGTACTAACAACCATGCAGTTCTCCAAGAGCAATCATCATTCTGACAAGTAAGCAACTCCTTTCCGTTAAGATTAAAAAACGCTGTCACTGTTTACTTTTGAAATGCAAAAGAGAAAATATGGGGTTATACAAACCATTCTGACCGACCCAAGGAGCAGAACACAAGCCGAGAAGCTAAGCTGAACCACAAGATCGATCCCTAAGGCCAAGCAGTGGGTCCCATTCTTCCATCACTGGCAGTTACCGATTAAGTTACTGTACATTACTTATTTTAGTACCAGCTTTAATTAGTTAAAACAAAAAAATAATGAACTATTTTTGACTCCAAGCTACAACATCAAGCTACAACCAACAGCAACATTTTGGCACTTTGTACACAGAACTTAGCAAGCCTGTTTACAATACCTTGATGCATCACACATTTTAGAATTCTGAAAAGAAATAGCCAATACAGAATGCAACTTAATACATCTAAAAAACAAATGCTCTGTTGCAAATCAACCGTTAGGTAATCACTTATTAACAGGCTTTGCTTTCTTTTTCATAAGACGTATTCTTACCTGACACCTGATCATCTGTCAAGCCAAATGCTGACATGACATTCTTGCTGATTTCATCCTGATTCTTTAGTGGATCGAATGCAGACATGCTTGCTGCTATAACTTGAGTGGATGGCTTAACATTAGAGTCAGCAGCAGCAGGCTTTTCTTCCCTACCATCCACAGCATCTACAAAACAAAATGCCCTGGTTTGAATTCTCAAAAACTCAAAAAAAAAAACAAAAAACAACCTGCTGAAAGGTTTATGTTAGAACAATGTGATTAATCAGTGCTGTATCTGAAAACATGATGAACCACAAAGCTGAGGTCTCATTGCATAGTGAAGGATGCACTGACACTGGAGCATCAAATCTCTTCAGTCTGAAGTTCAAAGGTTCCCGCTACAACAAATTGTTCTGGTATGATTTGCAAACTGAGAATTCTAAATTAAGAACACTTATAGAACAGCTTCCAATTTATTATATTGTTTCATGAACTGTAGATCTTGTTCTGTTCCCCTCCTCCCCCAGTTCCACTCCCCACGTTGATGGATGAAGCTCATTATCCCTGCAGAACTGATTCCCTCTGAAGCCCCTTTTCTCCCATGGGGCTCCATTTTCACTGAGAAACAAACAAGTGCAGGTAGAGTTTAAAGTGGCTGTTTGCACTCTATGATCATCACATTAACCTCCTTCCAAACAGTTTATAGCCCAAATTCCCAGTATTCCACCAAAATTAGTCACTGTTTATGTTGTACAACAGGGGATGGATTTTTGAAGGTTTTCCTGTTAAAGTAACAAAAGCAATGTTTCTTAAGAGAAAGGCTGAAGCAGCTAGTTTACCACTTTACTTGGAACTCTGTATTCCATTCTTCTATGCTAGGAGATCACTGTCTCAAAACTGGGAGAATATGAGTTCCTCCCCCATTTCACCCCCTCCCCCATAATCCTTTCCCACCCCTATTCTGCACCCTTGTGCTGCTTACCCTGAGACAGCTCTGATGCTGGTCTGAGCTCAAAATGTCTGGATTCAATTTCCTAACCTGGCAAAAGAAGTGAATATAATTTTTGCTGAATTAGCCTTTCACTGTTCTAGTGACTCAAACCTGCTTAGCAACATGACAAGATAAGCACCAGAGCTAGCCCAAAGTAAGCAGTGGGAGTGCTCAGCTGGGAGCAAGATCTTCCCTCTTCAGCAACAACATACTATTAATTTAGCTGGAAGCCCTGTCAAAAAGCTGTCCTGACTCACAAGCATTAGTTACAGCGTTTACACACATGACAACAAAAATCATACTTGGAGGTGTTATTTCTAAGTTAACTTACTGCTTTACTTCAAATAAACTGAGATAGATTCTACCTCTGAAATAGCTGAAACGTTACAAATTGAGCAAAGATCAAGAATGATCACAACCAGTACTCGAGACCTCATCTTTCACTCTGTTAAACAGCACGCATCTCAGCAAACCAAACCCAAAAGTCTTTGCCAGGCTGCCTACCACTTTCAGGCAGGTTGGTGGAAACCCCTGGTTCAGTGGGTGGCTCTAAACAGTCCAGTAAGCGATTGACTTTATTGCGAAGTTCTATCAGCTCTCGACGCAGGTATTTCACCTGATTGGATTCTAGGGGTCTCGGCTGTCCATTAACTGCAAAACAGCAATTACATACATTTACGACTGTAATAACGTATTGATATTCAGTTTAAAATTGAAAGAAAACCAACTCAGCGTTCCCAACTTCAGAATCATCCTACTTGGTGAAGTTTGGAGTATCACACAGTGAGTAAACACAGCCTAAACACACTCTAGAGTTTACTGTTTCTTTATATAATCTCATTTTAGCCTGACACTACTGAGAACCAGAGTAAATCTTGCAGCAAGTTTCTGCACTGCTTACTCAATTTCCATGACTCTACCCTGAACAATACGAACACCATATCTGGTTGTGGAAATCATTAGACTGTGCCTTTAGAACTAAGGCAGCACACACAACACTCCTGCACCTTGAGAACAGGGTCAGCTTTCCAATTAAAATCTGCCTGCTATTCTGTGCAAGTATGTGCAAAATTACCAACAGCAACCTGAAAATAGAGAATTATTTTATCAAAGGCAAAATGATAAAAGTTAAAATCTATTATACTAGAAGCATTTGACGTTATTTTTAATAGTGTCCTAGCAACACTGCAAGTTTATCATCAAAGTTTCTCACATGCCTGTGAAGAAAACCCCCCTACACAAAGGCTGGAGTGGAAGATAACATGAAAAATAACATTACAGCAAAACAACTGACCCTTTGTTTTTGTATGCCAGTTAATGTAAGCCACCTTATAAAAACTGAGATTCAGTTTCTCCAAATTCAGATATCATGTGAAAGAGCAAGAGAGAAAACAGATGCCACATATTAATCCATTGTTTGTAATTTACTGATTTCTACCAACATGATAAAAACCAAAAATCGTAGAATAATAGAATGAATCACAGAATGGCCTGGGTTGAAATGATCATCTAGTTTCAACCCCCCTACTACGTGCAGGGTCACCAACCACCAGACCAGGCTGCCCAGAGCCACATCCAGCCTGGCCTTGAATGCCTCCAGGGATGGGGCATCCACAGCCTCCTTGAGCAATCTGTGCAGTGTGTGTCACCACCCTGTGTGTAAACCTTCCTTCTAATATCTAACCTAAACCTCCCCTGTCTCAGTTTAAAACCACTCTGCCTGAATTTTAATAAAGGTTATTTAAAAAAAGGTATGAACCATGTTAGACACTTACCAAACAACGTCAGCTTGAGTATCCTGCTGCACTGAATTGCAAAGGAAAGATCTGAGCTATCAAAAATTGTTATAAGATCTCCATCTGAAAAGAATATTTAAAAAGTTACATTAAAGCAAGGCCTATTCACTACTGAACTTAATGTAGGGGCCGAAGTGTTACTTTATTTCTATATAATGACATTCCCTATTTGATTCCAAAGCTACTAGAAAAGAGGCTACCAATCAACATTATCACTTACCATACCCCAATATGTATATGAAGAGAAAACTGAAGACATAGAAGTGAAAACCAGAGGTTTTGCTCTGTGGTTACTAAGCAAGACTTAGCTCTGTGCTTCCTGACCTACAATCAATTAGAAACACTTACTGTTGATTTAAAAGGCATTGCAGTAAGTTGGGTCAAAAGAAATATTTACAGAATGAGGAACTCTTTCCAAGAAAAATAGAGTCCTCTAAAATATTTCTTAAAGGCATCATCACAAGAAAGCAGCAAGTTAAACTTCTGCAAAACACAAAAACATACCATTTTAATGCCAGGACCAGTGTGCATGAAAATTATGCACAGAAGTTAAGGCAGAATTATGAGTGGCTTCAGAAAATGGCCTACAAGATGGAGACAAGTGCTCCACCAGGTTTGGAGGGTAAGGAACTCTGAAGCAGCTGGACATATTTCAATCTTTCTCATGATTGAAGCAAACTTAAATAACAACTTTAGCCTAGCTAAAACAAAGGGAAGAATACCACTGACCTCATACAGCAATCAAACTGAACCCCATTCTATTAACTCTTCCCTCAAACATTCTCAAACAAAAAGTATAGCTTATAGTGGTGACTATGTTGAAAAATAGTGCTTTGTAGCTGAGAATTTGTTCTATCAAATAATATTATTGTGCTTTTTCATAGAATCGTATCATAGAATGGCCTGGGTTGAAAAGGAGCACAATGATCATGTAGTTTCAACCCCCCTGCTATGTGCAGGGTCTCCAACCACCAGAGCCACATCCAACCTGGCCTTGAATGCCTCCAGGGATGGGGCATCCATAACCTCCTTGGGCAACCTGTTCCAGTGTGTCACCACCCTCTGTGTGAAAAACTTCCTCCTGGTATGTAACCTAAACCTCCCCTGTCTCAGTTTAAGACCACTCCCCCTTGTCCTATCACTATCCCCCCTCGTAAACAGCCATTCCCCTCCTGTTTATATGCTCCCTTCAAGTACTGGAAGGCCACAATGAGGTCTCCCCGGAGCCTTCTCTTCTCCAAGCTAAACAAACCCCCAGTTCCCTCAACCTTTCCTCATAGGAGAGGTGCTCCAGCCCTCTGATCATCTTAGAGGCCTTCCTCTGGACCCACTCCAAGAGCTCCACGTCCTTCCTGTATTGGGGGCCCCAGGACTGGACGCAGTACTGCAGATGGGGCCTCAGAAGAGCCAAGTAGGGGGGGACAATCACCTCCCTATCCCTGCTGGCCACCCCTTTTTTAATGCAATCCAGAACACAGTTGGCTTTCTGGGCTGCAAGCACGCACTGCTGGCTCGTGTCCAGTTTCTTGTCCACCCGGACCCCCAAGTCCTTCTCTGCAGGGCTGCTCTCAAGGAGATCTTCCCTTAGGTTTCTATGGAATTCAATAGGAGGCATTACTTTCAGAGTAACCTACATATATGCAGCCCTAGATGATTCCTCTTCACTCAGTGTGGCCCATGCAAGCTGAAAGGCTGGACACTCACAATCTACAGCAACAAACAATTTCCATATCACAGTGGAGAAGCAGTATATTCTGAGACACAATAAGCTAAAATTAACAGTAGGAGGTGTCTAGGCTGTTACAGACAACTGAAGAATGAAACTGCAATTACAGCGCTCCACTACACACAGTTATTTTTTCAAAATATAAAAAAAAGACAGAGACATACATAAAAACAGAGAATTATACTTAAAGAACAGGCAAGAACACAAAAAAGGGACAAGATGCTCTAATCTCATGAGAAAGAATTCACCCACTTTCTTTTACCTTTCCCATTCCAGAAAGGAAAAATAATACGCGATAAGATGAGAAACAAAACTACTGCAAATCCACACAGCTTTCTCCTACCACAGGCCAAGATCCCCAAAAAAGCTCATAATTGCATATCATTTTTTATGAGAAGTAGTCTCTCTCAAACCTTTATAAAACTGAAAAACTGCCTCTGAGTCATTCAAGAGTAGAGATGTATGAACAGAAGTTACTTTACATTTTAGGTCCCACAGACAGTGCTAAAGCTATTAAGAAAGAATGAACCTGCAGTAACACAGCACTTCTATTTACACATCAGGAATACCATCCCCTCCGCCCTCTCTTCCACACTGACATTCTAAGATGAAAAAACCCTCGAGACCACAACAATCACATCATAATCTCAAACAATGCATCTTGCATATTGTGAAAGTACTGCATAAAAATCATTTTTTAAGTCTAAAGAGAGCCTGTGTTAAATCATGCGTGTTAATTCAACTTTCACCCTTCAAATCCACCCTCCCACACAAAAAAAAAGGTTCAATAGGTAGCTAGCAGAGAAATCTGAAACAGCATCAGCAGAAGAATGAACTTTCAAATTGCTGATATTCCAAAAACGCTGGCAGAAATAGTATGGTAAGACAGCGTAACCACAAAAGATAGATTCTATTGATTGAATCAAATCATTTTATGAGAAATCGTCCACAATTTGCCAACAGTATTTTGGACACCTTTGTAAAGGTGAGTTGCACAGTTTAAGTTCTGTGTAATTTCTGGATAAATGGTATCAGAGCAACAGTAGTCATTACACTGCAACAGCAGTAATTAAACCTTACCTTCATCTTTATATTTTATTGTGACTTCATCGTTGCTCAGAAGTTTTCCTCTAAAAACTCTTTGCATCATTAACACTAACTCATCATAGGTGATATCCTCATTATGGATAGGAATTCTCCTAATGTCTTCACCAAGCTGAGCTTTTATGATCAGCTTCCCACTTAAGTCCAGCTGCCCATTCATGGTGGATTCTTTGTCACCTCCAGACCTATTAACAACAAAAACATTAAAAACATACTTTAGAGAATTAAATTGCTAACAACTTCAATGTGACTGATGACAGTTCAGATGCTTTCCATGCTCTAAAAAAGAAAAGCTCTTGAACCATCTAGAAAACCTCTCTCAAACACATTCTACAATGCACCAGTTTCTCAAACAGTGAAGTAGATCATATGCTTTCTGAGCTCAGGGGCAAAGCAAAGGTAGCTGGAGGGGACACAGGCAGGATAGCTGATCCAGCTTGGCCAAAGGGATGTATGTCCCACACTGCATGGTGTTGCACTCAGGAAAGGGGTGTGTTTGGAGGGAAGGCATTTGTCTTCCCAAGAAACCTTCACATGTGGTGAGCTCAGCTCTCCTACGATTAGGTTAGCTTAGCCGTTAGGTTACTGAACACCCATCTGGCTGCTGATGGGAGGTAGTAAATGAATTCCTTGTTTGCTTTGCACATGGCTTTATCTGTCTTTATCACAACCTATGAGGTTTCATACTTTTACATTTGTGATTCTCTTCCCCATCCCACCTGGGGAGGATAAGCAAGTGGCTATGTGCTACTTAGCCTCTCATGGTTAAATTACAACAATCTTTTTGGGATCCAACCTGGGGAACAAAGGGTTCCACAACAGATGAGTGTACTGGACTAAATTTATACATACTACAGCTGTTTAACTGCTAAGTGCTGTGACTCTGTGAAGTGACAGGCTCCTGTGCTTTTTCACAGGGATTACTTGCCTAACTGTATTTCAGAGTCCAGCACTTCTTAATGGCTGCTTTTGCTTCTGACATCTGGTCTACTCCTTATTATCTTGCTTTACTGTGTCGGAACATTCTGGAAACAACCATGGTCATGAATCTGGGCTGGAAGACTGCAAAGACATCACTGTTGTCCCCATGCTGCTCTACTGGATAAGCTGCGACTTCAGGCTAAACTCAAGACAGAGGAACTGCGACCTCTGCATCGGCCTGCACAGGAGAATGTGCGCTCTGAAATGTCCATGGCAATGGAGACGTCCACTCTGGAGCAAGCACACCTCAAGGCATGCAGAAGCCTGTGTTAAGTATACCTCGCAGTGCCCGTGTCTGCAGACAAAGCCATGCCAGAATACTTCAAAGCATTTGTGGCTGTGGATAAGATCATGATACAGTGGTGTCTGAAGGGACCACGACCAATGAAAAGGCCATGACACAGAAGGTATATCTCAAAGTAACTACAGCTATGGATAAGTCCATACTGCAGCAGGTATACCTCAGAAGAGGCTTTGGCCCATTACAAAGCTCACATCAGAAGAGGCAAACCTTGAAACACCTTCGGCCATAGATATGTCCATGACACAATAGGTAGACCTCTATCTACTGGACAAGCCCAGGCTGGAGCAAGGAAAAGGGTATGAGTTGACTTCGATGTTAAATCTTATGGCCTGGTGAAAAAGGACACGGGATGGAGGTTGTAATGCCTTCAAACTGTTGAGACCCATTATGCATGTTAAAGGAGGTACTATAGAAGGAACCACACAAACAAGACGACAAGCCTCACAAGAAGCAGTATGTCCTGTTCACTGATGTCTTAGTGTGGGAAAGCATCAGAGGTGGAAGGCAGCTATATGGAGTCCTGTGCAACAGGTCACAGAAACTGCTGAAGAGGTTGAATTAATTTACAGAAGTGAAAACCATCTAGCCAGCTTTAGATATTACCAAGTGAGAAAAGTGGCTGGTACTCTACTTCTATACTGACTCATGGAAGGTGGCAAATACCCTGTGTAGGTGGTTACAGCTGTGGAAGCAGAACAGCTGGCAGTACAGAGGCAAACCTATCTGGGCTGCTGCACTGTGGAAAGATAGTGCTATTCAGGTAGAGAACATAGTTGTAAAAGCACATCACATAGATGCCCCTGTACTTGAAGAAAACCAAAACAATCAGCAGGTTGCTAGGATTGAAGCAGCCACAGCAAGCATCATGTGCTTACAATGGTGGAAGCAACTAGATATCTGGAAATATACCATGTGCCACATGCCACTGCCCAAAACACTACCCTGGATCTCGAAAAGCAAGTCTTGTGGCAACACGGTACTCCAGAAGGAACTGAGTCAGACAACAGGACTCCTTTCCAAAACCATCTCATAGACACCTGAGCCAAAGAGCATGACACTGAGTGGGTGTATCACACCCTCAGCTGGCACCAGCCTCCAGGAAAATCAAGAAATACAATGAGCTATTAAAAACTGCATTAACAGCAATGGGTGTTGGCACATTCAAACACTGAGGCACATTTAGCAAAAGGGATCTGCTAATCAAGTTGGCCCTTCCCAGTTAAAACTCCCACATACTGTATAAGGAAATACAGTCCTTCTAGTGCACTAGGATGAAAACCATCCTGGGCCAGACAGCCATGGTTATCCCTCCCTCAGACGAAGGGAAGTCCAGTCATAGGACTGCTTTTGGTCAAGGACCAAAGTGCACTTAGTGGTTAATACAGAAGGATGGAGATGTTTGGTGTGTACCTAAAGGGGAATCTTATGTTGAATGAGAACAGATAATAATTCAAAATTTGTGATGTTACTTGCTACATAATACTGTATATGATGTTACCAAGATTCATAAATTTTGATGGAACTGAGCAAAGTGCAGCAGTGATAGAGCTGGATAAGCATACACTCTCCTGTCCTGAAAGACTGTTATGGCAGATAGAACCTAAAGTCATGGACAAAAGGAACACAAAGTACATTTAAGATGGATGGCCCATAGACTAAGGGAATGATGTGTGTGTATATATATTAAAATACAGGAAAGGTGGTATTGATTAACTGGGTCACATTGCCAAGTATGTAACCAGAGCACAACATAGTTGATATAGAATCAAGGGAAAATACTGTTCTGGTTTCAGCTGCAATAGTTAATTTTCTTCCTAGTAGCTGCTACAGTGCTGTGCTTTGGATTTAGGATGAGAATAACACTGAAAGCATACCAATGTTTTAGTAGTTTGCTCTGGACAGCTGACCCAACCTGGCCAAAACAGATGTTGTGCTCAGCAATAAAAGCTGAGAGAAAGGAGAAAAGCTGGGAAGGGGGTGGAGGGGAGAACATTTGGAATGATGGCGTTCATCTTCCCAATTAACTGTTACATGCGATGAGCCCTGCTTTCCTTGAAGTGGCTGAACACTTGCCTGCTAATGAAGCAGGAAGTAGCAAATTAATTTCTTGCTTTGCTTTGGCTGTGTGCGTGGCTTTTGTTTTACCTAGCAGAACATCTTTATCACAAATCACGAGTCCTCACAATTTCCGTTCTGATTCTCTCCTCACTCTCACCACAGCAGCTGTGTGGTGCTGAGCAAAGAGACAAGCACCTAGTGAACAAAACTCATTCTCTTAAAAGAATGAGAGGAGGTGGAAACAGAGAAATTCAGTCTAAGTGCAGAGAAAAGGGACCTGTTATTCACACAGCGAGGTAGCTGCAGAGACACTGATGAAATGGTAAAGTTTGTAATGGTGTTAATATCTGCTAATGCATTATACACATTTTACAGGTCTTGACTACAACTCTGTTTCAGTTCTACTTTGTTTCAGCAGAAGTTGGTTTTAAAAGGTTTCTTTGCAGAAGGCTTTTTAGAACAAAATTAGCATAAAAAATTAAATAGCACCCATACACAGGTCTTCTTTCATGTTTTTTACTAAACATGCATTTAGCAATACATTACCTTGTCTGTTTTATCGATGCTGGTTATTGGTCAAATTTCCCACCTCACTTCAGGACAGAGTTAGGATAAGCCGCCATGCACTATCAGTGGCAGAAAACAGGAAGCTGCATCAGAAAAAAAATAAGAAAAGCTTTACTTACTGTCAAACTTCCTTAAACACTTCCACTTTAAAACATTTTAACAAATGTCCCCAGTTACAAAAATCCACTACTTTATCATATGTAACAATCACGTTTACACTTCTGAGTATGGTGCAGTCTGAGGTTCAACAGATTGAACAAGAGTTTGAATTTCATAATTGAGGAAAGAACAGTGTTCATTTTTCTAAATTTTTAACTGCACATAGGAGCAACGTGTTCCTTTTTTATAAGGATAGTGATCTTCCCCACTGGTCTTAAAACGCTCATTTATATGGCCTCCAACTTAAAACCCCAGGTGAAGTTTTATTAATTAATTAAATCTAAGTTAAACTTACACTGATTTAGCACTATAAAAACCTAGAAATCCATTTCTGGAGCCTCTGTAGCATTAAGTGGTGCGCCCTTCAGGCAGCACCTGGACAGACTACCTACCAGCAATAACAGGGTAGTAATGCTACATTCCCACAAGCAGAACCACCAAACTGGGCAATTTTACATTACAGTCAGAAACACATAGTGCTTAAAAATACTATCTGCTCCTAATCCAGCTTAAAAGCCTGTTTTTTTCCACTGAAAAGAGTGCAGTGAGCTCCCTGACATTCATGCAGCGCATCTCTTATTACACATGCTCATCGATCAGAGCCAAAAGACAGTGATTTAGCATACAAACTAACTCAATGAAAACATAATTCCCTCCCAACTGTTTCAGGTTCGAAAACAGGCAACAAGGCTTGTGAAGGGCTTGGAGAATATGGAATTGGGGCTGTTCAGTTTGGGGAAGAGGAGGCTGAAGGGAGACCTTATTGCTCTCTTCCAATACTTGAAAGGTGATTGCAGCGAGAGCGGGGCTGGTCTCTTCTCACTGGTGACAGGTGACAGGATGAGGGGAAACGGCCTCAACTTGCGCCAGGGTAAGTTTAGGTTGGATATTAGGAAATACTTCTTTACAGAAAGGATTGTTAAGCACTAGAATAGGCTCTCCAGGGAGGTGGTTGAGTCACCATCTCTGAATGCGTTTAAAAACCATTTAGATGTGGTGCTCAGGGACATGATTTAGTGGCGAGTTGTTAGAATTAGGGTAGTATGGCTAGGTTGTGGTTGGACTTGATGATCTTTAAGGCCTTTTCCAACCCGAGTGATTCTATGATTCTATGTTAAGGGTACTCCACTCTATGCTTTCCTCTGTCTCATACACACATAGTTAATCTCTAACACTCATGATTTGAGTTTTAGACAATTTGATGGTAAACAGTGGGGAAAAGTGTGATCTTCTCACCCCTATGAAAGTGGTCTTCCCAGCTCTCTTCTTCCTGCTTCGCTTGGAAAGCTGGAACAAACAGACACGAGGAGCACAGGGCTGACACACAGCACAAGCCCAGGAGAATGGACAAAGCCCTTCCCCAGTCATTTAGTCTGGTGACTGCTCCCCTCCCTCCTCCATAGTATGAAACATCCACCTTTGCAAAAGGCTAGGCTCACTGCTAACAGGGAGATGGTAAGGCTGTGGTGACACACCAGGCAGGTGAACAAGAATACATCGCTTTTCTGATTCTTCACACCCACTTTGTAAAATGAGTAACATGCAGAGATGGGGCTACTCTTGCCCTGATCTTGCTGCAGCTCCAAGTACAATTTAATGCTCTGAACAAATACAGAAAATGCATCTACAAGTGGACTAAAAGTTCACTTAGCTTGCACCTCACACGGCTTAAACACCACAGCGGGGCACAGATTTGGCTTCTTTAGTATTAAGGCGCAGTTTAAAACTGACAACGGTAAGAACACAACCTCATCAGTCATTCTGCAGCCACGTTTCAGGGAACACACCTGAGCAGCTGTGGCCTTTGGAATGCATCACTTGTATCTCTGTGCTTGCTGCTGCTACATACTTACATGATTACATTGTCTTACTCACCGACAGTACGCACAGAAATACACTGCACGTCTAGCAAAGAATAAGAAAAGATAACAGGAAAACACTAAAATGCACTTTTTTCTTTTTTTTCTTTTTTTTTTTTTTTTTGCCCAAGTGTTCTCCGCTCGGCTCAGGGTATGAGAAAGGAGACTCCCAACACTGCACCTGCTTGCAGCCGTCGCAGAGAACTACCCGAAACCTGCACAGAATCGCACAACGTTCCGGCTTCCCTCCCCACAACGTGACACAGCTAGATGGATCACCGCTCCCCAGCCGCAGCGAGGCAGGCCCGGAGAAAGCAGCGGCGCCCGCTGACGGAAGGCCCGCCAGCCGCCGCGGCTAAGCGCGGGTCGGAGCCTCCCAGAGGCGCGGCCGGGGGGACGCGAGGGGTCTCCCAGCCCCTCCGCCAGGGGCCGCGGAGCCCCGGAGCCCCCCGGCCCGACGCCCCTGCCGCCGCCCCGCAGCGGCTGGCCCCGGGACGACGAGGGGAAAGGAAGTGGGTGAGCCCGCTCTCTTACTCTGGCTCCCGCGTGGTCCCGCCGGTGGAGGCCCAGACGCGTTCCGAGTCCGAACGCGACCGCGGCCACCCGTACGTGGCAGGGGAGAGAAGGGGCGGCCGGAGCGCTGCCGCTGCCGGGCCTGCGCGCTGCGTCCGCATGCGCACTACGGCCACCGGGCCGCCCGGGGCCACAGCGCGCATGCGCCGAGCTGGTCGCTGTGGCCGCCGCCACGCGGGGAGGGGGAGGAGGCTGTGCTGCTGAGGTGGCTCGGTCTCTGGCATTCAACGGCAGGCTGCATGTGGCTCTGGGCAGCCTGGTTTGGTGGTTGGCGACCCTGCACATAGCAGGGGGGTTGAAATTACATGGTCATTGTGGTCCTTTTCAACCCAGGCCATTCTATGATTCTAAGAGCTGCTGCGGACCTCTGAGATGAAGAGCAGGTCCAACTGTAGCCATAATGATGGGAAATGGTGGTTCAGCCAGAGCAGAATGGCTTTGACACATGTAGGATGGCAGTGCTGGGATGGAAAATTAGTTGTGAAATGCCACCCTGCTTGTGGCACAGAGCCACCATCCATGGAGAGCCTGTGTCTCCACAGATAACTCAGAATCAGTAAGGTGGGAGAAGACCTCTCAGACCATCTTGTCCAACCATCAGCCCATCCCCACCATCCCCACCATGCCCACTAAACATGTCCCTCAATGCCACATCTGCACAGCTCATGAACACCTCCAGGGATGGTGACTCTACTACCTCCCTGGCAGCCTGTGCCAATGCCTCACCACTCTTTCTGAGAATAAATTTTTCCTAATATCCAACCTGAACTTCCCATGCTCAACTTAAGGCCATTCCCTCTCCTCTGAAATTGTTGTCGTAAAGGGGTGACTGATAGCCATCTTGGCCACAGTGAGCATGAAGTAGTTGAGTTACAAATCTTTGGTGGCAGGAGGAAAACTGCCAGTGAAACTTCAACCATGGATGTGGGGAGAACAGACTTGAGGCTGCTGAGGGATATAGTTGACAAGATCCCTTGGGAAAATGCATCTGAAGTTAATGGGGTCCATCACTGCTGATCACTTTGTGGCAAAGAAAGATACAACAGAGCTAGATAAAGCAGTGATACAAGAGACTTGGTAGATAAGTATGAGAAAATAGGAATAATTTGGCCATTTTCAGTGTAGAGAAGTATGTATGATCTCTTCAGTTTTAAAAACATAGGAGAGGCCTGGAAGACAGGACTTTTCTGTCCATTACAAATACAAGCTGTCATTTTCAATACCAGACAATTCATAGAATCATAGAATGGCCTGGGTTGAAAAGGACCACAAAAATCATCTAGTTTCAACCTCCCTGCTATGTGCAGGGTCACCAATCACCAGACCAGGCTGCCCAGAGCCACATCCAGCCTGGCCTTGAATGCCTCCAGGGATGGGGCATCCACAGCCTCCTTGGGCAACCTGTTCTAGCGTGTCACCACCCTCTGTGTGAAAAACTTCCTACTAATATCTAACCTAAACCTCCTCTGTCTCACTTTAAGACCATTCCCCCTTGTCCTATTCAATTCTCCTCCAAAACATTCCTTTGATAACACAGGAGCTTTTTTCCTGTTTTAAGAAGGAGAAACTTCCTGAACTTAAAGCACACATACCACAAAGAATACCAAAGTTCACCACATTATTAAGATTAATATGTTCCACGTGAATAGATAAGAGTCGAACTATTGAGCCTACAAGAATCAAGCATATAACCTGAAAAGTCTAAATTTTGCTTTGCTTCAATTCTGCAATTAAGATCCCCTGGATAAGAAAAAAAATAATAATACATTTATCATTTTCAGTATTTTTAATGCTGAAAATGTTTTTTGTTAGTTCTGACATCCTCAGTACTTGCTCTAAAGTGTTTTGCTAGTATCTGTAAACATTCAAAACAGTATGTTTGATGTGGTTAGTTTAAAGTCAACATTTTGTCAATCCAATATTATATATTCTTCAGTTGTAGTTTTTGTGTGTGCATGTTTGGTTTTTTTTTGATGTTTGTTTTCTGTGGGTTTTTTTTTTTTTGCTTTTTTTTAATAATATTAAAATAATGTATTTATTAAGCTTTTTAGAAGTTCTGTGTTCAAAATTAAATGGGATTTGGAGAACAATTTTTGTGGGGGAAAAAAAATCGTAGACAAGAAAGTGCTATTAATCTTTGAAGGAGCCACTTTCGCAATATCCAGCTGCTTTTGACGGCATGATCTAAGATCATCCTTCCTAAACCACGTTATAATTTCTAAAATACTTTTTCTTTAACAAAGTTGAAGAAATCAGCAAAGGAAGGTATTACAAATTGAATTTACAAGTATATGATATGCAACCTGAAACATACATAACCAGTCCAAAAAAAAAAAAAAAAGAAAGAAAAAAATAGTATCGATTACCTTTCCTAGATAAGTTTTACTGACCTTTGACTTTCTGGAGCAATGGTGATGAACTTCAGCCTTGTATCTGATATCTGGCTGTTTTGGAGGCTTATTAATTTGGAGGCTGGCCATGCTTCTTCAAGCAGGTTATGAAAAACTCAACATGATGTTCATTTAAAAAAAAAACAAAACAGAGCTAGCAAAGCATACATATGTATTTAAAAAAAGCAATAATGATTTTTAAAATTAACTGCCTACATTTCTCAGGCTTTTTTTTCTTCACACAGAAGAGAATGAGATGTGTCAGAATATTTACTTCCGTTTGTTAGGCAAGAGCCCTCTACAAGTGGGCTTTAGAACTTTGCTCAAGGTCACAAAGGGAGAAGAGCTGCTTGTTCTTCTGCCAAGCTCCCCTTGACACCAAAGGACAGAGAGGCAGAAAGAAAGGTGCAGCCAAAAGCCAGAGTGTGGCTGAATGCTGGCTGAAGTACCCCAGCTGGTATCTAGCAATACTTGTATACTTCCAAAAGGGAATAGGTGTCCTAACATAGGCAATGGTGGGGGTGATGTGAATAGGACCTAGGTTATATATTTATAAAGAATTTCTTTCCTAGCTTGTTTCTTCAAGGGCTTTTTTTTTTTTTTTTAATTATTTTTATTTTCTCATATGAAAACAGAATATTTTGTCTAACTAGTATTTAAACTGAAGAAGTTTTAGTTGCAAAATTTTAAAATATTCTAAGATACAGATTTTCTTCTGTAAAGACAGTTGTAAACTCAACATTTTATGGAGGTAGTACATATAGTTTGGATTCAGAACCACTAAGAGCTGTGCATTTGTTTTACCTTCTGGTCTCTTATTAAATTAAAATTGTTCTTACAAAAGGAAGAGAAGAGCTATGTTACATAGGCTAGGTAAACACGTTGAACTGGTCTGAGAAATGAAAAAGACATAAACAGAGCAACTTCTGTATGTCTGTACTGTAACACAAATCTATAATAACTTCCTTTCAAAGACCTTCCTCTGTTGCCTGCAGTGCGAGTGGTATCAAGACGTACCATTGTGTTATCTCTGCACAATCACGCACATGCAGTTCTGCTTTTTACTCCTACTGTTCTTGTCTTAAAATGTATTCCAAGCTACCTGCAGTTGGAACAGTATGTTTGTCATTCAGGATACCGGTGAGATCTACATAAAGCAAGCCGTGAAAAAAAAAATAAAAATGTAGGATTATATTTAATATATTTATAGGTTTCTAACAGCCATTAGGAAGAGTGGACAATGAAATATTTTCTGTAGAAATTTCAGATAATCTGAAAA
This sequence comes from Meleagris gallopavo, assembly GCF_905368555.1. Classification (NCBI taxonomy): domain Eukaryota; kingdom Metazoa; phylum Chordata; class Aves; order Galliformes; family Phasianidae; genus Meleagris; species Meleagris gallopavo. Next base: position 83,571,784 of record NC_139404.1, on the reverse strand, counting down.
TTCCTTGGGAATGCTTTGCAGGCTGTGATTTTGAAACATGGTAAATTTCTGAATGCAGATAAATTTGTATCTCTGGTACTCTCAACACAGAAAACACTTCAGAAACTTTTTTCTTGACGATTGGTGATCTGAAAGTGTACAGAATACAAATCTGAAGTCCCTATGGAAAAAGAAAAAAAACAAACACAAAAGCACACCATTAATGTTTCATTGATAAAACTAGAAGGGATTAGTTAGTATTTTTTAACCTGAAAAAATATCTACAAAATAGTTTTCAGCAACCATTAACAATGATATTAATACTTTGAAATACAAGTATTTCTTTAACTGGGGCAATTATTTCGTGTTACTATAAAATTGCAGCTATAGTTACCTCATTTGCACGTTGTAGTGAATTAGTTAATATGTCTTCTAATGAATAGAATGAATAGACTTGCCTGACTCTTAAGCAATAAATGTGTCCGGTGTACCCTATCATCATTTTCAGCAGACATATGTGGAGGCAAAGGAGGACTGCAAAATTTCTGTTCTGAGTTCTCATTAAAAGCATTGATCAAGAGAATCCTGAAGGGGAAGGAGGGAAAACAAAGAAACAAACAAAAACCCTAATTCTTTGAAACAGATTTGTATTCTGACTGTTCATGATTTCAGTTTTAAATCACAGAATCATGTAATCATAGAGTCATAGAATGTTTTGGATTGGAAGAGACCTGAAGGATCATCAATTTCCAACTCACCTGCCACAGTGAGTGGGAATACTATCTATCAAATACTAGACCAAGTATTTGATCACATTGCCCACGGCCCCATCCAACCTGGACTGGAACACCTCCAGGGATGGGGCATTCACAACCTCTCTTGGGCAGCCTGTTCCAGCACCTCACCACCATCTCTGTGAAAAACTTCCCTTTGATATCTAATCTAAACTTTCCTTCCTTTAGTTTAAAACCATTCCTCTTGTCCTATTGCTATCTACCCATGTAAAAAATGTAAAAAATCACTGTATCCATTAGTATAGTAATAATCATATCAAGAATTTTTTGCAGAGACAGTTTGCAGATCTGATCCCCGCTGGTATACAGGGACTCAGTTTTCAGTAAATCAAGATGACAGTAAACAATTTTAGATTTGGGGATGAAGGAATTGTGGGAATTGTCACATGTGTGCAGTTAGCTGTTTTGCAGAAAATATTTACTAATATATTAATGAAGTATCCACTATTTCATATACTTAACATGCCTTATATGAGTACAAAGCCAAGAATTTTTAAGGTCTGTGTTACTCCTGGGGGAAAACAAAGCAGGTGCTTTCCTATGGGCTTTTGTTCAGAATCACTGTGAAAGTTCTCAAGATGTAAATCTCCAGTTACTTTCCTGGGATGCTTTTCCACAGCTGACAAGGAAGTTTTTTCCTGATATTCACTCTGAATTGCTTTGGAGACCAGAAGGATAGCACCCCTGTCTGAAAAATATTCTGAATCTGCATTCCACCAAGTCCTTCACTTTACCACCATTCATTCAACAAATGTATCAGAGACGTTTGTTGTTTTTTTTTTCTTCCAGTGTCTAAATTGTTAGTCTCAGAATTGCTAGGTACTTTACCTGTGTAGCATTGAAAATGCAGAACATATAGCTGAAAAAAAGATTCATTTCCTCTTGACTTATTAGCATGAGGTAGCCAATCGTCCAGGTGATTCCAAGCACCACTACTATAGAGATAGTGGCAGTCATCTTTTTCATGAGCGAATCCTTTTTATTTCTAGAAAAACACACACACACACACAAAAATTCTTCTCCATATAATTTAATCTCTTTTTGAGTTTAAACTTTCTATTTTACTTACTAAGGGCTATATTTGCAAATATCTGTTACTCAGCTGAGTTCAGAACATATATCTTAATACATTTGTTTGTGGTATCATACAGGAAAAAATCAAGGAAAAGAAATCTGCCCAAGCTTGTATGAATAATCTGTTTTTGGAATATCTAGTGTGGCTGTATATTTATTTGATTAAAATGTGAGGTTTGCCAAGGCAGCATGAAACACTGGAAATTGGTATGTTAACTATGATAAGCTTTTTAGAATAACTTCAATCCTAATGTTCCCAGTTTTCAGTATAAGAATTAGCTGCCATTGAAATTTGGATATTCAGTTTTTTCTTAAGCCCATGAGGAGTCAGAGAGATGGTATTTCGGTCTACTCCAACTATTAAAATTGTATGTAAAAGTAATGAAGTGCAAAGCTTTGTTGAATAGGTTAGTTCTTTGAGATTAGTAAACAGTAAAGCATAACCTTCATTGAAGCCAAGTTGAGTAACATGGCAACCAAAACCAAAGTGGTGGTGGTTAGGGGGGAAGCCTGCAATGTGCTCATTTATGTAAATGAGAAAATCCTGACCCATTACAGCAGTGGAAATTATTCTCTAACTGCTTTAAGTGTGCATTTATTTAAAATAAATCATTTTCTCAAAAATCTGAGTTTGTAACAAGAAAGTCTGAGCTCTTAATAAGAGATTGAGGAATATATATTCTGAAAGATCTTGAGGAATTCTATGCCACCTCACCTTGTCAGATTCTTGTTCTCCTTCCATATCACAGAAACAATGATCTTGATGAAGATGGTAATGTTAAAGAGGAGTATGAATGCTACTGGCAAAAGGAAGGACCAGAACATGGGTTTATTCATGCTGAAATTCTGATTTTGATCCAGGGCTGCAAGCCAGCAACTTTTAATACAAAGAGAGGCAGTTTCAAAAGATTTGTTAGGCACATTGTTCAATACACCAAAACAAAACAAAACAGTTGACTATTTTTCATCCCGAGGGACCCCATAGGGCTTTCTAGCCCTAGCCTGTCTCTGAAAGGTGATCATTCCTGACAACAGGGCTTTCAGACACGTTTCTTTGGGAAATGCCAGTGATTTATCAAATAAACTGCAGAGGTAAATATTACAACTTGTAGCTAACCAAATAGGTATCTGTCTGCCATATACAAGTTTAGAGTAAATATTATAATAAATCTGAAGAGCAAAAGGAAAAACTTTATGGACAAAGGTTGAAACAAAAGCAGGGGCAGATTCAGGAGGGTGAGGTTACCCTTCAATCATATTTACTTTGACCACCACAGAATCATAGAATCATACAATGGCTTTGTCTACCCTTATATAATCATGTGGAAGGGTGTTTATATTTCTGAAATAAGTGTTTTCTCTGTATCATACACTATCAGAAAGGAGCACTGCAAGTCTGTAGCTGGGGTGCTGGCATCCAGATGAATGCAGATATGAAAAACACACAGTATTAAGGCATATAGTTATACCCACCAAAAAGATTTTAAATAAATCAAAGGACTACATTTAAGTACTGAAATGCAGTCATGCACTTAAATGAAGGTCGTCAGTTTCTGTAAAACTGTCTACAACTCCCATTTAAAGCCACAGGAGATCTTGCAGGAGATTCAGGGCAGATGTAAATCCAGCATCCCACATTCTTAGTGAGGAAAAGCTGTAATTCCTTATAATGAAAGTTAAGTTTGAGTGAAGAATTTTGCTTTTTTTTTTTTTTAGTAGAGGCACTTAAATATACAAAATAATGTACTAACAATAAACCTGGAATGGTATTAATAATAAGCCACCACATAAGGTATACAATAGCAAGTATTGTAATGACACACAAACTTACAATTCTTCCTGTCGGTAGTTTAAAGCTTTCCCTTCTCCATAAGTAGCTCCAAGTGTTATTGCAACTACTACAGCAGGGACCCCTAATTAATAAGAGAGACACTGGCTTGTTACTGTTCAGTTGCATAGGTGTGCCTTATCTCCATTGTACATAAATAACTTCATGCCTACTCCCTCCTTCAGCCCTACTATAGATCTTCCAGACTGCCAAGTATTGGCTGTGCTCTCAAAGTCTGAAAAGCAGGAGTTAGAATTGTGCTCTTTCAGAAGCGCAAATAGTATCAAGACAATGAAGAACCTAATGCTGGAGAACAGTTACTTGTGGCCAGGCAGCTTTCACTGAACATTTTCTGACTTGCATGTGCAGTCCAAATTCTACAAGTTTTAGAGAAATTGTTTCTGCCTTCACCCAAATGCAAAAAATAATAATAAAAAAATCAGGCTCTAAGCTGCTTGTTAGATGCCATTAGAAACAACATACCATACATGCTGAATACACAATGTGGAAATGGCAGGTAGTCTTGTACACTGTATTATTTTTACTCTGTCTCGTGGGCATCTAACTGCATTCTTCAGTCCTCCAAATAGTTTCCTTTCAGCCTGCAGTGTTGCTGCTAATTGCTATTACTTTTTTAAGAATGCACTCTTATTAATGCATAATATTATTACATAATATTGATACATAATATTAATATTATTTAATATATCTCATAATATTAATGATATTATTACATAATAATAATACATAATATATAACAAATTATGTAAGTCAGCCCATGCTTTTGGATGTATGCAAGGCTCTGGTGGAGGTCATGAGGCATCTCAGAGAGAGCTCAATGAAGAATTCAAGTCTATATATGCAATCACTGTATCTGAAAAAAAAATAAAATCCTGTAGTTGACAGAAACTGATTGTCGAATGCCTTGATTATTGTAAAGATTTGTCCTACATACAATAGACGTAGGTTGCTGTGCTGATGAATGAGCTCTTGTTTTCAGTGCTATATCAAGACACTGAAAACGAGCTTAGTTTATAGCAGTTGAGTAAACTGTGACAGGGGATTATTTATTAAACTGTATTGTCTAAACCAGAGATTACAGTTTCTCACTACTGATCTGCTATTTTACACCTCTCTCTGACTGTACTATTTACTGATACTTAAGAATTGGAAGTATTTAAAACTTTAAATCTTACCCCATCCGATTGCTGACATGGTTACAATGAAGTGTCCAGGAAAGGGTTTCATGGTTCTAAGCAGCAGTAAGTACAGTTGTGCAGAATTGAGTGCTGTCCACATAAATGTTGCCAACAAAAAGTAGTGCAGCAGGACAGCCACAACCGTGCACCAGGCATCTGCAGGAGGATCTACCACATCAGATGTGAGCATGGTATTGGTACTGAATTGCTGGTTATTTCCACTGGTATCACTACTGTCTTTCCTGGCATTTTGGTTTTCAATTCCAGAGATGAAGATGATGTTAAAAATTAGCATGGAGGAACAGAGACTCACTAACATCCATGTTATAGACGACTTTCGTGTTTTCCTATTTATAGGAATATATTTTTTGGGGAAAAAAAGGAAAGCAAAGTAAGAAAGATCATAAAACGCTTCTTCATTCAAGTTGACGTTAAAAGCAAGGTAGAGTGCCTTAACACATAAGACTTAACAGAGAAAAAAAAAACACAGTAACTTGTCTGCAGAATCCCACACTGTAGTTACTCTTGGACAACTCATCTAATTCATCAGTTTGGTCTGATTTTAACTAGAACAGAGATGGCCCAGCACCTTCTAGGAGTGGGCCCATTCCACAATTATTTGGAATACATTTAATTTTTTTTACTTTTCTCTTTTTAGGATCATTTTCTTCAGTGTTCAAAGGTGAAATAGCATAAGACTAGTATTTGTAAATAACAGTAATAGAACTCCACTTCCACATTCTGTCTAATAAATGCATTTAAAAAGCAGAGCCTGGAAATTCCTAAAATCTTAAATATGATATTGATGGAATTCTCCAAATTGACATTCATTCAAGCAAGATGAGAGAGTTCTTAATCTATAATAGCTACAGCTCTGTTGGCATGACTTTGCTCCTTGCTTAAGGAGGTATCACATAACACCATTCGTTCCAGACATGTCCACCTAGAAAATCTGTGATAACTGTATTTGAATGAAATAATTCATTATAAACTGTAACACAAGAAGCATACATAACCTGCATTGCTATATACTCATGATGCTTTGAAATCATCTGTTTCCAACAGACATTTTATAAACATGAGACAACAGTGTACATAAACTATCAAACAATAGGCAACAGAAAGCAGAGAAATATTTAAATAGGATAGAAAGAAGAGAACCTTAGGAGTGATATATATTTTTCCACATGACCACTAAAAATCAAAGAGAAAAAAGAGTGGACTGAAATGACTAGCACTAAATGAAGATACCCATGCAACAGGCATATTCATATTAGTGAGAAGAAAGATAACTGATCAGACATTGTGTGCAGTAGCCAGGCATGGGATATACAGGAATATAAGAAGCGGCTAATACTGGTGATGAAAGATTATTTCACATTTTGAAAGTAATTAATGAGAACAAATGTGATCTATACCTCATTGTGTGGCATGGATCAATGTAGCAATAATACAGGTGAGGGTCTGTATTGACAAATGACTGACCAAGATAGTGACTGAGACATCAGAGAAGCAGGGAACATACTGTTATTACACAGCAGTAATAGCAGACCACCACTATCCCCATGGAAACTGAGCAAATGTCATGCTAATACATAACACAGGGATCACATTTGTAGTCACGATCATGGGAAACCGTAGTGAAAGGATAAACCTTTGTGTTGGTCCTCAGTAGCACACAGTCCTGCTTTATTATCTTATAGCTGGTGAGCTGCCCTGTAGTATCACTCCTACCATTCTTCCTAGGTTGAACATTTGTATTGAAAAAACAGAAAACAAACCATCCACCACAGTTAGGTGGCATGCCATAGCTTCTTGTGTATAGACATCTCATAACTTCACCAACCAGTAAGACACCTTCCTAGGCTCTGCAAAACAATTAGATTGTTTTTTAATACTGTCTGCTGATCAATAATATTGCAATATGTTCCAATCTGGATTCTGTCTCTGTTTTTCCTCAAACTATACACAGAGCAAAATACTGTAGCATAAAATACAGTTTCGCATCTTCATGCTTACCTAGTGAATATTTGAAACAAAATGGTAGTAGTGAGACCAGCAATGGACAATCCAACACCAATGTAAGAGATATACTCCAAAGGCTTAGCGTATTTATATTTGATCTGAAAGGCCTAGAAAACAATTTGCATCAGTTGTAAGATAAAAAGATATCATTTTCTTTGTAAAATTTGTTTCTATTTGCACACAGAAATGAAAATGTTTTAGTAAAGCTATGACTGTTGCTAGCTACTGCCAAAACTTCCAGATCACATAAAATTATTTCTGACATCAGAACAAGAGAAGCTTGTGAAGAACTGCAAAAGGAGATTTAAGAAAGCCAATCAGATGTTCAGCAAAATAGCAATTGAATTATTCATAAAGAGATGTAAATCAACATAAACTGAAAAGAATAGCTTTAACTTTTCATACTGATGTGCATTCTGAATTTTGACTTCTGAGGTTAAGGTCTAAGAGAAGATGTGAGGAATTCTAAATCAAAATCAGCCTTGGTATAGTGTCAATAAAGCAGTGAGCAAAATGTAAATGTAGTCAGAAAAATAGAAAATACTGTTAACTTTGCGTAAATGAATGGAAATCTTCTCTTATAATATAGTCATTTTATGCAAATAAGGGCATGCATATAAAGGGAAACAAGTAAATATTATAAATATTGAAATGCTTTTCTGTGAAGGCAAAGTAAAGAGAAACTGAAATCCTTACACTCAGAAAGTGAGTGACCACCAGTACCTGATGCTACCCAGAGAGTTCAGAGAAGCAGAAGCCAATACTTGCAGAATAATGAATGATGGAGACAGTCATACCCAAATAGTCTTGTAAGTATAAGAGGGCATTACAGAAAAATAAATGGTAGTAGGTTTAATATTGACAGATGAATTGTTGCTTGTTAACATATAAGCAAAGTGCCAAGTGCTTTGAGCTGTACCCAGCACAAGGTAGTACCACAGCTAACGCAGATCCCAAGGTACTTTGTTTTGGTGTCAGGCCACCTTAGGTTCCAGACATTTAACAGTCAGCTGCAGCAGCTCAGGTGCAGAGCTGGGGGCTACCACAGCATGAGGGGAGCCACCACTTCCTTGCAGCTTAGGTGCAAAATCAGGTGGACTTAGCCAGGCTTTATGCCAGAGGAATCCAGGATGCACCCATACCTTTGGCCTTCCATCATCCTGGGGACTGTATGTCCCAGTTTGCCACCTCTGCCAAAGATCAGAGACAAATAGATTCATCTTCAGCTGCTGTTCCTTCTAGCTCAGCACCCTCCAAGCCAGGGCACTGCACCCAAGCCCTTGTAAGTCAGAGAACAATTGAAGAACAATGATAAAAGAACTACCACAGCAGACTCTGCCCATTCAGGAATAATTAATGCCCTACCATCAAAACAGCAAAATTAGTAGTGTGATTGCACTTGCATCTCAAGAATTGGTCTCTTCCTTTCATACAGCCTGCAGTGCTCCAGTCGTTGATAGCATAGTCCCAAAAGACACAGGCATGATCACGCAGCTGAAGTTCGGATGTGTTGTACTATGGAATGGGGTTACAAGAAGAAAAAATGGGCAAAGAAACACAAACAGGTATGCACCAGTGTACAGACAATCTTTTGAAAAGAGAGCTGACAGCACTAAAAGATTTCCAGGCTTTCCAGCAAGAATTATAAAGGATATCAGTAATAGTTGGCTTTTTGAACTCTGAATGTCCTTTCTCAGTCAAGATTGCCAATGAAATTTCTATGAATTATTCAGATAAATATCCACAAAGCACTAAGTAAAATTCCAAGACAGTCTGCATGAGCCAAACAACAATTTTCAGATATTAACAATTTTATATTACTGCCAACTGGTAACTGCTGAATCCACACTGTAAAAGGAATAAAAATATTATAAATTCTGCAAACCATCCCCTGCCCTCGGCACATGGCTTGCTCACAGTCATACATCAACCTGCATGCTGTATTTTTCAGACAAAACACTTCAGCATGTTACTACAATTTGAACTGTTTTTAAGAAGCAATAAAAACCTTGAAGTGCAAATAAGTATTAAAAGTAACTTTATTCACATTGTTTGCAATTAAATGAGACATAAATGTAGGAGAAAGAAAAAAGTATTTTTCCACATACCAGACATTTGTTTCCTAGAAGACTTAACAATATAAATCTATGGTGGTGATTACTGATCTTTCGTACTCATGTGTTGAAGCCTTAAAACCTTTGTCACATGACTTAGATATCTTAAGAAGAAGCCAACTATTGTTTTCTGGAGAAAACATGATAAAAATGAGTATACATCATCTGTGTGAAATGAGCACTCATTTAAGGCATTTCTGGGAAAAATGCAGTAACATCTGGAATAATTTCCTTATGGAGGAAATCGTAGAATCATAGAATGGCTCAGGCTGCAAAAGGAACTTAATCATCTAGTTCCAATCCACCTGCTGTGGGCAGCCCTGCCACCCACCAGATCAGGCTGCCCAGGGTCCCATCCAACATGGCCTTGAACACCTCCAGGGATGGGGCATCGCAGCTTCTCTAGGCGGCCTGTGCCAATGCTTCACCATCCTTTGAGTAAAAAATTTCCTTCTAATATCTAACCTGAATCTCTGCTCTTTTAATTTAAAGCCATCCCCCCTTGTCTTATCACTATCTACTCATGTAAAAAATCGGTCTTCTTCATGTTTATAAGCTCTTCAGAAGTACTGGACAGCTGATAAGAGGTCTCCCCTGGAGCCACTCTTCTACAATAAGAACAAACCCAACTCCCTAACCTTTCTCATAGGAACCCTTTTATCATCTTCACGGCCCTCCTCTGGACCCACTCAACAGGACTCTGGACTCCACTCACAAGGGCGGAGTAGAGGGGGACAATCACCTCGCTCTCCCTGCTGGCCAGTTCTTTTTTGATGCAGCTCAGGATACAGTTGGTCTTTTGGGCTGCAAGAGCACGCTGCTGGCTTGTATGAAGTTTTCATCCACCTGGAACCCCAAATATGAATCCAACAAACTCTCTCAACTACTTATTGCCACAAATAAAGGTGGTATGCCATAACAACAAAAAACAACAACAGCAATGAAAACCCACCAACATCCTCTCTCCCACAAAACAAACAGAAAAAAAAAAACACAACAACACACTTCTACTTATATGTCTTTCTGAGTATTGAAGACAGATAGTAGGATAAGGACAGCCTCTGGTCAAACTGAACACGGTATTTCAAACAGAAGCTTACCTTGGGATTGAAGGCTATTTCAACACCACTGGCTCTTCCGCCATCAATATTGCCAGAAATAATTTGTTTAGATAAATTATTGTTACTCCTATAAATCCTTGACTGGAAGAGTTTGTCATTTTGATAAAGGACAAAGCCAACTCTGCCATCATTTGAAGAACCTTCGCTAGGCAAACAGCAAAGAAGATACAGATATCAGAGAAGCTGGTGCCTTAGAAGAAGCCTATTCTATGCTGCTTCATATATCCAGTATTTACAGCAGATTTTTGTCAAGATATTTAGGTAGAATCCATTTCAGAGGTAGAGAAGAGTTTCTTTTCCCATGAATCTCGAAAGATTCATCTTCAATTTTTGCTGCAGTGGAGTATGAAAATAAGTTCTCCTAATGCCATTTCTGAGGAAAAACATTGACAATGAGGATAATATCCTAAATCCAGATACATATACACACTCAAAATGACCAGGCTTTTTGTATTACTACGTAATAAACAGTAACAACAGGGACATTTATAACTGGTAGGAAGTCATAAAATAAAATAGATTGGCTGCTCTTCTCACTTCGGACCCAGTTTTTGGACTCTGTTTCTTTTGATTTAAATTGCTAGTTTTAATTTCTGCTGAAGTAAGAAAGTAAAAATTGTGTTTTATATAATTGATTTCATTCTTAGTTTTCTACATTTTTTTTATCATGAAAGAGTAACATGATTTTATAGCTATGTCACAACTGTGCATTTAATACTGAATAATTTTTTTTTTTTTTAAATAAGCTGTGAAATCAGTTGAACCCTCTTGAGAGAAGTGTTACAGGCATTATGATAAAGACTTTACATGATCACACTGGTTTTCCACAGGATCATTGTCTACATCAGTGAGCAGAATGGATGGTGATCTGTTAATGAGCTTTTCCATGTTTGTTTTATTCTCGTTGCTGTGTATGTGAGGCTACTTTTATCTCCTTGACTCTTTTCTAAGTCAGATGAGAGGACTGCATTACTCATTTCCCTGTGGGCTGGTATATGAATGACGTTCAGCAATTTGAGGTCTAAGTGTTTCGCAAATTTCACCTTCATTATACTCTTGTGCTATGATGTCTAATGTTGCTGTCACTAAACAGAGATTAAGAGCAAGCCTGCTGATTTCAGATACCCATTCTGAAACTCCTGAAGTTTTAGCACGACATAGTTGCAGCTGTACATAATCAGCGTTCTGCCAAATCATCCACAAGGAACAAAATTGGACATGCAGAAAACAATTGTCCTATAACTAGCAGCCAGGTGGTAAGAAGGATGGGACTATAATCTGCCAAAGACTCCCACTGCAGGTTAACTCAGCATTAACCCTTGCCACCAGCTTCAGTGGAAAATGAGGAACTCTACCTTTACAAGCACTGCAGAGTGTACATAATGGGCATCTGGAAAAATCCTGTGTGCCTTTGACACACAGATGTGAGAATGATATGTACTGGCTGACACCTGACAGTAGTAATAATTTTAGTTGAAATGGCTGATGACTTTCAGACAAGGTATATATGTACTAGATTTTGAACTTTATGTCTACAGAGATTTGGTCAAAGATTCATTATGTTCTGAATTTTTAAAGAACAGAAAAATGGGGGGAAAAAAAAAAGAAAACAAACATGGAAAGCTTTCTGGCCATTACAGATACATCTGCATTAATCTATAAATAAGATCATCTAGCTCGTTTGACACGTGTGTTTTTGTGCCATTATATATGGTACCAACATACATTAAAACATTGTTAGAAAAAGCTTACGTTTAGGTTCAGTTTTTTTAAAGTTATTTCCAAAGCATTTTTTTAGGGAATATTCATTCAAAAGATACCAGGTTCAGGTTTCAGTAGGTGAAAGAACTTACTGTTACTTTTAATATTGAGCAGTATCTGGACTTCAGTACTGAGTTCACTAGTAAGCCCAGGGACGTTTTCCTGTATTTCTAGTTTTGTTGATGGAAAATATGACAGGGTTGTATCTAGAAAAATTAACAACATCTGCATCAGAATTTATGGTACAAACCTCCTTCTGCTTGAAAATCCAACAACGTGCCCAAGCTCACCTCTCTGTGCCAAAAACAGAACTGTAGAGGAGTTCAATTTCAGTGGAACAGACTGGACTGCAACATTGGGCTGAGTGACATTGCTTATCAAAGAAAATTCTTCCATTGTTTTTGTGAGGCTGCAATAAAAGAATGAGTGGGAAAAAAGTCACCTCTAGTCACAAGCAGCCATAGGCTCAGCTCCCTCTCTGAGTTGATTCTCTGGCACATCAGGTAGAGTGAGAGGCTGTGCGTGTTCTCTCTAAGAACGGGGGAAATTCTGTACTTTTGAAGCCAACAGAAACATTGCTTTCTAACATCAGGAGAAGCAGGATTTAGTCATACAAGCACCTGGGAATGGGGGCAATGTGAAATCTGTCATACAGTCAAGTATGAAACAGCTTGTTAGGTAAGTCAGAAATTTCTAACAAGTGCAGGAAGTTGCTCTTTTGTGGAGAGAGTGTTGGTAGCTTTCTCTTTCCACGTGCTACGAATTGCAATAATACTTCAGACTTCTGTGAAGTGCAGTGAAATAAAATGGAAATGTTTTTAAGTGGCAGAATACCAGCTAGTAGGTTAGTCCACCATGTAAACCTCTATCTGTCCACAGGTTACTACAAGTTGTGAAACTTGAACAATTTGCCAAAACTGCTAATGACAACCAAAAACCAAATTGGAAAATTCCAAAAGTCCCCACTTCTCATTCCCTGTCCTCATTCTTTATCCAAAGCAGAAAAAAACAGCCAAAATTGTTGGTGTAAATTTACTGAACCAATCAAATTTTACACTGGAATTGAACACTGAAGAAGCTTTGGTACATTCATGATGATTTTCATTCTCAAACACAAGGGAAAATGCTGTTTGCTAGGTCTAATAAAAAAGGGCAAAGGCTGAGGTTACCTTGCTGTAACATTGACAAGATTATTGTCATCAAATTCTGTTTTGTTGGCATCCAAGAGCTGACTTACTGTAGTTAAAACTGCCACAGATGCCTGAGTCAAGAAGAAAAAAAAAAAAGTACTGTTCAAAAGCAGTTAAAATAAAGAATCCCTTGCTCTATAGTGAGTGTCCAACTTTTTTACTTGCCTGAATCATACTGAACGAAGAGGAATTATCTTGGGCCACATATAAAATATATACTAAAGTTAATGCATATAAATATAAATACTTTTTCAACATTTGAATTCTTTATTAAAACATTTAAAGAAAGAGCAATAAAAACATGAAACTTGGGGGGGTCGGCATGTATGTAATCTACATAGTGCACTAGCAAAGTAAGAATGCAGTAGACATCTCTTGAAAATAATATGCTGTGGAGTAAACAAAATAAAGGGTGTAACTAGAGAGAATATAAGCTTAGAGCCAGGGAAGATTAAATGATGAATTTAAACATCAAATGATGCTAGTACTGGAATTCCAGATATGGGCAAGTCCATATAACTGATAAAATCAAATTTACATTCTGCTTTGGGAACTGAAGCAGCAGTGAATCCACAAAAATGCATTCAGGGCCACTGAATCACTAAATGGCAAAATGGATGCATTTGGTTGTGATGTTATATAAGGTTAATTGGAAGCACACTGGAGAGAATTCTTTGTGCTGACAGAGGAGAGAGAGAATCCATATCCCAAATAAGCCATAAAAAAACTTTTTTCTGTCCTATTGATGCTCACCTGAGAATCTTCTGTAACATTTGGTTTTCTTAGAATCTGCACTGCAATATTCACAGCAGCAGAGATGTCCTGTGTTGTCAGTCGACTGGGAATAGAGGTAAGGATCTGAGTATTACTTGCAATTGCTGAAACATTGCTGGTGTCTGCAGTTTCCACCTGCCAGGGAAATGCCATTCAGCAGAAAGAAAATAAGAAAAGGAAAAAATAGTCAAGATTTTCATAATATTCTTACATAAAATCAAATTATACATGTAGAAAAAGAGGAGTCTGACTATGTCTTTCTTCACTTCTTCCTAGCACATGGCTGCAGGCAGTAATAAGGCCTCCTTGAGCTTCTGAGTTTGCAAACTCCTGTCTGCCTTTCACTATCCCTTGAATAACCAGAACTGGATTTTTTGAAAAGCCATCTGAAGAACTAAGAAATGTCATTCAGAATAGCAGTGCGTCTTAGCGCAGCACTCGTAAGCTGCATTGAGGACACAGTCCTCACTTCAGCATATTGTAGGGCATCAAATTGGAATAAATATAGAAAAGGAAAAGATATTCCAGCGCTGGGGGTAATAACAAGAATTGTTAGAAGCTCTGGATGGATCTGAATGGAATCAGTTAGTCACTTTAATGTGCAGGGCATAAACATCTGTAATATCTTAGGCATGCAAACATAGACACACAAAATAAGGCATTATCTGTACATTACATGAAGACATAGCTAGGTGACAATAAGATTTAAGGGTGTGTGCTAATCATCAGAAGAATATTTTTCATAGGTTATTGAGATTGACAGTGCACCAAGTCATCCCTTTTCTAAACCACTAAGCTATCAAAATCAAGTTTAATTAAATCATGCAAATTTGAAGAGTTTCTACAGCTCAGAGAGGTAGGAAAGAAAGGTTAATGTGTTGCATAAAGAGGAAAGAGTTCTTTATCTATAATTAACCAGGGACTTACTATTGATATTTGATAACATCAGGATGTGCACCATGTACACTGAGAACACATATGCCACTGTTCTGAATTGTAGAATCACTTCATATTCATAGTAAATATTTGCACTGACAGGAATAAAACCCTTTTAAATCTGGCTTGTAGAGCGCATCTCTTTGGACTCCTAGTGTGCCATTCACTAGATGGCAGTACAACATAAAACATCATAACAAAACTCAAAATCACTGATAGCAGCAGAACAACTTTATTTTTGCAACCAAATACATAACTGTATCTTATTAGTACTATAAACAGCTGCTATTAATATACATATATGTTGCTGCCCAGAGAGGTTATGGAGTCTCCTTCTCTGTAGATATTCAAGAAGCTTTCTTGTGTGACCTGCTGTAGGGAACCTGCTTTAGCAGGGCATTGGACTTGAACTCCAGAAATCCCTTCCAACCCCTACAGTTCTATGGTTCTATGATTCCATGATTCTGTGATATTATTACGGAAAAGATTTTACTTGTGATCCATTTAATGAAAGTTATACACTGGGAAATTATCTTAGTCTCAAGGATTCAAACAAACAAAAAAAAAAGTCTAATGAATAATCAGCTCTCCTAGAACTGTAGCTGGTTTTCTTTTTCCTTTTCCTTTTTCCTTTTTCAGTTGGAACTTGTAATAGGGAATAGAAGAGTAGAAGCTGAAGAGGAGCAGCTGCTGTCTGTAGCATGCATAATCGTATTCAGTGCCCTATGTTTTTGGGGTATGGTAGAGCTAAGCCCTAAAGCAAAGCATAAGGGTTTATGGTTTTATCAGGAGCAGCTTCTCATTCATCGAGTTATTGAGGGACCATGCTCAACTTATCATGGGATTGAATGGAGAGGCTTTGCTTTTAATCCTTCCTAACAGTGTTAGCACCACTGTGTTCTCTCCCACTGGTCTTCTTGAAATCCCTTCCAGTTTCTCCTTAGTTCAATATCCTGGGTCAGCATTGCTTCTACACTGAGGTGTTTGCTGTGAAATGGGAACCTGAGGGAGGAACTTCCAGGCTGGTTAGGTAATATGAAATGGGATGCTGTGTTCAGGCAAAAACAAGCAGAATTAAATAATCACAATTGGAAAAATGCCATTTGCAAAACAGACATATCCCAAGAATTCTTCTGCAAATACATTCATGGTTCATTTTTCTTTCTGTAAACTTTTAAAAAACGTAACACAAAAACACAATTCCTGCCTCGAGTACCTATTGCATTTTTTTTAATATGATGCTGCGCAATCTCTGCTGCTCTTTAAAGAGCATGCTAAGATATAATTGAAGATTACCTGTAATGCTAGAGAATCCAGACTTTCATTACAATTCAGAATCCTGGGAGTCTCTAAAACTGGAATTATTCCCTTTCTGGTACACAGCCGGACTGCAACTGAGGAGTTACCTGTAATTTTGTGAAAAAAAATTAAGATATGCATTTTGTACAGAAGTGTTTGCTTAGATTCACATGACTTCATTGGGAATTGAAATTGTACTGTGGGTGTGACTGTCTATTTGGTGTTATTTACTGTTTGCATATAAAACATTTATCTCTTGGGATTACAAGTGTCCATCAATCATTATTCTTTTTCAAACACATTTTGTACTCAGACAAAAATTTGTCAGAATTGCCGAAAATACTTTTGCCAGGTTCAGATAGGTATTAATATGCTAGAGCTATAGAAACACATCTTTTAAACCAGAGACAGAAATCAACACTAAACCATCTGAGAAACTGTTTATCATACCTTGAAAAACATACTCCAAATATCACAAACAACAACAACAACAACAACAACAAAAGTCTTGTGGAGACCCATGCAATAGGTACTCCTCTGAAAGGTCTTGAAAGCTGGTATATGCTACTGGAGTACTCTGTACTTTCCAGATCTCTTCCCTGAGAAGCCCAAATCTTGCTTTTTTTCCTAATTTAAGTGATACCAAAATGCAACCACAGTTCATGGAAAGTGTCCTGAATTCTAATGTTAAGTAGTAAGTTATAAACAGATAATTCTTCTATCAAACACTTGTTCTTCAGTGACATGAACTGACTCTCAGCCTGTTCTGAACAGGCATTTGTATGTGTATCATATAAATTACATTTGAGGCAGAAGACTGTGTGGATAGTTTTATGCTCCTGCTGCCTGAGCTCTGATTTAAGCAGAGAGCTCTGATCTTCTGTTCTAAGGAGCTTCTATCTTTCACAAACCTTACATTTGCCTTTGAGAAGTGAAAGAAAGTGAAAGAAGTGAAGGAAACACATACCATTCACAGTAGTAGGTTCACACTTCTCCTTGGAGCTGCTGTATTTACCCACTAAAATCCTTTCAAAAGTAAGGTTTTTTATAACATTTTCAGAAACATTCACTGCATAAACGCTGTCTTCACAAACGTTAACTGTACAGAAAGAAAAAAAAAACCAACATATTCTGAACTTTTTAATAGATGGAGCAATTTTCAAAAATAAAATGTTATACATTTTATTATGTATATTATGTCCATGTATAAAATGTTATACATAGACAATAGAAACTCATTGAATCTTTTGCCTTAAAGGAAATAAATGACTGTTAAAGCAGTTAGATAAATCTTACCTAAAACCAAACTGCTGTAAGAGATCTTGAAGTCACCAAAGACATAAAAGCCCATAACTTTTACTACCTGCACTATTTTCACTGCCTCAGCCCTGCTATATTTGAAAAAGTTGATAAAGCTTTACTCTCAGAATCTTGCTATCTAGGCATTGATTAGATCTGTAACTTAATGCCACAGAACGTGGCAGAGGGGGGACAAAAATCCAAATTTACTGTGAATGAGACTCCAACAATTAATGGGGACAGTCTTTGGCGACTGAAACATGATGTCTTAGACATGGTTGCTGCAATGGGAGGTGGTGGCTCAAGAAGGCGCCCTCATGTCACCCCAAACCCCACACCTTTGCCAAACACTTCATATTGGCTGCTTCTACAGGCAGGATGGTGAACATAGTAGAATGTGGCCTGATCTAGTATGGCAGCCTATTGTATCCTAATTTCATGCCACACTGCTATAACAATGCAGATTGACCTTGCAATGTTGCAAGTGCTTGAAAATATACCACAGCATGGTCTTAGGATTTGCAGCATCTTGTACTTGCTAACTTTTGTTAATTGAGACCACATTTTAGGTGATTGTGTCCCATTAGCAGGCATTAGGCAAAGAAGAATATTTATGGTCCTGAGAGGGCTTGGAGCCCCTCTCCATGTCCTGGCACTCATTTCCTTGTTAAGTCACATAACTTTTTGTGGATCTTATTTTCTATAGGTTCTGCATTTCTTCAACCAGCATTCTCCTTGTCTATACCCATGTCCCAGGTGCAGAGATCAGCATTTGCCTTTGCTGGCTACTGTGACGGCCTTAATTTGCACCAAGGGAGGCTCACATTGGGTATTAGAAAAAATTTCCTCTCAGAAGGAGTGGTGAGCTATTAGAACAGGCTGCCCAGGTAAGTGGAGTCACCATCCCTGGAGGGTTTCAAGAAAATGGTAGATGTGGCACTGAGGACATGGTTAGGGGGTATATGGTGCTGACAGGTTGATGGCTGGACTAGATGATTCAGTGATTTTTTCTAACCTTAATTACTCTATGATTCTATGAGGTCCTACCATTAAGTGTGTCAACAATACCTCCACATCACTGCAAATTAAATATTGATCATGGATTTGCTGAGAGGGCATTCTGTGCCATTATTCAGATTGTTTATGAAGATACTGGGCAAAGCTGGCCCTAGAATCAACCAGCAAGTTGCCTTAATTTTCCTGTATGTCAGTCAAGCCATTGATACTGCACTTTGAGCTCAGCCATTTAGTTAATTTCAACCCAGCAAATGGTCCATTCACCCAACTTGTACATTATCACTTACCAAATGAGAATGCTGAGGGAGATAATACCAGAGGCCTCGCTAAACACAAGATGTCTTACATCTCTCACTCTCCGTTGTTTACAAAATCAGCTATTTCCTACAGAAGGCAGTCAGGTTGCTCAAGCTTGAATTGCCGTTTGTAAAATCATACTGACTATTCCTAATAATTCTCATTTTTCACGTGCATGAAAATAGACTCCGAGAGAATGTAGTCCAGAATCTTCTAGGGTCTGAGGTGAAACTGACTAGCTTATGGCTTCCAGAGTTCTCTTTCTTTAAGGATTGTCGTAATGTTGGTCTTTTTTCAGTTTTCTGTAGCCTCTCCTGTTCGCCATGGTTTTTCACACGTGACAGCAGCCCCACAGTGACATTAGCTAGGTCTTGCAGCGCTCTTGCATGAATCCTGTCTATACCAATGCATTTGAATACTTTTGTGGTGATGCTGTCTTCCTTCTGACAATGAAACTCAGGCATGGGTTGCTACATTCGTGCATAAATGCATATACTTTCATAGATGAACACCTATTTAAGATTTATCTTGTGTCATTTCAGCTATTCAGATCTGAATGTGTTTTTGGCTGGTTTGTATATGTACTTACACTACTTAGTCTTTGAATTACAGGAAAGAGTTCATCTGAAATAAAACTATTTGGTGATTTTTTTCCCCACTGATGCAAATCTCAAATTACTGCAAATATTCTGAATTTATAAGTAAGGTTGGTCCAGAACTAAATACAAAAATGGGCAAACAAATGACCAAAGTAGGAAGAAAAGCAGGCTCTTTGATATGACCTGTGACAAAAAGAGCCAAGATATGTACGAAAGAAATGAAACATGAACCAAAAGGAATATTTCCATTAGGATAAATGTAATTGGTTTACAAAATTTTTTTTGCCCCATGTTCTCTGCTTTCTCTTTCTGGCAATAAATGATCACCTACCCAGCCCCACCATTTCTCCTTTTAACTTCCTTTACACCCTTTGTGCTGTTTTTCCACACTCTTGATGCTCCATTGGGCCCCACCCCTCACCATTATGTCCTACATTCATCTTTTGATTCCCAATACATATTATACACATCTTTGTTTTGTCAGTTGTTAGAGGAGGCAAATGTCACGGATAGTTGGGAGTGGCTAGGAAGGACTGACCAGCTCATTGGCAAGTTGAATTTGTCAGGAAGGGAGAATAACAGACAGATGGGCACTATAAACTTTTACAATTTACAAATTGTAAAACAATCAAATACAGAATACCCATAGGAGTGGACATAGGAAATTAGAATTAACATCACAATTTGATTCCAGTGCTGAAATTCCAGACCATTTCTCTGAACTATTTTGCTCAAATGTTCCAATGCATCATGAACCCATCCAACCTGTCATTGTTTGCTGGCTGCTCTACCCAGTTCATCACAAGGAAGCAGTACGGCAGACCTGAAGTTTCCATCTACCTAGCATCCTCACCAAGAATATTTTCCTGGATAAGCTGCAGACCTTGCTGCATCCATCTGAAAAATAGAGTGAGTTCATTTGACAAAGGTACAGCTGCACAGCTAGCTATGTGGCAGCCTATCTGCATGTCAGAGTGGCCATAGTGCAGGTTGTTAACTCCAAAAGTGCGTGCTGGGTGGTCTTACCAGCCCTGGTGATCATCTGGGAGCACCTCCTCCATTTACACCAGCTCAGAAATGCCATGCTGTGGCAGAGAAGCCTGAAATGGGAGGCAGCCAGGCAGTGCTACACCAGGTGTCAGAAATCTGATTCACCCAAAACTTGTGGCAATGGTGGAAGGAACTGAGGATGCTGCAGTCCCCCCAGTCGTGCAGAGCTGAATAGTGCCCTCTTGGAACCAGCAAATCTAGAGAGAGGAATATTGGCCCCTGAGATCTGACTCGGATTTTCAAGTCACTGTGATGTTCAAACAGAGGAATTTAAACAAAGGCCAAATTGGCTAGAAATAAACCACAGACAGCTGAAAACCCTAATATCTTCCCCAGATGTATTAATCATTCAAAAGTATGACAGAAGTGAGTGAGATATACAGCCTCACCAAGCAAGATGAACCACATCACTGCTTGCATGCCTGACCCTGATGAGGAGGGCAGAGGAGATAGGAGAAGAGTCAGCAGCCTCCCAAAGCAGAGGGAACTACAGACATAGCACCATTTGCTGGTGCTGCCTTGTTTGTACTGACCTATATCACAAAATTGTCCAGCCCACTCGTTGGGGCACACACAGGCTTCATCCTGGCAGAATCCACCATTGAGGCAGAAGCAAGGAGGTACCACAGGTCCTGTAGTTTCTGTGTAAATAAATTATCAAGATGTAGATACACATAAGTAAATGTAAAATATACATGCATATGAATAATTTGATGAGGGGAAGAAAAAAATATGATGCTGATTAATTTGGATCTTCATCTAAAAAATATTTCATTCTGTGATCCACAGGCTCAGCCACTAGTTCGTCCATATCCCCAGTAACAATGCTGTGAAAGTGTAGTCAAAGCTTTCAGAAATTAATCTGAATTCCCACAAAGACATAGGCAGAAACTTTTCTGTGGAGCTGCCAGAGGAGCAGGAGCAGTATGGGCCTCCAGTCTGCAAGAAGCTCAAGCTGTTGAATATGTGAAAAGCCCAAATTGCTTCTGCAGGATTTTACAGGAACAAGGGGGCAAAAGAGGACCACAGATTCCTCTGACTCAAACTGGTGACAAGCAGATGGATAATCAGACATCCAAGAATCACAGAGAGATATTCTGATTTAAGCCAGGAACTATGGGATAACACAGATGAAAATCCATGCCCTGGTCTCAGCCACAGCTTCTATTCACACTCCAGGACAGGTGCCAATTTTCATTCTGTCTTTTGGCAGGAATAGAGGGCTTTGTCTGAAGTAGTCATTGCACAGGCTGCTGCAGCTTCAGGAAACAAAAAAAGCAGCATATATGCAATAGCAGTGAAATTGCTGATCTCAGAAACTTCTGCATATGCCATGATATTGGTAGTGTTCAACAAGCTCTGAAAAAAAATTAGGTTTCTCAAAAAAAGACACTGGTAAATCTTGAATGGCTAAGGAGCGTTCTGCAACAGAAAGTGCAGTAGAGAAGTCATTGGTGGACCTCAAGCTTTGAGAGATGGCTTGACGACATGGGAAATTCCCCATGATCCAAGACTTCCTCTCAGTTTACCTCACTCAGTCCAGAAGTGGAGGGTGGAGTTTGGAGTCCATCTGTAACATTCACAGCGAACATAGTGCTCCGAGGGCACTTTATTCCTCGAAATTATAAAGAAAGATGAAGCTGAGGCCTACCAATGGATATGACATTTTAGTGTCTGTGTTTTGAGATGCTGGCAAAGGGAATAAAGCCAGAAAATGTAAAAGTTAACAGTGCTGTCAGGAACACATGTGCTATTGTATATTCCTCATGTTCTCACTAAGACTGCTTAATTTCTTACATTTTAATGGGATTCACATAATTGGAAAATTATTGCAAAATACAGAGGATCTGCCACGTGGCTGGGGTAATTCAGTTCTTGGCAAGCATTGCTCAACTCTTGCTCATGTTGCTGCTATTTGGTATTTGTATTTCAGTCTGCCTCAGCTATGTTTCAGCCAGATGTCTATGATGCTAGTGGAATAACATCTGTGGCAGCTAGGTAATGTCTCCACCAGCCATCAGTTGTCCAAAATACATGGTTTCTCCACCGGAAATTTTACAAAAAAGGAAGGGAAACTCATGCAGCAGTTGAGAGCTTCATGACCCCACCTCAGCATTTGCAAAGAAGGGCTCTGTGAGGGCAAATTGGGTAGAGTTTGAACTGTTCATGCTCCATTACCCTTTTCTGGGGCAACGTAGCAGAGAAACAGCAGGTCTTACAATGGGATCCCATTAGGCCTGGGAACTCACAAAATACCTGGGAATCTGTAGCACAGCTCCAGGCCTCCGTCTTGTTTGGTGAACTTGTGCCTGAAGTAAACATGGTATACAGAATCCCTAAAAACAAAGCTGCAGGAGTGCTGCCTCTCAAATGCATCAGATTCTGGGCTGCCTACAGGAGAGTAGGGGAAGGTGATCAAGCAGGGCAGTCTTGGGCCCGAAGCACTGATGGTGGTATTTCTACAGCCGACAAGGCTGTCAGGATCTAGCTTCCATAACTACCCTCCACACAGTAAAACTCTTAGACCTAAATAATAGTGGCATTGGCTTAAAAATATAGGGTTCTTCTGTTTTTATTTTAAGTTTTAGAAAACATATTCCTTTTATTTGTCTTTCGCTCTTAAGTTTTGAAGAAATTAATAATTTCAGAATCACATTCATTTTGACTGTATATATATTTAAATAAAAACTAAGATTGTTGCATCATACTATGTCATCAAGAACTTATTATTTTGTCTTGTTTGTTCTTAAACCAAACATCCCGGGAACTGCTAAGACTGATACTTGCACTTAAAGTTTGGAGAAAGAAGAAACACTACTCCATCTATGCACAGCAAGTGCTGCATCATGTGGACGTGAAGATATCCTCCATCCTTGAAGCAACTGCAGTTTACAAGTTAAGCAATTAATATTTACATCTGTGTCATTTTGTATGTTTAGGTGTGTTCCCTTCTTGCAAACATCTGATAAATCACCTGAAGCAAACATAATCTAATGACAATGTAAACTTTTCTCTGTTCCTCCTCTCAGCTTCCAGTTACATCTGACTTTTTGCTGAGCAAGCAGCAAGGAATAGGTGATTCTTTCTATGAACTTTAATTCTGTATATGTCCATGCATGAATTTGTATCATATCAATTTATTAAGTATTCTGCTGAAAGGAAACCCTGGCAAATTTTCTGCTTCAAGTTCGTACAAGGAACTGTTTTCAGAGAGTACAGTGACCTGATTTTCAGATATAGAATATGCAAATCAGTGTTTCCTACATTCCTTCCACAAAGTTTTCTATAACGCAAATTGTAATAATGTCATAGACAGGTGCTATACAACACGTTTTGTTTATATGGTGTTCCTTATCTTGTAAAGCTAGATAGTAACACTTTGAAGCATGATTTACCAGCCTAGAAAGAGATGTGGTTCTATTTTTGAAAAGTAAATCAGATTTCTGCCAGAAGAGTGAAAAACACTCAAGACAATTCTTCAAAGCTATGTTAGAGAATTAATTAAAGAAGACAGACATTTCCACCTAAAAAGCCCGGAGCCAAGGATGAAGCTAATAGTAATCGTGTTTAAGCACTCCAGAAAAAGCAGAAGAAAACAAAGAGCTTGGATACAGCTCAAATGGTGCAGAACTGTATTTCTTACCTTTGTGAAACCTGACGACAAGCTGCCAAATGCACAGGGAACAGAGGGTCACAGTCACTGCACAGCAAGCAGTCCCAAGCAACACTCTCTCCCAGTGGAGTGAAGGCATGTTGCGGTGCCAAATGTCTGCTCTGCTATAAAATTATATTATACATCCATAACCTCGTGATGGATAAACCATTAACTGTTACATACCTACCACTAGAACTTTAACCTTTTCAGTTCCATTTAGGAAAAAAGAAAAACAAACACAAAAACACACATATTTGTAGAGAAGTAGCACATAATTATTTCAAACATTTTTCAAAATATCTCACTCATCAAGGCATTATATCTCAAGTATTCTTGTTGCTTGGAGCAGGTACCCAGCTATGCTTGTACTAACAAAGCCAAAGCCCATTTGCTGTGTGTGTCAGGCCCACAGCCACAGGCACGTGGACCTCTCCTCCCTCCCAGTACAGCACCCCAGTACACATCAACGGGGTTTCTGGGCCCCAAACCAGACCTGCCCAAGGTCCCAGGACACTGCCTGGCATGGCTTTACCTGTGCTGGGCAGGGTGTTAACACCAGAGGCCTGTCAGGGCCACTACCAGAGTGCTAATGGCAGGGAAGCCAGGGGTCTGAGGAGGGAGGCTGGAGAGGGAGAGGAGAAGGTTGTCCCCTGGTGAGAGGTAATGAAGATGGAAACACTTTATTATAAGAGTTTATTCGGGCTGGCCAACAACAGGCCTTGGTGTTTAATTTCAGGAGTGTAAATGGCACCTCCTCGCCATGTAATTGGGACAAGTGGTGAAGCAGGGACTACTCAACAGCTGCCCCTACCTCTGCCCAGGCTGGTAGATGCAAACCACTGCACAAGGCCTGTGCCCATCTGACAGAGGGTAAGGCCCTGGCACACTGTGGTGCAACCACCAACAGCTAAATAAGAGGAATATAGAATCATAGAATCTTTTGAATTGGAAGAGACCATTAGTGGTCATCTAGTACAACTCCCCTGCAAGGAGCAGGAACACCTACAGCTAGAGCAGGTTGCTCAGAGCCCAGTCCAGACTGGTCTTGAGTGTCTTCAGGGATGGGGAATCTATCACCTCTCTGGACAACTTGTACCAGTGCTTTGTAACGGCTCTTAACACACACACATAAAAAAACAAAAAACAAAAAGCCCTTTCTCCTTATATTCAGACTGAATCTCTCCTCTTTCAATTTGAAACTATTTCTTCTTGTCCTGTTGGAACAAATCCTGCTAACGAGTCTGCTCCCTTCTTTTTTATAGCCTCCCGTTACTTACTGAAAGGTCTCTGTCAGGTCTTCACAGAGCCTTCTCCTCTCCAGTCTGACCAACCTCAGCTCTCTCAGCCTGTCCTTGTAGGAGATGTGTTCCATCCCTTGGATCATTTATGTAGCCCTCCTCAGGATGTGTTCCAACAGGTGTACGTCTCTCCTGTACTGAAGACTACACATCTGGATGCAACGCTCCAAGTGAATGGAGGGGCACGTGGATAGTAACCTCTCACTTCTCCCCATCTTGATTGGAGGCATTGTCTACCTTATTCTTGAAGGTATTCCAGATGCAAACCATGGTGTCCCTGGGGGAGAGCTTCACTGCATCATCTCTGTGCATCTCCTCCATTAAATGCAGTCAGTGAGCAGACTCTGAGGCAACAGGGAATAGAACCTGTGTTCTTTGGGCTCGCAGGGCATCTGTCTCATTCAGATAGAATAAGGAAGGGAAAGAAAACACTGGAAAAACATGCACAAAAAATGTGAAGAAGAAAATTTACAACTCAGGGACTGCTAAAACCAAAATTTTCTTCATGCTATCATGTCTCCTACTGACAAATTTATAAGTAGGAGATTAATGTCACTGTCAAAAAGAAGAGGCAAGCAGAGCTATTTAAAAAAAATGATTCAGAATGAAGACTGACATTTTTTCATTGGTAACCAGTGAATGAGTCTCTGGTACACGAGCAGGAACAGTGCCCTGCTTTTACATGGTGTTCTTCCTCAGCAGCTCTTAGGAAGAGAAGGGAGCTGGTTAGGCTTCTTTACCTGCAGAAGCACTTTCATACCAAGTTTAGAAACAGGTCTCAAAAAAAGGACTTGTATAGAGACAGTGAGAGCAAGGCAGACATAAATAGACAGGGCATTCTGGGTGGAAACTGAGTCATAGAATATTCCAATGCAGATTTTCAGTATAGACCCAAATGTGAGGATTGTTATTAAAAGTGTAAAGCATACTCAGCTCCCACATCTAGTGTCCTTTGCTCTTAGAGGTGTCTCTGTGTGATAGCAAGGGCCTTGTGTACTCACAGAGATAGCAAAGCAGGAAAGAAATAAAAACTAAATTCCGTGTTTACTAATGCTGCCCTTACTGTTCAGTGAAAATATTATCCCTCCTTCATTCCTTTACATATCTGACATCACTGTATGTCTTTGAGTGAGATGCTGTGTCTCTACCACGATTCCAGAATTTCGGCTTACAGTCTCAGGTTGTAAATGAAGATGGTTTGTCAGCTGGGAAGTGGCAGGAGAACTATAGGCTGAAAAGATTGCAAGCTTCTAAATTCACCAAAGCTCTTTATATAAGTCTTAATAATCAAACAATAATGGCACGAGGGAACAGATGGCAAAATTTAAACAAAAATACATCCTAGAGGATAGTACATTTTATTTATGAAAACAGTAAACTTTTCTTAAATGATAGAAAAATAAAACTGAAAGAAAACCTTATTACTTGCAAGTTTGTATGTGACACAGCTGTGAGAAGACAGAACTGTTCTTGAGTGACTAGATGTGTTTCTTCTGCTTCTCTCTATTTCCTTTGAGACTTAATTGAAGCCAGATGTTTCTTATTTCCTTTCTATTTTTTGTTTTCAAGCCCAAATAAAGTGCAGTGTCAGCAGTAAACACCATCTTTGACATTTTTTTCATGTGTCAACTACATCTGATTGAGTCACAGCTACAAACAAGTAAAATTCCAGCAAAGCAGTGAAGAATTTTATGATTCTATGATTCTAGGATTTCACTCATGCTGTCATTGAATTGTGGAGCAGGAACTCAGCAACATTGCTTTTGGAGTTGCCATACTGGTGCCATAAAAACCCAGAGTGTATCTGGGAACCTCATTCCACATAAACAGCACTGGAAGCAGACTGGAACACCATATGCCATAAATGCAGCTTCCCCTCCCCTTTAGTCCTCAAGCGAGAGGAGATTTCTAGCTGCTCAATTGCTAATCAGTTGCATGGATCTCTTTTAGAAATGCAGCTTGTTGTCCTTTTCTTCTTTCTCCCTTTCAGAGATGCAACAATTTGCAGACATAACCATCTCATTTCATGCCCTTGCAGTGATGTTGACCCCTTGGCTAACATCCTTTTCAGAATATCTTATTAAAATGTAGTAGCCCTTACACAAGAACTTTTTTTTCCTGAATAAAGCTCCAAACCATGATGTCGTATTTGTAATTATGCTTTTTCAACTATTTTTTAAAATGTGTTTTTATTCTAAGAAGTGTATGTAGTGTCTTATAGAAATCCATAAACTGCAACGATTTCACATCAAGTTGCTAGAAATTACTATTCTGAAAGTCATTTGAAGACTAGTTATGCCCTGTTTGACAAATATTAGGCTTTTTCCACTTATTTTGAGCAAGTACATATTTGACCTAGAACAGATTTTAGAGGCAAATGCCCAGCAGTTTTCCAGTCATCCTCCTCCCTTTTAACAGATGTGCAGTCCTTGGGAGTACTTGAAATTCAGTCTTTATTCCACTATTGCACATACTAAGGGACTTTCTGGATAAATAACTTTTCTGTTTTCTTCCATTAACTTCTGTAGCCCTAACCCAACTGCCATAGACCAGCAAAGCTGAACCATATAGGGGTCGTACATTAAAGTACCAGATTTACCAAAGCTTTCTGTTACCTCAGTATTTAGGATGAAATCCTCTGCACTGCCAAATTTACTCTAGGTGGGCTCGTCGGAGTAACATGTCTATCTATCCCATCCTGCCCCATAATGATTATGTTTTTTCCCTGAAAACATAACAGACATCTTAGATGAATAAACTGATTTTATTTAAATAAAATTACAGGCATATCTTGTCATTATACACTACCATATAGTTTTGAAAAGACACCAATATTTAACAATAATTTAAATTCTCTTGAGAGCAGCTACCTTTTCTGAGTGGTGTTTGCAAACTTGTCAGAGTTCCCTCCACTCATTCAATTCCAGCAAAATCAGACACTAGTGAAATGCCAACAGTTGTTCCCTTTCCACCACATAGGCACCCTCCTGTTCTTGGACATCTGTTTTGAATAACACTTGAAAAGACTGAGTCAGATGTTCTGTGTAATGAAAACCCACCCCTGAAATGCTTGTTTCTGTCCTATGTGGTACATTATGCACAAAATCCCACCATAACACTCTACATATTAAAAGCAAATCCAAGAAACTGCTCTTTCTTTAAGACTTCAGGACCTGTTTTACTTGCATTTCTTCAAGTCTGGTAATACAATGCCAACTTCTCTTATACAAAGAGAGGTTTTGGAAGGAGTACATCCTGTAGTACTTGGTAATAGACTGCACTCACTTCCACTTCAGGCTTCTTTTAGAGGCACCTTTGCTAAGCAAAGCAGCACCACAACCAGCTGGCGTGTCTGGTGGTCTCTGATCATTTACAGGGAATTCACCACACGGGAACATGAGGAGATGCAGGAGATACCTCAGCAGGCTGAGTTCTGCAAAGGATCTCTCAAAAGAAAACAAGCAGACAAACAAACACTGTTGAAATAACATCCGGACATGGACAGGGACAAAGCTGAACTCATGAGGCTGAGGTGGTCCCAAGAGGAAAAGTGGCAGCTGGAGACTCTCCTGACTGTTAAGTCTAAGTACTGGCACTTTCTGCTTCTGAAAAAGCAGGATTTTTTGCTAAACAGCTTCCATATTCACAGCTCGCTCAGGTGACTGAATCCCATGAGGACCTGTCACTTTGCCAACAGATTCTGGCTCACTGAGATAGACTTTAGTAACATTCCCCAGGTTCTCTTCTATAAGTAACCATCTTCTCCATTTCCCAGCACTTCAGAAGCTTTACACCCCAGCCATGTAGTGCAATGAGTGAGTACTAAGTTACAGCTGGGTGCGATGATACGCTACATTTGGCCTAGGTAGCCCCGATGCTATTAGCAGTCAAGCTCCTCAGCAAACTGAAGGTTCCTTCCCCTTACACCCACAGAAAATTTGATTTCAATGAAACTGCAGTAATGAAACTCAAGTCTTAGATTTTCAGAGGGAATTAAATATCCATCCCTTCAGAGTTTACAGTAAAACTGTTGCAAAAGTGAGAGCTACAAAAATGCCATACTGATATCTAGTCTACAATGATGTCCTGAGACACACTTTGTTAAAGTCTGCCGAAATCTCCAAGGCACTTCAGAGAAAGACAGTGAAGAGGAGCAATCAATAAGAGAAACAATGATATTAGGACTATGTATTTGAAGTTTCCTAGTTTGCATTTGTAAACACAGAAAAGTCTGGCAGCCAGCTAGTTTTACATCCTGATGTAGATTTGATAGATAATCTGACACTACTTTCAAGTGTTGTGACACTTGGTAAAGATCTAAAATAATTCAGGAAAGGACCAGCTGAACTCTTCCAAAAAGTCATATCAAAACTCAGCCATGTCAACACACTTTTTTTTCCTGCTTAGGATTTCACTTTAGTTTAAAGATACAGCACCTTAATATTTGTACAGTATTAACCGGGCTTATCAGCAAAAAAAAGCACCAAAGAAACTTGCACTTCTTCTGTCTATGAGGAGAAAAGTTCTTTCTCCTTCAAAATAAATGACCCTGTTTATTTTAGAAAGGCACTGGTAAGCCTGATGTTCTAAAATTCAGCATTAACAGCACATGTAGCTAACAAAAATTCTCTTTGGAAGAGAGGAGACAAAAGGGAAAATCTTATAAATGAAATAAAATAGCTATAGAAAAAGCATTTAGTGCTATTTTTTTTCTGAGCCCTGAGATCCTCTTGAGCTAAAAACTATGTTTTTGCTCATCTTTTTAAGCAATCAGCTTACCACAATTAGTAATTTTATGTTACTCATTCTTCTGGTGAAACTGGAAACTGGAGGGTCCAGACCCTACAACTCTCTCTTCCAGAGCCCAGTGCTACATTCCCTCAGGAGAATACGGAAATAGCAGAATAACAAATACTTCTGCAGCACCAAACCCAGTATTATTTGAATAGAACTCCTGCATCAGCAACTAGAAAATAGTATTTTTAGGTGGAATGCTCTAAATGCTAGAAGCTATTTTCCAGAATAACCGCCTCACCACAGCTGACCATGCATCATCGCCCATGACCATCAGCACATCTCCTGTCATCAGACCCCTGGAAAACTGAAGCCCAGTTTTGTAAGATATCAAGAGAGTAAGAGCCAGGCTGCAGGAGTTAGCCCCACGGGGGCAGTGTGCTTACACACTCACTCTTCTGCTGCCTTCTGCCACGTATCAGTTATTTTGCTATTGCAACTGTTGAGGTTGGAGCATATCCCAAGTGAGACTGAGTGCTGGAGAGGGCACCCCGGGCCTGGCTGCAGCTTTTCCAGTGGGAAAAATAAATGCAATTAAAGAAGGGGGAAAAAAAAATAAAAAATTATTATTATACAGAGAGAACAATACTCACGGCCATCTGGGCACAGAACCACTTTAAAGGAAACCTCTGCCCTTGCACTGATCACTTTTGCATCGTATAGACTATAAATCACTGATTTTGCATTGTATAGATTGCTCAGCGTTTGTGGGAAGAGGTGCAAGCCCATCTCATCCACCTCACAGTTCAGTATCACCTAGTCCAGATCCAGGTGCTGGGTACAGACGTATGTCTGCCCCCAAGCCTTGTTGAAATTGCACCAAACCCCACGTAAGGGAAGGAAATAGACTAGGGAAAGGAACTGCTTTTTTAGCCAGGGGCTGACGCAGGACAATTTTACTGGAAAAGAAGCTGCTCTATGTGCTGGGGAGAAGCAGGGTCAATGCACTGCCTTTCAAAGCCAAATGATAGCAAAGAGGCGAGACTATCTAGGCAAAGAAGGGAACTGTGGTAGTTTGCATTTACTATACACCCCTCTGGTCCTCCTACAGAAGTTTAGGAGTGAACACACAGCACACTGTTCAAGGAAACGCTGAAGGGCTTTGCTGTGAGTAGTTCTTTCCATTTAACATAAAGCCACAAGCAAAGATGTGAATTTGTTATAAAAGACAGCTGCAAGGCTGTGATTTTGTATGTTGTTCTACTCTCTTCCAGGTCTGCAGATTTGTTTATGCACTGTGCTGTTTGCAGTTCAACAAACACACTTATTTGGACACCCTAATTGTGGAAACAAAACCATTCGTTCAGCAGCAGATGGAAAACATTTTGCTTAGCTTTTAATGAGTCTAACACACAGACTTG
This sequence comes from Meleagris gallopavo, assembly GCF_905368555.1. Lineage (NCBI taxonomy): Eukaryota > Metazoa > Chordata > Aves > Galliformes > Phasianidae > Meleagris > Meleagris gallopavo. The sequence continues at coordinate 83,540,320 of NC_139404.1, read as the reverse complement.
GTAATGCCACCTCACTCTGAGTATGTCTAATATTAGTCTCTTTTTCACTGAGGCATGTGATAAGCAAGGTTCTAGTGGAACCAACGCGAATCAATACCAGGCTTACCCTCCACAAATGAAGATCTAACTGTGTAGATGTAGACAACTCTTAGGCGATGATATTTCCATTGCAAGCTGTACTAAAGAGCAAGTAAGACAGTAAACAAGTCAAGAAATGAGGTATCAGTTAGCCTAATGGTAGAGCGGACAAACTAGTTGAGCCATATTCATACTAAATTTCATCTTCTGACTCCTGATCTCGTTCAGATGTTTTCAGTAATCCCATTTCCATGGACTGAGACTGCTTAATCTTTGACCGGACTGCCCTGGAGAAAAAAAAAGAAAGGCTTGCCATAAATATTAGGAATCAGATAGTGGCTCAAAGAAAAGCATGGCTGCTTTTAGAAAGTAAAAAACTATTCAACACTTGCATCAAATCAGGGCATTCAGATGATTGATTTATTAAGACCTGTAACAGGCCACTGCTGAAGACACCGTGCAGAGGATCAGGATCATTTTTACAGCAAAGTTCACACAGCAGTCAGAATTCTGTCACAATTAGCATTGGGAAGCAAGGAAAAGAGCTATCTTTAGAAATTAGAGATGAAACTGGCTAGTAAAAAAAAATCAGGTCTGGTCAAAGGAAAGTACTAGCAGTGAAACCTGACCAATCATCTTCAAGTCATTAAGCCTGTTATTAAATCCACTTGGAATTGGTAAAGACAAGCACTGAAAAGAAAGAAAAAGGTTTCCCCAACTTCTAACTCACTGCAAGTTATGCAGTTACAAATGTGGAAGACTATCAATGCTAGAAGCATTATTCTATCCAAACTCTATTTGATGAATATTTTTCTCCTTTCTATTGAAGCAACTAGTCACATTTTCCTCACTGATTATCTACAGCTAATTTCATTTTACTTTCCAAGACAATTAATTACTTTGTGGAAACTGATTTGCTGGTAAAGTCTACCAAAAATAAAGCTCCTGGTGAAACAAACAGGTCTCCATAGTTTTAGACAGTTTTCAGTTAACTTACCAGCTGACAATTGTGTAGTTCACTGCAAGTATAAGAATAGCAAAAGCATAATGCCAGCAGTAGCACATGGTCAGGAACATCATATTGGTATGATCCATTTGATTCCACTCAGGGCTCCCATTTGGAGGATAAAGAACAAAGCCAATCTGCAATAAAATAAAAGATATTTAGCAGACGTCATGTGATGTCTATGCTATGCTGTATCATATATTATGCTACCCATCACACAGAAGACATTTCATTTGCTCATAGTGCTGATTATTAGAAACAGATTTGCAATCACACTCAGATGGGATGAATAATTTCACAAAGCTTTGTGCAGAAATGACTTGGAAGACACAGAGCCAGTTTCAGATTCACTCTGCTCTTGCTCAGAGAGTGATCAAGTGGTCCAACAAGGCTCAGCACAACCAGAACCACTTGTAGTAAGGAAAGGGGATAATTCTCAGCCACATGTTTTACAAACTACAAACTCATCACCGTACAGAAAACCCACCCAGCCACTTGCATGTATTCTCAACAGTGTTCAGGAATGTGTTAAACAATTCAGAAGATGAATAATAAATCAATAAACAAAGGCAAGCCCTACATCTGCTTCCATCTGGGAAAAACATTAGGTTTTGAAATAAAGTAAAAATGCAGTTTTCTTACCCAAGGCTACAAACTTGTGAGAAATATATAGCTGATTTGCTTAGCCAGAGCTAGGAAAGACCAAACTCATATCATTCCATAAACTAGAAAATTAGTAACCCCATGGCTGGTGAGGGGTCAGACCTTACCAGCACCACTCCTCCATACTATATGATACTCTTCAAAGTTCAACCATTTAGTTGAGGATTTGGGAACTAGGAAAAGGGGGAAAGGAAGAAGGAGGAGAGGAGAGCATTTTGTATTTACATGCTGAGAACTCAATGAATGAAGGTGTTGATGATGCAGAAAGAAAGCTCCTTTACCTTCTACAGACCTGTCATGCTGCAGCCAGTATGTGGTTTTTAGTCACACATATGGTTGAAGTCTAATGTGGGTGTGAAAAAAAACGCACTTAAATCTCTTCTATTTTTAGTTCTTCAGCTTTTACTTTGAAACAGAAAACACACTGACTCTGCAGCTAAAGGAATAACTTGTTTTAAAGTTAGACTAGATAGACAACAAAGAATAAAAGAGTGCAACTAATTCCTCTTTTGTAAAGCTTCTTAAATCAGTGAGGAAATGTTTACAAAAAAAAAAAAAAAAAAAAAGAAAACACTGAGTGCTGCAGCTCTTGAGTTCACTTATAGAAAAATACTACCGTTTAGGAGGTCTGTCTTCCTGCCAAAGCAAGTATTTAAATGTTTGATTTGGTGCTGAGTGTCCAGTTCTCCTAAGGAACAGCAAACGTTTTTATTCATAGTGTCTGGCCAGCATATAAAAAAGAGAAGGCTGTCTAGACATGCCGGAAAGAAAAATCACTGTAGTGACCTCAGTTCTCCACTATAAGATCAAACTCATGGAGTCACCAGCACTCCTATTGCTCTGTTAGAAGTTTGCAACAATTTATGAGATTCCCTCTAACAGCAAAGGGATGCCATGAAATATTCATTAATCCAACAGAATCCCCACATAAGCCAACGGATGGCGGCTACATTCTGAAGAGTCATTGCTGGACAAGTCCAAAACGTACAGGCTTAGACTGTTACTTCCCCTGCTCACATGCTCGAACACTGGAGAAGTTATAAACTGTATAGTACTTGATTAATGGGAATTGGGAGTTTAAGTACCTTTTGAATGTAGGTTACCACTGTTGAAATGTTTTTAGAATGTAGAAAGAGGCAACCTGCCTCAGCACATGAAAAATCATTTGCGCCTTCACTTTTCTTCATGGAAGGGCAATGAAGCTGTTTGCCTCCCCTTTACCATTCTCCCCTGGGCACTGACCACCTGTTCCCACAGCAGCAAACATTGCCAGGGTTGTAAAATAGTTGCCGTTTGGCTTGCAGATTTGGATAGGATGTTACAGAGATCAGAGGGGACCTTTAATGATTATTGCAAGGGAAAGCTCAACAAAACCAACTTAGCTTTTGTATTGATTCAAATAAAATACAGCAGGAGTAAAATGGCCTATTGTCTGTAAAATGCCTCTTTAAAGAGACATTAATGGTGTGCTGTTTTCCATGAGTCCTTTGAGGTTTCTATTTAAAAGACATATTATATGAGCTTTCAAACATCTGCAAAGGGGTAGATGACTAATGTTGGTGAAGGAAAACATTCCCAAGGCAAAGTAATGACCCACCTGCCAGAACCAGCTGCCTTGTAATATGCAGAGGCTTGTACGGAACATCTCAAGTACAATACTGCCACGGAAGAAAACTTCCAGAAATATGCAAATAGCACCTCCAAAGATAGCATACAGCAATAACTGATGAACGTGAATATCCAGCATGGCTCTCCCATGAAGGTGGTAGCAAAAAAGAAAACCTGGAATAAAATAAGTGAGTAATTTAAGAAGTGTAACAAGAGGGATAGATTGTGCTCACAGAAAGTAAAAATTGAGTATGTCTGTATTGTAGTTCCAGAGCGTGACAGCTGTGCAGGTAGAAACACACATGCTGACAGCATACTTTCTTGGTACATACACTGAAGCACGTGCCTGAACTACTGAGCACTTAACTGAAATATTCTCACAACACTCCTATTACTATCTTAGCAGCTTAGGAAAGCAGAGGTGAACCTGTGTGTTGCAGAACCATGCTCTTGAGCTCTTGAGCTACAATGTGGACAAATCCTTAGCAGTTTAAGGAGAGCCAGGAATTCTTGGGGTTGTTTTTTTTTGTTTTGTTTTTTGTTTTTTGTTTTTTTTGTTTTTTTAAAGGTTTCAGGGTGGCTAATGCTCATCTCTCATAGAGCTCATTCTCTAAGGCTGAATCGAGAATCCCAATAAAAGGGCTGATAGCTGTGTGCCAGTTTCACAGGCATCTCTACAGGGAAAAGCAAACTCACCTTCAATAAAAACTGCTAAGGAAAGCATCATCCTGTCCATGGCCACTGGCAGAGCATTAGTTCCATGAGCCACAATATCAACCAAGCCTGAAACGCCGTAAAAGAGATACATGGTGGCATGCTGCCAGTTCATCAAGTGATCCCAGTGCTTTTCCTCGTAATTATACAACTTCAGGTGAGGTCCGTCAGGAACAAACTGCTCAGCCACCATTCCTGCACATGAAATGAGAAATATTGCTATTTGTCCCAGTGCTTAGGATAGAGACTGATGAGAAGGCTTTTTACAAACAGAGGAGGCAGAAATATACACTAATGCAGCAGCAAAATGTCAGACATCTGGGTCCAGTTTCCTGAAGTCTGCTCCATGTGATTGCTGTGTTTTTCTTCCTTCTTCCCAGTTCACTCATTCCCAGTAAAGTTTCTAATCTGTTGTGCAAATTCAAATGGAGGCACAGAGGGCCTCAAAGACATTAATATTCTATACATTTTCAGGAAAAAAGGCAGTGGGTGGAAGAGAGGTGAAATAAATTTATTTGCTGAGGGGAAGACCATAGAGGAGCTCAAGCATATATTAAGCATCAGACAATCCAGAAAGAAGAAAGCCACAGGAAGCCAGGCTTCAGCTCCACTCCTGATGAGACTATTTGCATCCTGCAGTTCTCAGTAGTGAAAATGGACGTGGCCATTATGTGCTTTGTCTTCTTCTTTTTATTTTTAAACAATTGCTATTGAATAAATTTTTCAGCTGTCTTTCCCAGTGTTTAAAACATGAGTTTAACACATGCCGAAGTAATCAAAAGAAAGACTTCCCACATCAGTCCCTGCAATATGCAGGATGGCAGAGTTCAGACTCTTAGTTCAAAGGAGATCTTTATGATAAAACCATAAAAGGAAATCCTTCCGCTGTGCAGTGCCATTAAAGGTCCTATGAGGACATATACAGAGTTACTATTTGTATTGCTACTCCATCATTTTCCTTACTTTGGCCTCTTGTTATCTTGCTAACTGAACAGTGCTCCAGAAAAGGGAAAGGAGCCTTAGGATACTTATATCATCAATTAAGTTTGTGAAGGGTTTGGTATATATCATGCTTTTCAGTCACTACAGTTATTTGTAGTGTTGTTTAGTACAGCATGTGCCAGCATCCCTCTGTATAAGGAGATATATTACAGAACTAACGCAGAGTTTTTTCACCTTTCTTTTGAATTTTCCAACACCAAAGCAGCACTTCCTTCCACTGCTTTAAGTGCTCATTCTTGCCAAACTTTCTCATCCGCATTTTTTACCAGACTTGAAATTACAACAATTAAAGCTGATAGCTTTTCTTCCCACTGGATTTGTGTTTTAGTTGCTTGTCTTCTTCTAAGACACTGACTGGGACATTTGTAGGAAAGATGCCCTTACCCTCAAAGTGAATATTATTATTCAGGTTTTGATAATTTTTTAAAGCATATTATATTGTAATCATAACATCACTTTAGTGCAGATGTATCTTAACTGGTACAGTTCCCAGAGAAGACAGGAAAACAATAAAGAGGCTTTGGAACAATGTACGGGGATAAATCCTGGATTAGACACCAGGGAACTTTGAGATTTAAAGAAGAGTAGATAGATAAAATAGAGGCTTATTAATTAAAATTACAATCTTTTCCAACCTGAGGCCCACATTTTTTTATGTTGAGCTCCCCATGCCCCTCACTTAGTTTACTTCCTCAACAAAGGCAAATGGCTGCTGTGCAGCACATTCAGGTCCAGACAAGGCCTGGTATTTCCAAGTCTCTGCACAGCCCCATTGGTATAGTGTGCTTTGCCTCAACATGGGAAACAGGACCCCTGGCACCAAGAAGACCTGGAGTTCATTCTTTCTCTGTCAGTATTTTCACTTTTGATGGTGTTAATAAAAAGTACCTGCATTTATACTTTATATCAATAGCTCTGAGGAGCCTACCAACATCTAAGAGCTGGCAGGCCATCTGAAACCACTCATAGCAATGGGCTAGAATGGCTGGATTTAAAAAGAGCTAAGCAGTGCCCTGTTGCCTGGTACTAACAGGCTGCACATGATGGCCTCTTGCCTAAAATACCTTTGCTCCTTCTCTGAAGCAGTGAGCAGCACATGGACACTCAAATGGACCACATCTGAAGGAGCCAAGAGATCTTACAGAAGCTCTGTAGAAGAGCTATATGTAGAAGAGTGCTATAGATGAAAACCATGCTATAGTCATAATGATGTAATCATTAATGGATGCTTCACTAATTATTAAACACATAATATTCAAAGGCCAAGGGGAATTAAGTAAAGCACCGATTCTGACCCAAATGTCTATCAGAAGAATCCAAAGAGCGCCTCACTTTTTTTTTTTAACTGAGCAGAACAGCATGTATCAATCTGCTACCCCTTTTCAGAATGGCATCCTCTCTTGAACTCAAGACAAAAAATATATCAAGAAACCTGTTCATGATGCAATCCTTCCTGCACCACTAATTAAAAACAAAACAAAACAACAAGTCAACAACAAACAAACAAAACAGAACAAAATACATTTTGTCAGAGAACCAGCTTTGGGGAAAAAAAGAAAAAAACTGTTAAAAAGAACAGCCTTTTACATTTTTATTTTCTTTGGCAACTCCATCCAGCTTACCAATCAGGGCAAAGACAGCCTTGATGATGCCCTCAACAAATTCCAGGCGCTGAAATCCTGCCCTGGAGCCCAGGTAGCAAGCGCTCTTGTTCTTTCGACAGACATACTTCAGGGGATACTTCACTGACCACCACAGGCCAAAAAGAAGGAAAAAGCTTCCAGGGAGTGCATGGCCTTTGAAATTACCCATGGTTTTCTATTGTGCAATACCTGAGGGTAAAAAAAGAAAGAAGCAGACTGATTATTGGAATAGTAGATTCTGTGGGTTATCATTTTAACTGATCTCTCTGCTTCGATCAGAAGAGTGCAAATGAAATAAGCACTTACACTATTTAAAAATGCATTTGGGTGCTTGTCTCCCCTGGCTGCTCAAGACATGCAGCCAGTCTCCTAAGTTTCACAGGTTTGCAGATCAGGACTAAGTGACCCAGCTGCAAAGGTGCTGATCTGAAATGCAAAGCTGGCAGCTGGTGAGCTAAGACAAAAAGCAGTTATCATGTACAGTGGCACGCTGTTGGTCTCACACTAGCAGAACACAGAACACGAATATTCAAAATTTGGCTCCTTCACCTTCAGAGCATTGTATGTTTCTCTGCTCCACAAATCAAGATAATGCCTGACAGAGGAGAAAATGTACTGTGTACAGACCTTATGGGTAACCACTCACTAATACATTATTTTGCAGTTCAATCCAGATGCCTCATGAGGATTTACAAACATCAAGTGATACCTATCAGTAGGTGAATGATAGGTAAATTATGTACCCTCCGCTAGCCACGTTTGCCCCATCAAGTAGACTGAGTTGAGTGATAAGGTTTTATCACTTTATCAGTGCCACACAGATATTTAGTGGCAGCATCATTGAAAGATCTAGTAATTGGGGTCATCATCCCAACTTCCAGGAGAGTTAACGTGGATCCAGTAGCTTCTTCATGAAAATTACAGCTCTAAGATCAGACTGCATTTTTTCTTTTAGGCTTTTATAAGCCCAGTTACTGTGCATCATGACTCAAAGGCACACAAAATCTCTGCACAGACAACATGTAATCAAGTATAACCACTTAAAGAGAATTAGCAAAATGTGCTTTCTTTTATTATTGTTGCTTACTTAAAAATCTCACCATCACACTACAGCAGAACCATCTGGGCATCAACAGAATACAGAGGATCTTTTTTTTTTCTTTTCAGTAATTATTTCCTATGGTCAGTTCAGCATAAGAAGTTTTAAACTGTGGCTTGTGGGCCACACAGTACTTGCAGATGGTTCATGTAATGCTGCCTAGTCACGTAGTGTGAGCCCGCTCCTATTTCTGGAAGATAAATTCCACTTAAAGCATTATTTTTCAATTTATTATTTTTAGGAAGGGGAAACTTTTCCACATACACAGGTCCTACTGTTGCCAAGACTACTATGTGGTTGCAGGAGGAAAGGTGACCTATATAGCCACAAAGGAGAAGGGAAAAAAACAAGAGTATTTCACTGTCTTCTCGTTGAGAAGAAAAGTGACAGTGATGGAAACATCCATTTCCACTCACAAAACGTTGAGTCGAGCTCTAAGCCCCCCCAGTGCTCAGTACATCGCTGATACAAAGCAGTCTGCTGGGTTTTTACCTGCGTGTTTTATTGGGATGTCTGCAGACAACAGCCCTGTTGCTCTGTTTGGTTCTTCTAAAACCATCTGGCCCAAATGGCACTGATGTCTTTTCAGACTTGTCAGTTTTTTTCCTTTTTTGAATTAATATGAGAGGCGAATGAAATGGCCTTTCCCCACCCTATGTCTGTACTCAATGAACAGCATTCATTAAAAGGGTTTTTTCATTAGATATTTTATTATTCATCACAGGTGCATAGCATTCCAAATGGAAAGATGTACTTTGCACCACTCATCAAAGCAAGATACTGCATTACAAAGCTAAATGAAATCTATGGAAATCCAACCTCCGGAAGATCACAGCTGCAGTAAGTTCAAAGAAATAATGCATTAGTGCAATTTGTAGTGCATAGTACATGAAACGTCAAAGGTAAATCTCAGTCAGCAGATTGAGTTAATAAATAACCTGAGTCATTTAGAGCTCTAATACTCCAAGGTTTGTCTGCCATAAATCTGGGTTATCCATCAAGATATTCTGTTCAAAACTATTCAAAACAAGGAAAGGAAGAAAATAAGGGAAGGAAGAAGGGGACAAGAATGGTGTGTGCAGCAGCTACTTCATATCCAATGAAAACAAAACAGAACCAGAAAAAGAATGACTACTGTAAGCAATACAACTGATTATTACTAGTTTAGGGGAGTGAAATGTCCAGTCTGAGTTCACTCAGAGACACGGGGATTTGTTTATGTATTTTATCCAGAAAGACACACATCAGTTCTGCCAGCTGCATGCTGTGGGCTTTGTATAATGCCAAAGGCACTATGAGGACCCACAGAACCTGGCAGTATGAGAAGTGTACAGCCATGGCAGGCTGCTGCCTTCCCTGCTGTGGGAACCAGAGGGAATTCAGCAACCCTCTGTGCAGCCCATCCCAGTAATCAGTCTGAGGGTTTATTTTCACAGAGTCTTATCCAATAAGCTAGCAAATAAACCACAGAAGAGCTGATGTTGTGAGGCATGCACATCCCAGAGCTTCTTCCATCCTCAATGGTGCCAGGGCCAAAGTTGCTGGCATAGCCCCTTCTTTATAAGTGCTACAGTCACACTCTCATCTGCCAACCCTTCCCTAAAGCTCAACACCTGCCAGGGATGCAAGCAGGGAGAATGCCAAGGCTGCCCTTCTCTTGGACTGCATCAAAGGAGAGTTGGCCAGCAGGGCGAGGGAGGGGATTTTCTCTGCCCTTGTGAGGCCCCATCTGGAGTACTGTGTCCAGGGCTGGGGCCCCCAGCACAAGAAAGACGTGGAATCTTGGAGTGGGCCCAGAGGAGGGCCACAAATATGATCAAAGGGCTGGAGCACCTCTCCTATGAGGAAAGGTTGAGGGAATTGGGCTTGCTCAGCTTGGAGGAGATAAGGCTCCAGGGAGACCTCACTGTAGCCTGCCAGTACTTGAAGGGAGCTTATAATAAGCAGGAGGAGACCAACTCTTTACTGAGTCTAATAGGGATTAGGATAAGGGAGAATGGCTTTAAACTGAAAGAAAGGAAGTTTAGGTTAGATGTTAGGAATAAATTCTTTACTCAGAGGGTGGTGAGGCACTGGCACAGGCTGCCCAGAGAGGTTGTGGATACCCCATCTCTGGAGGCATTCAAGGCTGGGTTGGGTGGGGCCTCGGGCAGCCTGAGCTGGTGGGTGGCAGCCCTGCCCACAGCATGGGGTTGGAGCTTGATGATCTTTAAGATTCCCTTCATTTTATGGTTCTATGAGTGTCACCCAGGACCCAGTGGTCCTGTGGTGCCAGGAGAAGAGGAGGAAAAGATAACTAGTCACAAGGATGGCAGTGGAACAGCTGTCTATGTAGTTTCCAAATACTAAACACTAGACAATGTTTCTGCAGCTGACTGGAATAAGGAATGAGAATAATTTACAGCTACTTGTGACTGCGAGACACATTTTTTTCCCCACACATGTGAGCTCAAAGTATCATTTTTCTTGCAGTAATCACAGAAAGTTTTGCATGATTTAAGCCTTTCCAGAAATTACATGCTGGGTGGTATTGCAAAAGTATTTTTACACTCAAACTTTGCCAAGCAAATACAGGTTGTCGATGGCAGCCCACAGATTCCGCTTCTAACTATAAATGCTTTGTGTACCCTGGGTGTTCATTCCCCAGCTCAGGCTGCACCTTTCTCCCTGGGGTCAGAAGGGAATGTGGGGATCAAGAGGGAAAGAGAGAATGAGCAAGCCAAGCATGCAAGAAATGGTATGCATTTTCCTGGGTATTGAAAGCTGCCTTCTAGCCTCAAAATTATCTCACTTATGCTCGTAGAAAAAAGAAAGGAAGATGAGAAACAGACCTAAAAAAAAAAAAAGAAAAAAAAAATTCAAACATCCCCTGACTTTTTTGAGAGGAAAGCTTCATAACTTCTACAGATTTCACTCAAGATCTCTTGAGGATGCAATGTGGGGACTGAGCATAACTTGGAAACTGTATGGAAAAGTAAGCAACACAACTTGGCTACTGCTGCTCAGTCACTTTCTAGAGAAGTAGACAGATGTGCTTTTCTTCCCTTCTCCATTTAAAAATCCAGAGCCTGGGGCAGGACAGCCTGCACAGGACCAGGCTGCACGCACCCATTCAATCAGAACCAGCAGCATGCGCTCAGCTTCCCTGGCTGCACATTCTTCTGTCACATCAGCATGCCCTGTAATTTCCTGTGTTTATCAGGCCCTGGAGGATGTTGAAGAGGACAGTCAACCAGAAACAATTTTTTCCCCCAAATGACAGGAGTTATGAGGCCACAGACTCACTCTTCTGCAATGCTGCAGAACTGTGTGATAACAGAAGTTAAAACAGAATATGAAATGTTAGCAAAGTTACTGCAGTGGTAAAAATAAAGTTTTTTTTTTTTTTTTTTTTTTTTTTTTTCCCCCCACAGATTAGGAAACAGACAGTGTGGCATTTAAATTATTTGAAATGGTGTTTATTCATCCACAGTGCTCATGGTAATCAATCATTATGTCAGTAAAAATAATGCACACTGATAAGAGGAGGAAATAAGACATTGCTAGATACTTCCTAGTCAATGCATAAATCCTGATCCCACAGCTTCTAGTGAAAACTGAAATCCAGAACATTTTAATGCATCTGACATGAACAAAATCCCAGACAAATTTACTTGAAAGCAAAGATACATTCACAATGCAAGTGCCTTTTACTCTGCAGCCATTAAACTGCAAACATTACAAAGGGTCATGCTGATCTGGAATTATCTGTAATTATTATGTTTGCTGCATACAATACTGATCTCATGTCAAGACTAAAAGCGTTTCAGCAGCTACAACCCCAGGTTCCCAGATGGGATCGCTACCTCAAAATTAAACTTATGCAAATAATTGCATATATGAAAGCAGCACTTGAGACTTCTTGAAGCGTTCAAAAAAAACAACCCTACAGCCTTGATAGATATGATTTAAGGAGATGGAAGATAAAGAATTTTAGGTCAAAAAAAGTGTTATGAGTAGGTATCTTTGAAATCCACAAGAGAATTCACACCTTGCTTGAATTTTCAGGCCCAGAAGGTAGGGATGAAAAACGAAAGTCAATGATCAGAAGTCCATATGCTGACCTTAGACTGGAGGAACTCCAAGCTAGCATCCCTCACAGAGTTGGGCTGGGCCCACAACCCAAACTACTCTGTTTTTTTTAGTACCTCCTCTTCAACAGCAGCTCCTCCTTCCACAACACTTGTCCCTCTCAGCCTGAGTGCTCCATGCTGGGTTTTTTCACTTCTTATGACCCTCCATTTTTTGGCTTTCTTTTCCTTCCTCTGCATGTCTGTTGACTGCTCCCATAATCAGTTCATCTCAGGGGTTAGCCGGGGACAGTAAACATGCTGTAACTATCTTACCATTGGCTCTCCACATCAGAGCACTACTTCTCTGGGGATATGAAACTTTTAGAATCCAAGACTGCCAATTTGATCACACATAGTCCATTATTTCCTAGCACTGCTTGCAGTTAAGTGTAAAACAGCACGAGTAGATACTTCCCTGCCTTCCCTTCCCTCATCTCTGCTCCAATGCACAGTTCCTCCCAAAGGATCAGACTGGAACCACGCTAAAGAGATTGCTCTGAGTCCCCTGAATAAAAGACTTTTGCAGAGTATAACTCAAGGGTGTCTCACATATTGGCCTGCCTGGGCTGCACTGAGTGAAAAGTCTTGGGGTGCAAATAAAATATGTATGTTGCTCTGAAAGTAATGCTTCCTATTTATTTCCATAAAAACTACAACAGATAAAAAGAGAAAAATAACACTATTAGATAGAGAATATTCTCAACAACAAAACATTATTTTTCAACGTAGCCACCACCATTAGCTATACATTTTTTTTTGCCAGCAATGAACAAGAACCTGCATGATGCGCTCATAAAAATCTGCACCAGTGGAGGTGATCCACTGTCACCAGTGCTACAGCACACCACCCACCATCTCACTGTGCTCACATCCACTGTTTGGTCTTCATCAGCGTTCAGCAAGAGTCAATGAATGTCAGTGGGGGCAATTTTTTTTCCACACGGAGGAATTTAATGATGCACCTTTGCTTTGTATGTACTCTCATGTCAGATGTCATTCTGTCAGACTGCTCCTTTGCTGCTATCAGTCACACAGCAAGAAAATGTAAGGGCATATTTGTGGGAAAGTTCAACCTCTACTGCCATACCACCAACATCCACCTCTGATGTGGGCCAACATCATAAAATAGGAGGCTCACAAATGTACATATTGCCAAAAGCGATAACATGGATAAGGCACGACTGAAGCGAGGAATATCTTTCTCTGGTAAGAGAGGGCTTATAAAAGTCCAGTAGAGAGATATGATCAAACTTTTGAGTTGAATGTCCATTTGAAAATTTGCAGATAGTACAGTTATGTTGACTAAACTGGAATTGCAAATATACCAAAAAATTGATGATTTTTTCAGCACTCTTGAAACCTATTCTTAAATCCCTGTACGACAACAGAAGGCACATCTGCATATTATTTGCTGTTCACAGGGATGTGTTCAGCCAACGTACCAAAAGGCGTAACATTATTTGCCACCATTTGGGTCAGCACTGCACTATGCCCCATGTTTCAGTTTCAGCCCAGACAGCGCTGCTCACACAGTGCTGTGTGGTTGTTGTGAGTGATGGGTGTGCACCCAAAGCTGGGATGAGCCATTCAGTGGGGCAGAGCCACTGTCATGATGGTGTGGGGCAGGGAGCGGCTGCAGGGCAGGATGGGCCAGGCCATGGGCTGTTGGTTGGACATGCCTGCTATAACTTCTGGCTCCTTGTAGTTCCAGGTGTGTTTACCTACATCCTCGCTGCTTCCTGCTAGACATGCTAGAAAAATATCAGGAGATCAAATGTTTGTTGGATCAGCTGGAGATTTAGAGCTGAAAGCCCAGCTCTGGAGAGGAAATGTAATAAAACAAGATTTGGTTTATATCAGCATCTCTTCTATGGAACTGCTCTTACAGCATCTTAACAGTAGAAAAAGGCTTCAGCAGAATGGTGTAAGAAGACAGCAAAACAGTCAAGACTACCAGATTGAGATAAATATTTGTAATCCATAGTAGTTACCATCTGGACTGTGAAGAATCCTGTCTTTGGTGCTTACATAGCACTTTGCAGATTGATAGAAGTTGCTGTGATGACTTACGTTTCCAAATATTAATTGAAGAAGTATCCATATTAAAAAAAAAAAAAAAAAAAAAAAAGGATATTGAGAAAATTTAGGGCTTGAGTGATCCAAGAAGGTATTTTCCACCTGCAAGTATGCCAGGTCTGAAAGAAAGTGAGGAATTCTTTGGAGAAGAACAGATTTTCAGGTAACAAAGATAGGGCTTAGTATGATTTATTATCCTTTTGTTGCAGAGGTTGTTCCCTTATGGTAGCGAGCTGTTACTGGGGGGAAAGGCATTAAGGTAGCACTTCATTTTGTAGTACTAGTTGCTAGGGTGACCAAGGGCTTTGAATGAGAAACTTGAATGAGAATATTACTAAGAAGACTATTTTAAAGAGTCACCAAACATGGTAAGCAGAAGTGTCACGTACTGTGAATGCTGGTAAGCTTTCATCTGAAGGACAGCATCAAGCTGACAAAAAATGGGATGGAGCTGACATCAATACACGCAAGAGTACTAATAAGTTATTGACAGTGGCACAGGTGGGACTCAATTTTCATACCAAAATCCCACAGCCCAGCTCAGCCAGACTCTGCAATGCTCAGCATGGCTCCTCACTGGGCACCAAGCAGGTGGCCCCTCCAAGAGCTGAGCTCCTCCTGTACCCTGTGAGGGAGGAGACTGGAGCACAGTGGCATGTGTGCTCTGTGTGCTGGCTTCTCATGGAAATTGCTGATTCCTGTGAGACACAGCCTCTTTTTCCTGCATGCATGATTTCTGAAGGTATTCCATTACGGGATTCCTCACCTCCAGCCATCCTGCCTGTCTGTGGTGTATGGGCCCCTGCGTGAGCCCCTGGGGGCTTCAGCAGGAAAAGGCAAACAAAGTGATTTCAAATATGTGTTTAAATCTCATGGATTCGGACTCTGTAACCAATGATATCTGAGAGCATGAGGCTTGCAGAGTTGTGTTGTGATACAAAGGAAAAAAAAGATAAAAAGCTTTCTTGTGAGTAATTCCCATAAAACCAAGCAACAGAGTGGAAGGTGGGATTTGCATCAAGAGCTTTGCCTTTGCAGACTTGCTTTTGTACCTGGAAGTTTTCTCTGTAAGCCGTGAAGAGATGTACTGCTTGTCACAAGGGCAACCAAGTGCACTGCCTCTACCCACTACTGCTTGGGAAAAACAGGCTTTCAACAGCAGAAACATGGATGCAAAAGAAAAACACTAATAAATGAGTACTGGCAAGGTGGTCAGTAACACTGGTAATATCTGTCCAAGTTATCTCAGCTAGAAAAATTAAAACACCTCACAGAAACAGGTACAGGTTCTCATTACAGGATCACCTTCATTCACTGGATGAGAATCAGCCAGAGCTAGTGCAAGATCATCAGGGAATGTAATGAGTCCTTCATAATGCAAAGGTAAAGCAGCAGCAGCAGCACCCGCTGTCTCTCAGCTGGCAGTGGAGGTGGCACAAGCAGGGACACTGATGCTGAGCAGGAGTTTTGGGATTCCAACAGTCCTGCAACTCATCTAAAATGACTGGCGTTACAGATGCTACACTCTGCATCTTAGAAATGGCTAAAGTGTACAGTCATGTGAAGAGGTTTTGAGAATTTTGCTCATAGAGAACTAAAACATTAGAGCAGATCCTAGTTCAGGCATAACTGGATGAGAAGGGACTTAGGGCACCTTCTTGTCATCCAAGGCACAAAGCAGTGCCAGCACGCAAGGTCTGACTCATGCTGCACAGTAAGAAAGGAATGTGACAGTGCTGTGCTACTCACTTCAAAAGCACAGATTTTTTAAAAAGCAGTGTTATTTACAATCCCTGGTTTTAGGAGCTTGCCTGACTCTCACCAAATTAGAGAAGACAAAGCAATCACCACTGCCCACCACAGCAGTGTGTGAATGCATCCAGTTGCACCTCAGAAGTGGAGCACGAGCCAGTTGTCAAGAGTTCTGATCCACGTTGCCCAGAGAAGCTGTGGTGCCCCATCCCTGGAGGCAATCATGGCCAGGCTGGATGGGGCTCTGGGCAGCTGAGCTGGTGGGAGACAACCCTGCCCATTGCAGTGGGGTTGGAAGTGGGTGGGCTTTGAGGTCCTTTCCAACCCAACTATTCTGTGATTCTATGATTTCTGTCTTAAGCCTGAAAAGCACAAGTCTCAATTTTGTGCCGCCACGCTGGCTGTCTGCAGCACCGTAAGATGGTATTTCCAGGCAGATTCACTGTGCGAGAGCAAACAGAGAGCGGTTCAACCAAACACTGGCATAATTATTCACGCTCTCCTCGAGATTCATCCGGCTTCTCTGCCCCTGCAGATACTTCTACCCATGCTCTCCACAACTGAGAGAAATCTGTTTGATTTACCCATGTTTGCAAAGAGAAAGATACAGGAAACATCCACATGAGCAACACTGAAAAGTTGCAAAAAATTTTTGAGCCAACTTTGGAATGGTAACAGCAGTTAGTGATGAGTTTTCATATCAGATAGATGCTGAATACATCCCTTTCGCAAATAACAAAGAACTTATGCTGATGTATGGAATGGCACATGCTGCAACTCAAAGAGGACGACAAAAATAGCACTACAAGGCAAAGCAAACAAAGTTACACACGTTAGAGAAATCACACAAGTCTGAGGTATATACGTGCATAGTAATCCTCAAAGAACCAGTTCGACGCAGGAGAAAAAGCATACTTTTTCAAGTAGTTCTCCGTTCAGTTCCTGAGCTCTGACATCCCCAAAAGCTGTTTCTCAGAAGGACAACGCAACGCTGGATACCCACTCAGCCTTAAGCGCTGTTGGCCGAGCAGAACGCGATCCATCGCCGTAAAACCGAAACGAAACGCGGCAGAGGCAGAGGCTGGAAAAGTTTTTCCCAACCTTTGCTCCGTTTCGAAAAGGAACCGAGAGGCTGCGAGAACCGAAGCGCGGAGCACCGCTCCCTTACCTGCGCCGCCGGCTCCCGCGTTGCCCCTCGGCGCCGCCGCTACCGGCCCGGGCTGCCCCGCGGGAGGGCGCCCTGCAGCTGCCCCGGGAGCCGGCGGCCGCGGGGGGCGGGCGGGCTCCTCCCCACAGTCCTCGCCCAACGCCGGGGGCTTCGAGGAAAGAGGGAAGGGGCGGCCCCGGGAGCGGCGGGCGTGGTTGGCGAGCCTGCACACAGCAAGGGGGTTGAAACTAGATGATCATTGTGGTCCTTTTCAACCCGGGCCATTCTATGATTCTGTGATTCTGTGATCAAGGTTTTCTCCGCGAAAATAGTCACTCGTCACTGTAGCTCCTGTAATTACACAGGAATGTGCGGCAGAACCCTGAATCCAAAAGAAGAGTGTCCAAAAATACTGACAGGGTGATGGCACAACTTGTTTACAAATGTCTTGCCATCGTAAATGGTGTTACTGACAATGCTGAATCAATCACATCACTCTGATGCACCTCTTGCACTGCCAGCTCAATCCTCAAATCTTACAATCAGAAAAATCCTCCTTCGAAACATTTGCCAGGAGGCTGTGACAAACAGGTATTTGGGCTCTGATCAGCTTTCCTGACCATTCCCACCCATGCCAGCACCAAGCTCCTGTGTTAGCAATCTATGGCACCTGGAATGGCCAAGCAGAATGTTCCCCCTAAGCTGTTAGCCGTATCTGGGACTAAGCCCTGAGGTTCAGGCAAGTCCCCTAAATTTCTGCGGCGCACCACATGAAAGCTTTTTGCCTAAAGGAAATAATGGATGAAATTAACTCCGTATAAAGATTAAAGCAGATTAAGAATGCATTCCTGTTTGATGCCAATCATAGAATCATAGAATGGCTTGGGTTAGAAGGGACCTCAAAGATCATTTAGGTCCAATCCCCCTGATTTGCACTTCATCTTCTCAACCAGCTCTACCCATGTTTGTCTCTTCAGTATCTAGTTACACTTTCACTCTCAGATAAATAGTACTACAGCAAATACCCTTCAGCATCTGGCAAGCAGATGTCTTTGCAAGTTGGGTGATGTCACCAGTACAGAGAAAGAGCCAGTAAATATTTTCCAGGAGGACCACCTCTCTCCAAACAAAGCTCAAGAACCCATCTTCTGTGGCTGCTGCTCCTCCTTTCTTGTATGAGCAACTTTTGCAATTTTTTTTTTTTTTTTTTTGACAGCAGAATGCATCTTGCATAATGGCATTAATTCCTACCTAATGGATACTCTTCTTTTGCAAAAGAGTTTCCAGTTGGACTGAACTAAATCAGCAAATGAAACTCATAATCGCAATTATCTCTTTACCCTAGGTTTGATGTGTTTGTCTCAGCAGTGGAGAAAAATCACTTCCTGGGATTCTTCATTTCCATCCATTATTTAAATGACATGAAAGTGATTCTAAGTAACAATTAGTATCTCCACTGTCAAAAACTCCAATTACAAAATTCTAACTGGAAGGAAGTCCTGCAGGGATTCTACACATCTACAAGGATGACTGTAGTATGCATTAAGGAATCACAGAGAAGTAAGTGTGCAGTACTGTTGGTGACTACAGGAACAACAGCATTTGTCAGAGTTTTTTTTAAAAAAAGACCAACCAACAAGAAATCAAGGATTAGGATGCTGTTCCAAATGCATGATGCAAGCCTGGCACAACTGTGCCCTCCTCTAGCTGAAGAAATAAGAGCATCTACTCATTTCTGAAAGCGTTATGTCCCAAATGTTTATTGGTAAAATGAGACAAGAACATTTGCCTTGCTCATAGTAGATTCTGAGAACCAATACAAGGGCAGTTTCCTTAAGGAAAACTTGAATATGTAAAAATGAAATAAAATAAGTGAAAAAGACTAGTTTGGTTCATACTCTGTTTTCCTATCTGTTCAGGATTGCTTTTCACAATAAATTTATAAAAGACAATCTAAATTATCAATAGATTCAGTTTACTACCTTGTAACTAATAAGCTATTTAATCCATTCTACTTTTCTTCCTCTCAATATGTCCATAAGCAAATGAACACTGCCTTTACATGCTCCACATTGTATTGAAAGTTAGGCCTGTTCTAGGAGAGATGACCACTCATTGCTTGAATAACGTGGTTATGATGCGATTAACACAGCTTATGGTCTCTGGTAAAATGACCACGTAACTATAGAATCACAGAATCAGAGAATGGCCTGGGTTGAAAAGGACCACAATGATCATCTAGTTTAAATCCCTATGCTATGTACTGTGTTGCCAACCACCAGACCAGGCTGCCCAGAGCCACATCCAGCCTGGCCTTGAATGCCTCCAGGGATGGGGCATCCATAAACTCCTTGGGCAACCTGTTCCAGTGCATCACTACCTTCTGTGGGAAAAACTTTCTCCTAATATCTAACCTAAACCTGTCTCAGTTTAAAACCATTTCCCCTTATCCTATCACTAGACACACTCTTAAACAGTCATACCTCCTGTTGTTTATACTCTCCCTTCAAATATTGGAAGGCCTCAGTGAAGTCTCCCTGGAACCCAATTCCCTTGACCTTTCTTCATAGGATAGGTTTCATGTGTCCTCTCCAACATAGTAAATCCTATTAACTTGGTAAGAAGAAGATATCAAATAAAGGCAGATAAAGACTATGGCTTCTAAAATGGAAAAGCAAAATTATTTGACCAATTCAACCCAGATGCATTCTGTATGTCTGCCCATCTGACAAACTCATTATTTCCATATGCCCTTTTATCCTTCTGTTTTTGACTGGAAAATTTCTTCATAATTGGTATCCCTCTTTTCTTGCTAGTCAAAGGGAAAAGCATCCATAAAAAATATTAAGAAACATACTTCAAATAAGTATCCATTGGCCTTAAGTCCCTAAAATGCTTGGGACAGTAGACTTTCTTGTGGCTTGTTGGTTGTTTGGTTGCTGCTGATACTGAACACTGCACCTGAAGCAAGTCATAAAATGTTTCTTGAAGACTAAGTGCTATGGTATGAATTTACAATTAGTGCCTGAATAACTTTTCAGAGAAGTGACCTAAAGAAAGCATTGCAAGTTCAAATGTCTGTGGCTTTGAGACCCACAGGTCTGTTACATTGCTCTTGGTGCTGTGCCCGGTTTTTTGCTTCATCAGAGTTATCAGAGGTATCAGGCACTTATATCCACCACAGCAAGAACTCTCCTCTGTACTTTGCCATTTGCTCACTGTCACACATCTGTGCCTCAGTCCAAATGCATTAAAGACAAATTAGAGTTACACATGTTTTGGGATTACTTTCACACTGCAATTTGACCAAGAAGGCTCACAACAGCCCTTACAGGCATCAGAACCAGTTTCAGCCTGGTCATTTGAGGCACACAGCTCCTTCAGCCACTGTCACCACAACCACAACTTTCTATTTCTCTTTTCTGGGCAACCTGGTCTACTGGTTGGCGACCCAATACGTAGCAGGGGGATTGAAACTAGATGATCATTGTGGTCCTTTTTAACCAAGGCCATTCTATGATTCTAACCCTGCTCTCTGAGCTGCTTACTTCAGGGCTCTAGTAGCTGCAGTCCGTGTCTTTGACCTTTGTTCTCTCACTTTGGGCAGCCGCCTTCATAGCTGCCTGCCTGCAAGGAAGAAGGCCTTGTCCCAACATGGCTGCAGAGCAGACATTATGCCATCCCAGCCCTGTGCAGCTTGTGTACCTCCTGGGCCTGCTCCAGCCCAGCACAACTGAAAAACATTTCTGTCTGAAAACAACCCTGAAAGCATCAAGCCCAAGATTTGCTCTCTGTCAGCATCTCTGTAAGAGCACATCTAATTTATAGTGGAGGAAATGTAGCATATAAGTGTAGCTGATACAGATAAAGCAATCCATCTCCAGACAGAGTGCACAGAAATATGAACAAATAGTTCTGGCCTTGCAAAGCATCTGTAGTTGAATAAAGAGCAAGTTCATATATTGGCTTTGCTTTAGGAAAAGCAAACACTGACATTCTCTTTTCATTACAACTTGTTGTGAGCAAAATAAATGAAAACTGAATACAAAAACTCATTTTATAACAGCCCAATTTTCAGAGGCCTGCTAGGGATATTTGCTCTTGTATGGATTGAGAAGACACAGATTTAAATCTGTAAAGTTTAAAAAGGTTTCTAGGCCTAATTCTGCCATCAGTAAAACTGACTATGTATGACTATGTTATACATTTTTAAAAAGTATTGGCTTTAATTGTTATTAATTATGTTGTTGTTACTATTTGAAGTACTTTTCTTTTTTACATATTGCTCGTAAAATTTTGTAAGAATTTTTTTGTTCTATTTTTGAGCCTGTATACTCTCTGGGTTTTAACCAGCAACTTGGCAAGCTCACTTCTACCATATATAAAATGTATACCCCCTTATGAAAGCCTTCCACATAGAATAATATGCAAAAACAACTACTGAGAAAAACAAGTAGAAAGAGGAAATGTCATTGTATCCCTACATGCATTAACAAAAGAGCTGCAGTGACTGCAGGTGCAATATCTGAAAAAATCCATAGGTCATGCGTAATTGGCACTGTTTCAAAGTGCTTATAGTCCTTTGAACTAATCTAACGATTTGGCATGTGTAATTTAGTGCAATTAAGTCAGAAATGCCAAACATGCTAACAGTAAGAATTTTCTGTATAGACTTCTCCACTTCCATATATTGAAGATTCAGAATGGAGGAATCTGGGAAAAGCAGAAGGCTGTAAGAGAACACTTTGCACATCCTGAATACTTTACTTCTCATAAACTCAGTACTTGAAGATTTGCATTGATACTGTGAGCTGTGCAGGTGGGTTCTTTACAGCCCAAACATGTATGCAAACAGTGATCCCTATCTGAACTTCACGGATAAGGAATCTTTGTTTTTCCTGTCATAAATCTGTTGAATGAGAGCAAACATGATTTCTCAGGCTGCAGAAATTTGAAAATCAGCTCTAAGAAGAATATTTCTGATTGGATGTGTCTTGGCTGACTGGATGTGTCTTGTAGCTGAACTACACTTCCAGTAAGCAGAGGATACCCGTATGTGGAACTATCATGGCAATTCTAGTGTCAATTCTGCAAAATCATGTCATGGTTTTAAACTAAAATGAGGGAGGTTTAGGTAACATATCAGGAGGAAGTTTTTCACACAGAGGGTGGTGACACACTGGAACAGATTGCTCAAGGAGGCTGTGGATGCCCCATCCCTGGAGGCATTCAAGGCCAGGCTGGATGTGGCTCTGGGCAGCCTGGTCTGGTGGTTGGCGACCCTGCACATAGCAGGGGGGTTGAAACTAGATGATTTTTGTGATCTTTTTCTACCCAAGCCATTCTATGACTCTATAATTCTTTGATTTCTTTTCACTGCTCTTCAGCTTGCAAAGCAAGTTATAACTCAAAGGTAATGTCAGACGAGGGAGTTCTCATCTATTGTACTCACTCAGGGTCAAATACCAGGCAAAGCCAAAGTTTATCAGTTGTTGCAGAAGCTGGGATGTGGAAATACTAGACAGGACTTTCAGAAAACACGGGACATTCTGTCAGCTAATGAAAGAAACTAAAGCTATGAAGAACTAGAAACTGTTCCAACCACTGTTAGGTTCCTGCAGTAAAGGCACCCAAGAAAACCTTATGAAGAAACCAACGGTTCTGAATGCCACACAATTCTCACGTTGTATGGTGATAAATAGAGGCTGTAGTCACACACAGGAATGTAGGCAAGGAAGTGCAGAGACCAGCTCCATTCCCAAACACTGTCCTTCGTTTACACTAAATGAGGCACTAGCCCTGTGGGAAAAGTAATATGCAGTCAAATGATTAAATCGTGTCACATAACACATGTTTCACTGGGGGAAGAGAGAGAGGGTCGGGCTAAACTGTAACCTGGGTTTTTCTTCTTCAGAGTTTAACGCTGCGAAGCTAATGGTGTTCATTTGACGTTTTTTATGATGCAGTTTTGTCTTCCTCATTGTTTTGCTAATTTCTGTTCCCTCTGTCTCTCTGACTCATGTGCTGTTCTCTGCACGTAGGTCGGGTGAGTCAGGAGGGAGGGCTAGCGGGGGGGAGCATATGGGGTGAGCAATACTCTGGACAGAGACACTAGGAAGGAGCAACAAGAGGAGAAAACCTGCCAGCTGAACAGCGATATGAAAAGCACCAGCTGCAGCCCAGGCTGTGGGAAGAGAGAGCGAGAGAGAGGTGCTTTTACTGGAGAAGGAGAAAAAGCGAGAGGAATAGTGTGGGGTGGAAGGTTTTTGTGGAGGGGGACAGGTTGGGGGATCAGAACTCTGTGTTGCCATGCAGGTGTTACTTCCAATAGTCTTTCCTTCAGTCTCCTTTGTGGCTGTTACATATCAAACCTTTGCTCTCCCAAAGCGCCTACTTTTTTTTTTGCCCAGATCCTTGTCCATCAACCCAAAACTCGCAAATCAGAGCCAGCTCTGTACTCTCTTCACCATGCTCCTCCCCAGTGGTGTCCTATTCAGAAGGTCCCATTCAATCCACCAGCTCCAGCTCCTTACTCCTGGCCTCACTGTCTCTGCTTTCCCAGGAGCTACGAAGCAGCAGCTGTATAGCATCAGTCAGCTCTCCTTCATCTCTGCTGTAATCCATATGTCCCGTCAGTGCTGATGAGGCTGCAGGCCCACCTCCACCTCCCTGCTGTAGTTTCAAAATGTCCATCTGTCTGTTTTGTTAATAGATATTGGCGCAGTTGTGTGATGAGCATTTGAATGTGCATTGGAACTCACAGAGCAACGTCAGGCAACCTGATTGCAGGCACCTAGGCATCTTTTTAGAAAAAGAAGGTAGTAGGGAAGGAGGACAGTGAGAATGAGAAGGCTGTTTGCAGGAAGGAAGCTGAGGGAATGCAGAGAAGCATGGGGAGAGTTTGAAGGAGATTTTGTGGTGAGGAAGAAGGGGGAATAGAAACCCAGCCTGCAGCACATTTCTCATGAAAGGTGCAGGGGCACAAACTTCTTGTGTGTCTCTCTATATATATCAGGTATATATTTATGCAACACACATATAATTATAGTCAGTATGTATCAGAACATACGTACATAGATGTGCACACATATATATATATGTTACACAGTAAGCAGGCACATGAAAATGAAATCATCAAGTAATTTGAAAGCTAGTGATTGGTGTAAAGGAAAAAGAGTGAATTCTGATCCTGGATCTCCTGCTGAAGTTCCCTACCAGAACATCTTCTTTCAATTTAAAAGGAAAGAAAAAAGACTCTATTATCAGCTTTGTTTCATTTTGACTTTGTTGTTACTTACTTCTTTCTATTGTTTTAGGAAATGCAATTGTTTTAACTCCTTTCTGTTTCTGAGCAAATGTATTTCTTTATCTGCTAGAAAACAGCTGTCAGTGTGTATGCTTCATTTCAAGTCTCAGTAACAGGGATGTGTCCTCTTTCTTCAGCTATGGCTGTGCACAGCCCAGCAAGACACGTTACCTACCTGCAGCTGCCGGGTCTGAGCTGGACCAGATGAAATGCAGGCAATCTACCCTAGTGCTGGCTTTGATACAAGCCCTTGCAGAGCAGAAGGTACACTTGGTGATGAAGATATCTTGAAATGCATTCCTAAACTTTCTTATTTTCAATTATGTTATATGTAAAAAGTGCCTTTAATGCTTATTTTTTATTGGGTGGAGGAATGCAGATTTCTTACTAGTTAAGGCTGTGTGACAAGTAAAGAAAAGCCGTGAAATTATTTGTCTAAACCTGCATAGACCTCCTTAATGATCTGGAAGAAAAATGTTCCTTTAAAAAATAATGTTAAAACTGACGCCTTCAATTAATCTTGTTATATTTACATTTAAGTATTAGAATGTACTGTTTATAAGGGAGAAAAAAAAAACACTTTCTTTTTCTCAGAAAGAAACTTCTGGCATCGCACACAGTTGATCTGTCAGAATAAAGGCCAAACTGGCCATGCTCTGCAGCAAGAATTTCCCAAAGTATTAGAAGAGAGCTTCCCAAAAGCTTTTGTGTATTTAACAGTGAGAATACGGACAGTAAAACCAACCACTTTGTGTACAGGTGACACAGACATTTTGGCCTAGAGAGGCAGCTCTTCTCATCCCTGAAGATGGGCATGCATTGATCCCAAGGAAAGCAGGAGCCACAGGGGCCTCTTTCCTTTTGCGGGGGCGTTCTGGCCTGGGCCTTCAGGGTGTATGTTGGTGAGAGCACCCAGGGTGATATCAGCAGCTCCCAGAAAAATGAAGATGAGAAGTGTGAACTGTGTGCTGGAAACAGAGGACAGTTTGGGACGTGTCTGCAGAGAGGAGCTGCCAACTACTGAGTGAGATACACAGGGTCTCAGGAACCAAATCAATCCCTAACACGAGACTGAACTTTGCCATGGATTGCAGTCTGTATTGATTTCTCTCATTTCAACCAAAGTTATATGTCAACAAAACCGGGAAAAATTTAACCATATAGTCCTGTGCACCCAGTAATGTTTTTTTTCCCACCGGCACTGGAATTGATTTTTACCTCAAACTCATTCTTGGTGAGAAATACAGCACATCAGTTGAATTGATATTGATGGGCTCCCTCTACTGGGAAATTGCTGTTCATGCTGTCTATCCATAAAATAATTTTTAAACAATGTATTTTCTAATGTATATGCATTTTTTAATTACAGCTGCCCATAGAATTGTAAAAATATTTCAACCTCTTCTCTGAACACTGACATGTTTCCATAACATTCATGGGAAGAAGGAGTTGGGTGTTGGTTTTTACCTTTAGAGTTGGTCTCTGAAGTGTATAAAAAGCCACAAAACTTCGGGTAACCTTGTAATGGATTACTTCATTGAGTAAAGTTTTCTTTCTTTTTTCTTTCATTGCTGGAATCAAAACTTGACTATTTCCTCTCTATAGTCCTAAAAGACCCTTTGTTCTTGGCTCTTTCATAACAAATGACAGGAGTCTGTGACTGACATTGCACAAGCACGTGGACACAAACTGTTGAACAGGTTGATTTCCTTAGCAGACACTTTGAATTACACTGTTTAAAAGCAAGTGGAAAAGAGTGCTAGCAAATAGGATCTTAAGTGTTATGTTATATTAACAAAGTTATTTCCCAGGAAATTTGATATATGCTTCCATAAGAAATTAAAATCCTTGGTCTAAAAAATGTACTGAGTCAATGATACTAAGTCAACAAGGATACTGCTATTAGATGAAGCCCTGTTATCATCAGAATATTTTACACAAGATCCAGAATACACAAAATTTTATTTTGTTTTTCTCAGAAATGTGCTGTGTTCAGTACTTTCTCTTTCAGTTTGTTTGATACCAGACCAACAAATATTGAAATTAGGGTTTTGTGTTTGAACAGCTATATGAAGGACACCAACTATATCACCTGATTTACCTCTATGGAGAGTGGTGTACCCTCTTACACCAGAAATTAAATGAACATTTTGCTTCCTGCCTGCAGTGTCAGCTCAGAAGCATAGACGTGCAAACACCCAGATGCTCACAGCTCCTTTGGAGCACTGGTATTCCCCTTATCTACCAATTCAGTCATAAAATGAATGACACACGCTGGCTAGAGCAGTGACTCCAGCATGGCCAATCATCTTAACCCTTGGTCTTTGCATCAGTGCAAAATTGCCTAAAAACCATTAATGATCACACTGAGGATTCCTCTGTCTTCTACATAGCTTCAGATAATGAAGGATTGGTGACACTTCTCCAGCAAACATAAATATCACTTTCAGCCACCATCATTCAAGGTTTAGTCAAAGTCTGGAGAAACTCATATATAAAACCCTTCTACTCTCCACAGAGCAAGTTAAAGAAAAAAAGGGTCCTGGGATTTTGTCACAGTACTTCTTTGTAAAAACTGTGCATACAGTTAAATTCTATGTTGCTGTCAATTCTCCAGTGATCGTGGCAAACAACACATGGATGCAAATCTTTCTCCTTTAACTAAAGAAAAATTTTCATCAGTCTTGAATGGCCTCAGCTCAGAATTACTTTTTGTTAAGTAATTAAGTTGCTGAGTAATCTAAACAAGCAATAAATATTATGAATGATGTTTGGTATCTGGATTATAATAGAATCATAAAATGGTTTGGGTTGGAATGGACCTTTGAGATCATCTAGTTCCAACCCCCTGCTATAGGCAGGGATACTTCTCTCTGGAATGGATTGCTCAAAGGCCCATCCAGCCTGGCCTTGAATGCCTTTAGAGTGGGGGCATCCACATCCTAACTGGGCAACCTATTCCAGTGACTCATCACCCTCATAGTAAAAAAAATAGGAATATTATGTCAATTCCATGTAAAATAGCAGAGTAAATGAAAATCAACCCCCTACTGTGCTATATGCTATCATGAGGAAGTATATCATAACATTTGCTTATTGACAGCTATCTAAACCTCTGGTACAGCTGGCAGGGAAGTGACTATGAAGTTTGTGTGATTTTGGTACTTACTTCTTTATGGTCTCCAGGGCTAGATTTTGGCTGCATTATCCTTCTCAACATAGTTCAAGACCTGCTTTTGTTTTCAGTGATTTTGGCAGATGGCTGTGGAAGTTCAAGGTCTCACGTTTATAAATAATTTCTTTGTCAGTAATTCTGATCATCAGATTTGATTATACCTGTATTTAATTTTATATTTTTCATATGTACAGTGAGTACATTCAGAGCCAGGGATTTTGCCTTGAAGATGCCCACCTTGAAGATCAGGTAATCACTCTAGAAGATCTCTTCATACTCCTCTTAGAAAATACTGTGCTGTAAATGGATTTTGCTCCTGAAATGCTTGTACGTACCCAAGCCCTAACATTTCACAGGAGCTCTTACCAGTTAGCTAGAAGCAATGGGAAGGATCCACAAAGAGGTGTTGTTTACCAGAGCACTGTCTCCCACCTTGAACCACAGCAAGTTCAAAATGTGCTTCATGGACCTCTGAGCCAGGTCAGTTTTAAATGACAGCCCACAGAGGAAGTGAGCAGCCTGCTTCTGCTGCCTACTATTCCACTCTGTTCTAAAACTATTATATGTGTTCTATGTTACCTGTTACTGAATATTCTGGAAAAGACATTTTTGATCCCTTTGTCTTCGCTGCCTGCTAGCAGATCTTCTTTATATCCAAGGTTTGGATACTGATCCAATTCATAGCCATCCCAATCTTGGAAAGAGCAAAAAAGCATGTGAGAATGAAAGCCCCCTAGAATCCTTCTGATTACTTGTACAACCCAGTTCCATTTGTTCCATGTGTTAAAATAGAAATATCAGCCATGCTATCTGAATCAAAGCCCTCTTTGAATGATTACCTTCCTTCTTCCTTCCCAAATGCCTGATTAATTATGGAATAATTGCTGATATCTGTGGAGAATGATTTTATTCTGTTACACAATTTTAACTCTTTAATGCTGCTTGCATGAGCTACATGGGACTACACTGGAAAGTGCTGCTATGTGGCGCAACAGTAAGCATCCAAAAGATTCTGTCTCCAGCACGTCACAAGGATAATGGCTGGCAAAAAAACAACAAGAACACTGAAAAACTTTCCCTTTTGAAAGAAGGGATTCAGTGATAAATACAGGAGCTGCTTTCAGAGAGCAGATATGGTGAAGGGCAGACATGGTAGGCTGCCTTGGGGGCTTGCCTGTGCATTCACAAGGTAGTAAACAGCAAATCAGAGCCAGTACTCATGCCTTTCTAAGTCAGCTCTCTTTGGTGTTTCCTTCAAGTGTGATGGACAACCAGTGCATTAGTTTTACATCTGTTGCTGATCAGAATCTCATGAATACAAGTTTTTTGCAAATTCTGGATATTGCTGTGTTTGCTGAGTTAACTTAGCTGCAAAACAGGAGGAGGATGTTGATCCTCCAAAATCTAGGGAAAACTGGTGCAGCCATGATATTCAGCTCTCATGAGATATGAGAGCAGGCTGCTATCTACCTGATGTCGTCTAGTAGGTGGCAACACTGTCCAAGGCAGGGGATTGGAACTGTGTGGTCATTAAGGTCCCTTCCAACCCAAGCTATTCTATGATTCTATTCAGGTCTATTGTAACACAGTCTTCAAATCAGGATTATAAGAGGAAAATTATCACCATGAAAGTTTTGGCCAATGGAAGAATTTTATGAAAATCCAATCTGGACTGAGGAGGACAGGAACAATGCATAAGAACAAATATTTTTTCAGTCACATTTATTAGTTTGTAATATATGTTGCCAGGCAAGAAACATCTTAGAAGCATTAGCAAGGGTTCAGTCACTTCCTTTTATACCCTCAAAGTCCTACATAAACAAAACCAATCCCAGAATGAAGATAAGTGTCACAAAGTTTTGAGGATGCCCTAAGCTTGAACAACCCTAAGATTAAACATTCAAAATTAAAGCTCTAAAGTAAAGGAATAAAACTTCTGCTAATTACAGAAAATCCCAGGAAGAATACCCGGCAGACTTTGACTCTGGCTCATAAATCCATCAGTCTTCACTATCCTCTATTACCAAAGCAGGCTTTCTTCGTACTAGGCCTGGAGAAATTATTCCCAATGACAGGGATTTTCTCTGAAGGAAATACTCACATATCAAAAAGCTGTGTTTCTAAGCATATGGAAATTGTATTGCTCTGCATAGAAGGAAATCTTACTTAGAGATGATCAGATCTACAGCTGAGTTTAGAAAATCCTCAGCCAGAAAAAAAAAAATTCCCAAGACCTGCTTATCCCTGGCAGAGCCACTTTCCAATTCCTTTGTTTGGCCTCAATTCATGAAAAAAAAAGGAAAAAATGAAAAGGATCCATCACCCTGAATTTGTGCAAAGCATGATCAGCCCCTTGAAGAAATTATACAGAAGTGCAGGAGGCTGATCATCTCTGTTTTTACCAGAGGTTTGAGCAAGGCTCAAATTCTGATGAAGCAGAACTAGAGTTGTAACAAAAGAGTCTTACAGCTACAAGTCACAGCTACAAAATAGAAAATGGAGGGAGGAAAGGCCACAACAGAGAAAAAGCTGGCAGAAAAACTAGTTGCGTGACTTGGGAAATGAGACTGGGGACATGGGAGAGAAAAGAGTTTTATTGTATGAACAGTGACAACAGCAAAGTGTGGAGGAGAGCTTTTTCTCTATCATCTCCACAAATTTGGAAATTGTCAAAGAGAAGAGATCCCTATTTCCAAACCAACTCTACGTCTATGTCAGGGCCAAGTAATAGATGATAGTTTATGTTTACGTTTTCTTTCCCAAACTTTCTGTTCACAATTAAAGCAGAAATATATGGCTTTGAATGACTTTCCACAGCTCTGTAATACATAGGTGTTCTCCTCTTAAACAAACACATCCACTATTGTCCTGCTGCAATGCTAAATCTGCCTGAAATCCTCTAAAGGTGTGGTTCATTGCCCCATGTCTCTGAGCAGGGTTCCTAGTGGAGAAAGAAATGACAGGAATGTAGTAAAATGGTATCAATTATGCAGTTGAATTTTAGTTTCATTTTGCAGCTTTGGATTTGCTCTAGCTAACAAGCCTCTTCTAGTCAAAACAAGAATGCTCCTTCTGTTCATCAGAGATAGTGCTAAAATTCATTAACCCAAGACATTCTAGCTGCCTGTGCATCAATATCCTTTCTCAGTGCTTGCTTGTGATGAGAACTGTTCGTTGTGCTTTGCTGGTATAGCTTCTGAGTGTTCATCTTTCTGTGATCTCCCTGGCTCTGATTTCTCTCCCATTCTCTTGTGAGACTTGTTCTTTCTCAGATGCAGTCTCTCTCTTCTCTCCTTCATGCCTTCAGGTTGCTAAAAGGCAGGAGAAAAATAGAAGAGAATTAAGTGACTCTTACATGATCAACAAAACCTGGTAATGATATTTCAGTAGTAATATATAGTAAAATACTGCATTTAGCAAAATATCAGCCAGATCAGCTTTAACATGATGGGCTCAAACTCATGACTCCAGCCAGTAACGCTAATAATCAACAAAGGGCAACATGCTTTTGATGATACTGTTTGGGTGGTAGGAGGATTGTCTGCCTGGAAGGCAAGCTTGGGAGAAGAGATACGAGGGGGAAAGGAGGCTCTGAAATTTCAGCTTAGACTCCTTGTTTTTTCTTATTTCACATGATCCATCTTTTAAAATCCGAAAGTTGCTCACTGATGGTTACAAAGACCACACTGAAAACAAGTGCTGAAACATTTATTCAGAGAAAAGCAATGTGCAGGGAAGGAGGTGAAGTGAAATTACCTTTTCTCCACTTTTAATTTCTTTTAATCTGTATAGTCATGTAAAGGGTGATCTGAACAATACCTGTAGGGTTCCAAATGCAAAAAAGGATTTTTCAACACTCTTTTTGGAGCTCCATGTTTAAGTCCACTCCCAAATTTCCTTTCAGATCTCTAATATCTATCATTCAGTTCTTCAAGGTTCTTAAGTCCTTGACATCTTACAGACTTTAATAGTTTGGCCTAGTTGAAAGATAGATCAAAATATAGCCCAGCACACCTTGCTTGTAAGGTATACTGGACTTGTAAATTACAGAAGGGTTCCAGAATCCACGTTTTTGAAGAGAAACCAAAGTCAAACTTAGTGTATTATATTCACTATATTTATCACACAACTGACATGCTCACAGACTTTCTAGCACTAGGCACTTTTGAGAAATGATAAATAGACAATCAGCTACTGGTGAGGGCTGGCAAATGAGGCAATGGCAAATTCTGAATGAAATAAATACTGAGTAGTTTGTAAAAGGAAAAAAGAAGATTACAGAATTCATATAAAATCTTAAAAATTAAATAACAGAGTTGTCATCGCCATAACTCTTCATATTCCTAGAGAACTGAGCATGCAAAGACTGTAACTGTGGGACTGATCATGTAATTATGCTATTTATTGAATAAAGATTATTATTGTTTCCTGTTTTACTGCTAAATGGAAGGTCTGCACAGAGAAATGAAGATTACTTCTCCATATGAAACTGACACTGAGTGTCAAAAAACTGAAAAATTAAAGGATACTTCCATTTGTTGTTATTGATGATAATTATTCATAGTTATTCAAGCACAGCTTTTCGGTGGGGTGACTGAATTTGACAGTGTTCTTCCAATACTTAAAAAAGAATTTACTGTTCAATACCCTTCCATCCACTCTGTGATACAACAGATAGTATGTATCATTATAATAAATGCATTAAATTGTCATAAAGGTCGTTATTGACTCCTTCTTCAATGCAAACCATGCAGAATCACGCCTCAGGAGAGAATGACAGGGAGAAGAATGAAATAGGAAAAGGATCCATGCTGGCTGCATGCCCTTACAGTGAAAATATAGCAATGGCTGCTTTTGCAGTTGTGCAATGACACTGAAGTCCCAAGGAATAAAGAGAAATCCCCCAACCACTGTGTTGCCTGGCAGTCTTACAGATAACATGGCATGTGGTTAAACCAGATCAACAGCAATGAGAAAGGGACTTGGATATCACAGCAAAAGTGAAGCAGATCTGTTTTTATATTGTCTTGTTGCCACAGGGAGTGCAGTGTCTCATTTTGAAGTTACACACTTTGGAACAAGTCTAGGTGGTGACACTACATCCAAAATGCTCATGCTAATGACATTAGTTTTACATTTCTTGAACTACAGTAAGGATCACATCATTCAAGAAATTCTAATTCAAGCTTATTTCTGCTGCTCCCCAAGCAAAGACACAAAGATTATATAAAGGATAAAGCTGGCCTGATTTATTATTTATTTATTTATTTATTATTTATTTGTTTGTTTATTTATTTATTTATTTTATTTATTTATTTCTGAAGTCTTCTTAAGGTTGCTGCTATTTGTCACCTACCAAAGAAACTGAGCGTTTGCTCTTGAAATGCAATTGCTTCTCAAAGGACTCTGCAAATTCCTGCATGGAGTTTGATCTTGTCTCTGGGCCTGAGCTGTCTGCTGAAGGTGTTCTGCTTGCCTTCTTGTGACGGTGGTATTTGACATCTTGGTCTTCTTGAAATTCCTTGGAGCCCTTGAGATGACCTGAAGATGAACCTTTGGCAGAGGCATGAAGTCGTGTTGTATGGAGAGAGGAAAGCCTGGCCTGCAAAAGAAGAGGTCTTTGCTGAGTATTGAATACTAAAGCAGAGCACACAGGACAGATTCTCTACTACTGAGTACTCTCCAAGCAGTACTGCAGAACAAATAACCTTGCCCAGACTTCTGTAGCTTTCCTTATTTGTGCAGAAGAATCACACTGTCAAAGGGCAGCAGCAGCAGAATTTACTCATTCCCGTTTTTGAGTATCTAAGTTTTGGCACTCAAATAAGCATTTGAAATGTGAGGTGTGCCCACTGTCATTGAAAAGAACTGGGACACTTCATAATCCCAAACATCTAGCCGTCCCCTCGGGGAATGGGTTCTAGGCAGGGCTTTCAAACAGCAGGGACCAACC
Source organism: Meleagris gallopavo (assembly GCF_905368555.1). NCBI lineage: Eukaryota > Metazoa > Chordata > Aves > Galliformes > Phasianidae > Meleagris > Meleagris gallopavo. The sequence goes on along the minus strand of NC_139404.1, from coordinate 83,506,986 downwards.
ATTTTGTGGCCAATGAGCCAGACACTGAGTTTGACTCACAGGCGCTCTGTGTCTTATCAGAGATTTGAGGTCATCTGAGTGTGACAGAGACCATTCCTAGCCCAGTCTTATTATATCTGCTGCCTGGCCTAAATGCAGACAAGGTTCTCTACTGTTCAGCTCCAGGTTTTTTAGTGGTTTCTTGGGCGTATTCATCCTGACCTCACAGGAGAGCATTTTCAGGGCACTAAGGGACACATCTCTAATAGAGCAATGATAGAATCATTGAATCATAGAATCATTAAGGTTGGAAAAGACGGAAACACGTTTTTCACAATGGCTTGATGAGAGGTGCTAAATCACCAGTAAATCTACTTCTGTTGCATCTTCCAGCAAAATACCACAGCTCCATAAAGGTAGATTTTCCTCCCTCATTACAACTTCCTGTATGCAGCTACTGGCAATAACTGAGGGACTATATATCTTGCCGTTTGTTAATTTATACTTCCCATTTTCACAGTCATCTGAAACTCTTTTGTTGTTGTTGTTTTGTTTTGTCTTTACATAAGTCTTATACTTTCTAGATGTACTTAACACCAAAGGGTCTTCAGCGCATATGGTACAAGTTCAACTTCATTTCCAGACTCAAGCTAACTCTAGCAACTAGTGTTATGGACTGCTGCTGAGAGTAGTGGTAATGATTCCTGCTATGCTATTTTTACTTTGAGGCATACTGTTAACAACATTAATCGATATTGTGATTTCTGTAAGGTCATATCGTATTGTTATTTGGAAAAGCACCAAAGCAATCGGATTGTGCTTGAGGGACAGGAGTACACATGCCATGTCAAGCTGTACAAGCTGAACATCTTCTATGTCATTTTAATGGTATCAGTGTATATTGTTTCCTGGAAACACACATTGTTTCACACTAAAAATCACAGATATATTTTCTTAGAGGGTTTAAAAAAAAAAAAGAAAAAGAAAAAAGAAAAAAGAAAAAAGAAAAAAGAAAAAACAGGAGCACAGATGAAGCAGAGGATGGTATTCATCAATCTTGTTTTACAATATCTGTAAATATTTTATATTACAAAGATGTTGCTTTTCATTTTTTCTTCACAGATGAAATTATAGTGACACTCTTAACAAAAAGACTGTAGTTCACATGTTAACATAGACATTATGGTTCAGAGAAGGGGCAGGCCTTCCTCTGAAATGCAGATTTGTCTCAGTGAACCTAGGATACAGCTACACATATGACAAGGGGAAATGGTTTTAAACTGGAAGAGGGCAGATTTAGACTATATATTAGGAAGAAATTCTTTACAGTCAAGGTGTTGAGACACTGGAACAGGTTTCTCAGAGAGGTTAAGAATGCTCCCCCCCCGGCAGCACTCAAGGCCAGGCTGGATGGAGCTTTGAGCAACCTGGTCTAGTGGGAGATAGCCCTGCCTTTAGCAGGGGGCTGAAACTAGATGACCGTACAGGTCCCTTCCAACCGAAACCATTCCATGATTTTATGATCATGTAATCACATTGCAGTGGCCATGCTTCCTCTCACAGTGCACACGCACATTAGCACGTTACTGTCTTATGAACACAACCTGACAGAGGACAAAGGCCTTAATACAATTGCTAAGAATGAACATTTCATGGCTTATTATTAGAACAAAACAGTAGTCTTCTTTTATTTAAGATAAATTCTGGCAATGAGTTTACATAAGATCCATGTGGCTTTCTTAGTCTTAATACATGTGTTTAATGCACAGATTTGGTGCCAAATGGATTGTGTGGTACCACTGTAAATAAGAGCAGGCCTGAGATACCTTTAATCTATGCTTCCTTTCCTGATGTCTCAGCAGCTGCTGGAAACAGAGATTCTCTCTGTATCCATGCTTTCTTGTCCACCCACTACTGCTGCCTTCCCTTTCCAAAAGCCTTTGAGTGCTGCTCCAATGTCTGTTCCCATCCTTGCCCCAGTAGCTGCCTCGTGTTTACATGTGATGCCTCTTTAGCAAGCTTCCAACATCTCTGGCTTCTAGGATCTGCCCTTGAGTAGTTCTTCAACTGGAGAAGTGGAGAGGAAGTGAAACAAGGAAAAAGGCATGGGAAGTAAGAGTTATATCTGTTCTTTGATATCAAAATAGGGAATTTTTGCTACCTCTCCATGTTTGCTTCTCACTCCCTTTAGTACCCCCTTTTTCTGTATGGGCCTTTGTGTAATCCCAGTCATGCTTAGTGTTTGTTTACATAATAGGCAGCAGATTGTTTGCTAATACATAAAAAGCACAGAAACAAAAAATCCTCAAGAACTTGGTGCCAATATTATCTGCCTATTCTATTTCTCAGTTTCTGTTGGAGACAAGATAATTTCTTCCATCTTTTGGCTTTGATCTGAGAACTCACACAGCTGTCAGTGAGACAATTGATCTTCAGAGTGTCAGCATTGCATTTGTTGTTTGCTCAAGTTTACATAATAATCCCAGTTCTCTAGGAATATTTTGGAAAATCTGACATTCCAATTCTGTCCCAGAGCGTTCTTTCCTCCCAAGAAGCTTACAGCCAAGCATGAATTCTTTAAAAATGTTTCAGCTTAGGCTTACAGTGATCTGTAGTAATGATATTGCAATAGATGTTTAGTCTGATTTTAGTTTAGAATAATTGTCATTACCTTCAACTGTAGTCAGAAGTTCTGCTCTCATCCTTGGCTGTTTCTTATCTGCTTTTCTGTCATGAGCAGCAATGTCTACTTCAAAGTGCTTCCATATATGAGGTTGTAAAACTCTAACCAGTGCTCCTCTGCATGCAATGTTTTCCCCACAGCAAAATGCCTGGGAAGTAGGAAACAGTCCTGAGCTGAAATGATGGAGGATAACTAGAATGCATCAAGCAAAGTCATCAGCTTCAGAAAGAGAATCAGTTACTGTATCTAAAATTTGCAGTGTGCAGCAAGTTAATTAAAGCAGTTGAAAGCAGATGACTTAGTTCTCCTCAGGCTGTTTCCACATTCACTGCAGGCCTGTGGTAACTTATCTGACCTGCTGCTTTTCAGGGGAGTGGAGGTATGTGTTTTAATGGAGAATTCTGGACTTATTGTTTTAGCCTGTTTTGCCATGAGGATTCCTGAGGCCAGTTACATGCTCTGCCAGTGACCCAGTGAGGAATGAATATAAGTTTGTATTCTGCAAAATGGGAATGATCACAACAAAAGCATTTTGTGAACCGCATCTCAGTAATGTTTGTCTTATAAGGTATGATACGATCCTGGGGAAAAAGAAATAAAAATAAGTGTTAGTTTCTGTGAAGCAAATCACAGAGGAGTTCTTCTACAAAGCTTTGTTCATATTTTGAGAGGCTCCTAAGTGACAGGATGCCACAGAATTCAGCTCTTGTGTTTTAAGTGAGAACAGTGGTAGGAAAAACTATAAAGAAGACCAAAAGAAAACCAACCTATTCCATAGCTGAAAGCAATTTACAGAGTTATTCCAAAACACCTTCTGTGCCATAGTGCTAGCATTGTGCTGTGCAATACCAAAACACTGTTGGTGCAAATGTAGTTCATGTGGATGGAGCTGCATTACTGCTGATATGAGTCCTGGGTATGAGAGAAAGTGTGTTGGCAGTGCTGTTCGGGCAGCACACGTTTATCTGTCTGCCCAAGAAACTTTTGCAAACAGCTGTGTCAGTCAGAACCTGCTAATCTAGAGGGCATGGGGATGGGTTGGCAGTAGGACTAAGCAATGTTGGTCTCTTCAACCTTAATGGTTCTATGATTCTGTGATTTGATTGTAACTGGGACAGCCATGGTTACCTCCATTTACAATGTCAACACAGAAGAAAGAGTACACTGTGATCCGTTGAGGATGTATTAACTTACAGAAGATACAAGGTCTGATCTCAGTTATTATTCCTCTTGATTAATTGCACTATTCTGACAAAAGAAAGATGTTATTTAACTAGTACTGATGTTTTGATTCTCATAGTAGTTATTCTTTGTAATAACAGTCTAAAGGGCACATCTAGGTGCAATAGCAAGTTGTGGCTCTGAGAAGGAGATGCACTGCTTGAAGATGTTTCTAAGGAATTATTAGTGCACCCAATTGAATAATTTCTAGATTTGATTTAACATTTTAGTTAGACTATTTTAGTAGTCTTCACTATCAACTGATCAGAAATTTCTATTAAAATAGTTTATTATAAAAAATTATCAGAATTTGTTATAAGAAATCCAAACAAATCGTCCTTTTTCATTTGCACGGTCTATTTCTGGCACTGAGATTGAGATCTATATGTGCTGTATAGTATAGCTGAGCCAAGAAAAAAACTCTGGAGCACTAACATGAAGGCCAGACATAATTAAGTGTACAGGGTAACTTTAACTGACTGAACAATCATACAAAAAGTCACAGCCTTTTCTCTCCAAGCTAACTTCATTAAAGTCCTAGTGCTGATTCAGGGATACAATTATCATTAGCAAAAGCATTGAAATAGCTTTTGATCAAACTGCATTTAAGAATTTGCTTCAAATTAAATGTATGTGTACACACACAAATATGCAATGAAGCTGCATTCAGCAACTTGATGAATGGAATGCAATTTAAAGTACATTCTGATGCTTCAGTCTGCATTAAGTGTAAAGAAATTGTGTATGTGTAATTCTCTGAAGAACAAAACTAAAATATCGCAAAATTAATATTCAAAGAGTAACGAGGTAGATTTGTTCTGTTTTGCTCTTCTTAACCATAATTTTTGAGAAAAGAAAAAAATTTTCCTGGAGGTGTTCAAGAAATGTGTAAATGTGGCACTGTGGGATGTGGTTGAGTGGACATGGTGGTGATGAGCAGACGGATGGTTGGAAAGGTGGTATTTTCCAGCCTTAATGATTCCAAAATTCTATTCTATGATTCTATGTAAAGGAAAAATCCCACCGCTTAGAACATGGCAGATTCAGTGGAAGATAATTTCCAAGGTGAAATATAGCACATGACAGAAAAAAAACTTTGGAAAGAGTAACTGTTTTTTTCCACAATATAATAGTATTGGCTTTGTTGCAGACATTATGATTTAGGATATAACTGAAAAATTATCTGTAAGTAAATATAATTACTTTGGGAAGCCAACCGATGCATCTGGAAAAAAAAAAGAGACAAGTTTGAGGTACCTACACTTTTTTTTTAAGGACTGGGAATATCTGCTCTTTTGGATTTTGATTATTAGTTAGTTGTCAGCTACCTTAAAAAACTGCTTTGGCATTTGAACCCTGTCCCTTTCCCCACTGTTCTGATGGTTTAGGAAAAAAGAAGCTGTTTCTCCCTTGACAATTTACTTCATAATATAATAAGCTTAGTTATGCATTTTCAGGTTCAGAAACTTTAAACAAGGAGGGACCGTATCCTCTAGCTTAAATTCAAAATTACACCAGTAAGCAGCTAAATCCCAGAAAGTAACACAGCTCAAGAGCTTCCTTGAGAAGAGTGGTTGCAGTATTAGGTCAAAATCCAATGAATGTATATAGGCTTATATAGTTTCACATGTGAGAACATACTCATTGAAGACAAGTTTATGCACGCCAAATTTCTGAAGTGTTTGTATCTCTGTCAGGTTATGCTTACCAGACAGAAAATCACAATGCATAGCTAGGACTCCAGCAGTTATTGCAGCCTTCTCCTTCCATTTTTTGGTCCCATCTTTCCTCATCTTGAAGTTTTCTCATCTTCCTCTATCCCAAAGGCCTCTGAGGTTTCTAGAGGGAGCTGAGTTGGAGAAGCAACTTCTGCCAGTAGGAACTGAACCTAGTTGACAAGGTAAGTGAGGCATTCTCATCCCAATGGATCTCTAGGGTTAACTTTTGGGACGTCTGCACTGAAGATTATACATAAGCCACACACACATGAACACAGAAAACTGCACGCAGCTCTTACCGGAAGGGAGGCTCTCCTTTCACTAAGGGATCGTGTTTGACGTTTCTTGTGGCCTCTACTCTCTTTCTCATTCTCATCAATCAAGCTGTGGCCCCAGAAACTGCTCATCCATCTTGCAAAGGAAATATCATCATCCTCTTCATATTCCATGTACAGACACTCCAAACTTGCTGCAGTCTCCCAGCCAGACAAGGAAAAGCAGTATAGAAGCTCCCAGTAAGCCAATAGCCTCACACTGTTCTGTCAACAAGAGGAAGAGGAGATGCAGTTTCAGCCACTCTTTCTGCACTTCATCTCCCAAAGCCCAACCCACTGCAACCCTAGGCACTGTCTAAACATAAAATCAATCCTTTCTCATCTATTTTCAACAAGGTTTCTTTTAATCTTTCCATTGCAGAGATGTTCAACATGACAGTGCCGCAGGGAGCTGATAGGAAGGGAAATATGTTCTCTACTCCACATACATTGCAGTTGAGTGCATCAGCTGTCAATGCCAATGGAGAATTGCCCACAGTAACATGCCTGGAAGGTGTGTACTCTAACCCAAAGCAGGCTTGTGATTTTGAGAAGCAAAATTGACATATTGACAGTGGTCAGAAACTGGCACATCTGCCTGCAGAGGCCTAACTGACTTTGTGGAAGGCAGGACAAATAGCCCTCTCCATGCTGATCTCAGTTGCTTCTGTGCTTCCTTTTGATGTCCAGGAAATATGGTCTCTCCGGAATGAAGGCTCTCCTGAGAAAATTGTTCAGTTTTGGGTCATGGCATGATGCACGAGTGTGCATCGTCTGCTTTTCACCAAAGTCATTTCATCTGCTGTATCAGGTTTACGGTGGGCCTGGCTTGAGCACACTGAGCACAGAGTAGGAATGAGTCTGACCTCAAACCTCCTAACCAAGCACTGGGTGTAGGCTCTATTGACCGTGTCTACACTGTAAAACAGAACAGAGCAGGGGACTGTTCCTCCCTCCTGAGACCAAGTGGCTAGACTGGACTCATTCATTCTACACTACATTTTTGTGCTTCCAGAATCTTGTTATAATGTTTGTGGCTTTTATTTTAAATTTCAAAACAGCTGATGTAACCTGAAAACTCTGTTGCAGCACATTAAAATGTTGTTTGTAAAACATGAAACTGAAGTATGTTACAATGTTACATGCCTTGGAACACGGATGAAGGAAATGAAGGAGTGTTTAGAGGATCTGGAGCCTCTTGGAGTAAGTATGGAAAACTGCATAGGAGAAAATACATAAATCTAACTTCTTATTGGAAGCACTGGTGTGTGCTAGGTAGCCAGGTGTTCTCCTGATGCTTTGGTATTGTCTTGGAGATATTGGTCAGCACTGAAAAGCTTACTAGCAGTTTAGCATTATGTACAATCAGTAGTATAGCATTAAACCTTGTCCTTTGTCTCTAATCTATTTAGCAGTATATGCATGTAGTAGCAAAACTCTAGTTTCATTCAAGTGGGTGTAGATATGAGGCTTAAGCTCTCCTATTACCATAATTCAGATGGAGGACTCTTCATTCTGAGTAATACAGGTGAAGGAACTGATTCGTCATAGATACCTATATGAGTTTTGCTTTGTCTGGGGCATATGAGACCATGTGTAGCACAGACACCTGTAGCACATGGATATACACACAGAATATCCTTGGATGTTGCACATCAGAGCTTAGAGACATAAGCAAACCTGCAGCAGGATGTGTTCTTGGTGAAAGTGTGAATAGACAGGGGTGACAAGAATACCTACAAAATAGCACAGTAAAAATACACCTGAGTAAAAAGAACATGAAGGCTGATTGTCCAAGTAGGAAAGAGCACTCCAGACCATATTCTGAGAGCCTAAATTTGTCTGCACACCCTGAGGCTAGAAATACCTGTACGGGAAAGGTATATGCAAAGCACTCCTCTGGGTCATAAGAGACAACATGTGGCAGAAATTCAGATCATCCTGGTAGGAAACTATTGGCCTGTAGATATGCCACTTGTACTGTATGGCATAAGGTTCTTCTATTCTGTCACATAAAGTAGGAACTGCTTCTGCTGTGCTGAAACAGGTGATGGAAAAATGAGACAATCCCATAGTTTTGGCAAGATATACTTAGTCAAATTGTGATAATTCACACATGGAAAGAGCTATGGCTTGAGTTGTTTATTACCAGACACCAAGACATACTGAGTGTCCAGCGGGACAGCAGATTATACCAAGCAAATTGCCAGGGCTCCATGAGAGATGGGAAGAGTGGGAAATAAAAAAGGAGCTGCTGCTGCAGCTGAATGAAAGAACCTTGTAGCAAATAGGAGGCCAGGATGTCATGGTGCTCATGTCATCAGCACTCAGGGCAAACCCAAACTCACTTTGGAAAATATTAACAGGATTTCTGAGGTGTTTGCCTTGCAACCATGACATTGTTTTTGTTTTCAGCACTTTTTTTTCTTCCTTCGTAGCACTGCATGTACTAATTGCTTTTTTCAAATATCTGAAAGGTGATTGCAGCGAGAGCAGGGCTGGTCTCTTGTCACTGGTGACAGGTGACAGGGCAAGGGGAAATGGCCTCAAGTTGCCAGGGGAGGTTTAGCTTGAATATCAGGAAAAACTTCCTTACAGAAAGGGTTGTTAAGCACTGGAATAGGCTCCCTAGGGAGATGGTTGAGTCACCATCCCTGGATGTGTTTAAAAACTGTCTGGATGTGGTGCTCAGGGACACGATTTAGCAGAGGGTTGTTAGAGTTATGGTAGTATGGCTAGGTTGTGGTTGGACTCGATGATCTTTAAGGTCTTTCCAATCTGAGAAATTCTATGATTCTATGATTCTGATTCTATGTCTTCACTTCTATTCATTTTCCTTCCCAGCTGCTAGGAAATTTTTACTCATGCAATGACAAGCACTACCCAAACATGACACGGGACCAGGGGCAGCTTCTCCATATAATGAGCTGAGTTCTGCAGAGGTAAGTGGAGATAGGAACGTCAGTTTTCCCTTCCTATCCATAAGCGTGCAGAGTTGACATAGACACATGGATGCACAACAGATACACAGTTCCAGTATTGCATATTTAATGATTTCCATGACAGATTCAATGAATAACTTTAAAAATAAGCGGTTACACGGCCGCGGTTACCTGGTCTAGAGTGAGGTGTCCCTGCCTATAGCAGAGGGTTGGAACCAGATCATCTTCAAGGTCCCTTCCAACCCATACCATTCTACGTTCTGCGGTTCTACGACCGCACTGCCCAGCATCTGGGGTCCTCCGAGCCGGCAGGCGGCGCTGCGGGCCGGATCGACCGGAAGTGCCCTACCGCCCCGCGCTCTCCCGGCCTCCCCGCGTGTCCGGTGACCCCGTCCCTCCCCTCTCACAGGCGGCGGTGCGAGCGAGTCATGGCCGCCTCGAAGCCCGTGGAGGCGCCGGGTGGCGGCGGCTCCGGCACGGGTCTGTCCCGCTGGCAGCTGGCGTTGGTGCTGGGGGCGCCCATCCTGCTGGGCGCCGGCGCTGTCTACCTGTGGGGGCGGCGAGCGGCCCGGCGCGGCGGGAAGGGCGCGAGTGAGCGAAAAACCCCCGAAGGGCGGGCCAGCCCCGGCCCCTATGGCGGCGGCGCGCAGCCCGATGGGCCCGGCCACGAGGAGATGGTGAGCGCGTGCCGCGGCCGTTGGCGCGGCCACTCCCCCGGCACGGCCGTTGGGGGTAGTGGGGGAGGGGACAGGCGTCGTGCCTAACGGCCGGGCCAGGGTTAGCCTTAATAGAAATGCTGTCGAAGCTTGCGTTTATCCTGCCGTGCGTGACTTTGCTGAGGGTTTTCAGGTAAAACTCCTCAAAAGTTGAAGGGCGGCTTCATAATCGAAGTCCGAATCAGATGCGCAGTTCTCTTGTGTACCTGTCTGTGGGAGATATTTCAGCCGTGTTCTGTGACACTCGTGTGGTGCTGGGGGAAAGTTACAGCTGGTAAGCACACCTACAGTGTTACATCTGGCAGCCTGCTTGAGTAGGAGAGTAATCAGTGCTCTTGTTTTAGTTGTGTTGAAGTTCTTGTTGGCATACAGCAGCTAGTTTTAAACTCAGCTGACTGGAGCTAGCTTAGAGCCACACTGCCATTGTTAAGTAAATCCCATTAAGGTATTCCTTTTTTTTTTTTTTTTTTTTTTTTCTCTCCTTTCATTTCTGTAAACGACCTAGATAGTCTGTGCTGGTCTGTGTATCAGTGAGAAAACTGTTTAGGAGATAGGAAAAGGTAATTTTTAACCCTTAACACTTCAGTGATAAAGGTTAATGTTCGGCAAGTGATGGTCAGGCAGTGACAGGAACACAAAGGAATGGTGGAGAAGGTGACAGATAGACCATGATAGAACTGCAGTGAGCTATAAAACCTTTGCTGGACCTGGAGGCAGTCACTTGGGTATAATGATTTGTTCTGAGCCAGCGATACAGAGAGGACTACTTTGTTGTAGTAGGCTGCAAACAACACCTGGTGCTTCTATGACAGAGTGTTTACTACAGGCGAGCTCCAGTTTTCAGGCTACCTGGGCACTATGTTCAGTAACAGTGACTTTTCTGTTAGTGTACATTAGCTCTGCATTACTTGATTGTATTTCTGGATTTCAGTGTATACTGTCGAGTAGTTTGTAGTCATTCTGTTGTTGAATGTGAAGCAAGAAGTATCTTCTATGTAAACTGCTTTTTTGGTTTGAAACATTGAGTGTCTGCCTCTTTCAAATTGCTCCCCAAAATAACTTACTGTTGGACTCTGTGCATCTAACAGTTACTTGATGAGTGTCATTGTGTAGTGCAACGAAATGATGAACATTACTTAGGAAAGCAGAAGAAGATGGTATCAGATTTGCCTGATTACATATGACAGTGGACTAGCTGGTCTAAATATGGCTGCTGCAGAACAATTAATGTGGCAGCTGCTTCCCTCTGTATGTGTGGAAAGTGTTGCCTTCCTGTTCATCATCTCCAAATATATGATGTCATGTAGATGTGATGTTTCGACATGTGTTTTATTAGTTATGGATACTATTGGTAGGACTCTTGATTCAAAATATAATCTTTGCAAATGCTTTACTTATTAATTACCTGCTCTGCATTGTATTGTTCTACCTTTCTGATAAGTTGGGATAAGTCAGATTTTGAATACAGATCTGTATGGTGATTAAGCGTCAGTAGTTCATTTCACAGCTTAAACACAAGTGGAAAGTCCTTTAGAAAAGACACTGGTCAGTAATGGATGGGCTACCGACAGATGTGAGTACCTGTTTGTCTGGTAACTATTCTTTTGCTTATGTATGCAACTTAGCACTTAGATTTTATTTTTTTTTCCCTGAGAATTTATTTAAATCAGCCTCCGCATGCATTTGTTGCTCCATTTGCTGGTTCTGAAGACACAACCTCGATTTTTTTTTTTTTTTTTTCTGTTCTTTAAAAGTATCTAAAGTCATCTTTGTTCTTTATTTGCACTTATTACTATTTTACATGCAGCTGAAGCTTTTCTTTTACCTGCTGCAGAAGCCTCACATTTTTCTCCAGGTTGTGTCTGTGCTACAGGAGCCTCCTGGCATAGATGTAGTGGCCGACTGCGACTGGCGTCGTGTTGGCAGAAGCCCTTAGCACAGGTGCTATATTGGGAAAAGCTCCAAGAGTCTTGACATAGCTTCTTTTATAAGCTTAGCTCCTCAACAGTACAGTGAGCTGGTATTCTTGTACCAATTAAGCATTGATGATAAAAATGTATATCTATGGATGTTCTGATTAAGGTCAGAAAACCATATTGCATCTGTTCGTTACCAAAGTTGTCATTATGGCTTATAGTTTGGATGGAATGTGTTTTAACTACTCAGTGACAGTAATTGCTTTTTAGATGCTCCACTTTGTGGGGAATATTGGCATGACTTAAAATTGTTGCATTGGTTCATTCTCAGTTGATTTGTGTTCTTTACTTACTCTGTGGTGACTCCTTAACAAGTTTGTCCTCCTTGTATGAGAGGAGTGAGAAGAGTCAGTGGGTAATGTGTTGGATGCTTCAGTATTTTTTTCCACTTAAGTTGAAATCATTTTCTTTAACAAATCTGTGATAGACCATATCTCCCCCATTCACTATTTCAAGTTTGGAGGCTAATCCTTTGCTTAATATGCCAGGAAGTATTGAGTAGAGATTCTTGAGCAGTTCTGTCTGTTTTGTGGCAATATCTTTCACAGGCAAAGCTGCTTCAGTCCACAGCTGGACTTTGCTGTCGTGCACATTTTTGTTCAGTGTTTTCCTCTGAGCTGGGTATGCTTACTGGAGTGCAGTGCTGGGTGAACGTGGCCAAGTTGGCTTGTGTGATGCCACATATCAGGATCAACAGCCAGCAAGCATGGCTTCTTTCCAGGATCTATTTTAATAGCATTTGCTGAATGTTACCTGTTTCAGTGCTGAAATGTTAAATCACTGTATAAAAGAATTATCAGCCTTTGTCTGGATGTATTTGTGTTGGTACTCATTTTGAATTAATCTAAACAAAAAGTGTAAGAGGTTGTATCTGTTGTATTGTCCACCTGTTGTGTAATAGATCTTATCAACCTACTGTGAGTTGTGTGTTTCATGTCAGCTGTAGGAAACAGGTGTAGAAAACCTAAATGCGTGTGTAATAGCGGTGGAACAATTGCTGGACTCCAGGCAGCTCAGGCAGCTCTCTTATTCGTGGTAGGCATGGATGACACTCATTTAAAAGAAAGGTGACAGATGAAGAGCATTGGCCACTTGTGCTGTAAGTTTGAACTTGATTGTTTGTAATACATCCTAGTTAGAGCTCTGAATTTATAGCTTATATTTATGGAATATTTATTCTCCTTTTGTTTTTATTGCTAAGGAGAGTTTTAAAGCCATTTATGCTCAGTTAAAACCTTTTAGTGTGGTTCTGAGATAAGACTTGAAGTGAACATTAGTCCAAAAAAAAAAAAAAAAAAAAAAAGAGAAGGGAGGAAAGATGGGTATTGAGTAGTAGTGAAAACAATACTTTTTTTGGTGCCTGATCGTATCGAGAGGGTCCTCTTGCTTGGAGAGGAAGAAAGAGGTGTATACCACAGTTTTTTTGGAAGCTGGTGAATTGAGAAGGATGGCTGAAGTATTAGACCCCCTTCTTCATTCGTCTGTTAGTAAAGGGCTCATATAAATCATACAAATCCTTTTCAGCCAAAAGAAAATACTGAAGCACGCCACTGGTGTTTCTTTTGTAAACTCTTGCCATGATTGGCTGGCAGCAAATTTCTCATCCTGCTTTAAAAAACGACATCCCTCAAAGCCAACCGAACTTGTAATTCATTTGTATCAGCATTGCTGGAGGTTGCTGTGCTTTCTTCATGCAGCTGCCTGCCTTTTGCTGTGAAGTGGCTGCTTTTTGCATGGCAGTTTCTGAACAGTTTGTGAGGAGAGCACATTTGCTGAGGTCAGAGTAATAGTTAACAGACGTTGACCCGTGCTGCCTGGTCTTTAGAAAACTAGGAATCTGCTTATTTGGTTTGCTAGATAACTGATCGCTTTTCAAATACACAAGTGTCCTCTGGCTTGAAGTCTAGGTTTTAAGACTTGTAGTGAACAGTTGCTGAAGGCAGTCCTAGATACAGAGATGTGGTTGGGTTGTTGTTGTTTTTTTTTTTTTTTTAGTAACTTCTGAGTTGCATACAAATTCTGAAACATTGTCAAGATATGAAAAAAAGCATTTATTTTTACCGAGTTAAATTTTGCTCATTTTACTGAGTATTTTGTAACATAACTATTATAGAGACATGTAAATGGTGGGTGTTAGGAGTGTGTATTAAACAGCAGAGTAAACCATGACACGTGTCAAAAAATCACCCAGCTTTTGGTTGTAATGGAAAATCCATACTTTGTCTTGGTGTGGCTGTGTCAAATATGATAACCCCGTCCAAATCTTAAAAAAAATCAATAGTGAGAAAAATTGTACTTTAGAGGAGATGTGCTAGCAAAAGTTACTTTAATTGCTGCCTTTATGTTGGCATCTGTGGACGCTGTGCTCTGGCTCTGCAGTGAGAACACCCAGGAAAGTCCTACATTCTCTATGACTGCAATGTGAGTGTCAACCTGGGATCTCCTTGCTGATGTAATAGTATTAATGCTCTGAAAGTGTATCTTCTGTTTTCTGATGGGACAGAGTGCCACTGGTGAGAATGAAATAAAATTCCCTTCTTGTGAAGTTGGGAGTAGAAGGAAGCCTTGTGGTTTATAAGCTCTGGGGCTTTGAGACGTAAATGTGCCATTTTTGTTTTTTTTATTGCACACTCTGTATATGGTTTGTACGGGATTTGTTTTTCATGGGTATGGGATGGTAAACAACTGTTTTTCATATAAATCCCTATCAGATAGATTTATTCATGATACAGAGCTGTATCAGCCCCTGAGTGTAACATGGCAGCCATTTGGGAATGGAACATTGTGAGCGTAGAGAGCTATAGCAGAGTAATGTGACAGGTTGCAGAGATGTGACCATTCATGAGTTAGGAATCTTGCTTGCTTCAGGCAGTACAAGAAAAAAGTTCATTTCCTTCTTGCGTGGGCATTATTAGTGACTTTATTACATGGCAGTATGTTGTTCTCTGGCTCGGGCCCCTCCGCCCCCAAATTACTTGGCTCATGTAATGCATGAGGTGGTGAGTGATCACTGAATTGTCTTTTCCTTGTAGTTCACCGTATATTCTTTGGCTTTACTGCTATTAATCAAGCCTTGTTCTGGTAACAGCTACTGATTTTGAAGTAGCATGATTTTGGCATCATGCCCATATTCTCCAATGCCCCAGTCCCTGTTGCATGCACTTAAGCTTTTCTGAAGGCTTGATGATTTCCAGGAGCCAGCAGAGCACCCCAGAACTACAGATTTCTTGCTGCCAGATACAGGTCAGAGCACTGGAGCAGCCATTGCACCTGGCTGTTATCCAGCTGTCCTCATTTGTGGTGTGTCCCTTGGCAATGGCAGCACAGTGCAGGGCAGTCAAAGTGCGTGGGGTGGAGCAGACAGAGCGGGCAGCCTGAGATGCAGGTTGGGGTGGTACATGGGCTAAAGGTTTTGGCAGTGACCACCAGTTAGCAATTTATCAGTCTTAAGAAGTTTTGATACAGGGAACACGGGTCTGAATGTTACAACATGGCTCACTTGTCCTGGATGTTTTTCTGTTTGATACTGGGTGACTTGGAACAGCAATTAATTGTGTAGGTTATTTCATAAGGATATTTCCATTGTAGTTTGCTGTGGAAGTACAGAAGAAAAAAAAAACAAGCTGACTTCTATACATTTAAATTTGTTTGTTTCATGTATTAGTTGTATGAGAAGCAGGAGTTGTAGGAAAAAGCCGTACTTAGAACATACTTGAAGTAAATGTAACCTTCCCTTCAGATTTAGGTCTAACTTTGAAGTAACAATTCATCAAAAATACAATTTTTTGGTTCTTGTAGAAGAATTTGCACTCCAATTCTAGTTTGTGTATCCACGCAGTTGAAAACAGTGAGTGGAAAGGGTTGCAGTTAATCATCTTTCACCAACTGGAATTTAAATCACTAAAATAAAAACTTAGAGTGCAGTGCAGATTATTTTGTTCTGTGAGCAGTGGAGATGGCACAGATGGCATTCCTGTAAGCCTAGTGACTGGTGAGGCGTTACTGAAGAGCTGTGCTGGCAGTAGGGATATTTAAGAAATACTCTTCCTTATACGGTTTCACTGGTAAGTCTCTCCTCAGGAGAATGCCTGTAGAATATTTCTGTTATATCTGAACACTTGTTTTTTTTGTAGGAACTTAAGGCTGGCACCTGCTGTCTGATGTTTCTCATGCCGTGGTTGGAAACCAGGCTTTAGAAGAGGCCTGTACTACAACTCCTGGCCTTCCCTCCAAGTTTCCAGTTTTAAAAATCATTTAGATGCTAAATGGCATCAAATAAGCAGGCATCAGGGGAAATGGGTTGATGAAAAGATGCTTTAAGTATATCTGACAGCAGTCTGGATATAGTTAGTGATGCTGGCAGTGAATGAGGGGCACAATGAGAGACAAGTATGGTCAAAGAAGTATGACATTTATGGTTGTCAGCAGGCCCTAGGTGATCTATTCAGCGAGGGAGAACTAATGAATCCTGTAGCTGTTATTTAAGGCATTACTGTCCCCAGTTTTGTACACTTTCCCTCTTCAGAAGAGTTGATCAAATGGCATGTGTGCTCAAACCTCTGTTTGTTTCAGTCTGGTAGGCCAGTCTGATCTGTCCCACTGTGTTTATTGCAGAAGGTAGGCTGGGGAAGGGAAGAGTAGGTAAGCTGTAGGATCTTCCGCAGCTCTGTATGTCTTGAATATGAGTCACAGCCCTTTGATGAAAGCCCTTTTTACATCTCATTCATCGTAAGCTGTGTTTATGATAACCAGTCTGGGAGTTACATGCACAGGTAGCAGTGCTTGTTTCCTCACAAATGCAGGTGATCAACAGGCAGCGCACAACTTAGAGATTCATTTAATAAGGTCACAGGCTGGGTAGTGCAGAGTTTTCCATCATCTGCTAAGAATGACAGAACTGTGATGGTTCAGCACTTTCTATTAGTGGATGGATGAGCAGGTTGTGTAAGGCTGTGAAGTTAATTAGCCCAGTGGAAGGGAGACAAAGCAGTTGAGTTTTTCCAGAAAGTGTTTTTCTTAGTTCATGTTGTACTGAGTCAACTCTGATCTCACAGGCTGTATGTATTTCAGTAGCAAATTTTTCCTATTTGAATTGCTTTGAGTGCTTTGTGGTCTTCACACACTTGTCTTTGGAGAAGTATCTCTCAATTTCAACAAGAAATCTCATTGATTCTTCTGATCATCAGTCTCCTTTCCAAAGAGAAATCACTGCATTGTTAAATAAATGTAGTGAATCTTCTAGAAGCTTGTCTGCTATTTCATATGGTTGCACCTGAAATTGTTGTTTGTTTTTTTTTTTCCCAATGAAATGGAAGGGAGGTTTTCAGAAGTCCAGGCTATAATTTAACACTGACCTCC
The DNA here is from genome assembly GCF_905368555.1 of Meleagris gallopavo. NCBI lineage: Eukaryota > Metazoa > Chordata > Aves > Galliformes > Phasianidae > Meleagris > Meleagris gallopavo. The sequence goes on along the minus strand of NC_139404.1, from coordinate 83,490,079 downwards.
ATTCTATATTTTTGAAGATGAGCCTTTAAACACCTTGCTTGTGAGGAGCAAAGCTTTTCTTACTCAAATTGACCAATCACTTTGTTTTTCCTTCTCTTTTTTTTCAGAGCCCTCTTGATAGAGCCCAAGCAGCCAAGAACAAAGGAAACAAATATTTTAAAGCTGGAAGATATGAGCAAGCCATTCAGTGTTATACTGAGGCTATCAGCCTGTGCCCTCCTGAGAGAAATCTTGATCTTTCTACCTTCTACCAAAATAGAGCTGCTGCCTATGAACAGCTGGTAAGAAAGTAGTGAATTATATGTTTATTCTAAAAAGTTGAATTTTAAGTTATGTGTACTGTCACTTTTGTCCACTGAAAGATCCCAGGTGGTGATATGGGCTGCATTCACAGCAAGACACCATTGCTTGCAGCTGTTTTTCTCTTGTTTGTCATGCCATTTCACATACAACTAAAATAATGTTCTGTTAACTAGAGTCTGTCTTAGGTGATTCTTAAGTACCCCTCTCTTATAAGACAGGGTTTTAATTTCTTACCCTCTGGAATAACTTTCTTGTTTACTTGTTAGTTTTGTTTCTCTTTACAAAATCATTGCTTTAACTGTTGAGTAAAAGGCCTAATATTTCAGAGGACACCACTTCAAAAATGAAATATCACAGAGCATCTACTAAAGCCCAAGCTCTAAATTTTGCACAGATGGAAGTAATTACTTGGTAATTGTGCATATGTGATATTAGTTTTTAGAAATCAACTAGCATGTGTTTTTCATTGTGATATCAGTAGATTTGCTTCTAAGGTCAAGTTGGTAAGCTGTATAAAGCAGTGAAAAAATTGGCTTTATGTAGACTGGAGCATCAAGTTAGAAAATGAATGATTTAAGAAATGAAGGCTTGAACAGACTTTTTAGCAGGATCTGTGGCAGTAGAACAAGGGGAAATGGCTTCAAGCCCGGGGAGGCTAGATCTAGGTCAGATAAAAGGGAAAAATCTTTTACGGTGGGGGTGATGAAGAATTGAAACAAGTTGCCTAGTGTTGTAGTGGATGCCTCATCTGTGGAGACTTTCAAGGCAAGGCTGGATCAGGCCCTGAACAACCTGATGTAGCTGTGCATGTCCCTGCTCATTGCAGGGGAGCTGGACTAGATGGCCCTCAGAGGTCCCTTCCAACTCTTAAGGATTCATTAATTCTGTGATAGAGGATGGATTAAATTGTTCAATGAAGTACCACTTATAATACTAATTCATGCCATAATTAATGACTGACTAAGAAATGTATGTGGGTCTTTTTCAATTATTAGAAAAGCCTCTTTTGATCATTAATTTTGAATCATAGAATCATTTGGGTTGGAAGGGACCTTGAGGATCATCTAGTTCCGACCCCCTGCTGTAGGCAGGGACACCTCCCTCTTGACCAGGTTGCATGAAGTCCTACCCAGCCTAGCTTTGAATGCTTCCAGGGAGGGGGCGTTCATAACCTCACAGAAGATAAGTGGGTTTGTAGTTTTTAATAGTCATAGCCAGTTTTACTCCTACATACGAACTTATCATTTCTTTGTAGTAACAGTGTAGTGAATTGCAATATCAAATAAAAAACTAACAAACAAACAAACGAAAACAAAAACTGAGTGAAAAAGACACCCCAAAAACTATCAGTTTTAGTACTTTGTCAAACTTGTTTGTTGGTTTTCATTGTGTTTTCACCCTTTTTCTTCTGTTGTTTGTGTACCAGTCTTTCAGTTCCGATGTTACTTCTTGCAAGTATCTGCATCAAGTCATTATCTTCTCCCATGTGCTTTGTACAAAAACTGTCTGGTTTCATTTTTCTGTAGGAATTCCTTTTCTGTTTTGTGGCTCTTCTGGTGCAGGTGGCTTCCAGTGGCTCCTGACAGTTTCTTATTGAGAAACTTGCAGAAATAGAAGCAAGCAGGTAGAGCCGGAGCCCTGGGAACTGCAGCTACTGTTAGGTGGGCATGACCCTCGAGTTGGTAGCAGAAAGCTTATATCATGCTGCCGAGTAGGGCTTCTTTCATCACGTTTTTCTGCCAACAGCAAAAATGGACAGAAGTGGCACAAGACTGTACAAAGGCTGTGGAGCTTAATCCTAAATATGTGAAAGCTCTCTTCAGACGTGCAAAGGCTCATGAGAAGCTAGACAATAAGAAGGAATGCTTAGAAGGTGAGTGTCTCGATACATGTACTTAATAGTGCTTAGGCACTTTGGAGATGATTAAACTTATGTAATTATTATTATTTTTTAACTTCTTGTAACTACAGTAACCCCTAAATATTTTTAAATGCCATTTCTAGTTAGAACAAATACATTTTCTTCTCTTTTGAGAAGAAACATTTTACTGTTTTTCAAGTTTAGATCTGAAATAACTGCTGCAAAATAGATCTCACTGTAGCCACTTTGGGTATTCTCTGTCCAGGAAACTCCCTATCTATTGAAACAGAATTCATACAATGTGTTGGGTAGGTAACACAGGCAACAATCATTCTAATTTTGCATGGTAACAAAGTTTCTTCCTTTTAGAAAGAAAGGTCCAAAAACAAGGTGTTTTCACAGATAGAGATGCTTAGCCAGAGACAAGTGTTACAGCCGCTTAAATGCGTGTGGCAGGTGTAAAAGGGAAAACATTTCAGTACCGTTTCTTTTCTGATATAGAAGAGGCAGATTGGAATAGATTAGAATAAAAATCCTTTTTTTTTATGTTAATGATGTGTATTTGGCAGAATCTGCTATGTTAAACTCTTGCAATGCTGTTCTCCTGATGCAAGATTAAAAGGCAAATGAATATTTAGCTAAGCCAATGCTCATTATCGGAGGACAGGAAATAAGGTAGAGTTCTAATAACTTCCAAATCTCACTGATAGTGAAAATAATTTCATTTCTTTATGTGTAACAGCTAAGAATTAGATTTGCTGATAGTAGAGGATAAATTTATTTTTACATGTCTGTTGGCACAATGCTTCTGTCTTGTAAGACCATCGTGATTAGGAAAAGACTTGAGGTCATTCAGTCTAATTGTTTGCAGTCACTCATGGACTGTAGAAAATGGACTAACTGCTTGCTCTGGAATAGCTGTACTTCAAGAGTACTGTAATAACATCAATAACCTTGCAGAGTTGGAATAAACTGACAGCTTATAAAAGCCCTAAGAATGAGCTGCTGTTCTGACAGTATGACTCTCTTACTCTGTTAGAAGCAGCAGTGTTTGTAGTAATTATATTCAGTACTTGATTTTTAGCTTGCAGTTTGCTATGCATCTATTAAATACTTTTTTTTAATCTGCCAACCATATATGGGCAATATGATCTTTGGAAATAGAGTATGTTTGTGTAATGGAAGGAAGCAGAAACAAAACAATCTGCCACCACCAGTAAAAACCCCTCTCCACTGATCCATGGTAGTCTGGGAAGGTGTTGATGCTTCACTCAAGCCTGGGCACTGGTTTACAGCTTGCCTATATTGGGCAAGCTGTATTGGTATTACTGCATATGCTGTGATTGTGCTGTGTTTTTCCAGGGGCTCTTGCATTTCTTGACCATACCAAAGTTACAGGGAGTTGTGGTGCATAGCAGTGTAGTATTACAGAAGTTAGACAAAAGCTCCAAGGTAGGACACTTGCTTTTCAAGTTTATTCAAACGAGACAGAGTTTGAATTTCAAGTCCAAACTCTGCTCATCTTCACTTAATAACCTTACATAGTGACTTCATGGGAGTTATATCTGAGACCTCTGAGAAACCTTTTTTGTTGATTTTGTTCTTCATGTCTTTCCATTAATGGAACAGCAGTTTAACTAGAAAATAAATAGAAAGTATCAATAGTAGCATTGCATTAATTAAAGGAAATAGGGATAATGTACCAGAAGAGTGCATTTAACACTGCAGAGCGTTTTTCAGGCAGCAATGGGTTAACATTTTCAAAGGCTCTGTGTGAATGAAAGTGATAGGAGTTAGCACTTGAAATGTGCTAGCAAGATACGTCTTTTAAAGTTGCTTCTTTCCCACGGCACAGAGGTAGGCAGAAAAAGATGGAAAATATGATATAGGAAGATTTCTTAAAAGGAATGAGATATGACTGAACAAAAAGTGAGGTTTAAAAGCAGAAATTTATGTGGGGAATTGTGACCAATTCCAGAAGACAAATCATTTTGGTTCTTTTAAAATGCACGTGTTTTACTATTCTTAACATTTCAAAATGTTGGAAGTATGAATTTTTACTATTTATGTATGAAGTCATAAAGATTTTAAAAAAATAAAATAATTTCCTTCATTTGCTGCTATTACAGGATGTGTTAGTTTGAGAGTAATTCATTGTACATGTGGCACATTTTCGTGCTTAGTAATTATCAGAATTGGTTGATAATCTCAATTTTTATGTTATTTCCTAGACGTCACTGCAGTCTGCATTTTAGAAGCCTTCCAAAACCAGCAAAGTATGTTATTAGCTGATAAAGTTCTCAAACTCCTTGGAAAAGAGAAGGCCAAAGAGAAATACAAGGTAAGGTTTGTGATGCTGCTGACAAATGCTAATTTCACTTGACTGTTGAAACATCGTTTGTTGGCATTCTGGTGATTGTAGCAAGTTTGTCAGTGTCTTCACAAGACTAGTATGTTACCATTGTTTTATTTGGGGATCTGATCAAACAATTTGAAACCTTTGTAGAGAAGAAGGGCCTATTTCTAACAGTCAGGTTGCTTCCTTGTAATAATCAAAATTATGATGGTGTTCAAGAGACATGTGAGCTGATGTGCTGCCTTTTTTGGGCTTTTCTGGACTGGGAAGATAATGGATGTTAGAACAACAGCAGTCAAATCTTCAGTTGCACATCAGGTGTTGAGATAGGAAAGTTTATGAACGGTAAATGAAAATGGGTAAAAAACTTTGTTACGTAATGACTAGCTCAAAATGAGAAGGATGATAATAGAGGGGATTTTACTCCTAGGTTATTCTTGGCTTTGTAAATAGAAATTTCATGCAGGAAGGATTAGGTTGACAGTGGAATTTCTGGGTTTTAGAAAGTGGCTAAATAATATTGTTGGTTTTGGTGTTTTTTTTTGTTGTTGTTGTTTGTTTTTTAATGCCAAAAAACATTTCTGAAAAAAAAATGGTGCAGAGCAAAATCTCATCCTTTTATTCATGGTCAGACTTCCTGATTCTGTCTTGAGAAATAAGATCTAATCTCTCACAAATTATTTGCAACAGTCACTGACCTTCTGATCCATTTATGTAAATGGGTGCTTACACTTGTACTTTTCTATTTGGACACTCAGATTTCTTTGCATAAGTGTTTGGAAACTGCAGCAGCAAGAATTGTGGAAGTATAGAGGTAACCAGAAAGAGTCATTTTAAGTGGCCTTAGTTGGGGCATATGTTAAATTATTCTAGCTTGTTATTTGTGATTGTGGTTAACCTACTGAAATGCTCATTGGCTTTGAGATGCTGAATTTCTTTTCTATAGAAACTTCCATTATTGTGTGACATTAAGGTAAGAAAAAATAAATCACTCTTTTAGTACGATGGTGGTAGCATCATAAAACAGATGTTCTTTCTGTCAGGAATATTATGACTGAATTTAATAGAGAAACAGAGAGGAGTTTATTCAGACTTCACTTGCAGGAAAGACTGAATTGTAATTCTCTTTTGTAAAAACTTTTTATGGCTGTACAAAGGATTTTGCATTCAAGGTGTTATTTCTCATGCTTCGGGTGAAATATTTGGTGTCTGAGCCAAGCTCCAAGTAAGAATTAGGATATTGCCATCTGATTTTACAATCTAGTGAACTGACATTGTATTTGTGTTTCAGAATCGTGAGCCTCTGATGCCCTCGCCACAGTTCATTAAATCCTATTTCAGTTCTTTTACGGATGATATCATCTCCCAGCCTTTGCTTAAGGGTGAGAAATCAGATGAGGATAAGGATAAGGAGGGAGAGGCTTCTGAAGTAAAAGAAAAGTGAGTGTACACTACAGTTGGAAATCGTTTGCTCTTGAAACTGTTTTTAGTGGTTTTGACATTCTTTTCAGTTTAAGTTGCTGTTATTTTACAGTACCTGCCCTGGGAGATCCTGTGGTAATAAAATAAACCTATGAAGTAAAAACAGTATTAACAAGGAAACTTAGGAGAGCTGACTGCTAATTCCAAACTGCAGGTGTCTTTGATCCCTTAAAAAAAGAAAGTGCAAAATGGGGAAGATGAGCCAAATATTTTCTAAAATACTACGGTAGAGATTAATAGAGATTTAGAAAGTACTGAAAGTGGATCCTGAAGAAAGGAATATATTATGCTGAAGGAGAATTCTGAAGGAAGAGAGCAAATCATCCTTTGGATTGAAAGGGAGAAGACGAGCTCAGAAAAAAAGCTGTCTATTGATGAGAACTGAATAACAGCAACTGAGGCTGAAAGGATATTTATGTTTTTAGAATCAAATTCCTCATAAACAAGTTTCATTCTGACAAAGAAAAGCTTGAATGCTTTTGCACTTATTTTTTTTTTCTGAGTGAAGTTTGAGCACTAAATGGGCCTTTGACTTACTATGCTGTTTCCAGTTAATTATTTGGAAGGTAACCACTGCTGTCAATATGGAGACCATTGCAAACAGCACAGTGAATTTTTAAAATCAGGATAGAATGGCCTGATATTCAGGCAGATTCAGTGAATCCAGGACATGTAGCTGGGAACAAGGCAGTATTTACTGTAATTTTTTAAAATCTGAAATCCATTCTTCTGCATTAAAAACTGCATATTGCTAGGTTCACTATTCATTTTTCTGACCTCCTGTGCCATCTTAGCCCTTCTGTTTTAAAGTAGAGATTCAAATTGTCCTTAATGTGAAAAACATTCAAGGAACAAATGAAGCAAGTAGGTGGGGAAAAAAAAAAAAACTCCTTTTCTTTATTTCCAATGTTATTGCGGCATTTTATATCTAAATTGTTTTGGATCTGTGGTGGTTCTGCCCAGGAATATTTGTTACTTTACTTATAATGCTAGTGTTATAACTTAGTTTAGCAGAAATTAGTGTTTAAGTTTTAAAGAAAAGTCTGAATTGAAATTGCAGTGTTCAGTGAATACAACTGTTCTTACATCATTTACAGCTCTGGCTATTTGAGAGCAAAACAATATATGGAAGAGGAGAACTATGACAAAATTATCAGTGAGTGCACAAAAGAAATTGAAGCAAAGGGAAAATACATGGCAGAAGCTTTGCTTCTGCGAGCTACTTTCTACTTACTTATTGGCAATGCAAATGCTGCCAAACCAGACCTAGATCAGGTCATCAGCATGGAAGATGCAAATGTGAAGGTAAGAATCTGTCACAGCTGGATTGAAGTTTGGGTTGAGAAAACATATGTTAGATAATAAACTTGAAGTATAGCTCAGATCTTTCTTTTTTTTCCAAGTTTTGAAGTGCTTTAATGGAAATGATTTAGTTTCTCTTACTGTTTTGTCTTTTTTTTTTTCCTGACAAATAGTTTTTTCAAGGGGTTATTTCCAAAGCGTCTGTGCTAAGTGATAGAAACAAAAGAACAAAGGAAGCTAAATCAATTAGAGGCTTATGCAATCTGAAAATTAAGTTAATAAATAAAAAGACATTAATTACAGTTGCATATTGAACTGCTAAAAATGCTGGTTTATTTGTATGCATAGGGAAACTATCTTTGAATTTTTTGGGGGGGTGAAAATCCTATGAGATTGAAGCGTAGGATGATATATTTGAAACTAGGCAAAAGAATCTAGTTGTTTTAGACTCAACATGAGATTTATTCTTTAGAATGAATGATATCTGTCTGTAGGAGAAAGCGGTCACTTGACAAGTTTAGTATAATTGTAACAAAGTCGGAAATTGAGAGGAGTGTTGGAGTGGTTAATACTTCTTGGAACTTGTTCTTTTACAGCTCCGAGCTAATGCTCTGATCAAACGAGGAAGTATGTATATGCAGCAGCAGCAACCTGCACTGTCCACTCAAGACTTTAACATGGCTGCTGATATCGATCCTCAAAATGCAGATGTTTACCACCATCGAGGACAAGTAAGAATCATTAGAGATTTTTGTCCCAGTACTCAAATATTTCAGTGTATACTAAAAGAATAGTAAAGAGCTAAAAATGCCCATAGGCACGGGCTGTGTATATACACAGTCTGTACTGTTTATGGTAGAAAAAGTTGAAGTCCTAATTTGGAACTGTTGCATTCAGATCTGCAGGTTGAGGTTAGGAAGAAGTAGCTAATTGCTGTAGGAGACAATGCAGAGCAACAGAAGTTCAGCTCTCTGTCAATACAAACTCTGACTTGAAAGTATTAGAGCTTATATACGCTTAAACTGCTCTGTAAAGGGGCCTGATATGTCAGAGCAGTAGCTACTTGGAGGGAAACTTTGTTAGAACAGATGAAACCACCTGTTTTTGTTAACTCAGAATCTGCCCTGGTACATAAAAGGCTTACAGATAGGGGCACAGTTAAAGCATAGACATTCAATGTTTTCTTTGCCTGTGTTTTTAACACTGATGATGGTTTCTGGGACCCCAGATCCTTGAGCTGGAGGACCTTGACTGCAGTAATTCCAAGCCAATCCCACCCTGTTCCGACTGTGTGTTTAGGATTCTGTGGGGCCGGATTAGATTCACCCCAGGGTATTTCAAGAGCTGGGTGATGTTATCATGAGACCTCTCTTGAGTTATGTTTCAATGGCCTTGGACATTTGGAGAGATTCTGGTCAACTGGAAGCTGGTAGAGCTTGCCCCAGTCTTCAAAAAGGCAAGAAAGAAGACCCTGGTAATTATAGGCCTATCAGTTCTCATTTTGGTGCCTGGCAAAATTGTGGAGATTATTCTGGGAGTTACTGTGAACAACTGTAAAACAATGTGGTCATTGGTCAGGGCCAACATGGGTTCTTGAGGGAAAGCCTTGTTTGGTGAACTTAATCTCATTTTATAACAAAGTTACTCACTTAGCTGGCCAAGGAAAGCCAGTAGGTGCGGTCTTGTTGGATTTCAGCTAAGCTTTTGATACTGTTACTTGCTCACAGCTCAGGTTCAAAGGGTTACAGTAAATGTGGTTTTTTAGATCAGGTTGATGGCCAGTCTGTAGTGGAGGTCCACAGGGCTCCATTTTAGAACAAGTTGTGTTCAGGATTTTTGACCATGTCATCAATGATTTGGATACAGAACTGAGAGGTATATTAAGTTTGTGAACAACACTAAATTGACTCCCTTGTTGGTAGACAGGCCGTGCAGAGTGAGATCTTGACAAACTAGAGGGTTGGGCAGTTGTGAAGTTTAAGAAGAGTAAATAAATGCTGGATTCCACACCTGGGATGCAGCAGCCGTGGATCTGTGTACAGATTGGGAAACAAGAGAACAACTTCACAAAAAGGGGTCTTGGGGGTTCTGGCTGTCAGCAAGTTGAATGTGATCCAGCACTGTGTCCTGGCAGCCCAAAGAGCCAACTGTACTCTGGGGAGCCTCAGGCTCAGCGCTGCCACCGGGCAGGAGGAGGGGTTGTTCTGCTCTGCTCTGTGCCGTGCAGCCTCCTGTGCAGGAATCAGAATGTCAAAACACCAGTTGGGGAAGCCAAAATATTTTGATGTCCAGACAGTTCACAGGTATTAACTACAGTGAGGTAAAGTGACTTGAGAAAGCATGGAACAGTTTTGGAGACTGGATATTAAGCTCAAGCAATGATGACATTACCCCAGTCTAAAATGAAGGTGTTCTCAATCTCTACACATGAACGTTGCCTTTTTATGTATGAAGTCGATGTTTCATTGGTGTCCTTATTGTTTTATGACAGTAATTTTTTTTTACTCATGGTTTTTGTAAATTTCTAGATCTAAAACTGAACTGTGGACAATATGAATAACTGGTGCTAATTGAATTATCACTTAAATGTACGAAGCACAGATTAAATACAGAAATAGGATTTTCTTTTATTCTGGTTAGCTGAAAATTCTGCTTGACCAAATTGAAGAGGCTGTGGAAGACTTTGATGAATGTATCCGATTGCGACCGGATTCTGCCTTGGCTCAAGCACAGAAATGTTTTGCTCTGGTAGGTAATGTTATCTGGATTTTAAAGATTTCTTTTAAGCATACTTTGTTTCTCTGTTTTCTTCTGATTTTATGGAAAAGTAGTGCAACAAACAATATATTCTAATAATAGGGCAAGGAAATAACAATCTCTTAGTTGGAATAAGGATTTACTATTATTTCACAGTGCTCACTATTTAACCGTAGGTTGCCTTGCCTGTGATCGAGAATTGTGATCGAGAAGCAGAAATTTGCACTCTAACTGTATCACACAAAGCTTTATTGAAGTCAGTGTTACATAAAATGTCGATCTTCAGGAAATTGGAAACAGTGTTTCAAGCTGCTGTAGTGTGTCTGCATGCAGAAATCGCCAGGGACCAGCTTTGCATGGTGTGAGAAAGGAACAGTTCTAAGCTTGTAATTTCTAGGATTTTGAAGTAGAGGGAGGCTTTTGGCAACTATTGGGTCTTCTGGATTCCTCCTCTCACCCTTTCTTCTCTAGTAGTCCACTCTGCTAGGAGGCTCAGAAAGATGGTGGGTTCCTAAAGAGCAGGTTTGATAGGGTGGCACCTCCTAGAACTTGGAATTGTCATGACACATGCATCTCTTGGGGAAGTGAGTAGGTCCGATGAACCGTGTTTTTCTTACTATTTTTTTCCTTTTTTCTATTTCCTTGAATAGTATCGCCAAGCATATACAGGGAATAATCCTTTGCCTGTGCAAGTAGCTATGAAAGGCTTTGAAGATGTCATTAAAAAGTTTCCAAAGTGTGCTGAAGGCTATGCTCTTTATGCTCAGGTACATTTTACTCTTCCTTTATAAAAAAGCTGCAATTTTTTGTGCCTTTTGTCTTGGATAAGGTACAACTCTTGAAATAAAAGTCTGTGAAGGTAAGTTCTGAGGTAACACACAGTGCTTGAATTTATGGGTGTGGGTGTGCTGGGACAGAGGAAGTAGCAGGCAGAATTGGTGCAGTCAGAAGGTAAACAATGAGAGTCAGAGATGGTTATTAAGACAGAAAGGTCTGGAGTATGCTTCCTATTGAACTCCTGCATATGTATGATATCTCATTTGATTAATGGCAGGAATTCTGTCTCTAATTTGGGAGTCGTGCAGAACTAGGTAGCAGTTTTGTTCTGCTACAAATTATATACTCTGTTTGGTCAAGGAGAATAAATTACAGACGTTTGGAGTACGCTTGTAACAGAGAATGCACTTCATTCTTTAAGAAAACATGCTGCTGATTGTAGTAATATCAGATGTTCTGTTTTAAAGCAGGGAGGTTCTATGGAAGCATGTATTTCTGATTCCTTTTGATCAGTTCAAGGAAATAAATGAAGCAGAAATATATTAAAAAAAGAAGTTGAGATGTGCATGTACGAACTTATTCTAGAATGATTTTTATTATTACTTTTAGTTGCAGTACTCCTTGACATGTTGCTTGGGGATCTCCGGTTACAGATGGTACTGTGATCAGTAACTTTTGCACATAAGAACTAGCAGCCCTTCTTCTGAAAAGACTCAATTTTGAAACTTAGTTGTGGTAACTGATGTTCTCTGGCCTGTTCTCTGATAAGAGAGCTATATGCAACCTACCGTTAGAATTAGCTTAGCTGGGGGTGCATGTTTTGATTACGTATTGATACATTGGTTTCTCTTTTGTTGCAGGCACTAACTGATCAACAGCAGTTTGGCAAGGCTGATGAAATGTATGATAAATGCATTGATCTTGAGCCAGACAATGCCACTACGTATGTTCATAAAGGGTAAGTATCGAGTTTGCAATCCTTTGGGTCAGGGGCAGTTGGCATATTTAGGTGAATCAATCCAAACTGAAGGTAAGTGTGAGAAGTTTAGCCAGAAGTGGCTTTGCAAAAACAACTTAGTACTGTTGTTTCTGCAGTTTCTCTTGACTGAACTGGAAATGAGATTGACGTTTCAGTAGTTTCATCAATAATCATTCAGTTGAGTATCTGCTTGAAGTGTATCTGACTGTCACTTTAACCGCATCTTAATGTCTGCCGTGCTCTACCCTTAAATGTGATCTGGGTTATGGAGAATATGTGAAGTTCTAAATTTTCTCTTTTCTTTTCAGTTTACTTCAGCTTCAGTGGAAGCAAGATTTAGACAAAGGTTTAGAACTCATAAGCAAGGCCATTGAAATTGATAACAAGTGTGATTTTGCATATGAAACCATGGGAACGATTGAAGTGCAAAGGTAATAATGAAGCGCAGTGTTAAGAATTCTGAGTTATTTTTGAAATTACAGCAGTCCTTTAGCTTTCCCCACAGATCTTAAACCTTTGTTAAGATCATCTCCAAGTGCAGTAAGAGGCCAGTTCTTAACTGTTGTCTTGATTACTGTTCTGTAACTGTTGGGCAAAGCCTTGCTTTTATTTGTGGCATGACTTTGATTTATGATCTGGCCAATTTCATACTTACTGGATAACATGTAGATGACTCTGTGTGTTTTAAATACATCCCTTCTGCATTTAAAATTACTTCATTAATCCTCATTAGAATTCCTATGTATCTAATGTAGTCCTTAAACATACCTTAATGGACTATTTGTACTGGGAGTCCTGACCTATACACCCAAACCTGACCGTTTGGTTTCAGAAAAGGTGCTGCAGAGATTAATTTGCTGGTCTTAATTGGATGATGTTTTGGTTTATTTCAGAGGTAATCTAGATAAAGCCATTGAAATGTTCAACAAAGCTATCAACCTGGCCAAATCTGAAATGGAGATGGCCCACCTCTACTCGCTCTGCGATGCTGCCTACGCCCAGACAGAAGTTGCAAAGAAGTATGGATTAAAACCACCAACACTGTAAAGAAAAACACAAAACAAACAAGAAGAGGAAATGACTTCACTTTAGAAGTTGCCCACTTCAGTCAGCCCTAAAGACGCTGTTGCAAACCATGTTGAATGGTGGAACTTAGTTTTTTCCCGTTCGTGGTGTTGTCATTTGCTACATCTGTTAAATGTTTAGGTGTTGTGGGAGTGGTTGTTCAAGGGAGTATGCACAGTTGCATCTTGTTTTTTCTGCAGCAAAAACCTTAAAGCATTTTAAGGGGAAAAAAAGTTGCAGAGGAACAAATGGAAGATACTTAGGCCATGCAAATAAAAACTTTATATTGGTTCATTTTGAGTGATTATGTTATGGGTGATTTTTGCTTTACTAAACAATATTACAGCATGTTTTTTTTTTCCCCTGTTGATTTTAAAGGTAATACTAGTCAGTGCTGTAAAATAGGTTTCTTTTTTATATGCAATTAATTCTTGAGGGTTGATTTTAATTTTGCAAAAAGGAAAAAAAAAAAAACAAAAAAACAATTTACAAACTTTATTAACATTTTTTTTTTTTTTTAAAGCCAGTAGCTGTGAAGAGAATTCTGTAAATATATGCAAGCATGCACAATCTTCCCTTAAAGCCCTTCCCACCCTCTGCATTACAACTTAAAAATAGTTCTGTGGCAGCTATTAGGGAATTAATTTGATAGTCCTTATTCTCACCCCAGAAAGCCCAGGTGTACCATGTAGGAGAGCTAGTACAAAGGTTTTTTGGGGAAAGAAGTTAGGTAACGCTACTTTTCTGCGGATTTTACTGGAAGAGATGCCATGTTCCTGTGCAGCAATCTTTACTTGAATGTCACAAGAAATTGTTCTATAGGGTTCTGAGAGATTTTCAAGGATATAAAGCACTGCTGGGAGTGGAGCTACCAAGGTACGGTCATGCTTGCTTATGATCTGTTCATTGCTGAAACCTAACAGTTCATACAACTGTCTAAATTCTCTTCTTTGGTCCCTAGAGACTTCAGTGTTCTGCTCCAATCCTTGTAATAGCCCTGTGCAGGATTAAGTGAGATAAAGAACAAGGCATAGTCTAAACCCTCAAATCATGGATTTAGAACCTTTGCTAGTTTCCTTGTTCTTGAGGCCCTGTATTGTCTAAGATTACAGATACTGAACAAAAGAAGCAACTGTTGGGCAAATAGCACATTGGCAAGTTAGTACTACTATAAACACTCATCCTCTAACTATGAACTTCAGTGAGCGCTTCTCCTGCTTTGGGTTGATCCATCTGATACTGTAGTCAGTCTGTGGTGCCTCTCCCTTGGCTGATGTGGCTGGATAAACTCATGCAAATACTTAATTGATGCTGCTTAGTTTATCATACATTGATCTGTGTTTCTATCCATCCTAAAATCATAGATTTGCTTGTGTTGAATTTTCTAATGTATTTCACCTCTTAAAGAAATGAACCAAACTGCCATCAAACTGTCTTGTTCTCTCCTTGTGACACTCCATAGCAGCAGCTTGTGTTTTCAACCTGACCTTTCTTCCAGCAAAAAAAATGAGAATGGAAATGGTGAACTGTAGATGTGGAGAGTTAATCTTTGTACTTTATTAGCTTACTGATATGATCCGAAATCGTAGCGTTGGCGTAGAACTGAAGGCACTGGAAGGTACTTGCAGCTGCTAAGGACATTGTGTGTAACAAGTGTCAAATGCCTTCTGGAACTTGCTATCTCTGCATCAGTTCCCGCATTTGTTCCCGAGAACAAAACTATGCCAGTCTGACAGAGTTGTCCTGTTCTCCCGAGGAGTTTTTATTTGCATGGCCTTATTTACATTGGCTTTTTCTCCTCTTCACCCTACTTTTACCCCATTCCTGTCCCCACCAAACCAATTAAGGGAAAAAAGCATGTGCTGTCAAATACTAGCATTCCAAATCATCACAGACTCTTGCCTGTTCTTGAACTAGTTTGAAACTGCACTGAAAAGGATGCATTGTCTGTAATTTTTTTGTAAATGACTTATCACCTGTAAACTGAAAAAAAATAAATATTACCTTCAAGTATCATTCTCTGACATGAATAAGAGCAGGTTTTGATGGAAGTGTTCTCTGCAGTAGTGTTCTCTGCGCTTATTTGGTGTCGCTCCGCATCTAGGAAGAATTAATAGTAACTGACTGCCTCTCATCTCTCACCTGAGCCTTGAAGAAAAGTGAGAAGACACGGAATGAAGGAACCTTATCTCTGATTGCTACCATCACCTGCAGAGGTATGATCTGGAGGGCTGAAGCTTGCAGGGAGATAGAGCTGGGAATCTGAGTAGCTGACACCCTCTTCATATGCGTGTGCAGTTAGATTCTGCTCAGGCTCCTCCTGTCTAGGGAAAGGGAATTCATTTCTTTACTGGCTGATGTAAGTGTGAGGGTTTGCTTTATGCCAGGTATACACGTGAACCTACCTTGAAATGCTTTTTTTTTTTTTTTTTAAATAGGGGTTGAGGGCTCCCGTTGAAACAATTAGTGCTGCTATTTAAAAAAACACAGTGAAGTCATGTAGGAAGTTAGTACTGAAGATCTGGATAGACTCTGTGTCGGAAAGCCTGTGGGAAGTTGCTTCTATGCATAGTTGTTATGCATGTTAGTTCTGATCACATATAATTCCTGCTGTTTGTGTTAAGATGCAGAGGCTAGTTTGCCAAAATGAAGATTAAAAGCTGTGCCTTGATTTACTAGGATCTACTTTCACAGCCATTTCAGAGCTGTTACTGGCTAGTTTTACATATTTAACAGAATACTGGTGCACATGCAAAAAGTGGATACTTTAAAGTGCCTGTCTCCTCCTAACATATAATTGAGTACTGGGTGCTTTAGCTACCTAGCTGAGAACCAGCTGTGTAAGTTTTGTTTGCAAACCTCCTCAAGTTCACAGTCTTTGGTATCATTTCTGAGTGACTGAGTAAATTTTCCTAGAGACTCCCAACGCAGCCTCCTAGGAGAAGGTACTTACAACTCGACCTGACAGACAAATAGGGCTGAGCTCACGTCGCCTCTTCAGCTTCGTTCACCAAAGTGGGCCACTACACATTTTCACTTGTTCTGTCCGTTTGAAATTCCAGGGGAGGATTGTCCATGCCACAGATTTTGTTATATTGCCTGTTTCAGACTGGATCTTACATCGCCACATTGAAGTGGTTAGCTGTTGAGAGTCCTGCATTTCTTATATCCTCCAAAGATGAGGAGGATACATTTTGCTGTATATTAGTATAGTGTAGAGGTGGTGGGGAAGACGTGGTAGTTCGGAAGAAATGGATATATAATAGCTGGTGTGGTTTAAAAGTCAGACCCCTGTGATGACCTTCCATTAATGTTGATTGTTATGTATGTGGCAGGCACCAATTTAATGCAGTAAATCTGACTCAATGTTAATTTTTCTATATTTATTTTTCAACAAATAAATTTTCATTTCACCTTACGCTCCATGGCGTGTTTCTTAAAGAGTTCCATTACAGTCTGTAGACCAAAATGCTGAGAAAGCACAGGCACAGAAGGCTGCTGGAATAGATAATGCCACTGAATGGAATGATGGGACCTGCCTTTTAGGGGAAAGACTTCTTAGGGTTTAACTTAATGTAACCATTAATTTCCCTTTAGGTGGCTGGGGCCTCTGAACAACGCGGCTGACTAACCCCGGAGAAGTCAAAGGAACATCAGAAAAAGAGGATAGCTGTGGGAGAAGGAGGATGGCTGAAGAAGGAACAAGTAAGATGGTTTGTGGCACAAGTGGCTAGATAGAACTACACAAAAGCTTTCAGCTGTCCTCTTCTGTAATCGGAAATCTCCTTTTGCCTGTAGGTCATCCTTTGTGTTGGTGGTAAACTAAAAGCACAGAGGTAAAGGGTGAATAGTCATATATACTTCTTTTTGCTTCCCACTTACGAAAAACAATTGCCATCAGCAAACACTTTGCCTTTTCATTAGAAATGGAACCACCAAGGTGCCCTCCTTCTGAGAAAAAATCTCTTACAAAACGCAAGGCTGCCTTTAAGTTCTTTCAAGCCATCTTTAACCAGTTTGCTGGTCTCTTAAGCAAGAGCAGTGCAGTGGGGCACATATCCACACAGCTGGAGGGAGCTGGCCTTTGGTAGCAGTAATACATGTAGATGTTCAGTGATACAGGTACCTGCGTTCTGTGACACTGTAGACAGAAAGGCAACAAATTTTCCAACTGTTTTGATTGACTCCCCTCAACCTTTTCAGTAGAACACAACAAGAAAGCGAAACTAAAACCAATTCAGGCATTACATCAGGAAGCAAAGGTGTGGTGATGAGCTTCTTTAACAAAACAGTAACATCACTTCAGCAATAAGCAGGAATTGTATTAACAATCTAACACAGATATTCCAATCAGGATCTGTTAACAGATTCTTGCATACTGACAACATGATTAGCAGTCAAACAGAATTATCTTTAAGTAGTTTTGAGTGGAATTTGGCCTATTTTGCTTAGTGTGTTAAACTTGCCTGGTTTGAAGTTGGGCATTTAAGAAACTCAGAGTTGTTTAGGTACAGATGTGGAAGAGTCATACTTGTAGAGCCCCTGATAATTCAGTGAAAAGTTCATAATACTAAAGCTGACTTCAGAGGATTTCCAGAGAGAACACAATTCCCACCTCTCTACGTCCTACAAAAAAGCCTCAGAAACTTAAGAGCAAAACAAACAAAAGTATTTAAATACAGTAATGAGTAAAAAGATTAACTGCTACTTAGTTGATTTTACCTCCAGCTTTATCCTAGCTGTTTAATACTGTAAATTCAAGTTGTACTTCAATCAGTTTTAGATTTATACCAATAAGTCATTTTGCTCCTAATCAATTATCATGGTAAGCTGTGGAGCAACCAGTAAGGGAATCCTGAAGATGAAAGCAGCAGCTACTGTGCCAATAGAACCTTTCCTGTTCATCCAGCTTCACTTTTTCATCTCTATGCCATAGAGATCATAACGCTTCTGGCTTAAAATAGGAATTTGTTGACGGATTTCTGCAAGTTTCTTCAAATCTGGAGGGAAAAGAAAGAGCTATTAGAACAGTGGTCAAAAAGGACTTCCTGACGCAAGGCAGGAAGAGTGCAGCTTTCATGGTGATTGAGTGTAGGGCATAGCAACCGGGCAACTAGGAAAGAAGCCTCAGCTTTGCTCTTTCCTAAGGTGGTAGCTTCCTCACAGGTAAAGAAGCAGGAATAGTCCAGTCCTGCTGCTGCTAGTTCTTTCCTCTAGAAAAGACTGAGAAGGGATGGCAACACTGCTTCATCTGGAACTGGGTGAATAAGGCCACAGACCAAAAAAAAAACCCAACAACCTGTCTCTTTAGTCTTATGCAGGACAAAAACCTTTGCTTACCGATATCTGAGTAGATAACTGTTTCCTCAGCCCCAGCTTTGGCTATGACTTCACCCCTGCAACACGAAGCACATTTGTTCACAGCATTAACACAGTCTCAAGGTATCAGATCAGCTGCTGCTGTTTGTATAAAAGGGAGTTTTATCTACCCTTGATGTCCACAGCTGTAGACACAGGGCTGTCCTAAAAATAGCATTATAATTCTTAACTCTGTGTGATAGAAATAGCTTCCATGCTTTACACGTGGCACGTTTTAAGTGTGGCATATACACATACTTAACATAAGCACGTTTCCAAAGATCAAAAATAAAAGCATTTATAAGAACCAGTATGTGAACGTGGAATATACCTCAAGGGAAAGGAAGCAATTTCACCAGGAAGAACCATCTACAGCAAAGTTTGGCACTTTCTCCTTTTAGATCCCACCAGCATACATTACACACTTATGTGCCCCATTAGGTGCTGTTATATACTACATAAACTTTCTTTGCAATTGTCTAGAAGAGTAATATCAGTGGAATGATTTATTTGGAAGAAAATTAATTGTCAGAAAACTTTGTTTATCCAATTACCCATGTGCGAGGGGAAAAGTAGTTGCTGCTTAAGTGAAGAGAGAAGGTCTCATCTAGTTGAAGACACTATCTTGTTCTTTCTTAGGTCAAACTGATGTTCTTTGAGCAAATTAAATGCTTCTATATAAAGTAAAGATGGCTGTGTTCTACACAATTACCCCCATACATAGTACATAAAGCAAGTTGAAAAGGGCAGCAGCTTAACTAGTGCTTAATACTGCTAAACTGGCTACTGTGCCTCCTACAGGAATGTGTGCTGTTAAACTAGTTTTAGTTTAAAGCTGGTTAGCTGAAAAACAAAAAGAAAATGATTTTTTTCTTTTAAAGAGTAATTGGAAATGTGGGATTGAAGTGAGATTCAAATAAAACATTTAACAATTTTGTTGTTTTTTTTTTTCCTGAACTCACCATGGATTTACTACGGTGCTGTGTCCCCAGGCAATGTAGGATGCTTTTTCATCTCTAGCAGGAGATACAGTAGCTACGTAGACTTGATTATCGACAGCTCTGTGTTCACAAAAAGACAGGGGAAAGGAGGGAAGAAAATGAGTAGTCTTCTCCCCTCCCCTTCTTCCCCCAGTGCCACCAATTAACCAAGCAGAGGAGTCAGAATTCCTGCTGAAGGATGGGCTGTCCAGCCTCCTGTAGGCTTTCCAAAATCATAAAGGAGACAAAGGTTAGAGGCAAAAGTGGAAGGAGTCTCTGCTGCCTGCCCCACAGTTAGTGGACAGAAAGAATTCCATGTTAATTTAGTATGCAGTAAAACTGACGGAAGCAGACTGGGTGATTAATACTGCCTGTTTGGGAATCTCAGGATCTATTTCTGTCTGCACTTAAAGCAGTTCTGATATCATTGTTGCTGTCTGTTGGCCATTCTGTGTAGAATTTCTTTGTGAATGATGCTCGCAAAGCCATGGGGAAAAGGTCTTTGTGAGGGCACAACTGCAGTAGGAAGAGCAGGAGTGAAGGATAAGCAGCTCCTGCTTCTTTCCCTGCCAGCCCAGTCATTTTGTCCCATGAAAGACCTGAGGAATTGTAAAGTTCTGACAGCACAGGGCTCCTGCAACAGAAAAAGTTCTGTTCCACACACGAACTCCCTGCTCAACTACTTTGTTCTTACCGTCCCCTTTGTAGCAGTTCCCAATGAGCTGGTCCCGTTGTCATATTAAAAGCCCCTGGATATATCAGCAGCTGGCAACCTTTGTTAAAAGAAAAGTAGAACCCAGCCATCATTCAGGGGAAGAAGGTTTACCCTACAGTGACTGCACATAGAAGCTCGAGGTCAGCTTTTTTTTCTTTTTTTTTCTGACTTTTCCCAGGAACCAAACAGAGCCCATCCATGCATCACACAGATGATTACACCAACAAAGTGCTACAATACATTGCAATGTGTGGGGCCACACACATCTCCATGTAGCAGAAAATGACTGTTACTTTACTTAAGGAGAGTAGATATTCATTTCAATAACAAAATCCTGTCCATAAGCTGCATCTTGTGTTAAGGGACAAGGATAAGAGCTCCTGAACACACAGGGAATTCTTGTTACATGTTACACACAGCCCCTGTTAGTTCAGGCCTTAAGGCTAAGCATGACCCAGCCTTACCTTTCTGTCCGTAGATTTGAGCCAGCTCAGCAAATCTGATGTCATAGCAGATGCCCAGGCCCACTTTACAGTATGCTGTTCTCAAAACACCAGAAATAACAACCGTATTACTGTCACAAGCACAGAAAAGAGAGGTATTCCTCTCTGATTTAGCTGCAAGCTTTTCAGTGGTAAAGAAAGCACTCCTTGTGCTGCATGGACGAAAGCTACAGTTGCATACTTTCTTAGGGCGTGCACATCACCAGGAGGAGAAAGTCAGCGTGAGAGTCAAGACTCTTAGGAGAGCTCAGTTAAGGGTCTGTTAATTTCTGAAGATGGGATGGGGGTAGCTGCCTTGTTTGAATCTGATGTAGTTGATTCAAGAATGTTGGGATAGGATTTACAGTTGATTGCCTCCAATACAATACCATCCTCATATGAAGCGATGTGCCAGTGTAGCTGTTGGCTACATGTATTTCTTTTGTTTTATAGACACCATACTAAAAATTGAACTTGTATTAAAAGACAGTAACTTCTCTTCAACAAATCATTAGGCCAGGTATTCTTTATCCCCTTCTACTCTGTTCTTTTTCAACCATATTGCCTTTCTTAAAACATTCAGTTCTAACCCCGACTCTTGAAATATATTTGCTATTGTTGCCAAATGGCGAATATAAACCTGACAGTCTAAAAATCCATTCCTGGAGATAAATGAGAGGGAAGAGAACAATGACAGTAGTGTTACTGTGGCAGTGCTCATAAAAGGAAGGCTTGTCTTATACTCACGAGTATCAAACATGGAGAAACTATCCCCTGGACTCAGTGTTTCAGACTCCTTGAACTGTATCTTCCCAGGAACATCAATGTCAAACAAATGAATCTGTAATTACAATATTATTAATAACGATAACAATTTCTCCACTTGGTGTTGGAGCCTTTTCCTATGTGGCACATGTATGCTAGTCACTGTAATATGGATTATTCTTTTGGCAAGTTCCCAACTAAATACTGTTTAAGATTACAAGAGCTTCTAAAGATGATTTAAAGCAGTTTTCTTCTTTACAGAAAAATACATGTCTAAAGTTATTTGGGGAAACAACAACAAAAAAACAACTGAGCACACAAACCCTGTAACATAAGTGATGTGCCTATCAAATGTCATTTTTGTCAACACTGCTAATATTGGCTACATGGATGAGAAACATAATAATGGTACTCTACCATCTTACCTTCCTGTGTTTTGCCAATATAGCACCATCAGGACCAAAGACAGTACAAGTATTATACAGCTTTCCACCATCCTCTTCTGGAATGGATCCTTTATAAAGTACAGAACAAAGATTTACCCGCCCCGTTGTATTCTATGGAGTTTTAATTCAGTTGCACCAATAGACATTGCCCATTCACCCTGAAATAGAAGCAGTCACTAAGAATAAACTACCTCCAACAAGATATATGCTGCACTCCTTTGCAACTTCTGAGAGCTTCTGCGTTGATTCTCCAGGGATCTTCTCTGCATATTCCTTAAAGTATTGGGTTCCATATGGAGAATTAAAGCATTCCTAGAATAATAAAAGAATTAAGTTAAAATCTCAAAACTGATGCGTGCTCATCATCACAGCACGTTTTCTTCCTTTTTAAAAGACATGTAGTACTTTTAAAGATTACATACCTTTTTTTTTTTTTTTTCTTTTGCTAAGGACAACCACTTAGTCACTATTTCCCCACAGCTGAACTGTACCTTTTGTCCTAAAGGACTCTCATTCATTTAAAATTTGTTGTCTCAGACTGAGGCATGTAAGCTTTAGATGCTAATATTAACAGTGTTCTGTGTGGTACTTGAGAGGCCCACAGTAGTCACTTTCACTTGGCCTTATGTTTCCCAGCTCCAGGAGGATGCAAAGACCCACCTCCCTCTGCAATCTCTGTCTCCTCCTAAGGGAGTTACAGCTGAAGGCCACAGATGGGATATCCAATAGCAGAGGCGATAGAACTGAACCAAAATTAGATGGAAATTGTTTTGGCTGCACATATATGACACTGGGCCAGCAGAGCTGGCCAATCCATAGCACAATCTGCAGGTCCAAGGAGGGAAGCAAGTCTACAGACTGTCAGATCTGCTCCCCGGGCTTTTGAAATCTGGACGGCACTTCAAGGAAATGAAAGCACTGCCAGTTGCCCCCACCTTCATCTTGCTGCTTTTGCAAGGCAGTGCAAGTGACGCTGAAACCACAGACTCAGGAGAACAGGTGAAGATCTGTATGAGCTGCAGTAGTGCATGGGGCTGTGCTGGAACAGAACTGCAGACTGCACAAATCATCTCATCCTGTGCTCTCCAGATTAAATAATTAAAATAATTATTATAAAAAATAATTAACACATGAAGGCTAACACCACAAAAGAAATGGTCACTGAACTGTGAAAAGGTGTAGGGTGTATGCTCAGTGTGTATTACTTCTTTATGTAGTGTGACTTTAAAAACAATAAGGTTTAGTGCTGGTACAAAGTTTACCTTCCCAAACAGAAAAACTGTGCTTTTGCTTGAGAGGTTTTACTCTATGAACAGAAATTACCAATTGTTTGTACACACGACAAAAGTAGCAAATAATAGCTAATGTAGGAGGCCCAGACAGAACAATCAAAGGTCATTTTTGCAATAGAAGAGCTGTGTTAGCACACAGAAGAAGGGGAGGTTGCTTAATGTTTTGCCTGTGAGAGCGGGAGGGAGAAACATTCTTTGTGTAAAGCATTCAGACCAAAAGTTCACCCAGAAAAGAACTTTGCACTCCTAAGTCAGATGCTGCAGGGCACAGCATGTGTACCCCCAGGTACGCTGGGAAGATCACCACAATGACACACAGAAACAGATGAAGTCCAAAAAGTAAATCGGAAGTGATCAGAAATGCTGTCATTGAGTTTCCACACAAGAATGTTTTTCCCTGCCCTGGAGCCTCATACAGCACCCACACATAGAATCACAGAATGGCCTGGGTTGAAAAGGAGCACAATGATCATGTAGTTTCAACCCCCCTGCTATGTGCAGGGTCTCCAACCACCAGACCAGGCTGCCCAGAGCCACGTCCAGCCTGGCCTTGAATGCCTCCAGGGATGGGGCATCCACAGCCTCCTTGGGATTGTGAAAAACTTCCTCCTAATATCTAACCTAAACCTCCCCTGTCACAGTTAAATCATCCAAGCATATCCAGAGAGAAACAGGAATAGAGAATGCATGGTTAACAGTAAACAGAGGTTTGCCAAGAGTGTGAGGCATTTTGAATCACAATGCAAGACTATATTAAAACACTTATTTAGTTATGTAAATGATGATCTTTACTCACGGGCAGAGCCACAACTTTTGCTCCTTTGGCTGACGCTTCCCTTATCAGCCCACAGGCTCGCTGAAGGTTATCTGATTTAACAGCGGATACGTGAAGCTGAATCAGTGCCAGGCGGAAGTCTAATGGCAGAAAAGAAGAAATTACCCAGCGGAATTCCCCCAGGTAAAACTTCATAACTTTAATACATCAATGAGCGTGCAACGGAATAAGTCTGTCTGCATGTGGACATACGCACAAATCACTTTCAATGGCTCTGCAGTGGGTGCGTGACTCTGGAAATGGCCTCCTAGTGCAGGGAGGACCACAACGATCATCTAATTCCAACCCCCCTGCTATGTGCAGGGTCGCCAACCACCAGACCAGGCTGCCCAGAGCCACATCCAGCCTGGCCTTGAATGGCTCCACGGTTCCATTTCCAGCTGCAGGTAGTAGGGTAGCCTGTAGGACAGCAGCCCCGGCCAGGTGTAGCCAACCGGGAACGAAGCACTGCAGGCCCGCGGCAGCTCTGCGGGCAGCTTCGTGACGGAGCCGATGCCAGCCGATGCCAGTCGAACACGCCCTTTACAACAGCCATGAGTAGGGCACACCCGCAGCGACGCCGGCCCGCCCGAGCAGCTCCGCGCGGGCAGGAAGCGCCCTTACAATCGACCCGCCGCGCAGCCGCCTCCACTCACTGGCCATGGCTCCGCGCGCCGCCTGCATCTCCGCGCACGGCCCCGGGCCGGCCGGGCGCATGCGCTCAGGGCCGCGCAAAGGGCTGCTGGGAAATGTAGTCCCGGATTGCGGCTACGGCTCTGGGCGGAGCAACCGCGCACTAATAGACAAGTGACCGAGTGGAAGGGCCTCGCCCCGCTTCGCCTCGCCCACAGCAGGCGCAGCTCATTACAAGTAATTAGATTCTTCAAAATATCGCTATATAGTTCACCTGCACATGAAATAATTCCTAGTTCTCACCTAATAATGTTTTCTACTTTTTTTCTCCCGCTCACACTGTCTCATGGCTAACAGAAACGTGCTGTGTGTTCTCAGCATTTTGTCAGTGCAATATAAGCGCGTGATGCTGAGATGGCTGGAACTTACAGATACCTCCTTTGTGATCTGGTCATTTGTTATCTCGACCTTTTGGGAAAGCTGACCACAGTTCACCCAAAAGTACTTAATCCAATCAGTTGAAATTCCAGTATACTTACATTAACGTGCTACTGGCAGCAGCTCCCCGTGATCCATAATCAAACGACTCTTCTGCAAACGACAGCCTGACTTCCACTTACAGCTCCCATTTACAGCGTGCCTCTAAGAAAACCTGTTCATTGACTCAATGAATCCCACACTGTGCTGTCAGAAGTTATGTTCAAATTGTACTGGTTTATTTACATCCGTCGTTTATAAACAGTAACACAAACATCTTTACATGAAAAAAATCTCATTGCTGAAGTAGGCACGGAGTTCAGAGACTCTTCAGGATATTTTCAGAAGGGAGTAGGAAGAAGAAAACGTAATACAACAGCTGCTGGGCAGAACTATAAATACACGAGAGTTGGCCCAGGTGCAATTTCATGCAAATATCTTTAACCGTTCAAGTTCTAATGGTGTTTACTCAGATAGTAAGGAAAAAAAAAAAGGAATTAGTTCCAGAATTAAGGTGCCCTAGCTTGATTCCTAGTAAAATAACTTAGAATAACTGGCTTTTATAAAGGTCAGTTTATTTTTTCTCCCGATGATGTACCAGTTCACAGGTTTTGACTCACTCAGAAAACGTCAAACAGCAAAACTAACCCCTAACATTTTAACTTCACAATTTTTGGTAATTTTCACAAAGTTGTCTACAAAGGTACTTTGCCTCGGCCATGAGGACATTCCTATACCGGGCTTCCTAGGAAGAGATCCATTCCTGTACCACGTAGAAGGCCAGAAATGCACTATTACACAGCTGCCTTCTCTCAAACATTCACTAGCTTACAGTTATTAAAGCAGTATAAACAAATGTTGAACCAATGAAGGTGGCATTTATTGCAAACACACAGCACTGGAAATCTCTTCACTTTATTTGTATGCATTAATTTTCTAGCCACACCTTCAATCTTCAACACTCCTTCAGTCAACATAAACTCAGTGCTGAACTGAAGGCTTTTAAAGGCCTAGCTTATATTTTAGACATTTTACTTGACAGGAGCCACATTGCTGGTTTTCCACTGCCATACGCATTTCAATGCGTGCACTCAGCCTCACATGAGAAGCAATTTTCACCTATCAAATATAAAATTTAGCATAATTAATGAAATCACAACCCTGTAGGAAAGGTTTATTGCGCGTGGTTCGTTTTGGTATTTAAAGATACCCTTATAATCAATTCCAATTATTTAACTTCATAGTAGAGAGGACTGCTAAAATGTTAATTTTCCAAATTATTTCCATTTCTTCCCCTTCATCTGCAGCCCAAGCTGCACTTACCCATTTCTAACTGAAGGAAACACTATTCCTAAGATTTTATCTGCTCTGCTTACAAAGCTAAGTTTTCAGTAGTTCAAGTTACTACCCAATAGGCAAAAATCAAATTTATAGACTGTAGGCTATGGAGATATTTTACTTTCAAAATCAGTCATTTAAAGCCATCCTGTCTGCTACTGCTTCTCCACTTTGCTTCGTCCTTTTAACATACTTGTATGAACCTAGCAGCACGCCCTCTTATAAATATGCACATCACTCATATTAAAGGTGCATCGCAATGAAACAAACTGACCTTTATAAGACATACTTCTACAAAATAAAAGAAATTAAAAATCCTGTTCAGAAATTGGTAATAATTTACCCTATCTTAAGCCTGCTATCCAGGCACTCCCATCAGTAAATTGAAAAAACACAAAGTTAGTATTTGATTGGGAAACCATCAGCTCATGTCCGCATACAGTATCTTCGTTACTTCTTCTTTATAAACTCTTTTCTACAACGTCTTTAGTTATTAACTCTCCAAGGCATCCAATACTTTCATGATTTGTTGTTTTATGGCTTTGGTTGCATCACCTGCATTTGGAATCAGATACCTTAAAAAAAAAAAAAAAAAAAAAAAAGCCATCATTAATTCACTACAAAACTTTCAAGCATCAACTGAAATTCTTTATTTTTCTTTCTTGCACAGATTAAGGGCAAAGAGAAGGGGAAGCTATTAAAATGAAGACCTACTAAGGAACTAGCATTTATTTTTCACAAAACATTTTCTGTATGTGAAATTTTATCTATTGAGTATTTCACAAACCATTCTAGAAAGAAAAAATTCTTTATTAATTAACAATGGCGTGGATTGCTACAGGTACCAATGTCTGACGCATGTATGGCAGTCCTTGGTTTTCTTGTTGTTTTTTATTCCTATGGGTATCTCCAGGTAATTTAAGTTACCATCTTCTCTTTTGTATTTGCTCCAGTCAATAAGCTGGTGAGGAAGTAATTCAATAAGAAGCATAGCTTTCTGCAATGTGTTTAACTTACCTGTGTTGGACATAATACCAAACTCATTTTACCCTAAGCAGCCAACAGGTATAGACAAACTTTCCTGGCGAGGCAGGAAAGTCATCTCCCACTTATTCTGAAAACAGAGTGCTTGCTGCACACCATTTGCAGCAAGGAAAAGGATGAGGAAATGACCAACTGATGTCAGCAGCTTTGTTAAAGTAGTGTCAAGAAACAGGAGGCTTTGCTGATGAAAGCAAACAAACGAACATCTCTCTGGCATCTTCCCCAGGATTAAATATTTCAGTGCTAATCATGGCAGTATCTAATTTTCAAAACTCAGGTTTTCAGGAGTTCAGAGTTTGAGATCAGGTTGTTATACAAGATACAGGAAAAACTGAGTGTCTCAAAAAGCACACCACAGAAAGAGGACCTCTTCCTTTAAATCCCACCCTTCAGAAAGCTGTACTTCAGGGAGCAGATACATGAAATGAAGTGGACTACTAAGGCATTACAGCAAGAAAACTCTTGTACTCATCTCACCCTCTGCAACTGTCGCTGGGGTTCCTGGAGTTCCCCCGGCTTGTTCTCCTTACTTTTTCACTCTACTGGCAGATATTTTCTCTAGCTCATATCTGAATATCTGCTCCTAAACAAAATCTATTACTTTTCAACTCGATTTTGAGAGTTACAGTACACATCTGATTTCCATCTGACAGCATCCTGTGTATCATTGCTATTAATACCAGTAGCTACTAAAAGAGCTTACCTTTCAACTGCCAAAATTTCTATGCCTGAAGTATTGCTATTTCCGTATTTAAAGGTGATCAGTTCTGGGTGCTTCTTCTTGGATGTGATTTTGACTACAGAGTTGAGTGCCTGTCGAGACTGTATGTAAGCCAGTCCCTTCCGCGATGGAATCTCCCTCAAACAATACATATGGGTTGCCGTTACTAGGAGGTGACTTGAAGGGAAAGAAAGAAGGCAATTACATTTTTTTGTTTAACTAAATATCAGCTACTTACAAAGCTAAATTTTACAAACAAGTTTTACACAGAGAACTAGGTAAAAAGGTTTGCAAATCTAAGAAACAATTTGATACTTCTGTCAATTAGGTATGTCTACAAAATACTTCACCTCATCACAACTGTTACGAGTGCTATCAACATCAAAAATGAAAACCACCTGGAACAAGGTCAGGTCATGCAGTGTGGGGAAAATGTCTCCAGCTTCTGTCTTCCATCCTTCAATCATACCCCAATGCCACCTCTTCATCTACAGAGTTGTAACTCTACATGTGAAGCATCAGACCTAAGCCATGACTGTTGCTATACAAGCACTAATGTGGAAATGCTCACTTGCCCACTCAGTTCAAGACCCACTTTTGGCTTCTTCCCAGAAGCAGTGCATGTGTGACAATGTACAAGTTGAGTGACAGACCACTCCACGTTTCATACGACATATAATTTTATGCTTCCATTAGATTTATGTTAACAAAAAATAAAAGACATTAACAGACCATGATGAAAGAGAATGATCATCGTAATTTTCCGTTATCCATATTCAGTAGGATTTGTACTCTTTAGGGAAGCTAAAATGCAGTAAGCATAGAATTCTAGAATGGTTTGGGTTGGAAGAGACCTTAAAGCCCACTCAGTTCCAACCCCCTGCCATGGGCAGGGCTGCCACCCACCAGCTCAGGCTGCCCAGGGTCTCATCCAACCTGGCCTTGAACACCTCCAGGGATGGGGCACCACAGTTTCTCTGGGCAGCTGTGCCAGGGCTTCACCGCCCTCTGAGTAAGTAATTTCTGCCTAACATCTAACTTAAATCTCCCTAAAGCATCATTTTCTGCTCTTGCAGGTTAAACAAGGTCACTGAATCTTAGGGGCAAGATGAGCAAACAGTACAAGGTAGAGAGCTAGATAAGGAAAAACTGAAGCAATAGGTACTTGGGTCTACCTGGTCTTGAAAGTAAGCCTATATATACTAAGAACATTTTTCTTCCTTTCTTGTTTTACAAAGTAAACCTTCATACTATGTTTTGTACATAATTAACACTGAAAATATACAAATGGAAATATAGTGGTAACATTTAATTCTTACGTTGTTTCACATCTTCATTTTCTGATATAGTATCAAGAATAGTTTAACTGCTCGAGCATATTTTTAAAAGTGTATTGAGACAGACATTTTCATTACGTTTAGGACTAATTCCAGTACCTGGGAAACATATGTCCATTTTCTTTTACTTCACTACAGGGGAAGTTATACTTCACGTCAGGTTTATTTATCCATGTTTGGATGTTGACAACCTCTTTTCGATCATCATCAGACATTGAAGAGCTGTCAATTTCATCTATTTGAAGAAAAGATGGTGGTTTATAAGGAAAAAAAGATTATTACATGTCAGACAACTTTTCAATTCACTCGAAACAATAGAAGCTATGCTATTTTAAACCAGGGTCCACCCAGCCCCTCAGCATCCATAAACAATCCCTCTGAGGGAAAAAAGCAGCATGCATATTTGATACTTCTCTATTAATTCTCTCTCAGCAGACAGCTCTTTTCAGCTCCTATGATTTCTTAAACTGCTTTTATTTGTTCTTTCAGTTAAGTGTGATAGATCTCTTCTACATAGGTTTGTCCAGACTCCCCATGAACTCATGTAAACTTTTTTCATCTATAAAACCAATATGTTTCAGTAAGGAGTACTGGAAATATGCCATTATGCCAAGAAGGTCTCCTCGTATTTGTTTTCAGACTGTGTACTTTACTTGATGGCTCCTTGTTTCTTGCATGAAAAAAAAAATCTGAAAAGATCTGTAGATCCCTTCCTAGGTCTAGCTTATTTTTAGGCCACTTTTCTTCCCGTAAGCTGAGTATCTTACAGGACAAAAGTTCTGATATATTCAATTATGCCTGAGTGTGAAAGCCATTTTACCCTCATCCTCACATTTGCAACCTCTCTCTGAACCTTCTCCTGTTCAAGCACATTATCTCTGATAGAGGATCAAAATGCACAATATTCAATGTGTAGAAGAACAATAGGTTTATGCAGAGACAGAATGACCTTAGTTTTATTCTGTTCCTTTCCTATTAATTGCTTGCATTCGACCTATCATAAACCTACTGTCCTACCACTGGCTGGACACAGCCAAATCAGCCTAACATTTTCTACAGTTGTAAAATACTGCTTTTATGTCTAAATATGATGATTACATTTAAATAGTACTTCTGGTGCTATATTAGAAGAATTAAAGCAATCTACTTATCTAAAGCAATGAAGTGTATTAGAAGACGTACAAAGAAGATACCCCCAGAATTAACTTCCAAGGACAACTTATTAAAGCGTCCCTTTTTAAAGTGCCAATTTTCTACACTTAGTTAAATTATTTCTTTCAGAATTATAAACACGCGCTTGAAAAGGTTCTCATGGAAAAATAATTGTGAAATTGGAAGGAATGGGACAAAATCCACCCTCATTCCATAGAATCACAGAAAGGCTGAGGTTGGGACAAACATCTGTTTGGAGATCATCTGGTCCAACCCCCAGGCTCAAGCAGGGTCTCTTAGAGCAGGTCTCTTTTTAGCTGATTGCGGTTATTTAACTACTAAAACATCCCAACCAAACAAAAATGCCTAAACCATACTAAAACTTCACAAAAAAGAGATTAGCTTCACTTTTTGCACTCTCCTGTACTAAAAAATAAAACATTTCTCTGCATGTGTTGACTTTGCTTATTCAGATCACTGCAGTGATTCTTCTTATTCAAGTCTAATAGTGATTTTAAGAACAAATGTGAGTAGAAATTAGCTAAAAAACATTACAGTAGGTATGTCCTACGCAATTAATCTTCTAGGACCCGGCTTTCTGAAACCATATAGACTCTGAGCATCCATAATATTTTGTGATAAAGAATGGTACAAACTTAAATATGGGATTTGGAGAGGTATCTTGTTATTGTTAAAGCTCGCTTCATTTTGCTCCTTCCCAATTCTTCTAGAAGAAAACAAGTGACCATTTAAGGAACTCCAGGTATTATAAATCTCTTTTCTTAATCTTCCTAAATTATTTCATTTTCAAGTCAACAATTCCTAGTCTAGATATTTGTTTGGGCACAGAGTGGCTACTTGTGATGTGTGTTCCAGTTTTGCCTGTAATTTTTCCAGTGAATAAAAAAAATAAAATCACCATTAACAACCATGATCAATAATAATACTTAGAAAATGTCATACTGTAAGACAAAGATGTACAATATGCACTTCTGACTTATGGACACTTAATGTCTAAGTATGTTTATGTAAGCAAGAGGAAAATTGTCTGCTTTACCAGTGTCATATTCTTCTTCATCTCCGATGCTGAATACTGGTTTCACACCACGGTAAGGTTTTCCTACTCTGTCACTGCTGCTGACATGTCTGCTGGCAATGAAAAGGGAGGAAGGGACATTGGGAAGAAGACAACTTTCAAACGGATGGTATGAATCCTATCAAAACATGCTAGCACAATGTAAACACAACGTGCAATTGAAAAAGAGAGGTTTCCATAAAGCCTACAAGGAAGGTGTACCCATCAAGCATTCTGGTTAGTGAAAGCATGTATTTCATACTTATTTGGCAAGGCTCAGTACTGTAACAAAGTAAAAGAAAAACTTAGAAAGAACTTCTGATCACCTTCTCAAGTGACAAAATACATTAAGAGACTGGAAAACTGAAGACATGCTATGAAGTTTCAAGCATGGAATTCTTGAGTTCAATCTGAAGTATTTCTGAACATCAAGGATAGGTTTATGAAAGAAAGTGCCAAATTGGGATGGAGGAAAAGATGAAGACTATTAATTAGCAAGTCTAGAAGTTCATTTTTCTAGTAAATAGGTCACTCCTCAGAAAGATGAAATACCATAACCATTTCAAAGGGGGAGTATTATAAAGCATTCACTGTAGTGTGAACTCTGAGTTCCTGTCAGGATTGCTTTCTCAGTGAGTCCAGTCCCGTAATCTTTAGTCAAGCCATCCCTACTGCTAACCTCAGCATCACTGGGATTTCTGCACAGATACTGACTTAAAAATCACATTTAAATCTGATGTTAAATAACACAAGCAAAC
Source organism: Meleagris gallopavo (assembly GCF_905368555.1). Classification (NCBI taxonomy): domain Eukaryota; kingdom Metazoa; phylum Chordata; class Aves; order Galliformes; family Phasianidae; genus Meleagris; species Meleagris gallopavo. The sequence goes on along the minus strand of NC_139404.1, from coordinate 83,457,810 downwards.
ATAACTGAGTCTTAATGTTTAATGTGTCTTCAGTTACCAATTGAGACAGCTTAAAGCTCCAGCTGTGAAGGCAGTCACAGCTGCCATGTTAAAAGTTCTGGAGATTAAATGCAGAGAAATACTTGAAACAAATAGGAGAAAACCTAAGGTGTTCAGAAAGCCTCCAAATGTGCAACTGCTGAAGAACAAACAAAAACAATACCAAAACAACAATGCTCAAAAGTTCATGATTTTCACCTTTCTAACAGGCAACATGTAACAGTTCAAAACAAAAACCATCACCCCAAAACACACCTGTCCATTTCTCCCTTTGTAATTTCTATAACCTCTTCTCCTCCACAGTATCTACTCACATTTCCTATCAACAAGTAAGACCTGGTTCCTGTTCTAAGTATGTTCACACACTTGTTTACAGGCTACTGTAGAACCAAGTCATGGAGGTCACCTCTCTAGTAATATAGAAACAAATGCTAGTGCATGTGACACTCTGTATATATATATATACACACATATGTATATCTGAAAGCAAATTTGAAAGTTTAAAAAAGCAATCTGTGTTTTCTATGACTAAAACTTATTAATGTAGACAAAACAAGGAGATGTTTAATAGGAAAAAATGCATTCTACAAAAAAAAGAATAAGAACACGAACAAAAAATAAACATACAGAAACATGCTAATTAGTGCTTAAGACAATAAGCATCAATGACACTGACAATTCAAGAGGGCAGTGTTTCTTTACATAGATTTTTGTAAATATGGACTTGTTTCAGGAATACATAATCAATTGAGTGAGAAGAAACACGTTTAAGTCACGTTGACTTGGATTACACAGGGAGGATTTAAGAGAAGGTCTTATTGGTAAAGAGCAAAGTTAGTCAAGATGAGAAATGAAAGAGCATTTTAAAGCATCCTAAAAACTGTTCAACAAAATGAGCGTAAAAATTTCCACAATATTTAGCATTTCTAAAATTAACAAAATATGTAATGTGCTACTGGGACAGCTGCACTTCTTTAATAATTTTTTTTAAGAGGATACTGGTTAGTATTATTATTGGTTTTGCCTACAGGCAAATATTATTTTCAAGTATGTGCAAACTACTTGGAAAGCAGTGGACCAAAATCCTTGAAAACTCAAAAAAATTTTAATTCTCCATTAATCCCTTTGGCGCCAGTCTTAGTACTTTTCAGCCCATGAGGACAAAAAGCTGTAACACAATGTTCCTAAAGTATAAGCAAATTTCCTAAGTGATTATGCACGAGTTGTGGAAGCACGTACAGCTGTGGAAATCCACCATTTATCACAAAGCCACATTTTTGGTTTGTGAAATAATGATGAGGTAATATATCTGACACAAATGTGAGGGCACTCCATGTCTGTGTGAGATGCAGTAATTACGTGAATAAGATGAGGGAAAGTTTCAAGGCACATTTACTTACTACCTCAGCATTTTTTTTTTCCTAGTAATGAGTACTTCTGGTTCTATCAGTGTATTCTATCAGTGTATGCTAAGAAGCACATAAATTCCAGATTTACAGACAGAATTTCAGAATGGGCTTCTTACAGAGTAGGTCTATCCCCTTAAGTTCTGATATGAATTTGAAGCAAATTGTTTCTGTAGCTGCAGTCTCACTGAGGCCACAACTCCTTCAGTAACTGCTCCTGGTGTCTCACCAGTACATGTCATTTATAAAATATGATAACTAGAAATAAACAGAAAAAAAATTGTTCTGCAGAAAGCCACCATGAGGAAGAAAACAGGAGTAATAGAGCAGAACCCAAGAGAAGAAAGCACTTCCAATGCATTCTTTTCTTCCTCTAGTCCCCTGAGTAGTACTTGTAAAAAGCTTTAATAGATTTAAACCCACTGAATTAACATGAAAATATCTGAGCAATTTTGTCAGTGTAACCAATGCTTACAAATATTGCAATGCCATGCTAAATACGACAAGGGTGGTTTTAGTCAGATTGCTGAATTCTCAAGCTTACCGCTCCAGGCTTGCTCTGTCTGGCCACGGAATATTGAAAGGTATTCTATAGCAAATTGGGGCAGAGGACAGAACAAAAGAATTACAAAAAAAAAAAAAAAAAAAAGGTTCAAGGGAAAAACCTGGAGAAGCAATGGAAATGCTCTATACTCGCAATGTATCTCTCTCAAAGAGATTGTTTATAAAGAAATTAAGCAATTCCTCATGACAGCTAGCCATGAGGTAGAGAAATCTGTAAGAATGTTATTAACAACATATTCCTTAATGCTAACTGTGGCTTTTATATAAATATGTGCCCTACTTGAATTCTTCACAAGACAAAGGGGGCTACCAAATGTGATTTAAGAAGTTTTTTCTTCCTATTGTGAACAGTTAAAAAAACATAATTCTAACGCACAGCAACAATCTGTACGTTTAATTAGATGCACAACTACCAAAAAACTGCTGTTGGCTTGACATCAAGCCAACACTATCAAGCAAACACTACCTCTGTGAGATTCTGGAATCATGTCCTTGCCACATACAACTCCAAGGGCTGAATTTGAAAGAATCCTGAACCAGGCTATTCAATTAAAACTTCAGATGAGAGCTGCTATTTTTTTTATCTATTTAAGGTAAGTATTTAGAAAGAAGATTTCCTACTTTGAAAGTATCTTTTAACATGCTTGCCTGTTCTTATTCCCATTTCTACTTGCAGATGAACAAATGAACAAGAGTTGATTTGTGGTTTAAAAATTACATTTACACCAGAGCTTGAAAATTGCTATCTTCACAAATTTTCATCCTCAACTTGATTAGATGAGGTAGTAAAAAATTACAACTAACCAACCGAAAAAAACCCAACACAACAGAAATATGCCTAGAATGTTTCTTTCATTACCCATTCCATTAGAGGTAGTATTTCACCAAAATAGTGAAATAATTCTCAACTTTTTGTCTGAAGATAGAAAATATATGACAGAAATTCAAACTAATCACATAGTGACAAATTCTAGATAAACATTCAAAAGAAAAGGTCACTCACAGTGACCTTGCAATTATTAAGGCAGCACAACAAACTCTCTCTATCAGTGGTAAAACTGTGAGGGGGCAGGCAGTGTGAAATCTAAAGGCTGAAACTATAAGGTAACTTTTGTCTTCACATTTACAAAATAGCCACCTGAATTAGATGGCATTCCTCACTGTTAATCGTAGTGAGATATAAATGACCCACCTGTCTACTGGAGTGGATGTGTTTTCAATGAAACTAATAACTTTTTCTTTCACATTCACAGATTTAGTCTTCAAAGCAACTGTCATCTTATTCACCAAGGACTTGACTCCCTTTCCATCACTTGAACCATTAGGAGAATCACCCTGTAAAAGTAACTCTTCTCAGGATTAATCGTTTCAAAAAAATCAGGCAATTTAATCAGGAGCCCTGTTTCTTTAAGAGCCAAAACAGACTGCAAAGTATTAAGCTCAAAAGAACATCAATAACAGCATTACACGTTCTTTTGAATTCTATCAAATGACAGCAGCAACATGGGTCTGAACTAAAAATCTGAAAAAGCAAGCTAACAAACCTTATTAATCAGCACTCTATATGAAAAATAGAAAAGGAATTCCATTTGTGTCAAATTGCATCCAAATTAAAAGCCAAGTTCTAAGTCTAACACATTAGCTGTAGAGAAAAGACAACTCTGAGCTTTCCTATGAAACTGTAAGCCAGCTTTGGAGTATCTTATTCCCAGAATAAAAAGAAGCCAAGAGCACTGCCCATTACTTATATCTGTTGGAGAATGACTACTTATACTCTGTTGAACTCCTAGAGAGTTCCTCTCTATAGGTAGGCTCTTCCTTTCCAGAGGACAAGAATATTTAGGTCACCTCCAACCAGAGGCTGAATAAAGTCTGAAATTAAACACACAGCTGAGAACAACTGTGACATGCAGTAATGCACTTCATAGGTAAAAAGGAAGAGCCTGAAGAAAAAGTTCAGTACATTCAGTGGCTCTGAAACCACTGAATCACTTGAGCTTAACATTCACTTACATCGACAGAGGAGTTTATGCTACTTCTGGAGCCTGAGGTGCTAGCAATCCAGTGACCATATCCATTTTCCGGTCCTTCCACGTTGATATCTGCTAAGTGCTGCTGAAGGGCTGTTAAAAGGCCGTTAAAATGTTCAGAACTACAGTGGCATTAATCTGTAGATAAAAATACTGTATAACCAAGACTAATCTGAAACAATTTTTTGCTCCATCTGAATGAGTAAAGTTGATAAATTCAGATACTGCTATAACTATTTTTTGTTTGTTTTTCAAGTAATAAAAGGCATCAGCACAGTTATTATTTAAAAACAAAAAAGTCGAATACAGCAGTAGCAAAAAATAAGTCACTGCTTTGATCCCACAGATAGCTGCACATATTGACTAGCAATACTTCTGTACTTGTATAGACATCCCACTGCTGTAGAGCTTTACTGATTGATTCCACCAACCAAACGTGAAATGATGAACTAACAGTTTAAGAAAACACAATAATTATTAAGCAGCATCTTCACATGGATCTGCAGTGTACAGAGACTAAACACAAGGAATGAACACTTGGATGAGAAAATTTCCCCTGCTTCCTGCACTAATTTTTCACCAATCAGAAATGCAGGTATGCTGTAACAGTTATCCACACATGTCTAAATGCAGACCTGAGCAAATGACAAATCTGGCAACTGAAACAAATTTGCCATTCAGTTAAGTAATTTCTAGCTGAAGGCTAATAAAAATATCAACAATGTTAAGATACCCTGTTTTTTTAAGACAATATTAACACAAAAGTTGTTATTAATAAGCTTACCCATAAATCCTCCTTTGGCTATGCTTACATACTCCTTATTTTTCTGCAACAGAAAATATATTTTTGGCTGAAGAAAACATCCATGGATTGAGTTTTGCAAGCATGGCAATCAAATGCAGGTTTGTTTAAAAAAAATCACCACAAAATCTGAGTAATGTTAAAACATATTTGAAGGGGAAAACACTTTGTCATTTAGTATCAATCATGCCTACAGATAAACTTTACTTCAACTATTAAAATCAGCAGTAATTTAGTTGTACCTGTAAGAAGTGTGCCAGCACCATGTTCATATACATATCTTCTTCTTCCCTGCCACTTCCCATGAAGCAGAGATGTTCCCCACCAGCTATAGAGCCAGACTCAATAGACTGTTTTTGTGCTTCTAATAGGGATTTCACAGACTGTGCAAACTCTGATGGGTTTTGAAGCATCTGTGGAATGCATAAAAAAGTCTGCTTGACACTAACATACTGCAACATAACTTGTGAAAAGACACAGACTTTGAAAATGGTTGTAATTTGTTGAGCACAAACAATGCAGCATCAACACTTTACTGGACAGACAGACAGACACGCACACATCAGCTCAACCCAGACCTCCTGCTATATAAAGAACATGAAGAATGGCCCTTTTTTTCCATCACTGAACTCCCTAGGAAAGAAATACAACTTCAGTTTCTCAGCTTATTTTATTAGCAGACACTAAATAATGATGGAAAAAAAGTCTCTGCAACTTTTATGTTGTAGTAAGCCGGCAATATGTCAGAGAGACTGATTTTTGTTACTTCTATATGACCAAGTGCAACACTTTCTAACTTTGCTATTTTAGAAGCCTTTAAAATACCTAGAATTTATAGTGCTAGTAAGATTCTCCTCTTGTCTCCTTGTAAAGCTTTTTTTCATTGCCCTACCAAGATTTGGGGAAAAAAGCTGATGAGAGATACAAGGAGATACCTGGAGTTCTTAGTACTCTCAAAAAGTTAAGTCTGTGGTCTCCTGAAGGCCTATTATGCATGCAAAAACAATGCACTGCTACACAAGAAAGATGGAGAAATGTGGACATTCTAGATACATCTGAAATTTCTGCCTGCTAGAATGAGGAAGGCAATTAATTAAATTAATAAGGAAATGTTGATCTATAACTGGATTTACAGGGGAAAACATCAGCCTTACCTAGCTTTTACACTGAATTAAATGAAGAATCGCAAAGCACGTGGGATAGCCATCAGTACATTTGCCTGAATTTTAACTAGCGTTTCCTAGAACCAAGTGCGGGTGCTTTATTACTTAGAGCATGCAGTAAAATTTAGCTCCCATCTAAGACTGCCTATTAGCCAGGGAGTGTTTTTCAAGGTGTTTTTTACCCACAGTCTTTCCCTAAAGCAAACTGTATTTTCTTTGCATATAGAGTCATAGAATTGCTCAGGTTGGAAAAGACCTTCAAGATCATCAAGTCCAACCACAACCTAACCATACTACCCTAACTCTAACAACCCTCTGCTAAATCACGTCCCTGAGCACCACATCCAAATACAACCTATACAAATACACAAAAGGCACTGAATTTCCATGAATGGCTTTTTGTCTCAAAGATTATTCTCCGTAATTTTTTCCTCACACTGCACTTCTAAGAATACAGGTGAGCCTGGTAACCTTCATGCAGCATGATTTGCAATAGATCTTATCTATATCAACTGACACGCAATGCTACAGAGTAACTTAAATATGCAATAACGTCCAATTTAAAGATTACTTCTGTGGACGTTTTCCCCCACATGTTAACAAGCTTTATTAACAGTTTATAATGCTTATTTTTACTTTATTGAATCTGGTATTCAATTAAGTCTAGAAAAAAACACTCTCGTGTACTGCTGGGAAAGTTTTTCCTAAATAATGTTTTATCTAAGTTAAAACCCCAAACACTAAACATTTATACTTGTGCAAATCATACCAAATAATACGTATCTTAACTACAGAGATTAAGATACTAGAGGCAGGATTGTGTTCCTTAACTGAGAAAGGTAAAACAGCTTGTTGTGCCATATGTAAAGAGAAATTAATTCAGAGCATTTATGGAAGCAGCATGGAATGAAACAGCAGAGGGCTAAAACAGAAATGAAGCATAGGTGATTTGGGGAAAAATGACAGAAGTATGACTGAATGTTCAATTAGAAATTCATAATCAAATAGAAACTACAGCAAAAATTTTAATACAGTAATTAGTCTATAGTACATCTCAGTCCCAAGATTAATGCACTTCCACTCTTATGCTATGTTGCCAGCATTTTAAAGGAGCAACCACACCATTTTCAGGACGTGTGCTCCTTACGACCAGGCTACTGATCATAAAAAGAACTCATCTAAAAAGAGATGAGTTCTCCAACAATGTCTAGACTTTTGCTTCTACGAGTTTCCAGTTCTCACCAGAGACCAGGAAGTCTGGAATCCCACATTCCAATGTCTCAAAGGACTACACTTCTCAGTAAAATGATGGTACCACAGTTGTCTTTAGTTTTGAATCGTTGTAATGTAGCTAGACTACAGTTGTCCAGACAAGCTGTTCTTTCAGGACAGACATTCCTCTTTCCTTCTACTTAACCTGGGATTCAAAAATCAATAGAGAAACAAATATCATACGAACCAAATCTGAGTCTAAATGAAAAGCTGTTGATAAGTGCCCAGCATTGTACTGTTCTGCAGGACGACAATCCACTACGAAGAACCTCACTCCTTCCTGAAAGAGAAAGATTTTACCTATTACAAAAATTTTAAAATCATGTAGTCTGTGATAGAAATGCACATAATCCAACTATATTTTAGTAGTAATTCCAAAGCTTCAGGAACCTTCCTCAAACGGGCTAATAACTATCAGAAAACCTTATTTTGAGAACTCCATACTACTATTATCAGATCACCAGCAATGTTTTAATAGTGATTTCTCATTGATACACAAGCTTTCAGATCAGAAAAGTTCAGAGTGCAATATGCAGTACAGTTATTTCACCTCTACTCTTACTAAATGTAGTGGATACAGCAATATGCATCTACAAGACAAGAAGGCTCTGAAGATCTAATTTAATAATTCATTTCTACTAAGCACAGCACGTATGGATAGATTTATGTCCCAGTAACTTAAATATAAGTATATGCATAACTTTATTTGCAGTAAGAAAAGAAACGCATGCATTTTCCAGTTGGGACCTATAAACTGCTACATAATACCAGCAGTGAACAAGAAACACCATAATCTAGCTACAACATTATCCATGTATTGGTTTCAAAAAGCATGGTATGAAGAGGTCTTACATGCTGTTCCCTGCATCTAAGTATATCTGCAATGAACTACCACAGAAATATCTTGAATCCATTTTTTGTGTGTTTAAGCAGCTCACTGATAATAGACCACTATTTCAAACAGCATTTTTCTCAATGGTGGTGGGTTTAAAATTTTTCTCTACAATAGCTACATCTGGAAAGGAATTCAAATTAGTGAATTACTTGAAGCATCCACCCCTCAGGTCTAAATCATTTATATTAAGTTCCCCTTTGCTGTAGCCTCTGGTTGCTACAGAACAGATGTAATGCAGTCAACAGATTATTTACAAGGGGAGACAACTTCAGTACAAGAATACTTTTTCATGAAATAGCAAATATTTATTTGTGTGTAATTTGTGTGTAAATTGTGTATTTCTGATACATGAAGAAGTCAGGGATTCCTTTATTTTTCTTAAAATTGGAGAAAAGTAATTCAGCATACTGACTCCTTGCTGCTGATTTGCTTGAAGAATCTCAGACACTGAAACTGCTAGACAGAGAGCCTGGCTCAAGTCTGTGTCATCATCTTTGAGGCCCAGTAAGCTGCTGCCAAAAAGACTGTGATTGTCCTGAAAAGACAAGAGGGGAAAAAAAAGTTAACTGAAGCCACTGCCTTTAAATGTGAAGGCACAAAGTAAAAACACATTTGTAATATCAAAAATATTAAGCCCAACATATGCATATTTTGTCTGCATAATCAAATCTATTCCATGAATTCACTGAAGTCGCATTTCTTAAAGTAAGGAAGGACTGCAAGAACAGAGCATGTGATGACAGCTTTACTTCAGGTAAGTAACTTCTTTTCTGCTTGCTTTTATAAGTACAGCTAAGATTGCTGTACAGTCTACTACGAAACAGTAGTGTCAGCATGGAATTTGTACTTCATCTGTTCTTACAAGAACCTGGTTTGCAAAACAAGGTCACTGGTAATGAAGCAGCAATTCTGCAGGGAAGCTTCTTGCCAATACATTTCGCTTAAACTTCTTATCTTTCCAAGATTCTAGAAGTAAATGCTGCCAGAGTAACAATAAGGAAAAGATGCCTAAAATATTACAACTAAATAACATGATACCGTTAGCAGAAGTTTCAGTCACCAAAAAGAAAAGAATTTCAAAATTACTTTATTATTACCTTCCTGAAAGAAGCTGGAGTTTTGCTACAGTAATATTGTGCCAAAGAGAAGAGATCCTCTATATCTTCTACTTCAAGATTGGCTGGTGAAGTTTCTAAAAATTCTGATACATATATAGAAACAATGTAAGTGCAACATTATTTCAGACAGAGAAGAGCCATTGTGCCATGTTGTAAGTTATTTCTAATTTTTTTTTATTTGAATCTCTTTTTAACTTTTTTTTTTTAATAAAGCGTAACACGAATGTTGATTCATTATCTAAAGGAAACGACTCCTCATTCTAAGGAAGCCTATTTGATGCAAATTCAAGGCTTTGATCCAGAGTAATTCAATTCTACCACACTCTTACCTCTGCACAGTTTTAATTTCCAGTTGTAATATTAAGTCAGCTGCCTTTCCTAAAATAGACTGAACAAGAGAACTCTCTGGAACAGGTTACTTATAAGTTGTACTGTTGTATGTCTAGAATGGTGCAAGGGTGCAGTTCTACAGCTAAGATGCAAAACCCCAAGCAACCTCATTTTTAGCTATCAGGAACTGCTTTATTGATTGTATTGTGTTGTGTCATGTAAAAAAATAGAAAGGCAGTGAAATAGGCTCACAAAAAATTTAACGTAAATTCTTTTAATCATATTAGAACAGAACAGTGTTTATTAGAAAGATGGAGAGGGTGTATAGTGTCAGGAGAAGGGAAAATGGTTTTAAATTGAAAGAGGATAAATTTATATTAAATGTAAGGAAGAAATGAGGGTGATGAGGCATCGGGACAAGTGGAAGAAGCTGTGGATGCCTCATCTCTGGAAGTCTTCTAGGCCAGACTAGATGGAACTTTGGGCAACCTGAAGTGAAAGATGTTCTTGTTTACAGCAGGAGGGTTAGACTAAATAATCTTTAAGGCCTTTTCCAACCCAAACCATTCTGTGATGCTACGAAAAGAGCAACGAATTAAGCCTGGATCAAGTGCATACAAAGATAATAATCTGGAAAATGCAACAACTGCAGTAGTTCTAAAAAAGGATTTGAAAGTTGCTGTTTTGAGCTTGGAAACGAATTATTTCAATTACTCTGAACTGATGAAGAAAACTAGGTGTGGGAGTGGTAAAAAGAAATAAAAGAAAACAGGACATGGCAGATGTAACACAGCAAAAGAACAACTGGAAAGGAATTAGTAAGTGAGGGGATGTATCGATGAGAAAAAACAGTGGGTAAACAGTTAAATGATAATTCAGTTATTTAGTAATAAACATAAACAAAGAGGATTGTGTTATATGGTGAATATTTCACTGGTAGATGTGTAAGTGAAGTACTTACTTAGCATTTCTTCTTTCTCTGATTCTTGTGCTAAGATAACATCTCTGAAAACAGTAACGGCACAGGCAAAGGTTAAGACAGTAAAACCAAAATGAGTCAAAAATAAATTGTAAATGTCAGCATGGAAAGTTTCAAAGATTTAACTGTACACTTACTTTGCATTGACAAGGATGATCAACATTAAAAAATAAATAAAGAATGGATCTGCTTGCTGTAGATAACCATCCCATATTGCCTGAGTTACTTCAGTTGAACAATAATAGGAGAAAAGGCTTCCAAGCTAAAAATTTAGAAAATGTTGTGAGCAAGAGATAAACATAGGAACAGTCTTGTCAAAATAAGATTTTTAAGAGATACGAACCAGCTAAAAAAAGGAACAACAAACAAAGACATGTGAAAATACACCTTTGTACCACGTATTGAAAGGCAGTTATAGCCTCAAAAACAATACTTAAGGAAACAGTGCAGTAATGCTACAGCTTCAGTGTGAATAAATATTCCTTGTGGGAAGGCAAACTCAGCTTTACGTTGCAAGCAGAGAAAACTGAACCAGTGATGCAACAATCAGACTGGGATGCTTTTTAGCTTACAGCCACTTAAAACCAAATATACTATGCTAAGTCAGTTACAAGAAACTAATAACATTTAGTCAGGTAGCTTAGCAAACAAGAAAGAAAGATTCAATTAACAAGCTAATTGAATATTGTTGCACATTAGTTTGATGATGTTACTAAACATTCTATTATGATTAGTTAAGGCTGACTAATTGAACATTTGCAAGCAACAGAAACTCTTCATTACCATTTAACAAACTGGCTGCTCCCACGCTCCCTTTTAAAAATACACTATCTGAAATGCAAAATTCAAAGTGGATAGAAGAGAAGGTAGTAATTTCCTTTTATGCATCCCAGATAAAATTTGTAATCTCACCTAATTCTAATGTATCCCAGCTGGCTTCATTGGCATCTTACTGAGTTTTCTGTTACATTTAAATTTGTATTAACAAAATAACAGCTTTCAAAACCTTAGTTAGCTGTCTTTATACACTACCATGGAATATTTCCACGCTTCCAAGAAAACATATCCAACTCAGCATCAAACACCACTGAAGTCAGTATGTCTCTGAACAGTGGCACAAGAGGTCTCTGAATATTGCTTATGAATTTTTACACTTAGAGAAAGCTCTATATAAAGTTTGTAGTGAGTTTCAATGTAATTATATAAAATGAGATTTACGATTGTTCTCTAAACTGGTACATCAGAGAGCCTGACACTGAGACAGACAGTAACATTAGCTCATTTCCCTACATACTTTCAAACAGAAGATGTTTTTCCTAATAAATCACTACACTTTCAATAAACAACTTTAAAAAAGTTTCTGTCTACCAGGGAAAAATACACAAAAGGAGGTAGGCCCAGTAGTAAAAAAGACTCAATTCCTTTTTTGAAGATTCACGACTGGCCAAACGCCAGAGAATACAAAATGATTTCTGGATACCTTTTTAATATTAAAACTGGTAACAGCCTAAAAAGTCTTTTTAAACACAAACAATCAAGCAAAACCCTAACCTTGAAGTTTAATACGTTATTCTTGCATAGTGAATGGAGTTACAAAAAGTTTTGCAAAGCCAAAGACAGAAGACTATGGAAGAGTTCATGAGACAGTAATGAAGCCTTCTTTCAGTTTATGTTCTGCAAGTGCTGTATCATGTCATTTTATTGTTGATGCTAAGAAACTCTGGAATATGAGAACTTGGCTGCTTTATATTGTAAACTTTACAAAAAACCTAGTTGATGTAAGCATCTTTAGAACTATCTGCAATCAAGACAGTTTTGAAGCTAATAGAAGAAAATGAATGATTCTTGAAGGGTGAAATATATGTATGTCTAAGCTCTAAAAGGCATAACAGCTGTATGCTGTAGCACTGTACTAGGTAGTAAAATTTATCCATTGGAATGGACATTCTTAAAACAATTAGAAAGCTTATTCTGAACTGTTATGCTGATGTTTCTCCTTATCTACAACTATGCAACAACCCACTTTAAAAACTAATGTCAAACATTATGGTTGCTTATCTTTTGACTATATTGATTGCTCTCATTGCTAGTTATTCCACACAGTTCTAACAAAAAGAACTATAGCTCTAACATACATAGCTCTGTCAACATATAGTACAATAAAAATGCCATGTTTACAAGATCTTACACCTTGCATCACACAACTGAAGAGAAAGAAGCCCACACTATGCTATATAATTTATTTCAATTTACAAAGTAGTAACCTCTTGTACTACTCTTTCCTTAACTAGTAAGGTATATCTCAGTGTAAGATAAATTTAGTTTTCATTATGTTTCCCTACTTTCACTTTATTACCCAGTTGAGTGCATATGAGTCCGGTGTCATCTTCTTAGTATCAAGAAAGGAGCAGAGTTCAGGCTCGTGGTACTGAAGAAGCAGCCTGAATAAGTGAAATGGTCTTCCCTTCAGAAAACAATCCCTGAAAACAAGCAGTGAAAATAATCGTGAACCTCTCTCATAAAATTTCAGTCATCAGACTTAAAGTAGCAATTTCTTATCAGCTGTGATAATGTAATTTCCAACATAGTTCTTATAATTCACAAGCACTAACCTTGAAACCAAAATACTTCATAAAATTCAGGAAAAGCAAACCAAAACAAAAAGGATCTGCAGACACCAAAAAACCACTATGCTGATAAGGCAGGAGAAAGAATTTAATACTTCTGTATTAGACCCTTTCTCAAATATTTGTAGTATTAAAAAGATTGAAATATCAAAATAAACCTTGCATAGTTAACTCAGTGTTGTGAGCTCAAAATAATATTATTCTAATACAGCAGCCAATGGAATTTTAAAAGGTGGTAATTCTGCACACAATTAACAATGAACTGACAATTAATCAGGCAGGAAATAAAGTAGTATTTGGAATGAAGAAGCGGGTGTGAATAAGGCATTAAGAACAAATCTCAAGCACTTAAAAACATTAAGTAAGCGTACGTGGAATGTGATACACCAATCTCCATACAGTTATCAACCTAACTTTCTTAAACAAAAGTACATCTACATTAGTGAAAGGGAAATATTCATAGCAAATTACATGTGGAGATTCTTTCTGGAAATTATCACACAATCTCCGATTTCTCATTAAGTTAACAGGACAAAAAATGCGACAAGAATAATGTTGTATTACTGAATTTAGCATAAGATTCTAGACTCGCACATCATTTTGTTTGAATGGCTAATATGGTCAATCATTCAAGTCAGTCAGTAATTCCTTACCACATTTTAACATTAGGAATGGATATATATCCAAAAATAACTTCAAAAAGAACCTTCCACCATTTCTAGTGACAGCAAAGCAGCCCTGTTTGCATTTCTCACAAGCATTTTTTCAATTTCTTTTTCCCTGTGGTATTTTCTGCAGTAATCAACTCTTAACAGCATACCCAACTTGGAATAAGGAAAAATAAACCACCTGATCGAGAATTTATAACCAATAGGCACTGAAAAATGTTCAATTTATCAACATACCAAGGAATCTGACAACACTGCTAAAAACAATGCTCCTGTAGTCCATACCAACATACACATTCCATCACAAAATACTTCTAGTGCCCTTAAAAATAGCATACAGACAGAAGAAAGCATTTTACCTTGGAATGTATTTATTCATGATAGCGTAAAAGCAGTTGTACAAATCACTGCGTGGCAATCGAAGGTGAACCAGAGGTGTGAGGAGGTGTATCCAACCAAGGCAAGAACTGTATTTAACATTGCGTGATTTACAGTAAAAAGTAATAACAGACTCAATGTCCGAAAGCAATACTGACTTCTCGTCTTCTGGCACTGACAACCGGTCTGAAATAAGCACAGAAATACAAACCACGTTAATGGCTTTTCAAAGACTGTGAATACGTTTAGTTTGTAGTGCAACTGTACCACTGTGGAATTCTGTATGCTTGGGAAATAGAGAATAGCAAAAAAAACCACAAACAACCCAAATTAGCAGCACAGATTAAATACTAATAGGAATACATCTTGAAACACATCAAAATGAATGACTTTTTTAACCTCTGTAGATTAAAACATTTAACATTACAGCAAAATGAGAGAAGTTAAGATTTACTGGAATCTAAATGAAACAAAAAGACAGAGCCTTTAATTCTTCTACTTCTATTTGTTATGCTCAGCAAATAGCTTATGCTCAACTCCACAACAGTTTCATTTGAATTTCAGCACCGATCAACTCACAATACACACCTTCCAGTTCCTCCAAAGCTCACTGACGTGCAGATTCAGGAATATCAGTAGTTTGAAATCAGCAAGGCTTAGAGACTTAAAATCTAGTCTTTATGTATAAATCACATTTTAATATCTACTCTTAAATTATTTTCGTAAAAGGTGTTTAAGTTTGAATTTCTTGGGTAACCATAAAAAGAAAATAATTTGCTTACAAACAAGTTTTAAATTAGGTTTAGCACTGTTGCTAATCAGAAAATACACTGTGAACATACACTCCTTCATACAGTGCAGTACATTGTTCAACTTCCTATAAATGTTGTGAGGAACTGGAAAGTTAAGATGCCCCCTATTTACTGACAGACTAATTCTGGACCCATTAAATAGCACAAAAATCTGGGACAAAAGCAGTTCTGTAATTGAAGTAGTAAGGCTAACACTTCTTAAATATCGTCATGGCTGAGTTGGATACTTACACAAAGCTTCAGCTTACAAAGCATCTTTCTGCATAGACTCTTAAAAAGCTGGCAACACTTCAGAAAAAGTACTGGCACTCACCTCAATGGAGACAATGAATCTCAGACATACTGAAATGTGTCAACGCTGTAGCACAAATTATGCCACTCATAAAACACAAAACAAATAACTACTCATAAAGAAAGGATCTTAGCTTACTTACAGTATAAGTGTATGCGTTTGCACAATTTTCAGTTTAATTTTCAGTTTATATCTCTCTAGATTTTTATGAAAAATCAAGCATTAAATAAAATTATGAATTAGTAACTTAAATACATGTTTTGATCTATACAGATTATATCAATCTTACTTTGGCCAAACCGAACTACAGTAAAAGAAGAAATAACTATGTTATGTTCATTCCAAAGGGGCAGAACGAAGAACAAGATGTATACACATCAAGTTAATGCAGGAGCATTATATTTCCAGTGAACCTCTTTCCCCATCAGTTACAAGAAGCCCATGAGTCTCATTACTGTTAACTAAAATTTTTTTGTTGCAGAAGCTTTCAATAATTTCCCACCAAAGCCATTGAACATTCAATATTTCCTTTCCTCAGCATCTCTGAAGAATAAAATAGCATGCAAAACACAAATGTTATCCATAGATTTACTTTAAAATGGGAAACCATTCGCACTGCAAGAACATGAAAAAGATATATTTAATCCAACCCCAAACTGAAATCTCTATATAACCTCTCTTCTGATCTGATTCTACATTAATTAATCAGTTTAATATTGTTATATGTTAGAAAATTTGGAAATAAAGAGAGAAGGAAGGAGAAATAACGGCATTTAGAGAGTGAAGTGATTAATTTTATGTTATATGAATAATAATTGTGATGTGTTGCCATCTTTCTGAAGGGATGTGTGATTTGACAGGAGTCATATTCCTTTCTTTCTTTTCCTTTATAGGACAGGCACGGAAGGAAAATAAGTTCTGCTACATTTTCAAGCTGGAAAATGTACAACTATTTTAGAAGTGGTATGTATGCATGCATGGAACTACTCCATTCTCTGCCTTAATTTTCAGTTCTGTAAAAGTAAATTAAAATGTGCCAGGAAACAAAATGGAAGATTCTCTTATTGATGCCATGGGAAGACGTATCCTTACTGATCAGTCAGCACTGACTCCATAAGTAGATCATTGATGCTACCATTGCTGCAATGTTCCATCAGGGAGTCGGCCATTTTTTATAATGAGCTGCCAATCAGATCCTGCAACAGCTCCTTACAGGCATGCTGGAATACGACTTCCAGTGCCAGGACAGTGCCCTACTTTCAGAAATACAACCTTTCATTTCTCTTGGAAAAAAAAAAAAGATTAAGAAAATAACTCTTACAAAAAAACCCAGTTTATTAACTGCAGGATGTTTAATATGCTTCTTCTCTTAGAGGTTATATGCACTTTTGCGCTATGGCAGTTTTTCAGATTAAATACTGACAATTAGACAATTAAAAACTTGATGGACACCACAGAAGGTTTAGAAGATAGAACTTGGAAAGAAGATACTTTTTTTTTTTTTTTTACCTCCTGGAGTTTTCATCCTATTGGACTGTGTCCACATGTGCTATAACTTATGAGTCATTACTTTAAAATTCCATGACATCCGCCATCTCAGAGTTTGAGCAGATATTAATTTCTTACAATGTTTCTGATTTTCTGTGCGTTGCTTCTCATCCTTCTCAAAGCTTCCTCCAAAATGTAAATATCATTTAGCTTATTTAATTCAACTAACAAAGCCCTAAGACAACTGAGAGCAGTTTTCACATAGGTGATCTAAATGCAACTGAACTTACCGATTAGCTCTTGGCAATCTTTATGAATTATATTCTGTTCCGGTAGATCTAAACAGCCATCCCAGGATGCGAGGCTGTCCCCCTTTCCTACAACATTAAGTGCAATCTGGAAAGAAGAATACAAAAAAATTCGGAACATTTTAGTGTCCTCAAAAATTGAACTCACTAAATAACATCCTAAACCTGAATCATCATACACACATATTAAAATTCCAGTACACGCCAACAAGTTGGCTTGTTTGTGAAGATGCCTGAGAATTAAATCATTCACCTCTAATCACACACAACCTCCTCAGGTATTTCCTGCTTTTTAAGATTGTATTCACCTTCCAAACTTTGGCCCTCAGATCAGCAGGCAATTGCCTTCCTTGAATGATGTTTCTCACAGTTTCAAGATCACAGCCTCCTTCTTCTAGAGCTTCCGCAAGATCTTTTTCCCTACAATAACAATACGTAACGTATTTATTAAAAAAATAATTAAAAACAAAACAAAAACCTAGAACAACGCAATTCTTTTAAGTCTTTATAGACAGGAGGCTACTATCAAGCAAAAAGACACACATGTAAAGGCATAAGACAATTTCCCAGTTACTGGAGCAATGATGAAAAAAAGGCTAAACTCTATTCACTCCTTTTTTTTTTTTTAGGGCTGTTTGTTCAACTTCTCAATCTATTCTATTTACATGAGAGAAAAAATAAATTCATATCAGTTCTGTTTTTGTTTTTTTTTTTAATTAAGTGACAATGCTGGAAAATGTGTCATAAAAACATAAATACAGTGTTAGTTTACAAGCCAATAGAGACAGCAAATCTTCACCCCCACACACACACCACATTCAAAGCAAATGCTAAACCTAAATTAGATGGCAGAGTTCTTACAGGTAAATTATAAATGATCTAAAGAATGGAAAACTTATCTCAAAGATTTAGAATATTTAGTTCCTAACTCTATCTTTCCCTGAAGTGGGGAAGGACCTTTTAGTTACTTAGGTTTACTTAACTACGAGGTTCCAGTGTTGTAACTGTGGATGTATGCTTTAGATTGAAATAAAACACACATCAATATTAGTAATAGTGTAGAAAGTAGAAAAACAAATTCACAAGAGAATTAAACAGTAATGATACTTTGCCACAGTAAGACAACAGAAGTTATTATGCATTTATAGATGAGGGAGTGCATATTCAGAAATGACTGCTTCACAATGTGACAGCTTCTGCAGACTGTTTCAGCGGTCCCATACTGTCGGTAGTGAGACAACCACAGCTGATGATTTGAGGAATTTCAGGATCACGTAGCAGAGAGTGGCAAAAGATCTGGTTCACTGGAAAAACAGCAATGGCAAAGATATATGGGTCCCATAGGCACAGCTTCACACTCCTTGTATCCTCTTCACTGTTTACTAGGAGCTCTGACACATGCCTTAAGAATGACTCTGTGTCACCACCTGACTAAGCAAACACACACCCAGGAAGTTTATAGCCAGAGCAAAACAGAATATGGCTGCTAGGGCAGACAATGAAGTATAAAGATTCATTCCTTGTAACAACGCACGTATTTATGCACGTGGAATAACAGGCATGAAAGTGTTATAAGCACCACCCTCCATGACCCCAGATGTTATGTGCTATGTAAGCAATTTCAAACACCTGTGGAAAAGAGTGTGAGCTTTTGAGTTTGGTCTACTTTTTTAATTTGCATGTATCCTCAACTGGCTGAAATTCCTTGCTACAAACTTTCTTGACGTTGTGCGTTATGCTTTCAGGAGACCAAAATTCCATCAGTACCACTGACCTTGACAAACTGATTAAAACCTCAATCCTATGCAAGTAGAAGCATGTGTATCACAAGCAGCTAGCATCACTTAAGACCTCTCAAAGAATTTATAAGGTTGGAGAGTAAACGCTTTCCTCGCAATGCATCAGTTTCTTTTACAGCACTTCTTGGCACCGCTTTGTATTTCCAGCATACAGTGGGGCACAGCCAGCAGTCTGTTTCTTTGGGTACCTTTGCTAATTTAAAGTACAGTTTACAATAATTTCCTTATATTTCAGTATTGAAAATAATATCCCAAAGCTCATAGATCTACAGACTGCATGGGAAAATATCCCCTCCCTGAGAGAAAAATGAGGGGTAAAAATACATGAGCACATTTGCACATCATCTCTTATCCTGTCATCTAACAATCGATGCTGGAAAAATTAAACCACCAAATTGGTTCATCCTGAATACAAATTATGAATTTCCAGGACGTGTACATAAAAGACCTGGTGCTCTGCAGAGCTGGATGAACTGAGGTGTGATCTAATGCCAGTAAAAGCCAACATCAGACATAAGCTGAAGGGAGACAGATGCTCTCATCTCTACTGCATATTTCTGTGCACTGCCTGTATGCAAACTGAACAGAGAGCAACAGCCAAGCCTGGAATCATTGTACATACAAAATATGGTTAGTTACTACAGATACTAGCCAAGTACTAAATGGGAACATGGGAATGAATGCAATAGTTGCATGGAAGTTGTACTGTACACAACAAGGTCTTAAAATGTAATATTCAAATCTGATTTTTCCCTCAAAGAAAATTATTTGGGGGAAAAAAAAAAGAAAGTAATTTCATATATGGGGAACAACACGTGAAATTGCAACTACACCAATTACAAAAACATACTTGTCAAAGAAAGCTTCACGAATCTATGAGTAGCTACTTACCACTTACAAGTACCTAATATTCACAGCTTAAAAATCAGCAAATGAACTACACCAAGATCATCTTTGATACATTATCTGCAGTGGTGTGCTTCCTCTGTTTGGTTAATGTTACATTACGATTTGCAAAATCTTCCTAAGTGCTGTCATAAGTACTTTCTACCCAACGAAGGTGACAATTGTCAAGTCTGTGCAGAGGCCAGAAAAGAGGACTTCTCAAAGGTTAAAAGAAATTTTTTCATAATAAATACTGTATTCAAGCTAACTGGTTAAGTACTGTGAGAGTGGTTTTGATAGTTTATCACATGCCCCTGGCTGTGTTTTAGCTGATTTCACTCAGTGTTGTGCTATAAACGCTCCAGCAAACTGCTAGCAATCTGGATCCTTGTCATTCCTGTGTGAATATCAGCTAGGAAGTTCTCTGTTCTCACAGACAAGAGCTTTTTAGTTACTTTGGAAAGAATGCAGCACTGATTTGTGTGGCTTTCTGTTCTAGCATGGCTGCAGTCTATTTCAAGAAGCCATCCAAAGCTTTGATAAAGATGTACACAATCCCATTCTACACATAAGCCATGACCTGAAAGGTTAATTCCCACAAGGCATGTGGCTCTAAATGTTTTAAATCACAGTAATGCTATTAGTGTTTCTGGAGTAAATTTCCATGCTGCGAAGCCAGAGGCCAATGATCTTCAGGAATAGTCAAATGCTTTTTTCCATTTTTTTTTTTTAATCCAGACACTTGAGATGTGACAGTTGGGGGTATTAGTTGACAGCTGGTAGAACAGAGCCAGCAGTATGCCCAGGTGGCCAGGAAGAACAGCAGCATCCTGGCTGGTATCAGAAATAATGCAGCCAGCAGGAGCAGAGAGGTGATCTGCCCTCTGTATGGGGCACTGGTGAGGCCACACCTTGAGTACTGTGTTCAGTTTTGGGTTCCTCAATACACAGAAGATATCAAGACCCTGGAGCATGTCCAGAGAAGGGCAGCGAAGCTGTGAGGCGTCTGGAGCATGAGTCTTATGAGGAATGTATGAGGGAGCTGGGATTGTTCAGTCTAGAGAAGAGGAGGCTCAGGGGTGGTCTTATCATTCTCTACAACTACCTGAAAGGAGGTTGTGGCAAAATGGGGGTCGGCCTCTTCTGCCAGGAAACAGCAATAGGACTAGAGGCAATGGCCTCAAGTTGGGCAAGGGGAGATTCAGGTTGCATATCAAGAAAAATTTGTTCTCTGAAAGAGTATTAAGGTGCTGGTATGGGCTGCTCAGGGTGGTGGTGGACTCACCATCCCTAGAGGTGTTCAGGAACTGTGTAGACGTGGCACTGAGGGTTGTGGTTAGTGGGTAATATTGGTAGTGATGGGCTGACTGTTGGACTAGATCTTACTGTCTTTTCCAATCATAATGATTCCATGAAAGCCACTGTGTCCTAGAACATCACACACATCCAGTTTGCATGCTACAGTTATTGGGAATGCATGATAAGACAATGATAGACACACATAAAGCAATGGTGCCATCACAACTGCTAGGACAGACTGTGGTTATCAATGTTGGTGCCAGACTGGATTATTTTATTCTCCTAATAAATTTTTGTAACAAGGAAGGAAGAGCTAAACTGTATTTTAAGCAAATGACTTTACTTTGAAGAAGCTCGCAACAGCCAATAATTTTATAAAACATTCTAATTACATATATGATTTACTTAAAAGAAAACTGGGAAGTGACAAATGCCTATGAACATTTCCCATGTCAATGGCTAATATAAACGTATTTCTATAGCCGTCTTTTACCTTCCCAACATAGGAAACCATCTACATAAAGGCTACCATATTCTCCAGATATATAACTTAGTTGCTGTGGTTGCTGAATTTAGTTTATCCTCCTGATTAGTTTATCCAGATCCTCCTGACCACTGGAAAAATGCCTCAACAAGAGCTATATCAAATCAAAAGTAAAGAAGACTATCCATTCATAAAACGAATGGGCTGGGTTGAAAAGGACCTCAATGATCATGCAGTTTCAATCCCACTGCTATGTGCAGGGTCACCAACCACCAGACCAGGCTGCCCAGAGCCACATCCAGCCTGGCTCTGAATGCCGTCTTTGGAGATAGAATTACATTTGCCTTTGAACCCCTCTAAGGAACTGAATACAGGACAACGAAACAGAGTTGTCCTTTTTGGTCCCAGAGTTCAGATGTACATGTGCATCATTTTATGCTTTATTTGTTTTCATTTTAAATGTGAAATGTTAGTGCACAGCACTATATATAGACTTCAACACCATGATAATACAGTACCAAATATGCTGTAACTACTTTTTAACAGGGCTAGTCAGAATAGTAGTACTGCAGTAATGAATCTTAAAATATGTCAAGAACCAGCCCTTGCATCTCATTCCTAATGGGAATTTTATTAGCTTGTTGCAGTCTGGGACACTGTAATACTCTTTCATAATTGGTAATGGACAAGGTTTGAAGTAAGTTTTTTCACAGATATTTCAACATGGCTCTTATTCTATGTCCAAGGTTATATTCCAAAGTGTCAAGAGTGAAAGTCAGTGACTCAATCCAGAAACACAGAATCGCCGAGGTTGGAAAAGACCTTCAAGATCATCCAGTCCAACCATCCACCTATCACCAGTAGTTCTAACTAAACCAGGTCCCTCAACACAAAATCCAAATGTTCCTTGAACACCTCCAGGATCAGTGACTCCACAACCTCCCTGGGCAGCCCATTCCAGTGCTCGACCGCTCTTTCAGAAAAGTAGTATTTCCTATCATCCAGCCTAAATCTCCCCTGGCGCAGCTTGAAGCCATTCCCTCTAGTTCTATCACCAGTTACACGAGAACTGCTTAGCTTTGTAACTATATATACCAACAGTCAGGACTGTTTAGAAGTAAGATACCAAACACTGCACTTGTATAAACACTTCATAAGCACTAAAGTTGTAGCAAAAATCTAAATAAACAAACAAAAAAGAATTCCAGTTCATTCCCCTTTGCTACTAAATGACACTGGGTTGTTTCATCCCCAAGAGCTGTATCTGCAAAACCAACGGAGACAAAGAACAGACACCAGCTACATCTGCATGCTTGTCAGCTCTGGTTGTTTTCATAGAGAGACAACAAAGCACAAAGAAGCCTGGGCACAGGAAGCATCAAACTTTGAATCTTCCACATTAAGGCACAGAAGCAAAACCAGCAAGATTGGGAACAATGGTAAGGAGCAGCTCCGCAACACACTGTTTGCGAAGTGCCTATGTGGAGGGGACAAAGAGCAAGGCAATAACACAGCACTACATGCAATGCAAAAACGCAAAGAGAAAAGGGAAGATACGGAGGCATAGAAGTGCAGGGTGCAGTGAAAACAACTACAGTGTTTAAACCCGATTAAATTCAGCCTCAGAAGTCTTAACTGAATAAATGTGGCTGATACTGAGACCCCATCAGCACTGTTAGCATTGAAGTGATGCTACACACACACCAGAAGCAGTCTCTCACTAGCGGACCAGAGATTCAATGTAAAATGCATTAGAAGTAATATCTGCGCTGGGGGAGGCAGAGGAGCAGAGCTATTCTAGAAACAGCCCAGCACCTACGGTTGGCAGGCTTGCAGGGAAAGCTAGCAAATCCACTAAGTGCCCGCTCCCAAAGGCTCCCGGCCCGCCCCAAAGCCACGGCCTAGCACTGGGGCAGCACCCTTCCCTCCGGCCCAGCCGCTCCGCTCTGAAGGCAGCGCTTCCCCATTCCGGCACCCGCCAAGGGCTGGCATGGGATGCGCTGCACTCGCCCCGCTCTGGGGCCTACGGGCCCGGCGGGGGGGTAACAGGAGAGGGCGGTGAGCATGGGGCGATCTTTTTCCCCTCTCCACCGCCTCTCCCTCTGCTCCCCGGCCCCGCTCCGGGGAGGGGCGGGAGGGAAGGGAGCGGGCGGGCGCGCAGCGACACCCAACTCACCAGCTGCTCGGCGGCGCCCCGTCCCCCTCCGCCATAGCTGTTGACGTGCCGCCCCGCTCGGCCGTAAAGCACGGCCGGGGAGTCGGTATGTTGTTGTTTCTTTGCGACACCTTTCCGCCCGCCCCTCCGCGGTGCTGTCGCAAAGTGAGGGCGCCGGCCGCCAAGCGCGGAAGCCGGGCAGGGAGGAAGGCGGACCCGCGTGGCGCTGGCAGCATGGGGGACGCGCTGGACGAGCCGTGGTGGGAGGCGGCGGCGGGGGAAGGCAGCGGCTCAGGTATGCCGCGTTCGGAGAGGGCTTTGAGCCCTCCTTCCCCTGTCCGCTGGCTTCTCCAGCCTCGCTTGCCCTCTCCCACTCTCAGCTTTTCACATCCCGCTTCACGTTTTCCTCTCTCTCTCTCTCTCTCCACCCGCCAGAAATACGCTTTACGAGAGTTTAAAAGCAGAGGGGAGGGAGGGGGAGAAGGCAACGCACCCTGTGCGCGGCTGTCCCTGAGGATACTTAGCCTGTAAACTGCTGCGTTCAGAACTGGGCTTAGCTGATCATAGAATCACAGAGTATCCCGAGCTGGGAGGGACTCACAAGGATCACCGAGTCCACCTCGTGGCTCTGCGAAGGAGCAGCCCAAATCCAAGCCCTGTGTCACAGTGCCGTGTCCGAACGCTCCTTGAATTCCCGCAGCTCGGGGACTTGATGAAAGGGTGTTGCTTAATGTGGGCTGATGACCGGTTATCGTGAGCGCATGTATGGTTCTATAAGGCCTTGGGAATCCTAAACCCAAAAAAGAGCCTTTGGAGGGAGAAGTACCCGTGGTACCCGTGCATTGCCCGTGTGCTCAGCGGGTGGACTCACCGCCCTAGTGATGTGCTGTGAAAGGAGCTGAATGGCTGCTTCTTCCCAGCCACTGCTCTTTGAGCAGGTAATTTGTCTCTCTTCCTAATGATGATGATATCTGGCTTTTATACCCGGTGTTTCTTCATAGAATCACACAATGGTTTGGGTTGGAAGGGACCTTAAATATCACTAGTTCCAACCTGTGCCGTTGGGCAGGGCTGCCACCCACCAGCTCAGGCTGCCCAGGGCCTCATCCAGCCTGATCTTGAGAGCCTCCAGGGATGGGGCAGCCTGTGCCAGACAATTTCTTTTGAAAAGGCACTTGGAGAATCTTTTGAGATGAATTGTACATATATATTGTAAGGAGGCGGGGGAGAAGGGATCACAAGCCTTAATGAGGCTGCTGAACATTTCATTTTAATTCTCAGTCTCATCTGTTTTCTACAAGCACTTCCTATTCCTATGACAAATGCTCTTCATAAGGTATTTAGAATTCCTCAAGCCTCTGTGCTCCCCCTGCTAACTAGAGGTTACCTATACAGTGGCTGATAAGCTTTGACAGCTTTCCTTTAGAAACTGAATACATTTCAGGAAAATGTTTATTCACTTGGATGATAAACCTTCGGCATGATGTATAAATCATCTGACTTTGAGTTGAGAATCCCAGTTCTCAGTTACACACAACTCCTCCAGATTTTTGCAATTGTAAGGTTGCTAAGGTGTCTAATCCAGCCCTGTTCTAAAAGCACTACATGTAGTGAACTCCAAAAAGTACTATATGAATGTTTTGCTACTTACACTGCAGGTGAATGTTGTGCACACCACGTATACGTTCTGATTCCCAGATCCCACCTTTGCAAACTTGTTGACAGGTTCTTTATGTGGAGCGTGCTGTTGTATGATGTTGACACAAGCCATCAGTTAAGTAGGTAGAAGGTCCATATATTTTTTATTTTGTGTTGCTGCTCCTCACGTACAGCAGATGTAAAATCAGTTGTTAATTTGTACCACGTCTTGTGGACACTATAAAGTGCTTTAAGATCAAGTGGCAAGAAATAGGAAATCAAGGTTTACAATGTACGCTGTAAGCAGAAATACAAGAATATAATTTCCCACTAGAGCTTTTGACACATTTGATCATGTTTATTTCTGTGAAACACATAGTTTGTTTAAAAAACTATCCAACTTTAATTGCTGACCTATTTTAAAAAGCATCTCTGCCACAAAGATGGGTAGAAAGCAGGAAAAAAATTAAATATATTCTTTAAATACCTACCTTGTGCCAAGTCCCTTACAACTAGCCCTAGAATAAAAACTGACCAATGAAATATTCATCCTAAAATCTCAGCCCTCATAAGTGTCTTCCATTTTAGCAATTTGTACTCAGAAGACACTACTTCTAAGGAGTCGTGTATGATAAGTGTTCAGACTCGCTAAAAGGAGATGAAAATACAGAACACATATCCTAATAGATGGATGTATGAGTAATTCCTAATCTGATTTTGACCATGTCATTAGAAACCATTAGTTCAGAGTCTGTATTAAAAATTGAATGTATTTACTCTCACTTTTGGGACATGAATGTTTGCATGAAGGGATTAGCCATCTATTTACCTTGCCACATGACACAAACTAAAGTATCTTGCTCAGTAACTTCTTCAGCATACTTTTTGCTTTCAGAGATGTGGAGAGGGTGGTTAGAGATTTTTGGCTATTTATTAGTTTTGCTTACTGTTACATGTGTCCCAAGTCATATAACTTCAGGGCTTCCTTCCTTCTGTTTTACCAGTTCATGCCACAACTATGTGCAGTACTGAATACCATTTTTGTGTTGTACTCAGAACTAGAAGGAGAGATTAAGGAATACTGAGGAGTTTGCTTAGTGCTGGTGTAAGACATCAGCTGTTTCCTTTTCTCTCCATAAACAGAAAGAGCACTTCTGACAGCATTACAATGTCTCTCTTGCCTGTTATGGGTGTGCCGCATCTCTGGGCAGGTTGAGGGAGGGTGGACAGGCTTTTGTTTTCCAGAAATTCTTCCAGTTACCTCTTTTTCTGTTACCACTCCTTGTCTTTCTTTCTCTGTGCTTTCCTTGTCTTCCTTTATCCCGTAAGACTGTAGCATCTGTCCTTGTCAGTTCTTTTCTATCCTTAAATAAAAAGCTGTGTGGATCATGTCCCTTATAAGTTGAAATAAATTGTGTCATCCCAAGTTAGAGCAAAAGACAGGGAAACTCTTTTACGCCAGCAGTAAAAACAGGTATGAAGTATAATATTGTACTGTAGATGATGATCTGACAGTACTTGTGGGGCTGTTTGTATGCTCTAAAGCAAAGGATGTTGTTGTGGGAATTCATTTTTTTGCCCATACGTTTTTGTTTTCTGTTTGTAGGCTGGTAATAAAGGGTGCCAAATGGCATCGGTTTGTTTTGTGGGCTTTGCAACTAGTGAGAAGTGGACTGTTCATTGTAGCTCAATTATTAAGAGTTTTGTTGCGTGATCAGAGCAGGGATCTGTTGGCGAGCTGACCTGTGTATGGTCTCTTTCCTTTGACTCATCCATCAGTTGCTGTCCCTTCTGATGAAAGCTGTTTTTGTGCTGATGCTCCTTTTCACATCTGTCTGATGAGCATGCCAGGCTGACAGCTGCTTTTGGAAATCGTTTTGCTTCTTTGCATCATGCACACTTGTTCCGCATCTTGCAGAACATATCACGGGGTGCTTCTGTGAGCTTTATTTGGACCTGAGCATGTGTCACTTGGAGCTTCAGAACTTTATTGTTAGCTGTAGATTTAGTGAATTAAATTGGAGTGCTTCTCTTTTTAATGTAGAAGAGTCTTTTCTCAATTTCTGTTCTTTGCCAAAATGTGTCTTGTAAGGCACATGCTGAAGTAAGGTTTCGGTAGGCTGATCTTTTGAAACCTTCACTTTTTAACTACCCATTGAGATTTTCTTGTGAGGCTGTTGAGGGAGGCATAGATTTCTGTTGTGGGTTTGCAAAAATAGTCCCGCAGGAGTGCTAATGTGTTGTGCTGGCTCAGTGGCTAAGTTAAACTTTTAGCTGTGAAATAAAAGGGAAACAAATTGGGTAACCGAACGCATCAAAATCTCTCTTTGCTTCAGCAAAACGGTCCCAATTCTGGCTGTGATGTTGCGATCACCACCAGCTTTTGCTTTATTTAGGAATTAAGATTTGGCAGTTCTTAAAGAAAGACCTATGTGAAAGGAGCTTTCCCACAAATTATCAGTTGAGCCATTTAGACTGTTGGAATGCACTCTGTTAGGGGAAGAAGAATGAGGGAGACATTAATACCAGGGAAATAAATTAAGTTTTATATTCTAAAACAGTAACTCGGGTTAGTTGGTATTATGGAATTCCTGCGGGAGAGTTACTTGCAGTAATAGTATCTTGTTAGTTTTAATTTTCTACAATAAAACAGTCAGGAATTTTCTTGTTAGAGCAACATTTGCTATTTTGCAGACAACTAAAAACAAAGAACAAATGTGGAGCCTCTTCCAGCATTTGATTTTTTTTGTTTGTTTGTTTTTTTTGTTTACCTTGTCTGGAAGTAAATTTGAGTAAATTTTAAGTCTTTTAGAGAGGGTATACATTAAGAAAAAAAAACAAGAAAATGGCAAATTCTTTCATGAGTGAGCAAGATCTACTTGTGCAACGAATTTGATTAAAAAAAAAATTCTCTAGAAGATATGACTGCAGCTGTCCATTTTCCATGATAGTGGGCAATTGAAAGGGAGGGGCAGAATTGCGGAGGACCAAAATAACAGTTGCACTTCTTTAACAAATATTGTTACACTGGACATAAATTTTGATCAGTTTCAATAAATACTGTTTAAGTGAACTCAAATCTAAGTACTGTAGTCTAAATAAAAGGATGACAGTTAAAATAACTAATACAAGCAATGTCAATCTCAATTTTGCAACTGTTTTCTAAAGGTAACATCTGCATGAACGCAAGTGGGGTGAATCAACTCACTGAGGAGAGAACTGTTCATCTGCAGGTTACGTTTCCTAAGTGATGTTTTGCACAACTTTTTGAAGCTTTATGCATTATAAAAGAGTCAATTTTTTCTATCCCTCTCTTCATTTTGTCTTTGCTAGTTAAGATAAAACACCCAGATTGAAACGCTTCTTTACTGGACTGACTGAAAATGAAACTTTCCCTCGTTCAACCCTGTTTCGTGTAGTTTATTGAATAAATCTGGAGAGACAACATTGGTGTTGCTGTTTGTGGAACGTGTCAAAACCGATTTGTATCTCAATTGTTTCTCCACTGCAAAGGACAAATTCTGGAATTATGCCAGAAAAAATGAGAGCATACCTTGGTCCCTACAGACATGCAGTTACCTGTGTCTCTTAAAAATCTGGCTGTCTCTTGCTCTCCTATAATTGGTGACCATTAGCCTAATGACCATCCAGAAGGTTTCAGACTTCTCCCCAGTGGAAATAACTGCTGTTGAGGTTCAGATTGCTTAAACCCATGTCATAGACCATAGAAGATGATTTACCTTCTCCCTCCACTGTGAAGGCAGGCTTTAGACACAGTCCTTATAATATGTAGCTTTCCAGAACTGCTGTCTTGAAGTGGCTTGTTGAGATGTCCAGCAGGAATTCTGACAGGTAATTTAGTTGCATTTGTTGGCTTTGGTTTGGGGATCCGAGTTGGAATTGATTGACGAAACGCATCAGTAATCTTGAAATAAACAAACAAAAGTTCATGTTAGGAGGAGAGGTTGTTTGTATGTTTAGCACTTTACTGTTCTTTTCCACTTCCTGTAATTAAACATGTTGCTCTCACTTAGAACTGTTTGCCGGAACTTCCTTACCCTCATTGGTAATGAGAGTGTGACACTGAATATAACTCACCTGCTTGTTTGATAAATACCAAAGAATCCAAATGGTTGGAAATTCTCTGCCTATTAATAGTTTTTTCTGTCAGGCCTCTGACTAGGACAGCAGCCCTTTGAGCTAAGTGATGGAAGTGATAGCATGACATTCAAAGGCTGCAAACTCTGATTTCTCTGGGTGAGTAATCATAGAATTTCCATGTGCAGAAGCGAGACATAATTGAGTCCTGAGTAGCAGAAAAGACTTAGCTTGTATGTGAGAAACCCATTCTTTGAAAGTGACCGCAGTGTACACAAAGTGAATGTATTTGTAGGAGGGAACTCTCCATCCAGAATCAATTATACGTGGAATAAATATTTTTGGAGTGTATCATTTTAAGAGCCTACGACTTGGCTGCAGACAACTGTGTATGATACAAGTTCTCAAAAGGATAAAGCAGTAGTGGAAAAGCCAACATTAAATTTTTGCATGTATTTTTTCAGTATGGAGGACCTTTGGAGAAGTTTGCACTTCGTACATTTGCTTAATGGATCATAAATCAGGGAAAAAGATTCATGGAACCATTAGGGTTGGAAAAGATCTTTAAGATCATCTAGTCCAACCATCAACCCACCCCCACCATGCCCACTAACCACATCCCTCAGTGCCACATCTATTCAGTTCTTGAACACCTCCATGGACAGTGACTCCACCACCTCCCTGGGCAGCCTGTGCCAATGTCTCATCACTCTTTCTAAGGTTTTTCCTAACATCCAACCTGATATCCAACCCCAGAAGGGAACTAGAATTCTGAGGTCTGAACCAGTCAGAAATGGTTTGAACTGGCTCAGAATTGGGTATAAAAGAATGCAAAGAAAGATAGCAAGGATGATCAGTTATGTAATGTCTTCTGTGTAAAGAGTGGTAACATACACTGAAACTTATTTTTAGAAAATAGGTTGTAGAGAGAAAAAACAACACAAAATTCTAGCATTATTTCTAGTCCTTGGATGGTGAATAGGGGAATTTGCTCTTTCAAATGACGTACGTGAGAGAGTGTACACAGAAGCTATCAAAAGACAGGTAAAAGATGAGAAGGAAGTGTTTTGCCTTGCTAATGAACAAAAACATATTGGCACAGGCAGATAAAATGATCACATAAATTTCTTTGGAGAGAGATTAGAATGATTCATGAAGTCCGTCGGGGACTGCTGAAAAATAAAGATGTGATGCAGGTTTCAGCTGAGGAGAGCCCTAAGTTTTAGACTGCTAGAAGCTGGACTTGTCGCTCTGCTTGCTTGATACATAAGCTTTTTTTGGTAAGCATTTACTGCTGGTCACTGCTGACACTGAGATACATGGATGCTATGTCTAACAGTGTGTGGCTTGTTTTATATTTTTCTTTTTGAAATTAGAAAGTATTAATTTGTAGCTTTTATCTAAACACTGAGAAGAGAAAGTGTTTGGCCTTGAAAATGAGGAAGGTAAAGGAAATGCGTTTTTCTGTGCTTTGTGGTCTTTGAAAGATTTTACCTCTAGGTGGCAGCAAAGTTTGTAGGTATGTGATGCATCATTATTTTACTATAGCTGAACTGAAACTTTTAATTAAATGCTGAATTAAAAAAGGACATGCATTTGGAAAATAATTTTATCACTCAGATTGTAATCATGAAAGGGAAAAAACACAATTTTTTTTCTCATGCAAATGAATTATACCAATGTTAATTGTTTATGTTAGAATAAGTAAACATGCACTTCTGCAATTGGACTGTATTTGACTATATCACAAATTTGATATATCACAGTGATTTCTGTTATAGTCAGGAATTTAACAAACTATTCACCTAGCTCTCTCCCTCCTCTTTCATCTTGTAAAAAAGATATTGGTGGTCTTTTCAGTTTGATATTTAGCTCTTATCTGTTTATGGGTAGTCTGCGTGCACACCAAGAATGTCCTCAAATCCTTTCAACCCTTATTACCAATTCATTTCTTCCATCAAAAGGAATGGTTTTCTGTCTATCCAATTCTTCATTGCCACCCACTTGTTTCCTGAATTTGCCAGCTCCATGTTTGTAATTGCTGTTAAGGTATAGCTCCTTGAGTTCTCATTTGTAAAGCACTTCTTATATTTGCTGTCTTTCTAAGTGATGGAAGAGAAAATATGACATTTATCCTTCAAAAACCAGGCTGAACTGCCTTTTGCATTGCCTTTTCCGTTCCCATCAGTGCTCTCAAACCACTCCTAGAAATTAAATGTTTCTCAGGAGCTACCTAGATGAGATTTTAGCAGTTGCGTGGTTTTCCTTTATTTCAGTGTCTGTAAATGCACTTGTATAAATGTGGGCAAATCATTACAACAACAATAAATCAAAGACATTAAACTAGTCATGCTTTTGAAATGAGCAGGTTATGGAGCATATCTATCTGCAAAAGTAACATCATTATATTAATTTTAGGTGTTGGATTCAGAAAGTATCAAATAAGTAGTTAAAGCATTGATCTAAGGTACAAGAAAACTGTTGTTTTATAAAATTTTTTTAACTTCTTCAGTTTTAAATTGACTTCTACTGTAGATGTCAATCACCTGAAGAAGGGACAGGCAAGAGAAAGGATATTACCCTGAGAACTTGTATGGGGTACAGGTGCTTGGCAATGGGTATTTCAGGGATTGGAACAAACACTTCACAGGTGACAGCTGTCAAATTTTCACACGCAACTGTGAAAACGCCTATTTGTAATTTCAGGAAGTTGGCTGTGAAGGTTTGCTCTGACATACCAGGATTTAGGTTCCAAGTACCCTTCATTCTTTCCCAAGAGCACAGAGGCAGCTGATCAGTTACGGACACAGACCATCAGGAGTTCTGCCACAATGCAGTGCTGGTTTTCTGGGGAGGGGGCTGAGGCAGGTGTGCGTGCAGGTGTCAGGGAGGGCAAATACACCTGTTTATGTGCTGCTCAAGTAGTTCTGCTTTTGGTCCTAGTCCCATTTTGCTCTGGAATTGCGGTGCGTGCTTTGCTTCCTGTTCAAACTGTATTCATTTGAATAGAAGAGAGCACGTCGCACTTCTGCTGTAGGTTTGCTCACTTATGTTTCTAGTGTCATTGTAGAACTTTATCTAGGAGAAATAACTTCGGATCTGGTTCTCTCTCATTCCTTAATTTTTTTAGTTTAAGAAATTTGAGCAGTAGAAAGAATCATTTGCAGCTTCGTTGAAAGTGGCCAGGGGGTGGTGCTGAAAAGCTCTTATAGAAACCCAGATGTCTGCACGTGCAAGAGCACGCTGCTTGCCAGGCTGCAGCTTTTTCCTGGATGACTGAATGCAGTCAGAACCTAAGCCAGGTCTGCAAGTGAGGATGAGTTAAGACTGAGTGGCAAAACTAAATATTCCCTTTGGTGTCCATGCATGATGTTTTAGGCTGAAATTTTCAGTTGGGCCTCTTGAGCTGCTCAGGGCATTTGAATATTTCCTTTTCTTTTACTATGTCCTGGCATCCATCTTCTAGGGATCCAGTGGGAAATTTCTCAGTTGCTCTGTACTTCCTTTTGTGCAACTGGTTTATGTGCATGACTATATTCAGATGTGTTGGAAGGAGCGGGATTAGTAGTCCTTATTAATATTGGTAAGACCTCAGCCAGAGTACTGTCTGGCTTGGGGCATTGCGTTTTCAGAAATATACACACCATTCTAAGTAGCTGTGCAGTGGGGAAATAATTACTGATCTGTATAGCTGTAGTACTTGAGCTATTAGGCAGGAAAGCGATTGGGTTTAACCTGGAGAAAACAGAAGTGAAGAAAGATATGTTAATTGTTTTCTAATATGTGAATGGTCGCTGCTGAGAAAGTAGTTCTCCAATTCCAGTGGGAGGATTGGTAACAAAAACTGGATATCAATTACAGCAAAGGGAATTCAGTTTACAAATTAGCAGGATTTTTAGTGGCAAGAAAGCTTCAGCCCTGTTACAGATTCTTGAGGTAACTGAGAAATTATCATTGCAGGGGCTTTAGAAGAGGAGGAGCCAGGCGTTTGGAAGGGTTTTGGTCAAAGTGTAACAGAAAAATAGGCAGAAAAATGTCCCAAGGTCCCTTCTGTGCTCAGTTTTCTATGATTTCTACTGTTTTGCTGATAGTAGGCCTATTACAGTACCCGTGATTTCAACAACATGAAGTATTTGACAGAAACTCCTATATTAAAATTAGGAATAACTTCTATATGCGTGATGAATTGTACTCGTGTGCCACCATGATGTTGTTTGCTGAATGCCCAAGCTTACATCTACTTTCTAATGATGGGAAAAAGAAAAAGTGTTGGACAGAGTTGGGGACAAAATTTGAATTCCTAATTACTAAATTTCTGCCATGTGCCTTGTTCTTTTGGGACATCTTCACTGGGAAATGTGATAATCTTGAAGGATAAGGTAGTTATAGGCTCATTTTTTTTAAAAGGTGGCAAGGCACAGAGAAAGGTGAGTTTGTGTTGAAGGTCGTTTCTCCTAGGGGAAAGACTGGCCTGGGCCCACAAGGCAGTGCAACCTGCCCTTTACTGAGATGGAATGCCTCTTGAATTGAGAAGAGCTCTGAGGTGCCCTAGAGGCACTGACCATCCCCAAGAAGAGCGAGCGCGTCCTTTTTGGGCTACGGGGCACCACGCAATATTAATTCTGTCCAGGGGAGGGCACTGCTGACACTTCAATGTTTCTGCTGGTGCTGAAAAGTTAGTGTTCTATAAGAAGTTATTTTACAAATGTTTATGAGATCATCAATTCTCTCGGTTTAAATCACTGCTGCTATTCGTGGAGTAGAAGTCTTGACATTGAGTCTCATTCTCTATGGATGGTGGGCATCTAGGGAGGGATGTGTTTGTACATTTGTAAATATTCACCTCTCAAAGGTGTGTAGAACTGAACACACACCTGCAGACACTTTTTAACGTGAAAGCATTCTCAGTATTAAAATCGTCAGCTGAGAAGCTCTGAATATCTTTTCTCTTATAAGTAATTACATATGTTGAAGAAGTTTACAGAGGTAAGAAGTAACCAGGTTGTATCTAAGAATGCTCTGCATGGAGGAGGAAAAAGAACTCTGTGCTTTTATCATCAGAGCCTATTTTCTATCTGGGAGCAGGCTGCTTTCCTCTGTGAAGGTCACATTTAACGGTGTGTTAATAAGAGTCCCGTTTTTACATACAGACATATATTTTACTATGTAATTAATATATATGTAATTATGTAATTAAACTAGCTACATATTTTATATATAGATATTTAATTATATAATTATTTTATATTATATGCTAATTACATTCTTATGATGAATATAAATTTAATTATGTAATTAATATGTCTAATCACAAATCTTTCTCTATGTATACTACTCACATACAAAAAAACCCTACATTTGTCCCCATTTGTTGATGTTTCTGTGTGATAAAACATCACCCATAAAGCCTTCAGTGGGAGACATTCAAAGATAAGAAATTCTGGATTTTAGTCATGACTGGAGCTGCCTTGCTAAGCCTGCACACGAGTCAGTTATTTTCTCCCCTATTTTTTTCTCCTCTCAGCTGTAAAGTGAGAGTCATTTCTTAGTACCCAGAAGGCTGTTAGTAGGACTGCTGAATGGTGGTTGTACATTTAGAGTGCTTTTGATGTATTTATGTGCTAGATTGCATCTCTGCAGACAATTGTGGCGATGTCTAAGGAGATAAGGCCAGCAATTCAGCAGCAATTTCAGTATTAAGAGGGCTCCTCTTTTGTTGCTTGTCCCAGCAGTTTTACTGACACAGCTGCTTGTTTGAGCTGTGCTATGAAATTAACGCTTCTTTTTGTTTGTTTGAATCCAGGTTAGTTTTTTGGTCTGACTCACAGTGCTACTTCATGTGCAGTAATGTCAGCAAAACTGGAGTGGACAGTACCCTGTAGTAGGGATAAGAGGAGAAGTAGCGTCTCTTGCCTATCCTTGTATGAAGACCCTGGTATTTCAGGCCAGTGCCTACAGAGTGGAGAGTCCCTGATTGAAACGGGCTTATCCTGCTGCATTCAAAATGTGCTCCACAAGAGTGCTTACCTTAGTAGTTTGGGGACAGTCAAGTGCAGTTGGCAGCTCTGATAGTTGAGGCTTTCTGGATGCCCACACAATCGATGGGACATTTGATGATGGGCTGTCAGACAGAATTTGGCCACAGTGGGGGGCCACTGGCTGCAGGCTTGTGGAAACACTTCATTCATTTTAAACTTTTAAGGAAAGCCTTTTTCTTGAGCACTTTCCCACTTAGATTGCTTGGTGCTAATTTTGAAATGTATGCACCCACTCATGCTGTGTCTGAACCATAAGATCTTTTTCTCTTCTATTTCTCGTTAACATAATGTTGGGTAGTCTTCACTTATGCCTGGAGATCAGGCAGTTGCCAGTTATTGTTTTGCCTGTCTCAGTAGCTGTTCCTAGAGACAAAGTCCCTGGGAAAATGGGTACTCCATTTCTCTCACCTAACCCTGCAGAATCCATTCAGCCTTAATTAGAAAGTAATACTTTATAATTCTGCTTTTTATTATTTTCTTCTTAGCGTGGGAAGCATGCTTTTTTAGGCCTTTTTGAGATCCATACATACAGTTCTTTTTTTTTCTTCTTACAGCCTTGCATTCGGTCCCCAAGTACCTTGTTGATGTTATCTACAGTGCTTTGAAATAGGAAGGTTAGCTGGCTAGTCCCATATTTTTTTCTCAATTATATTCATGAATTAGCAACTGGAGGAAGGGATTCTTTTCTTAAACCTCAGATATCTTTCAGTTGATGGATGGACACTCTGCTCGCAGTACCATTATTGGCTCTTAGTCTCTTCTTTTTTCTTTTCCTTCGTTCCCCTCCCGTCCCTCATCTGTCCTCCCTTTTGTGACAAAAAATTATAAATATTTCAAAGGAAATATTTTATTGCGTAAACATAATGACTCAGAAATGCTGAGTACTGAATTGTTGATGCTGCCTTGGCTTGCATTCCTTTGCTCGTTTACAGAACTAACACTGAAAAGAGAAAGCGGGCTGATAATTTCTGCCATTTCCTTTATGATTTAATTTTTCCTTTCTGTTTCTGAGGACTTAACATGACATCCAGCGGAAAGAGCAGATTTGTAGATCTGAGAGGAGATGTCTGCATGCTGTTTTGGAAAAGGGATGGGTTGATACTATGATCTGCTGAAAACTGTTCTTATGCTCCGTTTCACGGTTTAATCCCTCAGATATACCCTACTTAGTGGTTTGGATTTTTTTCTTTGCGACCGTATTTCCCATTAATATTTATTTATATCACTGTTTTAAGTACCTGTCAAATTTTAGGCTTTTGGGAAAACACTGAAAACTAAAGTGTCTCATCTTCCAATACTAAAACGGCAGTACTTACCACTTGGAGTGCATCTGAGTCCTGGAAAAACTGCCTTGCTTGGTTGAAATTAATACAGTTATGCTTTTTGTTCAAAGTGTTTAAATCATTTTTCAGACAGGTCATGTAATTTTTCCCTTGCTTTGTTTTCTCTTTGCCTGCTAAGCAAGCAGGTGAATATTCTCCTTCAGTAAAAAAGAAATCATCTGAAATACGGAGTGCTGATCTGAACAACTTGAAGTAAATTTGTAAACACTTGCAATTTCACTAAGCTATGCTTTCTCTTATGATGAAAATAGAGCTAGCTTATTTTTATTCAGTGTAAGTTTCT
The DNA here is from genome assembly GCF_905368555.1 of Meleagris gallopavo. Classification (NCBI taxonomy): domain Eukaryota; kingdom Metazoa; phylum Chordata; class Aves; order Galliformes; family Phasianidae; genus Meleagris; species Meleagris gallopavo. The sequence continues at coordinate 83,420,617 of NC_139404.1, read as the reverse complement.
GCTCTCAACAAGTACATCTGAGCAAATGTTCTTCTCTGCTATACATTTTGAAAAGATATTGGGAATTTGAATGGATTGAACAAGTTTTATTCTGCAAATAAAATTATTAGGCAAAATAATAATTGTGTTTTTCATGTGTTGAAAATCTATGATAAAAAAATCCATGTGAAGTCAGTTGAGGTCTGTATGTAGAGTATTTAATTAATGGGGGGATATAATCAATGCCCTTAATCAAGGCGTGTTTTTGAGGAAATGTAGCAAGTTCACTTACATATAATATCAGTACATCTAATTTGAGAAGTAATGGTAGTGAGTGACTACTTCCTTTGTGTTTTGTTAATTAGACAGTTACTGGTAAACCACCACCAGTAGAAGTACTGAGACAGGAGCAGAAGTACTGTCCCACCTAATGATTAAACTTGTAAGTGTTGTGAACTTTGGCTTAGGCTTTGTATTGAAAACTTAGCTTTAGACTATGAAGTCCTTATTCATAATAGCTTGGGAATTGCCCAAAGGTCTAAGTATGCTTCTTGCTATTATGTCCTGTTTTGTGCTGTCTTTCAAAGACATTGGAATAGATGGGCAGGTAGTTAATAATCAACACATTTCTGTACATTTTGAACACAGCTATAAAGTGAAATATTTTTTCCACAAGGCTTTAAAGTCTGATTGAAGAAAATGCTAGTGTTTCTGGAGGACAGTTGTTTATCCTTTAATTTGTAGAGAATCTGGCATCCATTAGTGTGCTGTCAAGTATGCACTTCAGGCACAGTTACTGAGTACCATGCTTATAACATGCCCCTGCAGAGATCTTGGGTATCAATCAACAGAACATGCAGTATTCCAAATTCTAGACGTGCAGAGAATGCGTTCTGAATGGACTGCTTCTGCTTTTTAATTTTGGATGAGCCTTTCAGTTAATAATATGTAAGCTGAATGCAAGAAAGTTACTTGTTTATGTAATTGGCACAGTTATGGTAAATTTATTATAAAAATCAAGTTAGAATCTTGACTTGCCTGAGTGCTAGCTACTGTCTTGATTGGTAACTTCTGCTGAAGTTGGTGGGAGCCAACTTGCAATCTGCTTCGCAGGGTGAGACCATTCATTTCTTCTGACCCAGATCTTAATCAGATCTCACTTTCGAGTCAGCGATGATAAATTGAAACAAATCTAGTGTGAAGGACCTCTTATGAAGCCTGATAACCTGATACAGCAGTTCTTGAAGCTATTCATGACATTAAGCTAGACTTATACCATCCCATATTTTGACCTTAAAGTTTCCACTGCTCAGCTATAGTATCACAGAGTCATAGAGTAGCTTAGGTTGGATGGGAACCTCACAGATCACCAAGGGACCTTGAAGTACATTTGTTACATTGAGTTCCAAACACAAAATCTGTAACTTAATTTTCCTTCCTATTGCTGATTTTACCTAGAAGAAGTGTGAATGGGTGATGGGTTTTGCTTTTCAATAGAAGCTATTCCTTTAAATATTAGCTATTACCTACAGCTGTAACCATTTGGATTCCTGTCCTATAAAAGTCCCTTTGTTATGTTAAAGTGTGTGCCAAAGTCCTTTGCTGAATCAGCTGCTAAATTATACTGCAGGTACGATTTTTTTTTTTTTTTTTTTTTTTTTTTTTTTTTTTTGAACTTCAGATAATGTAAGCAGAATAATGATACAGGTTTAGTGAAGAAATGAATAGGAACTTTGTCCTTACATGCAAACTTCCTTGTTGATAAGGAGATTTTATTTTAATTCCAATCCTCCCACCCCCCGGACATAAGTTACTTAGGCACTTCTTTGGAATCAGAAGCTGCCTTTCCAAATTCCTTTTTTTTTTTTTTTCAAGACAGCTTTTGTAATCTGTGATCTGAAAGTGAATTTCAGATCTTTTGGCTTGATTTACGTTCAGAATGAAGCTGGTCTACTAGCAATATTTTCTGGGAGGCTACAATTTGCTGTTTGGCCCACACGTAAACTGAGGCAGCATTGTTTAAGTTTCTGACCTTTCCTTGGGCGCTAATTCCATATCCATCACTGAAATATCTTAACCTGTTTTGTCTGTGCTGTATGGTACTGCAATTTACCCTAGGCCTAGAGGCCTGTGTGCTCAGAGAGGTGGTCTAGTGCTACTTCTTATTGCTTAAGTCGAGCTGCTTCTGCCTATTATGTGAAAAATATGATGGTGGGCCACAAGTGCTAATCTTGTTTCTCCTTCAGTGTTTTTATATAGCACGTTGGAGTGATAATGAAGAGCTTATATGAAATTTGAGTGTTGTATGTGAATGCATTCTGAATTACCAACTTAGAAATGTATTTCTGTTAATTGTTTTACAGTGTACTTAAGTGATAGCAATTTTTCTGTTGTGTTGGGAAAAAAAACCCAAATGTTTGCCTTTCTGGGAGGGAATTAGGGTTTACATGAGGATATAAAAAGAGATTTACAAAAGGATGGGGAGAAAAAAGTGGTTGTCTTGGTCTGGAGCATATCATTTACGCATCATAAATCTGATACAAGATACAATACATGTTGTGTTGATTGTGTGTGTGATATAATGATGATTATCTGAAATGAGAGAGCTAGGAGGAATTTGGAAGAAATGGAAGGTAACAAGTTAAGTCTTTTCTGGAGTTAGCAGGCAATATTATGGCTTAATTCATATTCTTCCATACATGCAAAAAATAAAATAAAATACAAACACACACACACACAAAGGAACCAAAAATGTTCTGCAAGCAATGATAAAAATAATCAATTATTTACTGTTTTTGTAATGTTAAAATATTTCACCAAGGCAAGTTGCAGTCAAAAGTAATGTGAGTTATTTTGAAAATGGAAATACATAAAGATGCATTTATACAAGTGCAAGACTAGATATTTTACATAACTGTATTTCAATTAGAAGATATACAGTAAGTGCACACTTGATAACACTAAGCAGGCAAAACTTAACGTTAGTTTCATATACTGTTGTAAAGTTCATGCACAGATCTCTCCCATAGGAAAAGGGCCGTTCCAAATAATTCTTGCTGGGATGAAAAACAGGATGGGTTTGCTGGTAAGGGTGTCAGCATGGATGAGGGTCAGTTATAGACATTACTTACTGTAATTTGTGATTGCCGTGGGAGAGGAGTGGCTGTTGGTGTGATAGTAATACTGCTGGTGATTTTATTGGTGGGCTTACTGGGTATTCCATTAGCTAGTGCTGGAGTTCTGTTATCTTGCACTGGGGTACAGGGGCTGACGGTCTTGGTACTGGTGAGAGCTTGGACGTAAGGACTTCCTAAGTGAATGTGGATTTTGTTATCCTCAGTAGTTATTACACTTGATCCCGTGCTGTTAGATCTCTGAAACTGCCATGACGACTGCCTGTCTGGGGATACTCTGAAAACGGCATGCTTGGTTCCCATTTCCAACGGCTCTGTGGAGAGCATTTGTTCCTGAGAACTTGAACCTGGCAAAGCCAAAGGGGACATTGTTCTTTCAGGCGTTAAGGAACCACATGAGTCAGGAGTTTGAGATCTTGCAAAAGCAGCCATAGTAATGGGAGAAATGGCTTGCTCTGGGCTCGTGTAACCTTCTGATGCTTTTGACTTTACAGGCGCGAAGGAGGCATTTTGAATAATAGTTATTCTTTGTTTGGGAGTGCCGCAGTTAGGTATAACTGCTGTACTTGTATAGGAGTGAGGACTTTCTGTAGTAGGACTTGTAATCTCGAGCGTTGCTGTGTTCTGCCCATGGTCTGGAGTTACTTTTATGTGCAGAGGTTGGCCAGGTGTATGGCTTAGCACTAAGTCTCCAGCCTGTGCACAGTTTCCATTTTGCTTTGTATGAATCTTTCCATTTTTGTGGTGGTTTTCTTTGGACTTCATCCAAGGGATCCATAATTTCTTGTGCATGGCATTCCCAATGGATGAGCTGCTTTTGAAAGCCACTGATTGTTCCTCCTCATTGCTGTCCTTGTCCTCATAATCACTGTCTTCATACAGCTGCCCATTTATGACTGCTCGCTCTAAAGGCATGAGGGTTTTGTAATCGGGTGGTTCGTTGTCAGCTGGATCTGTCTGGACTTCTTTAGAAAAAACTTGTAAGTCAGATATCCGCCTTCCATTAGCACCAGGTCTGAGGCTCTTACTGAAACGTCTGTACCTCTCTAACTCTTTTGTGAGGCTTTCCATTTCTCTTGCTAACTCCCTGTTCTTGTTTTCCTGTTGGGTGAGTTTCTTCTGTAAGACTGTATGATCACCTCGAAGGTGACAGATTAGGTCTTCTGTTGCCATGTATTCATGAATTTTCTCTTTCAGTGCATCTACTTCTCTGGAAAGGTGACTTGATTTAGCTTCTTCTTCTTTAAGCTTCTTAAAAAGACGCTGCTCTTGATTGGACTCTGCCTTTTCTGTTAGTTTATACCTAGCTACTTCCATTTTCACAGCCTCCAGTTCCTCTGACAGGAGCTTGGCTTTGTCCCGTTCATTGACGTATCTTCGTTCTAGAGACTCAAATTCATCTTCAGTTTTCATAAGATCGTCTTCTATGGCCTTCATTTCTTTCAGCTTCTGCTTAAGCCCCTCGACTTCTTGAGAAAGCTCTTTGATTTTGTTGTTCTCCTGCTGCAAGGAAGTGCTGGATTTAGTAGTCTCTTTAAGCTTATTTTTAAGAAATTCTTTTTCAACAGCTTCCAGTGACTGAAGTCTTTTTCTTAGAATATTTACTTTGGAAGCAAGATCATTTCCTTTCTCCTCTTCTGCTTTGAGTTTGTTTTTCAGTTCATCTCTTTCTTTTGTGACGCTGGACACTTTTTCCTCTGCATCAGATTTTGATTTCAGTGCCTTTTTACTTTCCTCAATTAGTTTTTCTGTAATGGATGTCACTTTATTTTTTTCCACCTGGAGCTGAGAAGTTGCAGCTTCCAGCTTTTCTTCTGTTTGCTTTATTTTTTCACTCATAGCTTTTCTTTCATCCACAAGCATCACTGTTAGAGTCTTCAGCTTTGTTAAATCTTCTTTAAGTGTGGACTCGGTTTTTTCTAACTTGCTTTCAATTGCTTCAAGCTCTCCAACCCTAGCTTTTAAGCCTTCCAGCTCAAGGGACAACTGCTTTGTAACCATTTTTTCTCTTTCTAGGTTGCATTTCAGAGAGTAGCATTCCTGTTTGCTTTTGTTGAAAGCATCCTCTAATTTCTCCAGCTCCATAATTCTTTTGTTGAGTTTGTCAACTTCTCCTTTAAGGTTCTTGCTCTGTGATGCTTCTTTTTCTAACTTTTTATTAAGTTCTCTGCACTGATCTTCCATTTTTATGAGCTCTTCATCTTTTCCTTCCATCTCCAGCAGTCGTTTCCTTAATTCCTCCACTTCAGACATAAGAGTGGAGTTCCCATATTCTCCCTTATTTATCTTATCCCTTAGGTCTTGCAGCTCATCTTCTGCTTTTCTTAAAGATTTATTGGTCTCTTCCAGCTCATCAATTTGTCTGCTGAGTGCATTCAATTTTAACCGGAGCTGACGATTCTGACTGTCTTCATTGGTTAGTTTGGCCATCATTGCTTCTTGATCTTGGGAAACCTTACTGCTTTGGACTTGAAGTTCAGCCTCCAGCCTGCTGGCTTTCTGTTCTTGCTCTTGAGCTTTTGCTTCAGCAAAAGCGAGTTTCTCATGTGCTTGGTCTGCAGAAGTGGTTAACTCTTGAATTTTTTGACTTTGTTGATTCAACTGCTCAGTGAGTCTTTGTTGTTCATCCACAACCATTAAAGCAAAGGATTTCAGTTTAGTCAATTCTTCTTTCAGTTTAGATATTTTCTTGTTGTTTTCCTTCTCTTTTTTTTCTTGATACGCTGTTTCTTGTTCAAGAAGCTTTTTCAGTCTAGGGAGAGGAAATAATATAATATTTGGAAGCCATTTCAATGGGCATTTAAAAACACACTTGAAATATTATGCCAGATGTGCATGAACATTCACTTGTAACTAGAAGCAGATCTCTCCTTGTAGTGTCGTAAGGAAGACCCTACAGGTCTTAGCTTTTCTACTCAGAATTCTTTTATAGTGGACGCTTCAATAATTATCATTTATACTTAAAAACTTCTTTAGTTGTGCATCTTTAATTACATTTTTAGCTTTTGACAGGTATCAGCACAATGCAGCTGTTTGATGTTCTGCTCTGAAACAATGCTGATTTTGCTGTCTGCTAAGACTAGGTGCGTACACGCAGGTTATTTTGAAGATGCAATAATCACTGTGGTTGAGAAATTAAATCAGTGCAGCCCTCAAGGGCAGGTATACTTTACAGCTTTATAAACCTCCTAATACCTTTAAGCTACTTATAAACCATCCTGATCTTTTATGATGTTTATCATTAAACCATTACAGGTGTTAAAGTACGTGAAAGAAATGTACCCACACTGGGCTATTAGATGCACTGACTAATGCCACTTTCTAAACAGTGCATCAAAGCAAAAACCAAACAATGTCTCTGAGTCTGTCCTTTGTGGAAATACAGACCCTATTGCATTGCATCACACCAAAAATCTTTTGTCAAGAGATAAACAGGAATGTAGGTTGTGAGCATAAGAAGGCCAAATTTTCTTGCTCCCTGCTCGATTCAGATTTGGTCTTATATTAAAAATTTGTAGTGATGTAGTGAAATGCATCTCTACTTTATATGACTCTTCAAATTTTTCACAATGGTTTCTTTCCTTTTTATTCTTTTTTTTTTCCCTCTTTCTGAAGTATGATAAGGACTCTCCAGAAGTAAGTACTGATACATAAGGTTCCTGTTCTGCATTTATCCCTGGTCAGCGTTGTGATGTCCAAGCAGGAAGTCTTTACACCTTTCCACTGACAAGCTTCTATTGCAGCCAGCCTTCTAGTTCAGGAAGAGCTTAGGTAATGGCATCCTTAGCACAGCTCTTTATTAGCTGTTGACTGACTGGAGGCATGTATTTCTGGGGCTGCCTCAGCAACATCCTCTTTGGCAGCATGGTAGTTTTTGTGCATGTAGAGAGGAAGCCCCTGCCATTCTGCAGCTGTCCATCAGACTTGTCTGGTTTAATCATAGTCACAGAATTGCTCAGGTTGGAAAAGACTTTCAAGATCATCAAGTCCGAACAGAACCTAACCATACTATCCTAACTCTAACAACCCACCACTAAATCATGTCCCTGAGCACCACATCCAAATGGTTTTTAAACACATCCAGGGATGGTGACTCAACCACCTCCCTGGGGAGCCTATTCCAGTGCTTAACAACCCTTTCTGTAAAGAAGTTTTTCCTGATATCCAGCCTGAACCTCCCCTGGCACAACTTGAGGCCATTTCCCCTTGTCCTGTCACCAGTGAGAAGAGACCAACCCTGCTCTCCCTCTAAGTACCTTTCAGGTATTGGAAGAGAGCAGTAAGGTCTCCCCTCAGCCTCCTTTCCCCCAGACTAACCAGCCCCAGTTCCTTCAGTCGCTCCTCATAGGGCATATTCTCCAAGCCCTTCACAAGCCTTGTTGCCCTTCTTTGGACCTGCTCCAGGATGAGGATACTGAATAGAAATCTATGACTATCAAATTTCTTAACACCTTTACCACCACCCCTACAGTTTTTATTTTAGTGCAGCAGTCTCACTACATTCAGTGTAATTAAATACTTGCTGTGAAAAATTGGTGGAATGGGAAAAAACAGTAAGCTGAGTTGATTTCAAAGTTATCAAGCAGCCCGAGATTCTTTACAACAGTAGATTACCATTATGGGGAAAATTGACATGAAAAGGTGTAAGGGGAGAGGGAGCGGTTTGTGAAGTGAGCTCGGAAGAATGTTGCTGGCTGACAGAACAAGAGGTCTACGCCATCTTCAAAGGCGGCTTTTTACTGTGTTGTCAGTGCATAAACTTGGGTCATCTTTTTAATGTTAGCTAGTCTGATTTCCTTTTAGAAAAAAATCACCCTCCCCTCCCCACCCTTGTCTCTGAATGCTTTAGTAGTGAAGTTCAATCGATGATTTACTGTTGCCATAGATATAAAAACCATAACAGAAGCACAACTAACAATTTCATTTGGAATAGACTCATTTTTTTGTGTGTGCGTGAAGTTAAGACAGATTAATATGGATAAAATAGACTTGAGCTATTAGCATGTGTTTTATTTTATCTCGCTTCGTTGTAATTTATTTTTCTAAGGCAAATTTAGCTAATGTGATTAATATCTAAATTAATTGAGATTTTACTCAACACTTCTTTATTAACTAGTTGATATCTCCCTGGCCAAACAAAACTGTAATGCTCCAGTGAATGATGCCCCTTAAATTGCTTTAGAAGGAAGACTCTTCGGCCAAATAGTAACCCAACAATTCTAATTTTCCTAGGAATGCTGTGTAATATTTCATGGTGCAACTAAGAGAATTGTTCGTAAATAAATCAGTAAAGTCAGTTGGCAGATGTTTGAGTGAATAATCCCACAAGTCCTTCCAGTGAGCATTACGTACATGTACAGTTTGTATTATTTTCCCATTTTCCTTTTTATTTTTTGTCATGTAACTTCATTTCCCAGGTTTTGATTCAGCAATGTGCTTGACTCCAGCCCAAAGTGAGTGCTTATCTGAGAGAGTCTAACCCAAACTGTGATCAGTAACCATGTATTCCCATGGTTATTTGAACAGAAGTGCTCAAACTATTAGTAACTGAACTGGATTGTTGTATAAGCTGATAAGAATTTTCAAGAGATTTTGTTTCCTTGGTCATTCCAAAAACACTCTAGGGTATGTGGAAGTGTTTCTTTGATTGAAAACATAAAGTACAATTTTAAAATTCAAGCAGACATACAAAGAAAATACTTCTAACCCCTTAAATCTATTAACGTGACTTCAGTGAAGTCAAATTATGGAGCTGTTAGTTAGTTAGAAGCTGTTAAATGATTTTAATGTTTTTCTAAATAGAAGAAAAGGGGTGTAATATTATTACTTTAATATATGTAATCAAATGTGCTTTTGCACTTGCTTTTGGTAACTGTGGGATTGCAGAATGGAAACTGAATACTTGCTGGACTTTCTCCTCAGCCAATGTTAAGTCTGGCTTCCCTTGTCTTCTCTTATAAAGTCTGGCCACGTAAGTAGCAGAAAAGTAAAAGTGAAGATGTGACTTTGGGCCTGCTGTGTTCTTAGCCATACCATAAGGTTTAAAGCTACCAGATCTATTTGAAGGACCCAAGTATGTTGGATTTGAAGGAGCTATTTCACCAAAAGCACTAGCGTGAGAAGGTCAGAAAAAGGTAGCTTAAAAAAAAAAAAAAAAAGGTAGAAATAAAATGAATGGATGCCCCCTATCCCATAAAATATTTTTAGCATTTTCATTTCCAGTTGAATTTTGTGATCAAGTAATTTTGTTTTAGACAAAGGCAGGTATATCATTTAGACAAAGCATTCACAGATAATTCCAGGGAGTTGACTTCATAGGACTACAAGAGCCCTTTCTGAAGCCAGGCCAGCAAAAACAGGCATTGGAAACTGCTTTTATGAACATGAATGGTAGGTAGTTAAACAGAATCAGGGCAGTGTCTTATTACTCTTTCTATGAGGCTTCTGTTATAAATTATTTTTTTATTGTGTCTTACTGTCCTACCTGTTTGCAACACCAGTCTTTTTAGTTTAAAGAAATACATTGTCATTGTAAGCTCTTCTCTGTTCATTGCAATTGCTTTTCTCAGTACTCATCCTATAGCTTCTTGTCCTTGATATCATGTATTTAATTGCATTGTCTTGGGCAGCGTAACCCTCACCTTTTAAACTTTTTAGTTTGTTCTAGAATTAATCGTTACTCTTAGGATCATAACAATAATTTTTAAATGCCTTTTTTTAAATTATTTTTTAAGCAGTCACAGGGTGAATTCTGTAAGGATGCTAGTGTAGTAGGTGTTGGCTTTTAAAGCTGGACTTCTGTCATCTCTTTTGCCCATCTTAGTATATCTGTGATGAGTATCAAGATTTTGATTTGATTCAGCAGAAATGACAGAGATTTTGAATGTCATTGGTGCTTTTTTGGTAAGTTTTCAATACACCTATTTTTATTGAGCTCATGTGTTATTTCCCCGCTTAAATGCGTGGCTTACCAGAGGTTCAGCAGGTTATAACATGAAGGAAACTTGCTTCTATGGTTTTTGGGCATGTACTTGAATTTCCCCCTGTACAATGCAAATAAAAATGCTAAGCTGAAAGCTTTTAAATGTAGATGAAGTCATGCCTCTTTGTCTGAGGCATTCTTCCCAGTTAGCAATAAGCCACGGTCTGGCTTTTAATAAGAAAAGAAATGCGCTTCATCATTTCTGGTAAATCTTACAAGTTGGTGTAATTTTTGACACCAATACAGTTAAGTATTTATTTTCGGCAGAAAGCCAGTCTGCCTGTGCCTTCCGCAGTTTGTGGCAATAAAATCTGGGTTTGCTGAACTGAGTTTCTGGCCTTGGGGTGGCTGCACATTTCTTTCCTTTGCCTGCAGTCCTACTTTCTGATGCATAGCTTTTATGAAGACATATGTTTTGGCTACTTTTATAGCTCTCTTTATTATCTTTATTGATGCTTCTTTTTTCCCCCCCTGTCATAAAGAAAGTCAAAAGCCTTTGAAATTACAGCGGCAACAGCATACCATAGCTGTTGTGTAATCTGTTGCCTTTATCTGAATCAGTCAGCACTTCCCAACAGAATGCTAGCACTTACTTTAATTTTTTTTTTTCCAGTATGTTATTTATGTATAGATATTTTAAATCATTAGTTTATAGTAGGATGCAAATCTCCGCAAAGGGTGTCTCAGCAGTAAGAGACTGTTTGTAAGGCAGATTTCCTGATAAGGAAATTTATTCTATTAAATAAGGACTTTTAATGAGGGGAGTGTGAGTTCTGCTTATTACTCCACAGACTACCGCAGAGAGATAGTCATTGTTTTATCTGATGCTTAAATTGCTGACTTGCTTTAAAAGGCTTAATAAAAGTAATATATGGTGAATGGCGTTGCCAGTTCTGGGTTAACTTGGGCAAAATTTTAAATGGATAACCAGATATACTTAGCTGTGATGCTGAGTAAATGTGAACGGGATTATTTGTCTTAGAAAACCAAAGTAATCTGTAAGAATAACACTGACTGTGGCCATGATTTCACAACTATTGTGCTGCTGAAAAATCGTCCTGGGGGATAGGGATATAGATATTAGGACTCTGGTTGGAGTTATTTTAGTTCAGCACTAAAATTCAGTTTCATTTTATCATAAATTTTATCTTAAACTTCAGTTTATTAAAAGTCTATCTTGAATTATGTCCTTTCCATATCTGGAAGTTTGTGTAAATCATCTCTGAGAACATCAGTCTTTCATAAATAAATCTCTTGGCAATAACTGCTTATGTTTGCAAGTTATGAGTTCTTAATTCTGGCCTTTGATTTCTAGACTTGTAATGCTAGCCCTGAGATTTGCAACACCTGAGACTTACAGGAAGGAGCAGGATTCTTAGACAGGAGTGAAGATGTTGCTATCCTATTCACTTGCAGACAGCTTTATTTTTTTTTCTTGACTGCATATCCTGAAAAACATAATTGTAACGAGTTCTGTCTGACCGCAGAAGTAATAAGCTTTACTTGGGGTTAGCCTTAATAAGTCTCACAGAGTTCAGCTACTGGAAAGCATGGCACGATGAGCTGTGGTCTGCGTTGTGGTGTGCATTACGTTTTGGAGATGTATGTCTCTTCCTTCCTTCCTTCCCTCTTTCTATTAACAGCTATTTCAGATTATTTAATTATTCTTTGAAGTTAGTATCTATTTCTCTTGGCATTTCAGTGGCATGCAAGTGTTAATCCTCTTCTGTTCAGAATCTAAATGGATGAATAACTTCACAGGCTCACAGGAATACGACTTGGGTTTTGCTGGTTAATAGTTTGGGATTTTATCATATTACCATAGTGCATTCTCTCCTTCCCCCCAGCAAACTGCCTGTAAAGTCAGAAATAAAACAAGTAATTTCAGAATTTGGAACTCTTCAAATTTGCGTCAGCCAGGAAATTATAGTTTTGCAGATGGAAAGCTTTCTGAAGGAAATGGAAAGATGAACCACAAGAGATGTGGTATAGGGGTCAAAGCAACAAGACTGAGGCAGATCTTCTCAGTTACTAATCCAGGTCCTGCTTTTCTTCTATTCAGCTTAAACAAGTAAAATTTTGTGCCTGAACTTCAGATTTATTAAAATGGAAAAGCAGTGTTGACTTACTATAACAGGCCATTTTGAGAATTAATATTAATTCAAAGAGGTTTTAATGGTACTGTTACTAGACAAAATAAGCCAACTAATGCTTTGTGTAATTTGTGAATTTTAAATGACAGTGTCACTATGATTTCATTTTGAACAAATTAAATCGGTAGGAAAGATCATGTGTCTTTTTGAACCTGAGATGTGTATTCAATATTTAATTACTTAATCATTACTGCTAGAGCATTATTGCTTGACCGCACGTTGTTGAACTGTTCTTAGAATTACCAGTGTTATAAAGCACTTGGTACCATAGGGGTAAACAGGATAGTACTTTCCCACCATTTTTCCTCATTTTTATGAGTATGGGCAGATGTATGTGTTTGCATTCTCTGTATGGAGTATCTGTACCGTTAATTGTTACCACTACAGACTTCTACCTAGTATTACACTGCATGTAATACACTCTATGCTGTGTTTCCTGTTCATACAAGTGCCAACAGTTTGAGGGTTGGCTTTTTGTCTTAGGTATCTAATCTCCATCATTCAAATAACTGATTAGTTTGCAGAAGTTTCGAATCCCTAAATGTGTCAGTCACTTTAGCTCTATAAAAGTGTGTAACATTTAAGCCTTCTTTTCACACTTTTTGGTTAAATAATCATGTTACTATTAGATTAAGACAACAGTCTGAAATTTGTTATCTCTAAGCAATTTCAATAGATAATTCCTGCCTATAATTTGATTTGATTTCCTCCCCCCCTCTTCCCTAGGTATATAACATTATAATGTGTAGGTTCAAGACCACTTTACCAGTGCTCTTCTGGAGGCAGTTGGGTAAATAGATGCTTTTCTGCAACCTGATTCACCTGGAGCTGTGCTGCTGTCCTGACCAGAACTGAGCACGATTGTGCAAGTATCCAATTCATACAAACTTTTTTTCTACTTCAATTAGTTAATATTTTTGGTATGACAGAAGATGGAATTTAGCCAACAAAAACACATCATGTTTCTCAGAGGAGACTGGTTAGTCATAAATGTCATTTTCCCATAACATTTACAGGAATTGGATGTTCTCTAAAACAATTTTAACACACGTTTAATATAGAAGTAAATGTCTGGGGCCACATTTTCATCCAAGGGCAGCATAGGCATTATGCCTCTCTGTTATGCTGCCATGGCCTTATTTGTATGTTATTGGTTAGCAACAATGATAAAATTTAGAATTTTCCATGCTCCTATGCATGCTTCTGTTGAACTGAAAGGCTGAACTTTCTGCTGCCACCAATCCTGGGTAAGCTGCTCGTTCATACAGTGGCCACTTGCTCTAAGGTTGAAGTTGGCTGCAAACTGGGATGCGTTCTTCATGTGCTCAATGAACATGACAAGAATGTATGTGTTTAAATTGTAATTATTACATTTAGATTAAATATTGTAAGATAAATGTTAATGGTACTTAAGTCCAGAATGGGATTTTCTGGGAAGACTTTGAGTTCTCCATCATTTAGAGGAACGGGGGATACATAAAAACGATCAGACAAACATTCCTCAGGCATGATGTCGGTGTCATCACTCCTGTGTGAGGACAAAACTACGTGGCTTCTTGAGGTCCTGCTCATATCCATGAAGTCTTTATTATATACATACATCCTAGGACAAAAATAAACCCTTTTTGGTGTGCTTTGTTTCTGAAGTAGCTCTGTGTATAATAAACTCTGGGTACTTGAAGGCTGGGCTGGTGTAGCACCCCATTCCACTTTTTTGAGGCAGAAAACATGAACCTCAATTTTTACTGAAAATTTGGATTGAGATGATTAAGTATTCTGTGATGCAGAGTTGCACGAAGCAGTGCTGTTAAGGCTTTCCAAAGAAGCAAGGGATTTTAATATAATCAGGTTTGTTGATATGGCTGCAGTTCTTTCTAGTAGCTAAGACTGGAAGCAATAAGAGCGGTAATAACACATATAAAACAAAGATTTCCCTTTGAAGCTAAACATACATCTTTTCCTTGTAGACCTGATAATATGAAGGTATCTGTTTTCTCTAAAATGGACTTGGAAGACGTAAGTGAAAAGGAGACTGTAGAAATGCATTACAGTGCGGTTCACTGGCTAAAGATAGCTTTGAAGTTAAAAAGTGATGAAGGATGCTGTTAGTTTCCAAATTTGTAGTATAGTTCCTTCCAAAATTGTATTAAAACTATCCCGATATATTACAAATTGCTTCTCAGCACAATTTCATGGATTGAAGCTCTGATTCTGCGGACACTGCTGCCTGGGAAATAACTCAATTCTTTGCCATCTGTCCTAATCCTCCAAAATGTTTTGCTGTATGTCTCCTACATCTGAATGTGTTGAGACTTGAAGTGTGAGATGCTTGGCTGTTGTGTTTTCTCTTGTTTCAGTAGGACACTGGTCCACCTTGGCCTGGGAATATTCAGTGAATCATTTAAAGGTGCAAAGCCAAGACATTTAAAGCATTTTAATCCTTAGCATAAATGCTCTTGTTGGGGATTTACACTGACATTCTCCAAACTGATCCTCTTCAAGAGGACTATTGCACTGTTTTAGAATGTAGGATGGAAAGCTACAATTGAGAGCTATTGATGATAGTCTGAGAATTTTCTTTTACTTCTGATGTTTTAGTAAAGAGGAGAGTCATGTGAATTTCTATTTCCCTTGCCCCTTCAAATAAAGACTGTTGGATTCCAGGTATTCCCTGATCTTCAAACAACTGTTAGTTCAGTCAAGCAATCTCTACCTCATGATTGTATCCAAGACTGATTTGTAACTGAGTATCATTATGTGACTGAAGGGCATTTGGCTACTTGCCCTATTTGATCTCTTTTCTTGCCTCTGGGCTGATGATCTGTGATGTTTAGGTTACATTTTCCTATTTTCAAATGTCACTATAAATGAAGGACCTATAGCATGCTTTCATGTACAGTATGTTTCTGATGTAATACATTTTAGCTTTTATCATTAATTTAAAAAGTTATTTCAAATCCTGAAAATAAAAAAGACGCCATTATCTCTAGACAGAACTTGCTAGCTGTTTGGTTTAACTAGAAATATGCAAGGGTCATATACAGGTTATAAAAAGTTATCTTGTCAAATTCTGATATTATTCCCCTCAGTTAATCCTGATTGAAACAGAAGAATTTAGCCATTTACAAAGATTCTCAAGCAGAGAATGGGAACAAAGCAAGGACAAGCAGACACTTTCCTAAGGGCTCCTTTCTATGCTGTGCTGCATTTTCCTTCTCCTTTATAGAGGTTAGCAAAATCTTTCAGCTTTAAGGTTACTGTCAGCTTTTCTCTGCTATTTTACCAAAAGAGAATAAAGGTGCTACCTCCTGGCAGAAGCCTAAATACTGTTATCCCTGCTCCCTGCACTGTATACAATCTATTTTATCTAACTTGGAATGTCCTATATAGAATTTATACTTGAGAACTTTGCTTCAGAGGGTTTATATCTCCTATCCTGTTAACCCATATGCATCCAAATGTGTATAATGATTTATATGTTAGACTTGGTTTTAGAAACACATATTTTAGGACAAGTTTTAAGTCTGCCAAAGTTCATAGTGGCCTTCTCATTGAAGGGAATTCCATATTTAATTTAGGATTGATGTGGGCTGCTAGTCAAAAGATTTTCACTTTACATTAAAAAAGTATATGGTGCTATTTGCAGGTTAAGAAAATGTTTTAGCTTTGACTATTAGCAAATTGTATTTTTTTTCCATGCTCTTATACACTAATAGCTGTTGATGAGTTAGTTCTCAGAGAGCCATATCCAAGTTAATATGACCAGTGTTGGATTTCAGACTCTTAGGTCAGGGGCAAGCTGCTCTGAATGTGGTGCTGAGGTACCCCCAAGTTCAGGAGGCCAAACTTTAAGATATAAATTAGGCTCATTTAATTCACTTTCCTCTTCTCTAGGAAGGGATCTGAAAGTGGAATGACTGAAATTGAAAAAGTGCATAACTGAGAGGAGCATTTTAAAGTTAAAAACTAAAACAACTGTGGCATTTATTAAGCTGCTTCTGAGAGATTTCTGAACCTACTAACCTATTGTTTCTTCTGACTTCAGTGCAATTGTCATGTTCCTTCCCAGGCCTTTGGAAGCCTGTAAAGGACAATGAAATTTGGTTCATGTATTGTTTTACTTCCCTGAAATGTATGCAAGATTAATCCACCAGCCCACGTTTAAAAAGAAATAATGGTAAGGCTTTTCAAGCTCTCAATGTCGATTGTGTTGGATATTGTATAAACATAAAAACTGAATGTTGTTTGTCCTGTTGGGTGTGAACGCTGTGAATGATACCGGCCAAAACATCTGGCAAGATTAGCAGAAAGGTTTTTTATAAACTAGAAATGGTCTTTTTGTGGAACTGTGCAAAGATCAAAACGCCTCTGATAGCTATTTTTTTTTCCCTGTCAGAAGTATTTCAGTTCATTCAGCATCTGCATTCTCTGTCATGTTCATCAGAGCTTTGTGTACCCTACCTGTGATATTTCTCTAACGGTTTGTGGAAGCCTGAGCTCGGGTGAGCTCTGCAAATAGGAATTCTGCTTCACTACCATGGCAGCCACTCTCTGGTGGTCAGCAACAGGTCCCACACACAGCTCAAGGCTGAAGAAAAGTGTGTGTAATGTCATCATGACGTGCACAATGAGCTGTAGCAGAAGGGGTGACTTCTGCAACAGAGAAAAAAAAATGTGTGTTTATCAACCTGAATGACTTGTAGTTGTTTTGAAGTGTTGCCTAACAAGGTTTGAACTCTCACCTTCTGTTTTATAATTAAGGGAGTGTTACATGGTGCTGGTGCTGGGTGTTCGCTTGTCTTGGATAACCTAGCGCTCGCTTACTGCAGGAATGTTCCCCTGCTCTGCCACCTCGGTTCTGTCACTCTGCTTAGCCAGCAGTGCTTTGGGCGGGACTAGCTTTGTACTGTCTTTAAACAGGAGGCTACATCATGCTACTGAAATTCCTCAAATAGCATGTCCTTGAATTCCCGAACGCTCAAGGATGGTGGGCATGCTCCATCAGTCAGGCAGCGAGGTGCTGTTCTGATCTCCCAGAGACAAGATGGCGCCCCAGAGTTGCAGTCAGAGTGGTTCTTGTCTCACGAACAGGAAACACAGCAAACCTCAAAATCAGTGGAACAGACAGAGAGGTGTTAAGACTCAGAATGCCCATTACCTCACATAAGCACAAGCTCAGCCTTGTGCTTATATGTACTCATATGTACTGATTTAAAGTATTTCAGCAATGTCTCCTACCCTCTTAGAGGGCAGGAGTGAGGGACTGAACTAACCAAGCCTTCAACCACATTGAGGAAGCTCAAGATAAACCTCGTAGATATCCATTTATGAAGAATTCATTTATGAGAAAGACAAACTTAAGCAATGAAAGTTTTTGGATTTTTTTTAGTGGTAAGGCACAGTTTCTAATTCACATCAATTTGATGACAGGCTGGAGGATTAAAGGGAACTATTAATGAGTCAGAATTAAATTTTATAGAATGGTTTTTAAGAGCGAGTCTTCCTACTTTATAACTCCTTAGTACTCTCTGACTTAGATATTTTTCAGGATATTTTAATTGCATCTGTAATGAGCTGTATTCTGGTGTTACCACACCCAGGATCTGAGCGAAGCTGTGTGCAGGAGAGCTCCCAAGGAGTGCTGGCTGTGCACTTTCCCATGCCAGCCTACCCCTGATAAAGGACTTTTTCTAAAGAAAAGTGCCAGCTTTTAAGAACTAACACGAAATGCAAACTGTCGCTGCAAGTAAAATCAAGCTGTTTGGTTTTTTTTTTTCCTCCCGTGACAATGACAAATGTGATAAATCATTCCAGCATTAGGTAAATAACACAGGGGTGATGTTATTAAGCCAAATCAAGCAGTGACTTGCTTATACTGATACTGGTGGGGAAAATAAAATAAGGGCAAGTTAGATACGTTGATCCATGAGATCAATCTCTAAAAATTTCCCTATCAGCATTTATGTGACATCGGTCAGTGGAAGGAAGGGAGTGACAGGGAAGGAACAAAGGGTCAATGCAGTTAGATAGGAAGCTGACCCTCATTTCTGGAGGAGGTGCTTGTTCCTAAAACACTTTCTCTTTACGTTCCCTGTTGTAAAAATGTTAAGAGAGGTACAAAGAAAGTTAAGAGAAGAAATCCAGGTGCTGAAGACTGAATTACATGATTATTCTTTCCCTTTACTGTTCTCTTTCCTCTTAGTGTTAAGTGATATCAGCTAACATTTTGTTTACTTAAAACTTGATAGTTTCGAGATGTACTAGGAAATCTATGACAAAACAAAGGCACACAATACTGTGGGGGGTGGGGGGGGGAACAACTACGAAAGATGTTAATCGTTATACCTGAGTCTAATTATTTTGGACTTTTACCAGTAGAAAT
Source organism: Meleagris gallopavo (assembly GCF_905368555.1). NCBI lineage: Eukaryota > Metazoa > Chordata > Aves > Galliformes > Phasianidae > Meleagris > Meleagris gallopavo. The sequence goes on along the minus strand of NC_139404.1, from coordinate 83,401,987 downwards.
GAGATCAAAATTGGTCTTAGAGGTATAAGGCAAAGAATGTTTTCTCTTTAGGTGTATGGAAGACAGACTGTGGGAAATAAAGTACTTTTGTTTTTTAACAGATATCATGATTTGCATTAGATAGGTAGTATTTACAGTACAGATGGTACTTAGGATATTATCAAAGTAGTATAATGATACACATTGCCCTCATTCTGTTTTGGATTTGGAAGAACTGAAGTAGTCTCTCAGATATGGATAGGCTTTTTTCTATTTCTAGTTACTACTTTCATAAAACATGTTTATTGCATTTATAGTATTCCTGCAAATGCTTTTTACTTTATCCTATTGTAGTCCTTTGAGTTCAGCCTCTCCTTTTCCTTCAGATATACGTGAAGGGCTGCTTATTAATTCTGCTTTTTAACATGTCTTTTCATAATTTAGCTAACATTTCCACTTTATAACTTGCCAATGCATTTTTAAAGTATTAAATTGACTGAATTTATGATGCATAGGAATCAAAATTTATCAGAGAAGTAGGTTGCTAGTCTGCAGATACAATAGAATAGCAAGCAGAAGGCTTTGTAAGGGTTTAGGATGCTGATCTGGGGTGTTAGTTTTCTAGTATAAACTTCCATTTGTTCTGCTTTCTGGGGTTTGTTTCATTCCATATATATTAGACATTGCTCCCATGATTCTGTAGTCTGGTGGACTGATGGCATCAACAGAAGTGTAAATTTTGCTCGTTACAAGGAAAACTACCTTGGAAACGTGGCATCTATTTAAATGCCAGGGTTAATGATATAGAAATACCTGAGTTATCTTTGAAATGAAGTGTATATTTATAAAGGTTTTTAGAGCCATGTGGAAAATGACTACTTGAAAATCCTGAAAACATTCACAGGGGATTTCAATTCTCAGTCTCTCGTGTCTTGTGTGCAGGATAGCACAGCAATGCATGCGGCTGTATAACAGCAGCTTAAACTTTTCTGAACAAGGATTCTGAAGGGTTTAAAGCACTGAATGAAGCTAAATAGATAAATAAAAATCTCCACAGCTTTCTGCTGCCTGTACTAGTAGCTACGTAGCTTGATATTAAGGAAAACGAAAACAATACAACAAAACCAGATTTTTTTTCTTTCAAATAGAATTTGTCCGAGTTTAAAGGTCTCGCGGCAACATTTGGAAGTGCACACCAGCCTCAGGAGAGCATTGCTTAGCAGCCTGAATCAGCAGGTAGCACAGTGGAGCTGACCTGAGCGCAGTTGTTCCTACAAGCGGAGATGTGACAGCTCCTCAGCCCGGGGACAGGAGCGCGTCCCCGCAGACTGCAGCTGACAGCCGTAGGCTGTAGCCGAGCCTACCGGGTGCCCATCCCGCTCTGCAGTGGCTGCTCTCCTTCGAGATTCGTTTGCTCGGTGACCGGGATTTAAAGTTTCCTCCTCACCGTCTGACAGCTCAGCGCTGCTGTGACTTGACACTTGCACAAAAGACACGGAAGAGGGAAGCAGCGTGTAGAAGTTGGGAAGTTTGTCGATCTCCGAGCCGGTCGCAACTGCTCGCTTCAGACAGAGCACAGCCCCACGGGCAGAATCGTGCTTGTGGCAACTTACGCGTCGCCCCATAAACTACAGCAGAAGTTGCTCAGAAGTCTGAGCACATGCTCGGAGATATCCGTGTGCCCCAACACACCACCTGTGCGGGTAAGGGCAGCGCAGAGGGACGGGAGCCCTACCTGCCGCGTTCCCACGCAGCTGCAATGCAGCCGCGACGTTACCCGGCTACGGAGGAGCTCCCGCATCCCTACCTCCCTCCTTCCTCACCGCTCAGTTCATCCCTCGTCCGCCTGCTCTGCACCTAAGCCAAGTTATAGGGAAATAGGATGCTCTGCCAGCAATCCCGGTGAAATCTGGGGGCTTTCACCCTTTTCCCTCAACGCCCTTCCGTAAGCAGGGTCCCCGCAGGCCGTCCCCGCCCGCCCGCTCTTACCTGCTGCTCCCTTAGCCGCTAGGGAAGAGCCGGCTACGCGGGGCCGTGCGGGCTGCGCACCTCCCGCCGCCGCTCCGCCGGCAGCACTGCGGGACGGGCGCCGGGCGGCCCGAGCCTAGGCGGCATGACGTCATGGCCGCGCCATATAAGGCGCCGCGCGGTGAGCGGGCTCGTGGCGGCGCGGCGCTGCGGGGAGCCGTGACCCCGTCCGTGCCCCCAGCCGTGCCCGCCGGGTCGTGGCCCAGGGACCACGGGGGAACGGTCCGGGCTGCGGCAGGTCTCTTGCAACGCGGGCACTCAAGCTGTTGGCTGATCAGCTGCAACGCTTTGCAGTTAGGCTGGAACTTGAAAAAAGAGGGGCTATGTTATACCCAAGCGCATCTCCCTTAGTAACTTGTCCCGAAGGGGTTATTATTATGATTATTCTTTAATTATTTTTTATTTTTCTCTCGCTTGCTTTTTCCCATGACAAAAAAACAAACAAAAAAAAAAAAAAAAAAAAAAAAAAAACGTGAGTTCAGCTCAGCTCCTCAGAGGGTGATAGGAACTTCAGCCTTTTTTTTTTCCCCCTCCTTCTGTAAAGAGTCGGGGTCTGTGGAGGATAGTATTTTATTTCCTGATGATGTAACTACCAAACAATTCTCTGAGTGATGATGGGAAGGCCAGATGAAATCTCTCTCTCTTTTTTTCCCTCCTTTTTTTTTTTTTTTTTTTTTTTTTCTCCTCGGTGTTTTTCCTGCAGAGCCCTTTCCTTCTCGCATGTTTGTGTTCCAGCTAACACAATTAAGAAGCCCGACCAGCTATTTTTAGTAAGGTCTTAGAGAAATGAGTCGTTTGTTTTAATATTTAGGAAAAAGGCAGAAGGCCAAAAAGAAGGATTTAGATTGTGGAGCTTAAAGCGTATCTCTTGTATTCCCTGTCCTTCAGTGTACGCCCTGAATAAACACGGAGAACACAAGGAACAAATACCTGAAATAACAGGAAAATCTGTTGTGGAAATTCCACTAAGTTACTGAAATAAACTCTTTTAGTGCTGATGAGTAAATTAGGCCATGCAAAGGGCATTCCATGCTGTTTTGTGCAGCTCTCTTAGGCTAGATGCCTCCACAATTTACTTTGAACATCTGAATTTTAGTCTTCAGATAAACTTTGCTATGATCTATTCATCATATGACCTACCTGGCCCAATCCCCACCGTTCCCACTAACCACATTCCTCAGTGCTCTAGAACACCACCTCCAGGGATGGTGATTCCACCACCTCCCTATGCAGTCTGTGCCACTGCCTTGGTATATAATGCAGTTCATTTATTTGGGGGTGCTGTCCATGTGTTTGAAGACAAACGGTGATTAAAATGTTTGTATTTCATTAAAAAGAAAGATATCTCCTTGCTACTTGCACATTCTTATCCTGAACGCAGTCTTAAAACTGCATTTGTTTTTCAGGTGGAAATTTTTAGCCAAGCCTTTGCACTGTGCCTGAATAAGCTAGGGCTTATTCAGAAATGTGTTGCTTGTGTGCATGGAGGATACTGCTGTCCCTTTGTAAGTCCTTGAGGAAATTCAGCTTGATTTGATTAAAATCTTCCAAATCTCTTTAATAGTGACATACCTTTGTATTGATCCTTTAAAAATTGATTTTAGAAATAACAGTGTATTGTGTGAAAATATCAATGGATAGACCAGGATAATGTTTATTTTGTATTGTAAGAAGATTTACCAAATCCAAACAAAAAAGAGCCTGTCTTCCAGGTAGAATTGGGCTGTATGGTGGCTTGGCTAAAGTTTTTGGGAACTACTATTTTGTTTGGTTTATTTTTCTTAAAAGTACTGTGCTGATGTTGCATTTGCATTACATAGCTGCTCATCAAGGTTATCTTGGTATGAGGAACATGAAGTTGGTTTCATAGTCAGCTACATACTCTTCTGTTGGGACTCTGCAGTTATCTGGAAGAAGAGGACAGCTGCAGGTGCAGGGACTGTCACAGAGTGAGCTGTGGGAAATGCTGCATCCAACTAAGGTTGCAGGATGGGAATCAGGTAAGGAGGGGTCTACCGTGTGTAAAGTATCTGTTAAAGGTACCTAGGAGTTAAATTTGTATGCATTCTTCTAAATGTGTGTTTGTCTGCGTACCCGTACAGATAGTTAGAGTGAAAAATATTTTTCTTTTTTATTTAATGATTTTGTCTTTCCTTCTCTATTTTTTTTTTCTTCACATGCATCTTCCCCTTTACCTGCACATCCCCTATCTCTTTGGTTTTCATTGCGTGAAAATTTCCTGCATGTTTGTTTTGCCACATTGAAAGAGGTATTGTAGCCTAGGAACAGCTTTGAAGAAGACTTCCCAAAAGCAGATAAACAAAAGAGCATCCTTACGTTCCAGTTCTGTTTTCGAGTTGCTAGGAACACGGGTCAGATAGTGCTGGTGATAAGTTTATTGACAGTCTGGGGGCAGGCTAGAGCAGGGAACAGGGAATGCAGATCCTCCTGTTTGTAAATCTGTGTTTACATCTGGGAACAGCTGAAGTATGAACTTCAAGTTTCTTAATTAATTTTCCTCTGTGATATAAAAGTGCACATCTGTGACCTTCTGCAAAAGTGCTTTGTCAAAGAGCATCAGCTGAGTGTGCAGTGACCTGTCTTCCTTCTCTTGCATTGTCACCACTTCATAAAAGACAGAGTACAGCACTGTTTCAAGCACTGTTAAGGAGATGCATGATTAAAAATTCCAGCTCTTGGATTCCTTTAACATAAAAAGCTTGTATTACAGACTGAGAAGCTTTCCTTTACTGCCTTCTCACAGTGTCTTCCACTATCTCTAGGTGCAGATCTGTCCCTGGTGGAGTTCACAGGAGGGGAAAAAATGTCACTTTCCATTGCTCCCTGTGAACCAATTTGGCTTCCTTAGTTACTAGTCAGAGTTGTTCAGAACTAGTGTATTTGCAGGTACTGTGACAGCAAAAGAAACTGGATCTGTAGAAAGTAAAGACGAAATGAAAACCTTATTTGTTGCGTTCTCTGACAATGTGGGGCTGCTCCCTGCAGCCTTCTTGCAGTATCTTCTTTCTAGTCTCTGTTCTCTCTCTGCTTACCATTCTGTTTTATTATTTGCACCCACACTGTCTTAGGATTCAACTTGAAAAAATTGAAGCTGGAAAGATGGCAGGTTAACAGGCAGGGAAGAGATGGGGCAAGTAAGCTAAATGAGTTTGAGGCTCTTGTTTAGACTCTATCTTAAAATATCTCATTTCTTCCCATTATTTCCGTTGTTAAAACTATTTCTCTTTCTTTCCATAGCAGCTCATAGCAGCCGTTCCTGTGTCCTTAAACCCATAACCTATCTATTGCAACATTTGACTCCCCTCCTGTAGCCATTTTGTATCTAAGATAAATAAAGGAAATTAGAACTTGGGCCTCAGTTCAACAAAGCACTTAAACATAGTCCTGTGTATTTTTGTTGAAAAAAGTAAGGACTTCAGCATAAGTCTGATTTTAATGATATATTGAAATTCTTGGCTGGATTGGACTCTTAGTCACGTTTCCTCCATGTAGATATCACTGAGACTCAGTCTTCAAAGTTCTTCATGGGATCTAAATCTTTAGGTTACTTTCATATTCCAAAAATAGACATCTACAGAAGTACAAATACCATCACGGCATTTGTTAGGATTCTACATTACTTAAAACTGTTTGTTTTATTGGAATGGAGTTTTGCTTAAGCTTTGCAAGGGATACTGGAGTACTGAAATGCATACAATATTGACAAGTCCAATTTAGTGGCTTGTATAAACGGGATCTGACATTTAACATATTAATAGCTCATGTGTTTTCAAGGATTTTTATCCAGTGTATACTCAGCCTTTTCTCTGAAGTCTATGGGAGTTTTACCATTAAGTCAGTGGAAGAGGGCTCGCTTTCTGAATGTTTTCCTGGATTGATAACATCTTTTTAAATTTTTCTGTTCAATTTGTTTTTATTACTTTTCCTAGCTTTGTGGTTGACGATCTCTTAGATTTCATCAGTAAAGACTGTTTTACTGTTTCATATCCCACTGCATATATTATTTTCTGAATATTATGGGAAGAAATATGAAGGCCATTGTGGCTAAAAGATAGTCTGAAATGCAGTGACTATTGATAAATTGTGGAAAGCAAGGGGGAGAAGCAAGAGAAAGTTCTAAAGATAACATTGTTAAGATTCATGTGTCTTGACTATGGACTGTGGACGGAAAGAGATTCATATCTTCATTACTGTGTGTTTTTAATTTTTTTGGCAGCAGGAAGAAATATTTTCCCAAACTCCCCTATTGTTTGCAGATTCCATTATTCTCCCTATTTTGTCAGATACAAACAAAATTCCTAGCCAAATATCAGGGATAATTTGATTCCTTTTTGTTGGGCTCTGCCATGAGAAGTGTATGACCGCATCTTTTCATGTCATTACTAATGACTTCTCTCCTAAGAGGAACTGGCAAATGTTCCATGTCTTTTTGTGAGATGGAGTCCTGTTGTATATAGAGCCAAGATAAATTTTAATGAAAAAGGCATTTTTGTGTGGGACAGAGCTTGCCATGAGCAAACACTAACTGAATTTAATATGTATGTCTTCACGTATAAATCTTGGCCAAGTAAATTTTCTGCATAATGAATGGAGATAACTTTTTATGGTCTATGAAAACTCTGCACAATAGTGTATTTTACCAAGCAGTTTGAACTCAGAAGTTTTTATTAGTGTTGTTCTGTGTTGATTTTTTAAAAATTTTTGTTCTGCAAATATGCCTGTTTGTTCAGGCTGTTTCTGAAGCATGGCAGCCATTTCACTATTAATGCAGTAGCACAAGGAAGTTGTAATCACAGAATTGCAGAATGGCCTGTGTTTGGAAGGGACCTCAAGGATCATGAATCTCCAACCCCCCTGCCACACGCAGGGCCACCAACCTTCACATTTAATACTAGACCGGGTTACCCGGGGCCCCATCCAACCTGGCCTTGAACACCTCCAGGGACGGGGCATCCACAGCCTCTCTGGGCAGCCTGTTCCAGCACCTCACCACTCTCACAGTAAAGAACTTCCTCCCTGTCTTTCTTGTACTGGGGGCTCCAGACCTGAACACAGTACTCCAGATAGGGCCTGATTGGAGGGAGCTAAATTATGTACATGGAAACATGTTTGAAAGTAGAACATATTTTCAGTAGAACATATTCACTTTAGTCATTGGAACCCAGCAAAAAAATAAGCGTCACTATACTCAGTTGCCTACTTTTCTTCCTCCATGTCCTTTTAAATGCAGCCAAAGCAGTGGAACTTCACAGAAATGGTGACTGAAACATTTTAAGCTTCAAATCAGGTTCCACATGAATCCCTGTCTCAGGATTTTTTTTTCTGTGTTTTAACCTAAGCTGTAACTCCAGTCATTATATTAAATGGAACAAATCTTTCTGAGCAGTTGACCTAACTTGCTGCATAGACATGACCTAAGCGCAGTGTCAGTGATGGTTGTCCCTTTCAAGGCTTTGATGCAGATGAAACAAAAAAGTAGATCAAATTATCCCTTTAGTTCCTCCATATCACTGAACATCTCTTCACTAATGCTTTTCCCTTTGTGTCTGTTGTTTCTTTACTTGTTACTGAGTGATGCTGATCCACAGGTGACTTGGACTGCTAAAAGTACATTTTAAAATCTTTTCCTTATTCTCTGAAATTTCAGTAGTCATACAGTAGACTTTAGTTATTGGTGATTCAAGGAATCTATACTGAAATAACACAGAGGCAAGTGTATCCCATACAGCGTATTTTAGATTGTGGATTCCCAGGGATGTAGCATACCTTGAAAAACTTTGATCCCTTTGGGATTCAGAATTGCAAAGCTATCTGATAGATTAATGGTTTAAAAATGTGACTTTGTCATGTGGTTCAATTCTGTAGTCTGGAAAAGCATTTAGAGAGTTTCTTGATCTCCTCGCATGTTGTCTCGTGTAGTTGTATTAGTATTGCCCACAGCAGGTACTGTTCAAGGAGTCTCTTGGGCATGGGGAAATGCATTTAGCAGACTGACTCTCCATAGCTTTAGAGTATGCAACAAAAATTTCACAGAATCATTGAGTGAGGAAGGAGAATAAATACAAAAAGGTATTAATTTGGCTTTTTTTGTTGTTTGTATGGCAGCCTGCAAGAAAGATGTCAACATTAAGACCTATTATCTTATAGTCAGCAATGCTAAATTTGTGCCTGTATCTTGGAACATTTTTATTGATCTCATGTCTTTGGAAGTTGCGTCAACAGGACGGGCTGTTACTAAGAAGGTCATTCAGGAGATGAAGTAAATGCTTGAATAAACCACAGATTGCTTCATTCTTGAATGCTGTACTAGAGCACAAAGAAATGACTTAAGGCAATTCTATTTTAGCACCTGAAGCAAAGACAAAAAATTTTTGTTAATCTCTACAATTCTGTGCTCTTTTAACAGTCTTCCTTGCAACCTTTCCTGTGCTTTATGGTCTCCTTTATCTTGTGTTGTTTTGGTTGTTCTCTTTGTCTTTTGTTGTTGTTGTTGTTGTTTTGGTTTGGGTTTTTTTGGTTGTTTGGTAGCTTATTTTTAATCTATTTTTTTACAATTACCTATTTTTTAGTTTTGTGTAAGGGCAAAGTTTCTGTTCTTTTCCTTTGAATGTTGTTTCCCCTTGGTAACTTGGTTGGAAGCATTCTCACAGGGCATTGTTTCTGTTTACTCTAACCATTGAACTCAGAAGCTCACAGTGTAAAGATCAGTATTCATTAGATGAATGATAGTTACAATTCAGAAAAGGTTGTGTGAATGTTATGTGTGTGATCATGTGATGTACCATGTAGAACTCATTAAAGGTAGAGATGCATTGGATTCTCTCATGTTGTAATGCAGTTTTGTATAAAAGAAGCCTGAAGTGAGTCCTTTTGTTACCAAACCCATTGAACATTCAATAATCATTAAGCAAGCTGACTTCTTAAATGAACACATAATTTCAAGTTGTAATCTTCCTTATCTTTTTAACGTAAGTTGTTTTTCTCAGTGAGGATGATACAAATGGTACAGGCTTTAGTGCTCTGAGGTGATCCTTGAAATACAAAGATTTGAGCGTGGTAAATTTATTATTATTATTATTTTTTCCTTCAAAAATAAACACATAAATGTATCTATACGTAAAAATATATGCGTAACTCTAGCCGGTAGCAAGGACAGAAGGAGGAAATCAGTTCTAGTTACTGTAATGCAGTGCTTATGATACTGCTTGCAACCTTTTTGTGAAAAATGAAACATTTATGGTTACTTAAACTTTCAAAGCAATACCTAAAGAAGTGTCTGGATTCTGCGTATGGGGAACAGAGGCCTAGAACTGGCAATTACAAAAAAACATGTATTTTCCAAATTCCTAAGATATGTTGTGTTGCTTAAATAAGACCCTGTTGTGGATGACCTGATAAAATTTGATTAAAGTTGGCTTTTCCTAAGATGTCTGCATTTGTGATGCTTGAATTTTTTTGTTCTTTGATGCATTTTTGTTTTACCCTGATCATCTGGTTTTATTTATTTCAGAATCCCCATAGTAGATGAGCAAAGGCTATTCTAGCATAGAAAAAAAATCAGTCTTTTTGATATTCCTTCTGAGTGAAGAGGAGAATACATGCATCCAACTCTACTGAAATAGAAGGAATTATTTTACTAGAAGTCTAAATTGTGTCCAGAGTGACATAAGGTTATAAGGAGCTTGACAAGAATAAACACTTTATTTGGGAGTTATAAAAATGTCTTTGACCTTGGAGCTGGAGTATGTACGTGGAGTCTTAACTTGTAGCTATCCACGTGTATCTAAATCAGTGCAAGTCATGTCTGAAAGCTGCTATGTATAGTTTGCTCAGTGGTCAATGTGGTGAGTGAGCAGAGTTCTTGGAGCAGTTTTGGTGGGATAGAAACCTGTGTAGAAGAAACACGCGTACCTCAGAGGCTTGTTGAAACCCTTACTGGTGATTTTGCTTTGGTGGACCTTGAGTGGGAGTGAAATCTGAAATCCCTCCTGACCTTTTGAGAATTGCTCAAAGTTTGCCTGTGTAAACGTACACAAAAGAACTGTAGATACTGCAGAGCATTTATGGGTGACGGTTGCAAAGGTTGTTGATTTATTCAGTGAATTATTCTTTAGAAATGTGTCTGAGAGCTGTTTATGATACTTTTAGCTTTAAATGCCATACCACTATGTTTTCCACATGTATTGATGTCAGAATTTGGATCGTTTAAATGAACTCTTACCATTATTTTTGCTTCAGTATTGTGGGAAATGATTTCTTGGAAGCATCTTCTCTATTTTAGGTATATCATAAAAACAGGAAAGCTATCCGTTTTTGGCAGTGAATTCCTACAGGCTTCAGGGAGTAGCATTAATGACTTAAGTAATACAAAAGAAGATGGAAATCATGTTTGAGGATCCTTTTACAAGTATAGTAATTTATTTATTTTAAGATCTGCTGGAGAAACAGGTAGGTACAACCATCCTGTTATTTTTATTTTTTTTAACTACTTCACCAGATGTTAATATGACTTTTGCTCTTCTCCTTTTGTGCTATTCTATGCTCATCTCAGATTTTTAAGGGCATGCAGGAGCCAAAAGCTGTAAAAGAGGCAAGCACTTTCAGGTGGAATTCTAGTCTGCCTGTGTGATATTGAAGAAATTCAATGAGTGGGTTATTGGAATGTGTGGGAGGGACCATGTGAAGATACTGATGCCCACTAAAGTGACTGGAAAGAAATGATTTAGACACTTCTAGCTTTTGTACTTGAATGGAGGGAGGCTTGTGATCAAACTTTGGTTCCTGTAGGAATGTCACTGGAAAAGAGAAGAGTTCCAGAATAACAGAGGGGTCCTCAGAGTTCCAGAATAACAGAGGGGTCCTCAGAGAGTCTCAAATTCCATTTAGCCTTAATCTGAGTTGAGAAAGGATTTTACTGTGATGATAGTAGAATTTTGTTTTTCACTGTGTGATTCTTCTAGTAAATGTCAGAATGTTTTAATTCTTGTAAGCTTTTTTCTCTTTTTTTTTTTTTCAGTGCTTCTTCATTGTCCTGTAATAGTAGCTTATATATATATATGAAGTCACAGTCTTTTTAAAACTGTGCACATGTGTGTTCTTAAAACGTTCATAAGCTCTTGCTGTTTCTGCTTTGATGGACAATGAATGTACTGTGTATGTGTTCTCTTCAACATTTGTATGTAAACCCCAAGTAAAAATGTCTTCCTGACTCTTAAATTATATGTATGTTGATATAAGTTGCATTTCCCCATAAAACTTCTGTCTTAAAAATTGCACAAATTCTTAATGTATTCTTTTGACAACTTCCTTGTAATTCTTAAAATTACGTATACAGTGTGTTTTTCACATTCATTCATAAATACAAGTTGACAAGCTTATTCAATTTTTTTGAGAACCTGTTAACTTCAATTGAGGGAGTTTTGTGGCTAATTCTGAAGAAAATCATAATTCTGGTTTGATATCAATGCCTTTAAGAGCTAAAGAGGTAAAGAAATCAAAAAGGGAAAGAACTGATGTTGAATAGTTCAGACTGAAATGTACTTTGGCTTTTGAAATGTGTGCTTGTTACGGGACATGCTCATATGTTTCATTACAGTGCAGTCACTTCCAGAGTAACATTACATCATCTTATTTGCAAAGTCACTATGCTATAGTTGTCTTTACATCCAAAAGAGCTCTCAAGTGGGATATCAAATTATAAAGCATTACATAATCAGAACAATGCTCTTATTGGTTGATTGTACCCTTAGGGTGGGATGCTGAATGGTAGTTGCATATGGAAGACGTAATCTTTCAAAATTAACCATTTCTTAACCATCCTATCAACAACTGTGGTGTTAAACAATTGACTGGAGATAGAATTAATGTGGGAAGAGTGCAACTGAGGAAAATAAGATTTTAACATTGATAAAGGGTTCACTTTACTTTTGTAAACAAACGGAAAGAGCCAGAAGACTTTTACAGACATGTTTATAGACCAGTTTGCTGAAATTTCATGTGGTGTAATTCCTGTTGTGAACGAATTCAAAGGAGGCAGACCAATTTCCACTAAGTCTGTAGTTTTGATTTATTGGAAGATGATCCTCTTAAAAATGTTGGAAAGAAACTCGTTGGTTATGGGATATTAAATTTGTCTTTCAAAGCTAATTTAAGCTCTTTTTAGAATTATTCACTTGTTGAGGACCATATGTGCAAAATTACTGCTATGTGTCTGGCAACTTTAGTCAGGCTAGTCTAGAACTAATCTGGTTTTAGTAAGAACTTTTTTTTTTTTTTTTTTTTTTCTTGGTGAATGATTGCATACAGGCTTTATAGCTCTCAAGGTATATATGAAAGTTTGGTCTTTTATTGCTTGTCCTGACATTTTGTGTGTGATCTCAGTCTAGTTTTAATGAAGCCGGACTCCATAGATCTTAGCTTAAATAAAATAAATAGTTAGGTCCTTGCTTGATGGAAAACGAGACTGTATTTTTAAAAAAATATTTTAAAATAACACTTAAAATCCTAATCTTGTGGCTGTGATGATCTATAGATGATTTCCTGTGTTGTCGTAACGTATTTTTTATGTGTGCTTTAATGGTAAAATGGCACCAAACTTTCAAAGTAAGAGTGCTCAACAGCCTTTGGACAAGTTTGTCTTTTAGACCATGCACTGTTTTTCAGTGAAAACTCCAGCTCAACCCAAGGCTATGAATTTTACTTATTTCTTCCAACCTGTTTTGCTCCCACACTGAATTAAGCACCACAGTGAGTCATCCATTAATATTGACTTTCCTTTTGAGATAAATAGGCCAGAGTAATTGGCAGCTTTTTTGTTCATGTGCCTTTCCCAGGGTGTCTTCGGAAATATTAAATTTGATTGGTAATTTTTTAAAGTCCCCCCAGTTCTTGTCTAGATCTATCCCAGATAGTCAGTGATCCCATAAGATTTCAGAACAAGATCCTGATTTTGAAAGTGTAGGCCTCAAAATATTCATCTTGGTACTTCAAAGACAACTGGGACGTGTGTGCAATAACAATTACATTTAAAAAACAGATTAGAAAAAACACAACTATTTTCAGAAGTCACTTAGTGACAAAACACAGTGCAAAAGCAAACTGTGTTGGATAGTTTCTCTTCTTATCACCAGTACATTTTTAATTTTTTTAACAGGAACATGTTCATCGCTTTAAAAAAATACTGGGTTTCACACAATGCATCTTACTGGTTTCATTATGCTCCTGAGAATTTAAATGGAGGAAAAAGGTAATTCTTCATTGTCTGATCATGTGGTTTTCTAGCATTAAATTTGTGGTTCCAGTTTCCTTTGAAAACTGTCCGTATGTCCTCATATACAGAAAACAAAACAAAACAAACAATTTCAGACCAACCCAAACCAAAAAGCCCACCATGATGTAGAAATACAAAGTGGCATTTTTTCATGCTAACACTCATTATAAGAGCATCAGATAAGAAAACAGTGATGGTATTAGTTTTCAGTAGAATTCGTTTTAGTTTGATGACACGTTTTGGAATTGCAGAATGACAGAATAGCTTGGACTGGATGGCATCTTAAAGCCTATCCAGTTCCAACCCCATGCACCTTGGCCTTGAATATTTCCAGGGATGGGGCATCTATAACTCCTCTGGGCTGCCTTTTCCAGTGCCTCACCACTCTCTGAGTGAAAAATGTCACCCTAACATCTAAATCTCCCCTCTTTTAATTTAAAACCAGTTCCCCTTGTTCTCTCACTATCAGACCATGTAAAAAGTTGGTCTCCCTCCTCCTTATAAGCTCCTTTTAAGTCTGGAAGGCTGCAAGGATGTCTCCCTGGAGCCTTCTCTTCTCCAAGCTGAACAAGCCCAGTTCCCTCAACCTTTCTTCATAAGAGATGTGCTCCAGCCCTCTGATCATCTTTATGGCCTTCCTCTGGACCCTCCCTTTTTATGTCATGAAGAGTTTTTTGGGGGCAGATAAGTTCTCTTGAAACTACCCAACACATCTTTCTTTTGTTCTGTGTTTGTCATTGAGCAGCTCCTGGAAACACTTCGTTATTTTTTAACCTGCTTTTGAAAACGTTTCCTGATGGATGAACTTCCGGTAACCCCTCTTTAATGTTAGCAAGGTTGAAAGGTAGCTGCTGGCATCCATTTTAGCAGATAGTTTTTTTTCTACTGAGTTATTAGAATGCTTGAGATAATCCGTCCCCATGGGCAGTTGTTCAGCCAGATTTTCAAGGTGCCAGATTAACCACCCTCAGGAGTATGAATTCTTTAACACTGGGGGATTCTTTAGCTGGATTTTTTTTTTCTCTTTGAAGAATTATGTTCATGACTTTATCTTTTTGTGGTCTTTTCTTGAGGGGAAAAACAAAAGCATAGATACAGCTATGCATGTTTTTAGAGGCCCACTGCTCTGAAACTGTGAAGTGCGCATCTAGGCTGACCCCGGGGAAGTACAAGTTCCAGGGACAGAGCTTGCAAACCACTGGTAAACTGAGCAATGAGTATACAGGAAAAGAATGTTGGATCACCAGTGTTGATGCTTGGGTAAGCAATTCACAAAAGAATCCTCCATCTGGAAACTGAAAGGAGAAAAAGTTTATTTAAGGTGGCCTTAAAAAAAAAAAATACTTCTCCAGTGCATGGCTACGGCTATATATTTTGAAGCATGACTCATGGATGGCTTCATAGTTACACATCCCCTTGCATAGGAGGAATAAACTTTGGAGAAGAGGAAGTTAAGAGAAAACAGAAGTGTGAATAACTGCTAATGGTGCTCTCTCTGGCTCCATTCAGTCTGCCATTTCATCATACATGAAGGGGGTAATTCAGAGATTCCTTTCTTGGCACATAAGTGGCAACATATGTTTGAAACAGTGAGTGGAAACTGTAGGAAAAAAAATGACAGGCATATGGCAATAGGAAGGCAAGGGAAAATTTGTTGCCCTAATGTTAGCCACATAATTGGTACACTTAACTTCTGAGGGACTGATTTATTTAAAGACAAAAATGCTTGCTCCGTTTATTCAGGTTTTCTGTATGTAGCCCATATCTTACAGTTCCTTCATAATGTCTGTCCAGAGAGCTCTCCAAGGGAATGGAAGGTGATGTGTGAGATTCAGAGCATCTTTGCCAAGGAATAGAGGGAAAATCTGGATGCAAAACACAACCCTGTGTTCAAACATATTCTCATTTTTAAAGAGGAAAAAATGAAAACCTCATATATTTTCATATTGTTTACTTTTTGTTTTTCTTTTCTTTCTTTTACCATGTTAAGTTAGCAAGAATGTTTATGGCTTAGTGCAACTTAAGATTTACTACTTATTGAAGAGAAGAGCTATCCTGGAAACTGGCATCACCCAAAATAACATTTCCAGTGTGAAGTACATGCTGAGGTAACCCGCTAACTTTAGTCAAAGGAGCATTGCTAGCCTGAGCACACATCTGTGTACAATTGTAAGCAAAATGCAGCCTCCCCAACTGTATGCGGCATGCAGGAAATGTGCAGCTCTGTCTGTTTTGGATAATTTTGTGTACTGAGTTAAATAATCAATTGCAAGTGAGAGCATCATTGAGAGGGTCAAAATCAAAACTGGTCTTAAAGGCCTTTTATTGACATATAAAATAAGTGTTCAGGGACATAGTTTGGTTAGTCTGGCCTGCAACTGAAAACTCTTCAGTCTAGAGAATATTTTCTCAAAAAAAAAAAAAAAAAAAAAAAAAAAGAGAGCTGAAAAAGGAAAGCAGAATGGATTATTTCTATTGAAAAATGATTGGGCAAACCTGATGAGAATGCCCCTCATCATATTTGCCTTTGGGAATATGGCCTATGTCCTCAAGGGTGGTGTAGCCCTTGGAAAGCTGCAACTGAGCAACTGAATACAGCTTGATCCATTGTGTGTGAGGCTTGTGCTCCTCAGAGATCTTAAACCTTTCCATAGGAAAGCAAAATGGACTCAGTGACATTTTTATTTGTTCACTCTTCTTTGTAACCTCTTCTGGCTCTGGGGTTTTATGGTCTGGTGGTTTAATTTTGAAATGAGTCCTACACAATCATAAAGTAATGTTCATTTATGCGGTGGTTGTGCTAGAGCAGCAGATGAGCTGGGATGAAGGATTGGGGCTCTATCGTTTCAGCTTGGACTGGGAATGGAGAAGGAGAAGAGTAGCACACAATATTTAAGAACAGATAAACAACTAAATCTAGTTTTTTTCTAACAGCTCCCTAATTAGTACTCTATGTTCAGCACCCTGAAGATTGAGAAATCTGAGCAGTGGGATTCTTTCATTTCTTTACCAAAGTAAATGACATCACAACAAATACTATAGTAAAAAAGAATGAAAACAAATGTTGCTAAAGGAAACCAATTTACGTTATTTTTGTTGTCACCCATTCTAACTAAGCGCTGGGAAAATGTATCTGGTATTTGTACTAAGCTGTGGAGCTGGTTAGGTTTTTAAATATACTTCTGTATTACTTATTTTTCTGCATTCAATTATCCCCTAGTTTGCTGGGGTTTTTTGGTAAGTTGACTTTGGTGAAGTCAGTTATATGCAGACAGAATCCTGACAGTCACTATGTGGACTGGAGCAATGTGGGTCAAATAGGATAAAGGCTCAGAGCTCTGATCCCTGATTAAGAGTCATTTTTGCAGAGTGTGTTTAAGGAAATTCTGTCCTTCTGGTGTTCTGTTTGGGTTTCAGTTTATAAGAAAATAATTGTGAAGGAGATAGCTACGTTTTGTATCCCTGTTTTGAGTTCTTCCACAGACTGGCTGTTGCATGGGCCTAACTTGCTCTTATGACTTGCCTTGGGTGACACAGCTTTTTACTTCAGTATATTTGTTAGAATTATATCAACCAATATCCACTGTCAGGTGACAGAAGAGAGTTAACTGACAGCATGTACATCATGGTATTCCACAACCATGAAACTGTGACATTTTTATGGTGTGAGAAAGTCTGCATGATTTGTATAGCCTTTTTAAGCAAGAGGGTTGCAACTTGTCTGTGTGCCATCGCTGGCAAAAGTCCTGCAGAAGAGCAAATTTCAAACAGACGTGCAGGCTGCCTGCTGGGCATGGAGAATATGTGCACGTGTCTCCATTTCTTGTGTAATGCTAACATTTTCAGCACAAATGAACTCATCCCTTTTCTTTCTTCCTAACTTTTCTCATGTCCAGTGCTGACTCTACTGCTCCCTGTTATCTCTGTCCCCATTCAAGGGATGCTGGATGAGAACCAGCTACTGCTGCAGCTCCTTCCTGAAGACTAAAATGCCTGAAAGGTCTTTTATGCCACTAGAAGTCTTGCTTTTTTTTCTATTTGAGCAACATATACTTCTCAAGATCAGCTGAGCTTCAGGGACTTGTAATTTCCATAAGACCTGGCAATCAGTTGCCCTCTAAACAGTTCCTCTTTTTTATGAGCTACTGGCTGCATAAAACACATCTTCAGAGCTTTGATACGTGCATGTGTGCAGCTCTTAATTTTTGAAAACATGCCCAATTTCCATCTTCTTTGTAGAGAATTCAGGCAGGTAATCATGTCGTGTATCAGTGGACTGCTGATCATGTTCAAGATTTGCAAATGCATCAGTCTTTGAGAAGATTTTAACCAAGCATGCTTTTTAGAACTAATTTGAGAGCTGCTTTGAGTATTTGTGGCAAGGGTGGGACAATGGGTTTGGAAGGGGCATATTTTCCATTGCCTGAATTAAAAGCCATTTAACGTTCCATTTTCAGTAGTCTGCTATATTTTAGACTCAACTATTGGTGCAGATGGAACTGAACTTCATTATATAGTGTCATATTAATTTGGCTTGCCATCAGGGCTTTGGGAGAAATGCATTTTGATCCCGGTCTACCTTTGATTTCTTGGTGCTAGAATTACAGGGCGTCGATCAGAAGTCTGTTTCCTCCAGCTACAGACATTGTACCTGCTGCTCTGAAACCCCATTCAATTTGCCACCCAGGATGTGAAACTGAGTGGTCTCATTATGCGTTTTTCCTTACCTTCCTTACCAAAACCTTGTTATTCATTCACTTTTAGGTATCTTTCCACGGGATGCAGGAAGATTCTGAAGTTCTAAAATCGTATGGATGACCACTACTATTACTACTACCACTGCTGAATGGCACAACTCATCAGTGCAGGGCTGCCTTCTCTCTGTCATAGCTGTGCTGTTACACAGCAGTGGGTACTGGTTATAACGAGGCTTTGGAAATCACTGCCATATTTGGTACAGGCCAAGAAAGTGCTAGTATTCTCTAAACTGAGACTTTTAACCTGGGTAGATATAAGCTTCTTTGGGATATAGAACCGTTGAAATAATTTCTTCCTTTTGTCCAGTGTCACCAGAGTAATTTTTTCAGGATTTGATGTAGGCTGTGTTGGTTTGTTCTACTAGGATGAGTTTCTGCTGTGGGTCTTGGGGCTCAGTTTTCTTGTTTACTTCCCCAGCCTGCCCACATTGCTGTTGTTTTTGTAAATTCTTTTCTATGTTGTAAATCTGCCCAAAGATGATTAAGAATTGCATACCGTTGGTAAACTAACAGACAGCAAATCTAATGCTTTTAGGACTTTATTGCAAATGATAATGTAAAGTTTGTAAATATTATAAGAAAAGGATGTAACATGATTAGAGTAGAGATCTTCTGTAAATATTTGTTTTTTAAAGCCTAGAATGTCATCTGATGCTATTTTATACTGTTTCCTTTTAAGGAAACTGTTTGTATGTTTTTAAATGATGTAAAATCGTATGATATTAGCTAATTAGTGTGGAGAAATGAAAGCGTATTGAAAAAACTTCCATGTAGACTAATGAATCAAATATTTCCACAATGTAAATGAATGACAGTAATTGAAATATGGACACCTTTTGAGATTATGGTCACCATGTCAGGGTTTTTACATTTATGGTTAAATATGTTTTTTTCTCCTTTCATGGAATAAATGTTATAAATTCTTTTCCCCTTGTTCCCTTCCCCTCCGAGGAAGCCAAAACATCCTAGTTTTATTTTTACACGTTTGTTTATTTATGCTTAGGGTACCACCAAGCACAGTCATTGCCATTTCATCATGACTTTGTAGTAGGGAATAAAAAGTTTGTCTAAACTAAGTTTTACGAAATTTACTTTAATCTTTCCTAGTATTTTTTGTTTGTCTTTACTTGTTTGTTTGTTTGTGGGGTTTTGTTGTTGTTGTTGTTGTTGTTGTTTTTCCCCCTAAATTATAGATAGAGAATTTCTGGCTTTTCAGAATGTTGCTAAAGAAACTTAAAATGAAGGTGTGCACAGTAATTTTGTTTTTAAGAAAAATGCAATGCATATTGCTGTGTGCTGCTGTTTATAGAGGCTGAAGCTTTCCTTACTTGACAGACATTTGGAGATGAAGTTTTATAGGATTCTTTTTCTTACAGTAAGAAGTCCTGTTGATCAAAATATACAGGTTTCAAGCTTGTGCAATTTGACTCACTTTAGTAACCTGCAGCAATGCTAAATGTCACAACACAAAAAGCAGCTGAGGAGTGTAACCTAACCTTTTCTGCATGTAATCCTGTGTGGATTTTGTTGATACTGTGAAAGACAAACTATAAACACAAAGCTTAGCTAAATCTAATCTTTACTGTAATCACTTTTACAGATTTCTGAATTACATTCTAAGTTATATTTTGGTGAGAAATGATTGGTCAAACTTTCTCATATCCTTTATGAGAGGGGCAAGCATTGTGTGGCACAAGTGTCCAAAGTTGGCATAGAGCCCTCGTTGTTTCGCTGCTCCCGCCATTTCAGTCAGTCCTTAGGCAGTGCATTGCCAGTACCGCTTGTAAGAACTACAGATAAACTACAGGCTTGCAGGGTATGTATTTTATACACCATAATCTGTAACTCTGTGCCAGACCTCATCCCAAGTTTGTGCATCTAAGGATAACTTGAGGTTTTAGCTGATAACTGCCTTTTCCCAATTTCTTTTTCCAAAACCTCATTTTAGATCAGGAGAGCCATTCTGTGACCCATGGGTTGGAACAGCTTGCCAGAACACATCACAAGGCTTTTTTCCTTTTTCCATCTTTCTCTAGAGCTCTTCCATCCCTTTAATGAAACTTGTAGTTGGAGGCCACGATGCCTTTTGTGCCCTTTATTTAACTGGTGGCTGAGATGCTGGTAGAGTTGCAACTGAGCAGATCCCATGTTAAAGATCAGAAATTGTGTGGCATGTGCACACATTTAGAGTGGAACCAGTGTGAGTGGGCTGTCTCAAGGATGAGAATAGCCATGCAGTGCTGTAGGGTGAACCCATCAGCCTGTGCACTTTTCCTGGGCACAACTGATAAAATGCTGTTTTGAGAAGCATCAGTATTGTTTGTTCCTTGCAGCTTGTGTAGCGTCCTGAATTTCTTAAGATACACAGTAAAAGAAAACATGTACAATGAGCAGTCATGGTATATTCTAAAATATTGGTCTTGAATAAGCCTTAAAAATAATGATATCCATTGAAATTAGAGCCTTTGTATTACTATACTAGGGCACTTTGTCAAACATAATGTGAGGTCTCTTTAACAGAGAATGACCCAGGATGCCCAACAAACCAAACTGCAGGGTAAGCAGAGGCAGGATAATTTCTTGGGTGATAATGTCTCATTTTGACTTCCAATAAGTGATACATTTGATCTCAGAAAAAATCTTTTTCCATACTTTTTCTTGCTTGTCCCTGAATCCTCAAAAATTACAGTAACTGTTAACAATTTCAGTGCCCTTGTTTTGCCTTGTAAAGGCTCAGTAGATTTTCCTTAATTCTTTGGTTCAGAAACTTCAGGTGTAAGTGAGTGTCACGATCTGTTTATCAATAACAGAAACAAACAACTTTTGGATATAATTTTAGTTTTGGAGTTAACATGTTTTTATGTTAGTAGAAGCTCTCTTTTCTCATATAATATGAGATAAACCAAAGAGCAGTTCCTGAGTAGCCTTCCCTATATTCATCATGCATTATGTGTGTGATGCATTTGATTATACTCTCTCTTCAGATATAAAACAAGAAATCCAGTAGAAAGAGTAGATGGAAGAATGAACATATAAATATGTATAGAAATTTTACTGAATATGAACATTTTAGTTTGAAGATGGAATGTTGAAATGTTAATAAATAACATCAGATGTTCAAAATGATAAAATATATCTTAATGTGCATATGTGCAAAAATGTTTGCATGTATGTATGTATGTGCATGTATGTTTGTATGTGCATGTATACATACAAACATTAGTTCATCTAATGCATTAATGTCGAATTCCCAAAAAAGTGGTGATGAAAGAGGACTGTTTTAGCTCATGTCAAGACAATATGCTTTAGTAATTTGCCATCCCTCGAGAGCTTATTAAACACTAAACAAAATGCCTCAGATTGTAACTGATTGAGTGTTTTAAATTATTCACTTTTGGTTGGCTCCCAGCCAGCTTCTCACTGCAATGGGTTGTGGCAAACAAGACCTGTAATTTACACTGACAATGGTAATACACAGTTTATTCTGCTAGCTTCTCAACTTGGAGTTTTTATAAACATTCAAACAAAGCTCAGGTTCTTGTTGTAGATACATTTTACAACTCTAAACCTAGTCAAACAGTTAAAATTGAAACAGTGATTGTATTTTTTCTTTTTTCCATGATACAATGCTGATATGCTTTTCCTTTCCTTTGCTGATAAATAGGAATACATAACTTGAATAAAGAGAAGAGGCAGCACTAGCCTAAGAACAACTTTTTTTTTTCACTCTCGCATTTCCTTTTTAACTCTGTGGCTTTAGCACCAATTTCCTAACCATCTTATCCTCTACTGCCAAATGTGTCCTTGTGAGACTTGACAAAACTCCCATACATTGTGTATCTGCTAGCCAAGTTCCACTTGCTCCACATGCAGACTGCAGAACAGAAGTTACTGGGCTTCTGTAAAATCTGTATGCTTTCCGGATATTTCTGGGATTTTTTTTTCTTTTTCCATCTCCTGAATTTTTCTTCAAAAGATGAAGAAGATGATGTTCTTAAGAACTGAAATGAGAAATCTAATTGTGTAAACAGGGGTGGAACAGAAAGAAATCTAAACAGGCTACAGAAGTATATCAGGGAGTTACTAGATTAAGTCAAAGGAGTATAATTTGATTGTACAACTTTATATACGTGAATTTTTTTCACACATGGATTTCATAGCACTTCATAGATGCTTGAGGTCAGATATAACTAAGATTGTGAACCATATCATAGATTTTATTGTATTAGATGTTGGAGGTTTTGGTTTTTTTTAAACGCACTGTTCTGGGCCTTGGAAAGCAAGTCTGGGGACCTGCACCCCAGAAAGAATTGAGTCAGACAACAGTGCTCATAAACACTTGGGCATTGTACTGAGTAGGTATATCATATCCCCTATCATGCACCAGCTTCTATCACATAACACTGTATTTGTGAACATAAATACCCTGCAGAAAGAAAGAGAGAGAAGCAAAATGCACAGTGTGAGCTGATAAACTGAGAAAGTGAGGTGTTGCTTCCTAGATGCCAGGAAGGATTAAATTAAAAGTTACCTGGTGAGCCAGCTGTAGAGATTGAGGGAAAATTTAAGGAAAATTAGAGTTGAGAGAAAGTGAAAGACACAGGAGATGTGAACTTGCTAAGCTGAGTCAGATTCAGTGGCCTGTGTTGGTGCATGAGGGAGAGGTCTAAGACACTGTGCTATTGATCACTGTATTATAAATGTAAGCAATAGCCCAGTGAAGATTTGACTTTCAAATTGCCTATGAAAACAGATGTCACAGAAAGTAGTAGTGAACCTGTCATCTTAACAGCTTCCCTTCTGCAATGGGATTTTACTCCACCTGAAGACACCTCTTCAGTCAACTGGACAGGCTGTAATGACTGTCACAGGAATCCATGGGCAAAGGTGGGAGCTCAGCTGCCTGCCTCACAGCGGAGGCATATGAATGTAGTCACTCCTTATATCTGACTTTAGATGTTTTCTTCTGTAAGCTGTTTATAAGCTTTTAGTTGTTTTCATCTATAAATTAAATCACATTTCTAATGTCAAATGTGAAACAAAGTTCACCTTTTGTTTCTGAATACATTTTCTCCAGGTTAAGTAATCTTAATATAGCATGAGGTTGTATAACCATAAGATATTATGAGTACCTCACATAAATGGAGAAATGGGAATATTATCTGAACAGAAAGTGAAGGTTTGGATTCTTTTAGGATGCAGCCAAATATATATGTTTTGTCAGAAAGACTGCAAAAATTAGAACACTTTTGGGACCAGATCACAAGAACCAAAAAAGAAAAGAAATGTAATTATTTTAATATTGAGAACTGAAATACTTGAGGTCAAATTGGATTGGATGTGAATGCTGGATGTGGCTCTGAGCAGCCTGGTCTAGTGGTTGGTGACCCTGCCCATGACAAGGGGGTTGAAACTAGATGATCTTTGAGGTCCTTTTCAACAAAAGCCATTCTATGATTCTGTGATGATTCTATGAAATTGATCAAATAGAGGAAGCCTATTTAAAAATAAAAGGAAACCAACATGCAGTGCTTTCATAAGAATGTCTACCTAGTGCGTTGTTCATTAGTTGTAGTGCATTGTTGTTTGCGCTCTCCTGAATGCAGTCGCTATAAATAAGGCCTGGCACCGGTAGTGATGCATGGTGTTGTCATCATTCTGTTTTATACTCGAGAAGAGTGAAGTGCTTGCATTCAATAAGGAAGCATAATGATTTTTTTAGTGTTGTACATCAAATGTTCAGCTTTCTTTTTCCAAATGTAGTTATACCAGCTGAATAATAGTACAGTGCCCTGCATGTGGCAGGGGGGTTGGAGATTCATGACCCTTGAGGTCCCTTCCAACCCTGGCCATTCTGTGATTCCTTAATAAACAAGATAACATGAGAAGTTTTTTAAAGCAAAGACCTGGGAGCTATGAGGAAATGCTATGGTATTCACATGATTCAGGATTTTTTATCCCTACATTCATGATTTCATTATCTTCTTGTGTTGGAATCCAAGTCCTCCTATGTCATCATTACTGAAGATATTACAGTGTCTTAAATCATTGTGCACATTTTGTGCACAGGGGGCAAACTGGTATGTTATTTAATGTCCTGGACACTAAAAGATGATCATTGTCAGGAACCCAGCAGGCATTTCATAGTTTAGAGATCTCTGCTTCTTTCTTACATTTCTTCTGAAATTTGCTGATGGGTGACAAAATAGAATGATGATGGAGAGGCACACAGAAACTCCATAAGAAACTTGATTTTAAAATTGGCCTTTGTAAACATCTATTTCAAACAATTGCAAGCAGCTAGTCAGACCATTTAATTTTGTTCTTAGGCATGTCAGAGTGTGAGTACTTGAAAAACATATTTGTGCTGGGATAGGGATGAATGAACTGCTGTGAGCTCGGTTAGTCTTGCTTCACTTGCAGATACCAGGGTTAATGGGGGGATAGAAGGGCAAAGCATTACTCAATTCAAGGACTGATGCAGATGGAAAACAGACTCTTGGCACATGATTCTGCTTTCCTCTCAATGGGCTGGAATTTTTTTGCATTTGCCTGATATCTGTTAGCCCTATTCTTTAATTTCCTTTAATTAGTTGTCAAATCAAATGAATAAGTCTGGAGTTCTACTTGTGTTAATCCTAGAATCTCCAATTAAAAATGAATACTGTCTCTCATTTCTCTGGCTTTTCTAGGGGAGGAGTTAGCCATCAGCTAATGGCTCACCATTCCTCATGCAAACACTTTAATATCATTCAGTCCTGGTAAGGTGTTAGTAAGCTTGTTGTTTTGTGTTTGCACAAATTAGATTTAAAACTTTTCCTATTACCTGTTCAGCTTTAGCTTGCTTTGTGAACTCATACTCCATAAAGGGACTCATGTGAACGCTTCCTTGATTTCCCACATGGTGGAATCCAGTGTTGGCAGTCAGGGCAAAATTAAAATAAAAAACGAACCCTCAAGTAGTGACCAAAAAAATGAATTTTGTGCTTCACTGTTCACTGAGAAGAAGGATGTCCACAGCAATTCCCTCTTCTCCACTTTGAGTGGGATGCAGACTTTCCTCTTAGACAGTTTTATAACAGCATTTCTATTGAGCAGCATTTCTATTTCTGGTCTGTTTTACACCCTGGTTTGCACAATTTCCCTTCTTATGATGTCTTTATGCATAATTTATTTTACTCATGTTAAATTGTTTAGCGTGCTGTGAGGAGAATGTTCTAGTTTCTTTTGATTTGCTGGTACATATTTACATTGAAACTGTTTTGTTACTGTTGTTGTTTCCATGGTGCCTTCAAGCAGTTTTAGACTTTTAGACGCTGTATTTAATTAGGTTCCATTGGTGTTATGTACCTATCTCATCTAGAACTAAATATCATTGTTGTTTCTTTGTTTTGTTTTCCTTTTTCTTTCCTTCACCCCTCATAAAACTAACAGGTTGAATTTGAGAACTTACTCATCCCTGGCTTTTTATATGTACAATGAGGACTAGTTCCTTGCTCTAGCACAAGCCAAAACCATAATTTGCTCTACCTCTTACAATTCATGATTTGATGTTTTACAGAAGTTAGACTATTTAAACAGCTGTTCTCTGTTGTACTCTAGTGTGATGCTTATGCAGCATGTGAAAATAAGTGCAGATTCCCCTTACGCCTACACTTTCTACCTCTAATCACTCTGTGGTTAGTGTTGTTATTTTAGATTGATGGCCAGCAGTCTAGCATTCATATGATCATCTGTTTGTATAGGGAATTCAGCTCATGGTCTTTTACAGAATTACATTTACCTTGTTTCACACTGCTTTTCTCCTTTCCTTTTTTTTTTTTTTTTTTTTTTAAATTTCACATGATCTGCTCCTACATCAGCAAAACCAGTTCTCTCATGAGGTAAATGTTTTATCAATAGTATGATCATACTCCTTCAAATAACTTCTTTTCTCAGTGACACTGAAAATTACATTGTATTTATGCCCTCAGGCATCTGAGTTTTTCTCTTAGATTTTTAGATTTCTTGTATTTGTATAGGAGCTCTTGCACCTTCATGATTTTTTCTTTCTTTTTGTAAACTCTGTTTAGATTAAATACTGTTTTGTTAGACAGAACCTAGTGCATCCTCTAGAGGTCTCATCTCTTCCCAAAGCCCTTCCACAGTCTAGTAAAACTAAGCCATTTCTTCCTGCAGCATTTTTTCAACTGCATATTGAAATGCAACTTTGCAGCCAGAACTGGCACTTCAGTACTATCTCAGGGATGCAGTGATAGAGACAGGCTTGTAGTCAGGTGGTTAAAATGCTAAATTTGCCTTTGAGCACATTTCAAATTCCTTTATATGGTGATATTTTTATCCTTCTCAGTTTTTTCCAAGAAATGCTCTGGATGCCTCCTGAGTGTCATAGAAACAGCTATCTATGCATTTAAAAATCATAATACTCAATAGCAAGATTGTGTATGAAGTTTCAGGACTCAGGTCTTTGCATAAGAGTTGAACTACACGTTAAATGAAACGCTGGCAGGGAAATCAGAAACAATATGAAGTTGGTTTAATCATAGGATTGGTTACAGACAAATTTACAGCAGGGGAATCCAAGAATTTGTTAACACTTGTAAGCTTGCACAGAAAACAAAGCCCGATTAAAAGAACTAACGTATTTTGTTTTATATGTTCAGCTAGCAAAAGCTCTGTTGTGTGACTTCTTTTCTTTCTGTGCACCTGAAGTTATAATAGGTGTAAAGAAAATGGGAATTCATAGATATCAGGATCTTGAATCTGTAGTATACGTTCATTAATAAGGCTCTACTGAGCTGAATAGTGTGCTGTTGGATACGTGCTACTGCAAGAAATGGATGATTTCTGAAATGGTATTTTAAATCTTGCTCTTTTTAGTAATCTGAGAGCTTATGAAGCTAAATCAGCTAAGTATTTCTGTCCTTCTGTAGATTCCATGCAGTTTATTTTAATGATTTCTAGGCGAGGTCTTACAGTCAGGGAGATGTAAAGTGCACGTAAATTGTAACAGTGGTCTTCACTGTCTTTTCAGGAGAGTTGAACTGTGCAAGCCCTGGTTTTATTCATTGCTCCTTCAGTCAGTGCTGCAGTGTTGGCTGTTACATTGTGTGCAGAGACCATAAGAAACTGGGTTCTGAACCAAAGATGATGTATGCAGGGCTGATATTTCTATAAAGATTGTGGATGACTTAGCAATTAATAACATGGATTTAGTGCTGTGGCACCATTTAACAATGGTGAAGCTTTGACAAGCATGTTTATGAGGTCCTTTGAGTTTTAATATAGTGGTTTTCATTACGTTTATTTATAATCTATACTTTTCATTGGCTATGCTTAAATCTAGTCTATAAGAATTTTGAAGGTTTATAGCAAATTTAAAGTGATATAAGAAGGTAAGTAACTTTATCCAGTGAGTGTGTTTATCCAAATATGTCATTAAACTTCTCAATTTCCTTTTTAGAAGGCCAGTTAGGGACAGACTGACTCATTCTCCCGTCTGACAGAATGCGAAGACATCCAGAGTTTAGCTGGCAAGACTATTGAAAAAAAAGAGAATTTTAGGATTTCAGGGAGTGTGTCTTGCTTCTCAGTCCCCCAGCTGGACGTAAGATAAAATTTTCAAATGAGAAACATGTGAAATCTTGTCTAAACATCTGAATAAATGTTGTCCCAATTTCTTGATGACTTAAATGAAAGTGGAGGATCTGAACATCCCTAAATGTCAGTTTGGCAGTCATATACATATATACATCAGAATGTGGTTTTCTGATGGTCCTAAAATCATTAGCATGCAAATCAAATTAAAGGAAGAGGAGGGTGTAAGGTCTCCATTTCTGCTATATTTTATTTTTGTTTCTGTTGGATCATCTCTTTTTGTCTTTTGTCTTTTTTTAATTTTTGCCTCCAGGTTATGAAGAAGGATAATGTGCAAGTGAGCTGGTAATGATTATACTTGACTGAAGTGGAAGGATGATTCCAGAAAGCCCTTTTTTTGTCACTTGTAATGTCTGTGGTGGCCATGTGTATTTGGGTTTCATTCTCTTTACTTGGAGCTGCCTTTTTATTGTTCAGTTCACACCTGAATTTAGAATAAAATAATACAAAATCCATCCTGTCTTTTCAGTCTATATCGTTAGATGTGGATATTTATTTATTTATTTTTACATAACTAGTATCATTTAGACACTTCCATTTGTACTTGTGTTTATCAAATCTCACTAAATAGACTGAATAGATTGGATGGATTTTGTATGAAACTTACTAATAAGACTTTATTTTATAAGTAAATGTTCATTCTTAGCACTTTTCTCATGTAAAACAGTCCTGATTTTGACCTGAGTGTATGCTTGGTCTCGGTGGGAGCAGATCTCCTCCTATAGAGTTCTGGATGGGATTTGAGAGTATTCAGCATCTTCCAGGATGCAGTACCTCTTTCCTTGTTTTCTCCAGTGACTTGGAGATACCGTGAATCAAAATGACATGGCTAAGGAGCTCTGTGATAGTCAGTAAAAGGCAAGATTCCTTATAAGTGGCTTTAAGAGTGAAGAGCTCTGTTCAAGTAGCAGGTTTTCTAAATCAGTTCTCAGGTTTTCAACCAAAATTTAGAACTTAAATGTACTTGCAAGCAAGTAAATAAAGCATTATTACAAAAAGTGGTTTTAGTGATTTTCTTTTGCAATGCAATAACCTGTGATGTTCTCTCCATTGAAGCTGCTAGGAATATCTTGAGCAGGTCTGTGCAAGGCATATCTAGTCAAGCTCATATGCACATTTGAGAACAACCAAGTTTCTGTTTCCCTTGTTCTGATTTCCCTTCTTCTCCAAAATTCTTGGCAAAGATAGGCTCTGGGAGAAGATAACTGATGTTAGGCCAAGTTTGGCAGACACAAATCAGTTAGCTGTCTGGGTATTTTCAGTGTGACTGTCCCTTTGGCACTTTCAAATTCCCATTTTGGGGGTGAATAAGTGTTTTCTATGGCATAATACCTCTTCTTTCCTCTTCCATTAGCCTGACATCACAACTGTTCCTTAATTTTCAGGCAGGAAAAAAAAAAAGTTGTCAATAATCAAATGATGGTTTGAGATCTTTTAGTACTGGAGCCTTCTGTTGTCAGTATGTCTGTACATACTCTGGCTTTTACCACTAGTGTTCCCCAGCACTCAGTTATCTGTGGGAGGGTAAAGGGATTGGCAAAGTCTCTTTGCCTGCTCAGTCTTTGGAATACCTCCAAACCATGCCTCACAGAAGCTGCTATATCAGTTTATCTCCCAAGGGGCATGGTTTGAACCCCACTAAAGAAGACACTGCAGTTCTCCATTCAAATGCTTAGGTAGCAGACCTAAGTGGCTGCAAGCCACTCAAGCACCAGTCTCAGGGTTTCTCTGCTACAGATCTTAGATAGACCTGTATCTATCACCTATCTGGTCCATCCTAAGAGTTTATTTCTGTATTTATGCGCTTTCTCTGGCTTTGTCCTGATCTTCATAGTTAAAAGGCTGAAATGTTCAACATGCTTTTTCAGTGTGTTCACACTGGGCTTGGTCTTCAGACTCTAAGGAGGTTGTGTGTTACTTTGTCCACATATGTGTTGTTTCTCGTTGAAGTTTATATAGCAAGCATTTCAGGCTCCAGAAACAAGCAAACAAACAAAAAAAGCTTACGCAAAAAGCAAAATTATCACATAAGATAATTTTGTTTTATTTCAAATGAGTTTTTTTTCTAGTAACCCTTGTTCTCATTAGATTCAGTGCTACTGATTTTCCTCTTTATTCATTTTAAAATTACTGCCCAGTGTGGGACTGTGACATTTCACTTAAAGTGCTTTAACTCCCATGTAAGTTTCTTTCATTCATATACATATATATGTGTATATACAAAACTATATATAAGTGATACTCAGTGATTTTGTAGCCAGGCATAAAAGCAGCAAGGTTCACAATATGCCATGAGAAACTCGGTTATGAATTTAGACCTCGGGTCCTGATAACCGGTGCATGACCTGTGTCCCCTGTTCTCATGGCCATTTTTCTCTTGCCTATCCTTAAGATATGAAGCTAATAATAGCACATAGAGGTCACTTAAATTTTTCTGTCACGAGAAAGATCTTGACTTCATTTGGATTTCCCCTCCACACCGAAACAGGAATATAGCTTTTCCCAGAGCAATGATTTATTCTGAAAAATTATGATAGCATCAAACTTTTCTGCTATCTCAGAACAATTTATAGATTCTTCTCTCTGTCTAATGTTGGGTGTTTTCTTATAAAACTGGTCACAAAATCTTGTGCCAATTTCTGCCCTTCTCTCTGCCCCACCCTGCAGTGAATCAGAAGGGCACTGTGTCTTTTTTTGGTCACAGGTCTCAGTGCAGTCATCCGTTTCTATTGTTGCTTGTGATGAGGCAAGTTATGCTGTGCCATACGTGGAGCAGTGCACTACGTCTTATTTGGAAATTTAAATCTGTGAGTGAAGCAAGTGCCCGATTACTAAGGGTAGCATCTCAACACGAGAATATTTCGCCTGTCCTTCGTCACCCGTGCTGGTCACTGGTTAGGTTGCAAATAGAATATATGGAGTTGGTGTTGATTTACAGGAGCCATAAATATTGTGACACTTGCCAGCTTTCAAAGATCATCTTTCCCTTTAAGCTGTGACACCACGGGTAGAAGTGCTGACTAGAGCTACCACCAAAGTGGTTTTCCATGCTCATCCATCTCAGAAGAATTTCTTCCCTTTTGCTATGAGGGTATATGATGACTCCCATTGGTTTCCTCACCTAAGTGGGGAGATAGGATAGCAGGGTAGAAGAGTGTTTGACTAAGATTTTTCCATCGTGTCCTCTTCTGCCTCAAAGTACCCAAAGATAGTATGGATTTGTAGTCATGACAGTGCCTTAGGCAGTGGACAGATATCTCCTGTACTCAAAGTTTAAAGAAACTGAGTGTGAGCCTCACTTCTCTCTCATTCCATGAATTGTGTGAGAAATGGTTATCACTAGATCTTGCATCTACTGGCTAATTTGCACTAGGTGGAATAATTGAAAATTGCACCACAGATCCAAAAAAATTTCTCAGTTGTATTAACACTGAGTTGAAAGCACTGATTCTGTTCACATTTCACTTTACTCTTTGTTTCGAGTAAACATAATTTGACCTTATGTAACAGTTTTGAGTTTTTTTTAATTTCTTTGCTAACCTGATTTTATTCATTTATTTTTTAAGATAAAGTATTTTCCCCTTCGTCATTCACAGAAACTGTTGTATAAATCTCAGAATCCTTGAATTTTGACAAGAGTTTAGTTTCACAACATCTGTTGAAAGTTATGTAGCATAATGGTACAGAGTTCTTCACGTACAAGCATGAGGTAATTAATCTGCATACATCACTTCCTTGTGTCTTGTCACTGTGTCTCAGTGGTACTTATGATTAGTGGGACTGTTCCATTGGGATGTAGTGCAGAATAAGAAAGCTAAAGTTTTGTTTGTGGTGGGTCTCTCTTACTCACCTACAGAGCACTAGATACCCATGAAAAAGGTCAAATGTACAGAGATCTGGCATCGATTTCACAACTTGCAAGACATAGTCTCAGGCATATGTAATATATATAACTCATTGCCAGAAAGCTAAAAGGAAATGATTGCATTTCAGTACAATGCAATCTATAACAATAGTTTAGTGTGCATGAAATTAAAAACTGCTGCTAACATGTAGAATAAATAAGTCAACAGTGTTTATTTTTACTGCAGCTTTCTGTAAAAATAAGGTCCTGCTTCTTATAATATTTAATTGGTTTCATTAATAAAAACAGCAAATATTAATTATAACCATTGCTGCAGAATATTGAATTTTCCAGTACTTGACATACAATATATTGTTATTCCAACGTGTGAATGTGTCAGAATTGAAGTACAGCAATGTTATGCTGACAACATACTAACTAGCTTCATATCTGAGCCGAGATTTCTTCTCTTCTTGATGCACTGTACTGGTTTTCCAGCATTGTTCACTTGACCTACTACATGTAGCAGTTAGTTTCATATGTCATTTAAAAACAAACTAACTAACTAACTAACTAACTAACTAACTAACTAACTAACTAACCAACCCTAAGTGCACAATTATCTAAAACCACACATTTTATCAAATTTTAGTACAGTTGTATTGTGATGGAGGGTTTGGGCCATGTAGTTACATTCAGTGAGAGGATAAAGGTGTATTGTAAAGGTAGACAAGAGGAAATAAATAACCTTAACGCAGAAATGGCCATGTATCCATGGAGAGTTGTATGGAGAGGGGTGAAGTAGCTAATGTGGAAACGATAAAAGATTTCTTTGGATGAAAGAACAGAAAGGTGCCGGCAATTGGTTATTTTCTTTGCGTTTCTTCTTTCTTTCTCTTGGAGGTGTGGTGAAGAAGAACTTGAGACTAAAAGAAAGGCTCAGAGAGAAAATGGATATAGATGTGATAAACTGAGTGACAAACAGCATGATTTTGTTAACCTGTTTTTATGAAATGAGGTAGTAGAGAATCTTAAGGATGAAACCATAGGCAGGGGGATAAAAGATTGACTTCCCTTCTGGTCTGATAAAATTCTCAGGCTGCTCACAGAAGGTGAGATTTTTGTGGTTGGGGTGGTTTGAGTAGACCTGAGAATCTTGAGCGTAGAGGTGGTAGCTGATTTCAAGATTCTGTGAGAATAAGCACATAAAGAGAGAAAGACAAAGACCTAAAGAATGGTATGTATTAGGTCCCATAGACAGAGAAGAGGTGGACAAAATGAAATTTGCAACACGGAGTACCACTGTGCAGAGGCTTTTAGAGAAGTAAGGGGATTCCAACTGATTAACTGAACGCTGTGCAGGTGAGATACTGAGGAAGTGTCGAAAATTCATTTGTGTCCAAGGCAGCTAAAAGAGATAATGATGATGATTTAGGTTTAGAGGTTTGCTAGAAAGGAGGTTGCTGAGCTTGTAATAACAGCTATTTCAGGGCAGAAACAAGACCAGGATGATGCCTACAATGAACCTGAGAGAAAGAGTCTCCAGGCAAGGATGGCAAAGACTGCAGGAGGAGCCTATAGATAGGCAGCAGAATCACTGTTCCTTGGAGTTCTTCACAAGTCAGTTGGAGAAAAGTCTGAGCAACCTGTGAACTTGGCCCTGCACACAACAGGTTGTGCTGGAGGCTTCCAGACCTCTTCCAACTTGTACTGCTCAAAAGTAGTTAATTGATTGACATTGAGCGGGACAGCAACTGAGGCAACAAGCACAGTTCTTTTCTGTTTTTTTTTAAGATGAGAAAGACCAAAGTTTTGAGACTTTTGCAGGTCAGGTTCCAAATCATTATGCTTGGTGAATGTTGACTCCCCAGATAGGTATGACAATAAAATATTTTAAGACTGAAAATGCGTTTTTCTTGATGGGTGATGCAGTGGAATAGAATTTGGTTGGCTGGGTTTTGTTGTTGTTGTTTTTTTTCTTTTTCCACTTGCTTAGAGCAAAAGGGATAAGTTTTATTTATGAACTGTTAGGATTATCTTTTTTGTAAAAAAAGTTTTCTTCTCCTTTGGACTACGTTCTTTGTCTGACCTTTTTGTGAACTAAATGCTAAAGCAAAAACTCCGTATAGAAAAATCTCATCTTTCTCAGTTGGAGGATACTTAAGGTAAGAGCTTATTAATCACTGTCATACCAACTGGGAAGTTTTGTGCCAATAATTGAATTCCTGTGAGCAACATTTATCTTAACTACCTTTAAAGTCTATTTACATGTCTGATGGTCAAACTGCTGTTTCTTTTCCTGTCCTGTATAACAGTGTTCACTTACTTGTGAATTACATTTTGTTGTCATGGAGAATCAACATGCTAGCCATAGTATGTGGTGAGTTTGAAGATGGAGGGCATCTGTTCACTGAGATTTCTACCTTTCCTGCAGTCTAAGCATTCAGGTATGCTGTGAGCAAAGAGAGGTTATTTCCACTCATACCTTCATGTCCTTTCAGTATTCAAAAAACAGGAAATAACTGTACTCACATAATTAAAACTTGGTGATATTTGCAGTGGAAAAGGCTGTGTAAGTGCTTATCATTTTCCCCTTTTGTTTCTTTTCTCTTCGTAGGCATTTCATTTTGTTTTGTGAGATAGAGAATAATATGTAAATATATGAACACTTGCATGCATATGTCATGTTTTCAAACTAGAAGCATATCTATCTCTTAAACTTTCTAGTTTCATATTTTATCATTGTGAATTATGTTCTAGAATAACTTTTATTACTTAATTGTACTCCAAAAGCAAGGAATATTTATAAAGTTATCTGGACAAGTAGGTACATCCTCAGTAAAGATACAGTGGAACCTATATTTGAATCTGCATTTTAAAAATTGTTGTGTATTTTCAGGATTGGTTTTATTTATTCATTTATTTATTAACCACTCTTTCTGACAAATTGGGAAAGGAAGGAAAGGAAACATCAATACTACCGGACAAAGCAGTGGTCCAGAATGTATTTTTTCTTGATTCTTTGTAGTTGCCTTTGAGAATGAAGAGGAGAGGAGCAATGAAATGACACATGCTTGTATGGGGCATGAAATGCTCTTTCTGGCATATTTTTTCTTTCCAATTTGGAAGATCCATTTTCATCTCTGAGCTGAAGGAAGACTATGGAAGAATAGTTTTGGCAGGCAGTAGAAAAATGTTTGAAATATCTAAAGGATTAATATTAAACCTAGAAAGCTGTCACTAATCTTGTTTTAAACGCACAAATCTAACAATGTACAATTGCTTAGGAGAAACTTAAGTTTTTTTGCCTTGCTATGAAGTCAAAGGGATTGTTGGATGATTGAGATGAAATGTTTGTACCAACTCACTGAAGGCTGCTGCTATTTTGTATGATCTAAACATAACGTAGTTAAAAATTTAGTTAAGATCATTTAATTAGAAATTCAAAGTTAACCTTTCTAATGAGAACTGTTGTGTATGGAGGAGTAATGCAGCAGAAAGACATTATGATGGAGGCTTGCCTGGTTTTGTAAAACATACAATCATCTGATAAACTAGTTTATGACTCAAGTTTTCATTTAAGCATTCAACAGTTTTACTCTTCCTGAGAGCATACCTAAGAAAGAGGAAATGCTTTCCCTCTTCCTTATTTTATAATAGCTTTAATTATATATAAGAATTGGATGTGACTCACAGTTTCTTTATTCTGAATGAGGTGCTACGAGATATGGTTTAGTGGCTTGTGGTAATAAGGGTAGTGGGAGAATGGTTGGACTAGATGATCCTGTAGGTCCTTTCCAACCTTGTGATTCTATGATTCTATTCCTGTTATTAACAGTAGTTTTCAGTCCTTCAGCATCACCACCCCATAACATCCAAGTCTTTTCATCTTGATCATATAATCCTGTATTACTCAGATACCTTGTTTGGCTTGCATGCATTTTATACTCTTGGAAGTTATTTTAAAGCATATACTGTAGCTTTGCTCTTTCATAAAATAAAACTCTTCTTTGACTAACTGAATGGAAGTTCAGGATTTTGCTTCGAAACTGAAATCCTGTTACTAACGTTATGTACCTTTCCACACTGATAAAGGAATACTTCTTTTTGAAAAAGGAAGAAAGTTCTTTGACAAATGGTTATGGCTTTTCTGTACAGTTTGTTCTTAAATGGAATTTCAGCAGGGGGAACAAAAATTCATTGTCATTGTTTATGTATGAAACTTCTCACAGAGTTTTGTTTGTTCACACAAGCCAAGAGCAAAATTTACATCCTGTGAAGATTTACAATGAGACTAAGATTTTTGAAATGAAAGAAAAGGTCACTTTGCTGTGTATGGGTGTGTATTCTGAATGTCAAGTCATGCAGGTAAACATAGAAAGAGATGTGCCTTAACTTGCTGAGCATTTTTTGTTTGTCTTTTTTCATTTTTTCTCTTTATTATGGCAGGCAATTGCATGGAGATCTTGATGGTGACATGACTTGGCAAACATTTTGGAATCAGCTCAATATGTGACATCACACCCCCTTACGGTTTTCCACATAAAATAAGTACTCCAAAGAAAATAGAAAAATTGAGACTTAATCTGAAATCTATCATTACGTCCTCTAAGGTCTCATTAGGCACCTCACTGTTTTCTTTTTTCTTTTTTCTTTTTCATTTTTCCAGGCAGATAGACTAAATGTTGCAGATCATAGTGGTAAATATTTTATGGAGAGAGCAGGGGGGAGGTGCAAGGAATAGAGTTTTATTCCCATGCCTACTTTGTTTTCACAAAGAAAAAAACCCACAAAGATCGTGGTTAAGTCTTTCCTCCTGAGCAGCTTTTCAGGCAGTGAAAGTACATGTGTCTGATGTAACATTTAGCAATTGTGGTTGTTTAGGTCTGTCTCTAAGAGATAGATGAGTGACTCCTAGTTTATGAGTTAAGGACAACACAGATGAAAACCTCTGTTCAGCTCAGACTTCAGTTCTCAATACGTTGATGTTTCACAAAAGCAATTTTTGGAGAAAAACATCCATTCTGCCCTTTGCTGGGTGACCGTATGTGATTTTCTGTGTGTGCTTGTGGTTGCTTGCATTAATGCTCTTTTTTTTCTGAGAAGCAAATTATTTTTTCCCCAGCTTCTTTAATTGCAATGTGTAAGTATGGCTGTGTACTTGGTGGGAAGCATATGTGCTATCATTGATATGTGAAGGACAGAGGTGTAGTGGAAAGGGTGAAAGTAGCAAATGCTGCCAAAATACATGGAACATGATGTTACACAGGCGAAGCACAGGAAGAATTATCTATGCATAATGTGAGTTTAGAATAAGCTTGACATTCTCACACCCAAACATTTCCATCTGGAAGCTGTTCTGAAGAAAAGGAAACAGAGACAATATACTCCTATCTTCTGGAGTAGCTATCCACAGAATAGGAAATGTTCTTCTATTTTTTTCTTTCTTTTTCCTTAGAACGTGTTCAGTTTTACGGCAGAATCAGAGAAATTGTGTTTTGAAATTTTAAAGACAGGAAATGGCATTAAATTCTTTTGTATCCTTCTGAAAATTGGTTTTGAAAATCTCATGTTATGCTTAAGCAAACTGTTGAGATTTTCAGTTATGGTTTTTATGCCAGTACTAATACAGGAACTTATTTTCAAAGCTTTCTACAAACTACCTTCTGCCTTTGTGTCATCTTTCTGTGCTTTGATTTGTCCAAACACCTTCTGTTTTTCCTCACGTCTTTCTTTTGCCATTGTAGTCTGCAGGCCAGATTTCATATTCTCTTACTTACATCCCACTGTGCACACTGAACATCTCAAACACACTGAAAGACCGACCTGCTTCATGTGGTTGTAACTTTAAACACATATATGCATCTCCTTGGGCTCCCTGTATTGTAACATATTTGTCGCTCTCTAATGGAGCTGAAGAATCGACCAACATGCTGACCTACACCACTGTTATTTAGGAATAATTAATTATGCTTTTATAGCTGAACTCTCAAAATATGAGTCTACAAATATTCCTGATTTGTAGTGGATGCAGAAAGTGGACAGATCCGTACACATTATATTAAATTATAGGTATTTCTTAGTACCATGCCAAGTGGTAACCTTACCTTTCACGTTCTTTTTCCAGTAAGCTTATAAACTCATCACTTTTCTCCATGTATTCACTGTGCTTCCTCTTCTCTTCCTCTAATTCATACAGTGTCTGTCTGTGTGACTTTTCTACCATTAGAAGTTGCTCCAGCATTCGTCTGTGAGTTTCCTTCTGTTTCTCTACAACTTTATCAAGCTAAAAAAAAAAAAGAAGTCCTGAAATATTTCAAAAGTCTTAGTTGCTCAGACTTCCATCAATAAAAGATTATAGGAAAAGCTTACTCATATAAAGTATGTTTAATAGCCTAATGGCTCTGTACTTTGTTACCTGTTTGGAAAAAAATATTTAATTCCATCAGTCTGAATCTAACAAACTAGCAAAATTAGTTAAGGTACTGTTTTGAGGGACCCTCAGCCACCTTCTGTACCTCCTCTTGCCATGAATGTGCTTTCGTCATTGATATTTCTGATACGAAATAGATGCCTTGGCAGATGAAGCCTCTACTTCACACACAAGTAGACCTACTTTTGGTTGAATAGAAGTAGAAATTGTATTTGTAGCTCTGTAGAATATGAGAGGGATCTTCCTCCTTAGACATTACTGATCTAGCTGAATTTTGAGGAGGGATCACTGGAAGCCATCTAGAGACCTGAGGAGGATTTGTATTTGTGGGCATTTTTGTTCACTGCTCATTCATCCTCCTCTGAGGAGGCTGTCTTCCTGATTAGGTCAACAAGAGAATCCTCAAGTCCCTTTTGGAGAAGATAAATTTTCAATGCAAAGCCAGAGCCAGCTCCTTCTAGCCGCAGACCATTATAGTAGTTGAGCTGCTTTGCAGTAGTTCACTCTATTAATAGGAAAGAATTCACAAATGGGCAGTGTGGGAAGCAAGACTGATTCTCGTTCTCCAACATTTCCCCCACTAGGAATTTCACATGCCTCAAGGCACACTGGGCCTTCAGATTCTTAGAGCCACTGCTTATTTTAGGCAGTATAATTCAGAGGATTATAATTAATTATCTTCTCTTCATGCTTATTGACAGTTGGGCTGATAGAAGCGCTGTCAGGAATGAACCAGAATACCTGAACATGAGTTTCTGGAATGACTGAGAAAATCCTCTACTTTTACATGGGCTTCTGTTTCTCCCTCTGCATACTTCAGCTACTTTCTAAGCATCTCTTGTTTTTCCTGTCATTGTTAACTTTTTTTTTGTTGATGCTGACATGAATAATGAAGTAAGGTCTACTGACAAAACTTTGATTGTTTGAATCCAAAATGTTTCATCAGAAATGATGGATCACTTTGAAAAAATGGCCTGTTCTTTCTCCTTATGGCATCAGTGTCTTTTCTGTTGCAGTGCACCTGAGTTAATTTCATCCATGACCTGAAAATATAAAGAAAGTGGTGGCTGTCCTTCTTAGCTGCTTTATGGTGCTATTACAGCAGATTGTCAAGACTTTCCCCATCCCATTCCCTGGCATTAGTGTACTTTTACTTCTACAAGGTCAATGGGAATTATGAATCTGAATTAGGATCTCTCTTGGGAAAATATTTCTTATCAAAACCCTTCCATACTCAAGCTTTCTCAGGAAACAAGTGTCACCTCTTCCAAACATCTTGGCTGCATTTTCCATGTATTTTACAGGGGTTGAAAACTGAATTGCCTTAAAAGGTCCGACTGAAAAAATCTGGCTATTTTTAATTTCTTCACATCTTCTTCTACCAGGAATGAGGATTTCAAAATTTGAAATCTTTTGCTGAGCTAGTAGATTTGGCTAAAAGAGAGAAAACTTTCACTGTATTTTATCAGCCTTCTTCCCTGTTCAAGATTTCAGAGGGGTTTTTGGAGCAGCTATGGCACAGATGCATGAAGCACCATTGCCTGAGTTTGTGCTCCTTGTGGTCTTAAAGATCATGCCTTAAGGTGACTGTACGCTGTCCTCCGAAAGCAACCGGCGTTCTGCTTTTTGATAAAGCTGTGTTGTGGTACTGTTTGTGGCTATGGCGTTATCTTGCATGATCACATTTGCTGGTCTCAGCCCTCACTGTGAGTTCAGGCGAGGAAGAAAGCAAATGTGAAACTCTTACTTATTTTGGCAGTAAGCCTGTATGGATAGAGCTAAGAAAATGAAAGGATGCATTTATAGTGATACAAACACTGCTTCGAAAGCACATGTAAGAATGTGAGGGGATGCAAAAATTGTTATCATAAGAAAAGAAAGTGAAATTTCTGGCTAAAAACTGATCATAAATCAAATGACTTGTGTATCCCAACATATAAATGACTGATGAAGATGAAGGTTGCGTAAACTAATCAATGCAAGCAATGTGAATCAAATAGAAATATTTCTGCTTCTGCACTGTTGGGTATGAAGGATGCGGGACCTGCATGGTGTTTTATAAGTTTGTTTGCTGTAGAGTATTTGCAAAGGATGCAGAGAACACAGATATGGTGCCATGTTGCTGTTTGGAAGCTCTGTTCTGTCCCTGCAGGAGAAAAGGGTTGAACCTTGGGGGGCAAGTTTGCCTCCAGTATTTTCTCCTGAGATCTTGTAATGACTCGCACATACCAGCAGAGAGGAGAGAGAAGCCATGCGAGCCCCCGCTAGCATGAGATACTCTCAAAAGAGTGTTCTTCCTCAAGTTACCCTGTCCAAATGCTAGATGTGCACATATGAAAATGTCCATTTATATGTACGCACAGCGTTTACTGAGCCTATACAGTTCTTGGCTAAAAACCCCAAATAAGAGTAATAAGCAGCAATATAAATGTCTTCTGTGGAAAATTAAAGTGATAAAATCTTGATTAAGTGATTTGCTGTTTTGTACTTGCTAACCATATGGACTTTTTGCTAGAATTAATAGTTGAACATAGTGTACAAAACAGTGGAAAATAGGAGGCATGAACTTACGTAACTGTGAATAGTTTAGCACATTAAAAATTCACAGGCATTTAATTGTTTTGCCACCAACCTGTGTTTGAAGTCAAATTAAGATGGTGCCTCTCATATTCATTATGTTAGAACTGAATTCATTGTCTTTCTCTTTAGACTGCTTTGTGTTTGGCACAGAATCAGAATAAAATCCAAGCTAGTTACATTTATTTATCCAAAATTTAGTGAAATATTACTTCTGCTAATAATACCCTCATGGTCACTGTGTGGGTGTAAATGTATAATCCTGAGTTGAGGATATCTGGCGATGGTGGGAGCATTTCTTCCCTTGTCTTTTTCACTCCTGGCTGTACCAGAATTCCGTGCAGATACATTGATCTGCTTTTCTTGAATGCCATGTTATCAGCATCTCTTCCTGTGAGTGTAACTTTTTTAGTTTCCTATAGCTGTCTTCCCTTGAAAGTTGTGAGGATACCATCAGTTATACATTGTTGAAAGGCAGATGGGAGTGCTACATTCCTCAAGTTGATTGGTGCTGGGATTTTAAAAATGGGTTCCACTTTAAATTACCCCTGACTTCTGCAGAATATAGGCTTTTATCTAACATCACTGCTTTTCAAGCTCTTAAAGTGTTAAGAGATTCTGTTCATCAAGTTTCAACCAGTGAGGTCCCAGAGTTTTTATCTTTGCCTGCTGATTTGAATCTGAGGTCAGTTATAAACCAGAATTGGCTTTCTAATTCCATGAAGGTTTGAAACTTGAGACAAGACGCCATTAATTCTATAGTATCTTCCTCTTGGTCTTCTCTCTCTCTTACTACATCACCTTTTTTGAGTTGATTTTTGTTTTTAATGTTATTATTTTGATGATTTCGGGTTTTTATTTGAATCTGGGAAAATGTGTTTTTTTTTTTTTTTTTTTTTTCAGTATAAATTAGAATGTTGAATACCATTTGCTTTCTATTCCAGAGAAGTGGCAATTGATCTGAAGCCAGAGTTTTTCATGAATATCTGACTCAATCATCTAAATTTATAAAGGATGCAAAGATGGAAAGCCTTTTCAGACCTTTATGTGTCAGACAGAAGCAAAAACAAAGAGAGTCTATTTTCCTTTCTTTCAGCTCCTTTAAGCATAAAGCAACTTATTGTATCTTGAACTGTAAGTAATGAGAAACCTTATCCAACATTTGTTAGGTTGCAGAAAGGAATAACTGTAGAGCAAATTTACCTGAAAAACCCTCTGCTTAAAAAAAAAAAATAGTTTGAAAATATATATACATATATA
Source organism: Meleagris gallopavo (assembly GCF_905368555.1). Classification (NCBI taxonomy): domain Eukaryota; kingdom Metazoa; phylum Chordata; class Aves; order Galliformes; family Phasianidae; genus Meleagris; species Meleagris gallopavo. The sequence goes on along the minus strand of NC_139404.1, from coordinate 83,360,162 downwards.
TCATAGCCAAGGCAGATACAATTTTGATGCATCACAATCCTCATCATTTTTGCAAAGAAAATATATTACTACCATTTTCTGTTTTGCTAGACTTTATCTGTGAATCCTGTTCCTACTGACTAAGGCTATCCAGTCACCAAATTTTAGTGCTGAATTCTTAACCAAATTCGCCAAGAAACTTCCTAAAGTTTAAGTGAGATGAGTAAGTTGTGAGAGGATGCTAAAAAGCCTGTATTCATAGATGCGCTCTGAAATTCACTGTGTTTTCATTTGAGATTTGGGAAGATCCTTCATGTTCAAGGCCACAGAGCTAAATTGATGTGCTTTAGAGAGGCTGAACCATTTTGTGGGCAGAGAAAAAGGTTCATTGCCATGGTGGCATGGGGAAGATTTAATGGTTATTTCCCACCCTTTGTGCCAGGTTTTCCTTCTCCTTCCTCCCTGCCCTCCCCACCCCCCTTTCTTTTATTAGTATCTGAAAAAAATGCAAGCAAAACCAAAACAGATCTTGGACTTAGTTTGGGGGTATGAAGATGTGAAATACCTGACAGTTATGGCATCCATTGGTTTATGAAGAGATACAAAATGCTAGTGGTCTTTCTACCCTTTCAGTTACTCATAGGATGTTTACCTTTGCCTCTTGGAATTGCCAAATCAAGTGGTGTTAGAAATCCTTTCTCTGCCATTAAGTGTAAGAGGGAAAAATCGTGTATAAACTTATGTAAAGTAACAGACTGAACTTATGTTTTCAAACTCTTTTGGACTTCTCTTCAAATCATTTCCATTTGTGCTCAAAGTTTCTGTGACATAATGCCACAGCGGTCTAAAATAAATTAACCTCCGGAGTTGAACTTTATCTGTTTCAGATTATAGTCAGAGATTTTAACCTCAGAGCCTCTGAAATGAATGCTGACCTTTTGCCTGACAATCTTCTCTGAAATGAGCTCTGTATTCTTAGGTATGACTCTCTTCAGTAAGTTTGGAAAATGCTCAGTAGAAGAATTTTGTTCATAATTTCTAATTTGCTTTTTAAGAAAACTATAATGAGCAGAACATTAAAGAAATGTTGATATGACCCAATAGGAGACGTTGGGAATTCTTTCTTGGAAAACAAAAAACATTACTGTTATGAAGGACTTTTAATATATAGTGACTTGCATTTCAGGACAGAAATGAAATCCATGTAGCTTGTTCAGAAAGTATGACTTCTGCTATAGAGTAATTAAACTAACTGTTACTTATACGCAGTGTGAAAATATTAGATTTCTGCTTGGATTAAGTTTGTAATGACAGTTCATTATTCAGATCAATCACATATACCCATGATTCTCACAGAATTAGTGGGAGCTGGAATATGTAGGGGTAGATGGCCACAACATGACTGCTGTGGCATGACCTTATCAAGGCTAATGGAGAGGTATCAGGCTGTAGGAGCTCTGAATTAGGATAACAAGAGGAAAAAATGCAGAAGTGTTAAACACAAAAGGCTGATTATCAGCGTTGGAGGTAGTCATAAACAGTCTCTCCATGGTTGTAGCCCGAGTGAAGATCATTAGCAACCTGCTTTTATTATTGGCCGCATTTCTATGTTAGATTTTAGACCTAGAACACATGTGCTTTCTTTCTCTGAGGTCAGTGAGATCTTTACTATTGATTTCTGTGAGATCTATGGTTAGATGTCAGTAGTACAATTCATACCTCTCCCATAGGCTTTTCATAGATGTCTTCTTGCCATTGCTCAGCCTTTGTTTGAATAGCGTCTCGCTGGAGGGCTTCCAACACCTTCTTGGGAGTAACAAAGCCGTATTGTGCTTCAAGCAAAGCCAAGTCAATTTTTTCAGCTTTAAGTATTCCTATAACTTCATCTTGAGCCTACAGAAAGACAATGTAAGTTTTCATTTTGTTAAAACCACATTTGTGTGTTTACAGCTTAGTTGGATGCTTTCTACTTTGGGTTTTATGGAAACAGAAGAACTTTTTGAAGAGCTACATCTATAAAATGCCCCAAGATAGTAACATGAAGACAGTTAAAGCATGAGGGAAGCACTGGTGTTTTTATTTTGTGAGAACAGGATTTTCAGTATCTTCACTGGTGTTTAATTACTTCATTAGCAGTGAGGTTGAAATGCCATGTCAGGAGCAGCTCGTACTGGAAAAAATGTAATTCATGGCATTCGAACCTAATTTTTACTTTTTTAATTTTAGTGAGTTATTAGCACGGTTCTGGAAGCCTAGACGTGTGTGAATGTTTTGGGTATGGTGGTGGCTTTTGTAGTTAAAGCCAGCCTGGAGTAGTCTGCTTTTGTCATTGCGTTGAGCGTGTTTGAGCACTGAGTGTGGGGAAGTATATGGTGCAGGGGATGTGACCTTTCACAAAATGCATTCCAAAACCATGCAATAATGGCAGTTCTTTAAAACAAGATTGATTGCCTGCAAAGCTGGCAGTTGGGGCCTTAGTGCATGGATATGTAAGTATGCATATATGTATGAGACAGTGCCTTCTGTACTTAGAGATATGTAGATGTCCACACAATTGTGAATGTGCCCTCAATCAATTTTGCAGCATCATTTCTTGGAAGTAATTGCTTTAATGGCATTCTCAATTTGCAAATGCATACTAAAGAAAAAAGGATTTTAGAAGGTGAGGATTAACATTAAGTTGTGTTATCTGATGCCCCAAAATTGTGTCATTTTAAAATGTATAACCTAAAAATATGCACTGTACTTTTCCTTTTTTAATGTGCATTTTTTTCTTAATCTGACAAAATATCTGATGGCATTCTGTTCCCAGAGAGCAGACTCAATATGCAGGTGCGTTCTCAACATGTTCTTCCATGTATGTATTTCAGAACTGGTTTTAGAAGCTGGCAGATGCACTTAACTTCTTCCTATTTCACAGCATTGCTCAAAGTCCATGTTGGACTGTATGTCTCCAGTATTTGAAATGGTCTATAGATACTCTGCTCTTTAACAACAAAACACTTCTTTGTTCTGAATCATGGAATCATAGAATCGCTCAGGTTGGAAAAGACCTTCAAGATCATTGAGTCCAACCACGACCTAACTATACTACCCTAACTGAAGTTATGAACTGAGAGATAGGAAGTTGGAGGAGACAGAATACCTCCTGTAAATATTTTACTAATTTTCTGGAAGTCTCACTTCCAGAGATTGTGTTGTTTCATGGCAATATCTGCTAATCTGAATATTTCCTCTGGGGGACAAACTGGCTTAGGTGACCGCCTGCCCCAGGCTGTGCCCAGCTGCTTCTCGTGAGAAGACATTGTCCTCTGCCTCTGTGACAATGACACAACCACATCACTGTCTCAAACATCGCTTGCAAAACCTCAGTTAAAAACAAAACCAAGGACAGGCTAATCCTAGAAGGGAGGGTATTGGAAAGAGAAGTGTGTTAGGATCAGGAACAATTTTGCTCCAACTGCTGTTGGAAGGAACACTCCTATTTCTCTATTTGTGACTGTGCTTAAAAGAAAAAGAGGAAAAAATCCATTTCTAATCTGTGTCACAGAAGAAAAAAAAAGCTAAAAGAGCAATCTTTGTGCACCTTAAATGGTCCGGAATGAGAGGGTTATGGCACTTAACTTTGAAAATTAATTATGTCTGGATTGTCAGCTGATCTTTAGAGATTTGACTTGGCATTACTGGAGGTGGAAAATCAGGAATAAAAAATGACTTTCCTCTTTTTTTTTCATTTGTAATGCTTTATTTAGAATGTCGAACACAATTTGAAATTTTCCTATCAGGCTCATTGTTTTCCAGTTTCTCGTTTCGTTTTGTTCCAGTTTTAAATCTCATGAGTTGAATTGAATGTGGGTAAATAATAATATAATAAATAAATAAATGTATATGTATAGATGTTTATGTAGTTCTCTTGTGGAAAAAGAGGACTCTTTTGGAGGAGTGTATGATGTCTGAATTTTAATCTTAAGTTTAGACAGGGCAAGAGAGCACCCCCAGAGACTGGTGTATCTATCAAAAAGCACTCATATAGCATGTGTGTTCCATTAAACATTTCTATTAGCATGCATTATGTAAATATTCCTGCATATGTTAAGGAGGAAACTACCAAGGTGCTGTCTAGGCAATAAGCCATGAAACAGTGTGCTACAGCCATCAAAGCTACTTTGGATGCTTGCTTGTCTCTGTCCTTGTAAGCTGTTTAAAGTGGCTGTCACTTTGTCTTTGCAGTTGTCCATTGTAGAAGTATCTCCTCTTTTCTCACTGGAAATCTGGTTCCTGGTTCCTGAAATTATGTTTGGCCTCCTGGTATCATTAGCTGCTTGGCAGCTGACTTTTTCCAGATTGAAAAATTCACTTTCTTCAAAATCTGGTATGTTGCAGGTTAACTGCATGTATTATGGGAAATAAAAGAGATATTTTGATTTGCTAACAAAAGTTGTTAGAAAGCTTTTGAGTGAGTTACTACTGGTGAGTCGGCATGTACTGATTGTTTTGTAATAATGCTCATGACTTCATAGGAGAAGGAAGATAATAAGTAATTAAGTAACATATCTTAAAGGTCTCTACAATTTCCTCCATATAGTTTTCACAGTACAAACACTTTCTAATCAAAGTACTTACAACGGGGCAGCATAATAGGAAAGTTTTGCAAGTTCTCTACTTTGAGAATTACACAGTTGCATACAGTGGATCATGAGCATTTTAGTGTTATACAAACACTGTGTGAACAAATTTTATTTGCGTTTAGGAGAATAACATCTTTTCGTGTTGATAACTATTCTGACTATCTGGATAATCTCTAGTTTTACATGCTTTGTAGTTTTTATTAGTCCAACTCCTGCAAACTACATAGGATGTTTCCTTAATAGGAAAGCTGCATGTGTTTGCAGTAAAGTGCAGAGGAAAAAAAAAGAAAAAAAAAAAAAGACTTTTTTAACTTGGAATGCAAAATAAGACAATAAGTCACCTGTAATTCACCCTCAAGGACACTAAGAAGAAATAGCAGATCATCACGAGAGAGGTCCTCTCTTTTCTTGAAAGAACTTCTTTGCTTTTTCTCAGCCTTAGGGCTTCTTATGATGGTGCTGGCTTGAGGCACATCGTCCTTCTCCTTTGGCCTTCTTTGCACGTTCCCTTTCCCACTGTAACCTGTTTCTTCTTTATGGTGGCCTTTTGGCCTTTGTTGGCACGGCTTCGGTCTGGTTGGGCTTTCTGCACTGTTACTTCTGGAACGCATGGTTTCTCTCTCTGAAACTGAAGGAAAGTGGGGAATAAAATAAAAGTTTTAACTTACAGAAAATATAAAAATCTTATGCTAATTTATGGTAGTGTCCTTCCCTCCAGTCTGGTAGTTTCCCCTCCCGCACTGGACTTCTTTTCTTTTGAAAGGAGCTGACAGCCTTGCATGAACAAACAGGACCGAACTGTCATCTTTACTGGATGTCAAGTGTCAGTGAAAGGAGACTTACTTCGTCCTGTACATCTGGAAAAATCTCATTGCTAACACTGCTGCAAAGGCAGCACCCTTAGCAGCATCACTGCAGTCCAGATTTCCCATCTGAGAGACAGTGTGAGCTGTATGCTTTTCAGGTAGGTCCTACATTAGGAAGATCTTTCTGTTTGTATTTCCCTTACTGGATAGCTGTGGGTTTTTTCATTCTCTTTCCAAGGGAGAACACAAAAGCAGTCCTCCACTACTATGAGTTATGCAGTTGTGTTACTCGTAGCTCATGAAGCATTGAGGTTAGTATATCCAGACTGTAAGGCATGAGCCTCACCATACCTCTCCTTCCTCAGTGATCACAATGCCTCCCTGTTAACCGTGCAATGTGGAGTCTTACTGCTTCTTTGGTGCTGCATTCTGAGGCCATCATACAGGTGTTAGCACCTCACCACCAAAGGAAGCTTAGCCTAGCTTGTTCCCTTTGAAGAGCCACTGTTACATAAATATACTGTAATGCCTGTGCAAACAAATTACTAATGCTGTATAAATACTGATTAACCTCAGGAACTCTGTTTTGCTTATCACTGCTACAATTAAGGTATGAATGGATTATAATCCACCTCTACAGAAAAACTGCGGTGTGGTCATGGATACAGTTTAGCAGACAAAAGCCCGATCGTGCAATTGGGAGGGGAAATTATGCACGTTGCACATACAGATAAAGCACATTTTTTTCATATTAAAGTGTGAAGCCAGTTGCTGGAAGTTGTATTGGTGAAAGCTTATTGATCATTACTTTGCAAAAGAACAAGGAAAGAAAGGCTTGAGCTCAACAGCAGCTTGACTTGAACACTTCAGTTTGACTTGAAGTGGTGATTTTCTCCAAAAAATTGTTATGAGCCATGGGGGGCAGAAAATTATTGCGCTGTTGCTTTTTGGCCGTACAGATCTGTGGCTGATAAAGTTCTTCCAGAGCTCCCCCTTCAGCCAGGTTCTGAATCTAAATCTTGAGCTACTCTCTACAGCTATGCTCTTTAACCATAGTAATTTTCCACTGCCTGTTATAAGCACATCCTTTTGCAAGAACAGAGGAAGGGGAAAACGCTTTTGGTTTGGTATGAATGGTGGTTGAAAGCAGGAAAAAAAATATCCAAAACATTACAGAGAAAGCAAATGAAATTTCTTTTAATACTGAAGGAAACCTTGTCTAGTCTAAATCAGAATAGCCTTTCATAAGAGAACTTGTTTCTCCTAGCTTCCAAAAACCAAGGTGTGTCAGAGTTGTGTGACATTGAGCACTGGATACCTGTTTGATGAAGCTCTGCTTCAGCGATCTCGTATTGGGATGGCACTTGTTAGATTTGCCAGAGTTGATATACTTCCTGAAGGGTATTTCCTGTTCAAGTCTTAATGCTTGCAATCCACGTTTGTCTACACAACTAGTGCTAACATTTAGTACTTTGGTACCATGGTAGAAATGATTACATTTGTTTCTAAAACAGCAGTTCAATCAAAACCCCTTGGCTGAAAACACAGAATGTCTTTAGAATATTTTGAGAAATAACAACATCAATGCATCTGAAGCGATGGGAGAAATGAAGGTCTTGTCTTTTCTAAAGGTCTTTTCCAGTCTAAATTTTATGATTTAGTTTACTGTCACTTCTTTCACTGAGGTCTGCTTATTTGGCTTGTTCATTTTTTGTATCTTGCTTACAACACATTGCTACTTTGGAACATGACTGTTGATTTTCTGTCAGCTTCAAGTGTTGCATGTCTGCTTGGTTTTCACACGTGGGTTAATGGCTAGCGGTTGTAGCATCAGAGCTGTGAGTTAAATCAGATAACCAAACTCCTTGCCTGTGCTCTTTGATCATGCAAGCACAGGATGCAATGAAACATGTAAATAGCCCAAGAAATCTTTCCATTTTTTCCCCTCATGTGCCAGGTACAGCAGCAGGCTCGATTGGATGTCAAGTTGTGAGACTTGTGACCAGGGTCAACATGGCATTCTTCACTGAAGGGAAGTGAAACAGATGCATAACAAAGAGATTCTTACTTTTCCAAGTTTCTTTTTTCTGTTGGATGTGCTGGAAACAGAATCCTGAACTTGAAAGGGCACAAGTCTCAGCAATCCTGATAAGATGGACGTCTGCCCTCTGTTATTTTCTTATGTTATATGCATTCTCTTGGCTTCAAAGCCACATGCCATGCATAGTTTTCACAGCTGAGGAGGGCTTGTGGTGACTCTTTTGAGCCTGTTGTGCCTGCTCCTTGATCAGGTAGATCAGTCCCTATTACACTGACAAAGGGCATTCAGTGCCTGAGAAGGTCAGTTAGCCTGCTGATTAGGTCACCCTCCTACAGAGTTGGTGCCTTTCCAGAATCCCAAAGGGGATTTTTCTTTTCTTGTTGAACAGCCATTACCTACACTTCATTTGCATTTTGTTCTAGCATTTCTGAATGCCAGGGTCTACTATTAAACTTGCCAATGCAAATGTTTATCAGATGTAGCAATTAACACAAATGATTAAAGAGTGAAGTGACATACTAAATGTATGCTTTAAGCACTTTTTTATTATTATTTGAATATATCTGACAAAAGAGACACAAACAGTATGATATTAGTAGGTTGCCTTATTGCTATGCTCATTTATTGATTTATTTAGGCTTTCTTACTACCTGTACATTGACTGGCATTCTTTTTGTCTGTAGTGCTGCATGCGTACATAATAATGGTAGTACTAATAATGTGTTCAAAGGATACAAATATGACAGTTTGGAGGAGGGTGGAATATTTTTTGTTTGCTCACTGGATACTTAATAATTTGAATATTTGAGTTAGAGCAAAGAAGATGGCAAATACTCATTCTTTTTCAGTTCTGAATTAGAGGCTATTGTACTTGAAACTGTGTCTTGTTTGATGCTAGTGCACCTTTAAATTGTGAGCCTCTACGGATGTAGCACTGTCTAAGGGACTAACAAAGTGCTCCTGACATTTCAGGCAGATTACTGTTGCCATTGCACCAAAGCAGAGAAATGATCACTTGTAGTCCATAGGATGCTGGTTTTCTGCAAGGTTATTAACCCCTGGAGTGGCCCTAATGTAACACTGAGAGTGGAAGCAGCGTCATTTGAAATTTTATAGCTGTGTATTTTGGTAGATTGGGTTATCTTCTTTGAACAGCTCTTTCCATTTACTGGAATGGTAATGAAAAGAAAATTGTTCAGTTTTTTGGAAGGGTCTTGAAATTTTGGGGTATAAGTTGTCTCATGTCACCTAAAAAAAGATATTTCATCCCTCTTTAGCCCTCAAGATCAGCTTGATGAGTATAAAATTTCCCTTTTGCCTGTCTGCGCGTCAGTCAGTTTTTGTTATAAATCAAGTATTGATGGGGTTTGTGTACAAGAAAGGTAGCTTGCAAAAAAGGGTTAAGGAAGTGTTCTTTTTTGTAGTAGTGATTCGTGATCAGAGTCTCTGCGATTTCTCCTTGGATGTGAAATGTTGCATTTTGTGACAAACTCCTGTATGAAAATTAACTGAAGACCAGTTTCTATGTACCACCCAAAAGGATGGCAACATAGAATAACTACAGAAAAAAGTAAACAGCTTCTAAGAAGGAAGAAAGTAAATGAGATTTGGTTGAGCCCTCACCTATGATCTGGATCAAATAATATATACCAGGGATTGTAGCTACAGGAACAGAAGAAACAAAGATACATATCAGCATTCTCATATGATTGGAATGTGATCTGTTGGCATCAAAATAAATGAAGATTGAAAGGGACCGTCTTGATCACAAAGTCACACCCTCCTGACATCACAGCAATCATGTGCTGGGTATTTAATCTGGAGGAGTCCCTGGACTGGACCTCAGAACTGTGTGCTTGTATTCTCCATGCCTCAGGATGCTCTCTTACGGACCAACTTTTATCTGTATTTTTTGAACTTCACTGCCTGTAAGTGTGCTGAAGTTAATATTCTGCAGTACTGTTTTTTGAGTCCTGATACAGGTTGTCTATTTTACTGAAGAGTTTGCAGCAGTACCTTGCTTGATGTCACAAGGTGATGATTTCCAGGCTTGCCATTCAGTGCAGCTTGGTAGACTGGTCCCACTTTCAAAATGGAGCAAGGGTGGCTTACATTGAAAAATTCTGGTAAGCCAAATTATTGCAAGCAACATACTCAGCAAAACTTGAATCTATTCTTAGCATTCATGTTTTTGTTCTTTTTATAGTCTGTTTCTCGTTCTGTTTTCTAAAGAGCTTGCTCATCTCTGAATGCCTATGCTGTCTTCCTGCATATAAAGGAAATATTTTCTCTTAGTGATGAGCAAGTAATCTGAGGGATCAAAATATACTTTCCTGAAGAGCCAGATGAATAAATGACCAAATGTTTCTATGATGTTAACTTGGTCTCCACCCTCTCAATCATATTCTGAAGGAGATGAAACTGCGTTTGTCTCTTTGGCAGCAGCGAACAAGCAGGTGGTTCAGAAATCCTTGCACTTTTGTGGGAAAAACTGAAATATCCTTCAGAGATGACTTCACCACAGACACCGAAGGGTTTTAAGAGGCATCCATTATTTTTCCATCTATTTTTCCCCTTACTATTTTCTCTTTAGGTAGTGATTGACTTATGAGCTAAGAAAATCCCTTACAGGACCAAATCTTCTCTTAATCCCAGGGTAAGGATCCTGAATAGTTGAGAAGTTTCTTTTTCTTCCAGAAATCCATGACTAAGCAAGGAATTATGTCTTTCTGTTTTTTAACATCTCTTAAAGTGATATAATAACAGCTTTTGATTTGCTGAAATATTTAGGACTTCTACCAACAGACTGACCTTTAGGACTGAAGAGATTATTGCTCAGTATGTCAGCGTTATGGGAGAGCACAAAAGCATACCTTCTCTTTCAGAAAGAGGTATGGAATCCTCCTTCCCTCACTGTGAATGTGCTTTTAAGCACTCAGCTTATTTGTTACAGGACATTTTTTGCATTCCCATGTAGAAAAATCTGGTGTGAAGCATCGTGTTCAGCTTGGTACGCCATGTAACTGTCTAAGGATAAATTAATCTGCTGTCCCCATTCTCTTGCCTTCTTGAGTGGCCATGTGCCAGGTATTGTGCAGGCAGAGGAAGGGGCTTTTGGCAAGTGGCCACATCCTGTGTTCTGCCAGAGAAAGCAGTAGGTTTGTCTTGTTCTCTTTCTGTAGTTCTGGTGTGGCCTGTGGGCAAGCTATTGAGCCATGCTGAGCAAAAAGAAGAAATGAAAACACCATCTTATTAATTGGAATCCCAGGATCTGGCCGTCTCATGGCATCACTGAGCCTTTTCTGAAACTGATGCTTTCTGACAGAATGTGTTTCTCAGTTATTATGACTTTCAAGTGGAGAATGCAGAGCTTTGTGGTAGTTTGGCACTACTTCCAAAGATACAGCCTTTCCTTTTGGGCAGACTGTTTTAGCATTTTCCTTGAAAACCATTTGCAGTGGCATCTGTCCAGAAGCTTGTCCTGTTGTAGCAAGGCTGATTACCTCATTGGGACCGTGCTCTCATTCATAGTAGACTCTTGTGCTGTTTTGGTGCATGTGCTGGGCAATAAATGAGAAGAGGCTTCTGTCCTGTAATGGGTTCTTCACCTAAGGGCTCTGGAATATATACACTTTTCCATCTTGGCATGGAAATTGCAAGATTAAACTGCTTTTCTGGGAAAACTGATGAAGGAGTGCTTACCTGCTTAGCCTGATCCATCTGTTGGCATGTAGAGTCACAGGGAGTCAAGTGGGAGGAAGACAGAATAGATTAGAAGTCTGTTTTCCTCTCATGGAATCTTTTCAAATCTTGGACTTTGAAGCCCTCAGGAGTCCTGAAGGAACAGTGCTGTCATTGTTCAGAAGAGGAATTACTCAGATGGGAAGAAAATCTGGATTCAACAGAGAATGTAAACACTCCCAGACAGGAAAAGTGCATGGGTGAAAGCTGGATGTCATTTTTCTGTTCATCATGGCTTATGCTCTCTTGACCACGAGTCAAGTTTTTCATCTCCTGAAGTTAGGAAGCCTGTTCTGAGGAGGTAAGATGCCATTTGGAGAATATTAGAGAATTGCCACGTTAGCTACTTTGTTTATGGCAAAGATACTGTACAACTTCCACCACCTCTTGTCTCATTCCCATTCCAGTGATGCCGCATTTTGCACATATGCAGTGATTGGACTCCCTGTTGTATTACATAAATCTTCTTTGACAAAATGGACTGGTTGCTTTGAAATCACAAAGACTTGGATTCCATGTGAGTTCCAGTTTGGAAAGCTGTGCTTTGAGAAGGTTTTTTGACATGGGCTGAACTCCATTTGTCATAGGTTGTAGCTTGGCACATGCTCCCAGTGTAGCTAATGGTCAAAGGCACTCCCGTCACTTTCTCCTCTTGCTAAACTCTTATTCTGTCTCTTCCAAAGGCTTTTTGTGAATGCAGTTCTCCCAGTCTGATGTCCAGCATATTGCAAAGTTGATGGTAGTCTTGGAAAACTATAGTATATGCATCACCTTATACATAGACAGTTTTTGTAGAAATGGGTTAGACACAGTGGATTTGTTGGAGGTGATTTATCTTCTCAGTGAGGGACTACACATTGCCACAAGGGCAGAATGTGCAGATCAGGTTTTAGTTTTAGTGGAAGAATGACTGTAGAGTCTTGTGTGGACCTTGAATGTGCTGCTGCAGTGAGACAGCGCTAGTATAATTCCACATTTTCATGGGTTCAAAAGTTTGAGGGGGAATCGAGAATAAAAGTAAAATAGCTTGATTTTCTTCAGTTTTCCACTTCTGGGAATTGAGAGTTGTGGGGAATTTTATTCAATTACGCTGAAGTACTCCTGAGTGATTAACATGGGGGACTTTTTCTCTGTTTATTTGCCTGGGTTTCATTATTTTTTCTTTGTAAAGGAGAATGTTCAAAATTTGTCTCTTAATTAGACTCTGTACATGTAATCTTATGAAAATCAGTGCAGGGAGATTTGGGGGACATATGAAAAAATGTTACTATAACATCAGTTTGAAGTGTATGATAGGGGAAACTACAATGCTGTATTATGTGTTTGTCAGTAGAAAAGCTAACCTTGCAGTTGTCTGTATGACAGGGTTTTGTTAGTAAATTACACTGAAATAAAATTCAGCAGTTTCATGAATTAATTTGCTTTCCAAACATATGATTTTCTTGTTTTATGAGCATAAAAACCAGTTAACATTATTTAATACAGTGATTGTGGTTTAATACTTAATATTTAGCTGCTGTAATTTTGGCTTCAGTGCATAATTATTCTGTAGTTTACAGCATTATCCAAAGTGAACAATAGTGCTACATGGGAAGAAAAAGTTAGTATCTTAGATATTATTTATCTAAATTCACCTTTTTTTCCTGCATATTCCGAGATTAGCTGAACTGTAAGTATTTACATAGCAAGAAATTTCAGCTCCAATGTATTTTAAATACTCTAGTACATATAATGAAATATATTTTAAAAGAAAGAGAACAAAGAGAAAGAAGAAAGAAGTATTAGTGGAGCCAGGTTTTCTACTGACTTGTCTTTGGTTGTCTACCTATCCTAAGTGATATTAGACCCACTCTCCCTCTTCTTTCCCTTTGCTTTTCTCTCAGCTCCTCCCATCTTCTCTGCAACCACCAGAACAGCCCCACGTTCTCTGCATATCTCCCAGGAGGGCACCTTAGTGAAGGCAGCAGCTACTTTGACTGGGGCTGAACCCAGCGTTTCATTTTTTGCCCACTGTGGCAATCTCTTGTCTCCTTCTTCAGATTCCAGTCTTCCTGGACCTGGGGAATGTCTTTGTCTTTAAGCTCTCTTGTCCTGTCTCTCTGGAATTGGAGGTGGTTGAGAAGAAAAATCTTGGATAGACCAAGTGCTTAGACCCATTGCCATAGAGGAATAGTACCTATGGTTTATTCTTTTAAGTTTTCCTGCTCCCTGTTCCTGCTAGAGACTTACAAAATGAAATCCTGTAGAAGTCCTGGTCAAAATTACTCTCTCTTTCTACCCAACATTGTACAAAAGTACCTTAAGGTAATGTCTCAACAGTGAAATTAAGGTGTACAAATCTGTGACAGTTTTGATAGAGTTTAAGATCCAGGGGAAACTTCACTGTCACAAGACTCTCTAAATGCTCAATGAGCTGGCAGGTATTGTAGTAAACAGGAAGCCTGCAAAAGCAGATATTCCCAGTGTCCTGACAATGTAGGTTATTGCCCACAATTCTTTTGGTGCCTTCTGCAGACTTGGTATAGCCAAAGTAGCATCATTTTGTGGTAATCTTATGAATATTTCAAGGTTAGTGTCATCAAATTTAATATAGTTCACTCACCCCAAGACCTCTAACTTCCCTCCAAGTTGGACACTCATTATGTTCTGTTTTAATTTAGACAGAATTAGAATATTGTCATTTGATGGTTTTCCTAAAATATTTTTATTAGCATGACAAATCTCTTCCAGTGCATTTTTTGCATCTCTGTCTTCAGCAATGAACTTTTCCTATACAAGTGTATGTGTGCGTACCAACATGACTTCAATGGCCAGTATATCTTCTATGATATTGTCCTTCCATTCTGATGGATTGGACCATGATTCTGGCAGAGAAGAGCATGTGACAAACCATGTTCTTCTGAGCCCTTAAACATGCTGGTTGCATGGTGTGATTTCATTTTAAAAACAGCATATAATCACAACTCTCCAAACACTATCTAATTGAAGAAATAGACTGTTATGGTATTATCAGCTATAACTCATACTACATATTGGGCTACAGCTTGATCCATCCTCACTAGATAAAGAGGAGGGGAAGGGGGGGCAGCGGCTGGTAATACCTGTGCAACAGAGGAGGAAGAAACTAAGGGCATTTCTTTTATTTTAGTGTGTGTGTGTGTTTGTCTATGCGTAGTGTTTTAGAATTTGAGTACTTAGTGCATGTCTGTGTAATTCTCTATGCTTGTTACTTGAGGGAAAGACAAACGGTCTTCCTGAACTTTCAGCAAAAAACAGTAAATGAATTGAAGTACTTTGTTTTCAAGGTTTATCTAGTGAAAGCAAGATAAGCAAGAGTTATCAATTGCATATTGTCTGGTGTTAGTTATCTTGTTACCCCACAATAATTGGTCTGGGTATCCAAAACCCAAACTTCTTAAGCCTTTTGGCCATCATAGAATCATAGAATGGCTCGGGTTGGAAGGGATCACAAGGATCAAGTTCCAACTCCCCTACCACAGGCAGGGCCACCAACCTCCAGATTGGTACTAGACCAGGTTGCCCAGGGCCCCATCCAACCTGGTCTTGGACACCTCCAGAGATGGAGCGTCACAACCTCTCTGGGCAAAAAAAGAGAAGCCATCTCCAGTTCCATTTTACTCATTTTTGATCTGCTAGATATTTGCATGGAACCCATACAACGGGCTATAGAGACCACAGTGAGGACGACCAGGACAATACCTTCAAAGTCAGTATATGTTAATTTTCTTCAAGGGTGTTTCTGACAAGCATAGCTTTGTTGAGACAGTTCTTTGTGTGGGAGGGTTCTCGCAGCATAGCTTTTCTCCACACATGAAAATAAACCACAGGCTTTTAAATATCCTGAGAAAAGTTCCTTCAAAGAAAGATCAAAAGTCTTTACGAATGTCTGAGGAAGCTGCAAGGCTGCCTCTTTTGTGAACTCATGTCTGTGGAGAACTGACTCAGACAATCAGTTTCATTATTCTGTGGACTTGATCATTTGCAACCTACTCTGAGAGAGAAGGATTGTTTGGAGAAGGAGGAGACAATGGAATCTATAGATGCCCTCTGATTTTACCGAGATATGAATAAAAAAACTTTTAATAAACAAAACTTCGTTGTTTTTGCCACTGTATTGTGTGCAATGATTGAGTTCAAACAGTTGTCTTTGACACATGTTCACTAGCTCAGTATAAGTGCTAATTGATTGACATTTTTAATACATAATTTTATCTGCTTTTGTGGCTATTGAAATGATGTGAAATGTCCAGATGTGGCTTTCAAGGCTTCAAAGAAATGGTGTATTTGATTATTTTTGGTATTTGTTTGTATTTGGTTTGCTTTGCCCTAATTTTTCATCGTTTATTTCTGCATCTAAGTAATACAGAATACATATTAGCCAGACTTTGAAAGTTTGTGAACTTCTTGCTTATCTGGAATTTCCCACTTTTAGACAGCTTCTGGGACAACTATTTAATTTTTGTTCTTCCCAAACTACTGTTGTTTTTTTTTTTTCTTAATTTTTTTGTAATACCTATTTGACTTCTTAAACTGCATCTTCTCTACATTAGAGCAATGCTTTATGTGCTGTCTGGTAGTGGAAAATACTTAGAGAGGCTGTTTAGAACAGTATATTGCTTTTCTAAATAGAGAAAGTACTGCTTTTGTCATGTTGACACCAAGCATCTAGGAACAATGCTAGGTAGAATCTCAGGTTTGTATCTAAACCTAGGATTTCCAGGTTTTTGATTTGTGTTATGTTTCTGTGTTAGTTTTCACTTATTTTTAATTGACATTCATACATTCAGTGTCAATGACTATATTCTGCCTCTGTCTAGAAATTAGAGAGGAATCTTTCATTTGTTTATCTAAGAAGTGAAAACACTCCATTTTTCCTGGGTAGTAGGTTTTTTTGTTTTGTTTTGTTTTCTTTTGATTTATCTGCATGTTGGGTTTTCATTACATATCTTAAAATTCTGATTTTTTAATGTTCTGAGATCTGGTATTTTGCATTGTTATAGTTGGGGAAATACTGAGTTTTTCTTCATATTCTGTAGTACTTAAACAGTGTGATTTGATGTTTTTGCTTTTTTTTCATTAATAACAATGCATAAGTATATGACAGCAGGCTAACTTTTTATTTTTTTACTAAGACAAGGTTCAGCTGTGCAAAGAATTTGCTCTATCATTTTGCTTTGTCATTTTGCTTTTCCAGCTGCAGCTACAAAATTGCAGCAGCATGCTAACTAATAGAGGTGGAAGATTGTTCACCCCAGTCCCCACGCCCATATTCTCCAACTTTAATATCCAAATGAGAAATTTAGATGAATTAGGTAAATATCCTAAATGGTTCTTTCCCAGGACTTTAATGGAAATGACATTTCTCTCAGATTTCCAGAATTGTCTCTCTGTGATTGTTCACCTGAAAAGCAGACATGTTTTCTTCTGGAAGAGAAGTTTTAGGTTATGGAATTCTGGTGGAGGAAGGAATACTGGTTAATAGTTCCAGTTCTCTGGGCTAGAAGCACTGATGAACCATGCACCCTGTCCCACTGCTACTGTCTTGTGCTGTCACCAAGATAGTGAGTCACAGTGAGGGCACACTGTGACTTTCATGAGCATTCTTGGGTTGCAGGCTACTGTAGCTCCTGAAAAGTTTTGAGAATGCTTTAGTTGCTAGAATTTAGCGAAAGATGAAGTCATTGTCGTGTTGCTCTTTTGAATCAAATTTCTTTTTATAACAAGAAATTGGATATGTGTTTTTAGTGGTTTTGGAGGTGTTTTCTTTTATTTTTGTTGACTTTTACTGATTTCGTTGTTGTTGTTTTTCTTCTTATTTATTGTGGTCCTATCTGCTGATTTTGTGGCAACAGGATTCTCTTAATAATCTGCGCACAACTGAAAGCAAAGGAAACATGAGCTGCCAGGTAGATTCTCAAGTCAGCTTTGTAGTTGGTTTTTAGTTTTTGAAGAACGTTTCATTGAGTTTGATATTGCCGTAAGTAAGCCAAAGTAAAATTATGACTTTGAGTGATGGCTTATATATTTTTTTATATTGTTCTTATTAATTGGTGACTGTGGCTATGTGCATTTGCCAGGAAAAAGTGAAAAGCACAGAGTTTGAAAAGTAAGTGAACGGGGTGAAATTAATTTTTGTATGTGTTCAGATTACAGATTTTACTAGCCATGACATTCATTATTATTTATTGTAATGGCTTACAGTTTGGGACATTCAGATCCCACAGGAATACGCTCCACTCTGATGACGCAACTTTGGAAAATGCAATAAAAATGCACTGGAAACCACAGCTTTCTAATAGGAAGTTTCTTAAAAGTTATAAAGTTAAATTGCCTCCACATAGAAAAAAGGAATTGGAATGAAGTTCAGTAAGTGAAGTAGATGGACCTCCTGTGTGTCCCTAACTACCTTTTTTTTCCCTCCTCCTTCCTTGAAATTTTGTCTTGAGGCCATACTCTGTGCTTTGGCATGGAGCAGATGGAGAAAATGTGTATATTCCTCTCGTTGCTCCATAAGGACACCACAGTTCCACTGCACGAGCTTCATGCTCAAAAGGAGAATGTTGCTGCTTTCTGTCCACAGCTGGGATTTCTTCTGGGTTTGATTCTACCGTGAGCCCTCTGGAGCAGGGCCAGAGCAGGGCAGGCTGGAGAGGTGGCACAGAGCACATGCTGTCCTTTGTTCCTTTCTTTGTTTTTCCACTTGTTCAAATCAAATATGGCTCTGGCCAGCTTCTGGTCCAATTTTCAGTGGCAGCTGAGGAAAGGGATTTTCCAGGCATGAAGGGACGTGTGAGCATTTTAAAAGATTGTGATGTTTGCAGAAGGCATAAGGGGGTTCTGTTGCCTCAGTACCTTCTCCTCCATACCTCTGTAAAGTCTGCTGTTACCTGCTTATCTTTTTGAAAGTATGGTAATCAAAACTACCATAAAAACAAAGTCTTGATGTCCCAGTTCAAGCCAAGCAAAGCCTCAATACACCCCAGCACCAGTTGCCATATGCTTAGTTGGAGGTCATTTCCCTGGCTGTTGGCACCGGAGGGAGCTCACCAGCCTGTCCACCATGATGGTGACAGTCTGGGATGGAACAGGATGCAGACAAAGTAAGAAGCAAGTGCTGCAAATGAGGCCTTTCTGCTGATGGTGTTCAGCGTTGCAATGATCACAGGGAAGATTTTGGAAGCACGCACTGCGTGAGCAGCATGTACCATCTGTGGGGTGATCTATCAGGGAGTAATTGTTTTGGTTTCAGCTGCAGCCATGTTGGTTCCTAGTGGTATCTTCTTGGCAGCGGTGGTCAGGTATGCAGTTTTTTAGGTGTGTTGAGGAAGGCATGAGCAGGTAACTATCAATATTTGCATTTGCATGCAAGTCCTTCCTAGTGAAGTAGTGAGTCATATCCTGCTGGCACACAGGGCCTCCTTAGAGCTGCTGTTTAGTAAGACTTCACTGACATTATTTTATCTTACGCTAATATTTAGCTCCTGGGAGTACTATGCCTCTTCTGCGCATAAACAGTGCTAATTTATTATATGTCATGTCAGGAAATAAATGCCACTTATGAAAATACCTGTGTACCACATCTGAACATATCCTCCTAACTCAGTGCTACACAAGAACATGTCTCTCTGATAGGCATATATGAAAAAAAAATACACTTCCTATTCAATCCGTTCCTATTCCTATTCAAACTTTATATATATAAGTTCATTTGTGAACGTTTGCTTAGCATCCCGAAAAAAAAAATATCCAAAGTAGCCCCATTTGATTTCTGAATCGTTGTTGAAATGACTCGTAAAAGAGTCATTTTTACCCACAGCAGGTGTGGGCCTCATGATCAGACATTCCTGCGCATTAATAGTATTTATGTTCTTACTCTATGAGGATAATTTTTTCTTAGCACTCTATTCCAAACAATTCCATTTTGAGTAAGTGAACAAGTATTTGGAAGTATTAACAATGGAGTGGATTTACTCTGATTAAAACAGTACACGGCCCTGAACAGTAAGTTGTGCTTGTATGTGCAAGCAACTCTGGTTGATTGATGATCACAGATCCTAAGAGTGCTCTGACATCAAAACTTTGTATTTTCTGCTCACATTTGTGGAGTTGAAATGAAGAAAAAGCTATTAAGTGAAAGACTGGAGAACCTGTCCTGCACTGTTTCATACCAAACAACCAGCCAGCATCAGAGCATACACAATGTGATTTTCTGCAAGCTGCCCTCTTGCAGGTTGGCCTGTTAAAGGCTGTGGGGCTGCACATATAAAATTGGTAACAGGATTGAGGACTGTGTTTTTTGACCCTTGTTTCTTGTATAAATCAGAATAAATACATTTTCCTTTACGCAGCCAGCTTCAAAATGTAGCTTTCATAAGAATCACAGAATCACAGAATCGTAGGGGTTGGAAGGGACCTCCAGAGATCATCGAGTCCAACCCCCCTGCCAAAGCAGGTTCCCTACACCAGGTGATTGGTGTATATGTCTAACATTACTGCAAGCATAGTTGTTAGTGAAGGAAACAACTCTAGAGACAGTAAGATATTTCCTTGCTGGATATCTAGAAAAAAAGAAAACAATAACAAATAACATCCACCCTAAAAATCAGTGGAATAGGAGAAGAGAAGGTATTTTCATGATACATGAGAAGTAAAACTGACTGTCCAGATTGGCTTATAGGGTATCAGAGCTGAAGGGTGAGGAGAAGAAAAATGCTTACATATGATAAAAAGTAAAGTAGATCGTCGCTCATAATACTGTTAGTAATAATGACAGTAGAACTGTTTTATCATATATCAAAGCTTAATGTGTATGATACTTACTTTTACCTTATGTGAGTCCTGGACAGAGTATGTACATTTATACTCAGAAGCTTTGCATGGATGATACTGTTTTTGTCATAATTTCAGGGTGTTTTCTTTTTTGCAGTTCAGGGATGCAGACCTGAAACCTACTCACCTATTTAAGATTATTTATTTACTTACATAGATTCATAGAATCATAGAATCACTCAGGTTGGAAAAGACCTTTAAGATAATCTTGTCCAACCACAACCTAACCATACTACCCTAACTCTAACAACCCTCCGCTGAATCAATAGAATGCGTATGGCTGCAAGCAAATGCTCTAGCAGTAAATAACAGGGCTTAAGCATCACAATTTGTTTCAGGAAATTTAATTAAAATTGAATAGTTTTAAGTTGCCTTTCTGTCCTCCAAGAGAGTTAAATAAAATCTTCAGTCTTTTTTGAGTAAAAGGTTTTTGGAAATGCATATTCCAATGCTAGTGCTGCTTTATCAGTATTTGAATGATGATACATTTTAGATCCTAGACATAGTTCTTAAGTGCCTCTAAAAAAATTGACAAGAATGATTGCTCCATTCAGAAATCTGGTCATCTTTACCTCAAAGCATCTGCATTCTGCAGTTCAGAATAAAATTGTTTCTGTGAGAGTATTGCAGTGCACTGCATCTCTTCAGGGTTTGAATGATGAAAAAGCCTTGTGGCAAATTCTTGTGGTATTCTTCATATAGCCATTAAACCAATAGTATCCCAACTGGTGTCCTTTATGTTCTGTGATCAGCAGGATTTGTCAGAGATGTGGGGTTTTAAGGACCTGGACTAGATATAATTCAGTTTAGCAAGTTGAACTTGATGCTAAATGATTACTATTGTTCAGGGCCTGTAAAAATAGTTTGGAGGCTTAGTCAGAACTACAGTAATAAATACGGTGTGCAAGCTTTGAAAAAAAATATTAAGAACAGGATCCTGTGAAGTTATACAGGCCACCTGTGCAAGACGTAACCCTGTGGAGATTTAAGGCCGTCTTCCCAAGGGGCTTGTACAATACTTGTCAGAAAGAGCTTTGTCAAATTTGCAGCTGCGTCACTAAACATGGACCCTAATCATCCCCTCCCCTGCTTGGCAGGTGTAGCAGAGGCAGCTTTTGGGCTGTTGTCTCATGCCTGGTACAGTAATGCTGGCCAGCCTGGCTGCTGAGGGAACCCCAGCCGCTGGAAGCGTCCCCTGTGGGATGGACAGTCCTGACTGAGCACTTGTTCACCACTGTGTGCTGGAGAACATCTCTACACCATGGGGGAGCAGGGCTGCCCAGCAGAGAAGCTGAAGGATGGAGGATATGCCAGGAGGGAAGGAAGGGGCCCTTGGTGAGATGCGTACAGCAGCTTTGGGTAGTGACCACTATTAGTGGCATTTTATCTTTATTTTACAGAACCTATATATGTCATTATTATAGGATGAACAGTACAGAGTGTCTGGAAGCATGAGAGTAATGCTGCATCCTCAAATAAAGCTCCTACCTACTTATCTGTATGAATAAAAATACGTTTATGAACACTTACTGATAGGGAAAACTGTGAGGACTGAGACCGTTACATCTTGTAGGAGGCTGGCTAGTAAAGTCCCTAAGCACAGAGTTGGGAGAACTCCCTGCCATACTCTGTGCTCCTCCTTCACCAAAGAAATTGATGTTGTCTCTCAAAGATGTTGAACTGCATCTTCAGCACAATATACTTGTATTTGTTTTGCTGAGGCCCTGCAGAATTGGCCAGAATTGTAATGGGAAAGTCATTAAATAGACGGCTTATTAGCCTGCTTAATAGGGTGCTTTTGTTTATACCTCATGAAGAAGTCCTGAAGTAGCCATTATCAGTTGTTAGGCAGCAAAGAAGGCTTGTATTGGATCCCTCTTTGCTGTGCTGGAAGTATGTGCCTTAGCACCTAGCACTGATCAGAAACTAACATTAATTTCTTTAACAAACAAAGCCAACCCCGAAAACATCATTTTGCCTTAGTGCAAGCATATATTTGGTTCTACATAAAATTAGTTACATATATGTATGTAACTACATAAAAGTAGTTACAATTCTTCATCTCCATAAAATATAAGGTAGCACTGGATTACCAATGCTCTATCTGCTAGGACTGTCACACCATGACTGTTCAAATGGGACAGAAAATGTAGATATGCTGCCTGATTTAGGGCTCAGAAATCCTGAGTGACACGCAAAGTAAATGGAAATAAATATTTTCTCTTAGTATGATAGTCAGGAGACACTCCGTGATTTGATTTGATACCATTCAAACAGTCACAAGACTTAAACAAAGTCAAGTACTTCCTTGCATAGCACACGTTCATACTATAGTAGTCAGTGCCACAGGGTAACACAAAGGCCAGAAACGTTAGTAGGTTCAGTAAGAAGATTCATGGAGGATCAGTTCAGTTGTGATTGCTTAGCAGGTTGCTCTGGAGACAGCTTAAATCATAGCTGAGGGCAGGCTAGGAGGAGGATCACTCTGATTATGTTCCCTTTTTCTCCTTGGCCAAGCATCTGTCTTGGCCCCTGTCAGGAAGGTTTTGGAGTTAGTTTGACCACTGACTTTTTTTATGCATTTATTCTTTCATAGGGATGAGGCTACTTGTTCTCTAGTACCTTTTAAAACTGGATAGTGAAATACATTTTGTTGCAATGCACTGATTATTTACAGCAGGGAGTCAGGCTAACTTTGCCTCACTATACTGTATATATCATCAGTTACAGCTGTCGCAAGTCATTATTTCCATGAAGAACAGTGATTCATCTTTCCATGAGTCGTGAAGAGATCTCACTGTGGGAGTGAAATTTTAACTCATGTCACCATTCTGGAAGAGGAAATACTTGAGTTACAAATGGAGACAAGATATGATGTTTGGGTACATGTGTTTTCAGTTGAACAGGGTTGTCTTTAAGAACTTCTGTCTCTCTCCAAAGTGTTTTGAGTGAATTTAGTGTTTGTTCACTGCTAGCATCAGTGTAGTTGTTGCACAGGAAGAAAGCTTGCTGTGGTGGAAAAGTACCTTCCAGCTTTGCCTTTCAAATGCAGCTCAGTCGTAATCTGGAAAATCAGCTTTGTATGTGACAGAACTTCAGGTTGTTTTTTTTTAATCTGTGCTAAGACTGCTGCCTGTGATGCTATTCCAGCTGATGTTTTAACTAAGAATGTATTTCTCCTATATTACTTTTATCTATTGAGTAGAAATTTACCTTATTTTTCTCTAATCATTTGTGCAAGCAGTCTATTAATCTACTCATATTGCAAAGGCCTTTTAGACATGAGCTCTCTACAGCAGCTTTGCCACGTGTAGGCCCATGAATTCTGGAAATTTTGGAAAGAGCAGGTATGTGGAGAAGAGAATTTAGGGATCTATCCTTAATAAATCCAATGTATCACAAGTTACTTCACACTTTGGTTATGTCCCTGTGTTGAATTCTTCGTTTTTATTTTTTGCCTTGGTCCTCTTTTTCATGCTCATTATACAAAGACTGCAGGGGAGTTGGAATGGAATTTGGAAATATCTGAAATCCAAATGTCACAGTTTTACAAAGAGAATAAATATGTTAATGAAGAGCATCTGTATAAACTTGGGGTAACATTGTGCATATTTTGAAGTATTGTATTTCTCTTGAAGAGATGTCTTTTATGTGAATGTCAGTGCCAATGCTGAATCAAAGGACAATATTCTGAGAGGTCTTTGAATCCCTACCATGATAGGATGTAATACTTGGACCTGCGCTTTAAGAGCTTCATTTTGGTGCAGTATTTCTCCCAAATTCTAGTCTTTTGGAGTTAAGAAGCTAGTATCCCTAAAGTGATTTTTCACAGCATAAGCCATTTTGCTGAAGAGTCTTTTTATAGACTGGGGGGTCATGAGCTTTGTGAAGCCACATGAGTGATGACAGTCAGAGAAGCACTGTGAGAATGTTTTCAATCTACTTTATCTTTTGCTGTTTCTTGCAGCACTCTATAGCTTAGGCAATGGTTGTGGTAAGAGGCAATTAAATTGATGTAAAGACCAAGTTGATTTGACATGTTTTTTAACCAAGTGTTTATTAGTTGAAATAATCTTGGGCGTTTTTTGGCATAATTTATGTTTGAGTGGGAACTTGACTCATTCTCAGAAGTCTGTGTGTATCTGAGCACTTTAAGCTGGTGTTACCAAGTGGAACAGTAGGAGGCTTTTGGCTTATGTTTAAGAAGTATGAATGAGAGCTCCTACCTTGCTGCCTCCAGAGCCACAAAAATATTAATAGAAATCAGAAATGCAAGAAAAGATGTATTCCATATAGCTTGTCAACTTGCCAGTTCTGGCTTTTTCCTTGGGCTACTTTCCACTGTTTTGTTCCATCTACTTTTAATGATCACAAGGGATGAGACTTCCTCTGCATTACTTTGGAAATTATTTTGCAGTCCTCAGAAGACTTTGTGAAGTTTTTCCCTCGATGTCTCGTTTATACTTCCCAGTCCTTAGATTTCCGTGACAGAACCTGCACCCAGACCGTCAGGGGTTGCCTTCCTGTTAGCTTTGGCAAAATGATTCATGCTCCGCTCTTGCCGCTCTTTCTGGTTTTGTTTAACAGGGTGAAACGGTGAACATCTACCTGCTTCAAATTACAAGTGTTTTAAGGTGGGCATTGGGATGCTTTCTGCAGAAGGATGCTGTGAACATTCTAAGCCAACCTGCATGATTAAGTGAAGTAGCTGTAGCTGCTAGGATGTCTTTTACTGTATTCCCTTTTGTTTCTCTCAGACCTATTCCCTGCACAGAGCTGGTATCTCTTACATGTTTCCTTCATTCCTCTATCTTCCTCTATCCCTGATCCCTCTTCTCTTTTCTTTGCTGCTGAGGTGCTTTTGCATAAACCCTGTGATAGCCCCATGAAAAGGCCCATTGTAGCCTACAGAATTATTCAGACACTTTAAGCTATATAAAGATGAAGTCTCTGATTTAACAGTAGGTCAAAAGAAAAAGACATCATTTAAGCTGCTTCTAAGATTGGACGATTTTTCCCCATTTCATCAAAGAGAA
This sequence comes from Meleagris gallopavo, assembly GCF_905368555.1. NCBI lineage: Eukaryota > Metazoa > Chordata > Aves > Galliformes > Phasianidae > Meleagris > Meleagris gallopavo. Next base: position 83,335,081 of record NC_139404.1, on the reverse strand, counting down.
TTTGTCCCTGAGGAATGAGTTGTATGTATCTCAAGAGGTAGGGGCCAGTGCATACAGAACACAAGACAATATTGATTTGAACTGTTAGAAGAGCCTGCAGGAGTGTGGTAATTTTTGTAATCGGTTCAAAACCCCAAATGTTTCTGGTCTGTTATCATTGACTTAGTCTCCTCTATTTCATATATATACATGTGTATATATATATTTTTTTATGCACACATGTCCTCTAATCAGTATAGCTATGGAAAAAAAAAAAGGGGGAGGATTGAGGCAACTGAAAAACAAATGTAAATAACAGTATACATGTTTTCATTTTTGGCTTTGGGAGGTTACATATTTTCTTGATTCCTAAGAATTAGTAAGTCTTGTTTGCCCTATAAAGAGGGATGTAGGCTAATAGAAACCACAAGGCATGAGCTATGCAGGGGTCTCTTATGCTGAAACAGCACAGATAGAATTACCAGTGACTGTATAATTCTCAAATGCTTCTGGATTTCTGGAAGGCGGGAAGATTTTGACCTTTGTTTTGAGGCTTCTGAAACAGTTGCTTCCTAAATGAATTTTTAATACCTGTTCAGGGGTCTTGGCAAGAAAATGATGTCTGACAACTTAAAAATTCTTTGCAGGAGCTGTTGGAATTCTGTGCTGTGTCCTGATACCTGCGGGCTCTAGGTTGTCTGTGGGCCTTACTCCTTCATAATCTGATTTGCAAAAACGTATCACTCTCAGTTTAGAGAAGAGGATTGGGAGAAAATTTGTGAAAATTGACAATTTTGCCCATTTAGCTAGAAATAACATTTTTTCCTGGTTCCTAGCTCAGTTGTCTTAACTTATGTAGCTTCTTGTGGCAGAGATGCCAAAGGAGGTGAGATGCCAGAAATGGACAAATACAGGGTTCCTTCCTCATTTTTTTTCTTTCCATAAATCTTATCTGATTTTTGGCAGATTTTTTTTTCCTGTACGTTACAATATTGACTTAAAATATATTTAATAACTAAGTGGTTTGCAGATCCTTTGTTAGGATCAGCAGTTTTGCCTTACTCAAGTCCATCTGTCTCTTTCCAGCACTAAATTATTTTAGAAACTATCCAAAAAGAAAAAAAAACAACAACAAAGCAACACATAAAAACACACCACTCCTATTATTGTGGTGCTACATGATAATTATCAGCTTAAGTGAAGCATGCCTTAGCCATCTCACTAATTGTCAGTGTCCCTTTAGCTCATTAAGAATAGTGTACGCTACATTCATCCTGATGATTTTGTTCCTGGCTTGGTCAAAAAGAGGGGAAGTGGACCAGGAGTTCTTCTACCTGCAGTGTTGATGCTAGGTTGGCATTAAAAATCTGTTTAACTGAGAGCAGCATGATGTTTATTGCAGTGCAACTTCACACAGTGTTAGGAGGCTGTCATTTGATTCTTGAACCCAATGAAATTTAGAAATCTCTAGCACTCGCATTTGTTATTGTATTTTGTTTGTTTTTCCTGGAGGCACAATTGAGTTAATTTCTTCTATGTTGGCTCCCTTCTCATATCAGCCTCTAGCTTACTATGTACAATAAGGTGCATCGTGGCAGCTGCTTTTGAAAAGCTACTGTTTGGAAAGGAGGAGAGAGGGCTGCCCTGCAGACCTGCACACACATGCACTGCGTCTGTATACGCCCTAGCCCAGGTGGGGACAGAAGCAGCCAAAGGCGTGCTAAGTGCTTTTGCAAGACAAGATCGGTTTGGGGAAGGACTCTTTTTTCCTTTCTTCTTTCTTCTTTCTTTCTTTTTTCCCCCCCCCCCCAAAGTGAGTTTGTAAATGCTTTGTTAGATCTGGTTTGCACCCTGAAGTGTTGCAGTGTGATAATAGATGAGCTGAGTTGCTTGCTGCCAAACCCTTGTGAAGTATGAGTGGTACATAGCCTAAGGAGGAACACCTCTCTGTTAGAACTCTGCCAGCCCTAATATTGTAACCAAATCATGAGTTAAATCACAGATGCATCACAGTATCCTTGAAATAAGTTATATACTATGTCTGCTTGACAAAGATTGAGAGGATTCACATGACTCATATGAAGGCACTGTGATAAAAGGAAGTAAGGAGATGTGGAAATCACGTTACCAAAACACTGGTGCAGCATGATCATGCTATTTGTTTCTTATCAGCCTCATAACAGGCTTATTAAAGCATCTTCACACTCCCTGGTACTGCTTTCTTTCAGCCTCTTCTGGTGCCCAAGGTGGAGAAATTTGGGTGCAGTACAAAGCCCTTCTGCTCCCCTTTACATCTATTGCCCTCTTAGCAGTTTGAGCACCTCATTTCATCAAAAAGCAACAAAGGGACTTTCCCAGACTGTGGTTTGCTGCTGCAGCAAGCTTTGTGCAATCATAGGACAAGAAGTAAAAGCCTTTAGTTGCCCCAGAGGAGGTTCAGGTTGGATATTAGGAAAAATTTCTTCTCAGAAAGTGGTGAGGTATTGGAATGGGCTGCTCAAGGAAGTAATAGATTCATTGGAGGCGTTCAAGAGCCATGCAGATATGGCGCTGATGGACATGGTTTAATAAACATGGTGGGGGTGTGTTGATGGTTGGACTAGATGATCTTTTCCAACATTAATGATTCTATGATTCTATGTTAAAACTTCTCAAATGGAGACAGTGGCCATTCAGTTTAGTTCAGTAAGATGGAGTGAATTTACCCTGCTAACTTTTCTAACATGCTTTTACACAAGTAAAACTTATATTCCAGATATCATCGTTCAGCACCACGTAAGACAAAGTAGCTTTATCCTACCACAGTGAATATAACCTGAGCACTAATTCTGGCTTATTTAATGAAAATATGGGTATGTTTGATACATGTCAATCGTATGCTATTGAAAGATTCATTCATTCACTGAGCTCATGCTAGCGATTATGGGACCACTACTTCATGAGCAAGTTAAAATGCTTCGTGATGGCCCTCCTGACCTGAGAAAGCTTGTTTTAAAATGTCAGGAAGCTTTGTGATGATGTTTGGGATGTAAGTTTGTGGTGGAACATTAAAGCTAAGCTCTGTGCAAATTCAAAGTGTGTTTTCTCACTAAAACAGGTTTAGTTCAGCTTTACTGGTTATCTTGAGCAGCTGTATGATTTTATTCGCTGAGAGTCAGCCAAGTGGGTCTCAATGGGACGATGCTGATAAACCTTACTACCTTAAACCTGTCTCTCTCTCTCTGTGCTGTTCTCAGTATAATGTCTGTCTGTCATCTGTGTAAATGATACCATCTTGCCTCCCCAGCTGTGTTTGGGCCTAGCCACTACAAAGGTGGTATCACTTCTCCGTTTTATATAATGAGGCTTGTTCATGTTCTTTTCCATTTTTGCTCACCTGAAAAGCTCAGTCTTTTATTTCTCTCAGTTAAACACTTGGAGGTTGCTTAATGGAAGGCATCTCATGCACTTTGAAAAGTCATTGTTACGGCGGGTGTTCCTCTAAGACTATGAAGTCTTTTTTTATGAGGAAGTGAATGAGTTAAGGACGCCAGAGTTTCAAAGAAATGCTGTAAAGTATCCCTACAATTCTAGCTTACCTCACTCTTGTCAAGTAACAATGATAATATCCAAAAACGGGTGCAAGACAGGAAGTGTTTCAGGAAGCTATGTTTCATGCAAAGACATCAGAAATGTGCTCTCCCAAAGGGCCACTTATTGTAAGATCCATATTAATTCAAAGAGGACAGTAAAATTCCAGACTGTGTTTTCAGAAACATTATTTCTGTCCAAAATAACATTGCTTGTTGTTCTAGTGTACAAATGACAAAAACAGAAAAGTTAAAGTCTCTGTTTTTAAAGTCACAAGATAGCTGCCTAATGCAACCTTACTTTTTTAAACATTAAGAGGAGTTGGATACTTTTTAAATAGTTCTGTGTACTATTTTAAATGGATCTTTAGGATCTTTAGCTTGAGAAAGTTGGATAGGAGAAATAGAAAGCCAGTTATAATATATTTTTACTTCTAGTTTAGATTCAATGGCTTATTTGGTATCTAACAAGCATTTAATTCACCTAAAGGGAGTTCTCCTCTAGTAGGCAGAACAAAATCTTTTTTTTTTTCTTCTCATTGCACATTGTATGGCTTTGCATTTAAAAGTATTGGATAGATAGAATAATGCCAAGTATGTGTAGGAGATGTGAGAAAGTCTTCCAAGTTTTTGCCAAGAAACTAGAAGTGATTTGTTTTTGAAAATCTGTATCATTTTTTTACTAGTAAAAAATACCCTGCGTGTCCAGATTCCCATTATTTTCATGTTATCTAAAAACTCACATGAGAAATTAGATTATTTTTTTCACTGTCAGGTGCATCCACTTTAAAACATGCAAAATGAATAAATAAATAAATAAACAAACCCTACCAGTACAGATCTCTTCTCTTGATAGTTAGGGATATTTCCCTAAATTTCCTTTGTCGTGTCCAGTATCGTCTCTTTTGTAATATGAATCTGTAATGAAACGTAGAAGTCAATGTAACTTTTTTTAATGAGCGTAAGTAAATATTGCTTTTATCAAACATAAGTAAATAGACTAGATCCAGTAAGGATGCTGCCAAATTTTGCACTCATAATATGCTTTTCTGAGGTACTGCTTTGATGGCTGGCACACGCCTATAATAATACTAATATAAAACGCTGCTATTTAATCTCTGACTTTGGTTCATTTAAAGATTTGTTCCCTCTCTGCTTTCTTCTGTATTCTTCTTTAGTTTCAAACATATCCCTTTACTGTGATAGGGAGAGAACAAATTGTCTACTTAAGTTCTACACATCTAGGAGTTCAGTGGTTCATGGAGTTAGGTAACTGTTCTAGAAACCACCTTTTGAAAAGTATATCCCATAGCCAGGTGGATACAGGAGTGGAAAGAATACCACAGTACTGATGTTGAATTATGTACTAGTAACCATCTTTTTCATGGAGATGTGACCATGTAAATCAGTTAAAGCACAAAATGAATTGAAGGCAGGCCCCTGGAAAGACTTCAGTGAAACTGAACTTGATTCTGTCGTATGTTGAAGAGTAGAATGAGTGTAATCTGCATTTATTGATGATGTTCCAAGGACTTAACAGAAGAGAAAAGGAAGGAAAGTGGGATTACTTGGATACGGGAAGCCGATTTTTTTTTATTTACTAGTAACAACTCACTTAACATAAACTCAAGAGTGGTTTCAAGCTGGATTATGCTTTATATTTATCCACTGTTTTTGGAAGTTATTGCCGAGCATGAAAGCCATTTAATGTATTTCTAGTATTAAGCCATCTGATGGATAATGACAGAGGGAGAAAATACCAGTTAATCTGCATTAGCTCATTAGTTCTGTATAACTTCTTGAACTCTTAGATTTCTAAAATTCTACCATGCTGTGTCAATTTTTCTCTGCTTTTCTGATGTGATGAACTGTCTCCTCTCCTGTGTCAATGTCAGGTCATCTCCAGCACTATCTTTATATTATTTTCCTGATAATGTGCCATTTAATCACTTTTCTATTAGCTGTGAGGTAACAAGTACCATATAAAGTAACAAGTATCGTAACAGTTGTAATAACAGTTCTTAATAATAGAAGCATTAAGGAGTTTTTAAAATTATAAATGTCCTATATTCTTAAATACTATGTATTTTCCTTTGTAACATTACAGATGCTAGATTTTACATCTGTAATGGCATTATGATTTAAGCTCATTAACTTCTGAACCACAGAAGTTAGGCTGTAAAGTCAAGGGCAAACTTTTTGAGAGACTTTTATTGCTGAATGGTCACTGACAAAATTACAGGAGAGAGATTAAAAAAAAAAAAAAAAAGCCAACACATCCCTTTTTTATAAACTGATGGTTAAAATAACACTAGGAAGAGAGCTTCTGTGAAGGGCTGTATAAATATGCACCTTGCAAAACCATACAGCAATATAGAGTATGGGAAAGGATGTCAGTTCATCAGCCTGTCTCCATGTCTTGGGGTTTTTTTGATTGCTTGATTTCTCTTCAGAGTATACTGGATTAGTTTTGACTAACAACAATATGAATATAAGGAAATTCCTTGCGTCTGCATTGAAGAAGTAAAAATTTTTTCTACTTATCCGTATAGCACCATTAGATATTTTATGGTACATTCTTGTCTTTAGCCAGAGCAAGCAGTGTAAGACTGTACTAGATATCAATCACTGTACTTGTTGAGAGGGAAGAAAGGAAACTTTTTTACATAGCTTTCACAGATAGTTAGGTCATAATATGATAATATAATACCACTCGGTGCATTGTCATAGAATTTGATTATTAATTCAAACAATCAAATAGCTCTTAACAGTTTTAAGTCACTCTTTGTGTAATGGCTTGCAACAAGATTAATTTTTCACTTCGTGGTGTTTTCTGGCAACTGCAGCGAGGTTTGATCCATGTCCCAATCCCTTCCAACATATGGTGAGTTTTTCTTTTCCATTCATAATTCTTGCCAGATCTATGACTATCCATTTTTGATGTCACAGTATCCTACTCTTTCTCCTTCATCTTTAGGCATCCACCTCAAGCATTACTGTAAGAATTTCTCTCCTAATCAAATGTAGAGAGTACTTGATACCTGACTTGGTCATCTATGAGTGAAATCTAGGAATCTAGTATGAACTGTTACCACAACGCCCCTCAAAGCCCACATGGTATGCATGCAATATATAGGAAGACAAAATGTTGCTGCTTTACTTGAAAAATCTGTGTATTTGTCACTGAAAAGAGTAGAACTTCAGTTTATTTAATTTTTAATCATTGAAACTAGTGAATTCAGATTTTCATTCAATTCATGTTTTAACCTTTGTTGTTAGTGAGATAACGAATGTAATTGAAAGAAGGCCTGCCATGGATGGGTTGGAAGCATCAATTTAGTGTGTAAAATTATATGTAAATATAGAAATGCTCAAAATGCCAAAATCTCAACACACTGCTGTCACTGGCATACTCGGAATGTTGGCTACATATACATTAGTGAAAAGCTGAATTACTGAAGTATATGGGTCTGTGCAAGTCCTGCTTTCTTGTAGTAGCAAAAGTAAGGCAATGTTTTAAAGGAACAAGGCTATATTTAAGATGCTTAGACACACCTTCCCTTAAATGAATGCAGTCAAATACTGAAGTCATTCCAGTGTTGTCATATCTTTGCACACTATAGTCTGTGTGCCCTTTTCATAATGGTAGTTGTTGCTCCCATTGACCTGCATTTTCTTACTGTAGTTTTACAATCACCGTTTGAATTGCACCAGCAGCAGTTTGAGTAAGGGTTGGCATTGTTTGTGCACTGCGTTGATTCGCCTCCTTTGTTCAGAGGGCAAGGCCAGGTGCTTCTTAGCCTGTTCTCCTATCAGGGACAGTGACTGCCCTGCTTTGATAGCACACCTTTCTGATCTAGAAGAGCAGATGGATCATTCCCTTTAATGGTCTATTGCAAAAGATCTGGAACATAAACTGCATTAAATCCTGTAATTTCTGAAAGAAATTTAAGGCAATCCTGCTGGGATTTGATTCTGTAGATGAATCATTTCAGGCATCTTTTTTTGACTGATGAATAAACCCCCGTCACAGTGCAGCTATTGCCTTTTGTTTTAGTCATTACATTCCTCTAGAGTCTCTATAGCCATTGTCTGTTCTGTTTCTTTTTCTTTTTCCTCATTAGGGATAGATTTTTTAAGTTGGCAGAAGGTATCGGGATTAATTCCCACCACCAGAAGACACCACACATTTGCATGGGGCTTGTAAGCCACCAAGTAAGCTTTGTTGCCTGTTCCTTTTGGGAAAGTATTCATAATGTGTGCTCCCATGCCAGAAGTCAGTCAGTAATGTGTGTCCAGTGTTAAGTGGGTTGTGTTCATTCCTCCTGCATGCCTTTCTAGAGCCTGTGCTAGCGAAGTGCATGTGAATGCCTGTGAGAATATATCATGCAAGCAAAATAATGCTACCTCCAAGTTGTGAGTAAAGTGTTGAGACCCCATGTTGAGATGTGATGATGGAAGGAAGCAGTGCCTTGGAGAACGGAAAGGTCTGGAAGGACCACGTGTGAGACACTCAAGAATGTGGAAAGCTCTTTTCACCCTTTTGAGTGCACATAGAGTCACACACACAGCCTTACCCCAGGGGACAGATAAATTATGCATTTGAGAGAATTTCTGGGAGCTCTGGCTTTCTGCACAGTGTATGGGTCATTTGGAGCAGACTAATGACTTCCTCGAAGGGGCCAGAGGTCAAGTTAAAATTCTTAGGTGTAGTATGTAATGCAAATTATTGGCAGGTTTAGAAGATATCACTGAAGTCTTCATTAGGGAAGGACTTTGTTGTTATTGAAGATAAGGCTTTGGATGTAGGCTGGGAAGGGGACTGTTTGCTAGATGTCTCTGAAATGGGTTTGTTTTGAAAGGCACCACTAGATTAAGCTTAACAAATTGTGATCCTGGTTTATATTCTGCAGGGCACCTGAAAATCAAAATTGTGGTTTATCAGAGAGCAGGCTTCCCCAGAGTGCTCATATAGACTATAATATATATATAGTGCATATTCTGTAGAATATGCATTAAGCTGTTGGCATTGTCTCCCGTAATCTTTTTCTTCATTTCATAGGTCTCAAATTAAGAAGGAATGAAGCAGTCGCACACACCCCTACCCAAATCCCGTCTTGTGAAACTGTCCTTAACTGTGCTGAATGAGGCACAAACATGACGCTCACCAGCCTACGGTTTTTGGCACACCCTGTTTATCTATGCAGGGACTCTTCCGAGAGATTTTTCACTGTTTGTTGCCTACAGAATCTTAAACTGTCCTTCATAAACTGTTGAGAAAGGGAATAGTTATAAAACAGACTATTGCCTGTTTCAGATTTAAGATTTTTCTTCATTTTTCTGGCATTTTTCTTCATATGATATTGGACAGCTATCAGGAGCAAAACCGTTGCATGATTGTCTCAACTTAATGTTGACTTGAAAGTAGCAGCTTCGAACAGGGTATATCCATATCTGTACATTGAGAAAACCTTCAGAACTTCTTGATTTCGATTTTAAGGGAGATTGAGTCCTATGGTCAAGGCACAACAGAGAGGCTTTCCAAATTGTGTTAGTATGTTGTATTTTCTTTGATGTTATCTCATATTCCACTAATATTTTGATGTGTTATCTTAATATTTGAGCAACAAAATTAGTATTTTTTGTATTACTTTTAATATTGAGGAAGAGATGCCATGAATAATCATCAAGAACAAAATGGTTATTTGTTTTAAAATGAGCAGATGCTTGTAGGTATCAATAGCTCCAATGCAGCTGCAGAAGTGAGTCAAAGACTAAGGAGAAAAGTAGGAGATAAAGTAGTTTACCTCTTGACTCTGCTTTTCTATTTCCAGAACCTTGCTTCGTGATGGAAAGTAGACCTACAACCCTATGGTTTGAAGTCATAAAGCTAAAATCAATTTAGCAATTCACAAGTTTGACATCAGATAAAATGAGAGGAAAGTGAAAGAGAAGGGAGTGTTCTCTGGGAAGGAAATGGTGAGAAAATAGGCAGCCTACTCTAGGAAGACTTAGAAGCAGATGAAATCATGAGAACCTGAGCAAAAGTTTGTAAGCACTGAGGTTTCCATTTGGTTAGAGAGACTTCAGTAAACATGCTTGCTGTGAATGCTCTCAAAAAACCTAAAGATAATTAGATTCTGTTTTTAATGTAATCTATAGTACTTTTTATTTGTTCCAGAATGAAAGTATCTACAGTTTCTTAAAATGACCGTTACCCTTTTGAGGTAACTAAGTTGAATAACCACATACAGTATTTTAAACAATCGCCTGCTTCTCAAAGTGGCTACTATCAATCCAGAGTGAGTAATTATTTAGAAAAGATATTCTGAAACTTTTTCTTTTTTTCTTGTTGCAGTGTTTCCTCATCCTTCTTGTTTTAGTGGAGTAGCCAAAGTAACTGACTGAGACATAAATCTTTTCTAGCAGCACACTTCATGTGTGCTTACTGTAAACTGATTCACAACTGTATGCTATAAAGGATGTTTAAAAATATTTAGGCTAATGTGAAAATTATGTAACTGCTGTGGAAACTTCAAAAGAAAGCTTTTTTTTCTTTCTCTTTGCCTTGTTTGGATGCATGTTCAGGCTGGCTCTCTATCTGTACGCTCTTGTGTGTCCTTTGTATTTGTACTTTCAGTAACTGGTTCATCAGGAACTTTTAACCAAGTACGCAATCTCGCTGTGAGAAGATAACTTTTTTGTTTTGGGTTTTTCTTTTTCCTAATTTTCTCATTCTCCTAGGGTGTGGTTAGAGCTAAAATGAAATCTGGGTTGGTCTTCCCTTTTTTGACCTGCCAATGTGTTTGTTCTGTTAGCGTTGCTCTGCTCCCTCTAAATCAGACATTCTTCTTGGCTTGCATCAGGTTGCTAATGACATGATTAATGCAGGAAGGGTAGAGAGGGATGACGTAGTGGCTCAGGCAAAGTTTACCTGAGAATTATCTCTAGCTCTCTACTGTTTAGTGTCTGTGTGAGTCATGGCCTGAAGCCCTGCCATTCCCTGTTCTTCAGCTGGGCAAGATCACACTTACCTCATTCTATGTATGCATTTCTCCCTTTCCTGCCAGATCTGATTAGAAGCGCTTTTGTTTTAAATTCTAGTTTTATGAAACATTAAATGCCCTTTTAAAGATAGCTGCGCATAATGCTAAATGAAAAGAACCACAAGTATCTGTGGTCCAAGGAGCTTTGGAAACTTTCTCTGTCCTTATATGAATTCTGATTTTATCAACACTAAGTCTTTTTTTGTGTTTAGCAAAGTAGTGTTATGGCATTAGCGAGCTTTGACCATAATTTAGTTGCTGTCAATAAAGTGTCCTGTCTCTTCTTGTGCATGTGCACGTATATGAACTTCCAAAATACAAATGGCAAGTCTGTGCTGCAACCTCCAGCCTTGGAAACTTCCTCTAACTTCAGGTACAACTGTTATGCTCACATTTGTTCCAGTCATTGATTCCTTAATAGAGTAGTAGGGAAACTCCATTGATCTTACTGATCAAGAGTAAGATGAACACATTCTCTAATACACTTTGAAGGCTTTAAAGTTCCCTTACTGTGGGCTAAACTGGAGGAATCACACCTCTTTTGTACATAAAAGTCAGTATTTGCTCGACTCCGTGTATGTTTTCTTCAATCATAAGTTCCTCAAAGAGTATCTGCATTATTCTTCCACTAAATTTCCTGGAAAGTGTGCTGTTGTGCTCTCAGGCCTCTCATAGGGGATTGGCATGAAGACAGTTTGCAAGAAATGCTGATTATTTTTTCAAGGTTACTGTTACTTCTCTGTAAAACTATCATGAAGTCTTTGACATCCTTCAGGACTTTAGCTTTCTCAACTAAAACTATCAGCTTTTCTATGTATGTACTGCTCAGTCTGAATTACCTTGTACCAAAAGCGTTTAATGTTTAACAGTAGAAGGATATGCTGAAAACAAGCTGTCCTTTTCCAGCCAGCGCATACCTTTCAACCTGCCAAAGTCTATATCAGGAACATGATGTGTGGGAAAAAGTTCTGAAACGATAGACAGAAAAGCATCTTGTGGGAAACCTAAAATGCCATAAGACTCAGCCTTTTAATGTGGAATGTTTTTACAAGTACAGCATCATCATCATCTCCCTTGCTTTTTGATATTTGCAAAACTGAAAGCCTGAGAACGTAACATTTGCGTAGAATGTAAACAACCTTGATAATTAGAAAAATTACATTTCTTGTAAATAACATTCATTTGAGGGATGAACAATGATCAAAGAGAACAATTAGCAAAAAAAGTTATTTCTATAAAACATAGCCCTTAACTGCTTGTAAGAAAGGCTGTAAGGATGCCTGAGATAAAATTTTATATGTGCTTACTGATACATTTTGCAGATGTATTTTAAAGGAAAACAACCTCATCCAGTAATCTGTTGGTTGCAGAAAGTGCACCAGATGAGTAAATATTGAATGTAAACATATTGCAAATAAAATTAAAAAAAAAAAAATAATAACCCTCAGTTCTTTAATGCAACATGCTGCAAACTTTGTGTATACTAAGCTAATGGAGTAAATGATTGTAATTGTGCAGATGCCCAAATGTAGATGGCAAAAGTTTATGTCCAGCTTAAAGCTGTCTGCACTTTGTTTTGCTGATTGTAAAGGAACTGTTTACATGACAGAATAGTGCAGATTTAGTTCAGTTGAGTCAGTGCTGAAGAAAAAATCAAGCATTTTGTTTGACGTGTGCCATTGTGTAAGCTGCGTAACTAGAATCTATCTTTCAGCCTGAGCAGTGACATGGTATTTCTGGGTTTTGTTTTCTTCTTTCTGAACAGCCTTTGCCTTGGCTGTGGAACGGATTGGTAGCTTTTCATCTGAACTGCTTTTCTTTTCCTCTTTCAATGAGAAATGGAACCAAATGAGGTTTAGAAGTTTGTTTTTCAAAATTGAAATGTGCTGAATGAAGTAGAAGGTGAGGGTGAGGAGGGAGGAAACTGTCCTTAAACTGTTATGTGAGCCCTTAGCCCTCACTTGTCCCTCTATGAGGCAGGATGTTGCCTGTCTCACAGTTACTGTCAAGCTTCTTGGTGCTTGAAGCAGCAGCTCAGCTATGGGAAGGGATCTCTGTCCGGCTGCTGGGCTAGGTCCAGCCCCAGGTCAGTGGAAGTCCTGGTTGCGGAAAGGCCCAAAAAGCAGGAAGCAGATGTGAACAACAGGGGCCTGGCTCAGGCAACCTAATAACAAGTTTTCCAAGCCAAAATAAGTAAGTCAGTCAAAAGGCCAGAACATTGTCTTATTTATTGAATTACCTAAATCTATATTTATGTGAGGATTGATGTGCCTTTTGCTCATGCTTTTCTTTGTTAGGTGTTTGTAGTCAATATTCAGGCTGCTTGCCCAATGACTGTGCTTGTCACCATCACGGGTATTTTTCCAAATTATCTCAGGTTTGTTTCTGTGTGCATTCTCCAAATGCTTTGTATTGTCTTTTTGGTATCTTGGTAGTTTTTATCTTATGCTTTGCCGGAAATCAATATGAATAAAGAGGCCAGCATTAGAGTCCTACATATTCAGAAAAGGCCCTGTTAAGTCATCAAAATAGCAAAGATTTAAAATTTTTTCCTCCTTCTGTCTGCCTTTCTTGCTGTTGCTTTCTGGTGCAAAAGCGACTTTGGCTCAAGCATTGCAAGGGGCTGCCCAGGGAAGTGGTGGAATACCCATCCCTGCAGGTGTTTAAGAGATGTGTAGACATGGCATTAAGGGGCATGGTTTAGTGGAACTCAGTAGGTTAGGTTAGTGATTGTACTTGGCCATTTTAAAGATCCTTTGCAAACTAGATGATTCTATGAGTTGTATCAGAACCACGGAACATCTACATAAAGCTTCTTAAACTGGACGTTAGCACCTTGTCTTTGAGGGATAATTGAACAGAAGGGCTTCTTTCAGTCTACTTATGGAATGCATTCTTAGTATCCATTCATCATTTGAGAAATCTTTCATTACAGCACCCAAAAAGCATATGGGCATCTCTGAGTTAAAAAGAAACAAGGAAATGGCTGCTGGCCATTTGAGTTTTCTTGGTTATCACTTGTCAAGTAGGAGAGTAGGCAACTGCAGGATAATGCAGAAGGTTTCCAAATCTGTTGTTACCCTTTGGTTTAACAGTGTGAGAAAAACACATCATTTTACCACCAGCGATCTTTTGTTTTTTCTCTAATTTTCCCCCTGGGAGTCGGGGCAATTTTGTTATTTTTTTGATAGGGCCTGACTTTCCCTCTTCTTTCACAGTAGCTGCTGCACCATTTTTCCATTTAGGAGGTGTTTCCAAAGGTAATCTCTTATTAAGCTTCCTGCATGTAACTCTGACATTCTTAGTTTGTACATGTTATTTTCTGCCATTTGTCTTGCTTTGGAAATTTCCATTTCCCAAATCCCTTTAGGAGAGAGAGGAAAAACTCACTTTGTGATGGTGATGCAGCAGAGGGTGTATTTGTGTTTCATAACTCTGTAACAAATGTTTTCCATTTCCTCCTTCACCAAAATCTCCTTCTCGGTAAGTATTGGGATTTGCTGACCGTAGATCTATTTTAGCATCTTATAAAGATGTTTCTCATAAAACATCTTTATAATCCTCGTAAACATGTGTGAAAGATAACATGAAGTCACAAATTTAAACAATGCTAATAATATTAAGATGGTTCAGAGAACAAGGAAGTGCTTTTTCGTAGTCAAATACCACTTTGTAAAAACTGAACAAAAGAATTCTGTAACAGAATTCTGTTCTGTCAATTAGCTTGTTCTTCTAGGGAAGAAAGGCTTTTATCTGTCTGTATGCCAGTAATTCCTAGTAACTTCTGGACCACTTGAGAAAGAGATTTTGATGATGTTAAGTGTCAGTGAGTTCCATCACAGTGACTTTCCAGGTACAAAAGAGAGATCTTAGTGCTCCATTGTGCAGAAATCTACAGTGTGAGCTTGCAAGCCTACTGAAGATTTTCAGAGGATGCAAGTTCTCAGGAAGCCAAACTATGCTGGTTCCATTGCTTACAGAGCTGACTGCTGTATTGTGCCTTGTTTTGTTTTTGTTTGCGTGTTGTTTTTTTTAAAATCAAATTATGATTCCCTTTGCTAAACTTTTGTTGTGTTGCTAGCTTTTCTGTTTATGTTGTTGTTGCCAAATACAAGAAACCACAAAGAGAACCAGTGTGATAGACAAGAACAAATAAGGACAATATATGAAACACTGTTATTTGCACACAGTTTACTTAATATCATCTGAAATGAAAAATGGTTCTATTTTTAGTGTTTATTTTAGTTACAGCTTTCCTTATGCCCCTACAGACTTTTCTCCCACTGGAATATCAGTAAATACAGGAGTGCTACTGCTCTGTTGCAACTATTTAAGAACCACAGACAAGAAAAGAGAGTGAAATTAATACTTCAGGTTTAAGGAGCAGTTCTGGTGTAGTAAATACTAATTTAAATTCTAAAAATGAAAGCTACCTTCAATTCATGTTTGTCCCGAGAAAACACTGAACTTGCCTTGTTCTGATAGGAAAAAAAAAATCAAGTTTCTGATTTTTCATATTTTCTCATTTCTGATTCACATTTTTTTAAGATTATAAAATAGTCACCAAGACAACTAGTTTAGCTCTAGTTATTTAAAATAACAAGTATTGCACATCAAAAGCTATGGTTATGAAAGCAATTCAACCTGTTAGTGAATACCGATGATCCTTCAGATTCCTCCCAGTGAGATTTTATTCACTTTAGATTTAAGTCCTCTATTTGGAGGCTACTGAATTTCTGTAGGTGGTACTGCCTCCTCTTTAAAAATTTGAAAATTAAAATTTGATGGCTTTGTCTGCACGCTTCTTACTGCAGAATTGCTCACATGTTCTTCAGAAACTCATCTCTTCAGGCAAACTCATTTTTTATTCCCTTGTCGCAGTGCTTTAAGACAGGTTTCCCTGTGGTAAAACGGTTTCCTTTATTACTTGTTTGTTTATATTAGTAGTGGTTTCCTTCTTAAGGTTAATTATTGTTTCAAAGAAATTGCAATTTCCTGTTCTGGTGTAGCTTGTTTTCTTTAGATTTGTTCCACGGCTGTCATGATGTCTGTAAAATATTGTTCTGGATTCTTTGTGTTGTGAAGGTGCAGTGTTCCAACTGATGATTATTAATCCTATTTTTTCTCTCTCTCTCTTTTCTCTTTTTTTTTTTTCCTTTCATCTCTAGGTAAGAACAACTTTTGTAGTGATCTTTGCTTTCAAAGAAATTCTCCTGTGGTAAAGTATTAATCTATTTTTCTGTCTTCCTTTAGTAATGGTATTATTTTTCTTTGTATTAAAGTGGGGGTTGGGAGGAAAGAAAAAATAATCTCTGGCTGAGTGCTGAACCCTTTTAATATGCTGATACAGTTGCTGGAATAGAATTATAAAACTTCAAATGGATATTTGGGTTTTTACTTAAAAATTTTCTATATGCAAGGTGACAGTACCAGCACACAAGCAAGCTGCTGACTATCACCTGCAGTACTCTGAGCAAGTATGAAATAGGTTTTCCTTTAGCAAAGAAGTGCCTCAGATTTTTTGTTCAGTGTCTGCATGCTCCGAGGCCCTGCCCAGGTTTCTACCTGAGCTTATGTAGTAGTAGTTTCTTTACCTATTTCACACCAAAATAATTTAAAGTTAGATAGCAAAAGTAACATACTAAGTAGCTAAGTTAAACATGTACTGTAACTTAAATCATGATTCAATGGAGTAATTAACAAGACTTGCAATAGCAGGATTCCAGAGCTGTTTTTTAAAACACAAGTCTGGTATGTCTAAATTTACCATCTAGTGATGCTGCAGGGTTTGTACTGTACTGGGTTTTTTTCTTCACAGTCACTCCTAACTGTAGTTTTAGAAGCTTCCTATTAAGAAGATCTTTCATTTAGCAGGCCTAGAGACAACTTCTTATTACCAGAGAATTGGTATATTGTGGAGAGTAATGGAACTATAAATACGACTTCCTGTGCATTAGACATGTTTGCCAGTTACTGGAAGCTTGAAAAAGGAGATCTTGTCTGGCTACAATTCACAATCAACCTATGGAAACGAGTTGAGAACAGCAATCCATTTCTTTCATCAGGGACACTGTTGGTTCGTTTCATTACAGTTCTGCTTTTTTGTTCTTTTTCCTTTACGTATACAGTTTTAATTAATCAGTGAGAGGCCCAGGCATGAGGTAATGCTGGAAATCAACATTTTGAATCCTGTGATACTTAATAGAGAATTAATGGAAACAGAGGTACTGCTATCTCCTCGGTCAAAACTTTGTGTCATTTGGACAGTATCTAAAGGCAGACTCTGGGCTGCTGTGTGCATAAATTCCTTTGGGATTTGTGTGTTTTTGGAAGACCAAAATTAAAACAAGAAATAGTGTAATTCATACTGGGAAATAAGACCTCTAATCTTTAAAATTCACTGGCATCTGTATTGTCACAATTTGAAGTGAGAAGGGCCCTCCACAATCATCTAGTCTGATCCTTCCTATTACACAAGGCCAAAATCTCTTGCTTATTATTGAAACAGATTTTATGTGGGTTAATAAAGTCAGTGGAAGTTGCATGAATTTTAATTTTCTCAAATCTTAAATATGCTTTCTCATTGCTGTTCCATCAGAAAGGCAGTAAGTGATGTTCTCAAGTAAACTCTGGAGTATGAGATGCTTTTGCCAAGAAACAGAGCTTGTAGCTTCCCAGAAATGCATGGATGGCATTCATCCTCAGCCTAACTGCTCCCACACCACTGGTTCCCAGCTGGCGAAGAGGAAGAGGTGAGAAGCAATGTGACAAGGAGAGGAGAGTAGAGAGGCAGTGATACAGATGGCATGAGGGAGGAGGAGTAAGGAAAAGGTACAAAAAAGCTGGCATCAGTGAGTCTCTGCTTCAGTGAAGTAAGAAAAAAATGGCATATGAGATAAAAGATATGATCCTGCCAGGTGTTCTCTATCCATTGGTTTGATCGTGTTCTTCTAAGAGTAAACAGGTTTTGAAGAGATTGAGGCCCTTAGGAAGTGGTTGTTAGTTTATGGCAGGAATGAGCAAAATGCATGTATTCTGTCTCCTGCACGCACTGTTGTACCCTTGCTCGTGTGCTCTTTCTCTCTGACTTGCTCAGTCTTTTCTTTCTTGTCAGTCTCTTTTGTTGGTTAAAGATTTATCACATTTGTGTCTTAGAGGCAGAACAAAGCTTTATCAATCAAGAGCGCTGCATTAGTTTCCCTGTGTCAGCTACACTCCTCCATAGGCTATTCCTACTTCTCTTGAAAACGGCGTGCAGTGTTATGTACTCCTCAAAAGACACGAACTCTAGCACTCTAGCACTTGCTTTGGACAGTAAAAATGTAGAAGAGGCATTTTACATCAGCATATAGTTCATGTATGTATGGCACGCACATGAGGCAAGCCCAGGCCTTATGGAATGGTCTTGCTACATGCAATTTTCTTCTCACTCCTCTTTCCCTCCCTCTTTTTTTAATATATTTTTTTTCTTTTAAAGACTGTAGTTTGGTGGCAGGGAGGAAAGAAGAATCAGGTCAGAAGAAACCATAGGAATCACTAATTTGAGAAGACTTTTTGCTTTGGTTGAAAAGGAAGGAAGTCTTTATGCTTATGTCTTGCATGCTGGCAGCATTACTTTATTTTATCTGAATTCTGTTCTGTGACTTAAAAGACCTGTGTTCCTACAGACAAACAATCCATTTCTTCTGGAGGTTTTCATGATCACAAGGCTCACAAACTGGGAATTAAATTGAAGTCCAGATTATTTAATTTAAAATACAAATTTAACTTCACATGTTGTGTTGTTTTTCTTATTTCTGTTTTGTTTTGCTTCTCCTGCCTTTGATTTTCCTTTCCTTTCCAGAGTTTTCCTTTTTAAAAACAAAACAAAAAAGAAGTAAAAAGGAGTTAAATATAGATGTAGATTACATCACTTGGTCTACAGTACTTATATTTTCTAGAAAGATATAAGTTTACTGCCAAAATATGACTCAAAGGATCAATAGCAAACAATCTGTGCAAGTTTACACAAGAGAACTGAAGTATTTCATTCCATAAGAATTGTGCTTTAAAAGCACACATTGCAAAAATAGATACTTCTTTGGGAACATTGCTTTTTTAATTTTCACTGTTGTTTTCAGAAGTATGTCCAAATAGTTGTTAAGGGGATTTTTTTTTCTGAGAAATCTGTTGCTGCACACTGAGAACATAGAGGAATTCAAATGGCTGCGGCTTCAAATGCTCGCATTTAGCAGAGGTCAGTCATAATATTTCCATCCACATAAGCAGTGTTAAATTTAAAAGATCATTTGTAATTTACAAGCATTTAATTGTAACAAGGAATTCAAATAGGGATGAGAAAGATGTGTTCCCTGCTGCTCACAGTGGCTATGGCTGGGGAAGTTGCATTTTCCATGTTTTTAAAAACATCTCCATGCTATGCATATGATGTTTAATATTGTTTGATTATTTTAAAATCTTTGGGAGCAACTTACCTAAAATCTTTGTAAGTAATGAATAGAATTATACCCTTTCCATATCTGCACATAGGTGACATTATATAGAAGAAAATTATTTGGACACCGAAATAATAGACTCATCTCTTCCTATATACTCTTTGTTTAGCCCTATTTTATTGACTCAATCATTTTGCTCTTCTGTCATTGTCTTAACAGTTCCTCTAATCCCTCTGATGTTGATCAATTCAGCTTGTCAAGTGTCAGAAGGGAAACAAAGGAGGGCTCTCCTCTTCTGCTTCTTTAATCCAAAACTGAAACAATTGATACAAACTTTGTAAGCTCGGGCTAGTGAAGAATCTCATCCCTTTTGCTTGCTTCTTGCTTTTAGTTAGTCTTTTTCTTTTGATGTAGCATTATCCAGACAGTTAATAATTAGTTAAAGTCTCCACAGTACTTCTAACAGTTCCAGAGGAGTCTTGACCATGTACTGATTGTAATGTCTGATAGCAGTAGCAGCTTTTAGGCTTCAAATGTTTGAGTACGTCACAGCTTCTATGTTTGAGAAGAAGCACAAAAATTAGAAAACTTAGAGGAGGAAAGTAGAAATTATAGAATTAAAAACTTGGAGTGAGAAAGAGATGCTTTCAGCTTTGGGTTTGTTTCTGTGTGTCCCTTAAATTTGGCACGCATCTGTTGAGATTGCTGGAACAACCTTCATTATTCTTAGCAGTTTACCCACCACAAAGTTTTGTTCTCCATTTACAGAAGACTTGTCAAAATGCTATGACAACTAGCTGGTTTTAGACAAACAGAACCTGGCTCTAAAAAGACAGTAAGTCTGTAAGTCAAACATGGAGGGCAGCCATTGGCACTGGAAGAAGGAAGAAACCACAGATTGTTTTCTCATTGGATGAAGAGCTTAAAGCAATGTAAAGTTAATTGAAGAATTCCTTGAAAGTGAAGTCAGACTGAAATAAAAGCTTAGGGGTCTATAATTTACTAAATGTGAAAGCTTTGTAAGCAGTAGTGAAGCTAAAAGTTTGAAAAGAACATATTTTAGTAAACATATCTGGCTTGTGTTACAGACTGTCTTCTTTTAATTATTTGTCCAAATAATGTAGATTTTCAGTAGGATCTCTAATTAGGCACAGTTTGATTTATTGAGCTGGCCCCATATAAACCATGATGTCATGCTGTACTGCTCAAAATTACAGCTCTGCTCATGCAGTTTCAAGATGATTATTTTTAACTTCGGAATGTTTCAGTTTTGTGCATCTTGGCTTTTGGCTTTGTGAACTTAAGATGTTCTCTGTTCCTCTCTTCCTCCCTCCCCCAGATCAAAGCATTTTGCTGCAATGTAACAAGAGTAAAAGCTATTGAAATGGACTTTTAAACACTCTTCTGTTTAAATGTTATTGGTAAATAAGAAGAGAGGCAAGGATTCTCATGCTTACATTAAGGGGGTTGAGAAATTGGTACAGTCAGTATTGAACTGTGTGTTTTGCCAGGTGTCCAGATGCTGATGCCTTTCCATAGCAGAAATGCTTCATTTCTGTCTTTAAAAGATCTTAATTTTCTTTCGATGCTGCAATTGAAGAAAAAGGGGAGGGGGAAAAGGGGGAATCTGCACTGCTTGTTCCTGCAGGTAATAAGTAGTTAATAGGAACAGAAACCCTTATACATATTCAGTTTTACCCGTATGTGCTGCATTTTCTGCTTGTGTCCTGTTTGAACAGGGAAATTTAGCTTTAGTTCAACCCACGTCCATTCCAAATGGAAATGGAAGGCTTTTCACAGGAGAGTTTCTGAGCTTCTGTGTAGGGGAGGTCCCACTTCTGCAGAAGTGAGCAGCTCCTTGTCCTGCCAGGATCCTGATCTGGCATGGCAGGCTGCAGAGGAACGGAGGTCTGGGAGTGAGGTCAGGGTCTGGTCTGTCCTTCCAACCTCTTCTGGCACAGTAAAGAGACCAAGGTGCAGGAGACGGGGGAGGGGGGGGGAGTTGTCCAGGCAGCTCATGTCTAGGATAGAGCTTGTCAGCAAACCAGGAAGGGAATGAGAGTGAAAGAGCTGAGATGTCATCCTTGGGCTGGAGACACTTAATAAACTGTAGCTGGCATGGAGTGGAGCAGCATCTGGGAGGCAGTAGCTGTGGAGGGAAGGACAGGCGCCATTTTCTCCTACAGCCATAAGGAACATTTCTGAGTGGGAGGGGAAGGTGAAAATGTCTTCCTGTGGGTTTTAGTGGAGAGGCTTGGTGAGCTGCCCTTGGTGATGACTGCAGCATTTCAGGTTTGTGTAGGTGGAGAATAATGCATTTCGAGTCATCGCAAAGCTGTGCTTCTCAGGAGGAGCCTTCATTACATAAAAGCTAACTCTGTTTCTATGCCTTTAATTATGTATATATAAGCTGGATTGCAGCTTTAAAGACTCATAAACAGCCGTGGAATTTTTCTTTTTGAAGGTTATTTGCAATAAGTATCACATTTTTAATATAATCAGTTGTTGACTAACATATCATTTTTAAGCGTGTAAGTGCTTTTAGTTGTCCTGTAACTCATCACAGTGTAGCTAATGAAGATTGGAGAGAAGGCTGCTCAGAGGGGAAAGGAGTTCATGCTCTTTCTGTGCTTGGTGTCAGTGAAAGTAAATGGATGGAAAGTATGTGCGAGTTTGCTAACAAATGGTATGTGTAGTGGAAAGATTTGATATCTGAGCCTAGTTTTTAAAAAATACATATTCATTTGCTTGTTTTGACCTGGCAAGGTTGCCAACTGAAAACAAATTTAACCATTTAGAATAAGGTGGAAGCCTTAATCCATTGAGTATTCAGCTCTCTAGTTTTCAGTAACGTGGTCCTGTAAGGTCTCAGTTGTAACATAACCTCAACAGAAATGGTATGTAGTTCAATAATCAAAAAGTTTCCACTTCCTGTTAATTGTAACCCTTTGAGAAGCTTTTCACAGTAGCTGAAATCCAGTGATAAGCAGACCACCTGTCTTGTTTAGTTTTGCTGAAATGAAGCTAAGTAGCAGATTTCAGATGAGCTGCTTGTGTTGTGTCTTGCCTTAACAACACAGACATGTCTTTTTTTTCATATCGATCACAAAATCTTAATATAGTTTCTTTTGCAGATAGTAATTAGCAGATAGTTGAAATGGATGTTACTGTGAGATTTCAGTGGACTGACCGATTATCAGACAGTTGGTTGAGTCTGTGTGCATGTATGCACACGCACTGGCTTTGTCCTCATTTTCTTTAATGGATCTGGCAATATCCAAAACAGAAGCAGACCTTGAGAAGCATATGACTGACAGCAGTTTAATTCTTTTCTGTATAATAAATGACTGATGTAGATTTAATTATCTTTTTTTCTGGCAGCTCTTACATGACATTTACTTGCTGAAACAGGTGTTGGAACTTACAAGAACAGTTTGCCTCTGAGAGATAAGTATAACAGGTACATCACAGATCAGAGATGTGGTAGAAGCCCCGTCCCTGGGGACATTCAAGGGCAACCTGATCTAGCTGTGGGTGTCCCTGTTCATTGCAGGGGAGCTGGACTAGATGACCTTTAAAGGTCCCTTCAAACTCTAAGGATTCTATGATTCTATGATCATTGCACATCTTGTCATTAAAGCTGGACGTTCACAAGCATTTTCACAACTCAGAGAGAAGCTGCAGGTCTGAAATTGCTCAGTGAGGATCTGTAACCTGCAGTATAGGATGAAGCGATTGTACTTGCTAGACAAGACAAGTAGGTTATGATGACTGTCATGAGAAACTGAACAGAAAGGTGGAAGGGAGCATGCTTACTGTGAGTCCTGGAGTTGCCAGGGGTCACCAGATGGACAGCAGTGGTATTTTCCAGCTCATAGTACTTTAGTAGCTTCCTTTTCCTTTTGCTCTTACAATGTAAAGCTGTTTATCATCATGTAAAAAAGAATTGCTTCAATAACATGTGCTTGAATATGTTTTCTTGATATCAGTGCCAAAAATCAAGAGGAACAGCGCCACACAAAAATGCTAGAACAGAGAGATGGTTACATCTGACTGCTGGGTTGCAGCTCAGTAACTTGAGTGTGGTTAGCAGAGAAGCCACGATGCCACAGGTCAGTGTGCAGGCTGTATTAAACTTAACAAAATAAGTGGCTGTTCATTTAAAGGCAGATTGCTGCAATTGTTGGCAGAAATTAAAAATAGCACAGCTTTGATCTTGGTGTTTTGCAAGACTGCTTTTGACCGATGTAGTGGAAAGCTTGCTTTTCCTCAAATATAGCTACAGTTTTACTTGAGTAAAACTTCAGCTGACTCTTGGTTATATCTTGAATTTAGGAGTCAGTACTAAAATGATTCACATCCCTTAGTTAAACCTCCAACAACATCACAGGAGGCAAGTTTATAGAGGAAGAAATAGAGGTGACTAGCGTAAAGGAGCAGGGACTCTGGATGTTCCTAAATTACTCAGGTTTCATGTAAACACTGTGCAATTACAGCACTGTCATTTAGAGTACTTTATAAATCTGTATCTGTAGCGAATGTGATAAACCACATCCATTCACAATAAAAGAACTGCTATTAAATTAGTAAGCAATAAGAAGATCACGCCATTAGTAATATGATTAAACTGTCCAAGAACCAAGAAAGACTGTCATTTCTTCATATCTGACTTCTCTTAAGCACTGAAGAACAGCTGTGTTATATCAGGCTGGTGTCCATCAAGCTTTGTATCTTGTCTCCAGCTGTAGCCATTAGCCACACTCTGATCACAGGATCAAGGCATATAGTCACGCTCTCTTGGCCACATCTTGCTGTTTTCGGTAACATTCTGCTCTAATTCTCTTCTGAAACCTATTTTCAGCTTTAAATTTTGGTTTTGCTGAAAACTGTGCATCTTTGTGGCAGCAAATCCATAGTGAGCTGCTTTTCCTTGTGAACAGTATGACTAAGCGCACGCAGGCCTCCCTCAGACATGTTAAAATCACCATCTGCTAGTGGCTTCTTGTCATCTCTACTTGTGTATGAGACATTAAATTCATCTGTCCACCATAGCCTGTAATGCTTCAGAAATGTGGTGAGACCAAGTAGTTTCTTCCTTTATGCATTTTGTAGAAGAAGTAATGGTTATGGGAACTATCAAGAGACACTTTAGTGTAGGGGTATGAAGAGAAGTAAATGAGGTCCTTATAAAACGTAGAAGAGGTTACTGTGCTTCGTGTTTTCTTCCTGTAGCTCTGAAGCTGCCCGGGTGCTCGAAGTAGGCCTATCAATGATGTTAGCGTCAAGTCACGTGCTGGCAATGAACTGATTTTGCATCAGTCGGAGGACATCTGATGCACAGTCTTTGAGAACACTCTGTAGTGACTTTGTTTGTACTTCTGTGAGCATTTTTAAGAAAAAGAACACCTTTAGATGGTGTTATTAAAATTGGAACAAGTGGTTAATAAATTTTAAGAAGTCATTTTATAAAATTCTAGCTATGCTTTATTTTGTATGTCTGATATAAGTAGTTTTAGAAGTTAATGGAACAAGGGAATTCAGAAAAACAGATTTCCCCTAAATTTCATTGTGGGGTACACAGATTAAACACCAACCATGTTGTTCTCAGAAGAAACAGTTTCATTTTTCCTAGTGTGGACACGCAGTACTAAAGCTTGCTGGTTTTGTGACTGAGTGGTACTAAAATTCTGTTTATTGTCAGTCTTTTCACATCTGAATCATGTTATTTAACCCGGATTTTCTTTTTAACTATTGCCAAATGTGCAGTATGGATGAGCGCTTGGAAAAAACAATGGGTGATAGGAATTCTGATGCTTTTAATTGTTTAGACTAATCATGAGAGGGAGAATGTTTATTTCTGTTCTCTATATTTACATGTTCAATGAAGAGTACACCTGAATTAAAAAAAAAAAATGCTGTAAGATAATTATGGGAAGTATAGTAACCTTTTTCTTTGCTTGTGCTGTGCTTTTGAGAACAATACTTGTTTAATTCATTTTATTCAGTGCCTTTGTGATTAGTTAATGTACTTTTTCCTTTTTGTGTATGTGCGTTTCTTTCATGCACAAGGAGGTGAGAAGAAGAGAAACAAGAATAAAGAGAGCTTTCTTCCACATTTCATCATTCCACTTTCTTAGTTTTTATTCACCTGCTTGCTTGGTCTCAAGGATAAGAATCACTATGAAAAGTGATCCTGTAAAAGTACAGGCTCTGGATGTTTTTTTAGCAGACTATGTAAAACCTGACTATACCTACTTTATGTAGATGTTAAAGGCAGAACTGTGACTAGTATGTTTCCCTCTTATTTTCTACACAGTGGCTAATCATTATGTCACTTTCTTTCTACCATATGCTTGTTGTAGGCCAACTAGCTCATAGCAGTAATTAATTACTGGCAGTAATGCTGGCCATTGTATGCTATTAAACAGTATTTGCTTTTATCAATAAATTGTCTTACAGTTTGAGCCATGATCAGCATTAAAGCTCTTGTTGTCCCTGTTGCTGAGTCTTGGCATTTGGAACTAAGATTTTGCAGAAGAAGCTAATGCAAACTCTAACATTGCCATCTCCATGGAGAGCAATAATTTAGGTAGAATGAGCATTATGCTAGGCAGTAGAGTAGCATTTGATTTCTTTGCATGTTCATCTGAATCCAACCCAAGCAGGAGCAGAGCAAAACAGTTGGACTAGATGATCTTAATGGTTTTCTTTAATCTTAATGTTTCTATGACTCTATGGATATATCCACTGGGTTCTTTCAAGGAGGAGAGAATCCCTCTTCCCGCAAACAAACAGCAACATCTCATGATTTATTGTACCCAAATTAAAACACAAGGGCTCCTCGTTCCATCTGCCAGAACTATAGTCTGTGCCTGCTTGGTTGCATCCTGATCTGACGCAGTTTGCTTTCCCTTTCTACATCTCTTCCTGTTATGAAAAATGCTTATTTTCCTTTTATACCTTTCTGTATAAAAGTAACTGAAACCTGAAGAAGGACTTTGGTACCTGAAAACTTAACTTTTAGCTGTAGAAATTAAATACACTTAAAGATGCCTCTTCTTACAAACCTTATTGTTCCTGTATTTGTTATCAGCTTTTATGTGATCCCCCTTGTATGGACTTCTGATTTATTTTTCTGTTCTCTAGACCTAGTCTTTATCAAGTGTGTCATACAAATCAGAGAACTATACCCAGGAAATAGGGGTTTCATTTTATATTGGAACATATCCACTTCTCATGATTGCAGTGGTTCTCTGTTACGTTGGTTTTTTTTTCAGTCACAGCTAGAGCATTGCATATGCCTTCATACTTTCCATTTGTAGAACCTTCTGTTTGATAAATATAAGCTGCTGTTTAAAGGTTTTTTGATCTGACAGACATTTCTCATAGTCTGGAGCCTTCTCCATTATCAGAGGGAATGTGGTTAAGAGATTTGCTCATGATCACACAGTGCAATAGCTGGAGCATAGTGGTGACTTGGAATTTGCTTTTAGAATGTTTCGATTGTATTTTTCTTTGCATCCTACAGAATGGTGTAGTGCAGTGTACCTGGAAGATAACTAGAAAAATTATTTGGACTGAAAGTAAAAAATCCAGAGAATAACCTGAAAAAGTTTGGAACAATTAGCTACTAATTCCTTAGATATACTTTTGTATTATGGTAACTGAGGTTAATAGATGAGCTGGATTACACTTGCTGTCTTAGAAAGAGATTTCCTTTCAGACTTCTTTAGATCCTACACAGATACTACATCTTATGTCTGAATTTAAGCTTAGGATAATTTCTGAGACTCCAGAATAGAGAATGTTAGGATAAGAAGTTTTGATTTGTATGGTGGTGGATTTTTTTCCTTCTGACTGATACAAGTGCAGTATGTTCACTATTGCTAAGTGTAATCAACTCTTTCATGCAACCAATGGTGATAGGCAGAGGGGTTTTCAGTAACTGAACAACAGAGTATGTCAGTACTAGGTTTGCCTGGAAGGATTTTACTCTCCCTGGTAATGCATTTAATAACGGTACTTTTTCTTCCCTTTTCCTTCTTATTCCCATTATTTCTTTTGCTCTTTCAGTCTTTGTATTTGTGAAAATATTTTCACTTCCAGCAGTGGATAGATTATATATTCACTATATATTAAATAACTTTTCAAGTTATCCAATCATGTAATTAATTTTTTTTTTTATGCTACTTTTTCTGTGTAGCTTATCTCCTTACAAAGAAGCTCTTGGATGTTGAGAATATTTTACAAAAATTGGTTAAATGCAGCAACAGGCTTGAAGAAATTTCTTGTATAAGGAGAAAGAATAGTTTTCAAACAGCAAGTGTTAGGAAATTTCAATTGTTTTTGTTGTTTCGTTTGTTTGTTTTTAACTGTAGACATTTGAAGCCCATTTCCCCAAACAGTTTACATTTGCATTTAGAATGGGTACAATAGGTGTGCTTTAGTAAGCAGTGAGTGCAGATTGTCATCTCTTGTTAGTGTCCTGTGAGAGTGGAAAGGTGTTTCCATTTGAGGTTGACAACTTGCCTCTTCCCTATTTATTTTTCATACTTGCTAATACTAGCATCTTAGTAGGAATATACTCCTTTTCCCTGTGTTGCCAATCTTCTCTGTTTCAGTGTTAGAATATAGTCTGGCCCAGCTCCTCTTCTTTTCTAAACATTCCCAGTCAGAATCCCAGGCTGTATGTCCTCCATTTTTCCCTTGGAGAGCAATGGCCTTCCTCTCCCACCAGCCCATGAACCTCCATTGTTAGTGGTTTTGAAATGGAGGACATGGAGAAGAGTTGATGAGGATGAAAACAAAGCTGACAATTTTTTCCTTTTTTTTTTTTTTTCTTTAGCCAAAATTAGAGTGCTTTCTGACTAGCCTGTGGTAACCTGTCTTATCCTCTTGAGTAACAGATTGTTACTCAACTTAAATCAAGCATGCTTACGCATGACGTAAATATGTCACTGGGTAGAGGAACACCTTTCTACCTACCCTTAGTCGTGTGATGTCCAGACCCCTCTCATTTTCAGTGTCAGGCCTTTTCCTGGCCCAGATCCTTTTCTCCCTTCCTATGTACAATAGAGTGCTCAGGTATTTTAGTGATTGTGTTGATAGCGGGATATTCCCCTAGACGTGCAACCTAATTTATTAGCTGAGTGGAAGTTTTTAAAATGTAGTCTCACACACAATCAACTGGGAGATACTATTAGTTGTAACAATGAGGCTGTTCTGATATTTGCTGAGTTTTTCTAATGACTGAGAGAAGCTTGAGGGGAAAATTTATTTCCTGCTCCATTTGCATAACCTGTTGCTGATTGTAACGTGTTACATTTATTGAGCTTTTCAGTTTCTAATAGAGATGTGGCACTTGGCAGGCTTATAAATGATATGTTAAGGTTCCTCCCTGGAGTAAACTATGTATGGTTCCAGTTAATAACACTGGCGTTCAGTAAGGAAGAGAACAGATGTGATAGTGGTTTGGGAGGCAGCTGAGGTAACGTTGAGGAACATCTGGTGCAAGTTTCCCCAGCAGCTCAAGTAACTATACAGATGCTAAGTATTTTTTCCCATATTCTGCCTGACATATCTGAATGTTCATCACTAGAATGGACACCCTCCAGTATATGGCTTGCATTTTAATCAGTGAAAGTTTGCCTAGGAAGCGGAAAAGAATAATTTGGAAGAATTTGGAAATGCTTTACTCTGAAATGCATCAATCAATGTAAGAAGAAAGCTCTTGGTCATTTCCCTTCTATGTCCCATAACAGTAGTATGTATTAAAATCCTCCATATTTTACTCTCAGTCACAGGTGTTAATTTATTCATTTACAGCCATTTCAGGGCCATCAAGCAATCTAGGTAGAGACCCCTAGATTTTGAGCTGAAGTGTTTATTTTCATAGACACTTCTCTGTTGGAAGTTTGAAGAGCATTTTGCATTTAAAAATGGGTTTGGGAGCTATTAGTTAGTTGCTGAGATCAGAAAGGTAAAATGAGCAAATGAATTGACAGTCTGATCCTCCCTCCTTGTAATCAAAATGATGTATTTTGGGAAGAATGCAACATAATTAAATTTATGCCAAGAGCAAGAAATGTGATTGCATATTAATTTTCAGCAACATAACAGGTATTTTTTGAGACCTTATATCTCAGTTGTGATGTTAACTCCCTTCATTATAGCAACAAACAAGCCTGCAAGTTTCAGAGCAGCTGTTGTGCTCCCTGGGGTGCAGACAGTATGGTGGCAGATCCCAGTCTATGTGGTCAAACCTACTTTATCCTTGGGTATGCAATTTTTGTTTAAAGTGTGCAACATTGGCAGGGAAGAGCAATGACTCCTTTCAGAATTTCAGACTTTTGCTTCCTTCCTCGTGACTTAAATTGGCCATTTGAGTTGGTCGATGTCTAACTGAAGTCTGTGAGGAGACTACTGAGGGCTACTTCATGGTTAGAGCAGCAACAGAGCTCATTGCTGCATGTTCCATTGCCTTTGGTTGGCCTCATGAAAACTGATTGTTGGTGGAAGATAAACGGGTGAGATAGTGGGATGCCGTCTGTCACAACTGTACCAGAGACCATAATGATGTTCTTGCTTGAGAAATCTCTTTTAGAATTTTTCCAAGAATGCATGATTTCAAGTTTGTGTTGCCATGTCTCTTGGCAATCCCACTTAATGTTTGGAAGATGGACATGAATGTCAGTTCCTTTTAACCAGGCTTAGGCTGCATGAGTCATGAATGCGCAACTTCTTAGTTTAGCAGGTACTAGGAGGCTCCATCTGTTTCTGAATACTGTGGGGGTTTCTTGCTAGCGAAGTGCAGACTGAGTGGATTGAGGAGCTTTTGTTTCATTTATTAAATGATGTTTTAAGATAAGTCGGGGTATTTCATAAATGTATTCGGTTCTTTCTATGAAGACACATCTAATTTTTCTTTTTGCGCTAAATGCAAAATTTCAAGCTGTATAGCATGTGTTTTCAGCTTAGCATATCTGAGAAATTTTGGCTTATACTTTCTGTGTTGCCCCTAAATGGAGAAAGGAGGGGGAACTAAAAAGTCCTTCATCTTGCTGATTACAGTTAGAAGAGTTATGCTACCCTATGCAATACAACATCTAATGGATGAATGATTTGGTGCTTTTGTTTCCTTTCTGCTCTCTTTTGGTTTACATTTTTCTGCTTTTTGTTTTCTAACTACTAATTACAAGATGTTTTTGAAACTCATACGGACAGACAGTAATTAAAAGAAAAAGACTGAACTTTGATAAATGCCAAGTTTCGCTTGCCAACAACTTTGGCCACATGACCAACTTTGGGAGGAGAAGAAGGGAAGCGTTCCTCCCCCCAAGTGAATTCTTAATTATGATAAATGAGTTGTTGTATTATTATGAACATAACCTAATGGCCTTATAGCTAAATATTTATTTGATAGTTTATCTAGTACAGCTTGCTTTCTTTTTAAGCTACAGATTTCTTCACTGTATCTTTCCTTCAACTGCATGGTCTTCCTAAATTCATAATCTCAGTATCTGTGATGTTGAAGAAACCAGAGTGTGAGGTCAAAATTTCCATTACATAGCCAGCAAGGAATTTCAAGGAACAATGCCAAAATCACTTTAAAAAGTAAATTTACAGGAAAGATGACTCATCAATCAACAATTGCAGTTCTAGAAAATAGAATTAGTTGTATATGTTCTGAATACAGAGACAAAATGCACCCGGCCTGACAGGCAGGGGGTAAATCAGACTGATTCTGTTTGTTTCCAGAGATTTTTACCTTGACCTACGCTTCTTTTTCACTCTAAAAGGAGGAGTCCAAGTAATGTACAACCTAGTGTTGCAGAAATCATGCCCCCTTAGAGCTACAAAAAGAAAAAGGAGTTCAGGCTTGTTGTGGCCTGCCTTTATCAGTCAGGCTGAACATCTCCCCTAACTGTAAGAATTTTAAAATGAGGCCATCTAGGAGTGCAAAATACAGCATTTTATGTTTGGTGGAGGTGATGGGCTTCTGCTTTAGCATGTGGTAACATGAGTCTGAGAGGGGTGATTAAAGGGCAGTTTCCTTCCTTCTCAAATACTAAGTAAACAACACTCAGGAATGAAAGTACTTCTGAGAAGGAAACCTCTTGAGCTGTGCAGAGCCTATGGGAAGCCTGGAGCTTGCCTGTTCTTTGTGGCATTCTGCTTTATGCACAGCTTTTGGTAGGGAAGACTTCTCATTTTTCTTCCTGCCTCAAGCTGCACAGTCTTTCTGCTGGGTTAACATTACATGAGAAGAAAGTAATGAGTGCTGGGAACTTAAGGGGATGGTGCTGGAGATGAATCTGCTGCATCCCTTCGTGGTTTGTTGTTTCTGTAACCCTATTCACTTTCTCACCTTAAAAGGTGGAACAGAAAGGGAGGAGAGTGGAAGAAGTGGTGTAACCACTCACTGTACCTGTCACAGCTGGTAGAATGGGGTGCCTTTAAGTCTGGGTGTCTCTTCCTGGCACTGAACACAGTGGTTCTGTCACGCTTTCCTGCTCACTGGGAACTTCAGCTGAGTAGGTACCAACTCAAGGTGTAACTTCTGACTGCATCTCTCTTCAGCCTTAGAATGAATTCAGCTGAGGTAGTAATTATTTGTAAGCAGGAAGCACACTCTTGTAATCTCCAAACTGTGTGTTGTTTTTGCACATGCACGAGCAACCTTGCAGTAACTACCTTTTGAGAGGAAACTCTGTCCGTCACATGTGTTCTACTGCTTTTCAACCTGATACTTCAATGTACTACACATCTGCTGGTGTTATAGAATGTTTTGATCTCACTTCACATACTGATGCAGATAATGTTCATGAGCATGTACAACACTGACCGTCTCTTCTAGAACCTAAACCTGGCAGGGGGGTGGAGACATTTCCTCTGCCACTATTGATAGGGAGAGAGCCTGTGTGTTACATGAAGAGATAGAACTCTCAAACTCTCTAATTTTTAAAATACTTCTGAGAAACTGCAGAGACTTCTGGATAGAGGCCCTGTTGTCCAGCTGTTCCCCAGTTCCAGCTGTTCCTGCAGCCACATATCCAACATGAGGCCAGGGGCTCGTGAGGATAGCTCTGTGTTATGGTTGGGCCTGGGGCTTGGCCCACAACAGAGGAACAATGCACATTTGGTTAAGGTAAATGGGAAAGCGGTGATGGAACTGAAAAGTCCTTTTGAGAGTTAAATTGGAGTGCTGAAGAAAGCAGTACATTCCTTTGTCTGCTTTCCTTGTGCTTAGTTCTGTCCCTCCACAGCTTGGATTTCTGCTTTTTTTTGTGAGCGATAGTGCAGAGAATTAGGTCATGGATGACACATTTGAGTGATGGCCACTATACTTCCAGCGTGCAGAGCACAAACCGAGGCCCATCTCTCTCTCTTTGCCTTGCCCTCAAGAGTGATAATGAAAGAAGACCAAAACAGTTTCTCCCCTTCTTACTTAAGAAGCATTCCCTTTTATCCTTCAAGGTTGGGAAGCCTAGCAACTATCTGTCTGTTTTATTTTCCTTAAGATGCTGTGATACCATGGTGATGGGTTATTAATAAAACTCCAGGCAGATGGAGAGAGCTTTTAACTGAGTAATTTCTTGGGTATTTTTTTTCCTTTTTTTTTTTCTTTTTTTTTTTTTTCCTTTTTCTTTCCATGCATCTAAGAATAACCATATATGAGCAAATGTCATGATTTGGTCTGTTGGGTGAAAAGTAACTGAGCATTTAGCATAAAAATACAACTTAATCTGCAGATTAATCAGAGCAGACTTTTTGCTTAAGTTTTGAAATGCCAACAATGTTTATGGAAGAACAAATAATTGTAAAGCACTGCATGCATTATTTTAAATATATAAACATAATGAATCGGGTCTGATTTTTTATTTTTTTTTCCCCCTGATTTGTTGCATTTCTGAGTGTACTAAGAGCTATTGTAAGTGCAGTAAGAGTTTCCCATACAGCACTATGCTCTGTTTCAGTGGCATTGAGTCAAAATTCTGTTGTAGGTCTTTATACTAATGTGCAGTAATCTTTATAACAGTGACACTAATCCCCTCTACTAATATGGAACTTGAATTTAAAAATCTGTTAAATGTAGCTTTAAAGGAGCTTTTGGGACTTATTAATTTGAAAACCCTTCATCGGTCATCCATGCAAATGCGAATATCTTTACAAAAACAGAGCAAAGAGGTAGTCACATATAGGAGAAGCTCTGCAGCCTTGAGAGTTTTTTTGTTTATTTATTCTTTTTTTAAAGTGTTAATGGCAAAAATTGCATAACAGGCACAGAGGTTGGTTAACAAATGGTGTCAAATTTTTATATTGTCCTATCCAGATAATGCACACTCACTGTCTCTAATTTTAGTGAACTGCATTCATCAGTAGTCAGTTTGCAGTGTGCCTAAACTACTGTTGAAGGGTTGGGCTGATAATGTCTTACATGATGGCATTACAAAGCTTCCTGAAGTTCTGATTGATCAGATGCTAGTGGGAAAAAAGCAGATGTCACCACAAATGTTGAGAGCGGGACAGAAGATTTTTTTTTTAATATTTGACGTATTAATTTCAGTTGAAATTGGTAGCTATTAAAAGAATAGGTCCTTTAAAGTCTCTAAATGCCTTGACTGGAGTGAAGTTTCTTTCCCTGTTTTGTGGCCTTGACCAGGAATTGAACTCTGTGGTAGTGAAGCTCCCTGGGTGAATGGGTAAAATGGAAGACAAACTATGATGTCCATTTGGGATGTCTGCAGCACATGATGCCTTAGATAGTCCTGTGTCCCAATATATTGAGCACAAAGAACAACACCAAGAAAGATTATCTGTGGCTAGTAGAGGCTTGTTTAGAAGCCTGTAACTAATGTGTCAGGGACTTTCCAGGTACCTACCTACTTGGCACAAGGGACAGCATCTACGTTATATGGGCTTCTCAGTCTCATTAAAGTTACATGGGAATTACATGTGTAACTCGTGTGGGAAATTCTGAAAATGCTACAGATGATGCATAACCTTATTTTGTCCCTTTGCTCTCCAGTGTATACAATAATCCATGTCTTTTAAATGAAATCAATTTTCCTCCATAATCTGAAAATGGCCGTAAAAATAATAATGATCAAAGCACGCTGAAGACCTTAACACAAAACTTACATGGCATTTTAACTGAGATATTTGTAAAATATAGGTGAAGTGCTGTGACATTTTATTACATATGGAGGATGTAAGTGATTTTATAAAGAATTCCAGCAGAGTGAAACAACAATCTTTCTGCTGTGTGCGTGAAGTACTTAATTTGTTTTTCAGCCAAGAATACTTCCAAGTGGAAATTATTTTATTTTTTGTCATTTTGGTGTTGTTGGTGGCTGGGGTTTTTAAGCAAACAAACAAAGGAGCAAAACAAGATGTTCCATATGGAAAATGTGCTATTATTCTCCAAAGAAGCCTTTGTAGTAGAGAAATGTTGGAAAAGGGACATTCTTGGTGAAGCAATGGTCAAGGAAGCTGGAGAAAGAAGTGTTATTAAAATAAAATGCTTTACTTTCATTTAGAGCGGTTCTCTTCTGCTTTTGAGGTTTTATAAACTCACAGGAGAAAATATTTCTGACTGAGCAAACCATCTCTCCTTGAAGAACGTTGGACTGGTCTCTGTCCCTTGTGCATAGCCTTCTGTGTGACAGTGTTCTCCTGAGACTCCTTTGTGTTGTATTGTAAAGAACCACAAAATCACCTTGTCTAACCATAGAATAGGAGAAACCATATCTCACAACAGCCAACTAAGTGTACTTGTGTTTTTTAGCAGTGTAGAATAGGGTCTGTTGCTACTGTTTATTTTTATTTGTGCAGTGCCTGAGGGGCCTCTCTCATGAACCATGATGACAAACAGGGTGCAATACAGAAGCAGTGGAATGATGATTTCTTCTTTAGAGAGCCTGACTCCATAGTGCCTTGCACAGATATGCGGAAATACCTTACCTAGTTCTGAACAAGCTTCCTGCAAGATTGAGAATGTAAGTGTGCTAGCACTGTCCTTTGGTAACTTTGCTTGTGTGTTGCATATGCATAGATATGCTACAAACAAGTTCAGAGGTTTACAGTGGTGTATTGGGCTGGGCGGATACCCTCTAAGAATGGAGATGACGGAAGGGTGCAAACTGCTGAGGAATTTATAGGAGCAGCAAGAGGTAAAACAGGCTGTGGTTAGGGTCGAGGCAGCGATATTTCCTATGGATTTAGGTTTAAGATTTTTTTTCCCTGAAAATACACGCATCTAGGAGGAGCCATAGGCATGGAAAAACAGGAAGTAAAGAATGACTTGAAGAGATCACATCCAAGAATCAAAGAACTGAGCTGAATGTGGCATGGCTGAGGAGTTCTTTCTACATCTTAATGATGTGAATTTGGTGTACAGGTAGAGGCAGAAACCCTCTGGAAAAACTGTTTGGCAATAACCATTGGAATATTTTTTCCTACTACTCATTATTTCTCCAGTTTACAAATTGGTTCACCATATTTGGGATCCTAGACACATTCCCAGATAAGGAAAAGTTGTTACTATTTATAATTTGGGGTTTTATTACTCAAACTACTGTGATATGTAATTGCTTCTGAGAAGGCCTGTAATACAGAAGGTAGTATAAGCTCTAAATTTAATGAGAGAATTGCAGTGTAGACAGAAGTGTGCTTTACAGGCTGTATTTTTTTTAATTTCTGTTAAAAGAACCAGAAAATCATTGACTGCGTAGTAGGATGTGGCTTATTAAAGGTGTGCCTTACAACAGACTGTAATGCTGATGAAATTTCAATGCTAATGCAAATGCTCAAACTTCTAAGGTAATCATGTAAGAAGTGCGTTCATTAGTCTGATAGAAATATTAGTCAGCTTTCTTAAAGGTGCCTCATACACATTGAACTGAATGGGACTGAAGTTAATTGGATATAGGATGGGTTAAAGATATTTTTGTTTCCTCGCCACCTCTTCCATCACTTACTGCAATGTTTGGAAAAGCTGTGTGATCCCTTCTTCCATTGCTGTTGATTTATTTTACAAAGAGCAGAAGCTGCAATACCTTCACCTTTTACATTGTACTGGCAGCAAGTGAATTCCAAATTCAAAGCTTTATTTAATTTTGGCCAATATGACATAAACGGACATTGCACATAAAAGAAAGAGCCATTGCATATGGCTCCTGGTACAAAGAGTATTACAGTAACAGGAATGCCCTGGTCATAAATTGATGTGAATGGTAACCATGTGTCTCTGAATGCCTCCTGTTTCTCATTCGAGTTAAATGTTACCCTATCAATGCTTGCCAGATCTCTTGCACTCTCATGTCTCTGCAATATTTTTAAGCCTTTTGATGCCTTGCAGTTTTTGAAGTAGTCATATTATTTTTAAGATCCTTAAATTCGGTCATAACAAAAATATTTCTATTTATCTAATCCATTTCCCTGTGTTCACAGACCACTTGTTGTACTGTAGCATGTAATAAAGTAGAGAGGTTTAAATGGCTTACTTCAGTATGAGAGGAAAATGTTATGAAAATCACAAGTTTCCTTCAAAAACTGAAGCCTTCTCTGACTGAGATATGATAGGAGTGGTTGAAAATAATAAAAGTTCCTTGCAGGGGGGAGGATTTGTAGGATGCAGAGCTTGTGAGTCACTAGTTCAATTTTTTTGGCAGAATTAAAAAAAAAGAGAGAGAGAGAGAGAAGAAAGGAAAAAGAGTCAGTCACTCATTTCTATAGCTGGTGAGTGCTGTGTCTTGGGTGAAGTAAGTGTTGTGCTCCAGTGTCAGTTTTCCAGGTGCTTGTGTCCACTCTGGGTTGGAATCCAAAACCATTCACTTGTCACCACTCACAGAGTGAATGCATGGATTCTATAGTTTTCGTAATCACTCAGATTGTCATCGTAAGAGGTATGAGTTATCCACTTGGTCAAAAACTGGAGGCTCCAGTCACGCTGAGGGTGCAGCTCAGAATCCAGGTATGAGCTTCTGGAGGAGTGGTTTGCCCTGGAGTCACTGTTTAACTTCACCTGCATATTAGCCATTTAGCTCATAACTTTTACTCCCAAATAAATACTTCTGACTTCTCTCTCATGTTGGATTCACTCAGTGAAGTGGGTAGATTGGAGCCTACTGTTCCTAAATAAAGATCTTGTAAGGAGGCAGAGAACTGATGAAGCATTTTGTCTGTATCCTGCTTATTTCAGAATAAGCAGTGCTTTATCAAACAAAGCCTGACTGTACCGTACATCTATGAAAAGCACTCAGTAGTTTTACCAAGAAAAAAATGTCTGTTGGAATCACGTAATCTTCTGAAATGTCTCAAAACTATTCAAGCACTGGCAGCCAGCATAAAGGCATAAAGCCTTTGCCTGATTCTAATCTCCAGAATGCAGCAGGCATAATTGCCTAGCTATTTTCAGTCAATTCTGCACACTGCACGTCTAAAACTGGAATAAAACTATCACTGCTCTTTCCAACCCCAACTGCTGCAATGGCCCTGTCCTCCTGTCCTTTTTTTTTTTTTTTTTTTTGTAGTCCCTCTTTGGATATTTAGAATAATCAATCCATTTTTTGAGATTTTTGTTTGTTTGTTTGTTTCGGTTTTATTTGCTTTTGTATTCTTTTTAAGGTTGCAACACTCTTTCTTCTGGAGAAACCTGCTCCTATCTTTTTTCTTGGCAGGTATTTGACTCCAGCCTGTCCTGATGTCTTGCTTAAATAAACAGCTGCTTCAATACCATATCTATTCATAATTCTCATATATATCTGTTAAATTTTCAGAACAAAACCAAACATGTTCTGGAAGCTTTTGTGGGATTTAATCCTAGAGTTGGTGATTTCCCCTGGGCTGTATAGCTCAGTGTTTACATATGTCTCTGTGTCCCCAATTTTTTTTCCTTCCTTGTTTTTCTCAGTCCTTCAAATTTCACAGAATCACAGAATTGTAGGGGTTGGAAGGGACCTCTAGAGATCATCGAGACCAACCCCCCTGCCAAAGCAGGTTCCCTACACCAGGTCACACAGGTAGGCGTCCAGGCGAGACTTGAATATCTCCAGAGAAGGAGACTCCACAACCTCCCTGGGCAGCCTGTTCCAGTGCTCCGTCACCCTCACCGTGAAGAAGTTCTTACGCACATTCGTGCGAAACTTCCTGTGCTGCAGCTTATGTCCGTTTCCCCTCGTCCTGTCTCCACGTACCACTGAAAAGAGACTGGCCTCACCGCTATGGCCGCCACACCTCAGATATTTATAAACCTGGATCAGGTTCCAATTTAGCCAGTCTTCACACATACCTTCATTGCTTTGCAGTGGGTTGTCGGTGGTAGCTGTTGTTTGTCCCATGGCTCTAATCAGCATCTAACATACACTGAGCTGATATCCCTGACACTGCTGCTCTCTCTCTCTCTCAAAAAAAAAAAAAAAAAATCATAATAATGAAAAGAATATATATATATGTATTATATATATATATATATATGAGTGGGGGCCTCTGTAACTTCCTTCTAGAGAACATGTGAAGGTCAGCTTCCACTTAGGCCAGAAGCAGATCACCTAATCATAGAATTACAGAATTGTAGGGTTTGGAAGGAACCTCTGGAGAACATTCAGTCCAACCCCTTCTAAAGCAGGTTCCCTACAATAGGTCACACAGAAAAGTGTCCAGATGAATCTGGAATATCTCCAGAGAAGGAGACTCCGGAGGAGAGGATAATCCTTTAAATTTTTTTTGTCATTTGAGCTGGTACATAATAGGCAAAGTTACCTTTTAGGTATGTGAGTAGACAGAAAGAAGAGGGAAGTTTACTGTTTGGTTTTTTTGTTATTTTTTAATATAAGAAGATATTTCATAAGGAAAAATAAGAAAATGTGCACAAGCACAGTAGAGAAATACAAAGATCCTTGAGAATGACAGCAAGAAAATTTCTAGCTTACATCCACAACATCCTTGGACAACCTGTTCCAGTGTGTCACCACCCTCTGTGAAAAACTTCCTCCTGATATCTAACCTAAGCCTCCCCTATCTCAGTTTAAAACCATTCCCCCTTGTCCTATCACTATCAACCCACGTAAACAGTCATTCTGCAAGCATCAGTGAATGTCAATGGGTGCAGTTTTTTTTTCATAGACGAACTCCATGACATACCTTTGCTTCATATGCAGTTCAGATGCCATTCTGTCAGACTGCTCCTCTGCTGCCATCAGTCACACCGCAAGAACATGTAAGGGAATATTGGTGGGAAGATTCAACCTTCTACCACATACATCCACCTCTAATGTTGTGGGCCAACACAATTCAATAGGAGGCATTACTTTTAGAGCAGCCCCCATATAGTAGTATGCATGTTAAATTTGGAAACATTACAGTTTGCTATACAGTAAAAGAAAATAGAAGTTGGAAGCTGCCTTCCATAAGTCTTTCTGACTTTCTGAGTCTTTCCATGAGTCTTTCCCTATCCTGCCCCTATACTGTAAATGGGAAAGGAGAAAGGGAGCTCAGTCTTTGGTGAACAGAATTCCTAAAAGCTGAATTTGGAGGGATATACTAAGACAAAGAAATTAGCCATCCTATGCACATCTTCTTCATTGCCATTAGTTCTCCCCTTGCATTCCTCTAAAATATTTTTTGATGGGTTTAGATGAAGATTTGGTCTCATCTTTTTTTTTTTTTTTTTTTTTAATCTCTGACAGTTTTAAATATAATCCACAGAATCAAAACTCTCTAGAATTGATGCTTCATCCACATGGTTCAAATTAGAACCTCTGTATCACTTAAATAGATTTTTACTATAATAACATTTGAATGCATATAAAATATCTTTTTCATTGGCTAATTGTTTAAATGTGCATTTAGACAATTGTTAAAATAAACGCTATTTGTATGATGTAACTGCATAAACCACAGCTGTGCATAGTCTTTTCTGTAATTAAGAAACAAATAAAATTACATAAAGTCCATTGCTTAACAACAAATTTTCAAAAATGACTTCAGGCTTTATGTTGGATGTTTGAGTTGCTTTGTAGCAGCTTGAACCAAGCTACAAAGACACCTTTACCCCTTTTGAAGCTACTATAAGTGTCTGTGTAGGAGTTAAATACATATCTTCTATCAGTCTA
Organism: Meleagris gallopavo; assembly: GCF_905368555.1. Lineage (NCBI taxonomy): Eukaryota > Metazoa > Chordata > Aves > Galliformes > Phasianidae > Meleagris > Meleagris gallopavo. Next base: position 83,294,939 of record NC_139404.1, on the reverse strand, counting down.
ACTCATTATAGGGGTAAACTTCAAGGGCTGGTCCTAATTTTTATTGCTGCATTTCTAACATGACTGCAACATGTAGTCCTCCAAAGGTAGAGCACTGCAGAAGTGTACTGGCACTTCTTCAGCTGCCATAACAGAGAAGTATAGTATGTCTCTCATAAATAATTAAATAGCTTTTTAAAATACTTAGGATTGGAGTCTGAATTGCTATACAGAACAAGACTTTACATCGGAAAATAAGACTCACCAATATGCTTCTTGTTTGACTGTGGACCACATCATCCACAGTATAAAATAGCTGTTTTTTAATTCGCTTCAGTTCAACATTTTAATTACACATTAAAACAAAAATAGCTACAGGCCCAAATAATTCCCTGTGTGTTTTTTCTTCCTTTTTAGTTGATGGAAACTGCCTAGAGTGTTGGGACAATGAAAAGATGCAAGGCTTCATCTACAAAAGTCACTGAAGAAATACTTGAGTTTGCCCTCCAGCTGATTATTTTGTTCCTTCCCTCTTTCCATTGCAGAACACATGGTGCATCTCAGACCATGCTCTGACTGAACACAGAATCTGTTGAAGTATTTCTTGTGTTCTGATACAGAGTTTTGCTTTTTTGCTAGAAGCATAGATTGGAGAGAAGTTGTGTTACGCTATCCATTTGGGGTAAAATTGAGGCCAATGTTCAGCTTGCTGTCAGTTGTGTTGCACTGTTTGTTTGTTTGGGGGTCATGATTAATTCTTCTCAATTTTGTCTTCCAGTAGTTCAGAGGATGGCTGTAATCGCTCAGAGCATGGGCACAGTGTTCATTAAAATGTTCTTCACACATAAAAGCCTGTGCAAAACCACAGAAAGCCTGACCAATCAATTCTTTCTGGGCTTCCATGGCACTAATTATATCCATGTCATGTCTTAGCTCTTTAGCTCTCCCGTCTACATGTTTTTGTCTCCAGAAGTCTTCAACAGCATTTGATCTCTTCTTGTTCTTAAGGTATTTAAACAGAGTCTGGATTAACCCAAACTACAGTACAGTATATCAGTACTGGGCTCACTGCATTGTTTTAGTTTGTAACGTAGATGGGATGCAAACTGCATTTTATACACAGGCATAATTTGCCCAGATGCCAAATTCCATATATTCAGTTCTCATATTTATTACAACAGTTGGCCATGGAAAGACATAAATCATGATCTTCATATATAAGACAAATATTACCTGCCTTTGTTGGAGTTGACATTCATCCTGAATTTGCTGAAGTAGTTACTGTTGTGTAAAGCCTGGCTCTTGTACCCGAGGTGAAGCTGGTTGTTTTGAGATGAATTCCTATTGTGTGGCTTTCCATGCCACAGAACTTTATTTAGCATTGTATATGTGTTTGGAGAAACGTATGACCTTTCTACTGAAGTGCACTGAATTTGAAATGGTGCTAATCTGATGTTAATTCAGAATCCTGTTTTAATGCCTGGCTGAATGTAATTTTTACCTTAGAAAAAATAGAGGTTGCAGGAGTTATGACAAGGTGCAGGCCTGAGGTCTAATTGGCTCCTGAGATGAGAAAAATTAGGGAGTGATTTTGTAGCTCAGAGTTGCTGCATTCCTTGTATTCAGCAATTCCAAAGTCCATTGCAGCCATTGTTTTTGTTTGGCTGATTGTTTTTTTAATCTTTGTATAATTAGAGGTCACTTAATGCAAACCTCTGTTTAAAGCTTGTCCTTCATATGTGTTGTCTTTGTGTCTCTGTAGACTGAATGGAAGAGATGCAGTTTTTTTATTCTTCCTGTCTTGGAGCTGCTTCTACTTAAAAACAATAACAACAAGAACAAAAAAACACTTCATGGGATGGGGAGTCTCAGTGATCCCTCACAATGTTGGGTTCATCATACTCTTATGCTATTATTTGCTGCAGTGAGTTATTGTTGCCGGACTAGGATTACTAACAAGGTTCATAGGTTATGAGCTAGTGAACCTGCACTGTATTCCTGCAGTCTTAGCTGGGATGCTCCCATACTTGACCTTTACAGAGTTAATAATACTATTGCAGTGTCTAGTTTAAACATGTTTGGACACCCACATTAGTTGTCTACGTGCACTGGGATCTCTGCATTCTCATTCCTTACTCTTCCAACAGCTCTAACTTCTTCCTCCTTTTCAGCTTCTTTGATTATGTATGAGGACAGAATTTTGTCCTTTTATCCTGCATGATCTCTAAATATTGGCTGATGGATAGTATGTGTTTCCTTTGCATTTCTTGTCTTACATGATTTTGCATGTTTTTAAGGGACTTCAAACTTTGGCAAGGCTAAGATAATGACAGTTCCATCATTTCATCAAGTTCTTCCTCTTAGCTTGATTACTTTTCTGTTCCACTTGAGAGCAATAACAAGTTTTCCCGTTTTGCTTTCACTGCTCAGCTTGATGCTAGTCTGTCAGCCTTTCTTTTTCTGATCTCTTATTGCTTGGCCACCCTCAATCTTGCTTCCTTTATTCTTGTAGCTGTTCCACATTCTTCTTCTTTTATGTCCTTCTCATATTTTTTTCTGTGTCATCTTTGTTGCTGCCTTTAATGTTTGAAGTGAACCTCACTGAGATCTCTGGTTGAAGGAACTTGCCTTTCTAGTGGCCCAGAAGGCAGTGAAGATGCAAACCAAGGAGAGGAGACACAGAATCACACAGAATCACAGGGATCTCTGGAGATCATTGAGTACAGTCTACCTGCTAAAGTAGGTTCCATACAGTAGATTGCATAGGAAAGTGTCCAGGCAGGTCTTGAACATCTTCAGGGAACAACACTCCACAACTTCTCTGGACAGCAGATTTCAGTGCTCTGTCACCCTCACAGTGAAAAGGCTTTCCTCATGTTCTTATGGAACTTTTGTGTCTTTTTGTGCTCATTGCCCCATGTCTTATAGCTGGGGAAAAGAACCTGGCTCCATCCTCTTGACAGCACTCTTCAGTTATTTGTGTTGTTAAGATCCCCTCTCAGCCTTCCCTATCCCAGGTCTCTCAGTCTTTCCTCATAAGGGAGATGCTACTGGCCTCTAATAATATTTGCAACCCTCCATTCAGCTCTCTCTGGAAGTTCCCTGCCATTTTTGAACTAACGAGCCCAGAATTGTACAAAGTACTTCAGATGTGGCCTCACCAGAGCAGAACAGAGGGGGAAGATCACCTCCCTTGACCTGCTGGCTTCATTCTTTTTAATGCATCCCAGGATACCATTGGCCTTCTTGGTCACAAGGGCACTGCTGGCTCATTGCCTAACTGTTTCCCACCAGTTATGTGGAACCAGTGAGCACATGGACCTGCTATGACCAAAGTTTTGCTTCTAGGCAGTATCTTTTTCCCCACAGTATGGGACAACATGCAACTTTCCTTTTCGTCTGCTTTTGTGTTGTCAGAAAGTGACCAGGTACAAAAATGGACTGGGGATCATAGTTTCTTTTGGTATATGCAGCTGGTGGAAGTCTTTTTTCTGACATATAAGAAACTTGTTCTTTAGGGACAAACATATTTGAGCTGCCTTTCTCAAACTTTGTGAGATTCAAATATTTTATTCCCCAAAATAAGAAGTATTAAATTTTAAAATACAGTGTTTCTAGACCAACTGTGGTGATTTCATCTTGGAATTATAGAGGTTCCTAGATGATGTTTTGCCCAGAGAGGTTAGAATAGCATTTCTTCATTGTGGTATTTCAAAGAAGTGATAGGCAGACGTCTACGTGCAATTCAGCAGTTCATAGTGAATTTGAAGTATTTGGCTAGAAAATAGGTTTGTGAACAAACTAGTACAGTAAGTGTATAGCCAGCTGCTTTGAAGTAGTGCTCACTTCTTTAATTTCACATTAATTTTTAATAATAAATCAAACCTGTTTAGTCTATTAGAATTCCAGTTGGTGTGGATTCTTAGACCTCTGTGGTCTTTCAGTGACACAAGGGATTTTGAGACATTAAGCTGTTTACTTTCTGAACTTTCATGTGCATTGCCCTCTATTCTTTTTAATAATTAAATGAGCATTTAATACAATAACAATATTTGAGGTTGGGATTGGAAGCAATTCTTTTTCATCTGTTTCTCATCGTCAGTGAAGTAATATGGCACTTACGTACATTGAAGTTTCTCAAAAGAAAAGAAATAAGATCTGAATAGGCTAAACTATCCAAATTAGTGAACTTTCTCTTGGTGACAAATAGCCCCATGGAAGGTATCGGTTAATTCAGCTCAAATCTTTAAGAGGTAATTTTGACAGGATTCTGTAAATGCAGAAAGTTAAACAGAGTAACCAGAGAAAGGTTCCTAATGAAATCTTAGCTTTGGTGGTGAAAAAGTCTGTCTAGTTTTAATAAAAGCTTGATTACACTGTGTTCATGAGGGTTTCTGCAAGTCTGCCCTGATGTCATATAAACTTCAAATTCGGCATAGTCAATAAAAGGCCACTTAAATATGGTTTCATATTTTGAGAGGTTTCCCAGTGATTACCCAGCCTGTTTTCTTGCCAATTTGGAAACTGCATGTGCTGAAAGAGATCATCCTGTGGAAGGTGGTACTTGTACAGCATGATGATGGGTAGTGAACTAGTTGAGACCTGCTCCCTCTCCTTCACCTCTTTATTTTGTGACCTTTCACAAGTGAGGAGACTGCAGCTTGTCTCCCAGCAGCTGGTTTCTAAATTGGGCCTGAAAAATGTAAGTGTGATAGGTGATATCTGATCAGAACATACTGATTTAACAGCCACAAAAAGGTACAAAAGACTGTAAGGAAAAACAATCAAGTATTGTCTCTTTATCATTGTATCAAATTTCTTTTCACAGTCCCTAGTGAAAGCCTTTACTGATGGCTTTCAGCTATGTATCATTATAATACATACAATAAGCATTACATAATATGAAAAATATGCCACATTGAGCAATGAAACTAGTCTTAGCCAATCCTGTGGCCCATATCAAAATGCTCTCACTAGCATTCACTATAACAACACTTCCTCAGATGCAGTATGTTACGGCATATCATCAACTTAAAGTTCATACATCTGCCTTAATGGTTTTTGCATGTCACCATTACAAGTAATGGTTGCAATTTCTTGTGAAAACAATCTTTTCTTTTAGATTATGGTGTAGGTATTCTTCAGGCATGTGATCTTCCACTGCTGTATTTGCTTGGCTAGGTGGGGAAGTCCTGTGTGTGTCTGTCTGTCAGGCAGTAAGGAAAGGAGAGAATACCAATTAAAAGAAAAGATAAATACAGTAATGATAAAACCATAAGAATTAACAAGAAGATATCAGCGCTTAACTGATTTTCATTATTAGGTCTTATTGTAAATAGTTGAGTAGACTGCAAGTCGTCTCCATTTAATGGGGCAGTTTTATAGCAAGGAATTTGCAGCATAAATAAATCTGAAGTGCATTTACCAGGACAGCAGATGCATGTTTCAGGAGTTCAGATGCAAGGAGCTTTGAAAGGTCTTCTCCCTTAATATATATTGATACATCATTAAATAGTTGGGCTAGAAATACAGAGACAGCATTGAAAATCAGACCTGCTGTCTTGAAGTGTCAGAGCTTCAGTCTAAGACAAGTTACGAGCTCATGTACTTGAGATAGGACTCTCGTGCCCAACTCCTGTTAGAAAACTGTTCTTAAGTGAGTTCTTCTGGAGTTACAGTACTGTATTCACTAAGGTACCAGCTGCGGAAAATGTCCCATAGCAGTTACCTGGCATCTTTACAAGGGTGATTCTTCCCTGAGATTACTTTCTCTGTGGGTTTGAAATTTTGTTCAGTTTTCTACAGTTTACAGATTCTCACTTGTCATTTTGGACAGTTTTGAAGAATACCATTCCAAATACAGGCAGGTGAGGTATACATAGGCTTAGAGACCTTCAGTCCTTTATTTTCAGTTAAATATTAAAAAAAAAAACAAGCCTTAATATGTTTCTAAAACGTTGAGTTATTAAAGGCACATGCCTTAAGATTTGAGTGGCCAAATATGACACAGAGTACTTAGGTAACAGATTATTGTTTTTTTTTTTTATATTTACAGCTCTGTGTATTCTAGCAAACAGGCATGGTAAAGGGGAAAATGACTGGTGACCATGGAATGAAAAGATGTGGACTTGGAAGTGCTAGCAGAGGATAAGGAGGAGGAGAATTGAGGTTGATTCCTTATTAGCGACAAACTTGACCACTAACTGACCATATTTAGCAGTGATTGTTTTGTTGAAGTATTAGATAAATATCTTAGAAAGTAAATTGGCTCAATGAAGTCAGTTATTAAAGGTGATCAAAGAGGATCCTGTAGTGACAATTAGCATCTAGCATTCAGACACTGAAGAAAAATGCGAAATTGTGCTTGAAGCTTGGTGTTTTGCTTCCTGACTGGGAATGATTCACTTCAGCTCCTGGGAATGTCAGCTTCTGCTCAGAGAGCCTTATGATGACCATCTAAGCATAAATTATAAGCCACCATCCTGCCCAGGACTTGCTCTGCTCTTACTGGACATGCAGCAGGTAAAAGAGCCCACTGGGCATGTATGCATGCACAGCAGTGGCTGCTGTAAACATTTATGTTTTCTTCAGCCTGCATATTGGTAGGCAAGACATAACAGAGGCCTGGTTACAATCTTGTTTACTCATTCAACATGTTTAAGATATAAATATTTTTTATTCTGTTTTTGGATATTTGTCAACCAGATCTTGGGTTCAGTGGGAAACCTATACTGTAATGCTTGGCAATGGTTGCATGTTATGAGGATGGTGCCGTGAGAAACAGGATGCCCACATCGTAGACTGTTCAAACAATTTGTCAAAGTTTTACAGCCATGCTCAACACCATGGTATGTAATTGCTTACCAAGCCCTCAGAGCTGCAGTGGAAAGGGCTGGGGAGGCACTCAGAATTATCTTTTAAAGGATCAACTTCAAATGCCTTTTGCTTTGTACCTGAGAAGAATTTTCCCTGATATCAGCAGTTTTGCCTTTTGCCTGAGGTCTGAGGTGAAATTGCTCAACCATCTTAAAAGTTGCCAGGAAAGTGACCTTGATAAAAATTGCATCAGGCATTACACTGAGGAAGGATGCAGTATTAGCATATAGATCTGAAACTTGAAATCCTGAAGTGGAAATACGGTGAGGGCAATATGAGAAACAACTTAGCTGTCTAGTGTTAGATGTATTTGTTGGGCACAGGCTCAAGGGCCAGACTTGTTCTGAAGACTGTTTGCTATGCACAGTCCAAATTTGAACAGGGCTTCTCCTAAAGAGCTTGTGGACAGTGTTAATGCTGGCAAAAGGGTGGGAATGCTGCACCCATGAAATTAGATTAGCGCTATAATTTTTCTTGCTTTCATTGTGAAATAAAATGCAAGAGGAAAGGGCTGCTTTAGCAAAGAGGAGAAAAAAACAGAGTGAAGGCAAAGCAGAAACGGGCAGAGCATACATTTGAAGCCACGACTAAGAAGACTGAAAAAGAATGCATGTCTTAGAGGAGGCAGAGAAATAAAGAATAATTGTAAAACATATTAAGAATAAGGCTATAAAACATTTGCACCTTTTGGAAAATGCATTCTGAATGCCATGCACCTAGACTCTTGGAGTAGCTTTCTCTGAAACATTGAGAGTGGTAATAAATTTGTCTGAAGGACAAGTAGAGCCTCCTAAAAGTAGTTGTGCCCTCTTGAAGAAAACTTTCTTCTCTCTCTCCTCTTCACATGGAGCTGAAACTATTCCTTTCCCTTTCCAACCTCAGTTGCTTCACAATCAGAATTTCGAATCATACAAAGATGCCTTAAAAGAAAATTGGAGACCACACCTGTTGTCCCTGTCTTGGCTGCAAGAGGGAGGAGGCCCTTCTGTGGACACAAATCTCCCTGAAGTTAGAAAATAGCTACTATCCTGGTCTCATCCAGTTCTCTTCTTTGCTTTGGAGTCCAACCCTCACAGCTTTCCTACTCTTCAGCGTTAACTTGACCTTGCCATCGTATGGGTCTCAAACTCTTCAGGTCCTTGGCCTCCAAAGAAGCCCTATTCCAGGCCTAGATCCCTTCTCACCGTATCCAGCTCTAAAATATGTCCTTATAAGAGGGTGTCGGCCTTTTTGTCTCTTCTAGATGAAGGTTTCACTTCAGAGGGAAACAAGTGAAAACATGAGGGACAGAGAAGCAGTGCTACTTATACACTTCTCCCAGATAATAACTGTTTGTCTGTGTGTTCCAGGCTCTGTTACTTCATATTTAGGATGCTCGGTGATCCTCCAGTGTACATGGCAGCACACAAATATTTGCAAGGTATACAGAAAGTAAGTGGAAATTATCTGATGGCCAGCAATATTTGCAATGCAGGGTGAAGTTCAGGAAGAAGCTGAAATCTCTTTTATCCTTTTTGTCTTGGTCCTTCTTCCTTTCCCAAGTTTAACATTCAAGATTTAGAAAACCAACCATAAAAAGTTGTTCTGCTTCTGTTTTTCATGCAGGTTGTGCTTCTGTTAATATAGCAGGGAGGATGTCTGCATAACCTGTGTCTCACTGATACTCACTGATACATGACCACTGGATAAGACCCCCCATGACTATTTCACTCTCCAAGCACAGACCTTGCCCAACTGTTGCACAAAATGACAACTTTCTTCCTTCATCACAGATAGAAACATACGTGTTGTGGCATCACAGTAAATAGACCAGGATTTGTTTTTACAACCTTTGTCTAGCTGTGTGTCAAGCTTACAGCTTATCTGTTAACTTCAGCAGAGAGCTGGGATTTTGAGGCTTAGATACCACTTCAAAAGTTGGCTGGGAAAGCATGATTTGCACAGATGGTAAGATCCACCATGACTGTGACTTTAACTCACAGATTTCCACTATGAAAATTATGAACTTACCCTTAAGGAAGCTTCCAGATTCTTTCTTTCCTCTTGGTGTCCTGTGACCTCTCAGCCCCGGGGTTTAGCACCCACCTTGTTATGTGCTTTCTTATCTCAGTCCTGTTTTTTCTCCTCAAGCTTTAGGCCTGCGTCAATGCAGTTGTTCCTGCCCATCAGTGATAGATACAGAAGTGTACAGACTTGTGATAGTGGATAACTGCTAAATCTTTGCAGGGGAGCAAAGTGTGCACATTTAAGATATAAAAGTAGCCTTTCCAGTGAGTACCATAACAGAACACATTTCTTACTTCTGTTATTACTAACTCCCCTAAGCAATTGATTTAATAATGTTTCCTTTCTGAAGTTAGTTTGGTGTTTATTTGTTTGTATATTCAAAACTCCTATGTTAAATAAACATTTCAGGTAGGAATATTCAGCCTGCAAAATTAAACATGTACATCAGATAGCAGTGGAGGTGTTGAGTTTTTTGAGTTGAGGTATGTGGGGTTTGGTTTTACCAAACCGAGGCTTCTGGGCTTGTGTACAACAGAGAGAGGACTCATTTTTCCCTTACGTGTTCTGTCCAGCAAGTGGATGGTCTGATTTTGATTAGGGCTTTTAGATGCAACAGAGACACAGCTAATAAGAAAATGATGAGTTGGTGAGTAGTTGTGTATGGTGCTATCCCCTAACAAGTTGCCAGAGTGCCAGAGTTGTCAAGAGTTTAAGAAGTTAACAGCTCAGAGGTATTCTCCTTGAGAGGTGGTAGTGGAGCCTGGTGCTTTTACAAGTGAAGGAGGGTGTTGGAGGCCAGCTGTGGTAGTTTATCTCTGTTGTATCCAGAAAAAGAAAAAAGATAATTTTCCAGTTTGTTCTGCCTCTTGCACTTAGCTGTTCTGTGCAGCAAATAGTCCTATTGCCACAATTAACTATCAGCCAATTTACCATATTTGGATTCCAGAAACAAAATGCAATGTTTAGTTCAGCTTTGAATGGCAAGCAATTCCTTATGGAGCTTAATTGTTTTGTTTACATGTAGTTAGTTACTTACCATGTGGTAAGAACAATGGACTGACTGGATTGTTTTCCTCGTGATCAGAATGAGATAAAACACGGGAAACAGTGAGGCTGGATTTCTTAAACAGACTGCACATCAAATCTAGACTCCACAGCTGGCTGCAGCATTGAAAACTTGCTGCCTGGTGTACTGTTTGTCACATTTGTGCCACTCTGTGGTATATTTCAATTTCTGAAAGCTGAGCGTCACCTTTCTGAGAGATCTCAAGTCTGTGACCAGACCTGTCAGACTGCATGCAGTAAACGTGAGGCTATCACAAGAGGCTTTGGCCTGGATTTCTGTCATGTTGCAGCAAAGGCAGCTGCTTTTCCTCTCCTCAGTAGGGAGGCATGGCAGGTACTTGAGGGAAAATGAGCCTTGATTTCTTGGCTATCCACAGCTCTTGTGGGATCAGAGAGCAAAAGAGAAGATGCTCCAGTTGAGTCAGATATCTGCCAGCCAGTTGTGCCTGCTGCTGAAAGAAGCCCTTTTAAAAAGAGTGCTCCAACCATACCATTGCACTCGTTGTCATTCACTCTTCCTAACTCAGGCACTGCCTTGTGATCCAGCATGACAGGAGTACATGACCCAACACATGTTTTCCTGCTTATAACTTGAGATGGCAATCGACAGAACTGCCAGAATAGCAGAGACAAAAGGATTTTTTTACTTAGAACTCATGTTCTGATGGAGTCCCCAGCATCTCAGGGGAACGTGGGGCTGGCACCAGGTTTCCCAGTGTAGCAGAGTAATGTGAGGATCTTCCAAAGATTTTTATCTGTTTGCTTCTTCGTTTCACTGATGGCTTTTCCCCTCAAAATATCTGAACCAGAAGTCCAAAAAATGTTTGCTGAGAAAGACTTAGTTTTTACTTCAGGTGGTTTCTGTAGGTGGAATGGGAACGCTCTGTTATACCTACTTATACTTAAGGACTAGAGTGGGTGTTTTCTGTTAATTTACCTAAAGTTGAGTAAGCTGCACCCTGGTTAATAAGTGGAGCAAGCCTTTTTGCCAAGGCTACGAAACAGAAAACAAGATTCTAAAGCCTTTCATTTTGTGAATCTGCATGCAAATGGGAATAAAAATAGAAGCACGGAGGAGTGCTTGTACTACAAACCAATAGACCTAAAATCATATTTAACCTACTGTTTCATGACTGAATAGTCAGCTGATGGGTATAGAAGTGTGCTCAAATCCTAGATGTAGTTTACAATTGCCACCTCAACTTGAAGAGAAGTGAGTAATTCTTTATATCTTTTATAGGAGTATATCTCAACAGTTGTTGCTCTCTCTAGGCTTCAGTGCAGATACAATGTAGAGCAGAAATCTTTCCTCTGTGTTTGTGGCATGTAATGCAAGTATCTCAATGAGACCATAATGAGAGTGGTATTCTAGAGAACACCAAAAGTTATCATTACATCATTATTTCCTCAAACTGACAGACTATGAAAGAAACCTTAAACTCTACCGAAGATTAAGTAGTAAGAGCCCCATTCTTCCACCACTGCCCAGATAGAATGTGAGCTGCTTCTAAAGCTGGAGGCTTTTTCAATAAGGACTACTGTTTGTTTTGAACTTACTAGCTTTTACAAGCATGTTATAAATTGAAAGGCTAGCATGTCTGCTCTTGTTGTCAATATTCTCTTTGTGTAACAGATACCAGTAGTCATTAATACATCCAAACACCGAAAACAAATAAACAAAAAAAAACTTTAGAAATGTATCTTTGAAGAGGGAAAAGAACTCACAAGGATCAGTTAAATTTCTCACAAGAATTCAGCATCTAAGTTGGGGCTTTCAGGAGGCTGACCTGGAAAGTTTCCAAATATGACCCTCATAGGGATTTTCAAATTGTGTCTGTTCTGCACTGTCCTACAGATTGATTTTTGTTATGCAGCCCCTAGCCTGATGTTTCACCTATTAAGTTGCCCTCTGTGGACAAAACTCTGGGAACCCCTATGTTAAATAATCATCCAAGAAAATCTTTATTTTGGAAGACAGACTGAAAAAGATAATCTGTTTTGTCGAGTATTACCACACCTCTCCAAACATACAGTCTCCTCGTCTAGATGATCTCATGCATATATCTGTCAGAGTTTTTGCTTTGCTTTGAAACAGCAATTGCAGCAAAACAGTAATGTATGTAATATATAAAAAGTTCTTGGGTGAGATCCAGTACAAACATGTCATGGTGAAATCATTCTTAATATTATTTAACAGGTACCTGGTGTTTCGTCCAGAGAAACCAGTCACAAGTATGTGTTCCTTAAATGAATGGAAGATATGAGCTTGGACATTCTGTGAATGTAGGGCAAGGAGACACGGATCATAATCTGTCTCTCACCAAGAGTTGTCAAGTACATTCCTCCTCTGCTGTTGGCAGTGAGTTGTTGGTACTGTCACAGCTGCTAAACAAGTAGGAACTCTTCAGTACTCCTTACCAAAGTAACCTCATTTAGAAACTCTCTCTGTGCTCTCTGAGAGGGAAGCAGTATTGCAAATCTCTAACTTAAAGAAAAACATTTGGTATTACGGAAGGTAAGTGAAGCTTAACTGACCTGCTGGAGCATCACAGGCTGGAAACCTGAATGTTCTGGCAGATGTCTTCATTTTGGGAACTGAGCAGGTAGCAGTCCTGCCAAGTTGCCATGGTCTTTCTCACACTGTGGGAAGTAGCACTGCTGCCCGGAATTACAAACATCCTAGATGAAAAAGTGAACAAGGTAAGAAGTGACTCCATAAAAGTAAATACCTAGATTAAAAAAAAAAAAAAATCAAAAAGGAAAACAAACAAACAAAAAAAGTAAAAAGCAGCTTGAACACAGTAGATATTGTGCTACCTTCGGGAAAAGGTGTGGGTGTTTCCAGTGAAAGATTACCTATGATTAAATCTAAAAGAAAAGCAAACAAACAAATAAACCCAGCAGTCTTACACAATTACTGTTTTTCAGCTTTCAAAACTCTTGTTCTGGAGAGTTTTTGCAAATGGTTGGTCCAAAACCTAGGCTGATCAAACACACAATCTGCCTCCAGTTGCTTGGAAACAGGGAATGCCTGCTGTTAAAACTGATCCTGGAGGATCTAGGATGGAAGTTTGCACATAAAATAGACATTTTTCCCCTTTTTCCATGTCTCAGAGCAGCAACATGAGAGTGCACAGTAAGGTCTATATATCCAACCACCTGCATAGTATAAAAAGTACCCTGAGGTATTTTATGACAGATGGAAGTTTATTGTAAATGCTATATTGGCACTGGGGTTGCTGTGTCAGTACTGCTGAAAACAAGGGGAAAAATATCAGTACTCTCTGTAAAGGATAGCATGCACCCATTGCTCCTTTTTTTCTCCAGCCAGTTTATTATGGGCTATAGTAACTATGTTGTGTGTCTGTTTTTGTTTGTGCTATGAGAGATAATGAGATTAAACAGTAGATATTTTGACAGAATGTGGTGGGAGTGTTTATTCTTTTGCCTTTGTTCTGTTCTCCATGCAGCCTACTTAAGTGATCATTTTCTATATAGGTGAGTCTTACAATTTTCAAGTTTTTTTGTTTGTTTGTTTGTAAAGGATCCCTGAAAAATGAGGTGTTCTACCTTGTATTCCCAGAATGTTTTTCTCTTTCAGAACATCTGTCTGTAGCTGCCCATTTGTCATCTTTTTTCTTTGTCTATAATCTGTCTTTGATATCTCCAGGCAACCAAGAGATTGGTCTTTAATCTATCTCGAGCTCTTGAGCATTACTCAACAGTTGTGTAAAGCTTCTTTCTTTCTCCTTCAGTGAAGATAGCACAAAGTTAGGAGTGTGTCATGGGTTGGGCTTTTCGCTTTTGCCAGGGGCTGTGATCTTATAGGTCTGAAGGTGGAGAGGAATGCTCCTCACTTCATTCAACACGGGTGCCTGAGAGTCCTTTCCTCCTTCAGTCCTCTTAGGATTCCCATTAGGGACTTTCTTCCCTGGCTTTCCCTCTGCTGTGTGACCAGGTAGACATACAGGGCTGGTATGGACAGTAGCCCTAAAAGATAGTGGAAAGAAATGGACCTAACGCATTGTCTGTTTTCTTGCTCCTTGGTCAGAGGCTGTTGTGGATCTAAATCAAAAGTTAGCCCTTCTATCCTGGTTCTTCACTGAACATTTCCTATAGAGATGCCAGGCTTAATGATTTGGTTTGAGTATCATAACCTCAATGCTTGTGATTGCTCTGAGGTTGGGTCCTCAACTTTGTTCTATAGCTTGATGTTCTATTCTCCTGAAAATTAAGCTGTAATGAATGAAATGTTTGCATCAGTGCTTTCTTTTCAAGATGCACAGGCTGGTTTTGAAGATAAATGCTTGCCTGCAGACAATGTGCAAGGCTGAAGTTCACTTAAGAACATTTTTCTTCTTGGAATGGCTCGTGTAACTTCTTAGCATACAAGAAATTATTACGCTTTCACTTCCTCCACTCCCATTTCCTGTTTGGATGTTGAAAGGAAGCCCTAATTGCTAATTTGTGATTAGCCAGCAACCCAGACCAAACTTATTCCCATGGGTTCACACGGTGCTTGCCTGTGCCCATACTGCCTCTATCCATAGCAAGCAGTTGAGTCTCACGTTTCACAGTGGGAGTTGTAAACAACCTGTTTTTCTTCTTGGAAATTCATTGCTTGTGTTCTGCGAGCAGAGCTGAAGGAAACGTGGAAACATTGGATGCTGTGAGAGAGAGAGGAGGCGAGAGTTTCTTCAGTCTTGCTTGCCCAGGAGATGGCACTGTGCAATAGGGGGATTTTTACCTGTGGTGTGGTGCTGTGGTAGGGTGATGGTGCTTTGAGATGCGACACATAAGCGGGGTTCTTGACTTGGTATTAGCACGATGTCCTGTACTTCTCTTAGGAGGTCAAAGCACTCAATTGGTTTGATATTTGCTTTGCACCCCCATTTTAGGGAAAGAAGTATGTATGTATAGTACGTGCCTGAAAACAAGGTTCTTTAGAGCTGTTGTAGGATCCTTCTTTCTGTTCTGTATGTTCTGGGGTATGCTCCTGTTCATCTACCAGTTGCTTTGGTTTAGTGCTTGTAAATGAAGCCTGCAGAGCTTTAAGGCATCCATGACCACACCTGCAAATGCCTGAGCTGCTTCATGCTGCCAAATGTAGGCCAGCACAGCTGAGCTAAATCAAGAAAATCCACCTCTTCTTCCTTTTTGTAAGGTTGATTAGCTTGAGAGCATTTCCTTTTCTTTCTCAAGTAAGAACTTGAGATTGAGGAAGTGTACAAGCCTGAGGAGACTTCTGATCTTGGAGAGGACTTACTGCTTTATAAAATCTGAGGTAAAATCTTCCTAATTCTGAATAAGGTAAAAATGGAGTAATTATTTCTTACCACACAGAAGTGGTGTGTTACAAATGTGTTCCTAATGTATTTAAAGCTAGAAATACAATGTGAATGTTAAATGTTTTTGTTACTATTAATTTAATCTTAAGTGGCCTATGCATCTGTAACAAAGGCTTCTTAGCAAACACATGCTCTTTGAAATAACCTGACCCTTTCCACTTTTTCAATCATTAATGATTTCCTGGCTCTGCGTTTTAGGAAATGTCGTCATAGTCTGAAGGAACCAATAAAAACATAAGTCACCTATTTTGTCTGATCGTTTTATGCCAGGATATTTGAGGCTGGAAGCTGTGGAGGGACAGGAGGGGACTGATTTGTGTGGATGGAAGATGTAAAAGTTTTAATACCATTTTAGTATCACTTTGCATATTAATCCTCTAATGCTGTGTGAGCAATAGTATTTTTGGAGTTTGCAGGTAGGGACTCAAGATAGTTTTAGCAACTAGTTAACTAGGTTCTCTCCTTCTTGACCATGCATTGCTTCAGTGCCTGAAGAAATGAGTGTCACATGAACATTTTGCTCATTTTGGGCTTATGTTTTCTCCTACTAGAGAAAGAGAGTGCTTTTATTTTTATATATACATACATACATATATATATGTGTGTGTGTGTGTGTGTATATATATATATATATATATACACACGTATACATGGCAGTGGTAAAAGATTATGGAAAAAATATTCAGACAATGGCTTATTAGGTGTGGTCAATGCAGATTGTTTCCCACTATATGGGAAATGTGATTACTTGAATTAAGGATCTACTGTATAAAAATCTTAATATGGAGTATTATAATATGACATTAGGAAAGGCATGCTATGTCTGTAGCAAGCATACAGTGATGCTGTGCTCCATTATAAATGCCACCATTTGCAATGGGCCAAATCCCATCATCCTTAGATGATTTTGATTCTCTCCTTACCAAGTCAAAGCCCTCCAGCAAGTGAGTCCTGACTATGATCTTTCTGGGTGTGCAAAGCAGCTGTGCAGGGCAGTTTTCCCCCTGCACTACTCCCTTCCTTCATGAGTTTCAAACTACCCCTCAGAGGATAGGTGAGCTATATCATTCCTAACTTCTTATGTGTGGCTGCATGGAGCTGGAAAAGGCTGCCAGTCCACATTCATCCTCCACCTCTTTCCAGAGTTCCTTCAGAGAGAACCAAAGTTTATGCCTGTTTCTGGGAGGTAGTGCATTGTATTTTCTCTTCTGTATTTGTATGGGGCTGCTGAATCATGGCCTGAACCTCTGATTGATCACCTGAGGTGAGCAATGAGTCAGCCCTGGGAGCACAGGTGAAGGCAAATCACCTGTGCTGCAGGAAGGGGTGGAGCCTGGCTCCACCTTTCCTAGACCCATTTAAGAGCTGATTACCAGTGGGGAAGGATCTCTCTGGAGATCCTCTCCATTGGAGTTCATCTCACAAGCCCAGGACAGGGTGAGTGACTTTCTCTCATTACTCCAATATAAATTATATTAGCCAAGCTCCAAGCTGTATATATACACACACACACACACACTATCTGTGTATCTATTGACTATATACCATCTGTATATCCATTGATTATACAGTATTCCATCAACATAGGAGATGAGTCTAATGTTTGTTAGCAATCTAGAGGAACTGAAGAAAAACACTTACTTCATTCTCCACAGCTATTTTTTTGGAGATGAACTGCAGCACTGACACAAACAGCCACCACCAGTGCACGCTGTAGCGTAATGTTTTACACAGCCTTTCCCCTCTTTATTCAACTTTCTGACTAGCAAAAGTAAATACAGTCTCTTCACCTTTTTGCTATAGCCTCAAATGGAGCTGATGTGCAGTTGTCAATTCACTAAGAATTCCAATTGTGTGTAGACTGCAGTTCAGGCACTGCAGGCCCATGTTCAAAATTCCTTGAGGATTTCTGAAATGCACAAAAAAAGGTCATGATTCCTGAGTTAACTTGAGATCAGATTCCAGCCCAAAGGGGAATTACTACTGAACTATTACTTTTATGTGTTGTGAATCAAACAAGGTGTTACCACAAGAGCTACACAGTAGGCTAATGCCCCTCGATGAGATTTGATGTTAATTCTTGCCAGACATCTGTCCCATGTGATTTTAGGAGGCTTTTTTCCTCCTTCTCTAAACTTTATGCACCATGTACTGGTTCTTGTTCCTTCTCCCACCCTGTGTGTGCATGAATCAGCCTCATGGTGGAGGTGATACAGCCTGCTGCTTTCTACTCACAATTGTCATTTGGACATACTGCTTTCATTTTTAGCAGCAGTGGCTCTCTTGCTTTGTGCTTGGCAAGAAGATTGATTATCCTTTTCTTCTTCATACGTACATTTTGTCAGGTCAGGCCTAGGTTTGTCACTTTGTACCTGACTGTGAGAGACACCTTTCAAATACCCACTTGTGCTGGAGCTGTTTCTACATGCATGGGATTCCATATGGGAGTCGGATCTCTGTGACATCTCCAGAGCCTTTAAATATTTTAGGAGAAGTTGGGGTGAGGCATTTTTCTTTCCTAGAGTAACACCACTGGTGTCCTGAACAACCATATGCATTGAGCAGGATATGGAGGTGAATATTGCTCATTGCTGA
The DNA here is from genome assembly GCF_905368555.1 of Meleagris gallopavo. Taxonomy (NCBI): domain Eukaryota; kingdom Metazoa; phylum Chordata; class Aves; order Galliformes; family Phasianidae; genus Meleagris; species Meleagris gallopavo. The sequence continues at coordinate 83,277,069 of NC_139404.1, read as the reverse complement.
TTCCTCCAAATCAAATTCAGAAAGAAGTGCCCATGGCAGGTGTTCCTACCAACTGTCCTGGGATATCTGAAAAAGCAAGATTCCTTCTCCTCTTGCAGTCTGCCAAGCCTTTTTTTTTTTTTTTTTTCCTCCCCTCTTATTCCTACTCCTTTCATTGCTGGGGCTTCAGAAAGGAGGAGAGCTGTGCAGTTACATAATTCATTTATCTGCAAATGGGAGCATTCTGATTTGTACTGACTGCAATTAAACTGTCACAAGCTGTGCATGTACCTGCGCTTTCAAAATAAATATCTTATTCTTTCCTTTAACATAATAAAATATGACCTAAACAAGAACCAGATTTAAAAACAGCGTTAATAATTTTTAGTTCCCAGCTTGCCCTCTATTTCCCTCAGGGTATTGCTGATGGCTGGAATTTCTTTACTTACTGTAGATACTTTGTTTATTTAAAAAAAAAAAAAAAAAAAAGAACCCACAAAAACAAACAATAGAACTCTCCCAAACTAAAAACTATTCAATCCCACCCAATGAGATTAGTGAAATTGAAACTGGAGAGAAGATGAAGGCAGACTATTCCCTTACATTGTGTTCATATTCTTGTGTCCTAGTATGCGACTTGGCCATAGCAGCTGTGTGAAAATGAATCTGACCCCTTCTGTTAAGCTGAATGCCAATGCCCTGTGGTCTCAGTGTTTACATCAGATACAAGGAAGAGGCCTTGTCTTCATATGTGTCTGTGCGGATCCTAGAACATTTCTGGCTCTACATAAGTAATAATAATAATAAGGCCAAAACTTCTCCGCCAGCTAGTGAAATGAAAATGCTGTACTTCACAGCTATGTCATTGGAGAATTATATTTCATTAGAGCTGATATTAAAAACCTGATGTCAGTTGTGAAATGTGGCTGACTTCAAATTTGCAAAGCACATAGGAAATTTTTTCGTAATGCGTTGTCACTTCAGAAGTCTGGCAGTCCTTTAGGTTCACTCATAAAACTTTAAGCTCTCAAAAGAGGAAAACCCCATGGTTATTTCCCCCAAACTTTAAAAGCTTTACTCCTACTGCAAGTGCTGTTTTTATAATACATATGCAAGTAATGTTCTGGATGCTTCAAATGGCAGCAGTTACTGGGACCCTTAGTCCGGAGAACAGTATTGAGTAGTCATGAGAAACAAGGTATTTCAGACATTCAAATGGACAGCGTTTTAAAAGTTTGTGAGCAAGGTAGGCAATAGCAGTCTCAATTGTTACTGGTTATTAAATACAAAAGTCTATTCCTTTGCCTATTTTTCTTCCCAATTGGTGGCTTACAGGTTTACTTTATTGGGAATGAATGTGTGCATAGCAGTTATTTTTGAATTGGTTTCAGTGGGTCAATAAGCTGCGTAAGTTTCTATGTTAACCTTGTTTTCACAAAATTCTGAAATTTTTTTAAACCATACTTATTAGTCACAGTGAAGATGTGGGGTACACGGTTGTCAGCTTCTCAAAGTTCCACAGTGTGAAACTTTTTTAAAAGGGAAAAATTCTCTAACATTTGCTTGCTAGTTAATAATTAAATTTCTGATGCAGTTCATGAGTAAGGTTACTTCTGTGACAGTTAGATTTATTGTAGGAAATTGTAAGTAATACATCATTCTGGATGGGTTTTTCTATTCTAGTTTTTTTGCTCAGCTGTAGAAAACTTGTGAACATACATACAGTGTAATTTGTAATAGAAAATGATACTATGGTTAAGTGAGTAAATCGAAGTTGTTTGTTGGCTGACAATATAATAATAATAATAATAATAATAATAATAATGGTTAGTTTCCTACTGATTTGTTTCCTTTTCTGCTTGGTTAATTATATTTCCACAGTGACCCAAGCTTCACTGTGCTCCCTGCCAAACATTCCACCAGGCCGTTGCATCTAACCAGAAGCAATGATGGTGTTGTATTGCCAGACAGGATGTGTAATAACAGAGTTTGCCCATTTTTTTCTTCTATACGTGCTCTGATTATAATCTTTCAGTCTGCTGTGACTTCTCACCAGATTTTTAGTAAATTTAGTGTCTTCAGGACTTCCCTCTCCCTTTTGGAACTGGCCAACAGTGAATGATAAGGGACAATGTCTGACAGAGCACTGTAAAACATACAATACAAAGCTTACTTCTTTAGGAAGCAGTACTGAATCAGCCTTGTAAATCTGTTCTTACAGGTCTACCTAACGGTTCATAGTATTTCTTACAAATTCATTGCATTTCATAGAATTGAAGCAGTGAGTCACAGTACTGTAAAGGCTGTTCAGCAGGCAGACAGTGGTGAAATGCAAGGTAATCCCTGACCAGGCAGATTTAGCTGTTTCATTTTGAATTTGTCAGCTGATTTGTATGAGCAGGTCGTCTCCAGGGTGAGGGCAAGGAGCCGGATGCTTGTGTGAGGGTTAGCTCAGCCTGTGGGATCAGGGCCTAGGTAAGGGAGTCTGTGTTAGGGTTATCAATTCTAAGGTGGGTGGAAATGAGACAGGTTGGATTTGGAAAAGTTCCTGAGGTGTGCATCTGTTGAGCTTGTTAATTTTGTGCTCTCGGGGACTGTAAAACAAGGGACAAACACTTTGTTTTTCTTCTTTCTTTTTTTTTTCTCCTTTTTTTCTTCTGATGAAGACATTAGAACACTCTGGAAGCAGAAAACATTCTCAACTTTTATGGATATGTGGTCAGCCAGCTCTTGCTTGTTCCTTTTATAAGCAATATTACTTAATTGGATGAAGTTGCTTGTCTTTGATGTCAGTGTGTGTGTTTATTCTTACCGTTGCCATGGCACTGGCAAGACAGATATGTTCTGTAGATGTGTTTGAGCTCTTATAAGATGTGAGGTTTTATTTTCAGCACTGCGTTTGTAGCATGATACTGATTGCATGTTTTGCATACCTCACCGAAGTTGCCCTTATTGAAGTTTCTGTTTTATTATTTCTCATTAGCCGTATGTCTGTTTTACATGCCCATGCTTGCTTGCATCCATGAGAGTTTGTATCTCCTAAAGCTTTGTATTTTTGGATATTTTATAGATTAGTAGATACTTACAGTTAGAGACATTATGTCATGTTTGCAATCTTATATAAACATAAACCATGGAGCCTAATCTAGCATTTCTTTATACAACTCAATAAGCTTGGCTGAGCTACAGCTTATCTTCTAAGGAGGTGTCCCATATTGATTTAAAGGCTTCAGGTGATGGGGAAACTAACATATATTACTTATACAAGTTATTAGCTATAATTCATTACTGAACTTAGTCACTGTTAAAAAATGCAGCTTTTCTTAAAATAAAGTTGAGCAAAACAACAGCAGCAGCAACCGCAGCCAAAATCAACCATTTCAGTCTTTTCCCCCTATAGTGAGATTTTCATCATGCCAATTCAAATCAAGTAACTTAATAGTTTAGTTTTACTTTTTGCTACAATAGAAGTAACTTCTGGGAACCCTGAAAAGTATTTCAACTGAATTTCACAATTGGGAGTTTATTGGAGTTTCTAATCATTTGTGGAGTGGCCTGAGACACACTGACACCAGTGTTGAATTTCAGCTTTCCTTAGCTATGCATACCCATAATTTTAATGAGACCTATACCTAAATTCAATGAGAATATAGTTTTACTGTCTGATGTTAGTCTGTTTACCACAGAAGAAACTGTATGTTTGTTGAGGGGTTTCAGGAAGAAACCCAGTCTCATTCTACATGCAGAATTCAGATATAGGATAGTATTGAAGGAAGCAAGAATTTTATAGCAATCTTTTAAAGTAGGACTTTCAATGTTGCTTTTTCCTGCTTTTCTGTCTGTCTGTCTGTCTTTTTTTCTTTCTGTCTGAAGTAGCATCCCTAAGAGTTGCTGGTAGCTCTCTAAAGCCACAGCTCTGAAGGAAACGATGAATAGAGAAGTCCACAACTACCAAAGCAGTCATAGCTGTTGCTGGGTTAGCAGTCTTATAGAACATCAAGTTTTTGTCAGTGGATATAAGAAAAATGCAGAAGTATTATGTGCCATTGCAGAATGCAGAATATAAGAAATCATGTTTTTGAGTTTCAGCGATGACAAACACAGAGGTTGAATAGAGGGTGGCAGCAATCAACTGTCCTTTATATGAGATATCTACAATTAAACCTAAAAGGTGAGTTGAAGGGACAGAAAAAACTCACCCCTCTGTTTACTTTAAAGTTTGTACTTGCTGGAAAATATTTAGGGGCCTCTGAGTTAAAAGTAGTTACAAATGAAACTGCTACTCTCAACTGTTTCCTTAACCCTCCTAACCTGAAGTCATCCTTTGGTATTTGCACAGGCAGAGAACTCTGCAATAACTTCTTTAAACTTTGCCAAGTGAGGCTATTTAAGGAAGAAGGAGCTAGTGATTTGTGTCATGCCTCTTCATGTTGGTATGTTCTCATGGCTTGTTTCTTTTTTGTATGTTACCATGAGATGAAGAGACTATTTTTCCCTATGTAGGTACAAAACATTCGTTTCTAAACTCTAGACTGTTTTTCTGACTGTTGAATGACACTTGAGCATACCAAGTTGACAAAAGTGAGTAAGAATCAACTCATCTTGGTCATGGCTGTGGCAGGTGGGTTTGTTAGCATTATTTTATTGGGTGACCCATTTCCCATTGCAGATATAATCTGAAGACTATTGCCATTGTTTTGTTCTTAATTCATGTGCTGTTTATAAGCCGATTCTTGTATTTGTTATGAACATGTGTTCTTGGACCATCTCTAGTTTTTTTTTGGTTTTTTTTGTGTGTTTTTGTTTTTTAGTATTTGGTGTTTATTCCTGCTGCAGAAGGCTTTCATAACAGCTTTCTTGTGTTGATTTCCTGCACTTCTTTATTACTTTGAAACTTTGAAATTTGTCTGCATCACTGCTGTTTCCTAACTATGAAATGGACTTTCCAGTAATCAGTATGTTGATTTTTTTTGTTTGTTTGTTATTGTTTTTAAAAATCTTATTGTTCTGCTTTTCATTCACCCCTCCCCCCCCTTTTTTTTTTGGCTGGTGTATTTTTTTTTTTTTTAAGTGACAGACTGTTATATTAAGTGATACAGAAATCCAGAAACTTTCCAGTTAATTCACTTCTTCAGGGAGTATGCTTTAAACAGTCTCCGCTTGTGAAAGAGGAAGACTATATGCTGTCAACAAAGAGTATGTACATTTCCCATTTAAGAAACAAAGTGAAAAAACTGCAAATTGTCTGAGGGCACTTAGGGCTGCCTTCGTCCAGGAGTCCTAGGCAAGCAAGGTGAAGCACAGACGTGCACATAAACCAGTCATCAGAGTACCTGGGACCTGTGAGGCCTAATGCAGAATAATGCTGTTGTTTGCATACATAGGACTCTCGTTATCCCTGAATGTCCAAATCCTGTCTTCTAAACTATACTTTAAACACAGTGCTTTGCTTATTCCTAATGAAATTATTTGCTGGCATTTAGAATTGTGTGGTGTATATATATATATATTTTTTTTTTAAAGCAGAAATGGTAGAAGTCATAAGAGCATCAGATTGAAAGATGTTTTGGCTCTTTAACTTTAAAGAAATAGTAACATCAGCTCAGTTGAGCTCCCTGATTCACATCTGGCAAAAGAAAGATTGCATAAATATTTTTTCCCCATGCTTGGAAAGAGTTGGTCCCCAAAATTTCATCAGGCTGCTGTGTACAGGCCTCATTCAGCCTTATGTACCCACATTGACCAGAAGGGCCAATGTCTGTCTTGTCTTCTCTTGAAGTGATGTGTTGGATCAGTTGAAATGTTCCCTTGTGTCAAATTTAGCTCATGAAGCATTGCTTGGGCCAGGCTGGAGATAGGAAGAGTGAGTAAGCATTAAATTAAATGTTAAATTCTTCAACCATTAATAAACTAAAAGTTGGTGACTGCAGAAAAATGCCTGATGCATTGTCCTCTAAAAAAGAAGGATGTTGGAATTCAGAAAGTCCGTTTTTTGAAAATTTATTTTCATGCTTTCTGTGAGGGTTGTTTGGTCTGATCCTGGTTTCTCTGTTTGTGTTTCTGATACAAATGCCTTTCGTTCTTCCTCTAAATTATACCAAATGCTCAATAGGAAGAGCAGATGTTTTCCAATTATAAAAGAAAATATATTGAAAAGGGAAATAAAGCTAGGAGGGAGTTTTGGTTGTCAGGTCACTCTTGCACAAGGAACATCTTAGATTATGTGAGCACAAAGGCAAATGGGGAATCCTAATGAGTATGTTGCCCCAGGTCCTCCCAGGCCAGCAGAACAGGAGCCATCAGTCCACCAGAGGCTCAGCTCCACAAGCCCAGAGGAGCACAATGTCAGGCAAAAGCCCAAACTAAAGACTCCAAGGAAGGGACATCTGGTCTGGGCCCTCCCCAGGGCTGCCCTAAGTGTAAACTCCATCCAGATGAGTTCATGCCAGAGCACATCTTAGACAGAAAGGGTTTGCTGCCAAGGTCCTTGGGACACACATTGGCATGCAGGGCAAGAATATATGAAGATTGCACAGGACTTCTTATAGTATGTTAGGGGAGGAACCAAAGGCAGATAAAGGGTAAAAATGTCCTAATGAGAGATGGTAGACTGGCATTCATGTACGTTTCTAAGTTTTGTATAATGGCAGGTGAGCAACTGGAGCTTGAGTTAGTAGTATTAATATTAAAGCAGTGGAAGAAGGTAAAGTGACCAAACTGACATTTCTGAGCATCGACAGTTAAGCGATGATATCCCATTGTGTTCTTTAAGCCACTAACGTACTTTTCATCCTCCCTGTACCCCGTTATGTTTTGGCTATTCCACATAGAGCTGTAATCAGAATCCAGAATACTCCAATAGCAGAATTAGATAGAACACAACTTCCATCTCCTGATGGATGTGCTTGTAGCAATTATTTGCAGAAAGATTCAAAAAAAAGTCTATGAATTCCAAATATTGTTAAAATAACACATGCAGCTTATTTTGCAGCTGCGTGCAACCACCCATTTGCTTGATCATTAGCCAGTTTAACTTGTTAGAATTTGCCCCGTGGCTAGTTTTTATTCATCACCACTCTTGTAAAAGCATCTATTAATCATGGTTACTTTCCTTTGAATTTTAAAATCTTGATAGAGTGGATGACCCTTTTTTTTTTTTCTTTTTTTTAAGTTAAGAACAAAAGCAGTTTCTTTGCTTCTTGACTCTTTTTTTTTTCCTATCTCTTCCTTAAAGGAGAATCTTTCAAAACAAGTTTCTAGCTTTAATTTTCATCCCTTTGAAAAACTTTTTGACTATTCAGTAAGAAAGAAGACAGAAGAAAATTCTGCATGGAGAAAATTCAGATACTTACTAAGATGTCACCAAATCAAGATGGAAATCTGGAGTAGCAGAATAGTTTAGTATGGAATTTGGGCAAACTAGTAATGGGAGAGGATGGACAAGTTCTTATCTTTTAATGACACTAGTGTCCAAGTCTTGAATTTTATGTCTTTGGCAACAGAAGTTACCCTGCAAAACACCATGAAGGAGGAGGCAGGACTTTTGTCCTTAATTTAGGAAAAAGTGCTATTTTAAAGTATTGAATCTCCAGCATTAATTCTAATACCATACAAGATGACTTCACTCATGGTCACTTGTTGAGGTCACGTGAGTGGACTGTGTAATGATAGTGTGTATTTTTTTTTTTTTTTTTTTTGAAGGTTTTGTGTAAGCTCCTGTATGAGAATGCTCTAGTACAGGTCCATCTGTTTAATAATATCAGGTGCTGGTGCTAAATTTGGCTGCTGCTTTTGCAGTGTTTTGGTGATGGATTGTATGGAATCTATGAGCTCTGACCTCTGGAACAGGGTCAGTTTGAAGCCTGTCATTACAAGTGTACTATTAAATTAGTAACATCTGAGATCCCATTTGACTCAGTGGCTATGTATGAAGGCCTCCTTATTTTACTTTGAGGATGACAGAGCACTGGAACAGGCTGTCCAGAGAGGTTGTGGAGTTTACTTCTCTGGAAATATTCAAGATCTGGCTGGATGCTTTCCTGTGCAACCTACTCTAGGGAATCTGCTGTAGCACAGAGGTTAAACTAAGTGATCTCCAGAGGTCCCTTCCAACCCCTATAATTTTGTGATCTCATTGTGCTCTTGTGACATTTGCTACAAGATCTTTCCATCAGGAAACTGAATTTCAAGGATAGTTTTATTTGCAATTGAGCAGTCCTTCAGGAGAGAGCTCTATAATGTCTTGTTTAATGGGTTAACTCCTTGTTATATTATACAGTCATCTCTTGTTTAACTGATGGCTATCTGGGTTTCAGATTATCAAGACCATGTCTTCTGGTACTCTCTGCTGCATTAAATTACAATATCAGGAAAGCAGAGTCAGGGCTGAGCTAATGACAGTGCCACCCACTCACAGAATCACTCCTTCAACCTGTGCCTATTTCTTGTGAAAATCTAGTTATTCATCCTCAAGAAATAATATGGCATATGCATGCGTTAGTCTGACTTTACATACAGTTAGTTTGCTTGGATTACAGTCTTGTCTGGCTGTTTTTTTTTCAGTTGCCTATCAAATGAAGAGTTGGCTTAAGCCAGTTCTGGCCTTTCATCAGAATTAGTCAGTGATGAGGGAAAATGTTCATCAAATTTGTTTTTCTTTAGTTCTTTCATCTTTGAGTTTCTAGAAGCCCTCGCAGATTGAACACGTCTTCCAGGTAGTCATGGAGGCATGCAACCAGCATCCACGTCATAAATGATTTGACCTGTGTGGATGAGCAAGGAGCTCATGCGCAAGCTCAAAGGAAAGAAGAAGGTCCATGAAATGTGGAAAAAGGGTCTGACCACTTGGGAAGAATATAGGAATGTAGTCAGGGCCTGCAGGGATGCAACGAGGAAGGCTAAAGCCCGCCTGGAATTGAATCTGGCTAAAGTGATAAAGGATAATAAAAAAGGCTTCTTCAAGTATGTTAACAGCAAAAGGAAAACTAGAGAGAATGTGGGCCCCTTACTAAGTGAGGGGGGGTTCTGGTAACGGGGGATGCTGAGAAAGCAGAGATACTGAATGCCTTCTTTACTTCCGTCTTCAGTGAAAAGGCTCTCCCTCAGGTTTTCCACACCCTGGAGGTTAGTGAGAGGGTCTGGGGAATGGGAGACTTCCCTTTAGTCAGGAAAGAGGACGTGCGTGAGCGCCTAGGCAGTACTAAGGTGCACAAGTCCATGGGACCTGATGGGGTGCATCCACGTGTGCTGAAGGAGCTGGCGGAGGTCATTGCCGAACCGCTCTCCATCATTTTTGAGAGGTCTTGGATAACAGGAGAGGTCCCTGAAGACTGGAGGATAGCCAATGTCACTCCGGTCTTCAAAAAGGGCAAGAGGGAAGATCCAGCCTCACCTCTGTCCCTGGAAAGGTGATGGAACAGCTTGTGCTGGATACCATCTCCAGACAACTGGGAGAAAAGGAGGTTATCAGGAGTAGTCAGCATGGGTTCACCAAGGGGAAGTCGTGCTCGACCAACCTGGTGGCCTTCTATGATGCTGTCACATGCTGGGTGGATGGGGGAGGAGCGGTAGATGTTGTCTACCTAGATTTTAGAAAGGCATTTGATACTGTCTCCCACGACATCCTTATAACAAAGCTGAGGAAGTGTGGGATAGATGAGTGAACAGTGAGGTGGGTTGAGAACTGGCTGACTGGCAGAGTGCAGAGGGTCGCCGTTGGTGGTGCAGAGTCTGGCTGGAGACCTGTAACCAGTGGTGTCCCCCAGGGGTCTGTGCTGGGTCCGGTCTTGTTCAACATCTTCATCAATGACCTTGATGAGGGGATAGTGGCCACCCTCAGCAAGTTTGCTGATGATACGAAGTTGGGAGGATTGGCTGACACGCCTGAAGGCTGTGCTGCCATTCAGCGAGACCTGGACAGGCTGGAGAGCTGGGCAGTAAGAAACCGGATGAGGTTCAACAAAAGCAAGTGTAGGGTCTTACACCTAGGGAGGAATAATTGCATGCACCAATACAGGCTGGGGGATGAGCTGCTGGAGAGGAGCTCTGCAGAGAGGGACCTGGGCGTCCTGGTGGACGACAGGTTGGCCATGAGCCAGCAGTGTGCCCTCGTGGCCAAAAAGGCCAACGGCATTCTGGGGTGCATTAAAAAGAGCGTGTCCAGCAGGTCAAGGGAGGTGATCCTCCCCCTCTACTCTGCCCTGGTAAGGCCTCATCTGGAGTACTGTGTCCAGCTCTGGGCTCCCCAGTACAAAAAAGACAGGGATCTCTTGGAAAGAGTCCAGCGGAGGGCCACAAAGATGGTGAAGGGCCTGGAGCATCTCCCCTGTGAAGAAAGGCCAAGTGAACTGGGTCTGTTTAGCCTTGAGAAAAGAAGACTGAGAGGGGACCTGATCCAGGTTTATAAATATCTGAGGAGTGGCGGCCATAGCGGTGAGGCCAGTCTCTTTTCAGTGGTACGTGGAGACAGGACGAGGGGAAACAGACATAAGCTGCAGCATAGGAAGTTTCGCACGAATGTGCGTAAGAACTTCTTCACGGTGAGGGTGACGGAGCACTGGAACAGGCTGCCCGGGGAGGTTGTGGAGTCTCCTTCTCTGGAGATATTCAAGTCTCGCCTGGACGCCTACCTGTGCGACCTGGTGTAGGGAACCTGCTTTGGCAGGGGGGTTGGTCTTGATGATCTCTAGAGGTCCCTTCCAACCCCTACAATTCTGTGATTCTGTGATATCATTTCACCAGATTTTGAAAGGCTCACTCCCTCTCCTGTGGACCAGGTTTTTAGGTGGTAACTTTAAAGTATCTGGTTTATTCCTTTCTATGTCTTACACTTTCTTTGTTCACCTTTACCAACTTACAAAATAGCAGAGCTGGATTACAGGAGGCACATAAGCTACACTTGAACCTCTAGTTTACCTGGGCCGTGCTTGCATCAGAATAGAGAGAGGAGCATTGGTTGACTCTGTTTAGATCAAAAAGATTTCAGGATGAAGCGTGGCTCCATATAAAACCAGTGTCCAATAGTGACAGGAGAGCATATTGTGTTTAGTTTTACTGAGGTTGATGATATGCTCAGCAGAGATTTCTTTTTCTCATTTTATTTGGGTGTAGACTAAAGAAGAAAATACTCTCTGGGCTTCTCGCAGCTTATCTAAATCACCTAAAAGTCAAATTGCTTCTTTGGGGTGTTGCTTTCCTGGTCTCCATCTATTCTGCCAGGAGTTTATTGAGGCCAATAGCCTGGCAAGGACATAAAGATTTTCCAGATCGGTGCACCTGGATTGTAGGAGGATGGGCACTGGGGCTGCTACAGGGTCTCTGCAGCAATTGCAGTGTGAATGCTTTGGAAGCATATTGCTCCTTGCTTGTGTAGTGAAACCACTCTGCAGTTCCCATGTTCCTCTCACATCTCTCAGGATTGAAATTTCCTTGTCATTGAAAGCAATTGCAACACATGCATTTATGCAGTCCCGCTCTGTTACTTGACTCAGTCTGTGGGGTGAAATTCATAGCATGAGCAGGGAAAAGCTGCCATTGGAGACATTTTTCCATCTCCTTAACATTCACTACAGACAGCTTTTCTCCATTATCTCCTTTTTCATGGCTGGAAGACAGCTCTTGGTGGTGGTCGTATAACAGCTAGGAGGTCACACTGTGAGTTAAGGATGTGGCTACTTTTATTTCTCCTTATCTGAAGAATGAGAGGCAGCAGGCAGTATTCAGCTGCACTGAGTGAACAGTTTCTGGGCTTGAAAAGAAAGCCAGAAACTCTTCTAACAAATGAGTAGCTCTGTTTTGTTATCTGTTCCAGGTGAATGCAGATGCACACATCAAAGTCTGAATCAGTGGCAGTGCACCACTGTTGCTATTGCCACTGCTGAAATGTACCACCTACCATCTCACTGTGCTCACATCCACTGTTTGGTCTCCAGAAACATTCAACAAAGCAAATATCAATGAATATCAGTGGGTGTGATTTTTTTTTTTTTTTTTTTTTTTTCTCTTCCCCTCATGGAAGAACTTGGTGACACACCTTTGTTTCTTCCACGCTTCTCTGTCAGATGCCATTCTGTCAGGCTGCTCCTCAGCTGCCATCTGTCACACAGCAGCAAAATATATAAGGGAATACTGGTGGGAAGATTCTGCCTCTCCTCCCATAGCATCTACGTTCACCTCTCATGTTGTGGGCCAACATCATAAAAGAGGAGGTATTACTTTTGAAGCATCCCTCACAGCAGCTCAAAATACTTTTGAAGAAGTTCAGTCTCAGATTCGTTTTGTTTTTTAATGGAGAAGTTTCAGTAACAAGGAATTAAACTTTGGACCCTAGAGAACCAATAGGAAGTTTGCTGTTTAATGCAATGTGACTTAGATTTGGCTTATGGTATTTATGATCCTTGGCCTGGATTCTTCTCTGAGTTACACCAATGAAGCTTGAAAATGGTTTGCTGGCTATTGACAGTAATCTGCAGAGGTGGGTTACTACAAATAAAAGTTCTCCAAAGAGATTTAGTATTTGTTGAGGAAAGCTTTGGGAGGATTGTCTCTGCTGATCCCACTTCTCAGGCACATTAGAAAAGGAAAGATGAGGCATTCCTCAGGCAGTTGGGATGGAGATACAGAGAACTTTGTACCTCAAGCTTTCTGAGCTTTACCTAGGCATCACCTAAGAGTAAATATGAAGTATGCTTCCGTTTTGACTGCTTTTCCATCTGTGGAAATCAGTGATGAGATATTATTATTTGACACGTCTCTAGGAAGATAAATCTTTGTCTTGGATATTCTTGCAAGTCTGTGCTGGCCGTTTAAACACATCTTTGAGGATAGAATTGCGCAAGGATTCTGGCTTCTGTTACTGATGATATTCTAGAAGTGGTTCAAACACTCTCCCAGTGTGGTAGTCAAAGCAAGCAAATAGTTAATGCTTTAGCTCTTCCAGCTGCTTTGGCATTAATTAAGAGGAGCGGAATTGATAAACATGTTAATTATTCTGTTACATTTTTTCCCCCAAAGTAAAATTCCCAAGTTACAGGAAGGTTATGGAAGTGTATTGCAACAGTGCTCTTTAATGAGAAATCTGAGCAGCAAGAGGATGAAGATGACTATCTGTAATGGGAATGCATGACTTACTACCAAACATCAAGAAATATCCATAATAGGAATTGTGTTTTATAGCCTTTTTAATATGAAGCCAACAGATCTAACAATCCTGTTACGCAACATACTTATGCACTTTGCTAAGTTCTGATTACTAGACTCCCCAAAGAGTCTAAAAGAAAGGAAATAAAAAGCCCCTGACACTCGTGTTGCTGACCACCTTCCAACCTGCCAGCAGTTCTTGTGACATTTTTATTGTTTGGGGAGCAAAATACAAAAACTGTCTGCAAGGACATTGGATCTCAGCTATTCTGCACTCTGCTGTTGCTAGAGGCTGTGAAATTTGCACTTCATTTTTGGAATGCAGCTTCAGACATTGGCCAGGGAAATACTTCTAAAATGCTCTTTACCTGAAATTATAGGCAAATCCCTCAGGGTTTTTAATAACTTATCTTATAGGGTCATTCTGCTTACACATGAGAACCATTAGTAATGCCATGTTCTATCTCCTGCATGATGAAGAGCTTGAGAAACACTGTACTTTGGAAATTCACATTAAATATTTTTCCATGATTCACTTGACTGTAAGTCTTGTTATTCATTTACTTTCAAAACATAAGACAAAAGAACTTGTTAATCACTGGAACGAAATGTAATTGATCTAACTGCTGTGTTGGTTCAATTTTTTTTGATTTATTCTGTTTAGCCATAAATATGTGTAATGATCTCAGAATTTCCTCATGCTAAGAGAAAAATCCCTATATAAGTCAGAGGCATACCGAGGACCACCAGCAGAGCTGATCACCTCAAGGTGTGAGAGAGGGTGTGAGCAGCCGGGGCTAGGATGGGAAGAGTTGGCATGTTCAGGTGAGAGGTTATGAAGAAAGCAAGGACCCGATCAGTTTTAATACAGATTACAGAGAGATGCAGCGTGATACAGTTACAGGAATAAGCAGATTGATTTGCTTACTATCTGCGCTCAGCATGTCATTACGAAGACTCTTCCTTTACTACTTCTGTAGGTGCAAGGTAGAAAAAAAGCAATGCACGTATAGGCTTTTTCTCCCTCACCTCATTTTTTCGTGGCTAATAGCAGTGGTGGGTTTCTGCAGCTGTCCCTGGGTGTGCTCAGGGAATCAGCTGTGAAGGGTCTTTCCTAGTTTATGTGCTAGGTGGAAATCGGCTTAAGTCTATCTGCAAACTCAGCCACCCTTTTTGTGTTATAGGCATCTATGCAAGTAAAAAGTAGAGTGAAATAACTTCAGGAATATGTGTGTTTCCTAATTTGTGCTTTGAGTGAAACATATATGAAAACATGGCATAGCCCTGTAATAAAGCAAGTGAGTCATCTGAATGTACGTCATTGGCTTATGTAGGGCAAACCATTCATTTTTCTGTCGTTTTCTTGTCATTTGCATTTAAGGCCATCTTTTGCACTGTTTGCTATATTTACTTTTTCTGGCTTTGGATTTGGTTTGAAGTATGTTCTTCAGATTGAAGGAGTACCTTAATATGAATTATGCATAATAATACAAAATGGTGTCATTTGGTGCGGGTACTGTCTGTATAACTTGCTTCTTCTGTCAGAGGCTATACTTAATCCGTCCATTTTCCTTCCATTTCCCTGATGTCTCGTATCTACAATAACTGCATGATTTGTAACTCTACTCATTCTTTCCTGTCTCCAATAAAAGTAAAGTGCGGTAGTCTAGGATAAAACTATTGCTTGCTAGCAGTTCTTTGAATGTGCCCTCACAGTTCAAAATGCCTGGAGGAATTCTTCAGAGAATCACAGCTAGCATTTCTTGAATTTTCCAATTAATATCACTTCTTTGGTGAACTGTAACTTTTTTAACATCTTTGTAGCATTCCATTTCTGTTCCACTGGGATAGCCCAGTTTCCAGCCTCTCATTTTTTTACGTAGCTCAGCTGTAGCTACATGCAAACTATGAGAACTCTGTTCCTTCCTGAGAAGATGCACCTCCTTGTCTGCTGGGTGAGGAGCATAATTTACTTACATGTGGTATGTCAGTTTGGAGCCCAAGGCCAGAGTGCATTGCCAAGAGAAAATCCAAAGCTTCCTTCTCAGCAGGCCATTTTCCTCTTTTAGACACAGAAGTGGTCAGAACAAGCATCTTCACTCACAAATGAAAATGCAGGATGATGACAGTAGCTGATAGTATCTTTCTTGTGGCAGGGGATTGCTTCACATCTCTCAGTCTTGAAGAAATCTGTTTCATCGCTGTGGTTTGGCCATCCACAGAAAGTACCTCTGCTTCATAGCAAACTGTGGTGACTAATGAGGGATTCCCCACTGAGGCCAATTAGAACCTTGCAGTAGCTCCTTGCGCAGACAGAATAGAACAGAAGCTGCATTTTCCACCATAGAGACTCACTGGAAGGGAATAAACTGGTATTTTTAAAGCAAATGCTGTGCTCCCTGTAGATGATCTTGCATGCCTGCATATCACTGCATTCCATCAAGTCCATCCAGTGAAAGTCCATCATGTCCTGGGTTTGCAGGACTTGTTTCCACGTGCCTAGTGGAACCTTGCCTATCAGCTGAACCATTTTCTGTGACTCCTCTGACCCAATCTTCTGTGCGGTTCATATGGGAACCAGCTGTCTGTAGTCCTAAAGAAACTCTGCTCTTGGTAAGCCATACTCACACAGCGTCGTTTAAATTCCTGTTCTTGGCAAGTCTTGTTCAGTGGCTTCAAGGCAGTGAGTTGGCACATTCCTGGGGACCCTACAAGGTGTGCTGGTTGAGCCTGGCATGGTGGTTTTCCGTATTTCCCACAGTCAGGTTCCTGTCAGCCTGGTTCATAACTGGGATTTTAAAATGTGCATCTTTAGTCTGGAAAAGTTTTTTCATATTTTTTTTTTAAATGTCATTTCAGTCCCACATCCTTACAAGATTTGCTTCTCTGAATCTGAGTTACACAGTAAATTTCTTGGCTACTATATATATATAGAAATGCATCATCTCTGTTTCTAACTACAGATTACACTTCAGTTTCTGCATAATTTGGTGACACTTCTGAGAGAAACTGGATAAAAATACATTACCTTTATTGGGTATTGGAAGTTCTCAGAAGGAAATGGATGCAAGGTTACCTGCTCCTTTCTGTTCTGAAGAGGATTAGATTTTTGAGGGAGGGTGTGAGAATTCTGACCTGCTGTCTGTGCATGTCCCCATTACATAGCCATTTTCTCACATGCAGTGCTTCTCCTGGGCTAATTGCCTTTAAAAATGTGTTAAGTTCCGTGTCATGTCAGGAAATGAAGCTGGTTTCCTTTGCTCCTCTGCTCTTCTCAGGCACTAATATCCTTGCTTTAAGATCTTCCACTCTGCAGGTAAGTGTGTTTCTTCAACCACCCACTATAGGTTTTAGCTGTGGGAGTGTACATTGCTCTGCATTTCCATGTTAAAAAGGCCCTTCTGTACCATTTTTTCAGCTTGGAGGTGGACCCATTGTGTGGCAGGTTGTCATTTATTTGTACATTGTTAGAACTGCCAACGGGCATTTGGATTCATTACTTTCTTGAATTCAGGTAACCCTTCAGTAACTTCTCTAAATGACTATTTCCAGTCTTGAGGTCTGCAGAGTGGCTAACAAGATCTACATCTCCTCAAGTACTGTTGTAAAGGATATTAGGTGGGATTCACTTCCTGCTCTTTTTGCTGTGCTGCTAGACTCTATTTCAGATGAGTTAGGCATGGGAAGGTTCCTTGTAGTGTTACCATGAAGGTGAACTCTCATTTGGAGGACAAAGGGAACGTTATTTTCTAGTAACTTTTGTTCATTTTCTTTATACGCAAACACAGCTAACCTTCCTGTCTTTTTGCCACAGGGTCCTGCTAGGATATTTAGAGGACTGTGCATTTTAAAGAAACTATAGTGATCCACCAATACTTGTATGTAGATTGTCAGTAACTTTATGGTATTGTGGAAGAGTCATAGAGATGTCACTGTTCTCAGTTCAAAGCAATTTTTTAATCACGTATCCATAGTGCAGAAGATGGTCTGAGGACATTGCTATTGATGCTGGAAGTCCTGAAAGCAGTGTGGTTTGTGTAACTTCCTACATACAGCCATGGCATGATAAACATTATGATGGCATGGTCAAAGTAATCCTTAGTTACTGATCACTAACTTCTGTTTAAAAAAATGATCATGACAAAACCCCCAACAACCTGAAATGCCTCTTCTTCAGATCCCAACTCAGACAAATCAAACTGGAGTTTGGATTAGCTGGCTAATGTGGACGATTGGCTTGACCTGTAGTGGTGTTGCTGGTTAGTATATGTCAGCTTCTAGTTTTCCTCTGGCAAAACAAGCCTTTTTGTATAGCCATCTTCATGGTACCTTTTCTGCACTTCTCTGTATTACAAAGTATGTGTAGTTTCTTCTTTTGTTTTATTTTTTTTTAACATAATCTTGAGGAGAAAAAAAAGAAAACAACAAAAAAACTCTACATTTGATCCAAGCCCTATGACTATGCTATTTTCTTTTCTTTAATTGTTAGCCTCAAACACAAGAGAGTATATGAAGCTCAGTGCTGGCATCATGCAGTGTGCTAAACCTTGCATAGCAGTGTTGTAAATGATACAATAGAAAGCACAGAAGAGACTAATTGCTCAATTTTATATCCAAAAGTGGGGATAACAGTGTTTTCTTAGTTTCTAGGATTGGCTGTATTCACTAATGCTCGGTGATTAAATTCAGTAGGGACTAGACGGTAGAGGGGCCTTTGGATCCTGCTCTGAAAATGCAGTCTTGAGCGATTTTGCATCTGGAAGGAAGAAAGTTCCAAATTTTGAGGTCAACCATATTAACAAACCTCTGCAAATATATTTTTAGTTCACTGAGTGAAAGTCAGATTTGGCTGGTGAAGGCTGGGTTTCCTTCTGTTAAGTGTGTTAGCTGGTAATTTATTACCAAATGAGGTGTTTTGTTTCCCATTTTTCTTGCAACTGGCAAGGCGCAAAACTTCCAGTTTGCAGTTGGCCTCAGAGAAGACTTCTCCCTGCTTCCTCTCAAACTCTTGTCTGAAGCTTGTCAGTAACTTTATGGTACTGAGTAAAAGTCAGAGATGTCACTGTTCTCAAGGAAAAAAAAAGAAAATTACTAGTTCTTGTGTAGATTCGAAGTTGCAGATGTTAGTCATTGTCTTCTCAAGAATGAAATTTAATTGTTATATGCTACTAAGACTTTAAGATAGTCGTGGGAATATTATCTCACTGTAAAAATAATTGAAACCTCCTTTCAGGATAATGCACATGTGGCTAATATAGACATTGGCCACAGAAGTTGCATCTGGGGATTTTAAGATTTAAGGTATTTTTTTGAACGCTGTGTTGTGTTTTCATGTGAATGGACATAAATCCTTTGACTTTAGTTTAATTTGTTCTTTTTTCATATGTGAGATCACAATCCCTAAAACCTAATTGCTAATTTTTTTTTCATGTTTTTTATCTGCCTCTAAAGACATCAGAACATATTATTAGAACAACTTTTTAGTATGCTGAATTTTCAATCCCTTGCTTTGAGCTGGGATTATTTCAATTCTATTTAGGATTGTAAAGCCAGGGAGGTGGAACAACAGATTGGTTTTAGGATATGCTTGGACTGGTTGTCTTCTTTTGCAGATCCTAATGGGAATGTTTAAGTTTTGTAATGTTTGCACTTGGAACTGAGAGGTTCTCAGTGCCCTGATGGGGTAGGTGCTACTTGAGAATTTTTGTTCCATCAGCTTTTTCACTGAATTTCATATTTTTCTTAAATCAAGTAGTCCAGGCACCAATATAAAACCCAGGTCTCAATGTAGTGCAGCTTGGCTACAACAAGAACATTTTTTCATAGTAGCTGAGGATGACACTTTGGCTACATGAGGTGGAACTGATCAAAGGCTCATTTTCTTTTTTTCTTTCTTTTCTCTTTTTTTCTTTTTTTTTTTTTTTTTTTTTTTTTTTTGTAAGTGGGGGGATCCTAAAAGTAATTTCTTTTTGGTTACTGAAAAAAAGAACCAAAAGATTTTTGTTCAAAAGCTGATACTTTCTGTGGGAGACCTGAAGTCACTGCAAGTCCAGTGCTGTGGATTTGTGGTTGATAAATGCATTAAAAAGTATATCATAGCTCTTTGAAGACACCATATAAACACAGAGTATTGTATTTCTCCCTTGGTAGTTAATATGTCTCTAAGGAGAAAGACACAAAAAGTTGAGTTCAGAATACTAAATGAGTATTCAGTCTTCCTCAGCTGCTCTGAGCAAAGTGTGCCTTATTAAATGTATGTATGTATGTATATATATATATGTGGGGGCACCCGAACCCTGCTTAAATCAAGCAAAGGAGAAAAGAAAAGGAAAGGAAATATTTCCCTTGGCATACTCACTTTGTTCTGCTGGTTCGGTATTGTTCTGATTTTACCTCGTTTTAAGACTGTTCGTTAGGGCAGTGAAAAACAAGAGTGATGATCCATTATTCTAGTGTTAGTTAGTGTGCAATTAGTGGGGTTTTTCTAGCAATCAAAATGGCAAGGGCCCCATACAGGACCTTAGAGACGCTGTCTCTGTCTGAATTGTTAGTGTGGTCCATGTGAGTTTGTAATGCAGCATGCAAAATGAGAATTATGCCAAACACCTCCAACTGTGGATCCTAATGTTGCAGCTGAGGTGCTAGTGTTTTAAAGATCAGAATACTTGACCTTGATGTTTACGCAGCAGGAAAAAATGTGAAGAAATTTCAATATAAGATGACAGAATTGTAGGGGTTGGAAGGAAACTCCAGAGATCATCGAGACCAACCCCCCTGCCAAAGCAGGTTCCCTACACCAGGTCGCACAGGTAGGCATCCAGGCGAGACTTGAATATCTCCAGAGAAGGAGACTCCACAACCTCCCTGGGCAGCCTGTTCCAGTGCTCCGTCACCCTCACCGTGAAGAAGTTCTTACGCACATTCGTGCAAAACTTCCTATGTTGCAGTTTCTGGCCATTTCCCCTTGTCCTGTCTCCACACACTGCTGAAAACAGTCTGGCCTTGCCACTCTGCCCCCCACATCTTAGATACTTATAAACCTGGATCAGGTCCCCTCTCAGTCTTCTTTTCTCAAGGCTAAACAGACCCAGTTCACTCAGCCTTTCTTTATAGGGGAGATGCTCCAGGCCCTTCACCATCTTTGTGGCCCTCCGCTGGACTCTTTTGAAGAGATCCCTGTCTTTTTTTGTACTGGACACAGTACTCCAGATGAGGCCCTACCAGGGCAGAATAGAGGGGGAGAATCACCTTCTTTGACCTGCTGGCCACACTCTTTTTAATGCACCCCAGAATGCCGTTGGCCTTTTTGGCCACGAGGGCACACTGCTGGCTCATGGCCAACCTGTCGTCCACCAGGATGCCCAGGTCCCTCTCTGCAGAGCTCCTCTCCAGCAGCTCATCCCCCAACCTGTACCGGTGCATGGAATTATTCCTCCCTAGATGCAAGACTCTACACTTCTAGACCATGGCTTTCGGCTGTAATAGGAAGCCAATTCTAGACCTATCACATCTATTTTCTGTATTGCTGATGTTTCTTAACACAAGTTACCTTTACTCTTACCAGCAAGTTACCTTTAAAGACTACAGCAAGCTAGGATAATAATCAGTATTACCATATGTTTAAAGGGCATACCTAAAATAGATTTCTTCCATGTGCAAAGGGGAAGCTTAGGAGTGAGGCTTGTCTGCATGAGACTTCAAAGCAGACAAAAGCCAAAATTCTCAATTGATTACTTTGCTTATTCTCTGCAGAGCATTTTAGTAGGATGGGAAGGTATTCGTAAGTACTCATCGATTTTTTTCTACCCACTGAAGTGGGTTTTTTGTTTCAGAGGTTTGTTGGTGGGTTTTGTTTTGTGTGTTTTTTTTTCCTGCTAAATCCTCTGAGAGTGGATCTGAATGTCTCTTATGTGCTTCTGTAATTTTTATTTTTATAACGCAGTGGCCATGTTTCTTGAATGTCAGAGAACTGTGCCTGTAGTTCTGTAAACAATCACAAGTATGCACATGTACGTCAGCTACATGGGTGGCTTTTGCCATGACTTCTCCTGCTGTATTCCCGTATTGGGCCTAAGCACTACTTTAACCCCAGCCTGATCTGTATGTGTTTTCTGTGTTTTAAATTTCTTTGATTAACAAGTGTGTTTAATTCCTGCTAAATATTGTTTACTTCCTGCCTATGAATGGCAAAACCTCAAATGTCTGTTTTTCATATAAAGTTTCCAGGAACCTCATGCAATCCCAATGGTATGCCCTAGGGAATGCTTATGAGGTCAGCCCTGCTGCTTACTTATCTTGGGATTCAGCCCTTCCGTACTTGTTCTTCAATAGTGAAATTCTTGGTTCAAAGCCACTATTGAAAGATGGAGATAGCATGGAGAACCCATATAGTTCACCTGGAGCTGATGGTATTGAAATGTGCGGCATTCCAGAGAGGCAGCCATCCTGCTCTGGGGCATTTGTAGCTTTTTACACTGTGTAATAAGGGTGAGGAATTTCTTTCTTTGATGAGGATCAGATGGAATTCCAAACACCTCTGGCAGGTTGTGTGTTAACGTGTATCTTGGTCCTCAATCAGTAGCATCTTAACACATCTAAAAGGTAAGACATGCAGAAGAGCATAATGACTGAGCAAGATGCAAGCGAAGAGGAGACTCCCATTTACGCGCAAGTTCTGCCTTGCTTTTTCTTTTAGGCACCTTCTAAAAATCTTTCACATGTGCTGACTTCATAGTTCTCTATTGTACATCTCAACTGTGTTTTGAAGGAACTTGAGCTGATGCCAGCAACAACATGTCTGAACGGCTTTGATACAACTTCGGTAACTTTTTAGGATTGAGGTCATTTGAGAAATGTTGCTTTGGGGAATAAAGTCTTAAATATTATCCCGTCAGGAGATTCCTTGGACAGTTCATGAATACCATACAATTCTCTAGAGTTGAATGCAATAGCGTTTGTTATCTGCTTTAAAAGCTCAGGAATTAAATATAGTGTCTATTTTAAACCATACTGGAGGTAGGAGAGGAGAGTGAAATGAGATGGAGGTTAAGGTTTTGCAATATGTTGATTTGACATAATACCGAATAATGGACTACTTACTTAAATTACATTGTCACTAAGAGAAAGTGTTCTGACTCCATTTGCATTTAAAAATAGTAACAGTATATTAAAAAAAATAAAAAATTACATATTTGCTAGCTAATCCCCATGTTTGTGCACCGTTTATTTTTCCTCACTTGAATAACTTTTTATGGCTACTGACAACTTTTGAATACCGGTTGGAATAACTGACCTTCTTTTAGAAATGAAACTGAGCAATGTCTTGCATTGAGATAATCACATCCTTCAGTGCTGGCAGATCTACTAGTTTATTGGCATGCCCAACAGGAAAAGTCATCTTTCCAAAAGCTTTGCTTTTAAATGAAGTGGTTAAAAGACTTCTATTGCTAATGTAGTTGGCTGAGTAGAGGAGCTGGCTCCCTCTGTTAAGCCAGCTGTAAATTCAAGGGGTACTTCTCAAAGTGCCTGACTTTTCTGGATGAAGAAGTCAAATGATTTATTCTTCTGTGCCCTCTTGCTGCACACATTGCTATGCCACACTGCCTCAGGGCCTCATCTCACCCTGGACCTGAGATCTTTGAGCTTGTTTTGCATTCCCCTCACCCACTGGAGATGTGAAAAATTTGGCGCTGTTAAGTTTTGATCGTGCAAGAATGCAGCAATTCTTCTGAGCAAGTGCTATAATACATAGCTGGTGCTATAATGCTACAACATCAGTATGTAATGCTGTAAGTTCTTTGTGGTTGATATGACCAAAATTCTGATTAATTAGGCTGTTTATGCTGTCAGACTTTTTAAAGTATGGAAGATACAACGAGAGATGATCAGAAGACATGAGGAAAATTGTTCTTTAGGAGAGGAATAATAATGGAAAAGTGGTCGGCTTCTTTTGTTCTTCTGTACTTCTGAAGTTCTATTTTGTTGAAGAAAAAAAAAAAAAGCAAAAAAAAAAGCCCTGGGAAGCTTAAGCACAATAGTTAAATTTAAAAAGGGATCAGAAAGTCTATTGTGCCGTGAAAAAGGATTTCAGGGTACGGAAAATATCTAACTTGACATTCCCACAAAGTTTTTAGTGTAGTCCACACCGCTAGTGGGATGACTTCATCACCCACATGTTCCTGTCCCTTCAGCTTGTTAACGTCTGTTGCGCAGTGGGATGAGATGGAGACCGTGGAGCGTTTGAGCTGACTGTGGTAATGAAAAACATGTCCTGAACACTTCTTTTAAAGTGGCACTGTTATGTTGTGCTTGGCTGCTGGCAAGTTTGCTCATCAGAGTCAGGTAATGTGTAAGTGACATCAACTCCTGAGGCATTTTTCCCTGAAGGAAGCGTCCTAACCTCTCAGGCAGTCATAATGGTGGCTACCCGGCTGCACGTAAGCTCTGATGAGGCCCTGTTCAGATGAGGCTGGCAGGTTAGTTACCTAATTATCTTTAGGTAATTTCACTAAAAAATTATCACTGCCCCGAAGATGTGCAGGCACAGTAGACTTAGCTTTTTAAGCCAAAATCCGTCGCTGTCTTTGCTGATTCATGATGGGAGCTGACACAGAATATCAATGAGGGATTAGTTTGCCTCGCACACTGTTGTTAAAGGTTGTGGTTAAGTGCTTGTGCCGCTTGGTCAGACCACAACACAAAACTGCGGTGAGTGTTGAGTTGCTAATGTCTCCTCGGGTTACTTGCCTTGGGTTTGTGTGCAAGCAGAGCAAGGTGGCTGATGGGCAGGCTCACTTAACATCAAGGGATGTTAGGGCATTTCTGAAGAGTGGGCCCGTAATATCACCTCTCATTGCCTCACTGACAGGAGCAGCCAGGCAAGGTGTAGGGAACACTAGCTTGGATTGAAATGAATGTTTTATATATGTTTGACTGCTTTTTTTTTTTTAATTATTATTTTTTTTCTCTCCCTCCATTCTGGTGACCTAACCTAGCTGTCCCTGGCAAGCAGAAGCTGAAATGTTCTGTTGAGCAGCCCACTCAGGGTTCCTACATTACTATGCAGGAGTACATGAATAAGGGAGTATAGCTAGAGAAAAAAAGTTTTAGCCAAAGCATTTCTCTATGTCCAGTCTTTTCAAATTCTTGTTAGTACTGGGGAGGTGTATTCTCCCGTCCTTATGTCTCAGATGAGAGTCTCTGTCCCACCTCTCGTATCAGGGATTTGTCTTGCTTCCTGGAGCACCAAGTTTACTGCCAGTATCAGGACCCCATCCTGTCAGAAGAGCTTCACTTGAGCAGCTGGCCCCACACATGCTGCAGAAGAGGCACACAGTGGGCATTTTGTTAGTGTCCAGCATGCTCAAAGCCTTTGACAAGAGGAAATGTACAAGGACTGCTTCTGTTTTACTATATTGGCCCATGATGTCAGAGGCAAATGTTGGCAGTATGGCAGTAGAGATTGAACCTTCCTACCAATATTCCCTTACGTGCTGTTGCTGTGTGTCAGATGGCAGCAGAGAGGAGAGTAGTCTGACAAAATGACGTCTGAAATGGAAATGCATATGAAGCAAAGGGTTGTCACTGATTTCCTCCACTTGCTGAGCATTTCTTAGAGACCAAACAGTGAATGTGAGCACAGCGAGGCCACTTCTGCTGGTGCCGATTTTGACAGGCATGGCATGCAGGCTGTTGTTCATCACTGGTAAAAATGCACAGCTTATGGTGGTGGCTGTGTTGAAAAAATAGTGTTTTATAGCCGAGAATTATCTCTGTCAAACAGTGTTATTGTTCTCTTTTTAGCTGCTGTAGTTTCCATGGAAATAAACAAGGCATTATTTTCAGAGCAACCTACTTCTATTCATCCAGAAATCCTAAACAGAGAAATGACTACTCACTGTGGGATTGCAATTGCAAATGAAGTACAGGGCAAAAATATTGAACTGGGGTCTTTTTCTGATTGCCTATTACAAATTTTGCAGATTTTGGAACTGTTGTAATATGGTCTGTTCTGTAAACCTGACATATCAGATATTCTCCTTTTTGTAGACTAGTTGGAGATTAACACAGGTATTCAGAAAAGGTAACCAGATCAAACAGTCTAGGAGACTGGATTTGTTCCTTTTTTTTTTTTTTTTTTAAATGCTGAAGTCTTTGAGGAGGGAAGCGTATATTTGTGTTAGTGCATTATCAAGTATCTTAACTCCCTCTTGCTATTGCTGGCTCTCAAACAGATTGTTATTGCCAATTCACTGACCTCTCCTACACTGATTATGCAAGACCGAGTTGAAGGTCTGTCATGTCATCACCTGGGAAACTAGAAAATAAATTGAATAGATCCCATTAAAGTATTTATAGATAGAGATTGAGTCATGGAGGGCTGGAGTATACAGATATTTTTAGTGCTATCACTTACACTGATAATAGCTAGTTTGCTTTTTGGCAAAGTTAACATCTTCTATTGCTGGCAAGAGACTGTTGAGAGAGTAAAAACACCAAAAAAAAAAAAAATCCTCAAAAAAAAAAAAAAACACCAAAAAAAAAAAAAAAAAGAGTAATTCCTCCTTGTGAAAAGGAGCATTCAAAGTGTCACCAGTGGAAAGAAGGGAAGATATATGACAAAGGGCAGTGGTATTGGGTACCCAGACTTGATGCAAGCAAGGTATGTAGAAGGCTTTGGATGGAGCCTGCAACTCTCTTGCCATACCATCTGTTCAGTTTCTTGGAGGTTAAAGGTTAAAAAGAAAGTGTGGCAAGACTCAGCTCTTGCTTACCACTGAGATCTACTGCTCAGCACAACGATGTGCCTTTGTTTTATGCTACCTGTAACTCATGTGATGTGCTGTTACATACCTTGTTAATGGAGGAGTGCTGCTGCGGAGGGAGACTTGACATGTGGATGACTGAGTCTGAACTCCTCAAGGGACAAATAAGTGTGCCTGCTGTGGTTTTGTCACTACTCTTCCAGCATGGAAGCATAATGCATCCTTTTGTACTAAGAGTACACCTTCATACAGCAAGCTTCTGGTGGGAAATAGGCTTCCTTTTCACTATTATGCCAGTAGGGAAGTTTTCTATTTCATGATAAGGTTTGCTTAAACATGGTCCTCCTGCATTGCTTATGCTGGCTGAAGAGGTCACTGCCTGCTTCCCACAAGAGCCTGCAGATTTGCCAGGTAAGTGTTTACTCTGTGACTGCTTTGAATTCAAAGCAGCAAGGTTAGTGGTAAACAACACAAGTTGTGGGGCATTGCCGGTTTGGTTCATTGGGGCTGTGAAGGGCAACTAAGAGGTAGGTAGGTCTTGGGTAAGGGTGATAAGGGTGATGATGTGGTCAGCCTGCCCCTTTCTCACTTTCCTTGAACAGCCACGGTCAATGCTAGGTGGCAACATGTGATCAGAACATTCACAAGAGGTCTCTCATGTACAGACCTTGAGAAAATAGGCTACCTATCATTTCAGAAGGTATGGTGTTCTGTGTTTTGAAAGCATGCAAAGTGTTTGGGGAAAAAAAAAAAAAAAAAAACTAGTTTATGAACAAATACCATTTTTTGCCACGCTTTGTCACAGGCTTTTTTCTTCTTAACTTAGAAAATACAGAGTCCACTTTTATAAAGATACTCATTGTATTAGCAAATGTGTTTGCTATCCATCATTTTGCTATGTCCTTTTCTAGTGCTGGGAAGGATTTCTTAGAGAAGAACAAAGGAATAAATTATTCACAGGACTGTCTTAATGCCTAGCAAGGCTAGTAGTTTTCTGAGCAGTGGGGCTGGCCACAAGGAGATTTCAGTGTTTAAGAGGAATATCCTACCTCCAGCGTGAAGTCTTGGACTGTAGTTGACCTAGGTCAGGCTGGTCAAAAGAATGGTTTCCACTCTTCTGGTAATTTGCTCAGTGGTAGTAAACAGTTAAATGTCATGCTTCCCAAGTGTAGGAAAAGCATACCTCCCATCTTGCATAGTCAGTGTATGAAAAGTGAGTAGACTTGGAAATATATACAATAAATAAACAGTAAAGCCACACATGGACTTACTGATTTTGTGCCATGGAAGTAAGACTTACACGCTGTTCCTGGTTTTGCCACCAACTTCATGTAACATTTGAGGGAAATTGCCTCACCATCCTGTGCTCTGGCATATCTGCTCGTGATAGATTATGGATATCCTCTGAAAACTCATTCTACTTATATAGCTATTTCTTTCTGATACATCTCTTAGTTGTTTTGTTTGTTTGTTTCATGAGAACTGTGGAAGATGCTGGAGAAGGGCTGTATTTTGTAGCATTAAGCTGCAGCTTGAGTGTCCCGGATTTTATGAAATTTCTTAATCTCAACCTTAAACCTAAACTGAAGTACTAAGGTTTTAATGCTTTCCATTGAATTCCCAATATAGATGAACTAGAATGCCAAGTGAACATTTCAGCTAGGCCTGAGAAAGGATGCAAAAGCCAAGTGTGGAGATGCAGAGTGGCATTTCCCAGAGATGAGCTGAACTCCAGCACAGTGGTCCCTGTCCGTTTGCTTCGATGCTACAGCTCAAAGTCTGAAACAGCTCATGAATACAGCAGGGCCTGAGATGGCTTTCACTTCAAGCTGAGGTCTGCTTTTGTCGGCAATATTCAAGTGTCTGGCAGTTTTAACAAGAGAGGTGTGTGGGTTGGCAGTAAATTATTCTGCTGTGTACTGACAGGCTAACCTTTTGTGCAAATGGACTTGAAAGAGACCCATATGTTCCTGTTAGCAACTGCTCTAACTGAGAGCAAGTAATAGTGTCCTTTCCCACATCTTCAGCTGCTCCAAAGTTCTTGTGAAAAATTACACTTCTGAGGCTGAAATTTCCCTACATGTACAACATTTATTTATTTTTGGCTGTTCTGAGAATAGAAGGGTTCAGCCACACTTCAATAATGAGAGAAGAATGAGACAAGATTTTCTTTGTCCCCAAAAATGTTAGTTTTAAACATCCTTTCAGCTGAGTGGCTGAAATTTGAAAATCAAGTGTGACAGTAGTGTTCCAGAAAATCCCTAGGGGTCTTTGTGTTTGACTTCATGGTTTCATGCAGTTTTTGTGGCAGACATGGAGCCTATGAAGCAGACTTTTCCAGTTCATTTTTCTGAAGTGCACAGCTGAGGAAAGATTTGCTACAGAAGCAGCTGCAGCTAATTTAGTAGAGTAGCGCAAGGAAGTATATTGCTGCACATTGGTGCAGAGATCTGGAGTGGTTGTTGGAAAGGTAAGGGAAGAAGGCTTACTCCGAAGGCTTGGCCTTCAAAGACAAAAGGAATCCCTTGCACTCTTGCTGAAATGCAGAAGAGAGACTGTTTCTTAAAGAGTTGTTCTGTAGGCTGAGATGGAAGATTGTCTCTCAAAGGCAAGATATTGTTTCTCTTTTTCCCCGTTCCCTTGACCCCCAGAATGTTCTTGGATCAAGGAAAGATTTTTAATGATGCTGAGGAGACTATTGAGCCCTCAGCAGCTTCTTCAAGTGCCTCAGTGACCAAGCAGGTTATTCCTTCCCTTCTTCTAGATCGTGTTTAAGTAGTGGGATTTGACCCCTCCTGCATTACTCTGTCTCATTTCACAGCCCTTGGTTCCTCACGTCTCTGTCTTTGCTTAATTTTGGTCATGTCTAAAAATAAAAATAAAAAAATGATGGCACCACATGGGCAAAAGGATGTCTGGAGGATCACATCATTCAGGCTACACAATGCCTGGATCTAAGCCATTCTTTGAGTTCATTGCTTACATGACCTCTAAATATTTATTTTTGAAATGGGTTTACAAATTGCTCTGGTTGATTAAAAGGCTCCTGAAAGATACGTATTCTACCAAACATGTGCTGAATGTTGGTTCTTTTTAACAAAACAAAGCAACAAAAAAAGCAAACGACTTGTCTAGTTTTATGTGTAGTAACAGTTCTATACAAAACAGTGTTATTTTATTCTTTAAGTCTTGTGACCAGTGCCTGAACAGCCAATACAAATTCAGGATGACAATAGCCTTGGCAGCAATTCTGAACTCTTTTTATCAGCATTTCTGCATGAGAGTCGTGACCATGATTTTCTTTCAGTGTTCCAATTTTTCTGAATTTTTTTTATGTTTTAACATATTCCCCTTGTGTTTTTACTTGGACAAATGCTGTGTCCAGTGTAATTAAAATCAAACTTTCTCCATTTGCTTTATACTTCAATTGCTTTGTCCTGCATATATGAACAGATCTTGGCTCCACCTGTGTACACTAGTATGCAAGACATCAGACTGTTAAGACCGGTGGTCAGTTGGAAACCAGGTAGTGGAGTAAATTTCTAGTCATTGCCCTGTGATTGAAGGCTTAGTGGATGTGTCTTAAGGGCATACGGAGAAGACTCTGAGGGTCAAACCCAAGTAGGATTGTGGGGAGGCCTACAGGCTTTAGCTAAACAAGTATGTTATATGTGCTTATCAAGTCTTCCTTTTCTACAGTGATAAACAGGATAATGTCAGGTCTAGTCAAACAACATTGTATGTACTCGCCAGGTAAATATAAATGAATAGGTTTACCTTGGCATTGAGTAGTTTGGCCTTGTAAAATTTGAGTGTGGAGGTGTAATACTTTTTTCATCCTTCTACTTGAAAATCTTTATTTATTTTTTTTTTTTCAAGTACTTTATACTAGAATTAAACTGGGGACTTCATGCTACGAAATTATCAGCCTACTTCCATCGTGAAGTACAAAGAGACTATAAAACAGCCTTGAAGCAAGCATAGATTCAAGACAGGTTTTATTTGCCATGCCCAAAGTTATGTGGTAAAAATGGCAATGTAAGAAGCACATCTGGGGAGACAAATGGATTAGTCTACTAATCTTGCTTTCAAAATAGTAACTGAGAGAACAGTTGACTTGCATTGTCAAAAATGAGCTTTAGAAAATAATGATGTCATCTTTTTTAATGATGGGAAGGGGTGAAGATAATACTACTCAGACATAGTGCTTCATTATAATTATCAATTTAAAAAAATAATAGTCTTGTGATCTTATTAAGACACTGACATGCTTCAAATTCAGCTTTCGTAGGAGAGGCCAGCCATGGAAAATGAGCTGTACCTTTTGAAGTTAATATTCATTTACCACACAGTGCCTCCCCACACAAAGGCTGTAGCATCTTTATTATGGGACATTTCTGTTGCTTTAATCACCACCTATAGCACTCATACTGGTAGTCTGTCATTAACTCTAGAAGTTAATGACACAAATCTGGATTTATTAGTGCTGTAAACCTGTGGGAAATAGTGAGCAGACTTAGTATTTTTTCCATAATAACGAATAATGTGTTTTCATTAGATGTGAACACGGTGTGTTGATTCCTGCAGTAAAATTCCAGCATGTTAGTCATTCAGATTTTACTTATCTTTCATCAGCTTGGCTGTGACGTTTCAAATTGTAGAACACCTTCTCACTTAGTACCAAAATCTTGGTCCCTGGTTTAGGGGGTTGAAAACTGGAAATCATTTGACCCTATAGTGGATGGTTTCTATTTTAAAATATCTCTTGCTTATAATATTGCCACAACAGAAATCTCTGCCTTCTTTGGGAGGATGGGATGTGCATATATGTCTTGGTGTCACTGCTGGACTGAATCTTGAAATTTAAAGATGAGGCCAAGAAACAAGTTGATAGTGCAAAATTAGCTACAGTGCTTAGTGTTCTTTGATTTTTAAAGTGTTTTATCTACATACTAAGCCATGTATTTCTATGTCTGCACAGCTCTTCAGACTTCTTTGAGATTGTTAGAGGCTTTGAAAGGTCTATAAGTTACTAAAAATTATTGTGTTGTTTTTTTTTTTTTCCCTAGTTCTGGGGGTAATTTGCTGTCCAGCAAATTGGGAACTATGTGGTATTTATTGCTTATAATGCTCCAAGGCCCATACACACACAAAAAAAAAAAAAAAAAAAAAGAAAAGAAAGCTAACCATGGAAATTACTAAGTCTTGGAACCAATCCAGTGAAGGATGACTATGGAATAGAAAACTAAGGAATTACGTTGTGTAATTTTCTTTGCAGTTCCATTCCTAGGCTTTGGGAGGTGTAATGCTATATTTTCCACCACCTGCATACTTTTCTGCTGTTGGTCTGATAAAGACAGTCTTGCATCTCGAAAGTCAAGTGGATGGGCCAGTTGGGTCCAGGTCTTTGTCTGATTGGAAGTGGGACAGATATCTGGTAACCAGAAAATAGAAAAGGGAGTGTCTTGTACCTGCAGATGCAGTGACAACAGAGTGGGACATGAATTGCAGGTGGTTGCTTTGGTAGTGCATAGGAGAAGAAAGAGGGAGACAATTCTGAATCCTGTGAAGTTTTGAGAAGTATTTTCTTGTGCTACTTGCATACGTTCTCTCCATTTACTTGAGCTGAGTTTGAGACAGCTGATATTCTTCCAGACACTGAGGAAGCTGGGCGTCAGCACTGTCTGCTTCAGATAAGATTAATAATGTATAGGTTCACGGGGAATGGAGCCTAATCTCCTGGGATGCCATGAAAGGCACTCCTAGTGAGGAGGAGCAGCTGCCTGCCTTGAGCCTCCTGGTAGGAATGAGATGAACCATCTGAGACACTCTCTGATCGACTCCTGTTGGGTTCTGAAGGCAAGTTGCTTGCACCTTGTAGTTGAGTGTGCTGAAAGCAGTAGACAGATCTACGGACCTCTGATCAAGTCCAAATCCTAGCACTGTACTCTTAAAATCTCTCTTTGTAAAACAACCCATAATTCAACACAGGAGTACATCAGAAGGAACTTTGCTTCCTACTTGTATAGCAGAGTACAAGGATACTTTGAGATTCCTGCTAGCAGCAGTCCACCAGCAAACCAGAAGAGAAGCTGTTCTTTGAATGAAAATCCTCTGCAATTACTTCTGCTTCCCATCTTGAATTTGGATGTGAAAAAGAAAAAGGTTTGACCTGCTGGAGGCTTCCTATGTTGAGCGCAGGTTGGAGACTGAGTCTTCCTCTCTTGCACCTCATGCATTACTGTCCTGCCCATGCTGGCAATGAAGCCATGATCTTTATCTTCCTCTAATGCTGGAAATAAAAAGTAATTCTCCTCTTCAAAATTTCTTCCAGTTTTATGCAGTGTTAAAATAGGCCAGCAACTCTCTAGTGCTGTCAAAAAATTCCTAGCTTTGTCTGAGATGTTTTCGCTCTCGGAGGCCTGTATTTTTGTGTATTCTTCTTGACCATAAAAAATGACTGGAATGGCTAGATGGCTTTTTTCCAGTGTCACTGCAGGAGGCATTGCTGCTTGGAGGCAGTCTGAAGACTCTTGCACTTACACTTCACCCCTGCGAGTGTTGCTTGGTGGATTCATTCAGATGTGATTCAGTCATTTCCAAAGCACATTCTGCACTCCAGATGCATGCATGAAGAGTTGAAGGAAGAGGATATGTATCTAATTTTCTAGATAGATATCTAAAGATACCTATTTCTAGATAGTTACCTAGTTTCTAGATGTTGTGTTTTCTAGCAACACAACATTCCTGCAGTAAAAACGATGCTTGCTTATCTTTGCTTTCTTAATTACTGCCGTGTCGAAAGGTGTTGGGACATTAGCAGCTCTTAATATTGCTGAGGAGGTTGGTTAGCAGCCAGCGGGGCTCAGAGCTGTAGTGATAAGGCTCTGTAGGCTCCAGCTCTTTAGGACTCCCTCCAGCCCAAGCTTGCCCCTCTGAAGCAGCTGCTAGGGTCAGCCTCAGGTAAAGCCTAATGCGTTATTTACCTATGCTCATCCTTGGATGCAGTTAGAAGACAGAGTCAAGAATAGAGAAATAGGAGGGAAATTCTAGATCCCTCGAGGCTGCACAGTGGGAGTGCTGTTTTTTTCATGTGCCCCTGGTGGGGAATTTCCCTCTCCAAGTGCTTAACCT
This sequence comes from Meleagris gallopavo, assembly GCF_905368555.1. Classification (NCBI taxonomy): domain Eukaryota; kingdom Metazoa; phylum Chordata; class Aves; order Galliformes; family Phasianidae; genus Meleagris; species Meleagris gallopavo. The sequence goes on along the minus strand of NC_139404.1, from coordinate 83,244,055 downwards.
GAGGCAGGGAGATCAATAGCGTCTGTTCCATTCCTTCTGATCTGAACAGTGCTGTGTGTTAGTGTACACAGCAGGTATTACATGCATCACTTGAGCTCCTCTGAAAGCTCAGCTAAGTGCTCTGTTGGTCTCTTGGTGTGGAGAAAAAAAATGTTTCAGGCTTGCAAATCTGTGCAGAAGCTGCCTCCCCACATCAGAAAGTCAGTTCTTTTATCATGTGCTATGGCAGTAGTTTACTTCTTCCTTTTAGAGGTTTCCAATCTAAACTCCTTAAGTGTTCTTTTCACAAACAGTTCTTGATAAACACAAATAGTTGTTTTCTAATCAGGAGTAATTTTACATGCAACTGAGCATGTTGCTGTCTTTACAGTTTTGTGGTTATTTATTGCAGCAAATTATCCAGGTAATATTTTGGTAATTAAAACTGTAAAATGGAATACCCACTGTTAGGTTAGCAGAAACTGAGGGAAAGCAGCGATTGCTGAAGCAGACAGGAGCTTAGGCTCTGTTCATCCATTGTCAAAGGTAAATCATCATCATTATCTGAAACCACACGTCTCCTTAGTTCCTTGTACACGTGTGAGTTTCTTCCTACACAGAACTATTTCACCCTTGAAAATTAATCTAAATTGATGTTTTATTTTATTTTGGTTTGGCTTTTTACGGTAGCTCTATGGATACAGGGGAGTAAGAAACAACATGAAGTAATGTTCTGTCTTGCCCTAGCCTTTTCAGGGATGAGCCATAATTACAGTACCTTCTCGAAAAATCTCAGTCAGAGGTGGGCTGCATTTGCCCAAGCGATGCAGCAATTAGGGGCTCAGCATCCCTCAGCAGAGTGAAGCACTGCTAGGAGCAAGTCTTTCTACTCCAACTCTAGGACCATGAGCAAGAGCCACCCCTTCTGCTTTGTGCCTGCACAGAGACCAAGGAAAGGGTTCCTTGGCCTCCTGGACCCTGAGCTGATGGTGCAGCAGCTCACCTCATTGAGGCAAGCTCCTTGTTTCTGTAGAAAATGAGATATTTTTGTCACGAACGTGGAAAAGTGCTGAGGATCAGAACTGGAGACCAGAACTAGATCAGTTCTGGACAATTTGCTGTTCTCGTTTCCACACAGTAGCAAAACACTGGTGAATTTAGGACACGGAGAAGAGTGCAGAGGAAAATGTCAGTGCTTTGTGAATTCAAAGGTATAAATCACATCGTTCTTGCTGAGTCTTGTGATGTATTAGTATGCAACTTGCTTATTTGGAGATCCAGTTCTTCATTTGCCACATATTTCTCAGACAGTATGTGTTTTGTCAGTCCTTAAGCCTTGGCTCATGTAGGCCTGGCTCATGCAGATAATGTAGACACTGCACTGTTTGGTAAACCCTGAACATTCTGCTTTTCTACTGTCACTGACAATTTCTGTGTTTCTCCAATAGCAGATGATACCTAGTATTATTTTTCTTCACCTATGCTGAACATTTTAACCAAATGTTACTGTGGGTTGCTTTTGTGGAGAACTACTGAAAATGTTTTGTCAACACAAAATCACTTTTTATTTTGTATTTAGAAAATTCACTGTGCTTTTAATTATTACAAGGCTTGGAGAGGTATTTGTTTTCTGAGCCTATTTTTGGCATTTCAGAAGCACACCATCTTAGTTATTTTTAGTTGAAGTACCTGTTGAAAGCCTCCATAATAAAAATAAAGAAGAAATTGGATTACCTTTGAGATTTGGAAATACTGTTAAAGAATTTATGAGAACAACGTTAGAATATGCGCTAAGCCAAGTCATGTTAGTCTGCAGGTTGAAATGGGGTACCTGGGAATTCAGAGTGTTGCGCTACGCCAATAATTAAAGTGTAGTCAGCTGAAACCTCCCTTAATAACCAAAATTGTTCCCCAGGACTTAACCTTCATTACAGTCCTGGTGAAGTCTTCCAGTCGTGACCATTGCTGAGGTAAGTGATCAGTCAGAAAAAATAAATAAAAGGATTAAATTATCATGACATTTCTTCCTATGCCAGTCCTTGATAATATGAATTGTATAGGAACATAATTTCTGCTGCCAAAGACAAGCAATGAAACACAGCATGTCTGATTTGAAGGCTGTTCTGCTTTCTGTGTTGTCAGACTTGGATTATTTCACGGTTTCTGCTTTCTGTAGCTTTGGCTGAACTAGGGCACTCATCTCTCCTCTGCAGTTGCGCTGCCTATCTCATCTCTGCTGTGCACTGTTGCACTGGAGGTAGTGTTCTGCTATAGCATGGTTTCCTTATCAGTAATTTTGCAGTAAATCAAGTAGGAGGAGACTACACTTCCCAGCTAGGTCTAGAATGAGGAATTCATAGCATGTGAATTCCTATAGGATACTGGAGGACATCTGCCTTAAGAGTCTGTCGCCAGAGCTGAGACCTTCAAGACCTAGATAAAGTGCTGCTTCTGTCTCTCCCATACCATATATATTCTGACCCCTGTTTTACATAATCTGTCATCAGTTTTTCTTTGAGCTGGATTCAGTAGTCAAACCCATTAGATACGGATAACCTTTATCATTCCTTTGTTTCATGTCAGGGCATTCTTCCAGAAGCCTCTGAAAAACAACTATGACAAAGAAGCCTTTGAATGTGGCTATCAATACACACACACACACCAGAGAACTATAATTTCAAATTAGAAAGGTTTCTTTTGAGCCTTGTCTCTCGGACAGAGCAAGCCTCAAGTTTGTTTTTCATCCTAGTGGTCTGAATGCAAGTGGTTTGTATTGTCTAACATGTTAAAAAGTAATAATAATTTCTACTTTTATGAGGGTTGTTCTCTGAAGTGTAGCAAACAACAATTATTTTATCATACTATAGCATTTTCTTCAAGGATTCCACAGCGCTTTAACTTTGTTATTGAAGCCCCAGGATAGCCCACTGACATTTCTGTATCTTGTTTTTTGCAGTAAGATGAACTGAGAAGGAAGAAGTGCTAGCTATTTGCTAAATGCTAAGCAGTTCCAATCAGATCTAGAAACGCTGACTCTGCAGCTCCTTAATTTAACAGTGCGTTTACATGCACCTGACTTCTATCCAAATAAATCCTCTAGGACTCCTTTCTCTGACCACGTGTTGTGTGTACACAAACTGCAAAGAAAACAGCGTATTAACTAATATATGCAGTATGCCTTCAACAATTGTAAAATGGGAAACTGCTGACTGTGTACTGTAGTTTTGCACTATTTACAGTTAAAAATATCTTCATTATGAACAGCTCTTCTTTCAAATGGAAAACAACCTCTGCTCTGAAAGATCTGTGAGATTCATAAGATGCTCTGCCCACGTGAGGGGAAGAAATGAGAAACCTATAATTAGCCTACACCTTGTCCTCCTCAGACAGCTGAAGGTCAGTTGAAAATTGGTGTGAGGGGGAGTGAATGCTCTTTTTTCCCCCCTTCAGGAGTCTCAAGTTCCCTGTTGCACAAGGGGTGAGAGAGGTCATGCTATTTCTGTCTTTCAGTGTCTACTTGTCTGTATCAAGAAACTTCACCACGGCATGAGCTGCCTCAGCTCCCATGAGGGCTGGTGCTGGATGTTGCATGGATTTACAGTGAGGAATATGCAAGCCTGTTGGCTGGACTGAAGGAGGAACATGGCAAAACAGCCCTGTGCACTAGAGAGTGCAAATCTTGATGTGATTTCAACCCTTCCTTTTTCTTGTATGTTAGTGAGCTAATCTTATTTTCTTCTCAAGTGGGATTTCCTTTTGTTGTCTTCCCACGCCTTTGGTGGGTATTGTAGGAGTGGATGTACAATGCTATGCATCAATTTGTATTGGATGACATCTCTAACCATTGTATCAACAGAGTAAAATATACTAACAGGAAGAAATTTGCTGTTTGTTTTATTTGAGTGAGTACTCTTCAAGACACTCAAGTCTTGGCATAAAGTTTTGGTTTTGACTGTATTTTGTGCGTGATTAAGTTGTCCCCTTAGAGGGAGTATCTAAAACATCTATTGCTTATTGGGGATTATCTTAAATTCTTTTCATTCTATGCTCGTGTGTTCTTCTGCAGTATTATTAGTCTACTACAACCATGTTGTAGTTACTGACTTTTTTAATATTGGGTACTGTGTTCAGTTCTGGGCACCTCAACGCAGAGAGGACACTGAGGTGCTGGAAGAGCTCCAAAGAAGGGCAACAAGGCTTGTGAAGGTCTTGGAGAACATGCCCTACGAGGAGTAACTGAAGGAACTGGGGATGTTTAGTCTGGGGAAAAGGAGGCTGAGGGGAGACCTTATTGCTCTTTTCTAATACCTGTAAGGTGATTGCAGCAAGTGTGGGGTTGGTCTCTTCTCACTGGTGACAGGTGACAGGACGAGGGGAAATAGACTCAAGTTGCACCAGGGGAGGTTTAGATTGGATATCAAGAAGAATTTCTTTAAGTAAGGGTTGTTAAGCACTGGAAAAGACTCTCCAGGGAGGTGGTTGAGTCACTGTCCCTGGATGTGTTAAAAACCGTTTGGATGTGGTACTCAGGGACATGATTTAGTGGAAGGTTGTTAGAGTTAGGGTAGTATGGTTAGGTTGTGGTTGGACTCGATGATTTTTAAGGTCTTTTCCAACCTGAGCAATTCTATGATTCTGTGATCTCTAGATATTGGACATTGTCATGTTTAAAGACGATTCTTGAAAAAAAGACTGGTTCACTAAAAAGCTGCTTGTGAGTAGAAAAAAAATGAGAAAGTTAACCTCCAAGGATTTATTTTAACAGGACTATGTTTAGTCCAAGTTTCATTTTATGTAAAAATGTAATTTACAGTTCTGCAGCTGTGCTTATGCATTTTCACTCTATGATGTTTGAGACGAAAGAATTCAGTGTTGTTGGATTTCTTTGACTTTGGAGGCCCAGTAGTAATCACTGTAAATTTGCTGAGGTTGAAAGAATTTAGTATTATGTAATAGATAAGAAATTTGTGTGAGACATTTTAATGTAGTACCAGTTTGAACAGTTTCTTCCTGCGTGACTGTGCCACACTGTGTAGGTGGAATTTTTACTGGGACTTGTTTTAAACTTAATTGCATGTTAAAATGAAGTGCACTGGTACTGTCTAGCATTGCCTATAATCCTTTTCCTTGGCAGATGTCACAGAGCAGCAGAAGGGCATGCAGACACTATTCTTAGAGAGACTGCTCTCACAGCTTTTGCTGTGCTTTGCTTTCCCAGGTTCCCAGCTCCTCTCAAGCTCCCTGCAGAGATCTTTTGGATTGGTGTGCCATGTGCCTATGTTACACCTGTACAAATGTGCACTCCAATGGAGCCCTCTGTTTTCAGATTACTTCTGTATCTGTCAGTAAGCTGGGAGCTGAGGACTGCTCTATGAAAATGAAAAAATAACCTATGCGGGTAACCAGCTGCACATCCTCAATTTTTACATACTTTTGAAAGCATATTTTCAAGTAGAGACAAACACTGCTGGGTATATACAATCTCTCTCATACCACTGCACCCTTTTATGGTATTGCAGGTGAACTACTTCCAGTTGCTTATTTTCAATCTCATTACTGTTTCTAAGCAAAATTGTCATAGTTGCTCTCCATTTCATCTAGTCAAACTGGGATTCCATGTAAGACAACTGTTTTTTGAAAGAGATGCTTCATTTTAGCCCCCTCCTGCTGTGTTTTGCTCTTAGACAGGGAATAGGTCTCTACCCCATAAAGCTTCATCATATGTCTGTGCACAGCTGTGTTACATATATGCATGTATATTTCTGTGACTGCAAGAGAGATGCAGGCATGATAGAGGAAAGTGGGCTGCATTTGCTGTGTCCTTAACTGCACTCATTGTCACTTTCTGAGGTCAGGTCTGGCCACTTCTGCACTTTCCTCCTGAAGTGGGACTTGCTTTCTGTTTCAATGCAGAGGCATGCACAAAAGACCTTAACTAGCAGAGACATTACAGAAATAATGCTAGGATGCCTTCTGATGCCCATAAAACTGTGCAAGTGGTGCCCATGCAGAGATTTTGAAAGAGCGGCTCTGCAGGTTGTGTCAGGCCATGCGGGCCTGTAGGCTTAGAGAGCCTGGTGAGGTCTTCAGTGGATTCCTGTCTGCTTAGACATGAGCGTAAAATCTTCTTCTGACTTGGGTAGAAAGGAGTGAGTTTATTTAGGTGATGAGTAGTATTTTCTCATGCCAAATGTGAAAACCAGTGTTGGTGACCATTAGTCCAAAGTCTACATCAGTCTGCAGGAAAATGCAGACTTGGGAGGTTGTTGCTCACCTCAAAGCTTTTTTTCCTGCAACATGGTATCCCTGTTTCTCAAAGAGTGAAATAGATCCTGTGGACCAGGATTTTATTGTTTTTGTTGTTTTTTTTTTCCCCTTCTTATACTTGGGGGAAGCCTTGTGAAAGCAAGTCAGACAAAGCTTGGGGCTATGGACTCTTGATATTTTTCCCTCTTCCCTGTTACCATTCAGCCTCAGGAAAACAGTCTTCAGCAGAACAACTGAAATTATTTAACTAACCATTTGCTTCACTCCAGCTTTGTGATTCTTTTATTTTCTGCACGTAAGTATCTCTTTCATGTAAAGCACACATTGAGACATGCTCCTCTGCCTCTCTACCTAGATTGATGGCAGTCACAACAATTTGGGAGCCATGGCAACTCAGGAGTCATGACAGTAATTATGAGAGGTTTTGAAAGAGAATTTGTCTGCAGATGTTGAGGTGCAGCTCCTTCTGCAACTGTAGCAATTCATTTGCCCATCAAATACAGTATCCCCTCCTCACACAGGCATACACCCAGAGAGCTGTGCCGACATATCTTGAGCTGTCTTTCTAGGTGCCACCTTCACTCTTCTTGCTGTCTATTCCATTCTTTGAGGTATCCCTGTCTAGATGCTGGCTGCAGCTCCAACTATGCAGTGATGGTGGTGGACAGAGGTAGGTTTGAGTCCCACTGTCCGACTCTGGAGCTGTGTGTCAGGTAGGCTGCAGCATCTGGCAGGGCCTCTCTGCCCACTGACTAAAGGTACTTGTTTCAGGATGAGCTGAGGAATACTTAGACTTTCCTCAAAACCCCAGCTTGTTTCTGTCAGCTTGGTTTGGCCGAAGAACAGTGGGGAAGGAGGAAAATCCCAGCGCCATTTGCTGTTTGGTTGCACCAGAAGAAAGCCTCCAAAGCAGGCTTGTAAATATTACAGACGATAGTAAGGATCTGACTGCTACAGGGAATTTCTCACCCGGCGCTGTTTGGATTTACCCACCTGGCTCAGGTTCTACAAACACCTGTCAGCTGAGAGTGACAGCACCAGTGCCAGCAGTCTGTGACTGTCCCCTTGGAGCTTTGCCTGGCCAACTGGTAGTGTAGATCATGAGCCAGGCCTTCTCTTCCTCCTCCTCCACAAGCATGAGCAGGAGGTTGTGGTCCCATCACCAGTGAGAAAAGTGGGTATCAGCCCCATCTGAGGCCTTCTTTGCTTCCTAAGTAGAAACAGAGGGGTTTCAGCCTTACTTTCCTTCAATGGTTGAGGAAATAAAGATCTTTTCCTTCTTCTTCTTTTTTTCTTTTTCCCACCTCCCCCTTCCTCCCCCCTCCCCCAGTCTCTACTTTACCAGGATGAAGCCAGCTCATTCTGGTGCTGGAAAGTTAATGGAGAGGAGAGATGAGGAAGAGAAGGATGCTACCAGGAGGGACTGGACCCAACAGGAAGGAGATTAGAGGCAGATTGAAGTTTGTCCACAGTAGAACAATGAGGCTTGCTCACTCGTGCATTTCTCTCCTACTTCTTCCTACTTCTAATGTCTGACTCATATTTATCATGACAGTGATATTGCCATTTTCCATTGCTCTCACCTTGTCATCCACATGCAAACTAACCATCCAACAGCTTCTGTGACAAAGACCTTTTCAGCTCAGCTCTAGACTAGCTAGCCCCTGCTGCCACTGGCAGGGTTTCTGTGTGAATGCTGCATTTGCAGGCTATGTTCACACACATCATGCTTTTTTAAGCCTGCAATATCTATTACGCTGACAGGGAAATAACATTTTCCCACACACAAACAGAGAACAGGTGCTGCGGATTGTTGTAAAACCTAAATGGACTCATTAAACAATAACTTCAGGAAAAACTGATCTTAGAAATTATAAAGCTGCGTTTGTTTCTTCTCTTTTCTGTCAGAGATGACAGTTGTTTATTGAAGACTGTTACCAATCTTAGCACTCATTGCTTTTATACTATAAAGCCTCCTGATTACTGATGAACTTCATGAGTGCATTCACATTGCTTCAATGGTCCACATGTAAGAGCTTCCTCTCCAAATTCTTGCAATGGAAACCTTCTGGATGAGTCTGATCTGTCACATGCCACACAGCTCAAGTTAACTCCTTGGTATGTTGCCCTAATTATTGTTTGCTAAAGAATCTAGAAGGAAGTTTATGCAAAATAGATAGTCTTTATAATAACCTCCAAATAAACTTAATGTTCATGCTGAGCATAAACTGTCAAACAAAAAGCAGAAGTAAAGGAAGGTCAGATGGTCTTATACAGAGCTGAGAGTAACCAGAAGCAGGTGTTTCTTCAGCAGGTGAAGTTTTTGCTGCCATGTAAGCTTTTACTTATTCAGCCTAATGTAAGACATGTAATCAGCAGTTATGTTAAGGAAAGAAGACTGAACTAAGTGCAGGAATCCATTCAGTTGCTTACTTTGCTTACTGTTAGTGTGAAACCCATCTACTTCTTCAGAAGTTTCTGCTGGGACTCATGCATGGTTCTTTTGTAACAAAAAGCTTTTTGGTGCAGTGTTTTGGTCCTGTGGGTCAAGAGGACCTTTCAACTCCATTTCTTCACCATTCCTGTGTGTTTGCCTTGGAGGACTCTACAGTGATAGTGTGTATGTGTGTGTGTATGCGCACTGGAGTGCTCCATGGCTCCAGATCATCTTTATGTGACAACAGTTTCCCAATGTTGGACTGCACACCACTGGATCGTGATGTCCATGTGACTTGAAGTGTGCTAGGATCTCCTTACAGTCAAGCATGCTGTCTTATACTCTTTCCTGGTAATTGGGTTTTTTGATTTATATTTTTTTTATTATTTTTTTTTTTCATTTGAGCATCACAACAGTTTAAAACAGTGCTGAGGAGAGCTGTTTGGCCATATATGCTTTTAAAAGGAAAAACAATACAGGACTCATGTAAAGTATTCTGTGAAAGGGAGACTAAATTGAACATGATCTTCAGTCTTGTCTGTACTAGGGCTGAAGTTGGGCAAATTCTTTGGACTTGTGAAGAAATTTGAGCATGTGTTCATCTACAAATTATTTTTTTAAACTGTACTATTTGCCTAAAGCCCTATATTTGCAATATTGAAGCCATATATTCTCATACTGTACAAAATAATGCATATAAAACATCTCTTAGCACATGTAAATGCACACTTGCATATAGAATCATCATGCATGTAGGCACTTATCTGCTTCTCTGTTACTTTCAGAATTATATCGTCTGCCTGCTTGACTATGTACTTTTTAAATGAAATGGGTAAAATCATAGTATATATTCTGTTGTACATGCTGATATCCTCTTATTTTCTCATTTCCTTTAAACAGTGATAATGAAAAATGGTGATATGAAATTGAGATGTTCATTATCTCCCTCCTCCCCCCCCCAAATGTTAATGTTGACACACAGAACTAGTCTAGCAGAGAAAGCGTATTTGGTCCAAGTCATCCTCAGTTGTTTTCTAATTGCAGTGACAGTACAAAAATAAAGCAAGCTTACCTCAGCTCAGGAGGCTTGCTTCTGCTGTATCCCAGGCAGTTCCCTCTGCTAATTCACTTCAAAAGGGAAAATCCACTTGAATAAAGAAAAAAAAAGACTTTAAATAATAAGAAAGCAAGGGATTATCGTCTGAGCTCCTGATCCACTTGTTCTACTGAATTGCCAAAACCCAGCTCCGATAAGTAGTAGCTCAGAATGGCTTTTCTCCCTTCGTTTATTCTGTGGGCTGAGGCTACAGGAATAAACCTGAGACAGTGCTGCTTGGGAGAGACAGCGGGGGGACCTTGGCACGGAGTTGGACCAAACTCTAAATATAGCCCATCCCACTTTCCGTGTAGTTCTCTTCATGCACTGAAGGCAGATGACCTTGTCAGAAAACTGACCTCACAGCATGTCACTCTCTACAAAGAGAGGATCTAAAGGAACAGGACTGCAGTGTGAGAGGACAGAAAAGCAATCAGCCATCTGCTTGCAGCACATGAATATAGGTATGAGCTCTATTTTTATGGCGGTTGCAACTGATCGAGTTGTGATGTGCTTTATTTGACCATTTGGACACGTGTGCTGCATGCCAGTTCACAAAAGACTTTTACAGATGAGAGGTTGCATTGTAATTTCTAGTCTTGAATAGAGAGTACTGACATAAATGAATAGCCTGTCGCCTTTCCTCCTTTGAAAAATGTTAATTCAGCAAAGTGGGTAGTATTTCTCTTTTATATTCCATTAATCTTCATTCATATGTAAAAGGTTTATGTCTATTAGAAGATGTTTTCTCTCACTTGCTCCTGTAGTGAGACTTTTGGGAAAATGTTATTTAAATCCACAAATGTATATTCCAGTATTATATAAATTAAAGATGCTAGGGTTGCTTGAAAGGGCAGTGCAAAATGCAGTATCTGAGACCAAATGGCTGAGAAATGTTTAGGATATGCAAAGGAGGAAGCAGGAGAATAAGAGGCTTAGAAATATAGCCACTGAACCTTGGATCTCACCAGATGGTTTATAATCCAGTGAGTTTGCCACTTTAACTCGGTGGGGCAACATGTTCAGAGAATTTTGTTCTTAATCTGAAGGAAAGTTTAATTTTATATGAGTTAACACGATGCTCTATGCTGCCATGTCACGATGCTGCCATGAAGACCTAATGTAGAAAGCAGAAGTCTGAACAACTCAAAATGCCCTCTTTCACATTTTGTATTGGGTCATCAAGGAGAACTGGGATAAAAGCTTGTTCGCAGTACTGTTCTTTAATGAGATGTATTTGTTGGTAGTGACGCATAGCTAAGTGTATGCTACGTTATATATGTGCATGCAGCTTTTAATGTTCAGAGAAAACCTAGGAAGATGTCAGGTCTGTGATAGCCTTATATCATAGGATTATACATCTGCAAAACATGCATGAGTCAAGAGGCTCTTGGCATAAGCCAATAATATCAGTAGTCAGTAAAATATCAATGCGTATCTATGAAAAATAATGTAATACGTGCTGCTAAGTTTTTACAACATGTGCTGTCTATTTTTTATGGAAGCCTACTGTTTTTGGCAAGTTTTGCTATGTAATTTTATCATGATCTATCAGCTTCAAGTCCACAGAGTCAGCCAGACTCTGGGTGTTACCTTCACAACAAGAACTACAGCTGTGAAGCCACAGCTGCTTCCCAAGACAGTGAGAAGACAGTAGGAAATATGAGTCTCTCGCAATACTATGGGAGACATCACATCTGGGCTGTACTACATTCCTGGACAAAACTTAATCATGGCCAGATCTAGGCCAGCACCCACCATTGAAGTAGTTTTATGGATTTCTCCCAAGTTTAGTTTGCAAGATTTGCTCCCGATTTACTTATTTCCTTTCAATTAACAGAAACGTTTATAGGAGAAAATATTATAACTAATGAAGGATGATGGGTATTTTTGGGTTTTTTTTTTTGTTGTTTTTTTTTTTTGAGAAGTTGTGGTTTTTTTTTTAGAATGGCTTTTACATGTGTTTCCTCATAGGCCTGTTTGGATTGACAGCTACTTCAAACCAGATTTTTGGGATTCTCCTTCATACAGTCATACTTTCTGTAATGAATACTTGTCAATTGATTTTTTCAATGATTAAACCCAAATTCCTAGGCATCTGTAATTGTTCAAAGATCCCATGGGATGTTTTATAATGTAATATGTATGAACCACAATGTACAATTTGGTCAACTGTATTCTGATGTATTTATTTTTTTTCCCCTATTCCCCAAATTTTCAGAGTTAGAATCACAGAATCACAGAATTGTAGGGGTTGGAAGGGGCCTCTAGAGATCATCAAGACCAACCCCCCTGCCAAAGCAGGTTCCCTACACCAGGTCGCACAGGTAGGCGTCCAGGTGAGACTTGAATATCTCCAGAGAAGGAGACTCCACAACCTCCCTGGGCAGCCTGTTCCAGTGCTCCGTCACCCTCACCGTGAAGAAGTTCTTACGCACATTCGTGCAAAACTTCCTATGCTGCAGCTTATGTCTGTTTCCCCTCGTCCTGTCTCCACGTACCACTGAAAAGAGACTGGCCTCACCGCTATGGCCGCCACTCCTCAGATATTTATAAACCTGGATCAGGTCCCCTCTCAGTCTTCTTTTCTCAAGGCTGAACAGACCCAGTTCACTCAGCCTTTCTTCATAGGGGAGATGCTCCAGGCCCTTCACCATCTTTGTGGCCCTCCGCTGGACTCTTTCCAAGAGATCCCTGTCTTTTTTGTAGTGGGGAGCCCAGAACTGGACACAGTACGCCAGATGAGGCCTTACCAGGGCAGAGTAGAGGGGGAGGATCACCTTCCTAAAATGTTCTGTTAGAATGTTCTTTTACTATTGCACAGCATTGCTGGCATCCTTTAACTTGTTTCTAAAGTGCCTGTAAGGTATACAAGGCCTGTCAAGAGGAGAAGCCCTTTTTACAAGGTTAAGTATTTAATTATTTTGTAACATTCATCCAGTAATATTTTAAACATCCAAAACCCATATTACTTCTAAACAAACTAAACAAAATCATCTCCTGTTTCCTTATCTCTCTAAGAACATGCTTTTAAGCTGAAATGGAATTTTAAAGAGGTTGTCAGAAGGGTAGTTTTTGAAAGAACAGAAGTAAGAGTAATGAAGAGGCTGCAGTGACTTACGTGCAATCTGAGCCTTTGCTCTTAGTGTCACTGGCTTTGGAGTACTAGAGCAGACAGCAGAAATGATGTGCACTCTGTGCTGACGTGCTTCTGTATCTTCAGGCTCCAGGTGCTTGTTTGACTGGCCAGTCGTGAAGAAATTAGGTTAGATGGCAAACAGTCAGTCTGTCATTTTCCTAACATGAAATCTTAGTGTTTGCCCTTCATCTACCATGGGTTTTAAAACTAGAATGACTGAAAACGAATGTCGAGTCCTCCCTCCTTACCTCAGCGGTGATATTTTTCTCATGCGAGACAGGGAGATGATGTTATATTCAGTCACATCTTGTGGAAGTGTAAGTAGTTTTTACCAAACTAAGTGTGACCTTTTATTACTTTTATACTTGACCAGTCTCTTTCTGTTTTTTGAATGTGTTTGTTTTATAAGGCAGTATGTGATAACGAGAAGGTCAAATTATGAATAGGCTGTGTTACAGCTATATTGCAAGCTAAGCTAAACCTTGGTCTTGTGAGGTTGATTCTTCTTCTGTACTCACTTGTATGCAACAGGATTTCCTCTGACCTTGACCCCAGGCACACCCTTCATTTTGTATTTTGGTTCACTGCTAGTCATCTAGCACAAAAACCATCTTTTTGTGGTACCATTTTTGAATATTAAAGTGTTAAAAATCAGGTAAAGGGAGACTTTTCTTGGCACAGTCTGACAGGTGATTTCATTTGTGTGCTAAATGACTCCCTTAAGTTCTCCTCTTCCAGTGTGAGAAAGAGGAGCCCCAGCTGAATGTCCTCTCCTGCAGTTTATCTGTGGTAGTTTTCTCAGCTGACCAGGGATGGTATTTACACATGTTAACATGTTATCTTTGTAGTACCAACTATTGCCAGTACTTTTAAGATTATACATGCTAGTCTTGCAGACAGTTTGCAGTAAGTTCTTCCTTGACACAGACCTACTGAAGTCCTTTTCAGCCTTCAGTAGGACCATGTCTCTTTCTGCTCTGTTGCATATTGTGTGCCTTTGTGTGTGCTTCACAAATGCACTGTAAAATACACTTTTTTAAAGTGCCTCGGGCAGGCCAACTCTGCATTTCAAGGTATGCTCACAGATGTGAGGGCTTACTGTTGTGCTGTATCAGGACTGTTTTGGAGGAGCTCATTCAGACAGAAGAGGAAAACAGTGCTTAGACCTTGGGGGATAGGGGCTGCTTTGGAGTAATGACATCACGTCTGGTTATCATGGAGATTGCCTCCATGTTGGGCTGAGATAACTTTGTTCTCTGTTGCAGTGGGCAGTAAAAGCTGTCAAAATGGGGGTACTTAACTGCTACTCACCTGCACCTGGACTTCGTTGCTTTTTAACTAATTGGCTTGATAACCATCTCCCAATTCCCCTCCTTTTGTCAAAGAAGAAGCTGTGCTTGGAATACTTCAAAATATTTGAACTGTCAAACCCTTTTTCTTATTTAACCAACTCCCTGTCCTGTTTAATTGAAAGTCTTCATCTGTTTCTTTGGATGTTGCTGGGAGTGATGACTGGGGACATGACACTTAACTTTGTGTTCCTTCTGCCTTGTGTGAAGATGATGCTGGAATGATTTGTTTAGGTACTGTCATTGTCGCTTTCAGGTCAGCCTTGGTGATCAGCAGAACTTTAGGAGCGAGAAAAATTCAGGCAAATGCATGGACGTTAAGATTAATTGATCTGATTCACTGCAAATTTGGTCCAATTTTAAATGACACAAATAGGAAAATGTCTGATTTCAATTGTGCTGTTTTCCCAGACCTTTCTGTCTGCCCTATTCCATTATTACTTGCAAAGAAAAGGAATCTAAAATGACAGTTCAAAAAAAAAAAAAAAAAAAAAAAAGACTTCTGCCCAACACACTTGGCATTTTACTTAGAATCAAATATTTTTCAATCTGCTGGCTTTAAAGCTGGAAGCCCAAGAAGTGCTTTTTCCTCAGAGTAAGTGATACAGATCAGTACTGTTTAATTGACCAATAAATAAAAACATAACCTGCAAAGCAGCCTGAAATTATTCCATCATAGCATGCCCAAATTGAATGAACCATGCTCACTGACAGAGTAATGTCAAGGACATGTTTTCCTGCAATATGTTTGAAACTAGAAAGAGAGAATAGCAAATATAAAACGTATTTCTGCAACATCCTTTATGTTTTTGTAAAAATTGAAAACATGGGTCCTATTTAAAGTTTAGTTTTAGATATAAGGCAATTTTAGAGCAGTCAGGGGAGGAAGGAAGTCAAGGGTGGAAAAAGGGGGAGGAATGAAGTTTGTAAAAATAAATTATATACAAGCTCTGTTTTCCTATATGCAATTCTGGATTAGTATTGATACATAACACTGGTGGGAGTAAAAGGGAGAATGCAGGAACTTCTGTAGCAGTTCAGACCTGTGGGCTCTTCTAGCCCAGAATTCATCTCTGTCTGTGGACAGTGCCAGATACTTCAAATAAAAATTGAAGGAGTCTCCCTCGTGGATGCAGTTTCTCTCCAAATTCTAGGGTAGAGATTAGTTTAACTAAAAGAAATGAACTTTTCCTATAGTGCCTTGTTTCGCTGGAGGTCTTCTGGATGCCAAAGAAATGTCTGATCTCACTGAGCTTTCAGGTTTGAAAAAAGAAATATCCCAAAATAATAGAAAGTATTCTCTCAGATGTCTTTGCGTACGTAAGCAAAATAATATTTTTTTTTTCCAGTCAGTTAAGCTCAGTCCTTAAAAGAATGAGTTATTTATATTTGTGGTCACTGTAACTCCTGTATTCACCACTTCATACTAGCAGAATGGCACTGTGGAAGTTGGAGGCATCAATAATGACGAGATACAACAGCAAGCACCAACTGTATGTGCTAGCTAGTATGAACAAAATTGCATTCACATAAAAGCATGTGTCGTTACCTCCTATATCATTAAAGCTTCATCTGCTTTTAAAATAGTGGAATAAAGGACAAAGCAAATATGCATTCTTTGTGGAGATAATTGTTAATAAAATGGATATTTAAAGGGAACCTATTATCAAAATCTGAGTGCTTCTTTATGTATGTGTATACATTTGTCTACATGCTTCTGCATTGATGCATGTGTACATATACATTCAGTGTACCTATTGATGCACTGAGATGTAGGTATGTATATTGAATTTGTAAGTTAAAAATCCTTACACTGAATCAATTTAAATACTGCGATCATTATCATAAATGAGAAAGTCTATTCATGGCAAAGGGTGTTAAGTGTAAATGTTTTTTCCATCTCAGCACGGTTCAAAGTAAAATGAAATATAACTACCTAATGACTGGGAAGCCTGTTAGTGTGTGCCATAGTGCTGATGGATAGCATGAAAGAGAATCACAAATTCCAGAGCTCTTCACCTTTTTATTTATATCAAGAGCATTACACAATCATTTAGGCTTTGGTGACCTTGTAATGTCTGCCCATTACAGGAAAGCAGATGCAAGAGATTGCTATGCTGAATAGCATTGCCCCTTCAACAGTGTGTTCCAGGAGTGCCTGCCCACTCACTTGCACAAGAGAGATAAAAGTCAATATTTTATTAATCAATTAGTTTCTGCCTTTGTGTCAACTGTTTATTAAGGAAGGATTTGTCCTCTCTTCTTTTTGGACATAGAAGAGTCTCCTGGATAGCTTCACACCTCAGAGCTGGGCAAGCAGTGCTGCTGATGTGGGCACGTTTGAAATCTGTGAGCTGGACACCTCTACTTTTATTCACATTGAGTTATGATTTATTTTGTGGATAACCTCACTGACTTCAAGGTAACTATCTGTATAGGGAGATGCACTGCTTAACGTGAGCAAGAATGGCAGGGTCTGGCCTGTGGGACTTGAATGTCTAGAACGAAACCCTCCTGTCATACAGGAGTTGACGCAGTGTCACGGATTATCACAGCTTAAAGCAAGCTACCACCTCAGCTGAGATGTGAGTGACTGTCAATGAAACAGACAAAAAAAATACTGCTTGTATGAAGTAAAATAATCCGGTTCTGCAGAAAGATGCACAAACTGGAGCCACTTTTGCAGATGTTTGATGAGTTTGGGGCTGGACATTGGATTCCTCTTTTTTTGTTCCCAGCTGATAGTGGAGGAGGACATCGCATCATGAAGTGCAGCCCGTAACTCAGATGGGCAGTGAACAGGTGGCACATTGTTTGTCAAGCTATTTCATATCATGGAAACCATTTGTCCAGTTTTAGATTGCTAT
The DNA here is from genome assembly GCF_905368555.1 of Meleagris gallopavo. Lineage (NCBI taxonomy): Eukaryota > Metazoa > Chordata > Aves > Galliformes > Phasianidae > Meleagris > Meleagris gallopavo. Next base: position 83,226,921 of record NC_139404.1, on the reverse strand, counting down.
TACCAGCAGTGTATCTTTTAGTTATGAGAAAGAGAAGAGGTTATTTAAAACTTAGGCTGCCCCTGTTTGCCTTTCAGAACATGCCAAGTGGGTTTTAAAAAGGAATGCCTAAAGATCCCAGACATTTTTCCATTAGTTGTTTAATGCTGTTCTCATTTATTTCCAATGTGGAGTGAATAGGTTAAGAAAGAGCTGTCTCAGCAATTCAGTTCAATGAGACATGCATGGATATACTTAGAAATGGCATTTAAGGCTCAAGTGGGGATGAGCAAGGACAAAGAGGGGGACTAGTTTTGATCTCCTGGGTGTTCTTCATTTTTATGGTGTATATACAGCCTGCTTGGGTGTAGCACAGCCAGGACTTCAAGACTGCAGAGCTGGTATGTATAAAAGGTGACATCTCTCAAGCATCTCTTCAAGTCATATCAGAAGAGACAGAGGAATTGTATATGAAAGTCTCCAATGGACACTCACACCCAGAAGCTGCTCTACCAAAATACAGCATAAGTAATTTGCTGGGAAAAGGGTGACGTAGAAGGAAACAAGCCCTTGATCAAGCAGAGCAATAACACTAAGTGATCAAGACGCATTTTGAACTTTCAAGAGTATGAAGGATGATACAATTTTTGAGCTTTTTCTGCTGAATACCGGAGACTCCATGGTGACAAAAGATTCACATGCTCAGAGACTTTGGAAGGAGATGACCATAGGGAAGAAGGTGGTGTTGTGCAGAGAGATATGTGGTAGAGGAGCATCAGGGTCCTTGGGAGGAAAGAAAATAAAATCCCAGTCCGTAGCCACAGATATTTGAGCTCTACCATAAGAAAGAAATCTTCAAATTTGTATCTTCACCTGCTGCCATGTGTACAGGACTAGATACATTTGTGGAGCGTATTAACAATACATTTATAATAATGTACATTGAAGTAAACCCATGTCACCATTGAATTAAAAAAAAAAAAAAAAAAAAAAAAACTAGGAGTAGGCTTTGGAATGCTTTCTCCTTTTGAATTCTAGTAGCTAATAAACTTTCCCAGAAAATCTTATTCCTTCAGCTGATGTCTGATGGACACTCCTGGAACAGAAACAGCCGTGTTTCAGCAAAAGTGGCCGTAGTACTACTGGGGAGAGGCAGTCTTCTTGCTCATGATCTAAATGGCAGCTCAGTAATTCAGTCAGTCTGACTCTATTCCTTCCCTCAGAGGACAGGACTTTGCAGCTACATAAGGGACACCTTGATGTTACAGCTAGCCTATGGCAGGGGCTAACATGAGGGACATTCCTGCTATTCCTCTGCCATCAGCAACTTGCCTCACATGGGATCTTATCCTTTTGTGGTCATACTGTTTGCAATTTTTTTTTCTCTGATGCCACTGTCTTTCTAAACCTATTGCAGTTTGCCAAGAATCTAATCTATATCAAATGAGATCTCATGATAAATGGCACCCAACCTGCAAAAATATTCACTGATTTTCTCTGATTGCTAGCTTTATGTTCTCAAACTTTTAAAAACTCTTAAAAGCTGTCATAACTCCATTTTAGGATGCTGACTGTGACTCAAGCTTTTCAAAGTGTTATAAGGAATGGCAGTTGCAAAACAGCATTTTCTGGGCAGACTTATATACAGAGTTTGTTACCACTATGGATTTTAGAAGCTATGGCCATTGTTGATTTTATGTCACTCATGTCCTCTGGCCTTCTCTTTATTCTGCTTACTGCTAGTGATTGCACAGACATTATATAATAATTAGTAGTCAGATCTTCCATACTTTGTGTGATGCTTATGGAATTTTTCTGTTCCTATTCAAAATAAATAACTTATCTTTGAACTGGCAGCTTCCAACTTCAGCATATGGGAAGTCTGAAGAATCACTAAATCCAGCAAAAGGGAAGGAAAAGTTCAAATATTCCAAATAAAGGAATTCTAATTATTCAGTTAAATAGATTATGTGTCCCTGTGTACAGTTTTCTTCCCCAAAGTACTCTGTAGGCAAAACTGGTGAATAAGAGTATGAGTGGAGACATTTTAATTTCAATAGTTTTTGTTCAAAACGTAAGAATTTCTTATAGTTGTGGACATTTTGCTTAAACTGTGGGAATAGTGCCTTTACCTTAAAATGTGCTTACAGAAAATGTTCATATATATTTTTAAACAGTAGGAGATTATGCAGATCTTAGAATTCTTCCTCTTGCAGATAATTGTCAGTGAGGCATTCTGAACTTCTAGATGGAGGTTGGGATGTTTTCTGTGTTATTTGTGTGTGTGTGTATTGGTGAGAGGTGTTTTCTCCTAGTAGAAGGAGATGACTTACTCCAAAAGGAGTATCAGCACATTTAACTGGAATTATGTATTCTTGTCAGTGATCCGACAGTCCATGGAGCTGTAACTACATAAGTACAGAGCTATGGAAAAGATCATATTTAACTTGTTCAGGAATAACGCAGAGAGATGTCGTGGAGTTTGAGGTGCTGGAGCTCTTCAGAAACATTTTCTTCCAGTATTCACTGCAGGTTTATTTCATGGGTTTATGGATAGATTACATTTCTACCTGTGATGGTAGCTGCAGATGGCACTGACTGTGCAGCATGCCAGAAGGATACAGAAATATATCCTGCAAGATCAAGCATTTTGAAGAGGAAGCAAAAACTGGGACTTCTCCTAAAATACATTTCAAATGCTAGTTTTCTAAAATGATAAAATTTTCCATTCCAGCTGTACTTATTACTAATCTTAAGGTTATATGATTTTGAAAAGATTGCAGTTGAAGATCTTACTCCTACTTTTTAATACAAAAATAGAAGATGAGTGAAAAACATAAATGAAGGTTCTATATATTTTTTTCTCCTTAGATGCTTCGGATGATGAAGCAATTGAGAAACTAAGTGATGAGACGGCAACATCTAAAGGTCCTGATTCCAAACCTGCCGTGACAAAGAAAAGAAAACAGGTATGTAAGTTTAGCAGTTGTGTAGACCGTAGAGATGATATTGCATAGTGAAATATAATCCCCACTGATTCACTATAAAAGGATGATTTTCTTCACTTTTTGCCTTATCTGATCATATGATAGGATTTTTATATATTTTTTAAATTATTTTTGCATTATTTGGAAGTGGTCTCCAAGTGCATTTTGATAATAGCTTTTGTTTGATGCCACGATTGTCTCCAACTAAGAGAATGCCTAGTGATAAATGCCTGAGTGGTGCTACCACGTCCTTATCCGTTATCTTTTCCCTTTCCCTGCACACAGAAAGTCCTGTGTCTTAAATGTTGTTCTGCTTTACATAGAATATACCCAGGAAATGGCAGCAAGGTCTTTGGCAGTCAGCAAAAGAGAAAGGAAAGAATCATCTAGACGTTAGCTGATTTCAAGGAGTCTGTTGTTTGAAAGTTAATTTCTTCTGCCTTCAGTGTATCGTTGAGGAGAATAGACTGAATGGCTGTCAAGTTGGTAAAATGATATTGGAAACTATCTCTCCTTAAGGGTATGGATATTAATTTAGACCCTAGGTCAGTAGTAAATTCACTGTATGATGCCTAGCTAATAGCCCAAGTGAAAATCCTTTGTAACGCTGTTCTTTGTTTAGTAACAGAGAAGTGTAAGCAATACAGTAGGTACTTATTTATGCTTTGGTGTCTTTCCAAAGAGACCAAAGGTGAAATGAGTCAAATGTCTCAACTGATTCCACATTTTGATCAGGAAAGAGAAAACTAAGTAACATAGGAGAAAGCCTTTATACATGCCCTATCTGAACATCAAATGCAAGGAATTCAACTCAGTGAGGATGACTGTGGAGCTTTTTTTTTTTTTTTGTATTTTGTCTGTATTTTGGAACATGGTAAGTTGATGTTTAAGAATAAAACTCCTGGAGGCAATGATTTTTGGGAGCTCAGTTACCTGTGTTGTTGCATATCTTTTAGAGCAAAACTCTTGCAAAGTTTGGGTCGACGAGCTTTCTCTAAAGAAAACTAGTAGTTCTGTAGTTCCAGTTCTTCTAACAGTCTATCCTACTCACTCATTTCTGCCTTATTCACAGGCTGGAAGCTATTCTGCAGTGGTCTTGGCATGTTAAAGCCAGTCAGGAGACAACCAAACAGAATTATGAACATTTATGTTTCCAGTCTGCAGACTGTCCACAGAGTTGCAATGAGATGAATAATTTGTCTCCAATCTGAATGGAGCATTGATGTGTTTACTTTGTCACAGGCTCCAAAAGTCAGAGTACATGGCTGACCTAGAATGTAAACTTTCACACACATGCAAGAATGTTTTCACTTTACATTTGAATTTCCAGTAACTTGGCAACTTGTTAAGAAAAAAGTTGTGTTAGAAATATAATACAGGAAATATTTTATGTTCTGTCTATGATTAACAAACAAGGAATTTATGACATTTTAGTTCATAAATCAGTGGTCTCAGCATAAATTTCCTGTTTTCTGCATTTTAAGAGCTTCCATATAAAAATAGCATAAAAACACAGAGCACAGGGGAGCCATGTCAAAAACCAGCAGGTTGTCTGCTTTGTGTCTTGCATAAGAAAAGCATGTAAATGTCTTTTTCCTAAGGGTGCCACGCAAACAACTATTTCATGAGTAGGTAGACAGCTAATATTTGGTTAAGGGTCAGAAGTTCAGTTAGATCAGATATTTAAATATTTTAGACTACAGATCATCAAAGACATGTAGATTTACAGCCATTCACCACCATGAAGTTTATTTTTCTCTAATGTCTGAATAGGACTTGCTAACAGCGTGCCATGCCTAAATACCTATATATGTTGCTGGAAAGAAGAGATTTTTGAGTCCTAACATGATTTTCTGAGTAAACAAGCCTGCTGCAAGTCTGCTGTGTGCTTCAGTTGCAGTTAAAAGAGAGGGCTATACACTGTCATCAGGGAAGAAACCATTGCATGATACTTTTAAGCATTTGAATGAAAGGATTCCAGTCAGAAGAAAATTGTTTCTCTTAGAAATTATTTTTCATCTCTGTTATTTTTATTCCTTCTTTGCATATATACTGGTTGGGAGTGTGCGTGGAGTTTTGGAGATTTATATAAAACAGTTCACACAGCACGTGAAGGAAGAAATGGGCTCAAAGTGAACAAGAGTTTTTTCTTAATACTGAGAGGGTCATAAGTAGTGATTATGTTATCTAGGATAAGGATCCATTATATTCTATGGAAAGGAAAGAGATTCGGGTTGGCCCTTTTTTAGCTTTTTTGTTTCTTGGTAGTTTCTCATGACTAAATCAATCCAAAGGCTTGTTCTCTGCATAAAATCTAATGTCAAATGTGGAATTTATGATAATAACACCTGGCAAGTTGTCTTCAAGTGTCTGTGGACAGCTGGAATACGTAAGAATAGATCAGGAACTTAAGGCAGAAGGTAGCTCTATTTCAGTCTCAATGTCTGAGAATGCTAACAGCAGGGCTAGGAACAAAGAAATGTGTGGTGTTCTTCTTACAAGCACTAGAATCTGAGACAGGACAGAGATTTTTTTAAAAATATATATAAATAAAACACGAAACGTTAACCCTGAAACACTTTTTCTAAATGAAGTGAGTTTGTGCTTGCAGTCAGTTCTTTGATTATTCCTGACAAAACAGTGGGGACAAATCTTTACTTGTTATGGCAAGATACTGTCCCTGTCACAAGTTCTTATTGATCCAGGCTGTGTTATATTCCAGCCCTATCTATCAAGTGCTTTGCTGGCTCTGTTTAGTCCCCAGCCACATCTACTGTGGTAATTCCTCAGTATCATTTCAAGCCTCAGAAAGTTTCAGAGCTGCTTTTATATATAACTACTGCTTCAGCAAGTGCATGACTCTGTATCACAGAAAACAGGAGCAATCAATAGGTCATTTGTTTGTGAGGAGCATGGTGGTTCCCTTGTTGCTATATCTGAGTTATCAGGGGAAGCGGGGAAGATAGGAAAGTTGGTTTGGAGAGGCACAGACATGCTGGCCAGGCTCATGTAGAACAAGTGATTATGAAGGGCCCTCCTGCTGTGACAGCAGCACAGGAAGCACTCAGAGGGGCTCAGCTTTTCTGAGCCTCTATTAATTTTTCTCTGGCCCTGCTGTAGGTGCCCTAAAAAGGGAATGAAAGAGTAGCTTCTCTGGCTTTTGACCAGACTCTTTTCTGCTCATTCTCTTCTTCCAGGCCCACCCCAGGGAGCACTGCTGGACTCTGAGTTTTTAGTTTCTTGTGATGAGTCTTCTTCACTATTTCTTACAGAAGCAGATTTTTCCAGCCGAATGCATCCTAGTATCAGGGATTTCTTTCTTGAAGCTCATTTTCCCTTTGCACTTTGGCAAATCACTTATTAAGTTAATACGTTTTTATTTGCCGACTCATTTGTGTTACCAGAAAGTGGACATCCCTCAGAAGGAAAGAGAATCGCTATTCTTATAAACCTGTGCCTTATTCCTAACCTTGGCTTATGTGAGCAGCAACTCTTACAAATGGATCACTTCAGCCTGCTTGCTCAGGCGCAAAAGTGGGTTAATAATTGCAACATGTGTTGGATGAAGATTATTCTGAAATGCAACATGTATTTTTCTTATGCATATTTGACTCTGTCTGCTATGAGGAGGCAAAGAAAGAATGGAGCAGAACAAATTTGAAACACGTTTTCCTAAATTTTGCTTTGCAAATGTCAAAGGACATTCAGAGCATTGATATTTTCCATTTATTGTTACTGAGTTCCATGGTATCTTGCACCATCTGAAAGCTCACACTAAGCTGGTTGTTTTAAGGTGTTACAGGAAGAATTTAGAGAAATGATCATGCACAATAATAGAGATTAAAAGTATATGATTTTTGAAATATTTTCTTCTTGTTTTCCTTTTTTTTTTTTTTAATTTATCAAAGCTGCTTTTCACCATCTTCTGGAAGCATGTCTACAACCTGTTCTTTTATTCTTCTCTTGGTTACAACAACATAAATCTCAATTCCAAAATTGCTCCAGATATAGGGCATTGTAAGAAATTGAACCTTTCTACAGGTAGGAAGGTTTGGTTTTGTTTTTTTTTCCCTTGCCTAGCATTCCTGTATTTTCTCTTGCCTCCCTGTGGTTATGTTTTTTTTTTTTCCCCAGGTGATCAGATATCTAATACTGAAACTTTCTTTTTTACTTCTTTTTAAAATGTGTTTTGCAGCCTACAGAGTGTTTTCTAAGTCAGCCTGGAGGAACACCGGGGAGCACTCTAAAAGCAAAGAAGCGAAAGAAGGTATGAATGCCCTGATGTGTACCTGGGGACTGGGCAGTGGGTCTGCCTGCTGTTGTGAGATTCCAAATTGGGTCAACCTTGTTGCTGTGTGAAGCTCCATAGTGTTGCAGCCTTTATTTTAGAGAAGAACAAAAATTCCCACTCTTACGACCTGACTCAAATTATCCATTCGTTACATGAACCGAACTGCAGAACTGTGCCTATGCTCCTCTCAAGGGTTGTGCGTTATTTATACCCACCTTGCAGGTGTGGCACACCAGAAAAATGAAACTATCAAAGAAAGATGGCAATTCAGTTTCTGCAGATCTGCCCTGATTCAGCTGTGTGAACAGGCTCCAGCATCCTTTGCACCAAGAACTGCCCTTGTTCCCTCTTCTCCTGGCATAAGTATATAAATAAATACTCTGGGCTGACTGTCTGGCTGCGCTCCATCCTCACTCAACAACAAACACAGCCTGCTGTCTAGATGGAAATAATATGGCACTAGGCAAGTTAATTGTCTTTTGGGACAGCCTGTGTTAAGTACTTGGCTCCCTCATAAGACAGAGGTGGCTTTTTTATGTTATGTCAGGCCTCTTAATCAGCCGGTGAATGGATAGAGTTGAATTTAGCTTTCAAAGCAGGTCTGGCAGAAGTGACCATGGAGCTTGATCCACTTCTGCCGAGTGAAAGCATTCCACAGAGCATGGTGCACCAGCCCTAGGAAAAAGACCCCATTCCTAGGCAAACAACAAGGATTTGGTTACACCTTTAGTTTCACTGAAGCTAGGCCTCTGAAATGATATACACAGCCTGTTAGCAAATGCATCAGGAAATATTTGTCAGATTGATCCATTGTTTCCGATCAAACTCTTCTCACTAAATAGAAGGAGAGGAGGGGTGAAACAAACAAAAAAAGAGAAAAAAGAAAAGCACAAAAAACACCTTTGCTTTTAAGCATCTGGAACAAATTGGAAGAAAAATAGTCAAGCTTCCTGTGTTAGGACCATTTCCCCATAGCTCTCCTCAAAGGAAAAGAGTTTGTTCAGGTGTCCTTATTCTTATGGACTTTCTCATTAGTATCAGGCTTCTCCTCTCAAGAGTACCATAATTTTTTTGGAGGAATCAAGTGGCCCAGTAAATGACATAATGGTCCTGAGGAATGACAGCTTACACTGAGTTACCAAGTGAAATGAACCCAACACTTCTGTGTTATTGTCTGCTAAACCGATGATTCCCAAATGCAGGTCACTGAAGAAGCTGGAGCTGGAGAAGAGCATTTCTCCTTAGGGCTCTGCCTTTTATATTTGCTAGGAATAACAAAGAAGGAGCTCATTTGTGGACCTCATGCAATAGCTGCGTGTTCTGTAGGTGGCCTGTAGCCATGCTTGGGAAAGGCAATTGTTGCAAGGCAGAAAAATGTGAGTGTCAAATAGTGGTGAAGCTTGAGAAGGAATATTGCAGATTCAGGTACCACAGAAGCCAACCAGCTGGAAGTCCACTGGAGAGTCTTCCAGTGACCATAGATCAACCTTTGGACCACACCAAAGGTTAACCTAGAGGAATGTATAAGCCTTGCAGTGACCCACCACCCCTCCGCAGCTGCTAAAAATGGTTCTCAGCCCACTTTGTCTCTCTGCAGGATCACTTTTCCTCACAGATGCTCTGTTGTAACTGTGCTATCCTTCTGCTCTTCACTTCCAGGCTTATACTGCCACTCATCTGTATGACAGCAAGTTCAGTTTAACTTGTGCAGCTGAGAAACTGCAAACTGTTCTTTCACAAATGGCTTATTTCTCAGTGAGAATAAGGAATGCTTCAGATCCATGCTGTTCTCTCCAGAATGTCTCTATCCTTGAAAATCTGCTGTATTCTTAACTGCTGACAGATCATTCAGATAATGGGTATCCTGGCCTATTCTCCCTTTATCATCCAATTTAATTATGTGAAAAAATATGTTAACAGTTTCTTTTTAGTGAAAATTCAAACCTGTTACTTGCTAACGTTCTAAGGCATAAAACATAATCATTATGAACTCTTCTCCAAGCTCAAAATACTAGTTAGGTTTGAAAAATTAGACATTTTGGAAGAGTAAAACAGCTGCTGAACTCTTTCTGCTTGATTTCTGGTTTGGTGAGCTTTAAACTCATTTTTATTATGGGTTTTGTGATAATGTATGTTGTGAATCTAGTTAACCATCTTCTCTTCCCAAAGAGATGGTTGGTTACCCTGTTTAACTTAAAATATAGCTGTCTTACAGTATCATTTGATTCCTGTTATTAATGCTTTAAGAACAATAAATTAAAACAAATGATGAGAAAACTCAATTTTCAAACTGCTACGACAGCAAAACCCACAAAAGTGCCTTTCAGTTATGTTTTTGTTACAGCAACTCTTTAGGTAAGTGAACAAGGCTTTCTTCTTCAGGGTCACAGGTTATTGTGTCAAAGTATCTGAGCTTGATCCTGAAGTCTTTGTTACCACTAAAGACAATGAGAATCATGTCCTGTTAGAAGACCTTTTTCTAATCAGGCTTTTGTTAATGCAATTCACTATATGAAATTGTGGAAGAATGTTTATTTACAACGTTGTTATTTATGCTAAGAGCAAATATTATAGAAATAACATACTTACACTATTATTTGTCTTTTTAGAAGAAAATTTCTGATGTTCTGGAAAAATCTCCTCCAAAACCTGGTATCCCTGAGGATCTACAGAATCTGCTTAGTCAACATTTTGGTACAAAACGTTCAGTGATTGAAATAGAGGAATTAAAGCTGCCAGGTAACTTGTCTTCTATTGTATGTATGTATATATAAATAATATATATATATATATATATATATTTTTTTTTTTTTTTTTTTCCAAGACACTAATAAGTTGTTTTTCTGTAGGAAAAAAGGCTTGCTTTTCTAATAGAAATTGTCTGATTTCTAATTAGTATGTTCCATGATGCTGGTTGAGAAAGACTGTGAAAATATATTTCATTTCTGGGATTATCCGCATCTACCCAGATGTGTAATAGGAAGACTGAGAGGATTAGACAAATAAATAACAAAACGTGATTCTGGTATGGTTATGAAAAATTGAACACAACGGATTTTCAGGGAGTGGCATGAAAAAAAAGATGGTAGTTTTGGTCCAAGTTGAAAATGAACAAGTTTTAACCATGACTAAGACCCTCTTGGTTTCCTTTACTCCGTCTCCAGTTCAAAGCTAATTATAGAAAAGTCAAAGCAGGAGACAACAGGGGTAGCTTCTGTCTGTCAGCTTGAGATTGTATTAGAGATTAAGGCAATGTTCTCTGCCTCCTACTTTAGAGATGAAAAGGCACTGTCATTTTCTAGGCACTATTCCATTATTTGTTGAGAGTGCATATGAAGAACAAACTGTCTGGTAACAAATCTGCATGTATTAATACTTCTTGAACTGTAGGTGACCTATCCCTAAACTAGCACCCTTCTAGCCCAGCAGTGCTTTCTCTATTTAATGTTTAAGCTTGGCTTTCTAATAAATATACTTCTCTTTAGGATCACAAGTCTATGTTGACCATTCCTTATTTCTTTGGGCCAGGTTCAGCTTTCTTATTGAATCAAGAAAACCTGGAAAAGTCCCATCTAGATTTCTTTCAAAAGCTTATGTTAAATATTTCTAGGCATGTAGAGATTTAGCAAATAATAAATAGCTTTAGTTTCTTTCTTATTGAAAGAGGTGTTTAGGTTAGTGAAGTGATCCATTTCCACATGGCTCTTGGGTTGGATGGGGATTTTTTAATCTTTCTTTTTGTGCTGGGAGTTGGAGGCTGAGAAGCCAAGCCGTTCACTAAACTTCTACAGCTGTCAAGTCATTCACGTCAAAGCACTGAGCAAATAAGCAACTACTTAGAGTTGTGTGTTCTTGTTAACTGACACAGTGCAGAAGGTCGGGTTTGTAGTCAGCATGATCTTTTGCTGCATGCTGAAGCTATATGGATTTTTCCCCCCTTTCTGAAACTTTAAATAAAAGTTGTTAATACTCAGTTTTGCTGGAGTGTTGACGAAAAGTCAGTAACTGATGCTTGTATGCTTTAGAAAACACCTTCTGAATTGTTTAGTCAATAATCTCAGTATATTCAGAATAGCAAAACAACAGCTAAGGTATTTTGCCTTAGGGAAAAGGGACTATGTTGGGTGATTAGAGTTCTCCTCTTATCACCAAATGTTTATGATACTCTACCAGTCTCTGCCCTTCCCCACCAGCATCACAAGCATCTTTTAAAAATAATTTAAAAATTAAATCAGCTGTTGATGCTTCAGTTGTACACATTCAACTCCCTTTTGAGCTGAAGCCCCAATAAATGTCAATCTTTGGTTTTAATAGAAAGGATTGGGGAAAAATAGAAGTTTTTGGCAAGGCAACACCAATTAAATGAAGGATATAGTGATGGAGAGTGGCTATTCTCAAGAAACTATAAGGCAGGCTCCAGCTGCAAGCCAAGTTTGTCACACTCTCTGTTCTGGTAGAAACCATGGATTGACAGTGCCAGCATTAGCACAATGTGCCATCCACATGAGCAGAAATAGTGTAAGAAGGGAAACCTCTTTTATTTAGTTAAAATGTATCAGCAAACATCTCATTCCAGAGAGAGGCACCCTGAGGTGCAGTGCTTCGTGCAAAATGGCAGCAAATATGTTAGTCCCTGAAGATGGGGTTGTTAATGCTGTGAGGGAAAATACTGTTCCATTAGGCAAAAGACCTATAACAGCTATGGCAAGTTTTCAGGCCATCTAATTTGAATCAACATTTTAAGAACCTACTTTTTCTGTATAGGAACTAGAGAAAAGGACTTTCCTGACTGCCTTAGTTAGGGCATTGTCTTTTTTTCCCCTATAATGGACCTTAATGGCAAATAGCATGTCATCTACGGTCCTTTTCAGGTTTACTTCCTAATAGCATAAGTAAAAGATAGGCAGTCAATGGGAAATGAAAACAGGAGTCACAATGCAGTATAGGTGCTACTGTTATGGCTCGTACTTATAGGTAAATTGCCACAATATGCAAGACCAGAAAGTAAAGCCAGCTCACTGACTTTGAGTGACCAGTATCTCGTTTAGGTAGGTTCTTGCATTTACATGTTTGGCTAAAACCTTTGCTTGACTGTGGTAAAAAAAAATATATATATGGAAACTTGTTTTAAAACATGTGATCACCCTTAGGCAGCCCTGTGTTCAGAGTTTAATGGTGGGATGAAATGGAGGAATTGTAAATGGGTGGTAAGGTGTTACCCTTGTTGACTTATCCAATTTAAAGCCTCAGTAAATTGAGGTGTTCTTGAGTCTTTTTTCACAAAAAGTAATTTATTGATGATGAATTTTAACATGCATATGATTTCATCAATGTAACTAACTAATGACTGTGCTGCAAACATTTAAGCTCTTTTTTTCTGTTGTTAAAAACACATCAAGAATATTTTCTCCTTTGTGTTTTCAGATTCTTGCTTTTTGCCAGCCAATGATCTCACCCACAGTTTTTCTTCATACCTGAAAGAAAGTAAGTTAAAATGTTGGTCTGGATGAGATGAAAGTTGTATGAAAAACATTATTTATGTGCTATTATTACAGCTTTTATCTGCACTCTCAAATATTTAATTATGTGTCATTAATAATTTCCAGGATGGTGACTTTTTTTTTTTTCATTTGCTTGCTTGCTTATTCTGTGAGAGGTGTTTTGTTTTTCTTTCTTTTTTTTCTTTTTTTTCTTTTTTTTTTTTTTTTTTTTTTACAAAATAACTCTTGTTTTGGACCTAAATGTTTTAGACTTCCTTCAAACTGCTTGGGACTATTTGTCATAAGTTGTTTGTTGTGGCTTCTTGAGTAGATATGTATTATCTTACAGTAATAGTTTTGCCACTGCCTCCTTACTTGAACCAAGAGAATTATTGTTCTCTTTCGTATAGAACTCCTGGTTTGGTAAATTTGGTTTTATCTGGTACAAATTACCGTATGTGTCAAGTGAAGACAGTGGGCATGTCTCCTTACCAAATATTTATTTTTAATGCTGCCTAATTTGTTCAGCATTATAATGTATCTGTATTTTATCTATCTTGGGTATTTTATTTTCCAGTTTCTCAGCCATGACTAAATGTAAAAGTGTTGCCAGAGATCCGGACCTCATAGGAGTCAGCATGTGTGTTCTTGTTGCTGGCTACCATTCATCATGTACTCTTGTAATATAAAGTTGTGGCATGTATGTAAGTAGTACTTTCTCTGAGTATGTATGTGGCCTTTTTCATTACAGTCTGTCCTAAGTGGGCAAAATTCCGTAAAAACCACAAGGAGAAGAAGTCGGTGGTGATGCTGGTTATCTGCAGTTCTGCCCTTCGTTCCTTGGAACTCATTAAGTATGTTGATAGCAAACATTTTGCTGAGGTTGGCTGTCAGTCAGAGGTTTTGTCTTGGAACCACAGACATAAAGGCAAAACTGGGACACTGTCCTCTGCTAGCCAACAAATTTACTGACTGAAACTGATGCAATATCCCTTGCTGCTTTAAACTGTGGGAGTGCGGTGTTTGGTTTTAGCCTAAAGTAACACTTAGTAGTTCAGTTGCATGGAAGCACTGTTTCTTTGGAAAAACAAAACTGAAGTGTAACCAATCTGAGAGGAACATGCAACGTGTCATACGTGGGAACAAAGTAAACCCATAAAGCATCCTAGTCAGCAGTAGAAGTCATGACTGTAAGACCATGATGCTGATAGCACCAAAAGCAATGAAACAAAGCATTGCATAGCCTCAAATGACAATGTGTATGTCTGGCCTGAGTGCCTCCGTATCTGTGTTCATGTCTTCCTTTTTCCTCTCTCTCCTCCCCTATATCATTTCAAAAGACTTGATGAATTAACGTGTACCTTGGAGATTTCATGGTTGTCAACTGTATCTTGACCCTGCTTCCTAAGATTATCTTTCTGTAAAACATACAAGCAAGAATTGGGAAGTTTATGCTGCACTTAAAAGCACTGATGTCACAGATGTGCCTGTAGTGCAGATATTACCATCAGAGTGATTTGTCTGTATACGTGTATATAAACTCTAGCCTTGTACAAGAGAAGTTTGAAAACTTGGCTCACCACAAAAAGCATGCAGAGAAAGTGCCTTAAATGACATTCCATAAATACTGACTATATAGTCCCCTCCTTGACTAATACAGAACATGGAGTTCTTAGTGCATAGTCAAATAGAGCATCAAAAGAATGTCAGGTTTTCAGACTAATGAGTTTTGGTCCTCTGGAATTTGGACAATCTGAGCAGGAAAACGTGTGGCAAGCTAGGTTTTCCCAGCAGCCATCCTGCAGGAAGATTTTGTAAAATGTACGTTCATCTATACACACAGAGCTCTTTCCTTTGCCTGCATGCATATGTTTGTTGATGCCTATATGTCAGTAATAGAGCAGTTTTTAATGAGAATTTGATGATTAGTCAGTTTTGAACTGTTAGTTGTGGAAGCACAAGCTGTAACTATTCAACGTTATCTGAGAAGCTATCTAAGCAATATTGCCCTCTAGTGATATCTGCTATTGTATTTGTCCAGTTGTTTATCAGTGCAAATAGTGAAGGGAGACCATACGTAGTGTTCAGAGTACTAGCGTGGGTCACTGGGGAACTGTGTCTCTCAAGTATGTTGAGAAATCCTGGCTAGTTTTGTTTTCCTCCTGTGTGGTCTTAATCTCAGCCCTGATATTTGCATTTCCTTCTTCATTTTTTTTATTTCTAGGTCAATGACAGCATTTAAAGGTGACTGCAGAGTTCTGAAATTGTTTGCAAAGCACATAAAGGTAAGAAAGCTGCAAAAGTGACAGAAGAACTAAACAACTAACTAGTGTCATACCATGTTTTTAATACATTTAACAATAGTGCCTTTCATTTTAGCATTTCTTTCTTTAGGTTTTGATTCTTGGAGAAATCTAGCCAAATACCACCTCCAATAATTCTGGCAAAATCCTGTGGAGAATATAAATGTTTATTCATTTGCTTTGTGTTAAAGATATTCCACATTATTGTGAGATGCTCATTCAGATTGCCTGTTTAAATCAAAGACTCATGCATTTGTAGAAGCATCCACATTTGCACATGCTGGTGAGATTGTCTAGTTATCCAGTATTCATACATGCTGGAGAGCACAAATTGTGGGAATATGGGAAGTAATAAGTGGAAATTTAGCCTTTGATATAAATACTGTCAAACACAAATGTCACTTGCTTTATTTCATTTTTTCCAATGTCATCATCTTAAGGGAGTTTTGAGCTAACTCAGATTTGTTAGTTTTCCAAATATTTACAGAGAATTTGTTTAAATACAGAAGAAAACCTACTGTTCTCACTTCCAGAAATAGTTGGTACAATTGCAGTTATTTAAAACTGAAAATATTCTAGAGAAGTGTGATGATGCCCAGCTGACTGTTATGCTCTCCCCAGAAGATCAGCTTGACAGCTTGATAAATGAATAGCATTTGTTACTTGATAGTAGTCTAGAAAGAGATACTGCATAATCTTGAATTTATTTCCAGCCTGGAAATGCTCTTTGAGAAGAAATTTGAAACAATTGTGGCTTCACTGTGGTTTGTCTTTCTTCAAATCAGATAAAAGAACAGACGAATATGTTGGAGAAAGGCGTGTTCCACATTGGAGTTGGAACTCCTGGGAGGATAAAAGCACTGGTGGAGCAAGGTAGGAGAAAAAGGAGGATTTTATCAACGGATATCCTACACTTGATGTCACAGGAAGTGGGACTTAGCTTTTGAAGGGCTTAGGTTCAAAATCCATGGTGTGAGTCCATGGATTTAGGAACTAAGCTCTGCAGTTTTGCTTTTCCTCTTCTACTGTGTCAGTCAGAATGAGGTCAGTTAATAACAGTTGATTTAATAAACACTTTAAGCTGGAATAAGTCAGTGTTACAAGAGAAGGGCAAAGTAGTGCCTCTCACATAATCAGTACCCACTTAGTTACCCCATCCTGTCTCTTGTTTTAGCACAAGGGTATGTTTGGCAGCTCAGTGACCTGATCCCAATTAGAACTGATCCCAATTAAAACAAAACCAGCATGCACACAAAATCAGGTAATGAACAGGCTAAGGTGGAGGACTTCCTCCTTTGGCAGGAATACTGATTTATGCTGACTTGAAAATGATTGCAAAACCATCGTGTAAGATTTAAAGTTCCAGGAAACCAAACATTGCAAGTAAATCAAAAGGAAATAATGGCAGAAGCCGTCGTATCATACGTCACTCTGAGCTCAGCATAAATTTTTGTATGAGGTGGACAAGATCTGCTTGCTGATTTTAGTTATGATTTGTGTATAATAAAATCAAATGTATAAATGTCCTCTTCTCTTTCCAGTTTTACTTGCTCGATAGACACCACGTGCACGAATTAAAACAAACAAAAATGACAAGATAAGGCAATTCATTCCATTTCTCTTTCTAAGCACTGCCTTTCCCCAACTATGGTTTCTTAGTTAGGGTCTGTCTGTAGTTTTGAACTCTACAGCTCCTTCTAATAGGGTAGAGGAATAGCTTTTTTTTTTTTTTTTTTTTTTTTTGCTGTGTCCTTCACCAACATTACATTGTTGCTGTTCAACCCATGGGCATATTATCATGTAGCTCATGCAGGGACACAAGGTGTCTAATCCTTTTTTGACAGCTTAGTGTTGCAGTGCTATGTCACTAAAGAATGGAGAGGAGTAAAAAGAGGTACGAAAAACTGTGGACAGCATGTAGAAGACCAGGGAAAAATAGGAGAACTACTGGAGGGCAGGTTCAGAAAGGACCTTCGTCCTTCACCAGAATTTGTTTGGAGAATAAAGGAATCCTTCAGCAGCACCATTGACCTGACACACATTCGCATAGTACTTGGTCCTGTAAATTCCTAAACAAGGTCAATTCACATTAATAAGATTTTTCAAGCTAAGGTCCTTGTAACTTAGCAGCTCCTCATAAGCTGTGGAAATTCAACTCTTGTGGTTTCATCAAGAGGAAGCTTGAGGAATTATGTGCTGGCAGGATGTTAGCTCCTGACAAGCCTGGCAACAGTTCTGCTTTTGTGTTTATCTTTCAGAACGGCATAGGATTATGTGGTTAAAGGAGTTTGCAGTGTCAGTGCATTAGTTTTCCAAGCACAAATGTAGTGTACAAAGATTAGTTTCTTTGGGAACAGACAGCAAAAGATGTAAAACACAAAAAATAATTCTGATAAGCACATGTTATGTTGTCTTTTTTAGATGGCCTATGTTTGAACTCCACAAAATATATTATTCTGGATTGGAACTGGAGAGATCAGAAACTAAGGAGAATGATGGATATTCCTGAGGTATTGTAGGAGCACCTGTATATATAATATTCTGTGTACTCAATGCTTTTGATTCTAGTGCCTTGGTCAGTAAGGATTTATTTCTGTAAAGCAGACTTAGTAGTCTAGGAATGCAAAAACAAGTCACTGTTTCACTTCAAAATCTCTACTCTCAGATCTCAAAATTACTTCTTGAGGAAGTTGGTTTCTTTTGTTGTTGTTGTTGTTACAGGTCACAGCTGTGACTAATACAGCTGTGCTGTGGATTTCTGCTGTTTATGCTAAATAGTTGTTCTGCCTGTTCCTGGGAAATTCTCTCAGTAAGAGGACTTCATGCAACAAAGTTTCCTCAAAAACTAAATACAGCTTTGGATGACATTTATTGGTCTCTGAGAATAAAATAACTTCATACAGATAGTTTTTTTTTTTTTTTTTTTTCCCCTTTTTTGGAAAGAGGTAGGTTACAAACTATGTAGAACCATCCATTATTTGTAGACTCTTTTAAGATAGCTCCCCATGCTTTTTAATTCTGTAATCCAACTTCCACAGTAATTGCTATGGCAAGATATGCTTACCATATGCTGTGGGCCATCAGCTGGTATCTGTCCAGCAGAAAGAGGTGGATTCCTCTAATGGTCCCTGCTAGAGAGCTCCCATTTCACTGCACATTTTCACAGACTGGTGTGTGTTCTATAGTGGGAAAACACTGCCTTACATGTAGATAGGAAGCTGTTTCACAAGTGAAATAAATGCTTAGTCATTAGTCCTACTCTGCACCTGCCTGTATGTTATAGTCCCCCACACACAAAGATGCAACTTTCTAATAATCTTGGATAAAGCACCCTGCAAAAAATACACTGCTGAAATAAAGCAGGGAAAAGAACAGCTTTGCATACTGAGGCAAGGAGGCTCCCTCTTGTGGTAAATGCTTGAGAATCTTTTGTACAGTGCTAGCACTTACCTGTAAGTATTTTAACACCAGAGAACCTACATTTGCAGGCATATTACCTCAGGATAGTAGTACAAGTGCTGATGTCAATGGAAAAGATTTTTGCGAGTCAGCTGAAATAAATATACGCACAGTAGCCTACAGGTGATCCACTGAAAAAGAAATAAATATTATATTGTTAACATTTGATTTGGGGATATTGCAAATTTGAAATATCTTGTTCAGCTCTCTGTAGGAGGCATCACAACATTTTGGGCATGTCTGCCTAGAAATACAGGTCAGATTGACTTCAGCTCTATTTTGTTAAAGGAAAATGACCATCAATGAAATTATAGAAGTCAATGCTCAGGCTTAGTTTCAGATAAAACCAAGTAAGAAAGAATATTACACTTTTGGATATAGTGTTAACATAAGGGTAGGTCCTTTATGTTTGGTTACAGAATAGTGAATGTGATTACAGCAAAGTCTTCAGATCTGCCCTTGACTCAGTTAATACACAGATTTTTGACATGTTGGGCAATGTAAGTGGAATACCTTACAGCTTTTTTTTTCCTGCTGGAGACAGCATGTAGATTTCTGAAAGTTATTTTTAAGAAATATCAGTAATAAAAAATATCCAGCTAATGTTTTTGAAATAGTGCACCTTAATGCAGTAGAAGACAGTGGTATGTTTAGCAGCTTGCGAACTTAAAATACAAAATACAGTCTTAGTAAGCAGCAGATCTTGCTCTTTTATCTTTACAAAAGTTGTCAAATGCATGATAATAATAATAGTCATACTTTTTCTCAGAGAAGAGATGATTTTTTTAGTGCCACCAGCATGAAAACTGGCAATTTGATGCTCTATTTTTCTTTATCCTAAATCAGTTGTGGAGGCAAAATTGTGCTTTGGAATTGGAAACAAGGCATTGTGACGCGTTTCCACTGCAAATCCTGTTTTGTCAGTAATTTCTTTATATGTTTAAGGTGTTACAGTGCTAAATAAATTTTTGTGTAGTTATAGTTGTCTGCATAATGAAATGTGCAGAAAACAGGAACAGCTTGAAGAATACATACCTCTTGTCTTCTCATGGGAAAATCCATTGCTTCATTTTGAAGGTGCAAACTACTTGCTGTTCCTGTCCTCATCATCAGTGGAGAATAATATACAGAGTGGTGTAATCTGAAATGTATATATATGTATATGTATATACAATGTAATACATGAATCCTTCCTCATGACGGTCCTATATCCCATTGTATTCACTGAATGGATGACCAGTGCTCTTTCAGTTGCCTCTACATCTCATTCATTAATGCTGTTGGGTTCTTTTTTCTGTTTTTCTGTCTTTCACTGCATTCGTCCTAAGCAGAGGAGAGAAGGAAGTAATTTCACAAAGAAACCAAAGGTAGAATGAATGTGTTTATCAGGCTCTGTTTTTATGAGCTTGAATTACACTACAGTGTAAAGGCTTACATAAAAATTGATGGTGTAATTTCACATCTGGCCAAAGGACAAACTTCTCTCTTTGGAGGTTTTTCTATAGCGGTTGATGACAATACAGACCTGTCTCAACTCTTCAAATTACTTTTTTGTAAGATTCACATATAGTTTTTCAAATATTTTGCTTAACTGTTTATTATTTCCTTCTAGAAGCAATATAAGCTGAGCAAGTTTCAGGTTTTTTTAAAGCAAAAGGGTTTGTAAGAAATATAGTCTAGTTAATTTCTTACATCACACATTCTTGTGCACAGAAGGATATAAACCTGAGGAAAGCTCAGAAATAAGTTATTCACGAGCAGGAAGAATGAAGCTATAAGGAAATTCTAAGCTTGCCATGACGAGCAAATCTTCAGTTCCTGCTGAAATATGTCATCTGTTCTTACCCTTGTTTACATTTGGTTTTGATCTTTAGATAAGCAGTAAGGTACAGTCACATCCGTGTTATAAACCAAAGTACTTTGCATGTGGCTTAGTTACACCTGAATGCTCAGTTTCATCCAGGAGTCTCAGCCACAGATATTGTGTGGCTGTTACAGTGCAGGATTACCCTTGGACTCATTGATAACGGTTGATACACTGTAAAATCCCACAGAAATCTTGCAGCCCAAGGTGTATCTCTTGCTCTGGCAAGTTTAATCAACTGTGCCAATTACTGTGTGGCTACGTTGGATGAGCTGTAGTTGTACCTTAGGACTGTAGACCTTAGAGGAGAGGCCGCATGGCAACCTGCAGCCTCTCGTGAGGGGAGTGGAGGGGTAGCGCTGAGCTCTGCTCTGTGTGACAGTGGCACGGCCCGAGGGAACGGCATGGAGCTGTGTCAGGGGAGGGGCAGCTGGGGGTTAGGGACAGGGTCTGCACCAGGGGGCGGTGGGCATGGAGCAGCCTGCCCAGGGCAGTGGGCACGGCACTGAGCTGACTGAGTTCTGGAAGCTTTTGGGCAGCACTCAGCCATTGGGTTTGGATTTTGAGTGGTGCTGTGTGGAGCTGGGAGTTGGATTCTGTTCCTTGTTGAGTACCTTCCAACTCAATCTTCTGTGGTTCTAGGAAAATGGAACCATTGTAGAGATAAGGGCCTTGTGTGGGAACTTCTCCTTTAATTTCTAGTTCTATAGTAAGACAACTGAGTAAATAAATAAAATCATGGTGTTTAGCTGAAGCATTACCAGTAACCTTTGATGCTTTCTTTGAATTTTGTTTTCCTCAGATAAAGAAAGAAACAATCGACCTGCTGGAGATGAGGATTATAAAGCTGTGCAGAGAGGGATCTGTGAAGCTGGGACTCTTTTAATAGTTTTACCACAAGGAAGTGGTTTACAGGCAGATTTTACTTCTATCCTGTCTGCAAGTGGTCAACGGTGATTAAATTAAGAATTTTGATTTTTCAGAGATAATTGATGCAGAAAGAATATGCTGTGCAACTTTATTCTTAGGTTCCTTTAAATAATAAAAATGGAAGTTTTATTTATACTTTTTTATTTGTAGTCTTTTATTGTACTTCACAAAAGCGAAGTTAAATGTACATTGCTTTCACCCACAAGATTTACTATTACATGCCATTTTTAACAGCAAAAGTGAGTGTGAAAGTCTTTGTACAGCTCAATTCTCAGTTACCTCTTTCTCTCACAGGAATAGTAAGCTAGTTCTTGCCTAAAAATAGCTTTGGAAATGTCTGAATTTCAGTAATTTGGCAAAAAAGTATTTTTCTCTCATCTGTTCTACAGCTGGCCAAATCCTATTTTTTTGTTATTACATGATAAATTATGTTTAAAGTATCTATCTGTCTAGCAAACTGAGAGTTCACTGTGATTAAACTGTTGAAGTCTTCAAAAAATATTCTACTTTTTGTCCATTGGAGTTGAAAAGAGCTTATCTGTGGGTGATTCTTCTGTAATTGTGAATAGAAGACTGCTTTTATTTATTTATTTATTTATTGCATGGAAAAAGAAGATGAATAGAGGTGGGCAAATCATCAGCATCTTGGAAGAATCCAAATGAGACATTTTTAGAATTAATTACCCTATTGTGCTAAGCAATACAAAGCGTTTTAGAACTTTAAATTGCTTCTTAATCAATAGCAACGAATGCTGGTTAAGAAAGTTTATTTGGTTTTACAAAGTAGTGTTGTATACTCAGTACTCTCAGCCCCTCCGGTCCTCCTCAGTGGCATCCAGTGAACTGGAATAGGTCTTTTGTTTTATCCCATGTTTGTTAGCTGGGCAAATATAGAAGTTAAGGGAGAAGAAATGATGAATCTGAGATTACACAAATTCTAATACAGCTGACAGTATCCATACAAATGAATAAGACATAACAAATGTGATTGAACTGTGGGGCAGGAATAAATATATAAGCTTTTCCAGGAAGCATGATCTGGACGTACTGACCGAAGTACACAATCATCTGATTGGTACAAGCTGGTCGTGGCAATCCATACACAAATGTAGAAAAGGAGGAAGAGAGAGAGCTAGTTAATAAGTAATTCCTAGTCATAATACAGATCTGAACAAGCAATACAGTTTCCCAACAGTAAAGACTGTATCTCAGCTTAAACACCGTCCAGCACAAGTATATTGTTTCTTCCTCTCACCGAGAAGAATATGAAGAATAAGAAGAGTTCTGCTTCACAAGAAGCAGAAACACGTCCTTCCAGGTGTCCAGATAACAGCGCATTCAAACAGCAGAAGCTACCGGCGTGGAAGCCCCGGCTTACCATTGCATCTGTGCTCTCCACTTTCTTTCTCACGGGAGCGTTTTGCCTTTCTGTGGGAGTCTCCCTCATAGTAGCTGCAAACAGCGTCAGAGAAATCCAGGTCTGTTTGGAGTGGGGTGTTTGGTATTATGATAAGAAAGAAATGGTCTGCATTTGGGGTGAGTGGGAGGAAGAACACTGAATTTGTGTGCCTTGGTAGAGATGATAGCATTAGCTTTATGTCTTGCATGCATCCAGCAGCCAGTGTTCCTGTGAAAGTTCTCAGAAAGATGGTCACTGATGACAGCCAAGCTCTGAGTGGGTAACTGAGGAATAATTACCACTGGGTGGTAATATCTAAATTATCTCCTCCTCCTGGTGTTTGGCTCTAGGAGATAAATATTTGCTTGGTCAAAATATTAAAGTGCAGGGGGCCCTGATGTTTGAATGCTGTTCCTTGGAAGCAGAATTGGTTAAACCTGCTGCTGTTAACCTGCTCCTGGTTGGAGCCGATTCTCAGGCACTACACCCAGACTATTGATGAGTGGTGAACCATAATTCATGTCAAGCGTTACTTGGTAAGCCAGACCAAGCTGCAAAGGTACTTGTCTGTCAGCACTCCTTTGCCGAGGAGCAAATTTGGAGGTTCTGCAACAATCAAAAAACTCTAAAGCAGCTTTTAAGTAGGGATAAAATTTGTGAATATTCCATTGAGGTCAAGTCCTGATTCTCTGTACCTCTGTTGATTTTAACAGTTTTGTTGCAATCCAGGGTCACTTAGAACTGCCTTGAGAGGTCTTGTAGCTAAAACACTAATCTTTTCCTGTGTTCATGTCCTCTAATGCAATGTTTCTGCTTGTTCACTTCTCTGACAGGTTGATTATTCAGATAAATGCTCAAATTGTTCAAAACTTCGTGAAAATTCCTCTAATTGGAACAGTGAATGCCTCTGTTCTATTAATTTCACACTAGCAGAAGATATGCTGGTAAGTGGATATGAGAAACCAGTTAAGTTGCTTAGTACCTCCTGATAGTTATGTCCGTGCATGATAAAATATGCTAAATTTGTTCTGTAGAGCACCTGTCTGAATTTTCTTTTTACTTTTAGGGACGTGAAATACTCAGAATTTTACTATTTTGCATTTGCTATTGGTTTGGGGCTTGTGTTTAAAAATAATCCAGATCAGGCTCCCTCTGCCCTTGGATGGGAGATCTTCAAGGAGAAAATGGGGATGGAAGGAGTGGTGTTTGCCTGTGGAGGTGATTTCTCTCTCTGAGTCAGTAGAGAACTCTAGCCCTTGGCCTGGAATTGTTACTGGACTGCTAAACTCTTAAATGACAAAGAAATCTGGATCTTTGACCACTTGTCATAAGTAAACCATTGCAGTCCTTTTGACAGGGATGACACTGTTGATTTCCAGGGTCCTTGAAACAATTCAAGTCTAGCAGTGGCATTCTGCAATTTCATCTGGGAGAAGTGTCCTTCATTTCCTGTCTTGAACTGCTGGTTGTGTTGCCAAGGCTGCTAAAATGCCTCGTTCTTCAGAGGGGATCTTACACTTAGTACTGCATAGATGAGCCCTTCGGATTATAGTGTGATTAAATTATAAAGTTGCTTTATGGTGCTTCAGTACTAAAGAAGTTGTTAACGTGCTCTGAGTAATCCTTCAGATATAGTTACATTTGACATCAGAAGTTTATTTAACTGGATAATGATTTTTGAATAGATTACTAAACCTCTTTGTTGCTTATATTTGCCTGCTTAACATTCTCTGTTTAATTACAGGACTAAGCTTTCCAAAGGACTTAGATAATTGAGTAGAGGCAGTCTTATTTTTTAAAAAGCCTGCAGAAATTAAGGCTGGTGGCTCTTTTTTGAAGTTGTTTTGACATCTTCTTTTTGTAGACAATGGGCATCCAACTCCATTCAATAATTCATACTCATTGCAGTTTCAGGACCAGTCATTACCATCTTGAGTAAAATACTAATGATGCCTTTTCTATTTAGGTTTCATTTTGTGTTTTAAAGTATGTTTAATTTCGTGCCAAATACAAAAACTTTCAACTAAAAGGGTAAAGAATAGATAATAACCAGCATCTGCTGGAGTAATTAGTTAGAATGTAGTTACCAAGAAATGAGTATGAATTATTCTCTCTTTCACTTTCTCTTTTAATAGTTAACTGGATTTTTTGTCTACTTGAGCTCAACTTATTGAAGAGATGTATTCTTGAATTCTAGGGTGATGTCTTTATGTACTATGGCCTGCAAAACTTCTATCAGAATCACCGTCGATACGTACTATCAAGAAGTGATGAACAATTGTTGGGTCGAAATGTAGATGTAAGTTTTTTTTCTTTCTGAGATAAGTATTTTTACCAGGTGTGTTTTTGACTATATAGAGATCTAACTAAGCATAACTGTTAATTTTTTAAGATGCCTCTAGGAAATGATAGGAAGCTTCAGATTTTCAGTGTTTAGTCTCTGCTTTTATGATTGTTAAAAGTGAGTAACAGAGGGAAGGTGAGTATATAAATAGTTGTCAGTCCAATGTTGTGGTTTCCAAACCTGGTCTGTGTAGGGATAGTGATTAAACATACGCTATGTTTTACAAATAAATTTACAGAAAACATTTCCTTTTAGTGTTCCTTCTAGTTGTCGTAGCCAAAAATCTTTTAATCTGTGGTTTTATTATAGGATTAGGGAATTAAGTTGTGCAAAGTCTTTCATTATGACATCTGGCTTTGGAGGTGGACAAGAAGCTGGAAAAGATACATAATGAAATAGGTCATCATGTAGCATTCTGAAATATGCAATTTAGAAATTTGAATAGGAGGCTAGACAGCATCCCTTGCAGCAATGTATGCACAACGAAATTGGAGACTGCAATGATTATGTTAACAGAGGGTTTTTTAATTGTAAATAGAAAATGTGGGGTTTTTTTGCTTGGAAGTAGCATTTCCGTGCACTGTCCTGTCAGCAGATATGATGATTGTACCATAATAATCTGTTGTTCTTATTAAATATTTCTTATAACTCTCAAGACATGTTCTCCATGTAACAGTTTCTCCAGGTGTCTGGTCAGCTTATTTGCATTCAGGTGCAACAGCTTTTGACTTTTGTGCCAATCAATACAAAGCTTATCCAAGCTATTTGAAAATGTTTCTGTGCCATAACTGGAGGACTTGCAGTTTCTCATGAGCTGGGTCAGAGAAGAGGTGATACATTGGAGGTGGGTTTTTGGTTTTCGCGCTGTGCATTCATACATAAAGATTTCCCCATGCTGAAGTAATGTCGCTAACTCTGTGTGCTGTTCTACATCATTGAAGCACTGCAGGTCAAAATTGTAAAGAAAGAAAAGTAAGATATTGTAAGGTAAGTCAGGACTGGATTGGAATGCATTAAGTTGCAGCTATATTACAACAAGCAGATCCCCAAATGACTTTTTGTGGTCTGGAGTTTGCTAGGTAGCAGTAAAATTTGGAGATGAAGTTAAGTTTGCTTTGCTGTGATATGGAAGCTGTTCCTCCACTACAGACTCATTCATCTGAATGTTTTTTGAATGTGACCACAAAGTACTGGAGACCTAATTATTCATTGACTTTTCAGGAGAAGGAGTGGGTGGAAACCAGCAAACGAAAACCCCACAGGTTTTTTTTTTGTCTGATTGTTCTGCAGGTTCAGAACTCCTACTGTGCACCCTTCGCTGCTTACAAAAATGGAACACCAATGGCTCCGTGCGGTGCTATTGCCAACAGCATGTTCAATGGTAAGTACCTTCCATGTCTGTTTTACTAATTTCAACTTCAAACTGAGATGTTGTCCCAATCCAGCTGAGTCCTGATATTGCAAGGTAACTGTTGTTCTCCCACAAGAAGTCTTGTTTGACACTGGTACTGTGGTGAATGTGTGCTCTGCTTCCTTCACTCTTCAATGTGACTCTTTAATAGGCCTGGGGAACTGAGTCTTGATGAAACAGGAAACAATGGTATACACAATAGATACAGCATACTTCCCTGCTAAAACGTCAGGAGAACTCAAATTCTACCTTCCTGCAGCAGTATGCTTAGAAGGAAGCAGCATGCTCTTGACATTGGTTCAGACCTTTGGATCTGTATGTTTGCATTCTGTTCTTTGAATGCTGGAAGCATCCATAGTCTTACATGAATTGGTTTGATTTTGTATACAGTTTCCTGGAGGGCATAATCTGCCTATTAATACATTTAGACTGAAATCTAGAAGCTCCTAGCCACGAAGACTAGATTTCAGGTTGGATTTCTTTGGGAAGAAGGAAGGCAAAAATACTTCTATGGACTTCTCCTTCCACCCATTCATCCCTTTTTATGTGTTCCCCCATCTGTTTTTGGCAGTGCAGCAGCTACCTGCAAGTAGCTGAACCACCTACACCAGTGGACTTGTGAAGGGCAGCTATAGTAAGTTGCAGATCCATCTGATTTTCACATGTGTGCACAGCTGGTCCTCTGGAAATCTGAGCTACTAGGCAGAGCTCAGACCTAGGCCAGCAGAGCTAACTCTGTAGCCCATGTGGATCAGAAGTCCTGGCTACTGGGACAGAATTCTGCAGAGAGTTAGGGATAATAAGACTTTAAAATGCTAAGGGTAAATCTTTCAGAGCCTGCCTTTATATCAGACCTTAGTCCAGTGCACAGTGTGGAGCCAGTTGCTGGTGGTGTGGGAGAAGCAGGTGATGTCTGAATTACCGCTCTGCTTGCTCAGTTCTCAGTTCTATCCCTCTGCTGTAACAGAGGCTTATTTCCTGCCATAAGAACAGTTTTTAACCCAAGCTAGCAGGTAAGGGAACAGCTGAGTAAAAGAGCTGAGCAAACTGCGAGCCCTGCTAATAAACTAATAACAGACAGCTGGAGATGTAGTGAGAAGAGAAAGTTGGAACCAAATGATCTCTAAGGTCCTTTCTATTCAGTTGAAAGGTGTTTCATTGTGTCTGTTTTGTTAGTCGTGCTGGTCATTAAAACAACTGTCTTTCACTCAGATGTGTTGCCTCTTGTATTCCATGCAGATACTATTGATCTTTTTTACAATTTTAACTCATCTGTTATTCAAGTACCGCTGCTGAAGACTGGAAACAGTTGGTGGACAGATAAAAATGTGAAATTTCGCAATCCAGACTCGCACAATCTCTCTGCTGCATTTGCAGGTAAGAATGGCTCTACTAGCATTCCTTATTTTTCAGTGGCTATCACCTTCCCTCTCTCCCTCCCTATGGGCAGAGCTTTCCCATTCTGAAAATGGAATTGCCCCTGTGAGAAATAGCTGGTAGTAGAAGCAGTATTGGAGGGTGAATGAGAGCAAAAGCCAGATTTAGCCAAATTGTTCCTTTCTTTTTCCACTGACCATCAAAACTGGGAGAAGCTGGTTTTGTAAGAAACAGTTTATCTGTTCAGAGAAGGCAAGGATGCAATCTCATATTTTCTACTGAAAACATCTAAGAAGGAAAAGTGCCCGTCATGTTTCCCCTTCAGCCTACAGGCTGCCCAGGGGGTTGTGGATTCTCCTCTGGAGATATTCAAGACCTGCCTGGACGCTTACCTGTGCAGCCTGCTGAAGGGGGGCTGCTTTGCAGGGGACTGAACTCAGTGACCTCTGGAGGTTCCTTCCAGCCCCTACAATTCTGTGATATTGAAGTAGGACTAAAAGCACCATGTTCTGGATCCGGACATTGCTGTGCTGGATACAATAGATAGGACACATCTCCTTGCTTCACGGAGAATGAGTTATCTAAGTAGTTTTCATATGGCAAATTCTAAATATCATAGGCTGTTTATTCATGTTTGAGGTGAGTTGAGATCCATGGATGCAAAGTGTTATCAAACATATATAATTTTGTGGTACCAGACTGTCTTGTCTCTCTTCCTTCTCTCATATTCTTTGTTAGTTATGAGCAGGCAAAGAAGTTAGTAATTGACCCCTGTTTTTCCTGACAGTATGTCTTTCCTGTTTTGTTTTTTTTTTTTCTTTTTCACTAGGAACAGCAAGACCTCCTTACTGGCATAAACCAGTGTATTTGTTAGATGAGGAAGATGAAAAGAATAATGGATATATAAATGATGACTTCATTATCTGGATGCGAGTATCAGCCTTTGCTACATTCAAAAATCTTTATCGTCGTATCAGCCGGAAAGGACAGTTTACTGATGGCCTCCCAGCAGGGAATTATACTTTCCATATTTCCTACAGTATCCTTTCATATTATCCAAGGCAATCCTTAACTACTAGGTATTTGCAATGTGGATGGGATAGTAAAATGGCAAAGAAAACAAGCAAAACACTCAAAACTAAATCATCGTGAAAAGACCTGACTGTAAGGGTGATGACTGTTAGGGTGGAGTTTCTCTAGCCTGTGCAGATGAAATTAAGACTTATTACTCATGGCAGCACCCAGCTTTGGATTTGATTTCTGTGGGGAGGTAGTAGGTTTTACAGAGACGATAAATCTGGAAGATGGAAATCTGAAGAGGTGGCTAAAATATTCAATATTGGCCTGGTCAGCTGTGCAGTCACCATGACTGGGGCACAGGAGTGCCAGAGGTAACCCTGCCAGTGAGAGCTGTGCGGGATGTCTGTATCAGTATAGCCCTCTGGTGGATTTCAGCCGTGGGCTGATAGGAATTTTTATGCTGGTTAAAAAAAAAAAAAAAAAAAAAAAAAAAAGGTGCTCACACACACAAAACAGTGTGAAATTTGCTGACTAGAGGCCTCATTTTGTTCACAAGAATTACATCGTGGTGACTGTAAATTTCTCCTCAAGCTGAACTGAAGCAGTTACGATTTTAAACATTATAGCTCCACTGAAAGGCTCCATGTGGGTAAAGAGCATATTAAATTAAAGATGAGCACTGTTCCTCACGGAGAATATGTAGAGTGTCATCATGGTAAGCTTCCCAAATGGTTGACTTTCAAATGAGATTTGTTTGCTGCTTAAAAATATTACGGATCATATCAAGTTAGCTCAGTAGCCATTACATACAATATGAATCTGAAATTTTTAGTTACAAATCCCAGAATTCCCAGAATTACACTGAGACTGTATCCAAAATAACTTGGAACTGCTACTGATGTTTTTTGTTGTTGTTGTTGTTTTTGGGTGGTTTTTTTTTGTTTGTTTTGTTTGTTTGTTTGTTTTATTTTGTTTTTTGATTAAAGGTCACTTAAAGGAATTTTTGCAGCAAATACAGATCTCCAGTCTCTTTGTGCCTTGGGAAGGATTTTGAGCACTACATTTTCTCCTGGAGGCAACATAAGCTTTGTTAGTGAATCCTTAACATCCTTCTCTCAGACTTCCCTGTCACCAAATTCAAGGGGAAGAAATATGTGATTCTTTCAACCATGGTATGGAGTGGAGGAAGTAACCCGTTCCTGGGAATTGCCTATTTGGTTTGTGGTGCAGCAGCAACCCTGACAGGTTTTATCATAACTGCCATCCACTTAAAGCTGAGAAAAAAGAAAACATATTTTCAAAGACGCTGATGTTCCCTGGATTGCTCAGTGAAGGCAAATATGTGCTGTGAATGAAGAATGGGCAGCATCTTTCATTCTTTCCCCTATGCTCTGGATTTGCTTTAGTAACAGGTTTGGTGAATGTAAGCAAATTGAGGGACAGTGCTTATTCATCATCCAAACCCAAACTTAAGCGAGACTGCATTGGGTCAGTGCATTGCTTTGGGTCAGTAAAAAGTGAGATCTTGGTTCAACAAAGAGCTTGAGCTGGTAGAACCTAATGCTAAAGCCCCCTTGTTGGCCACGTGCATGGGCTGATCGGCTTGGCACAGGTTGTACAAAGCTTTTTCCACTATCCTAGAAAAGCAGACCATTCATTTGTGTATTAGTGTAGGATAATCATCACAGTTCAATAGTTACGATAGAATGCAGATCATGTTTTAGAAACATGGAGTGTGTTTAAACCCGTTGTTGTGTTAGTTTTATATGAGTACCAAGGCTAGCCTGCAGAGCTAGATAGAGGATGTGAAAACATCAACTTATATTTAAAAAATTATGGTTTAATAGCTTAAAGCAAAGGCTCCTTCAGTGCTAACCATTTCAGCAGAACCATCTAGCTAATGCAACCTACCTACTGCAGCCTTCTGTGCAAGATGCTGACTCTCAGTGACATGAAATGTCTGTTCCCCACTCAAGTCCCCATTTCTGTGGTGCAGAAACTCAATGTCAATAGTAAACATAAAACATTAGAAAATCTGACGACTTCATTTTCAGAAAATGAATGCTGCAGCTGGTGAATAGACCATTATGCATTTTTGTTTTCCTTGTTCAAGATTTCAGATACTTTGAAGCTATTTCCAGAATGCAGGAATAACACAGAATTTAGGTGAAGAATAGCATACCACCTATGAGTTCTTAAAAACAATTCTTCCCTGGCATAACTGGAAATAGAATAAAACACTCTTAATGAATTTCTTTGATAAGTACTGTCTGTGCCTTACCCTCTTCTCCACAAAAAAGCTCCACACCACTGAGATAAGAAAGAAAAGAAAGACTAGAGCAAGAGAAGAGAGTGTGGCATAGGGAAGCTGTGTGATGCTGTCAAGTCTAGTTTGCTGTTAAAGATGCCCATGTCTGTCTTTAAAAATGTATCCAGCACTTAGGACATGGAACTTAGGCAGATAGACTCTGGTGAATCAGAATGCATTGTTTCTTTCAATGTTTGCTTCTTTATTGTGCCATGAGCACAATTTTTTATGTTCACAGCCTGGCCTGTCGTTATAAGCTTGCTCCACCAATGTCTTACGCTGATCCTCTGGGTTAACACACATCTTGTTCTGTTCATCCTGGTCGGGTCCAGTCCCCTTCATCAGAAAGCTGTGAAAACAGGGTTCCAAGATTTAAACCACTGCATCTAATCCTGCCAGGGGCTTGGGAGAGCCCTATCCCTGACTGGACTGGACAAGACAGGGCACAAAGCAGTACATTTAGCAATGCTTTAGCTCATTATTCTAAATCACTTTTAACAATGAGACGTGCTCCCGAA
This sequence comes from Meleagris gallopavo, assembly GCF_905368555.1. Taxonomy (NCBI): domain Eukaryota; kingdom Metazoa; phylum Chordata; class Aves; order Galliformes; family Phasianidae; genus Meleagris; species Meleagris gallopavo. The sequence goes on along the minus strand of NC_139404.1, from coordinate 83,195,251 downwards.
CCTTCTAAGTGCTTTTGAAAATTTAATCCCATACAGCCTTCTGGAAGGCTCTGTTTGTGTTGCTGACAAAGCTGGATCAGGACTTATAGCTCCAAACAGACCACAGTACTCTTTCTTCTTTTTTTTCTTTTTAATGCTTTTTTTTTTCCCCCCTATTCTCTCTCTGTGTTTTGTTGTTTGTTCTTTTTTCCCCTTTCCTTGTTTTTTTGTGTTTTTTCTTTTAATCCTCTGAGAAATGATATATCATCTGGGTGCTTAAGCCCCAGAACTATTGCCATTGATTGTATTTCTTTATGGAGTATCTGGTAAAAATGTTACTAAACTGAGACTGAATAATGAGGCATACCTCATTCCAGTGATTCAGTGTCTACAATAAAGAAAAAAGTATTTAGAAAATGCAGTCTCGCAAGCAGCATTAGTGATATGTCTGCTATCTCCCAGAGGTTGGTGCAAGAACCTGGCTCTTCTCTTGAAACATGCGATGTCTTCCAAGTCCTCCTCAGGAAAACCTGTCTTAAAACTTCCTCTATTATTCTGGAGTAACCTCCAAGTACCTCCGGAGTATCCTCCCAAGTCTTCGTTTGTAAAAATGAAAGCTCTTTTTCACCTTGCCACAACTTTAAACACGTCTTCCATCTTTATTGAATCCTCTGAGCGGTGTCCTTGGCAGCTGCTACTTGAACTCAGGAAGTCACTGCTGTTACTCTGAACAGCTCTGCAGAGTGTCCTGTCATTTCGGATAGTACTGCCTGCTCCACAACGATGGGGATGGCAGCTTTGATGAAGTACATGCAGCAGATATGTTTGGATGGAATCTGCCTTGCTCAAAAAGACAGAAAATAAAGTTTTAGCACCCTCCCTACGCTGCCTTTTGTGAAGTATAACCAGGAGAAAGTGAACCTTTTTCTGTGAGATGGTAGCATTTTTGAACTGACAGATTCAGTGCGTAAACATCCTGGTTTTAGTTTGCTGAATGAACCTAAGAGCTGTACCTGTTATGTATAAATGAACAGCACCATTGTGAGTGCTCAATTGCTAAGCCGTTCAAGACTTACTGCCACGATCTGTAACATTTTGGCACAGCAAAATCATTAAGTTGTTTGAAGTCTTTTCCTGCAGATGCCAGCGCTTCAGAAAACAGCATAATACCCAAGGTATGTAGATTTTTGCTTTCAAAGGAAAATAGTCATGCTTTTCTCACTACTACTAAAAGCAACAGGCAAATATGCTTGTTTCTTTCCTAAAGAAGAAAGCAGCTTATCAGAAACAGGGCCAAATCACAGTATCACGGAATTGTAGGGGCTGGAAAGGACCTCCAGAGATCGAGAGCAACCTCCCTACAGAAGGCTGCACAGTTTGCTGGACCCAAATTAATGATATCAGAAATGTTCAGTGTAGTAATAAGTGGTGTTCTGGTGTGTTATTTTTCCTCATCTGTTTCTGGAGCAGATAAAGAAAGGACTATTTATTGCCAGCTTCTACTTCTGAGGAGTGGTTGTTTAGTAACTGGGGAAAAGGCAAAGAATTCCTGGTAGTATACGTAATCTAAATTTATATGGTATGCATGGACTAAAACAGATGAGCTAAATGGGATGTAAGTTCCTGTTTTGTTTTTAATATAAATGTTTTAATTTGTATTTTAGAAGGTAGCAATTACACAGGGGAGCATTTTATCTCCTGAAGTTCTGCAGCTCAGTTGTAACACTGGCAAAAATATTTGGAGGTGGAAAGATACCACTATTTTAAAAGCCTTATATGCAATTTTTAAATCTCATTTTGAAATTACTGAGGGGCAATAGAGAGAGCTGTGTTTCAATGTCGGAAACTGTTGTGCTGCTTTTGTTACCAACTCTCTTTAGGGCTGGATTTCATGAATGGTATCTATATCCATAGAGGGAGGTGTAAAACAGAAGTAGGAATTACAGGATATTTCAGGAGTACTTCAGATACAGAATTTTTCCAAGACTTTTTCAGCTTTACCATTTCACACGCATACATCCAGTGTCTGTTTGCCATGGTTGGTTTTTCTCTCTAAACACAGATATTTGCTTATCTCGTCTGGAAATAAAAGGATGGAGTTTTCATGTGAAACAGATGAGCACGATCGCAGACCTATCGAGTCTGGAAAAATTATTTATATGTTGAATCTGTTTCATATAAACAGCTCTGTTGCATGGAGATTCCTAGTAATAGTATGTGGATGGAGCACCATGTGTTTTAATGATGCATTACAGTGTTAAAACTCATTTCCTTTTTCTGAGGAACCGAACTGATGTCAAGGTAAAGTCAGGGAGAGCAGTTCAGGAAAGGGAGGGCTTGGAAAATTAGATAATATGCAGAGAGGACTGCATTTCAATTTGGATTTAAGTGTTTGTCTAATGTAGGAGAAAGCAACTGCTTCACTGTTCAGGTGGTGCTATCTTCCTTGGTTGAGAGCAGTATGGTAGGAGAAACCTAATCTGAGAGAAAAGTTGAGCTGCTTTTGTTTGCTTTGTGTCCTGCTCTCCTACCCCCCCAGGTTATGGGAAACCAGGCAAAGAAAGCGTTGGGGCTCATTTGGCTTCTGCTTAAATTTCATGAGTGTGTGAGAAAGTCGTTTTCCTTTCCCCATGCAGCTGACTGGAAGAGGAAAAGGACTGTGAGGCTAATTATGGTCCAGTGTGGACAGAAGCAATAATAAATGATATTAAAAGGTCATTTTCTTGCAAATTCGTAGAATCATAGAATGGCTTGGGTTGGAACGTACCCCAAGCATCATCAAACCCCAACCTCCTCTCATAGGCAGGGCCACCAACCTCCGAAGTTGCATATCAGTTGGGAATCATCAAAAATCAAAAGCTGTCAAATGCTTTTTACTTTTTCTGGGTCCTATAAGATGCAGTGATCCTGAGAGATGATTGTTTCTGTTACTGCAAGAGAAACTGTTTAATTATGAAGTCTTACTTGGGCCTAGGATTAGACTGCCAGGCTTCCTACTGCAAGGCTGGGTCCTGGAGCCTGGGAGCGTTGGAACTGGCAGCTGGGTCCCGGGCTGATGGGCATTCAGCAAGGTGACCAGGGGAGCTGGCTGAGATTTTAAACAGAACATCTTCAGCATCTGTCTCATATTGGAAACACCTTGCTTGGTTGTTTCTGAGAGTGTCTTTCTCCTTCAGAATTGGTAGCTCACAAGAAACTGCTTGAAATGTTTTTGTTCAGATCAGAAGCATTGGGTAAGAAATCAGAAGCAGCTATAATGAAAAGACTTAGGTACCCACAGAGCATATTGTATGTACTCTGGACAAACGTGCTGTGTGAGACCAGGTGGAAAATGGTCATGTAGCTACGCTGCCACTCATTACATCTGTGCATTGAAGAGCCTGATGCCTTTATAAATGATGCCTTCATATCTGAGGCCATTAACAAATAATTTATGAAAGAATGTCAGGCTCAGCTATCCCAAGTTATTTGCCTCTTTCCCTCTGAGGATTCTTTTGTGTAATGAGAAGCTGTCCCATTAACAGCTCTGAGGGATTTAGGTCTGAAGGTTTGGTCAAGCATTCCGGAGCTTTCTCTAATAATTTATGTGAAGCACTGGCCTTTCCTCAGACTACGTTATTATTGACAGTGAACCTGAAAGTACTGTAAAAAGAACAGAAAGATGGAGTGGTTTAAAGAAGAAGGGAAGGAAGTAGCATCCAACCCTGCCCATAGCCCCGGTTGTCACAAGTTAGCCTTTGGGGGTTGTGTACTGAGCTGCTGTTGCTGCCGCTGAGGTACAATGGAGCAGCTGCTATTTGGCAGTGCAGAGAGACATCGCAGCAGCTCAGGACAATAATAATAACATCTGCAGCTCATAACAGCCTTTCCCGGCGGGTGTGCCGAGGCATCCGGCACAGCAGCAGGGGACAGTCAGGATTTAGAGCTTGGCGTTGGCAGTACTTCATCCTTGTGGGTGGCAGGATGGTGTGAGGAGGTGGCAGTCCTGTGTGGGCTAGCTTCTGCTGGCTGCTACTGGGCCCGTCTGAGGGGAGGGAGGGCCGTCCGGAAGGCGTTTGAGAGCCCTGCAGGAGCATGATGCTGAATGCAGGGTACGCTGCTGGGATGTCTGCGCAACTTAGCATGCGTCAGAGCTCGCTGGTGGCCTAAGTGGGATGTAGAGATAAATCACAGAGCGGGAGAGAAGGTGAGGGTGCGTAACTTCAGAAGACACCAGCCTGTTAGGCAATTTCATAGCTTTTGGCTTTGTCAGGATTTTGATTGAAATGGAATGTCCCACACATTAAGTGTAAGTAAATAAGCTGCATTTTATTTGCCTTGAAACTTACATGTTCTGTCGGGAATTCTCGTGTCCACCAAATTAAGTAATCAATTGCGTGGTAGAAAGAAATGAAGTATAAATGTGTCAGGTGTAATTTTAAGTGTTTTTAGTGTTCTAAGAGATTGTGTTCGAGAATGACTTTGATGCAATTATTGATTCAAGAATGTTCCCTTCCCAGAGGGTGGGTGTAATTTTAGTTTAGGAGCACACCAGAACTGACAGAGTTGCCCCCATTGTGGACCCTGGGCTCTGACTCTTCTGTAGGAAGTGGACCAGTAGCTCTCAAGCAAACAGGACTTCCTGAACATGTGCTTTTAATGCTGCCTTCGCTCTGGCTGGGTCACTTCTGCTTCAGGTGGCTTGTTGTCTTGATGCTGGTGCTGAATTACCTCCCTATCAAGTGGTTCTTCCACCTGTGAAGTGTATGAAACCTCTTTTACCCCAGCTGTGCATCATGCAGTGGCTGACCAGAGCTGGAGCTTCAGAATGGCCTAATGGGCCTTACCAGCCCTGTTCATAACAAGCTTTTTCTGGAGGCTTTCCTCAGAGGGAAATCAGGGAGACTTTCATTCTGCACGTCACCCCACCAGTTTCACTGACATTAGAGCTGTAAACATCACCAAATCTTGGCAAGTTTTCCTCAGGCAGACTTTATTCAGGTATCATTCTATGGGCAAACTGAGCATCATTTCTTTGAGAACTGGTGAGAAAGGCAAGTCTTTTGTATTCCATTGTGGTGAGCATGTTCTTCAGGCTTCATCTGCTAAGTGTATAAATGCTTGCTTATGTACTGGGAGAAGGCACTTGGTTGATGTCTGGTTTTGTACAAGGCTGCGGTTACGTATTTTCTTACTGGGACTGATACACAGCAGTGGGAAGAAATGGGGTTCCCCTTCAGCCCTGCATGGTAAGTTTGGCTGGATAAAAGAGCTGAGGAATTCAGGATGTGTCAGTAGGCAGCTCTGGGCAGTGGGCCGTGTGCTGCCTGTTGGAGATAAATTGCAGCCACCTGCATCCAACTTCCCTGACACCCCACCTGTGCTCCCAGCAGCAGGACTATTGCTTGCCTCCTATATTTTTGAGAGAAAAAAAACACATACTGGAGGTGAGAGAGGGTGAGGGAGGGACGCTCCTTGTGAAGCTCAGGGCAACGTATGGGCTGAGAGCACTGCTGGCAGCACTGGGCAGGCAGCTGCATGCAGGTAAGAGTGGGCAGGCGGGGTGTTTAGGGTGCTGAGCTGTGAAAGCAGCACCTCGACTGCTGTGTTCAGAAAGCAGGACAGAGTGTTGAGCCCTTCTCTTCATTTTGTGTTTCTCATGCTGTCAGGTGATAGCTTTATTTTGGACCTAATGTATGAACAGGTGATGGTAAAAGTCAGGGAATCACAAATCATGAGCAGCACTGGGCAAAGTTAGTGGCTGAACAGCCACCCTGACTGTGTCCATCTGCAAGGGCTGCTCTGAAAGTAATTTCATTGTGTTGGCCTATGCTGCCAGAGGCAGATGATGGTTGTATGGCAGTAGAGGCTGAACCTTCCCACCAATATTCCCTTACATGTCGTTGCTGTGCGACAGATGGCAGCAGAGGGGCAGTCTGACAGAATGGTGTCTGACATGGAGTGCAGATGAAGAAAAGATGTGTCATTGAATTCCTCCACGGGGAAAAATGGCACCCAATGACATTTATTGATGCTTGCTTAACATTTGTAGAGACCACAGACCGCTGTGTGAGCACAGCGAGGTGGTGGGAGTGTGTTTCAGCATTGGTGTCTTGAGTTACAGTGGGGTCATATAACCCATGCTCATGGATTAATGATGGTTAATAGAGAAATAGTTATTGGAAGGCTGTTGGCACAACTTATGCAGAGAATATTCTTGGGATTTAATGCTAACTCACATGTTCATACACATACCTTATAAAAAGTCAAATTTGGAAATAAGTGTAAATGCTTAAAATATGAATATAGCTGTAGTTAGAGTGGTCTTTGAAGTAGACTCAATGGGAGCTGATTTTTGCAGGCAGCTTTACTCATACCGGGTATCACGTGGCTGCTGCTTTCAATATGGTGTGAGTTTCAAATCTGATACAGATGCAAAAGTCATTAAAACTTTCGAATAGTAAATGATGGTTCCAGTCCCTCGATGCTGACAAATTTAGTATCTGCCACTGTTTTGTGTGGGAGCGCTGCCAGGGAAGGTGTAGTTTTATGGAAGAAGTTTGGTTTGATCATCAGTGATTTTATCCCTGGAGGCATTCAAGGCCAGGCTGGATGTGGCTCTGGGCAGCCTGGTCTGGTGGTTGGTGATCCTGCACATAGCAGGGGGGTTGAAACTACATGATCATTGTGCTTCTTTTCAACCCAGGCCATTCTATGATTTTCCTTGCTTTAAGCAGTAAGGCAATTCTTTGTGTAGGTGGTTTCGTCTTCCTCTTCTGGGTTGAAGAAAATACTATAAAAAATGCATAAAAGCATTTTTTTTTTTTTCCCCCCATTGAAACTGGTTGCTGGTTACAATCTGTTGTTAGAACTGAAATTTTGTTTAGATGTTATTTTGTTTCCCCTTTACACTCAAGTATTGGATTTTGGTCCCATTTAATTTTGTTTCCTGCTGTCAAAATAACACCGTGTTGTAGTTTGCTCTGATTACTAAAGTGGGGTGTTGCGTTGGAACAGAAATGAAAATTCTCAATGTCTTTGGAGCTGGAGGAAGATCTCAAGCATTTGATGTGAACCAAGTGTCTCTCTTGTGGATGATTCTCCTGTGGATTGTCCCATTCTCGTAAACATTTCCTGGAATGTAAGGTAATAAGGTAGGCTGCTGGCTGTCTAGGTCTGTAATGGATTGATTTTTAGGCTTAAAAGGAGAAAGAGTGGTTAAAAAAAAACAAACAAAAAAAAAAAAAAAAAAAACAACCAACACTGCGAAGAATGAAACATCCAACCAGGACATGGCAAACATCTGCAGAAACCCCACCAACTTTTAGAAGTTACAAGGTAGGTTCCTGGGAGTGTATTGAGTGTTTGGCCCCTGCCAGTTTGGGCAGATGCTGAGCTCTCATTATTCCAGTGGTGTGCTCTGTGTTGCCCCACAAAACTGATATTGAAGCCATCTTACCTGAGCCTACAAAACCAGGATCTGTGTTATGTCAGCATGCAGCTGTTGCTGGGGGAATGTCCTCCTTGTGTGTGTCACTTACTCAGAGCCTTAGAAATCTTATAGATTGGCTGTGTATGTAAGAGGGTGGTTTTGCTTTCTGCACGTGCCTTTCGTGTAGGATTTGCCAGTATTTGGAAGGCCATTGCCTCAGAGGAAGAAACTCTGAAATACTTTTGTCTTATAATTTACTTGCCAGAATGGAACACTGCGTATGAGATACGGTACGTGCTTATTTATATGGTGTCCATTGTGCCAGTTATGACTTCAAACAGGATGTTGCATAGTGATGTGAGGGCTGTAATGTGAGGTCCACTTTCTGAAGTAAGATGACTTTCAAGGATGGTAGCTGAAATGCTGTTCCATGGGCTGAGAGCTTCAAATTCCACTGTATTCTGGATACCTTTCTACATTAACTAGTGTTTGGATTACGGCATAAACTGGGACTGGAATACCTTTTACAGTGGAGAGATGATTGGGCGTTACTGAAAAATGCAAGTTTTTCCTTCCAGTTGCTCTGAGTTGTTGGGCAGGAGGTGCTGGGATAAGTTACCTTGTGATATGCACAGCTTAGGAATTTTCTCTGGGATTTTTTTTTTTTTCTTCTTTTTCCTTATGAGTTTTATTCTAAAATTATCCTCGTAAAATCTGAAGAGAAAAGCCGACACTTGTTTGAAGTATCTTCTGTGTCTGAACAACCTTCTTTTTAATTCTGCTATTGCAACCCTGACTGAATTCCAAATATATTCTATCATACCTGTGTCACGTATATAAACTAGTTTGCATTTCTGTGTGAGTTGTAATGCTCTTATATCTGAAATAGAACACTACACCAAATTCTGGAGAAGCTTTGCACTAGGGTAGGGCTTTGTGTTGGATTTCCCTACACCTCTAATTACAATGAACCCTTTAAAAGAGCAGAAGTGTTTTCAGTTCAAAAACTGAATTTTTGAACAATTCAGTTCAAAAACTGAACAATTTTAAAGTGACTAAGTAAGACCAAACAAAGACCCCATAAATCCCATGTGTCCTTGTAGTTCCCTTTGGTTCAGGCTTCAGTCTGGACTCAGGCATGGTTTCAGTGCTGCATGGGCTTGGCACTTTCCAGCTCTCTTAAAGTAGGGGAGTGGAACAGAGTTGGCATTTGCTGTTTTGGTGTCTTTGTGTAGCAGCTTGATTTCTTCTAAGAAAAGCCTGCCTTTACGCAGTAACCATTCCAGCCATCACAGGTACCAACTGTTCACTGCGGCATCCTACAGCACCATCACAAAAGACCTGTACTCTTTTTTTTTTTTTTTTTTTTTTTTTTTTTCCTGGTCACTTTCTTGATAGTATATTTCATGTGACAGTCCGCTCGAGTTTTAAAATAGTTCACATCTTCTCCTTTCATTAAGGAGCATCCCAGTGGATTGTCCAGCTTTCCTTTACATTAAGATCACAATGGTAGAGCAGAGAGAACTGCTACAAGTGAGAGTTTGGATCTGTTTACCAGCTTGCTACAGCATCGGCCATGCCCTCACAAAACGAGTTTTTCCACCCCTCAATTCCTTTCACAAGCAATTCCTCCTGTGCAAGAAGAACTAATTCCTCTACTAATGATATGTGAAGTGGGCAATGGCCCTACCAGGGATACAATGGGAAAAAAAAAGAGAAAAACTGGTAAGAAAGTAATCCATAGTGAGGGAGACAGTACAGGATGAATCTGAAAAGTTGTTTTGTTTTTTTTCCTTTGAGGGAAACCAAGTAATTACTGGTGCAAGAATTGCAACTGTTAATTGGTGATATTTTAAAAATACTGTTGAGGCTTTTTGTGTGTGCTGCAAGATTAGAGAATTCTCACCTGAGCAAGTATTTTCTTCCCTACATCCTATGTTTACTGTGACTAGAGAAAGACATTGTTTTAGTCTGGAACTTGACTGCAGATTTTCACTTTTTTCTTCAATTGCATAGTGGCAGTGTTGGACTCTGTGACTTTAACCAAGACAAAGATTTAAAAAAAAAAAAAAAAAAAAAAGTTTAGGAATCACATAATTTATTTTGTGTTGAGTTTGTATTTAGATAGATTGCAATTCCAGTTCTCTGGCCATAGAGTTGTTTGCGTGGTCATTCCAGGTGCGTTGAGCACACAGACAGCTGTATGGCTGAAAGCTGTTCCAGGTTTCTGCCAGTTAAATGTGAATGAAGGCTGGACTTCCTCTCCCAGTTTCACATGCAGTGCTGTCCTTGCATGTGGGGCCAAACAGCGTTTCTTTCCCTTTCACCACTGGCGCTTACAACTCAGCATGCAGAAAACTGACACCAGTTTTGAGGTTTTCAGATCAGCAGCAACCTCGGGCCCCAACAGAGCTCAGGTAAGAGCCAGAGCTGGCTGCTACGGGTGGTGATGTGGTGGGGAGTTCCTCCCAGTGCTGTTGTGGTGCCAGTGCCATGTGGCTGTGGGGGCAGGGCCTAGCCCCACAGGGATTACAAACTAGCAGTGATGTGGAGATGAAAGTAAAGGTTGTTAAACACAAACTGAGCATAATAGGTATGTACAATTTATTTAAAATACTTTTTAACATACATTAAAAAACCTCACTATTTATACAGTCTAATTTCTAGCAACATATACAGATACTGAGCAACTACGCTACATGCTGAGGTAAGAACATAATCAAGCCAAAGAAGGCTGAAATACATTTTATATCCATATAGCTTCACATGTAAAAATGCGACCCATTAATTGTACCTCTGCTTGCATTGTACATGGGAGAACATCACTCTTAGGTCTGTCACACAATTTACATTTGGGAGTTGATGTTTAACAGTTTGTAGCATACACTTTAAACCCAACTATGAGAAATTCCAACTTACAGTGTAAATGTTGAAATCAGTGAGCAAAGCACGAGGCCATTTTCTTTCATAAAGAGGACCTAACTCCATTCTTAACTACAACAGATCATGCTGCTCAGATAATGAAACTGCATCGTGGCTGCTTGAACAAAACCCGCTCTCTTACACTGTAGCCTTAGCCTACAGTTATACCCACTGTTACACTATACCTGGCCTACAAGAAAAACAAAATACAGATTTCCAACACTGTTAATTAATGTTACCGAATTACTTAAACAAATCCATGTGATCCATGCAAATATTTTTGTTTCAAAGACTAAAAGTTCAAAAGTTTCTTCAAGGGAATTGGAATAGGTTTGTCACACCTTGGTGCAACCAACCAACCTTCCAACCCTTTCAAATAAAATGCCATAATGTCAAAGTTATAACTGCTGCTGTGGGGCAAGAGCACGTACCTGCCTGTTTAAGGAGGGCACAGAGGACTGTGACCTAGCTTTATCAAACAGAAGAAGTTGCAATTACATCAAAAATACAACTTATATGCAGGAAATTCCTTTCCACAGCTAGGCCTTCTATACCACCCTTTGATGCCTACTCAGATTTAAGCTCAGGCTCCCAATTCTCATGATCAAAACAATATAGAGTTGAGTTTTAAGGCAGCAGAGCGTAGGTGACAACGTTCTAGGCAGTGAATAGACCACGAGAAATGCTGGTTCACAGAGTTATATAAAGCCTCTCTGCAAAAAGACTCAAGTGCTCAGTCAGGGCGCTGTTCTGAACAAGCATGCAGTAGCTGTTCTCTTGTACATGACTTTGGCTCTGATGGGGATGGGAGCCACCTCGTGTCGGGCCCACGGGCAACACCAAAGCTGACAAATTATGTTACAGAAGCAAACAGTAACCATTACAGTCCATAAAACTGGGCTAATGTGTAGCTAGGGATTTTCACATTTATAAATTAATTCAGCATCCTCCCACCAGTGCTGTTACAATAAAAATAAAGCTATTTAAGAATTCCTTTCTACTGCTTAAGATAAAAAGCTGTGCTTTGTTTCTAACAAGATTAAAGAGAAAAAAAAAAGTGGCAAATATGACATCCAAATGGTTCTTGTTCTGTGATTACCGAGATAAAACTAGTCTACCCAATCGGAAGAAGACTGACTGCCATGTTTCATTGCAGAGAAAACTGGAACATTCAAAAGATAAAAATTCAATTAAATGCTTCTAAAATGACACTCTTTGGGACAGCAATTGTTCTCAGTAAAAAGCATAAAAGATTCCAAGATCTTTAATAAGAACAATCATAAGAAAAGCCCTAGGACCAAAGATTTCCAATTGTGCTAAAAGTACCATACGTGCTAAATGCATGTATTAACACAAACTATGCACCGTTAGAATATTTGTGTGCTTCTTCAAGCACTCACAAAAGTATGTACATATCTTTCTTTGAATATGGTCACCTCTTAACCTACAACAATAGATACTGCTGTGGGAGAAGGAGCATCTCAGTCAGTTTGAATGCCTGCGTGCTTCTTGCAGAAGTTTAACTGAAGGCAGACACCAGTCAGAGCAGCCTTTACTCAGCAGGGAATAAGTGAAAGCAGTTGCAAGGTAATTTGCTTGTAAGACTTCAGACTGTACCTGCTGTATCCCTACCAGGACACAAAGGCTGAGCGGCTTAAGACATAAGGCAGAAAAGAAAATGGGTTGTACAGACAGCAAATTCTAGTTTCAGAAGGCTAACAAAAATGATAGGAAACTTCTAAGGAACACGTTGCTCATGATTCCCAGTCCTGTGAACAGAAGTCAAAATAATTTATAATCATGATCATTTTTATGTCATGAAGTTAATGGAATTTCCAAAGTTCAAGGCTGTACACACATTTTATAGAGTAAAATGAATTTTGCAGTACCTTTGTATCGTAGAACAATAGAATTGTTTCATCACTCATCTGGTCCATCTCCCTGCAATGAATAGGAGCACCTACAGCTCGATCAGGTTGCTCAGAGCCCCTCTAACCTGACCTTAAATGTCACCAGAGATGGGGCATCCACCATCCGCTCTCTGGCAATTCATGCCAGTGCCTACAGATTTTTGAAGTTTTGTTTGTGGATTATTATTTTTCCCCAGAAATAGTACCGTTAGCGAAAAAATTACCATCTTTCATACTTTCAACAGTTGTTTCTCCAAATTCATCATTCACATCTATGACTTTCTGAAGCTAATCTTGAAGAGACCTTCTATCATGCCTGAAAGATAACTGTACAGTAGTGAAAAAAAAAAAAACCAACAGAGCTCATGGTTTTAAATGCAGCTTAAGAAAAAGGCAGAATGACTGGTTTCCCAGATTTCCAATAATACATCTTTTGGCTCAACACTGTATTACTTAACAGTTATCAAAACAGTGTGATTAAAAAAATGAATCCGTCAGCTTTACGAAACTGGCTTTTAAAAACAAGCCATGTTTGCCATCGTCCTACCTTATATACCTCATATATAAGCTAACTTGGTTCATCTTTACTGCTGATGGAATGGGCTGTGCTCTGCGGTACCTGGTACACCAACTCGTCAGCAGTGGCTGGCCCCAGCTGTCCCTTTGGTGTGTCATACAGTGCCTGTGCTGAGGACACGCTGTCTGTCCTGGACAAGAGCTTATTGTAAGTTCCCACCAGTGAAGGAGCTTGATTCCCTGCTGCTTTGAAGGTGGAAATAGAAGGAACGCCAAGAGGTGTGCTGGGATGACTGGACATGTCCATGACTATTGGAGTTGCGTATTCTGGTCCAGTTATAGGCAGTGGTTCAGCATAGGCATGATAAACTTCTTGTATAGGTGAATTGTAAGGGTCCAAATCAGCATAACTTGCTTCTTTTCCTTCCTCTGGTTTGAAAGTTGATCTCTGATGAAGTGAGCCGACAATGCCGCTGACCAGAGGCTGAGCATACTCTGTATTACAAACCCCATCAAAACAAAATAAAAATGCACTTACTGGATATTTTTCTCACAGCAGCAACACATTCAACACATCCTGTCAACAACATCATGAAAAGTATTATCCTGGATCAAAGTACTGGTTGGTTTTTGTCTGTCGTATCGAGGTGCTTTGTGGGGAAAAAAAAGTAATCTTCGCCCAACAGATAGAGCATAAGCTATGCAACAGCACCTGCTAGCTCAGGTTTATCATCCTTCCCTTGTGAGCTACTATTTCCCATGCTGAATATCTGCTCAAAACTAAGTGTTTTGAAACGTACTTCCCTGAAAGCTTAAAAGTGAATGGAATTATCCTGTCTGGTACTGGATAAGAAGTGGTCCTCGGCATGGAGGGTTTGTCCTCTGAGACTGGGAGCCAGCACACAGCCAGCTGAGATACTGCAGTTTGACAGATAATCTGAGAAACAAAAGCTCACCCCAAATCAGCCCAACACCCAAAAAGAGAACATCATTACTTCTGCATGCTGTAAAGCTGTAATTCCTGTACATCTGCAAACTTCAGCTGTCATCACAGAGCCAAAGGCAGTCAGCCATATTCTCTAATGGCCAGTTTACCATAAAGGGTGCAAGCTATTATGAGTAACTGATTATCCAGACCAAAAATATGGCTTAATCAGACTGTCAGTGTAGGGAACCAAATACCACGTATCAGATTTATGCATAATGTGCAAAGTTATTTTCAATGCATGTAAACACAGCTAAAGAAACTGCACTCTTTATGGCATTAAAAATGAGCAGCTTTCAGTTACTGCTGTAACCTGCGGGAGTGTCTGCCCCCAGCACATCACCAGTCAATTAATGCACACTTTCATGGGATTCACTCAGAGAACAGATCTGAAAAAGTCTGCGTTTTAATGTGTGTTTATCAGCACATTCATTTCTATTCATTTTCCCCCAAGTAAACATGAAATAATTAAATGCAGTCACATTTCTGCCATTTTTTGGCATTTATATATATATCACATATCCTGTGAAAACAACAAAAAAGTACCTGCAGATTCTGTCTGCAGCATTGTTGGAACTTCTCTTGGTCTGAGGCGACCAATTTCACTGCTGCTGTAGCGAACAGGAGTTTCTTCATGTTCTGCTGATTTGGTAGGGAGAAACTGCTTCATTCCTTTCCACCACCCTTCACACAGTTAAAAAAAAAATAAAAATGAAAAGCACAGATACTAATTAATTGTTAAGCTATTAAAATGTCATATGTCATGAGTTAACTGTCTGCCCCCACTGCAGTCATTAGGTTCTGCTGCAGCGCTGGGGCAGTGCAACGACTTCCCCCCATGTGTCCCTTCATCACAGTGCTGCTCCTACCCAGCACACATATAAGCTGGCAGAATGCAACACAGAAAGTGCTACAGAGTCTTACTTTGTAAGGGGACCGACTTATAAATCAAGTATTTCCACAACACTGTAACCCAGGAGTATGTGAATTAATGGGCTGTTAATATTTCTCATTCATTTTGTTTAAAAGAAGCTAGTTGGTGAATATTTCCAAAGCTCAGTATTTTTTAACTTCGGAAAGGCTGATAAGGAGTGACTGTGGTCATGAACGTTCTCAGGAGAGAAGGCTGCCTTTGCTACAGTCATTCCATCCCTCTCGCTGAGTAACCAAAGCCATTCTGGTTATGCTGTCCATGAATGCATTTTATTTTAGCCGTAAGAAATCATCTTGTAGGCAAAGAAGCCCAAGAACGAGCAGACTTAAAACCACAGAACAGTGTTAAAGTACGAGGAAGCCTGTGGGGAGAGCCCAAACAGAGGTCCCACAGAAAACTGCAGCAACATTTTTGTAATATTGCATTCTGCCCGATTTCAGTACTCCTTTTAAAACAGACTCATGCACTGAACATTTAAACTTATACCAGCATGAAAAAAATATAGTGTATCCATCATAAGCATTTAAATACAGGAGACTTTGACACTTAACATTCTAAAGCAACTATGCTGTGACCTGTCAAAGAACAGACACATAATAAAGAAAAATAAATTCATTAACAGGTTTCTTTTCTAATGAACAAGGCTATATATAAGACTGCCAGAGAACAAAGACAGGGATGTGGCTATTCTGTAGCATAAGGTCAGAAAAATGAAGCATAGTTAGTCATGCAGACAGTGAAAGCTACGCTCTGCACCAGCTCTTTATGCTGCAGCACCAGAGTTTGTGGGACTCCTTCAAAGAGCTGCTCTGTGGAATTGTCTGACCTGAAGTTAATGAGGCACAAGAATGGGAAGGCAGAAAACATACCAGGGAATACAAGGGGATTCTTGGGATACGAGTAATCCCACATTGTTACAAGGACAATGGAGAAGAAGAAACTTGACAGGCTCCGTATACCAAGATGAAATGTTTTTTTTCCAGCACAAAAGAAGTACCAGAAATAAAAGACTATTACATTTACCAAAAGTTTCCTCATGAATGATTTTTCCCCTCTTCATGCAATTAAGAGGCTCTAAACTTGTTTTACTTAAAAAAGAAGACTGACGCTGTAAGCTGGAACTGGAGATATTTTCCACGTCTTATGAAGATGCAGAGAACAAAAAAGCCAAGTCTCATAAGCAAGCAAGTTCTGTGCTCCCTGTCCCTCCATCTCCGCCAGTCAGCACTACAGAAGCTTCTGCTGGTGGAAAACATTACTACAGTTTGAAAGCATTACGCTAAGAACGCCAAGTAAAGGATTTCATAAGATCATGTTGTTACCTGCACGATCCCAGTAAGGTAGATCATACGTGCCCTCAGTTTTTTTCTTGCTGTGAGAAAAGGACAGAGTATTTTAGCCAGTCTGCCTACCAGAAGTGCATCCGTGCTCAGCAACCGTCACCTTGGCTGTAACTGCTTCTCAAGCTTACAGCCCCAAGCCCCAGCAACCCGGCCTGCTGCTACCAGTCTGCTGCTACTGGAGAAATCAGTTTTCAGAAAAAGCACTTGAAAGGAAACTATTTACAGAAAGCACTTCCGTTGTGCTTGCTCTTCAAATGAACATTTTCTCATAAAGAGAAGACTGAAAAAAAGCCCTTCCAGAAGTGCGGATCGTGTAGTTCCCATAGCAACACATGCAGAGTGCTTCATTCCCACACACCAGACCGACATTCTACTGAAGTACTTCCATTAATCCATTCATTTACCGGTTTCTCCAATGCCACGCACAAACTAAGATAAGAATCAGAGTAGTGAAGACCATCACCAGCACTGGAACCAGAACTGCTGCCAATGCCACATCTGAAAGCCATTAAATTAAGTGGTGTCAGACAGAAGTGCTTCTCATAAATCAGTTCTTATTTTGAAAATTACTTGGGTAAAGCATGTAGTTTTCAGATACAGCATCTATCACACTGGGTCCCCCTGCTAAGCTACCCTGCTGGATGCTCACACAGTTTAAACAGCAATTATTGTCTTCTCTCTTTTACATGTACGCACAGCATTTCTGAAAGCTTTTCCAAGAATAAATAGCTTTGTTTCACTACAAATACATTGTTCTCATAGAAAAATGGCATTTTATCATTAACATGGAATGTCAAGAGCCCGGGAGTATGCAACCACTGAAGTCTGAACCTCTTATAAGAAGTAAATAGCACAATATCCTAACAATCACTACTTGTCTATCTGGGTTTACATGTGACATGAGAGCATGTTCTGTCCGCTGCTTCCCAAAGGACACTTCACCAATGCCTACATTTGCAATGATCTTGCTCTCTTTCTGATAACTTCTTCAATAAACAACATGATGACACCGGGTGTATTTCAAATTTCATGCCAATGGGACTGATTAACTGAAGACTTCTATATCTAAGTGTCTTGTCCTAAGAAATTATCAGATTAAATGATAAAGTGGTTACTTCTAACTTGAAGGGAAGTCAAGTTACAACTTCTCCTTTTGAGAAAAGCTCATTAAGTAATTAAAAGTTAAACTCATTTTGAACATAATATTTACATCCCTTAGAACACTGGTTTTGTTTCCACATGCTGTATGCAACTGAGTGTTTTTAACATCTGAATCTTTAATATATTGGCAAGTATTAAAAAGATTGATGTTTTATTACAGTATATAAAAACTGACAAGCAAAATTAAACTCAGAAAGCATATTTAATATATTGCAAAGTACTATAAGCAGTTCCCAAATTTCTACTGCTCAAGCATGGATACCTTTGGTTACGCTTGGAGTCACTGTGGTGTTTTTTATTTCAGGTGTGAAAGTTGTTTTATCTGTCTGCAACGAAGTCTTCACTGAGTGGATGAAGTCCTCACTGATGTCATCAACCTTGTTGGTGTTGTCCTGAGGCGGCGGGGGAGGCAGCAGCGAGATTTTAGGAGCACGGACTTTAAGAGAAAAGTATTTAGAAATGAGGTTGGCATTTTTGTTTGTTTGTTTAAGTGCTAGCTTTACATGTTTCCTCGTCAAGAAAAGAGCTGGAACAGTTTGTTATAAAACTTCTGTTCATTTTATATAATGAAGAAAAAAAGCTATGAATCAGTAACATGAAAGCAAGTGACTAGTGTCTCTTGAAACACTTTTTCAATTATTCTGTTTACACACAGAATGGGAAAGTTTTCAGTTGCCTTACCTATACTGAACTGACATCCTAGCAATTCTACTTTCATTGCAATTTTCTGGTGCCATTTTAAGGGGTTAATCCTAACAAATCGTGCAATAATAGGTGGGATGAAATTATTGCGAACTTCCTGGTACAATTCAGTGTTCCCTTGAAACACCTAGGAAAGAAAAAAGAAGAAGAAAAAAGATAAATACTATGTTACACAAATCTAATACTGAGTAATTAAAACCAATTTTGATATTTCACACAGCAAAAATAAGCCGTAGGGAATGGTAAGAATATTTCATACCCAGAACAGTGCTGCTGCCTGACCATCCCCGCTCACCCTGCCTCCTGCTGAAGAAAAGAACGGTGTGTGTGTGCAGCCCAATGGGAACACTGGCTTTGTTCCTGCATGCAGTGTGTGACTGATGGTTGGTACCTCCTCCAAACAGAGGTACTGTGCAACAGTGTACTGATGTGACCCAGGCAATCCCTCTTGCTACACAAATGCTGAGTTTGTATGGCAATAAAAATAATTTTAACTCAGTTCTTTCTAGGTGTTTCGCACTTGCTCTTCAAATACAGCAAGCAGCTGTGATAACGTGAAAGTAAGTATTATCAGAGTCTTCACACTGCGTAACAGCTGAAGAATGGTCTGTCCTGTGAATGGATATGGCATTTATTAGGAAGAATTAAAGAAGTCTAGCATGTAATCACACTGTCCTCTAGTGGTTGCTGTCTATAATGACTTGGCTGCAAGCAAAATAAAACACATTAAGAACTCGAAAACTCTTCAATAATAGAAGCAAGCAGAAATTGCCTAAAGAATGAGCTAAAGCTGATCCTTAACTGCTGGGTCTCATACACAAAGAACTCATCAAATCTGCAACACATCACAAAAGAGGGGACAGTAACAGAGCAATGTGTATTTTCAAAGCATTGATGCTGATGCTTCAAGATGCCTCAGATGTAATTCAGAAGTCAGTCATGGCACTTACTAGCACAAACCTGAAAAATAAATGCTATGGAGATGTAGGATTTTTCTGCTCACTCACATACTAGGTAAACACAATCCAAATTGTACAGAAGCACCAAGGTGCGTTGGTGTTTTGTATACCACATCCAAAAAGTGCAGGATAAATGGCTGCAACATCCAGCAGGTCTGAAAGAAAAGCATTATTCCAGGACAGGAGGCTGGCCTTTCAAAAGCCAGAACCAAGAAAATCTCGCAGCGGCCTTTAAGCAGCATCTTAGCTCCCTGACCTCCATAACATGCCTATCCCTGCTCTTCAGAGACACACAACCCCCATTACTACTGCTATTTAAACTTTAGTTTTGGTTTGTCCTTACTTAGTCAGTGATTGTCTTCATGTTTGAAAGCACCAACTGATCAAACAAATGCATCAATTTAGTTAAGAACAGAAAAAGGTTTGCCTGGTGTTGTGCCAGCACCCCTTGCTAAGAGAAGGCCCGTGCTCAGTTTGGTACCCCAGCAACAAAGGCACACTGGAGATGAGAGAAATCAACACCTCTGTGTCTATGATTCTCTCAACACTGACAGTCTTCACTTCTGGTTTCAGAAGTTGAGCATGTAAGAATGAAGGCAACAAAAATCATTAGTGTCAGATATAATCATCAAATGGTTTAAGTTGGAATGGACCTTTAAGATCATCTCGTTCCAACTCCCTGCTAAAGGCAGGGACACCTCCCTCTAGACCAGGCTGCTCAGAGCCCCATCCAGCCTGACCCTGAATGCTTCCAGGGACTGGGGCATTCACAATCTCTCTGGTCAACTTGTTCCAATGTCTCACCACCCTCACAAGCATTTCTTTTTTTTTAAATTTTTTTATATAAAGATGCTAGAAGGACTTTTCTTGAACACTAATGCACCTCTATAAGCTCTTTTCATAGAGGACCACAAAAAGTCTTGGAGTCTTGGAAAACTTTCTAGTCTCCTGAACAGAATTTTCAGACATCAAAAAAAAACACAAAACAAAACAGGGAACTGCAACTCCTGAATCTGTCTGGTATACAGCTAAATAAAAATCAGAGGGAGAAAACTGCACACATATACATCCAGAAGTAAAGCTGTACCAAATGGGATTATGCCAGACAAAGGGAAAATCTGTTATATTCTGAAGCCTCAATATCAGTCCCTTTTTTTGTGCTAAGTATTTTCTTTCACAGCTGGCACTTTGAGTATGTTTGACTATTTGCACACTGTACCTAAAGATATAAAAAAGCGCAGAAAGATCTGTTAACCTGTAGCTTCAAGCTTCACATTTTGCTTTGCTTCAAGAACTTGCAAGGAAAAGAAGCAGCTCAATTAGCAAGAGCCAAACATGTAGCCTCCATCTACACAGCTAGCTGAGATTGTATTTTACAGTCAGAGAAGGGCATTCAAAAAACAGCAATGGATTTTTAAATTTTAGTTATTTATTGAGCCCTTTGTACTAGAAATCTGATAGCTCATGTGTAGGCTCAAGGAGATGGACCAGTCTCTACAGTAAAATCACAGCAATCCAAAAAAGTTTCCCACTGTGATTGTGTTCAGTGCTTGGAAACCTCTTAATTTAACAAACAAGATACTTCCACCTTTCACTTCAGCATCAGGAGGACTGAAAATAAAACAAGACAGATAGAATCATTCAGTTTAGCATTTGAAATCCTTTCCAGTTCTCCAGAGTCTGAAAAGTTAAATTAAGAAAACAACAAAAACCAACTGGTCAAGCTGGTCATACTTACAACTGCACAATCTCCACAGAATATTCCCAGAAAGTATATGGTATTTTTACCTTATCTTTATCAATGCCAGGTTCTCTGTACACTGTCCACTTTTGTGCATCATCACTGTATAGAATTCTGTAGGCTGAGACATAATAGTAGTACTCTGCTAAGGTTGATCCAGTAGTTATAATACCTGTGAAAATGAAGGTGTCCAGTTATACAAAAACTGCTACCAATTTGTAAAAAAATGTATCAGCTTCTTAATCCAGAGTTTCATAATTAGAATTTCCACTGCTCCAGTTACACTTACAAAGGTGTCGGGGTCTGAAACTCCTACAGTAACTAAAATTTCATTTTACTTACTTTTTTATGTCTTAATCTACACTTCTCCCTCATTTCTTGATAAAAATGGCCTACCCACGTGCCAAGGTTTCATCTCTCTTCCTTGCTTTTGTACTGCCAAGCTAAAAGCTTCGTAAAGCAGTCACCACGATGCTGTGGGGAGACTCCCCCAGGAAAGTGTTTTTGCAGAAGGTTATTAGCACAAGAATGAGAGGACCAATGTAAAATCCAAATAGTCTCCAGGGAGGTAGGACCGAGGTAAATCTGAGATGTTTAATGACAGGAAACCCAGGTGCTGATACATAGCAGGCTATGCAGCTGCATTCACAGGGACCAACTCATGCACTTGAGAGTGAGACAAACCCAAACTGATCAAAGGGGATGTCTTGGGAAAGTCTTAAAGCCCAGGATTCTAAAAGGCACTTTATTTTTGACTTAAGTCAAATTGCAAACACGCCCTCCAACAACAATGATTACCTCTGAACACGCAACCCTGAATTGCAGTTCAAGCACCACTGCATGCAGGGCAATTGAAGGGGAGGCTGCCAGCTGCTTACTGCAGAGCATGGCAGCTACTTCCGCCTCTGCTGCTGGATTTGCTATGGCTGTAGAGGGCAGCAGGGGAAACCTGGAAACCTAATATCCCATATTGGAGGTACCAGCGGTCTGAACTGCCTGGATATGGACTTGGACTCTCAATAAAACAGCAGGAACAGGCAAGTATCGAAGATCCGATATAAACACAGGAAACACTTGAACAAATTCTGATCAAGGAGGTTTTTTCTACTATGAAACTCCACCTGTTCATCTTTAGGCTCTTTGGTGTATTTGCTAGAACAAAGAACCAAACTTGTTGTAATGGTAATTAAATAACATCTAGATTTTACCTGAGACTAAACTCTGGAAGAAAAGATTTTAGTGACCAAACTTTCTGAAGGCTGCTTAAAAGCCAAATCCATTTAACTTACCTGTAATTCTCTTGTCTTTATTCAAGTCTATCTGCAGCCACTGACGTTCATCACTGTCCAAAGCAGCCCAAGGAGGCCCCTGCCTTTTGAGTCTGGCATTTTCAGGTTTCCAAGTGTTCACTCGTCCTGTTTGGTCAGGCCACTCAAGAATAGATGATGCTGTAATCTGGGAATCAGAGATTACCCCAGATTCCATTCCCAGCGTCCCATAGCAACCTGAGCAAAGCAAAAGGTGAGGACTTAAAATTCCAAGCCACACAATCATCTTACTTGCCATGCAAATATTATACTGCCATCTAAATTTATTCCGTAACAATGCTACTAAAAAAACCCACAATGTCTTCTACATTCTTCCAGTCATGCT
Source organism: Meleagris gallopavo (assembly GCF_905368555.1). Classification (NCBI taxonomy): domain Eukaryota; kingdom Metazoa; phylum Chordata; class Aves; order Galliformes; family Phasianidae; genus Meleagris; species Meleagris gallopavo. Next base: position 83,173,035 of record NC_139404.1, on the reverse strand, counting down.
GGAACCAAATTTCTCATCTTCAGTATTAAAAGATTTACACTTGCACAAGAATAATGTGGATATTCTCTCAGTCACCTTCCACACAGAGCACAAGAGAAGCTCTGGGGGAACTGTCATGGTTTAAGAGTTTATCATGTGGTTGGTGCAGTAATGGGAAAGAGATTACTTAGTCACTCACTCCTTTTGGAGCCTATTTAACTTTTGATTTTCAAACCTACCTCAGTATCATAACATTAATTCAAATAAAATACCAAAGAACGTAGGAAGCAATGTGACAATCCTGCCCCTGAGTTCAAACGCATCCTTGAAGTTAACTGTATGTTTTATTACCACTCCTACTAAAAGTTCCTTCCTACATTGCATTCTTATGGCTTAAAAAAAAATATATTAAAAAAAAAATCTTTGTGGCTGATAGCCATTTGCTCATTTGTTGCCTCTGCTGGATGTACATCACCTGCTCCAGCACAAGATCACATGAGCACTTACTTAAACTCAAATTTTTTCCTCCATCTGTCACTGCAACCTAAGAAGCTGTCAATGTGAAGCAGAAATACAGCAGAGTCTATGTACTGACACTGTACGTGCTCTGTGGTTCTTCACTTAACTTCTGTTACTCAAATCACCAAGGCAGCCAGGTCTTCATGTACAATGGTTCCATTTTCCTCTGCACTGACCACATCTCTAGTATTAACACACACCACAATTTTGTACCAAGTCATGACATCAACTGCTGTGAAAGAACCACACTAGTAACACTACCATAATCAGATAAATGTCATTACAGCACGCTACAAAACCCTTGTTTTCCTTCAGCCAATTCCAAACCCATTCAGACACACATATTTCAATCTACATCAGCCTCTTGCTTGCTCAATAAATTGTTAAATGCTTCTCCAAAATTCCACATTTTTGTCCAGATCAGCACTTCTCACGCTGAAAAATTAGTAATCAAAAAAGGATGTTAACCTGCACAACCTGCTGTGTGGTAAATCCAGGTGGCATTTTGTCCCATCTCTTCACATTCCCACATTACTTTCATACAACCTGTCAGATTTTGTCACATTTTGAAAGACAAAAAAAAACAACAAACGCTGCCCTGATCACTGAGTTTAATATCCTCCAACCATAAGATCACTAGACAGGTGTTCCTTCTCCCAGCTTTTGTAAAGGTCTAAGAGAGAGATCATTGGATGTGAATTACATTTTTCAATTTTTGCTTCATTATATAAATTTCCACCTTCAAACACTTGTGCCCATCAGATTCCTGCATTTATCTCCCCATTTGGATCACTTTTATTAATATATTAGGGAAAACATTTGTTTACTTTTGGGAATGTATGCATGACTCCCCTTCTTTTTTCTTAACTGAACAGGATCCTAGTGCTTTTGTTGCATTCTTTGTATTGTTACTAAAACATCTAAAAGACTAAGACAAGCCCACTGTCTTCACAGTATTTCCACCACTCATTCAAAGATGGCACATTAAGTGACTTCCATTTAGAAAACTGCAGCTATTCTGTTTGAAAAGGAAGCAATTGGCAGAAAGTAAAAACATACAAAGCAATAAGCTTTAAAATGGGTCAACGTCTGTTATACCAATCATCAACATGGAACATGTTTACAGGAACAAATGAATGGCAGCCAAGGTGGAACACAGCACACACACAGAGCAAAGCACAAGAGATGTCTTTCTAGAGCACAGGGAAAAGTAATGTATCACACAGCATTCAGTTGCAAGAAATCAGGGGAAAGAAAAAAGTGTAAAAAGTGAGGGAGAAAACTGAGTAATTATTTTGAAATTTATGCTAAGTTTCTTAGGAGGCAACAAGAAAGCTGTAAGGACTAAATATGGAACAAAACCCTATAGTGCACAGTTGTTATAAATAAAGAGTAACTAACAAGTGCCAAACTCTGCTTCAAGCAGTGCATTTAAAGTGTGGGAGTCAAGTCACTTTAAAGCAGATTATACTGGAGGAAAAAAAACATGAAATAATCTCTTTTTGAAGAAGAGCAGAGTTTACTAAGGAAAGGTTTTGAATAGGAGAAAATTTTAAAAGATAAATAAGTATAGACTGTCAGGACAATCACCCTGTGGGACTGAGAAAGCAGGTTTTAGAATGCCTGTACTACTGAGGAAACCAGTCAAAATATTAAACTAACCAGAACAAAAACTAAGAAATAAATCGGAAAGAATTGATATGAAAGGAGCAATTGATATGAAAGGATTATGTAATAAAATTGACAGTGCTTACCGCTAGTCTTAAATGTGAAGAGACTTGTAGATAACGGTCCCCTGCAGAGAACAAAAAGATGGGGTTTGTGGTAGTGAGGAAAACTGACACAAATTGCCTTCCATTTATTTTTCTCATCTGACTGCTTGCCTCTAAAATCTATGTACACGTGCCTGAATACAGAAAATTCATGATGAAGTTGTAGCACAAACCTCTTTTCACCTGAAAGCTTGCCCAAGGATTCTACTGTTGTAACAGGCTTTCAAAGAGCCATCTACCCAGCAAGATGCAAGAGCTTCTTAAAATACTTCCCTTTTAAATGAACTTTATCACAGTAACAAGAATCCTCTGATCACTTAATTCTCAGGATTTCTGAGATAAAATGACAAGTTACAGCATAATATATTTCCATATGCAGCTACAATGGAAACGCCGATCATTAAGTAGAATTCATTTTGGAATTTCCAAAAACGCTGCATACAAACTCTCAAAAATTTCCATCTTCAACACACTGATATTTCCAGAACAACCAAGACTGAGAAGATTGTGTTCTTTACTATTCAGGTTTCATCTCACCATTTCCCAGAGTGAGTCGGCCCACACATGCTCGTGAGCCATTCCTCACACTGACTGAGCTCCCTGACCTAACCTCTGGCCTCTCAGGACAACAGTAGTTGCCCTCGCTTCGTAAAGACAACCAAGGGAAGTGACCTTTGTCTATAGGTTTCAAACACTGACAGCACTACCAAAACAAAGCAGTTATTATTTACTGGATTTTTTTTCCTAAGGTCTTGTAAAAAAAGACAGGTTTATTCTGCTAAACACATTATTCCTCAATTGCGGAATGGACTAAAATAACAGCTCTGGAGAGGGGAAAAAAAAATCAAATGTTTCCCTGTCTTTCAACTCTCCATCCCCCAGATAAATACTCCCCCACACTGTTCAGACATGGAGCCAAAAATAAAAACAAAACACTATACACTAGTCTGTGAAATTTTAAGTTTTACGTGAAAAATATTGCTTGCCTCAGATACCAATTTTCCCCTCTTTTTCTTGAAAGAAAATTACAGGATTTAAATTGGTGATTAGAAAAAATAAACTGCACAAATTATTATTTTTGTACAGATCACTGGGAATTTATGGTCATGATGTATATTTTGGAAGACAAAAGTTCCTTTTAGAATTTGTAAAATTAATCTTTATGGTCTAGAGGTTAAAAAATTATCTGGTAAAACAATCGCACCACAGAATTGTGAGAACTTCACAGGCAGGTCCACTAGCTGAAATTACTCCTGGGAAGAGGCACTACCAAAACTTAAGGTGCTAAAGATAAGGAGGATGTAAAAAGTACACTTACACTTTTGAGGTGACATTGTTAGCCAGGGAGCCTTCATAGTATGGAATGCCTTTGCTGATTACAACGTTAATTTGGCCACCCAGAGTATTTGACACGACGCCTGCATGAACACCAGCCATGCAAAGTGATGATGACTTATGGGGAAGAAAAAAAACAACATTACTACTATGTTGTAAATAAATTAAATATTACACTATCTACTATAAATGCTGCATTGCCAACTCATGTTCTTTGTTGCTATCATTACATTAAGAAACTTCTTATTTAGCTTTATCTCTGTTTTTTAGAAATCCTTAATCTCTGTTTTTAGAGGCTTACACAGAGCTATTCACAGGCATCTGCCTCACAAAACACTGTAGCATTCGGAGACACATATCACTCTGCAGCCCTCTGCACTCCGTTGGATCAACTGAATTTTAGAATATCAAGGGGAACCAAGCTATCTTTGAAGGTTCACCCGGGTACATCTCCGTATACATTCCACAAACCACATTCAGCATTTTATTATCAGTGTGGTATTGCAGCACGGCTTTGCCTAAGCCAATAAACAACAGACAACTGCAGATTTTTATTTAATAGTTGTTTTCCACATCAATGCTGCTGGCTGCTACTACTAAATAAAGTTGTCGGATTTTTCTACCAATCATTCCTCTGGGTGCTATTAAGCCTCACAGCAATTAACCTAAAACAACAGCAAATCTTGTCTAGAAAAAGGGAAACTTCACAGAACCACAGTATATTCCAAGTTGGAAGGGACCACAAGGATCACTGAGTCCAGCTCCTGGCTCCACACAGCACCATCCAAAATCCAAACCCTACGTCTGAAAGAGGTGTCTCTGACAGCCAGGGGCAATGCCTGCTGCCCTGGGCAGCACGTTCCAGGGCCCCACTGCCCTCTGGTGAAGAACCTTTCCCCAACTCCCACCCTGACCCTCACCAGAGAGCAGAGCTCAGAGCTGCCCCTCCTTTCCCTGTGAAGAGCTGCAGCTGCCATGAGGCCTCCCCTCAGCTCCTCTGCTCTGGGCTGAACGCACCACAGACCCTCAGTCTACCCCCTCACACACCTTGCCCTCCCGACCCTTCCTTGTCTTTGCAGTCCTCCTTCGGACACGCTCTAATAGCTTTACGTCCTTCCCATTCTGTGGCACCCACAGCTGCACCCAGTGCAGGAGGTGAGGCTGCACAGCACAGAATGGAGCAGGATAAGCCCTCCTCACCCCGCTGGTGGCAGCACTGGGCCTGGGTACAGCTGGCCCCTTTGGGCTGCCAGGGCACACTGCTGGATCACATGCTGTCAGCCAGAATCCCTAAGATCCCCATCATCAGGGCTTCGGATAGAGAGGCTGGAGAGCAACTTCATGGATCATTTTTCTTCTTATTTTAAAAACAGAACAACTTTCTTCACTATGGCCTCTCAAGAAATAACTGCATCATACTACAGGCCAGAATGCCTCTATATCTCTAGCTCACTGGCACAAAACCTTACAAAAATATTTCCAGACATAACTCTCCTTAGTATATTCACACACAAAATCTCTAACTCTTTTTAGATTCTTATTCCTTACCCCACACATACCCTCAAAAGCTTCTAGATAAATGTAATTTATCTAGACTTTCCCAAGTTTCCCACTCCCCCTTATCTCCTCTTGGAAGTAGAAGTATGGAGATTCTGTAGTAAACGAAACTGTCTCCTCCCTGCTCACCAGAAGAAGTCAGCAATGAGTGCTCCAAGTCCTCAAATGGATTACACAAAAGAATCAAGATTTAGGGTATTCTTTAAAGCAGCACACAGCTAAGATCTTTAGGAAGCGATGCAAGCAAAATGTCTACCTGAAACTTTGTAATAAATGCTTTACAATTTGATTTCTTTCCACCCAATTTGACTTGTGGGAAACTCTCTGCCCTTTATACAGGGCACTAACATACAGAAAGAAAGTCACAGGGGATTTATTTGCTTAAGTTTTCTTTTTCCTTCATAGAGAAGTTTTTCCTGATTTTGGCCAAAAAAAAAAAAACAACTCCAACAAGCAAGGCTCCTACAGATGCTGCAAATATGAGAGACAGAGAATCAACTCCATCTTATAAATAGGCACAAAAATTATCCTGCAGCTACCTAGCAAAGACTCACTGCAGAACATAACACATAGCTACACTGTGGTGACTTTGTTTTTTAAACATATGCGTAGTTATTTAAGCAGGTAGCCTAGGATTTACAGGTATTTGAGAAAAGAAAATGACAGAGCGGCACATTTTAGGTTCATATTAAATATTAAAGATCAGTGTACATTTTTTGTTAACATTCCAAGTAAACTACGTTATTACAATTCAATTTCCAGTTAATAGAACTATTAATGCCATATAAACTGTTTTGCAACTGCTTTCATAGCTGTCCAGTGTAAACAGTGTAAATAATTGAAAGTCTGTTTAAAATATCATAGTATCAAGAGCAAGACAACTTCATTAAAAAAAAAAAACAAAAAACACAACAACTTTGGTTCTCTCCATAAAGCTGAAATTCACAACTTGAAAAACCAACAGAAACAAAGCAGGAAGTATCAGAATATTCTGGTTGATACACCATTTTCTCAGAAGGCCTTGCAAGCAAGTATCTATTGCATCACCTTTTGGAGATGGCAATATGGATTCATTGAATGGTGTGGGTTGGAAGGACCAGCTAGTCCAACTCTGCTGTCAGCAGCGGAGACACTTTATCAAGTTGCCCAAATCCCCATCCAGCCTGGCTTTGAACACTTCTAAGGATGGGGCATCCTCAGCTTCTTTGGGTGACCTGTTCTAATGCTTAATCCCCCTGGTGGCAGAAAAATTCTTTCTAAAATTAGACTAAATCCAGTTTCTTTCAATTTGAAGCCATTACTTCTTGTCTATCACTACAAGCCTGCACTGAAAGCCTTTTGTCACTGTAAGACCCTCAAGTATTATCAAAAGGTCGCAAGAAAGTTTCCCTGCAGCTGCCTCCTTTCCAGGCTGAACAAGCCCAGCTTCCTCAACCTCTCTTCTTAAGAGAGATGTTCCAGCCCTTTGATTTTCATGGGCCCTCTCAGACTCACTGAAGCACCAGCCACTGAGCAGCTGTGCAAAAAAAAACATGAGTAGCATGCCATTTAATTTAGGAGGTGCAACTTCCAGAGTCCAGACAGCAGAGCTAATACAAATAACTAGAATTGAGTTTTATTCAAACTTTAAGTATTTTACCACAATTAATGTGTGCCTACAGTAGTAAGTTTACTTACATCTCTGTATCCATGGGGAATAGTGCCTGAAATATCAGCAAAAGGAATCACACATCCAGCTGGGCAATACTTACTGGAAGAAAAAATAATAATAAAAATTCAAGTCAAGGCATGCATGCAGCTACAATTCTTTCAAAACATTATAAAATAGACACTTTATTTGTTTATAATACACTGTTATCACTTTTCTATCACTACATAAGGATATATCCTAATCAAAGACAAAAGAAATCAGACCAAAACATAGAACTCTCTCGGCTGTAACTCAGTTCTAGTCTGAATATAATAAAATTTATATAAATACTTCATGGTTTCCAGAAATTGAAAGCCTTGTAGGTAGCAGTATTTATACATTATATTTTATGAACTAGAGACCTGCATATACATTTGTTTTGCATCTTTAAATTGTATACCTGAAAAATAATGGTACTTTGCAATAGCTCCTGGCAATGCTTTGATCGTTAAAAAAGAAAGAAGAGGTCAAATATTCAGCTAGCATCATTAGCTCAGGGAAAGAAGGGAAAGACATCTGCACATCTGATGCAAGCCTGTGTTTTAGCCAAGATTTAACAACCAACTTGGGTAAAATATCAATTCAACAAAAGTTGAAGCAATTTTGCAGGTACCATGAAAACAATGAGATTTGGAGACCTAAGCACATATTGAGTAAAACTACAGCCTATAATTTTGGAACTTGGGAAAAAGAATGAGGAATGCAGGTTTCACAACTTCAGTACTTAAGATCTCCAAAAGGTAAACTTACATACTTCATGATAATCTACAGCTTTTAACACTGTTGTTGCTTTGGAAGAAACGGGGGACAAAACAGAGAAATGATGTGTTTCCAGAAAGAAAAGCGTTTTGTATCTCTATAGAACCTCGTTAACTCACACCAGGCTGTGAAATGGGTTCATAATTTTTCACCTATTCCAGAGTTTAGTGCTCCTTTGATAACTTCAATGTGAATTTCAGTATTGAAAGCATATACGTGCTGTAATATATATTTATAAAAGTGATATTTTTTTTCTATGGGAATGTAATATTAGCTTATATGTGTAAGTGCAAATTAATGAGGTTCTTCTGTGTATGGTATGTAAGATAAAAAAAAAAAAAAACAGGAGAGAGGGGATGAAGAACAAATGCAAATGTGAATATTATTCAGTTCTCTCCCCAGTCTCTTCATTTCTCAAGTCCTCAATCCTCAGTTTTCAAGCTGTATCAGATGTAAGTTATAGAGTGAAATAGAAACACCAAAATGACCAAGATGAGAGAAGGGCAGTAGGAGAAGAAGAGGTAAAAGCAATCTTACTTGAATTCTGGTTCGGAAAAATGACTTGCATTGTCCAAACAGGTAATTAGGTCTGGAAAGAAAAAACGTTGGGTCAAGAGGGTGATAAAGACATCTGGTTTGAGCATGCTTTTTAAAGTGTACATAATTTTCTTGCAGTCAGTCTTATGTTATAGCAGGACCTTGTAATTTGTCTTGAGTAACTGGGAAATACATTGAGACTTACAGAGACGTGAAGAAAAGCACTACAAAGATATGGCTTTTTTGGGTTTTTTTTTGGCTTTTTTCTGCATGTTAATTTGTAGCTATGCTTCAGAGAATCTACATAGGAGACATAAACATGCGCTCTTTTCACAAAAGGAAATTGAAACAGAGAAAATTACATTAGTAAGCCAGATAAACAGGCCTGTGTTTTCAGCATGTAACAGCCCAACAATATTGAAACCAGGCAGCACAGGAAATCTTACAGTGACATGTTACTGGCATTCATGATTTCTTTCAACTTTTATGTTTCTGTGCAATGTGTGAGCACAAACAATCCAAAACTGAGAAAAGCATCAGAATATCCACAAAATTTTTAAAATGAAACTTCTTCATCTGCTCTTTTTAGAACTACATCTAGGAAGTATCTTCTTGAGCTCTGTGCCTTGCAAAGCAGTTCCTGGTTAATTCTTGTCTCCTTTCGGACAATATACGTCACTCACCTCCACATGAGTGGAAGTAGATGCAAAACACAGCAGCCTCTTTTTGAGGCTAGAGAAAAAAAGAACAAAAATCACAAGGAAAAACAAAGCAAAACAAACCAGCAAGAAAAACAAAACAAGAAAAAAAAAAACACGCTGAAAACTAGTTAGCAGTCACAGAGAGACTACAGAGTTAAGGAAGTAAAGGAAATTATGACTGAAATAAATTTTGCCATGAGGTGGACGTGCATAGAATATATACAGTTAGATAAGAAAACATTTCAAAGTTATCAGTCATCTTGATTATGGCCTTAAAAAATGCATTTCATCCTTTATCCGGAGTAGTTTTTTCATTCATAACAGATAACTGTGATTCTTGCTGAGGGTAAGCTTTGATAACCCTTCTTTTCCTTTTTTTTTTTTTCCCTCCTTTTTAAACTACAGTAAGTTAAATAATAACAGTTTAATTTCCTATGCAGAAATATCAGGAAGACTGTATCATAAGTCATCATTTTTAGAAGTCAATTTGTAAGAATGTGGGTAATAAAACCGTTCTGCGGTTTTACTAGACAACTCTAACTTTACCAGCACAGAAAAACTATGAGGATTTTACAAATACCTGATTTGTCAGTGGTTGAGTAAGCTGCAAGAAATCCACGTCCCGAAGTGTGTACTCCACTCATGAACTGCACTGTGACTTCATTGCTTCTTGAAGTTATTAAACCATCCATTTGAAAGCCAAATCCACAGTACTTTCCTAGGGAAAGAAGGGGAAAAGAGTCACGGATCCAAACCAACTTCAGTAACAAGTATCTTTTTTCATTTCCAGTATAAGCTCACATTGCATCTGGTGTATATTCAAAACCAAATACAGGCAGTTGATAGGAATGAACGTGGTCAGTGTCTGTTTAAAGCAAATACCAAAGTATATTTACTTTGACACTGCTAATAGATGAGAGTCACTGGTATCCCTAACACTTTACACATAAATGTAACCACATCCCATTCACCTCCAGCCATATGTATCCAGTCCATTCTTCCAAGATGAGAAAGATGGGGCAACAAGAATCATGTACAGAAGCATACAAGGAAAAAAGCCCTTCTCTTCCCTCAGCTGTTGGAGTGTTTCTTCCCTGCTGATTATTTCATGCTTTCTGTCAATTGCTTTTCTTACTTTTACAACAGCAGGCATGAGTTGCTGCAATTCAGCATCAACATACAAGCATATCTGAGTTCTATTAATATAAACTTGCAATTGGCCCATTTTTTCTTTTGCTGCACCTGTAACACCTAAGAGAGCTACTGCAGCTATCTCAGCAGGACAAAAAAAAAAAAAAAGAAAAACAAACAAAAACAAAAAACAACCCACAAACCAGATTAGGCTTGTTCTGCATCTGGGTATTTTTCTTGCCATCCAAACTGACTATAATTAGCACATTTTAAACTGAGAAGCTGGAGTCATCAGATATTGATAATATCTGCCTATTAAGTTAAGAATTACTATCAAATGACTTGAAATTACCTGGATGAATGCCTATGAAAGTCAAATCAACATGGAATTCTCCAATTCTACTAACTGAAACTTCACTAAACTACTGACCAGTTCGTTAGACAGTTACGAAAATGTTCTGCTCCATAGGCTCTCTTAAACAATCAATATTATAAGCCAACCACAACCCTATTTAAGACTCTGTGTGGACAACCACCAACAGCAGATGGCTCTGAATGTTTCAATTTACCATTCATTCATTCGTTTTCATGATATTTAGGTTATCATCTTGTAAAATCGCAAAAAAAAAACAAAACAAAACAAAATAAAGCCAGGCTCCCTTTTCAAGATGGAGTAGAATAATACTGCCTTGCAGAAACAGTTCTTAACTAAGGTAATGTGCCAAATTCCTTTAAAAAGTGAACTGTACTCTCAAATGCTATTTAAATTAGAAATATAAATTCCTATCATTCATCAGAAGTATCTAGATTTTGTTTATTCTGGTATTTTTTCATACAAAGAATGGGTATTTTTGGACAAAGTCAGACAATAGATTTTATAATACTTTAATGAAATTTATAAAATTATACAGATATAACCTTATTCCAATTCTTACTATTTAAGCTGGTCATCAGCAAAAGTTATGAAAAAATAAGTTTCCTTTTACCAAAGCTCCACACAGACCCTATACTTTGCCCTCAATCGAGTTTCAATTATTAATTGAATTCATGATGATGAATTGCAGCATTTTCCCCAACTACTACTTTTCTCATTCTTTTCTCCCATTTTTTTAAAATTCATTTTCAGCCTCTGGCTCTTTTTACACCACTGACCGGCATGAAACTCCTCTCAGACACACTTTTGAGACCCTAAATCATTTTCCTAGCTCTTCTTTGGTTTCCTTCCAGATTTTTAGCAACGTATTTTTAAAAAGTAAGTGCCAGAAATGGACAAAACACGACTGCAGTGATGACTGTCAATTCTATGCACAGAAAGCTACCCGTTCGTCTGCATGCCCTGAAGGAACCAAAGCACTTTTGAACAACAACACTACAGTAGGAGGTGAATCTCCATAGTAGCTTACATTCTCCGCTCCAATAGATCTGACCTTATATCAAATACATTAAATAAATATACTTGTCTGTAAATGTCTATTGGCTGGATTGCAATGAAATCTAATACAAAACACCTCTAGATCTTACTTGAAAGAGAGAGAAATTTAACACCGAGGATTCAAAGCTTCTTTTGATTTACTGATAAGTATTCAAAAGGCTTGGACTGAGAACTAATCCTTAAGAGCTTCATAAGAAGCCTTCTCTGCTTATCAATGAACTAACCCAGTAACAATTCAATTTGAAATCTAATCAGCCAACTTTTAAAGCAAGTTGGAGTTAAAGTAGGTGAATTCACTGAATTCCAGGTTTTATGTTTCAGCATTAGAACGCAGCAGCAACGCTGAATGAAAAAATTAAAAAATTAGGACAAATTCAGAAGATAATCCCTTCCAAACAAATTCAGATCACTGTTTAATCTCACCATTTGCTGCTTCAGATACAAACATTTAAGAAATAGCACCATCTGCATCTGCTACTGTTAAGATCATTGTTTGTTCCGTGATTTCATTTATAAGGAGCAGAACACCACACACATTTGCTCAACATACTTTGCTACTACACCAGCTGGAAACAGCTGAAAGTCAAGAGAAACAAATGAAGTAGAAAATTTACTCCAACCCATTAAGTCACTTGCACAAGTGAGTAATAGACTTATCAGAACTGGACGTTCCTTGCCATTTAAGGACTTCAGTGCTTTCTATTTCAGACTAAGTCTGGCTCAGCGGCTCCAAGCACGTATTTATTTTCACACATGCTTAACTAGGTACCGGTTGGAAAAGATTGTTAACAAAGCTAACATTCCCCTACCTTTCTTATAAAAAGACTCAACATGAATTGCACTAAAGCAATCTTGGGGAAGTAAATCTCTAGACAAAGAAGGGAAAAGAAAATGAATCTGCACAATAACAACCAATGTTAGTAAAGGAAAAATGATAAATCGAGTTTTATGAAGAATAACCGAAAGGATCTTAAAATCCTACAAATACCGTGATGTGGATAATAATTTCAGATAATAATTTCACACTGCTACCTGAAAAGTAACTGCTTTACAATCATGAAATCATAAAAAGTACAAAGTAAACTACAGATTCCTTACCATCAGAAAATGGAAGATATTTAAATTATAAATCATTGAAGCTTGACATCTTTTAATAACACCAAGATGAAGAGCTCAAAAAACAACTACTTCAATACAAGAAATCAGGCATTTCAGATAACGTATGTATGTATATATACACTTTACTTTGCCTTTTTTTTTTCCTTTTTAAAAACAATGCTCAGAATTTTGCAACTCCTTCAGTGCTTACAATGATCTCGCAGAGTCTCTTGCAACTCTGCAAGCTACTGGGAAATGTCTGAGAAAAAGGAAAATTATAACGGAGTTTCCTTCAAGAGTCTGAAGATCACAAACTATCACAGGATCTGTGTTGCTTTTAGCATCTATCAGTATGCATGAACAAAATATAAGATTCTCTGCTATTGTGGAAATTCATCGTGCTTTTTGGTATTTTTGTCATCTAGAACGGAGTCAGGACAGACATATACATACACTTTCATAATACAGTAAACAAAATGCGACCATGTCAGAATAATTAAGAATACTCTGGCCTTCCAGAAACGAGCACATCACCAGAGATGGTGGTAAAGTTGGTGAGGTACAGGCAACACTCATTATGTTTTGCAGAGTTTCCTTGGCATGAAACTCAGGAAAAACACAACTTTGACTACAGAATTCCTAAAATTCCTTCCTTCGCTTTCTTTGAGATTCTTGTACATAACAAACACTTCCTTCTTTTCACCACTTCTCCTAAGTGTCAAAATCTGCACTGTACAAAGTGTTGCATGCACGTATCAGGCAAGGTCTCATCACATCCAATAACCAACTGAAGTACAACAGCTTTCACTGAAATACCATAAAACTGTGGTTATTCTATGCACAGTAAAGGCTACGAAGGTGAAATTAAGAGTTACAAAAGTACTAAAACCATCTTCCAAGCCCTATACATGACAACAACTGAAAATAACTTACCTATTTCTGTCCTGGTGGGGCCAATCCCATTGTGAACTCTCAAGTAACTGGAATGACAAGAATCTGAGTCATCAATATCTAAATCACCAAATTTGAGCTGAATTCGCTGCCCAGGCTTTACACGAATTTCCCATTCACAGACTGTGCTATTGGGAGAGGTCTGCGGGTAGTTTATCGAAGCAAGAGTTCCACTTTCAGGGCCCAGAACGGTGTGTCCACATCCATCACCTACAAAAGAATAAAAATGAGTTAGCTATATCACATTTGCCTTTACAGGCTCACTGGTGATTCAATTACCACTGTCTTCACCTGCAGAAAACACTTCGTCGTTGTTGTTTGTTGTTGTTTTTTTTTTAACCTTACCAATCACACTGCAAAACCACTCAAAGTCACACACAGATGGAGCAGCAAGCGTGTCAAAATACAGCAGAATTTATGTTAGCTACCACTTAATTTCTCATCATTAGTTATCACAGAGGTTCTACAACTTCCTCAACTAAATAGAAGTTTATCCTTAATGATGTAAAAAATGGCTCTGACAGTACAGAATATGTCCCTGCTGTTTCAAGTTCCCTCAACAACTATATACAGAAGAAAACTGGTTCTAAAAACGGAGGGAGAAACACATCAGTAAAACAAGAGCACATGAATTCTACTGTTATTACATTAACGCAATGAGAAAGAACAGAAGGGGAAAGACAAGGGACAGCAAACACTACTGAAAATAACAGCTAAGTCTGAACATCATCCAACAGTTAATGCATTGTTTTCTACTGTAAAACAACTTTAATGCTGTTAAACTAATTCTTGAAGGAATTCAGTGACACCCTTTGCTTCACACACTTCCATGTCAGATGCCATTTTATCAGAGTGCCCCTCTTCTGCCATCTGCCACACAGCAACAACACGTAAGGGAATACCATTAAGAAGGATCCACCTCTACTGACATACCACAACCACTGGCATCTGACAATATGGGCCAACAGAACTGTCATAGCAGCAATCAATATACTTTGTGTTGCTTTGTAGCTAAAAGTGACAGGCAAAAACTGATGCTTTTTACACATTTCCGCTGCTATGAGGGAAGGTTGAGGGAACTGGGCTTGTTTAGCTTGGAGAAGACTCTGGGGAGACCTCATTGCAGCCTTTCAGTCCTTGAAGGGAGCTTATAACCAGGAGGGGGAATGGCTGTTTACGAGGGGGGATAGTGATAGGACAAGGGGGAGTGGTCTTAAACTGAGACAGGGGAGGTTTAGGTTACATACCAGGAGGAAGTTTTTCACACAGAGGGTGGTGACACACTGGAACAGGTTGCCCAAGGAGGCTGTGGATGCCCCATCCCTGGAGGCATTCAAGGCCAGGCTGGATGTGGCTCTGGGCAGCCTGGTCTGGTGGTTGGAGACCCTGCACATAGCAGGGGGGTTGAAACTACATGATCATTGTGCTCCTTTTCAACCCAGGCCATTCAGTGATTCTATGATTTCACTTCCTTACTAAACCTAAAAACGTAAGCCACGTTTTAGGGACAAAAAATGTGCAGATATTGAAGATTCTTAACTAAATTTAAGAATCCTTTGCATAAAAGGATTTCATGCCAGACTGAACAGAATGGCAGGACCCATGCACTGAAGCAGCGTGGGGAAAAAAAAAACAATTCAGTTGGACTTAACTCTGATTAATCTGCTCACGAAAGCACCTAATTCTCAGTGACAAAATGTTGTGGGTTTGTTTTCTTTTTTCATAATCCGAGCACTTGGAGAGATAGTCGTATGTTCCAAAATCTAAAGTGCTGTGGTTACACACAGAATTACAAACAGATGGAAACTTTCTTGCCAGCAGTCTTGAATTGGAATGATGCATCTTCTTTTTGAAAAGGTAAATGACTATCTGCTCCATTAAAATCAAAAGTTCTATCTGTAGAGCTGTTACTTACCCACGTTTTTCTCAAGTCTAACTTTAGCATGGTGTTATAACTTTGTTCCACCTCACGACAAGCACTATTCCCATTTGGGTAGTTGATAAATTACATTCTACTTCATTTACACTTCCCTTTAGGAAAGCAAACAAACAATGCATCTGTATTTTACTTTCCTAAACTATTATTTTAATGCACAATTGTTCAAGATGTAGCCGAAATACTACATGTTGTTTATCATTTAATCCTGGTTTCTTTCTAAAGGCATGTTGCAGACTGAAAATATTATTGAGCTATCCTAATGAAGTCACCTTTCAAACAAGAAATCACAGTAGCAATCTGAGTGCAACTAAAACATTGCAAGTTTTAAACAGCATTGAGACCTATCTTTTAAAGACTCATCTGTAAGAAATGTCAACTGGGTATTTTAGACTTCATTCTGGTATGTGTTTCACTTTGGTTAGTGAGAGCAGAGGTGCCACACACTTTGTGCCTGAAGAAGCTAAAGATTATCAATGCACATCTGGCATGCAATATACAGCACACCAAGGGCAGATTCATCATTCAGGAGCTATTTGAAATCTTTACAAATTAACTCCTAGTGAAATAGAGAAACAATGAAATCTCTCCTTATTTTATTAGTTCTAAAAGGGTAGTTCTTGAGCTCCTCTATACAAGTGGTGCTTGATCGCTTCTACTGAAGTTGTATAAACACCACCAACCATCCCTGGAGACACACTTACATCTTTTGTCACGTAACGAACCAGCACTACCCAGCAATTTCTCCAAGAATAAGAGAAAGCACAATTGTCTGCAATACAGCCACATGCATGGTAGCATTAGATAGTTCATTCATGTAAAAGGCATTAAGTACCACAGAATCTTTTGCTTCTGTTAATTTGCGTGCATGAGTGTGGAACATTTGAGTACACACAAGAGACAGATGTCAAGCCCTAAATCAATTACTCTTGCAAGAGATGACAAATTCTGTCACTAGTTCACAATACACAGCTGAATGAGTCCTTTCTTTCAGCCCTCTCCATCACAACACAGACACAGTGTAGTTGCAGAACTAAGCAAGCTCCTCACCACATCACTTGTGCATACACATTCCACCTGACACTTGCTGGAAGGTCAGCACATGTGCATCGATTCTGTGTGCCCCAAGGAGCAGGTTCACAGCAAATACAAATAACCTCAGCTCTTTGCTGAGCAGTGTCAGAAACACGGGCGCCTCTTCTTGAGCTGGTAGAGGAAAGCAGACTGATGTCATCAGCAGAACCATTTGTCTCTTCCAGAGGTGCCTCCAAATGCAGTCTGAATGAATTATCCTGATGGATTACAGATGACCCCTGGGCTATGGCATGCTGATGTCTGATGCAATCATGCAGCTGATTTAACATAATTTCTCACATCCAAGTTCTTTATATCAACAAAATAGAGAAGTTCAACCAACATAAGCATACTGAGTGCATTTGATAAGAAGAAAACGTAAGATTTAATAAAATGAGAGGCTATCGCACATGCAGAAGCGGATGCTAAGTACTCTATTAATATCCACTAGAGAGATTAAATGATTTCAACAACTATGAAAATAATTATCCAGAACTTTTTTCCCCTGAGATCGACTGCTGCTAACAACTGCTAATCTTGTTTCTCATTATCAAAACACGTTAAAAATGAATCTTACAGCCTTGGGAATGCTTTCCCACTCCTTACTTGTGGAAGAGGGAAGGATAAAATAAAGATATCAGACAGTTTATGATTAAAGTATAACTGATCAAAACACCAATCTCCATTTTTAACGCATGGCACAGCTACCTGTACAGATGACAAGACAAGGGGAAATGGTTTTAAACTGGAAGAGGGCAGGTTTAGAGTATGGAAGAAATCCTTTACTGTGAGGGTGGTGAGACACTGGAACAGGTTGCCCAGAGGGGCTGTGGATGCTCCCTCCCTGGAAGCATTCAAGGTCAGGCTGGATGGGGCTGTGAGCAACCTGGTCTAGTGGGAGATGTCCCTGCCTTTAGCAGGGGGCTGGAACTAGATGATCTTAAAGGTCCCTTCCAACCCAAACCATTCTATGATTCCATGACACAATCTATCCACTGGGTTTCCTGAGAAGATCCTGCCTAAGTAAGCTATGACTTTCTGTAGGTTTACAGTTACACATAAGATGTAATTCAATCTTTCTTAACTATGTAACGGTAGAACCAAATCTATTTGTTACATAAGCAAAAATATATATTTAAATCATTCATTTTAACTCCAAATATGCAACTCTCTCTACTTCAGCCTTCATTCATCTCTCCTCTTCAGTTTAGCTCCTGTGCACCACATTTCCCTAATCATTAGCAGCATTATTGGTACAGCATCTACTGTTTGCCTTCCTCAGTGCAGACAAGGAACACTAAAGAATTAAGTACCTTAAATCCTGAATAGCTTTTTAAGGTATTTCCACCACAATCCACAGAAGTCTGTTCTTCAGGAGGGAATCTGCTCCTCTGTCAGAATTAATTTTCTTAACAAGCCAACAAATACACAGCCCACTTTCATCTTCATGACATTAATTTGCCTCAGTAACATACTGCTGGAGCTCTACAGATGTTTCACAACATAAAATGCCCCACACCTCTGCAACGAGGCCATCGCTCAGTCACACTCAAAGGCACTTAAATTAGTGCAGCTGTGAACAAAAGCAAGCCTTGTCTGTCCAATGCTCTGGGCCACTTCTTCTCACACCCCTTCTGGTACAGGAGGTAAACACTTCTGCAGCCATGTGGTATACCAGACTAGGGACTCAAGATAAAAAGAGCTGTTAGTTTTAACCTAGAGTAACCACTCCATTTATTATATGGCGCAAATGCAGCGGTGCCTTCTCTGACAGAAGAATGGCTCAGCGTGAGGGTAGAGAAACACCAGCAATTGCTTCTTGGTCAGCCCTGCCAGTTTGTGGTGGCATTTTGAGCTCCCCTGCATCCCAACCAGAAACAGGTAAGCCATCTCTCCCATGGGAAGGCCACTCAAAAAGATGTTGCATGGGCTTGAGGAATGGAGCTGGCTGAAGATGCACCAGTGCCCTTCTCATCTCCAAACCACACTTGCTTTGGGCCAACTCATTTCTATGAGGCAGTTACTGTACAACTGTCAGTGCAAGGCAAGTAAAGGAAGGCAGGGTGGATTGCAGTTGTCTCAGCTTCAGTTGATTTACTTATCATACGTGACCAATCTGGTAGCCTTCTATGATGGACTGACGGCCTTGGTGAACAGGGGAAGGGTGATGGATGTTATCTACCTGGATTTCTGCAAAGCCTTTGACATGGTCCCTCACCACATCCTTCTCTCTAAATTGGAGAGGTACGGATTTGAATGATGGGCTGTTCAACGGATTAGAAAATGGTTGGCTGGACACAGCCAAACAGTTGTGATTAGTGGTTCTATGTCAGGGTGCAAGCCGGTCACAAGCGGTGCCCTCAGGCATCCGTTTTGGAACCACTGCTCTTCAACATCTTCATCAATGACATAGATGATGGCATCGAGTGCACCCTCAGCAAGTTTGGAGATGACACCAAGCTGAGCGGTACAGTCAATACATTGGAAGGAAGGGAAGTCATCCAGAGGGATTTGGACAGGCTGGAGAAGTGGGTCCATGAAAACCTAATGAGGTTCAATAAGGCCAAGTACAGGGTGTTGCACTTGGGTTGGGGCAATCCCAGTTATTTATACAAACTGGGGGAAGATCTCCTTGAGAGCAGCCCTGTGGAGAAGGACTTGGGGATCCTGGTGGACTAGGAGCTGGACATGAGCCAGCAGTGTACACTTGCAGCCCAGAAGGCCAACTGTGTTTTGGGCTTCATTAACAAAAGGGGTGGCCAGCAGGGAGAGGGAGGTGATTGTTTCCCTCTATTCAGCTCTTCCCATGAGGCCCCATCTGCAGTACTGCGTCCAGGCCTGGGGCCCCCAGTACGGGAAGGATGTGGAGCTCTTGGAGCAGGTCCAGAGGAGGGCCTCTAAGATGATCAGAGGGCTGGAGCGCCTCTCCTGTGAGGAAAGGTTGAGGGAACTGGGTTTGTTTAGCTTGGAGAAGAGAAGGCTCTGGGGAGACCTCATTGTGGCCTTTGAACACTTGAAGGGAGCATATAAACAGGAGGGGGAATGGCTGTTTACGAGGGGGGATAGTGATAGGACAAGGGGGAGTGGTCTTAAACTGAGATAAGGGAGGTTTAGTTTAGATATCAGGAGGAAGTTTTTCATGCAGAGGGTGGTGATGCACTGGAACAGGTTGCCCAAGGAGGTTGTGGATGCCCCATCCCTGGAGGCATTCAAGGCCAGGCTGGATGTGGCTCTGGGCAGCCTGGTCTGGTGGTTGGAGACCCTGCACATAGCAGGGGGGTTGAAACTACATGATCATTGTGGTCATTTTCAATCCAGGCCATTCTATGATTCTATAATATTTGCTGTCCAAAATACAGTAATAATTCAAAACAAATTACCTTAAATCATTACATCCTCAAAGCAGGTAAGTGATTTTCTCCCTCAGCCACTGTGTACTAATGAAACTGACTACTTCAAAAGAAGAGAAAATACCACCAACTGTTTAAGACTGCATACCTTCTGCTTATTGGTGTCAGGGAAATGATGTGAGCAAGTCTCCAGGGACAATTACAATTTGCTTAAATAGCCTCCAAGCAAAAGCAGCTGATAAAGGCAGGCTAGCTGTGGTTTACAAGAGGACTCCATCAGTGTTCTGTGTTCAAGGATACATACAGCAGAAGCCCTCCAGGATCTGCTGCCCATACTGAATAAAAATGACAGTTCATGTTGTGTGTTGTCTTTTGTCTGGCACATGCAGCTTGCCTGCTTCCCAACACATATCATTTACTCAGCAATCTGCACCACCACACTTGTAAAAATAAACAGTGTTGTGCTTCAATGCTCTGAGTGCTACACAGCAAAACACAGCTGATGAAGGAAACGAAAAGGAACACACAGATGGTCACACAAAACTGGATCACAATAGCCAGTAGGCAAGGTCAGAAAAAACCCCAAATCACTTAAAAGGTATTCAAATGCCTTATCCAGACTGGTCAGAACAGAGTTTCAGAAGTCTTCTATACTTCAACAAAGAAGTAAAAAAGTCTAGACTCACACTAGCAATACAGATACTAAATTATCACTACTGTCACATTTTTCTCTCTTTCATTATCAGATCAAAGAATGGCCAGGGCTGGAAGGGACCTCAAGGATCATGAATCTCCAACCCCCCTGCCACAGGCAGGGCCACCAACCTTCACATTTAATACTAGAGCAGGCTGCCCAGGGCCCCATCCAACCTGGCCTCGAACACTTCCAGGGACGGGGCATCCACCATCTCTCTGGGCAGCCTGTTCCAGCACCTCATCACTCTCACAGTAAAGAACTTCCCCCTGACATCCAACCTAAATCTTCCCTGCCTCAACTTAAAACCATTTCCCCTTGTCCTTTCAAAGAGTTGACTCCCCTCCTGTTTGTAGGCTCCCTTTAGGTACTGAAATGCTGCAATGAGGTCACCCCGCAGCCTTCTTTTCTCCAGGCTGAACAAGCCCAACTCCCTCAGCCTATCTTCATAGGGGAGATCACGAGCACACAGCCTGCACGGCGGGTCCACATTGACACAACCTGATCTAATAGCCAGTGGCTGCAGCACCACCTTGGCCTCTTCAAACAGCAGCAGCTTCACACCTCGTGCCCTCCTGGAGCTCACCGTACCCTTGCTAAGCTGCATAGTAGTTCTACACTCAGGTTACAACCCTATTTGCCCTTTACTGAGTACGGGTGTGTATGGGTCAACTGGTGTCTGAGACTGGTGTCTGTGCATGGGAGCATGTACAGTGGAAACAATAGGAGCTAGAACAGGGAGAGGAAAACCAGTTTGGCTACCATGGAACAACAGAAGATGGCTGGAAGCTGATGGTTTGTGTCTTCAAACAACAGTGGAGCATCCAGATGCTTTCAGAAAAAAAAAACAACAAGAAAAGTTGGAATTATTCGTGCCCAGTAACTGTACCAAGAGCACTGGCTTTAAATACAAATCTCCAATGCTCGTTAAAGTTCATGCTCCAATTGCTGAAACAATCTACATCTCACCATTAGCATCCCCTTCTGCCTCTGAAGGTGACATACAGCATTGCCTTAATTTCTAACACGTTTTCAATGCTAGTTTCAAGATTACAATGAGGATTGTTAAAGGCCTCCCTGTCGTGAACGGCTCCATCCAAGCATCACAAAACATAAATACACAATTTGTTCTAAACTGTAACTTGGTCCCAACTTTGCCTTGTACATGTTCCATTAAAAAGAAGATATTTCCATTCCTGGGATGGTCTACGAATACAATCAATCAAACAGACATTGATGTACTACTGAATAAGATGATTATTTAGGAAGAGGACAGTAAGTCTACTTACTCAAGTGACTGTTTTTTAAGTATGAAAATGACAGTGTATGTTCATATATGTATATGAAAAAAAACAGTATAACAAGAGCATGCAAGAAGTTAGCAATGTGTGAAGCTCCAGGAAAAAGTATCTGCCAACTTTAAACCTGCCCCTTGGCTTTGCTTCAGCAGGAAGAAAAGGATTCCTTCTGTTATACAACTGAAGAGCTTGGAAACAGCTCTTTAAACATGAAAATACCAGTAATGAACATGCTTTATCTGACATCTTCACATATATTAGAGGAAAATTAAGCTTTTGTGCATTACATTTATCTCTTTTTTCCATCCTCATGATACTGAGTCACATTCCAACACCTGTACACAACTTATGAATAGCAATTAGCAGATAACAGACCTTACCAGTTTCACAGAACTCACCAATTTGTAAAAGAAAAATTCAGTGCCAATAGCTCCGTTCTATCCCACTGGACGTGGTACAATATCTTTCCCACATCTTCATCATTTTGGAGCAAGCAACATTTAGCTAACCAGATAAAGCTTTAACTGGCTACAATCCTGTTGACAACACAACAGCTGCCAACTATGAAAATCACTGTGGCCTTGCTGGCAATCTAAGTGCTCAGTGTATTCCACACATGTGCTGGATCACTGCAGTCTTTCAGAAGCAAAATCTCTTAGCTCTGAGAAGTAATCAAGTGAAATCACAGCAATAAAAGTCATCTTCTGTTTCTACTGCTTTCCCAATTTGCTTCCGTTTCATTCAAGATACTGAGGGACTTTCATCTGCCTCATGCCTGTGGGGCTGGAGTATAAAAAAAAATATTTACATCCAAACAGCTGTACACCCCAAGTCTAATTAATACGCCACTTTAGTTCCACTTCAATATAAAACTAACAGAGATAGGATGTATAACAAAAACTGTGAAAAGTGATGGAGCAGTGGAACAGGCTGCACAGGGGGGTTGTTGATTCTCCTTCTCTGGAGATATTCAAGACCCACCTGGACACCTACCTGTGCAGCCTGCTGTAGGGAGGCTGCTTTGCAGGGGGGCTGGACTTGATGATCTCTGGAAGTCTCTTCCAGCCCCTACAATTCTGTGATTCATCTACTTGGACTTGTGCAAAGCACTTAAACTGTCCCACATGACATCCTGGTTGCCAAACTGGAGAAAAATGGACCACTCACTGGATAAGGAATTGGCTGAATGGTGACACTCAGAGAGTTCCAGTCAATAGCTCAATAACCAAGTGGAGACCGGTAGCAAGTGGCATTTCTCAGATTTTGCCATATCTGAATTGAGTTTTTACGTTATAAAGACTGTATGAATGCAGTACACCTAAACTTTTAGTGAACAATGAAACAAAAGCACAGGACAGAAAAAAAATCTGAACATTTCTTTTAGTCTTTTTTTTTTTTTTTAATTGCAATGAGCAAAACTGATGTTGTAATACAGTCTTGCCAACGAAAGACAAACTGATGTAAAGAAAGCACAGACGAAGTTCTTCTCAAAAGAAAACAACAAACAAAACCACCTGAAACAATTCACCAAAAAGAAACAAACAAACAAAGTGCCTGTCTTGACCCCTCTATCTGAGCCTAAATTAGAGGTCACTTTACAGAAAGGTGGATCCACAGGACTGCGGACCAGAAGGGCCTTTTAAACAGGATGTTTTGTATGGCATAACTGCACAGACCTGGGTTGGTATGATTTTAAACTGAGAGAAATCAGAATGCTGCATAAAATTTAACTTTCCAGATAGTTTTCAGACTTTAAAAGTGTCTTGAGAAGAATAATTCTTGAGTGTTTCTGAGACTATAATGCTTTAAGCACTCAGAGGGGAAAAACAAACAACTCTTTTCTAACTTATTCTTAAATAATACACCTTCTTTACAACATACGGATGAATTCTCTGTTATTCAGTACTGGAACTGCCAAGAATGACACAACGAAGTTCATAAACTTCATTCAGCTTCCACAAAAACATTTACTAATGCAACAACTATGTATCATAACAGTGGTACAGAACTGGAACTTTCCTAATTCTGCTACCCTTCAAAACAGACAAGATACGTGAAATTTATGTTAACAAAAGTTCATTCCATTCATCCCTATCTCAATCTTCATTCCCTTTCAGTAGCACAAAAAAACCTAAAATTTATTTTTTTCAGTGAGATGTTAAGAACAGCGGATCTCAATAATTCTAAGAAGATAATGTTGTAGAAGGGAAAAATTCAAAACACCTATCGTACAGACCAGCAAACAGGCTCAAGTAGACTCTTCTCATTAGTAAAAATGAAAAGTAAGCATACGTGACAAGTACACACTCAGCCCCTGCTGACATGTTCTTGTTTAATAAACCCCTTTTCTTCAGAACGATTTCCCTTGTTAAAATAACTACCTATAGCTGCCAAGTACTTGTAAAGGCTCGAAAGTCTCACACACTGTATGATATTGTATGTTTTTTTTGTGACTATATTTCAATAGTTTTGTATCTATAGAGGTCCACTAAAATCATAGCCTCAATGCAAATGCATTAGGAAATATTTAAGAGTGTAAGCTGTTATGTATGGACAAAGCTCAACACCCATGCTTGATTTTCAGGGCACAACTGGTCTCACCCAGGTCTTAGGATAACCAGCGACTGAGTTTCAGCACACATCACCTGTTTGCTGGCCTAAGCCTTACTGAATGAAAGCTTGTGGTCATTTTCATTCCAGTCTTTGCACTGATAAAAGAATCTGCCTTACTCAAACAGAAAGAACAATTATAAAAGTAGAGATTTTGTATGAAATGCCAATAACAAGTATCCAACTGTCAGAGACTCCCATAATTCCAAGATCTACGTGCTGAAATAAGCGAAACACAAGTAGCTAGATAAGGCATGAACTACGTCTGCCTTTAATTAATTTTTGAAGAGTTTAACAACCATAAAGAAAAGCATGAAAATACCAAAAATCTGGCTTCTCAAAGCCATCACATTAATGAACAGGCTTCACAGGCAGTAACCCATTACTCTGTAAAAGCCACAGCTGACAATTTTGCAGACCCACAGTTACACTAGTCTCTACGTGGCCTTTTAAGTTAATACTACTGCTACCTGTCCATCCCCATAACATCAGCTCAATAACAAACCTACAGCCTATGCTTGCACAATGATTTCAACTATATCGATGTTAAAAATAATAATAATTGATTGAATAAATTAACCTAAAAGAAGCTCATCACTAGGAAATACAGGAGGAGAGAAAAAGCCTTTGACTATAGAACCAATTCCTGGTAATCCTGACTGAGAGCTTCCCCACTGTGAAGCACAGAATTGCAAGGATGGGGATGATGTGCAACAGCTTATTCAAAAACCTTTTAAAATATAGAAAGTAACCAACAGAGAAACATTTGTCAATAAGGTGAGCAGCACTTCCAACAAGAATCACATTTGTACTGATGATTACCTGAGCTAAGCTGATTCATTCTAGGCAGCACTTCCCTAGTCGATGACTAGTTGATAAAGGACTGCAGCAATCAGATTAAAAACCTCACACATTACTTTCCAGAGCAAAAAACACGTGGGAAAGCCACAGAAAAGGAAACAATTTGTTTTTCTCTTACGCAAGTAACATAAGAAAACATTTCACCCTATCACAATCTCCATCTCCTTTCAATGGCACAAACATAGCTTTTGTAAAGATGTACTACTCTGTCAGAGGGCCACTGGCTTGAGATGCCCAATAAAACAGCCCACAGACTTCTGAAAGAATATTTATTTACATTACTGCTTTAACACTAACTCGCATACTCATTTTTTGAAGTCTTGTGCGCACACATACATGAATATACAAAAACTATGCGCACCATACGCTTGAATCCAAAGCAATATGCAATACATTCTGGGATGGAACACAAGAAGCCTAAGGGCACGGACACAAAATGGCGGTGGCAGCACACTCTCAGGAGGAGCAGTACTTCAGCAGGCTCCTGGACATCAGCTGTGCTGAACAGAATCAGCACTGCATGGCAACCTCCCAGACAGCATGGGTCTGCACACCACGTGTGTACCTTCTGCCTACCACATCTACTTAACTACTACAAATAAGGCTCAGTAATCGGAGAAGGAAAAATAGTTTTGCTGATGTTCTTTTTTTCCAAATGCGAAGTAGTAATCATCATCTTTAGGTTTGTACTTGCAATAGCATCTCACACCTCTCCTGCTTATGAATAGCACTCTTCCACACAGTTCTGTAGGGCACTCCCTCTCCCTAATGTCCACACTTCAATGCTGGGATGCAAAAAAGAGAATGAGAAAACTCAAGGCAGCAGACACAGCAGCTAAGTCTGGCAGAACTTCATGCCTCAGTCTTGAAAACCTTTTTTGTATGCCTTGTCACAAGGACAAAGGGGATGTGCTTCAGCACTCCTGCCTACATGGCACAAATCCTGAATCCTCAAGAGTCAGCATTCTGCACAATAACATCTGCACAATGCTGCATTCTTAAGTGAAACTGTAACATTAGCGAACAGTAAATAGTTCAACAGAGTACTGCTCTCCTCATCATAAAAGACCTACTCTAATGTTTATTTGACAGGTAATAAATCTTCCATCCAACAAGCTTGGAGGGGGTGTCTTTTTAATCAAAATAATTCCTTAGGGTTTGGCTGTGATCCTCTTCTTCCCAGATGAGCCTAGCCCAGCACTATGGACACAAAGGGCAAAGAGACACTACCCAGCAGAATACAGCAAGAGGAGGAAACGGCACTGGTAAGAAAGGCAGCACACGACAATTGTCACACAGCACAGTCATGTGGTAGTGCTTCACACTGATATGCCAGGAGCTCTTTGCAAAAAATCTGGGGTGCATAATTACGCCCTTTCAGCTGGAAGGTTTTCCTAGTCCCCAGAAGAGATGGACATTTATTTCCAATTCCACTCTGATCACAGTAAAAGCCACAGCTGTAGGCTGCCTTGCTGGCTAGTGGACCAGAGGTGAGGCAGGGGCACGGCAATGAGTACATTGAGGAGCTCCAGAGAACAGCCAATGGCTCCAGGAACACTGATGCTCCATTGCAAGACAGGAGGCCGTGGATAACTTTCACTAGGCACACAGTCATTAACTCTTTCTCCCAATGTTTCAGATCACAGTAACTCAACACTATACATTTAAAAGGGATTTTTCTCTGCTGTGCTGTAGCAAATGTTTTTTAAGCTACAATGATGAATCACTTTCTTGTAGGAGGCTTGATTATGCAATAACATTCTCATAATTGGCAAAACATAGCAATCACATTCAAAAACAAGCACTGTAAGTCTAATCCTTTAAAGAGAAAGTGGTAAACAAATCTGCTTCAAATCACTTGGGTATTAACTTCAGCACTGAAAGTTTATTTGATACTTAAGGCCTTATACGCAAACCCATATTCACTAGGAAACCAATCAGATGACTACCAAACATGTGATAAAGTTCTTGTTCCCTTCAACCTTTGTACCTTTAGAATAACTGACATGACCTACCTTCAATTTGGGTGCAAGACAAGCAACCATTTCCCTCTGAGCTGTTTTACAATGTCTCTACACCCTCAAAAAAGCTTACTAATAAACACGTCACACAGGATTTATACCACTAGTTGGACATCTCTTAGGAGCACACTGCTTCTCAAAATACAATCTGCAAAGAGCAGGAATGGGGCTGGACTCCTTTTCCTCACCTACTTAATTATATGAAAAACAACTAAAATGCTTTGTGTTCCTTTCTAATATTAATTTCCTAGCAAGCAGGAGCTCAAGTCACCACAGCGTTTTCAAAATCACATGAGGTGACTTGCACACAGCCCCCTGGGCAGTTCCTGATGCACAAGACTGTATCAAATGCAGTAGAGGTACTTTTCTCTTGAGCTTTTCTCAATGTTTCCAAAGGTGTTAGACCTCATGCAAAACGCTTTTATTTTCCAAGTCAGCGAGTCACTGCTCAGCACCCTGTCCCAAAGAATGCTGAGTTACCTACACAAGATGATTTTCAACATGACAGACTATGCTTTAAAACCACAACACAGAGGGCTATTAAGTGAAAAATCTATTCACTGCAGTATCACCCAGACTTCTTCCACCCTAGTTTTGACTTCCTCACTGGAAGGGTAGGAAAACTCTTGACAAACATTCAAAATAAGTTTCACACTGACCAAAAACATACAGTTATTTTTTAATCACTTGATACCAGCGAGGAGCTCTCCAGGAAAGCACGTGGGAGATGGAAACATTCCATCTTCAGAACAGGATCCACATACCTTGCAGTATGCGAGGCTTAGAGCTGCTGAACAGCAAGAAAGAAAACGAATAGCTGTTTGTTGAGAGGATCAGCTTCCCTAGTGTACCGAGCCAGCCTGGGCTCCTACAAAACACGTAGGAACTCACTGTATTTCTTCTAAGAGATTAAAGGTAACTTTAACTGTGGAATTTCCTAAGCTTTGGGTACTTTCCTGGTAATCAAAATATTCTCTTACAACTCTGTGCACATATTTAATGTGGTAATTTAGTTTTGTGCAGACTCTTCATGAAAAAGGCAGCAGTTTCATTTCTATGTCTACTCTTTAACCAAATTAGAATGACGCCAATATAGAAGATACAGGCTCTCCAGCCTTTTCCGTAGTAAGATAAATGAAAATATATTATGAGGAAACGGTCACTGACAAGCAGAGTTTTCTCAGAATTTCCAACATTTTCTCACTATAAAGACCATTGTATCCAACAGCACAAGAGATCTTAACCTTTGGTTATTGAATAAAATGAAGCTTGTCAATGAGCAGCTTTCCCTCCCTCTTTGAAGCAAATCTTCTGAGCAAACTGCAAGCATTAAGCAGACAGACCCTTTAAATTGAAATTCTGGGTAGGAGTACAAAAGGAACAACACGAACAGCACACTTAGAAATCCACTGTCCACGCACTTACTATGTGGTGCCAACCCTTTTGCATACAGCTGACCACTCACTGAGCCAATTCAGCTCCCTGAGCTGAAGGAAAACTACACCTCTTTCTTTTCCCCCTGGTTATTTCAGTTTTCTCCTAGAATAACAAACACAGTCTGCTCACCAAAAGGTCAGACAAGTGTCAAGTCAGCAGAAGCATTTGGAGCACACATCTAGGAGCCTGATGCTTCAACAGCACGAACCAACACCTCGCTGCTGCCAGACTCATCCAGAAACAGCCTTCAAAAGACACAATGCTCCAACTGCCCTCTTTCTTCTCAAAAACAAATGAGTCTTCTCCTCCTCTGTTAACAACAACAAAAGCACACCAAATGCTTGCTGGTGTCAGCTTCATATGTGTAAAGGGTGGAGACAAGATAAGACAGTGGAGTAGTTTCCTCTATGAGCACTTCTCCAGTCTTTTTTCATACAAGAAATGAGTTGTGTGTTTATCAGTACACTGCATGCATTTTCTGATCACCTCTATGCATTTCAACACAGCATCCGTGACATTCAGATACATTTCCACCTCTCCTTCAGATGTGCAGAAATTTACTTGAAGAGTTCCCAATCCAAAGCCAGAGAGATGCCAAAGCAACAGGAGCTGAAAACTGCATTTCTCAAGCCCTGTATTCACAGAAGGGAGAGCTTCAAGATGCTGTCAAAACACTCACTCCCACCACTCTCTCCCAAGGCTGTGATCAAAGTGACATTTACTGCGGCATCCTCTGATCCGCTGCCACGAAGTGACCACATCTCGCTCTGTAATTTTCAATCCGTTGAAGCCCGATCATTAATTCCACCAAGGACAAACCTCTCTGACTTCTATTTAAAAAAAAAAAAAAAAACCACACAGCGACCAACCACAGATTCAGCACTTTTCCCTTAGATCGGCTCCCCCGATCCCCCGATCGCAGTCAGCACGGCGCTCTGCCCCCCGGCTCGCACCGCTCCGCACACCGCCGCCGAGCTGAAGCGCAGCAGCCGTGCCCGCCGCCCCGCGTTCCCCCCGCCGGAGGAAGGCCTGCAGCCTCGGGCGGCCCCGGCGCGCTGGGAGAGGGAGGAAGGAACGGGGCTCCGTCCCTGCGAAGGGGCTCTTAGCGACCCGGGGCCACGCGCCGGTGGCGGAGCACAGCTGGCAGCCCGCTCCCAACCGCGCAGCCACGCACGGCCCGTTTCTCTCGCTAGCCCGCCCGCTCGCTCGCTCACCTTTCTGCGCTCCGGAGCCCCGCAGCAGCGGCGGCAGGAGGAGGAGGCCGAGGCGGAGTAGCGAGGCCGCCTGCCGGGTCCCCGCGGGGAGCGGCCGCCCCGGGCTCACCATGCCCCGCGGCGTGGCCGGCGGTCCGAGCGCATCGCGGGCTGCGGGCTGCGGGGCGGCCGGGTCGGGCCGCGTCTCTGCCCTGCGCCCCGCGGCCGCCGACGGACCGAGCGCACGCCCCCAACCGCCGCCAGGCGCCCCCTGCCAGCGGCCCAAGCGCTTCCGGGTGCTCGCCGCGGTCCCCGGCGGCTGAGGGGCTGCCCCGCTTCCTGCCGCCCCCGCGACCCGCCTCCGGCACGCGGGAGCCCCGGACTCGGGAGGGCTCCTCAGAGGCGGGGCGGGGCGTTTGCCCCGCGGGAGTCGGGCCAGTGCTTCGCCGCCCCTCTTTGTGCCTCCTCGGTTCTCCCTTAAGATCTGACCGAGAGCATTTCGCTTTTGAGGCAAAACTGCTTCAGAAAACTCGGTGGAGCCACGAGTTTCGCTGTTCCAAACAGAAAAGAATAAACTGGTGTCGCTGGTCTCTGCTTATAAAAACGATACAGAAATTGAGAGAACAGCCAAGAGGGCTCAGGGCATTGCAATTCCGGCTATTTTTCATTTAGCTCTTGGAACACCTAGTGTGTGATCAGAGGCTGGTTATAGAGGGCTATGCTCATCATAAGGAGCAGATATTTTGATTTTGAAGGAAAAGAATCCTATCTTTCAAGTATTTCAACAAGAAAGCAAAATTGCACTTCTGAAGAGACTTAGAGTAGCTGGTGTTGTACTGAACTAGCTGCCCAAGGCAACCATGAAAGCCTACTTGGGGGACAACAAGCACTCAAAGCATTCTCTGCATCCCTCAACAGTTCTGTGAGGCAGATGCTGCTTTCCTGACCAGTGGTGTCTGCAGCCACTGCACCACCATGGCAGGAGGGGCACCTTAGGAGAAGTCCTCCCCAACCACACAGCTGCTCAAAGAATTGTTTAAATGGCACTCACTGATTGCGTTGAGATTACTGTTGCTAGTCAAGATGTTGAGACTAGACAGACAGCCGAGTTGATGCCCAGTGCTTGCTGAGGCTATTTTCACATAAAAACACGCAGGGTGTCATGAAGCGTTCATTAATGCAAGTTTACTAAGTTTTATACTTTGCTGCTGCTGGTACCTTTTTAGCAAGACCTCAATGAAAGCAGTCAATGAAGGCTGTCTGACATGAGGCCGTTTTAAGTCAGGATGTAATAGTCACTGAGACATCCCGCAGCACGTAATGGAAGATGGGCTGTAATCTATATGTGGTCCTTTGTCTCCCATTCAGCAGACGCAGAGGTTCATACCGCAGGTCACGTGAAGCAGTTATATCACTGCAATAACATCCTTTCTGCACTATAGAGACCACATTCCTAGGATCACTAATCATTAGCGGTATTTGTTGTGTACTGGAAAAATCGCTCCTTGAATAATTTGTGGCTTAATAGTGCCGTGCATTAACAGGAACATCTTACACATAAATCAGCAGTGTTCCCTGGTGGACTCGGAAAGGTTTTCTCCTGCATTATTTTTTGTTGTGAAGACTGTGTGTGGTATTTTCCTAGCTCGATTCAACTGTTCTAAAGGTTTTTATTTGCTCATGTGAAAAGAGCACTGGATTTGGGAGAGGGCTGATTTCTACAAGGGATGTGAGAACTTGCAGTGATTCCTAAAGCTGCCAGAGGCTGAATTTGCTCCATCTATCTTACAAGTTTGTCCTGGAGCCACATTCCCTAACCACAAATGGCTCATGCAGAGCCCTAGGATACATACTTTGCAAAGAGAATACCATCCTGATGGAAGTGGTGACAAACTATGACAGTTTATCCACTCTAAAAGCCTTAAAGATTTATGGAATATATGGAGCCAAGGAATGAGGAATATCATTCCATTAGCAATGCAACTGTTTGGATGGCTTGTCTTAATACACACTTTTAATGCAGAAGAAGAAAAAAAAAAAAAAAAGAATTAGATAAATCCAGATGGTCTCCCTGGCTTTCAGAATCTTCCTCCTCCTAAGAAGAGTACAGCACAAAATGAGTTTAAATAGACCATCTGCAGAGTGCTGCACATTTCAGTCTGTGAGAGTTCCCAGGCAACTCCTCTGGGGGAAACAGAACTGTATATAAAGACTCCATTTTAGACTGTGACTTAAAACTGCCCCTGTCATCAAATCAAAACAGATACATAACTAAAATGTTATGGGAAACAAATACAGTATCATGCAATATCAATATCATAAGGCGAGGTGCCAAAAATACTATGAAATCAACACAAATCCTTTTTTTCCAAGAGGGTAGGACCAAAGATCAAACTAACTTCTTAGCACCAACAGAAAAATGCTTAGGCAACTGAGCATTTCCATAATGTTTCCTTCCCATTATGAGTAACTTCTAGAGGTAAATGAAGATATCTAATCTCCATCTGGTTCTCTTCCCCTGAGAGACTTCTGATGCTTCTTTCCCACTGTGGTTCTCTAGCTTTTGCATTCTTTTATTATATCTCAAAAGCTGAATTCAGAACTGCTATTCAGAGGGACCTTTATGATCTACAGTAACAAGCTGACACAAACCTCTTAGACCCCAAGAAAAGCAAGTGCAAGCTCTTGTATCTGAAAGGAATTGCCCATTGCAACTATATATTCTGGAGGATATTCATAAACTGGTCTGCAGAAAAGAAACTGGAGTTTCTAGTGGACAAGCAGCACGTCACAGTGAAGAAAGCCAGTGGTATCCTGGACTGTATTAGCAAGAGGTCCAGGGGCCAGCAGAGCTACAGAAGTGATCCTTCATCTCTATCCGGCTCTTGTAATACTGCATCTGAGTCCTGTATCCAGTTTTGGGCTCCCCCCAGCACAACAACACTACTGACCTGCTGGACGGAGTCAGTTCAAGAAGTCTTGAATGGTCAGGGCCTGAAGAACGTGATGCATGTGATAGGGCTGAGAGATGGACATCTTCAGCTTGGACAAGAGAAGGCAGAGGGGAGATCTTGCTACTACCTGATAACTATGTGCCCACAGGACAGGACTGGAAGATGGAGCTGGCCTGTTCTCAGAGGTGCACAGTGATAGCAACAAACATAAGCTGCAACAAGGAAAATTCCATATCCAGATAGAAGAGGAAAAAATACCGTAAGAGTGTTCAAACACTGGAAATGGTTGTCTGGAGAAGTTGTAGAATCTTTAATTTTTGCAGGTTAGTAGCCCTTTTACCTAAGAGGGAGAGATCCAGTGTCCTCCTGATGCCTGCCCATGAATAACTGGATCCATGTCATCTCTGAAACTGTTCAAGCTCTGTTTATATACTACAGAGTAGTATATTCACTGAAATATGGCTTTATAATATAACAGCCACAACAACACTGGAACAAAAACTCACTCTTTTCAGATAATTTTTAGTTGTTAAATTTTTTGAATTAAGACAGTACCAAAGCCATTATTGAAATGGTTATTGTTCTCCTTTGCCATAATTCTGCTTTAAAAAACACATTTTGACAAATGATTCCATAGTATTTTTAATTAAGAATCCAAACAGGAGCAATGAAGAATTGTGAGTAACTTTAACCTATCATGAATTCTACCTATTGAAAATATCTTTGGATTTTTAGAAAGTTATGTCATATTTCATATGTTACTTGATTAATTGCAGTTACCTTCTACTGTTTTCATTTTTTTCTTTGTTCCCATTTTAACTGCCTGTTATACTGATTTTTTTAGGGACAACAATGAAGTCCCAGTTGCAGAATGGATTTGATTTCAACCTTTTAGAAAGGAAAATGGGTATCGATTGTATATTATTCACATCAATGGATGTAATTAATCTCGTCCCCAGAAACACATTTACAAAACCATCACGATATATCTACCTAAGATTAATTTTTAATTAACTTCAGATAAGAGCTTTATGATTGTACATAAAGCACATTTATTTGACAGTCTCTAGCTTTGTGTTTTTAAAAGAGAAAAACCACTTAAAATTTAGTTTCACGCTATTTTGGTAGGAAACATCTGTTAATTTTACTGGGCCTAAAAGTCATTAACAGGGAAAAATTGGTAGCATAAATTCCAAAAAAAAAATTTCTTTTACATTTTACTGCATTGTGTACGTGAAGCACTTCAGGAATACTAGGAAAAACAACAACAACAAGAAGCTATTTTTTGTTTATTTCAACATAGTAACATAGGGAAGAAAAATTTTAAGGGGGATTTCAAACTGTCTTCTACCCTTGGAGGAGCTCATGTGTACTGGATCAATGCCAAGTCCTACTAAAAACCTCCAAGTAAAAACAGTCTGAAAAATGTTAAAGAGAAATCGTGTCTTGTAAGTGTAGGTTTCGTGTTCTTAAAGAAGAGCAGTTTTCTGAAGTAGCATGCAGTCTGAATTCCCTGAATGAAGTGAATCCTACAGTTCAGGACTGAAGGACAAGACTATGTTAATTATGCCATTAATTTAGCACATAAGCACAGGCAGGATACTAAGCATGGATTCAGCCTCTGTGGGACTGAAAAGCACACTTAAAATTCAATCTGTATTTTGCTGAATCTGCTGCCTCAATTATTTGCACCCATATAATCTCAGTTTCATAGTAACCCTATTAGTCTCCTTTTCAATATTTTACACTTTTGTGAGGACCTCAGTTTCTTTTCTTAGCTTCACTTCTTTTATGCAAACCCCAGTTTGAAACAGGCTTTCATGCTCTGTGCATCTCATTCAAATTCTGTATCTTCCCTATCTTTTTTTAGTCCTTTTCTCTTCCTGCATCTTTATCTTTTACCATTCTTGCCTCTGAATCACTTTTAGCCATTGGACTGATTCATAGCTTTACACATTTGTAGCTGATTGATAGCATTACACTGATTCCTGCTTCCAATCTCACTGACTGGTGACAACTACAGAAATATTAGACATCTGGCTCCCCAAAAGATGAAGCATATAGTGATACATTTAAGAAAATATAATGAACAACCTCATAAAGGTGAAAGAAAGCAGCTTAGTGCTGCATGTTTCAGGTCAGAGAACAACATAACATAATAAAGTTATGCCTAAAGTTTGTCTTCAGGAGAGCCTCAGACGTAAGAACAAACTTATGATGAGATTATAATGTTAAAATCTGATACCTGTTAAGATGTTGTTGGGAAGCTAAGAACAAAAAGGCTGAACTTCAAATAAGATTTTCCTTTCTAGAAATAGAGGCATTCTTCTGTTATTGCAGATGAGATTAGTAATCTCCATAGCAAAGAAGCTCAGTTTTTCAAGAGGTTGTATTGTGTCTGCTCTTAAAATTGTGCGTTAGACCATGAACACACTGGTATCAGCTCTGTCTGTAACAGATAAAGAATCCGGACAGCAGTCTATTTTTTTTGCCTGATTGATTGCAGTCCCACCAAATCAAACTGATCTGATCTGGGTTGCTACCACATCAGTACCTGATGAGTAAAATGGTTTTTAGTGAAAAGAGGAGAATCAAAATGTGAAAATGTACTCTAGAAACAACAGAATGGTGTTGAAAGCTAATTATGCCTTTTGTGTAGATGTAAGTAATGTGCTGCTGTGGACAGCCCTGTTTGGTGCTGATGAAATACAGAGCTAGAACTGCAGGCAAAAGCAACTCAGCTTCAATGGTGCTGTATTTAACTGAAATAGCAGAGAATTATATTTTTAAATGGGAGGAAGTCTGAAAATATTTAAAGCTTCAAAAGAAATACTGTGCTATGCTAATAAAGACATACATGAAAATGACA
Source organism: Meleagris gallopavo (assembly GCF_905368555.1). Classification (NCBI taxonomy): domain Eukaryota; kingdom Metazoa; phylum Chordata; class Aves; order Galliformes; family Phasianidae; genus Meleagris; species Meleagris gallopavo. The sequence goes on along the minus strand of NC_139404.1, from coordinate 83,137,277 downwards.
GCATATGATCAAATTTAAAGAAGAGAAAGGGCTGTTTTATATGAAATCCAAGCTTTATGCACGGGGCTAACGCTTCTCCCTGGGGAACAGCTTTGCCAGTTACTATAAAACCCAGGAAATTTGTGTTGTTGCCAGCACTTAGATGCTGGCAAGCAATGACTGTGTACGAGTTTCAAGAATAAAAATCCAAATTAAAAAAAAAACAACAAATGAGGGTGGAAAAGGGAGACACAGAGAGAAAGATGTTAGAAAAGAGTAAGTTTTTGCCAGTATGACTGCTGAAAGGATTTTAAAATACAACCCAAATCAACCTGAAAGTATGATAAAGCCAGAAGATAAAAGAAAGCGCTGCTCTTTTTAACTGACCCTGCATCTTTTAAAAATATCACCGTTTTCTATCCCAGTATTGTTTTTTAAAGTTTATGACTGGCAATATTCCACTACCCAGCCCTTTTCTGTTTTCAGATGTATGAGGAAAATCTCATGCATGCTCTTAAAGTGCAGTACCCCATCTTTTCTGCCAACATGTGCCCCAGTGCACTTCATACAAGACTAAAGCAAAATAAGAAGCACATTAGTTGCTGCATATCACCTAGTAATATCAATCTCTTAGGCTGTGAGTGAAATGTGACTTACACAAATGGTGTGAAGAATTTATTTGGAGAAGGTCGTGAAAAATTTGGACAGCCAGTTGTGGCAGATGGGAAGAAAAAAAAAACAAAACATTTTTATGAGCAAATTTAAAGTAGAGGGGATTACCGTATTGAATACTGAATGCTTGGAGTGCTAACTGACAGACTTCCTGGAAAGTCCTGAACTGACTGTGAGTGGAATAGCTCTGTTCAGTGATAGAGAAAGCATGGCATCTTACTCCACTCCATCAAAAATGAAAGGTAGGGAATCGTGGTCAAGAAGGTTGAGCAGGAGTGTGGTGGGTACTTTTCTATTTAGTTCTAAGGGTTAGGACTAAAAGCCTGCAGACATTTTTGTGTCGAGAAGGAAAACTGTAAACAGAATCACATAACTGTGGGGGTTGGAGGAACCTCTAGAGATCATCGAGTCCAACCCCCCTGCAAAGCAGGCTCCCTAAAGCAAGTTGCACATGTAAAACCTCTTAGAATGTTGCAGATCAGAAATGTATTTTCCTAATGAAAAGATTTAGTGCTTAAAATAAGGCATTAAATACAGGGTTATATCTGAATATAAGCAGAACTCTCCCATCCCACAGTTACATTCAGTCCCAGAGTGTCAAAAATGAGGATACTTTTGGCTATAAGTTCTTTCCTGAAATATGAAGTCCAGTGCCCAAAGTCAGTCACTTGAACAATTTTAAAGTGATGGGAGAAGGGATATTTACTAAAAGAAACACTTCTTTCACCAAAGACTGTGAAATTATAGAATGGCCTGGGTTGAAAAGGACTGCAAATACCATCTAGTGTCAACATCCCTGCTGTGTGCAGGGTTGCCAACCACCAGACCAGGCTGCCCAGAGCCACATCCAGCCTGGCCTTGAATGCCTCCAGGGATGGGGCATCCACAGCCTCCTTGGGCAAACTGTTCCAGTGTGTCTCCACCCTCTGTGTGAAAAACTTCCTCCTGATATCTAAACTAAACCTCCCCTGTCTCAGTTTAAAACCACTCCCCCTTGTCCTATCACTATCCACCCTCATAAACAGCCATTCCCCCTCCTGGTTATAAGCTCCCTTCAAGTACTGGAAAGCCACTGTGAGGTCTCCCCGGAGCCTTCTCCAAGCTAAAATCCTATAGCCTCTCATACAGGTTGTAACAACGAGCACCAATTAGCAACACTAATATTTTTCTTCTGTCACCTCCAGTTTCCCAGGCAGCACCAGGTCCTTCATTTGTATGCCAGTGTGTAGAGAGTTCACTGGGACATATTTCATGTTTCAGTAACTGATTTACATTCAGTCTGCCATAATAAAGACCAGATGATCACCTCTATTATGCAAATGAATGCATGGAAACAGCAAGGAAGTCAGTAAGTTAAAGTGGCAGAAGGAACAAGTGCCATTCTGTTCTTCTCTCTATCCTTTGACCTTTCAATAGCTTTCTTGCTTGCAATTGCGAATTCAAGGGGAAGGGTACAGCCAGCCAACTGGAAAGTGATGAATTAAAGTTAAAAATCATTTTATGCCGCAGCTGACATTCAGCTTACACAGGGAAAGGTACACTGGAGATATAAGAAGTGTTCAAGAAATAGAAGACTTGTTACATTTGGACTGTAGTGCACATAAACTCTCAGTAGTTTAAATTTAAAATATGTTGGTTGTTAAGACATTGAAAGGCTTATTTTAATGAAATGCTTAGGGAGAGAAATATAAACAATGTACATATCACTAACAGGAAAATATACTTAAACCAGCAGACTACCTACTTACATTTATATCTTTTCTTGTTTTATGTTTGTCTTTTTAGAGATATTTTAACACTGAAATAATTTGCTATTTTCTTTTTTCTTCACAAAAAATGTCTTGGTCTCATCTGAAAATGTACTGTATTAGGAACCAACATGTCCAAAAGCAGAGATTACGCCATAGGGTTCCAGAATTGAATCCATTCACTTAAGTTAAATAACCAAGTCACCAAGAATCTGTGGAACAATTATAGTCATAACGGAAGAGGTTTTTCTGACCAGCAGATTTGTCAGTATAATTTTGCCATTCTAGCTGCAGTAGTTTATCACAGAATGCGTTCAATTGTAAAGACATAGCATCATAATTGTGGTACTTAATTATCCTAAATATTCAAAGTTATTTTATAAGACGTCATTTGAAGGGTGAAAACAGGAGTTACAAGAGATTCACTTGGTAGCTGGTCTCAGAACTTTACAGGTGACAGTAAGACCCAATAGTGTTATGAACATTCTTATCTTGCCCAAATATAAGTACATAAACAGAATAAGTTTTACCTGTGCGGGATTAATGTGTAGTTTTTCTGAGTTTTGTTTCTTTTTGTTTAGAAGGGTCTCACTTTTTTATTTTTAAAGAAAACAGCCCACAATGGAAGCAACAAATTAATCTATTATTAATTTCACATCTCTCTATAAAGAGATTGAATACATTAGTAAACTAAATAAAAGGAACAATTCTACTGGATTTTGAGAAGGGATAATCATTCATTTCTGTCTGGAAGAGTAGTATACTCAAGATCACTGTCCCAGAACTGGAGATAACGTAAGCTAACAGCTTACCTTTCGTAAATTACAAGAATAGGGCCTAATAGCCATGGATATGAGGACTTTCTGAACTTTGGGAAACTTCATATCTGAATGAAATTTTGTATCACAGACCCATTTCTAAAACCTATATTAATGCTCTTGATTCTCTTCTACCAGTGGTCAAACAGATATAATTCTACTTCAGTGGGTTCATGTCTGAAGTTTAGCCTTTGTTATCAGAAAATGAGTAGGTATAGTTTATCATCTCTTCTTTTGCTACGATTTCTTTCACTAGAATTACTTATCCAGATTTCTTGTAAGAACTGTTCCCATCTCACTATTTATGGAGCTTGAGATTTGTGGTTCCATCTCAGACTAAAGAGGGATCCGTGCGCCTGAAACATTCTTTTGTTACATGTCATCAACTTGATGAGAAGATGTTGCCTCTCCTTACAGACCTTGTCTGCACAACTACTGAGAGTAAAAATACGAGATATAATGGCAGTAACTCACAAATTGTTTAACCCAGAAGCCCTCACAGAAAAACCTGCCCTTACAGTCAGCACAAGTTTTGCCTAGTCAGGTTTTGACGCTAGATTTCTAACATAAAGCCCCTCCTGGAAGATCTGAATTGAAATGTCTAAGTTTAATCGGTATCAGATGTATGTATAAAACAGAACAAGGGACAAAATTTGACCTTTTGGTGACTGACCTACTAACAAAAGCAAGGTCTTTCAGGATTTACCTCTTCATGCTCATAGTGTAGGGCAACAAGCCAGTCTAACATCTGCTTAGTATTAATTGCAAAGCAAATGTACAATGCTGACACCATTAATCAGTTTGTCCAAGTGAATAAAATGTCAAAAACTGATGCAAGAAAGCTTGGCTTCAAAAGAAAACATTTCATACAGATCTGCATGGGTCCATCTAATGATGGATGTTAACCCTGGAGGATGAAAAATGACTCCAGCCTAATGTTAGAGGTGGAATGCATGTAAATCTAGCTAAGTACACAAATACTGTAAAAAAAAATTAGCGGTATGGGAACTAGTTCTACAAAAAAAGTCAATCAACTGCTGTTGGTGCCACAAATATCAGTATGTGGTGTTAAACAGAATGAATAAAAACTTTAAAAAAAAAAAAGTGAATGAATCTTGTTTTGAGTCCTACCTGCAAGTAGCAAACTCTGCCCTTAAAACTAAATATTTACTTTCACAGAACCCCTAAAAAGTAACAAGCTTCCCCTTTCCCTACCTGTGCTGGGCCACAGGCAGGAACAGTACCTAAAGGATAGACTTTTGTTAGAATCAATCAGGTTGGTACAAAACAGCGTAGCAGAACCTGAAACTTGGGCTTAAATTACAGATGAAAACTGAGGATCAGTCAGTAAAGGGTGCTGTTATTCCCTTATGTAATGAGGAGTAGAACATCTGTCAGGGAAGGAGGAGGTAGAGAACACAAACACATGGAAGATAGAGATGGAAAAAATCTCTGCTAGCCAGCTTTAAAAATGTAGGACTAATTCTATTCCTCCGTCAAATCTGGTTTTAAATTTTTAAGGCTTTTTTGCTTCCAAGATCCCCTTTGGGATATGTTTCTGGACTGCAGTGTATTTGAGTATACTGAGTATATTTTTTCCTGATGCATTTTTTTTTTTCAACCTGAATTTCTTCCCACAGTTACCAACACACCCCTTCATAACACAGTAAAAATTCACCTCCTTCATAAACTCTGTAGCATTCACTGCATTACCTTTCTTTTAGGGTCAGATTCTGTTATATCTTCTCAGAATACTGTGCCTAGTACTATAAATTTTCCACACTGGAAATCATCAGAATTATTCAAGGGTAGGGCTCTAGTCTTAAGGAATAAAATAGACATTTCTGGAATAGGCATAATATGTCTTGGAAGTATGAGACAACCTTTTTTTTTTTTTTTTTTTTTTCAGTTGGGAAGAAAAGACTAGGTATTGAACCAGCCTCTTCGTCACTAAGAATCTGAGACCTGGTAAGGAGTTTTTCCATCATGGGAACTGAAAAGACTGTCCATGATGTGCTGTTCCAACAGAAGAAATACATATTTTGTTGTTGTCGTCATTGTGTTTCTCATTTACCTAGGGAAAAAGCTTTACAATTTACTCTATGTTGTTACTGAGGAAGGAGGCATGTTCTTTGCTTCACCTGAACGGAACAAGAGCAGCATAAAATTATTTGTGATTCAATAATCATAACTTAGATCATATCAATATAATTGAAATTGATTAGAAGAAGAAACTTTATGAAGCCAAGAAAACCATTTGGTGAAGTAAGCTGGGCTGAAGAGCTTCAAGTCCTGAATGGTTAGAAAATCTGGGAGAACTTGTTAGTGGGAGATGCAAAAATTCCTTGTAACTTCAATCCCAAGCAAAGGAAAACACTTCTAGAGGATCGCTGTGCATCAGAAAGTAATAATTATCTGCCTAAGACCCCAAAACTAAATCAGTACTTTTTTTTCCCCCTCCTATCTTGTACAGTGAACACTTCTGAACCACATAGAAGGAAAACGATGCACCTTCAGACCTCAGTAGTATACAAAGCTTTAGTACATGCTGTAATGGAAAAAAACTAGTGCAAGGCATAAAGGTAATGAAAAATAGGACAAAATGCAGTCTGAGTTTACAGAAGATGGATGGTAACAAAGCTTTTTTTTTTTCCCCACAACTATCAACCCTTTTTTTTTGTTAGGAAAAGAAAATGTAGAGAATCTATCATGACTTCTATAAAGCTTTCTCATGTAGTCCATTTGAGAAAATTGAGAAGATAATAGTATAATAATCACTTAAATATGTGAATACAAATGAATATGTCAACAGCGAGATGGTCTTGGGAAAGAGCTGAGTAAGGGAGGCAAGGAACAGAGGTTTATCACTGAGCGTTCAAGGAGACATCTTCCAAGACTGCTTATGGAATTCAGTATTATAAAATTTTCTTATTGCCTTGAGAACTGCCTTGGCAGAAAGACTAATGTCATCTGTTAATGACACAGTTGGAGACATTTTCAGAATGGTGGCTAAGTATTGCATACAGAGAAGGAAAAGAACATAACAAAAATGATGATCAGTTCTGAAATAAACAGTAATAGAAATGTGATGGAAATGCGAGGCACCTGTAAGTGCTTGGTTTAAGTTGGCACTTTATCAACGAGAGATGTACAGGGACAATGACATGTATTAGGTTGATGGCCCACCTATGACATGGTGACATCTATAATTGACATGAAGCAATAAAAAAACCCACAAAGATGATCCTTATCTGAAAGATTTTAACAGAGGTAAGAAATTACTAACTCCAGTTTGCAAGAAATAATGCAACCTCCCCTGGGATGTCACGTTCTAGTTATTATTATTTTAAAAATTGATTAGACTTGGATCAGATGCATAGAACACATTCAGTGACTGGATGCTAGGCTGGTCAGTAGGCTGAATACAAGGTTCATAAAGAGCCCATCTTGCTAAGGCATCTAAATGGCTGAGGTTGCTCAAACGAGCAATTAGATAAGCAGTGATGTGATTGCTCCCCATGAACACATCAGGGAATATATATGGAGGAGGAATTTGCTCTTCATTCCAGAAGAGTGTACTGGCATAATGACAGCTAAAATAAGGTTTCTAAAGAGCAGGGCAGGGAGTCACTAAAACAGCCCATTGAGAGACATAATATGAGCAAGAGGACCGATTATACTTTAAAAGGATTGCCAATAGCTTATGAGTACATTTTTATGTTGTGATGGTTCACTTTAACAGAAGATTGCACTTTGTAGATTATTGGGCATTTTTTCAGAAAATCATGTCCATTTCATCCCACTTTCCCCAAAAGTGGAAGAAAAAGCCCCAAAAGGGAAAAAGACAAATTTGCCAGTGCCATTTAGGACAGAGAAATCTGCTTTAACACAAGCAGTTTGGAAAACTCTCAATTGGCATCTGAAAACTTGGAAGTGTTTAGATCACCCTCAGACTCTAGTGGATTCTACTCATTCTTTGTCTTCTGACTTTCCTTCGACTCTGTTTCATTATATGGAACTCCTGCTCAGATGCTCTCAGACTAGACTGTGTTTAGACAGAAATCCTGAAAGACTCCAGAAACCCCGCAGCAAGATTGTGGCCTTCCAATACTTGAAGTAAGCATATAAACAGAAGGGGGAATGGCTGTTTACGAGGGTGAACAGTGATAGGACTAGGAATGGTTTTAAACTGAGACAGGGGAGGTTTAGGCTAGATATGAGGAGGAAGTTTTTCACAGAGGGTGGTGACACACTGGAACAGGTTGCCCTAGGAGGCTGTGGATGCCCCATCCCTGGAGGCATTCAAGGCCAGGCTGGATGTGGCTCTGGGCAGCCTGGTCTGGTGGTTGGCAACCCTGCACATAGCAGGGGGGTTGAAACTTGATGATCATTGTGATCCTTTTCAACCCAGGCCATTCTATGATTCTATGAAATCAGACACAACTGGCTTGTCATCTTCAAGATAATTTGCTGCCCTGTCTTGGCTTTCTCAACTCAACTCTATTCACTTCATTTGTCAGGAGACCTGCAAAAACATGCCGGCCCAGTTATATCAGGACAGATACTTACCTGTTTATCTAGTAGAGCTGTGCCAGTTCAGAACCCTATAGTCAGACCTGGATTCATAAAATTACAGTTAGAAGAATATATATGACAGAGACATATTCACATGTTACTTCCTACACACTATAGACCAACTCTCAAAAAAGCTTCAATGCAGATTGGTAACCTTCAGAAATGCCTTTGTAAAGGGCATACGTCAAGGTTTCTGCTGGCTTCATCTTCCCCTCCCAGCAGCTGTGAACAGCTTCTGCACAGGGACTGCTCGCATCCTAGTGGGATGCTGATGCTGCAGTTTCTGTATGCACCTTCTAAAGTGAGGCCAGGCAATGCAAGAGGTAATCGACAAATATATATCAAATTGAAACAGAGAAGGGAATGGTCTGAGTGTCTGTTAGTATCATAAAACATTATTTGTAGTGAATAGTCTTCCAGAGAACTGTTCACAGGCAATTTGAATTTTACGTTACAGCTATTTAAAGAAAATGAATTTAAATTGAACACAAAATCTGATCATTCTTAAATTGAGAGTAATGTTTGGTTGGGCAGTTACATGCCAAATTATTATGCAGTCTCATAGTACTTACCTACAGGAATTGTGTAGAGCTTAGATTTTGTGACCATGTGACAGACCTCACAGCCATATAAAGGGCTGTAGAGGTGTATCTAAGACCATAGTACAGCATATGCATAATATGTATTTTGCATAATATTTTGTGAAAAAAGTTATGTAAAGCCCCTCTTTTTTTCCTCAGATAAAGTGTCATCAGAGCATAGGATGGCCTATACTCAGGATTCGGGGATGTGACCTTCCAGTACTTAAAGGGAGCTTATAAACAGAAGGGTGACCAATATGGTTTGACATCATTACATCACGGTTTGTCAAAGGTGGGTGGTTTGAAACTAAAAAAGAGGAACTTTAGATTAGATATTGGGAGGAAAATTTTTATTCAGAGGGTGGTGAGGTACTGGCACAGGCTGCACAGGGAGCTGTGGATGCCCCAACTCTGAAAGCTTTCAGGGCCAGTTTGGATGCGGCCCTGGGCAGCCTGAGTTGATGAATGGCATCACTGCCCAAGGCAGGAGGTTAGAACTAGATGATCCTTAAGGTCTTTTCCAACCCAAGCCAATCTATGATTCTATGCCATCATTAATACTAGTATCCACAAGTAGTCAAAATTATAATATTTATGTTTTGTGTTTTTAAGAACTCAGGTTTGAAGATGTTCTGGAAAAGCACATGAGACATCTCACAGCTGCATCATTCATATTTTTAAAAATAAGGGTTTCTGGAAAATATATTTTAGGCATAAACTCAGTTAAAAGACACTCTTCACTTTCACACCCATTAAAAATTAATTTACCTTCTCTGTAATTCTTCACATTCAGCTATAGGCAGTGTTACAGCTGGAAAGATTATCACAGCAAAAATGGAAAAAGAAACAAACAGGGAAGGAATGCTCACCTGTATCTGAAGACCCAGGTTAGCAGGAAAGACTCCACAGAGGAGGAATCTCAAGAAAGAGACCCTTTCCCAGTGGCAGTCAGCCCTTAAATGGGGTCTAGGAAGGGTGGAGCCTGGCTCCTTGGTCACACGGGTGAATTGCCTTCATCTGTGTTCCCATGGCTGACTCAGTCCTTGCCTCAGGTGATCAATTAGTGGTTCAGGCTGTGACTCAACGGTTCCCATACAGGTAGCGATAACATTTCCACTTGCATGGCAAAAGCTGGAAATTCTGGCAACTCAGATTGACCTTCCCTCACCTCTAGATGATGAGGAGCTCATCCTTCTTACAGCTAATATTAAAAGCATAGATCAGTATACTAATGTTATTGGCTAGAATTGTGAAACACCCAGACAGATAGACTAGAAACAAATCCACTTTATAAGCAGCCGCCTTCCATATATTTTTTTTTCTTTTAATCCCATATATTGCAAGTTGGGATTTGTACTTTGCGGTGCATCTTCCCATTGTATAACCTGTGCTCATTTAGGGACAGAACTGTCCTTTGTTAGATGTCTGCAAAATGCTCACTACAGAGACTTCCCTCAGGACTTTCAAAATCCTTCTCATACCCTTTCATATAGTATCTAATAATAAGTAAGAGTCAAGACCACAATTATTCAGCAAATTCCATTGCTATGGAATCATGATATACACAAGACCCTGATAATATCTCTGTATTTTGTACATAATTTTGTTCCTAGACAACTGCACATAGGGTCAAGTGCTTTGGGAGTTTAGATCATTTTGTTTCCTATGCATTATCTAAGTGAGGAATTGCAAGCAGGCACAGAGTGCCTCCTACATTATCAGGAAGCATCTGGTAATTTGACCTATAGTTGCAAATGAAATTCTCTCCTTTGAGTTTCAGATGTAAAAGTCCTGCTTGTTTACAATATTTAAAACCTTATTATTAGGTCTACTCTTTATCATCTTTCAAGATGCTACTGAGCTTTTCCTTTTACATTTTTTACACATCTGTGTAACCTCCACTCTTTCAAACCTATTTAGCTATATGGATAACTGCTCTGAAAGCAATTAATGAAAGTCACTTTTTTTTTTGCACCAGACTTAATAGTGGCCACAAAGAAGGACTCATATTATAACATAACAGTGACTGACTTCCTGTTAATCATGACAGTTCTCCTGAAGTTGCTGGTAATACATTTGATTTTACAAACTATTTTTGTCTTTTTTTTTTTTTTTTGCCTAGAAAGACCATAACAGCATTAAGATGTAGTAGCTAAAATAGCCTAAGGCTGTAATCAGGGCAAGGAGGTCATCACTTTCTCATACAGGCCACAAACCACAATCTTGTTTGCAGATTACAAAACTTTTCTCTTTTTTCTACACCTCTAATGATAGACACGACTTTCTAAAAACTAGTAATGGTGGCCCCTAAGCAATGGTTTGCTGTAGAACCAGTCAATAACATTCTTTTACCTGTTTTTGTAAGTATTTCTAGGGTCTGGTCACAAGGCACTCCTGTCTTCCATAGCATGAGCACTGGGCTTATTCAAGCATGCCCAGTTGTTGGTCCTCCCACTTTATTCTTTTTCTATTCTGTTCTCTGAAAGCAGGCATTGTGTTACCTATTTGACCATCCTCCTCTCAAAACTCACCACAATAGAAATATTAATGATTACTTTCCCTGGGCTAACCAAAATCCTGGAAAAAGCACTCTGAACTTTTTGTGTCAGAAAGTTCTCTGGAGTACACCTGGGTAAGGTTTTGAGGAGCCCAGCATTTGGCATGTTCCTGGAAAAGAAATGAGCAGTTTTGCATTTGATTTCACAATATCTCATGAGTTATTCCAATACATCTAGCTTGTCATTTCATCAATTCAAATATTCACCTTTAAATTCCTAGAAAATATTTGTTTGAGAGAAAGCAGGATGTGCTCTTTGTTTAACAGGAACAGGCTGCCTTGTGGAACGTTCATCGCTGTGACTAAGAACCCTGGAACGAGAAGCTACATCTTTCCTCAAAAGCCTGATGGATTGTTTTCCTTTTGTTTTGGCTCAAGGAGGATTCTGACACCATTTGTTCAGCTCTCCAAACAATTGCTGAGCCCTGCATTTCTGAGAAAAAAAATCCTGCAATAAAAATACAGAAAAATATGTCCCTTCACTTAGGAGGAGGCAGTAATGGGACCTGCAGGTCGTATAAAGAAATACTGCATTATAAAATGATTGTTGCTCACAACATTTGAACCTGTAATTTTGAGAATATCGTTTCCTGTTCTTCCATGAAAATTTAAAAGGAAACATTTCCAGGATCAGGACCAGATAATTAGCATATATGCGTTTGGGAAAGTAATAGTCCTGTGTATCAATGTAAAATGTTTTTCTCAATGAACCCATGACTTAAGTAGTCAGCATAAAGGAGATATCTGCAGCATTTGCTCCAAACAGTTTATTCCCTTAAAGAACAGGAGACTTCACAGAAACTTCACAGACCACTTTTAGATAGGATTGATCTTCCCAGTGCTTTGTAGGCTGAGATTGCAATCTTGCTGAAAAATAGTCAGGCAGCCACAGAAACAATAAAATCTTTGGAAAGAAAGGGATAACCCAGAGCGGATGGCAAGTTGAGTTAGTTCCTTGTGTCTGCTCTGCCTAATTCAGGAATTGAACTCAAATATTTCTCCTGTTTCACAACTTGACTTTTTCTCCACTGCTGGCCAGCAGCCAGCATTCCTGTCAGGCACAAGCAGTGGGTCAGTGCCCTTCCATGGACAAAAAAGGTGCTGTGAAGATAAAATCTTAACTGCTTTCTGGCCAAGATCAGGCAGCCATCATTTACTCATTCCTTGTCTTTCATGCTGTTGCAGCTGGGTTCGTACATCTGAAAGATGAGAGATAATAATGTGTGAAGACTAAATGAACTTTTCTATACTGAAAACAATAGGGAAGAAGCTTTGGGAGCAGATACAGCAAAACTGAATGTGGACAAACTATCTTATGCAAAAGTGCATGGAATTCTCTTGATCAAAACCATTTCAATTTTTACAGCACTTTTTTTTTTTTTTTTTTCCTAAGCAATAGGAAGTGTTGCAGACATTTTATTCACAGTGCTGCCACTGGAAGTAAGAAAGTAGTGTTATTCTAATATTATATATTGCAATATTGAGAATGAAACTGTCAAGCTATAGGAAAACAGCAATTGAGTTAGGCCTGGATACTCAGAATATCAAGGAATCAACTCTTGCCTAGAGCTTAAAGTTACATTTTCGCTGAACTAGGCCATGCAGGTTCTTAAATAGACTCCAGGAACTGACTGCCTCTGTAAAACACAAAAACAAAGTGATCCCTGCCTGATCGATAGGGAATTGAAGTTCAAATATATTTTGTCACATAGGAAGTTTATGGAAAAGGGAGGAACTGAACCAGATGTTCGAAGGTCTGGCCCAATGCCTTAAGCATAAAATAATGCTTTTACCTCATAAAAGTGCTCTAGACTAAAACCGATCTCTCTCACCTTTTACAATCTGTTTTAGCAAAGAGAATAGAGAGATATCTAGAAGTATGCTATTAACCCAAAGGCTACTTTGTGATAAGAGAACATCCTTTGATGACTGTGGAATGTTATATAGCTTTTACTTAAAACATTTAAAAAAAAAAAAGAGAGAAAGAACAAAAGTGTTTTGTGGAGACAATTTCCAGACTTGGATCTGCTTTCCTCTTTTCCCTCTCTAAACTTGTTTTTTTTTATATACATCTTTAACAAAACTACTCAGGATTGACCGACATGGATGATACTGAATAAGCTGGACAACGTAAGTTCTTTTTTATACACCATAAATTTTTTTGTGAAAACTTGGTAGGGAGAATACACAGTTCCATAATCTACATTTCCCAAACTTCACAGGGAAGATAACAATTTCAAAAACACTGTTTCTTTACAGCATGTAAATAAATTTGACTAGAGATGCTGGGCAGAGAAAAACTCTTGTGCTGTCATCTTTCTATCCCTCTGGATGCAACCTGGCCTCGATAATTAGCCTTGGCTCCTGTGGGAACAGAAATGTGCTGAGTAAATGACTGTTCCTGTTATCCGGGTTCCCTACTGTGCTGTGAGTTCTTTGCTTTAATTTCATTAACTGCCTTAAAGTTCAGTCATGTGCAAAATGTCTTTTTTCTTCTTTTTTTTCTTCTTACAAAATCTACATTAAGGTAAACGCTATTGCTTAATGGCCAGATCAGCAGGGTGAGGCAAACAAAGAGCTGCACTGCAGGTTCATATGTGAGTGAATGCCAATTCAAATCTACTTAACTTCTGTAAATTGATTTGAAGGCAGCACCAGATGTGCCACTAGATTTCCATTTATTCCCCACAGAAAGTCAATGAAATGCATGTCATCTGGAAATTGTCCCAGGGAAGCAGATGCGATATGTTTATTGAGGCTTTGACTGAAGACCAATTCTTGAAGTTTCAGATTGGTGTTCAGGGTGCAAAGCATCTCTCAGGAAACTTCCAGTATAGTGGTAGGCCACAATGTAAGTAGAATCTGCTTTGTGCAATAAAACAGAGATTGAAAAGGTCTCGTCTTCTGAGTAATTCTCTGGATGGAAAACTAAGATCAGATCAGATATTTATACCATAATATCTTTCTCTACCTAACCTGGATGAGAGTTACTTTGCTTCAATGATCATTGTGGTAATTCAGTTCAATTTTCTTTTCTATTGAAAAGTTCATTTCCTGTGGCCGTTTTCTGAGATCTCAGTATTTACAGGAAACCAAACCCACTAACACATCCCAGTTGGAGGCGGTTTCCACTGCTCAGAGAAAGGTACTGAGAGGTACAAAAGTTCAAACGTACTCAGCTGCAGATGAGCTCAGCCTCACCAGTTCTCTGCAGATGATTATAATAAAAACATCACCTCCCATGTGACCAGCTCTTGCCATTGGAAAGCAATAATGTCATCTCCAGTGAGATCCTGGATGATATACAACTAGTATTAAAACACAGATATTTCTCCAGATTTCCCTGCAGCCTGTAATTTCCTTTAGTGGAAAGGACTGGCTGATGGAGCAGAGTTTAGAGAGGATAAAGGAATAAATATTCTATCAATATAAAGAGCAAAATGAAAAGATGATCACCTCAGTAAGACAGATTGTAGCTTGGCAATTGGGGTAAACACATGGGACTACCCTGACAATAAGAGTTGATTTTTGTGTTTGTTTCGTTTTGTGCTTATAAAGAGAAGTATACAGCATTGAATAAATTAAGTTGCTATTAGCATTTACTCCTTCAAGCTAAAAGTGTTCTTTCAGGTTTGATCAAATAGTCTATGGAAAGGTTCGTTTCATGAGGCCTTTGAATAAGTCAGTAAACCATTTAGACAGAAAAAGTGTTATACAAGAAATTTGATTTCCGTGCAAGAATGCTGTTTCCAAGAAACATCACAGACTTCTAAATTGTGCTGTGCCTGATGGCCTCAAGGAAGAGCAGAGACATTCCTATAAAAAGAATAAAGGGGAGAATACTTGCTGAGTAACTGTCCTTACTCATTAAAGATGGGCAATTACTTGTCTAATATTTAATTTGCAGCATTCTTTTCTTCCTTTCTGGAGAAAAATGACCATTGTATTAGGCATGCCTGTCATGAAAGAGGAGATTACTCACAAACAAAAGAATTCAGATATCCTTAGGAGCATCAGATAAGCACTGCAATATGCCGCAGAGTTTGCTTGAGACAACATAGCTATGGGGAGGCTATATAATTTCTAGATGCTCCTTTCAGCTAGATTCCATTACTGAGCAGGGAGGTGTGTAATTAAAAAAGATGCAGTGTTGTTCCTCATGTTCTCATGATTTTAAGAACATATCTCCAATCTCTCTGTGTAGACAATATTTACATGAAGCCAAAAAAAGAAATATCTGCCCGACCAAAGTGTCCCTGGAAAGACTGAATGCAATAAATATTGTTGGTAAATATTCTTACTGGGACATATTCTTTTTCTACAGGGAAAACAGATCTTCAACATAAAAGACACTGTTATTTTGACAGAACAAATGGAACTGCTAGCATTGCAGGCTGACTAATCAGTGCACTGGAAACTGCTGAATAAGTATGGCTTTATCTTCACAAAAGCCAAACAGACCTAAGAATGTGTATTAAATGCTGACAGTTTCAATAACTTATCTGAAACCATTTATAACTCTTTCCAGTCTTCATTATTTCTCTGAAGAGAGATTGCTGGACTAAGCGGGCCTGAGAAGATGCATAACTTGTGCCATACCATCTATTTTCTCTTCTTAGGGTTACTTTCAAGAGGCTTCTGAAAGTGTGAAGTGGGCCTATGCTTGACACAGCTCAAAATGTGAGGAGGAGATATGGGGCATTTGGAAAAAAAAAAAAAGTCCTCCAGGTATGTTAGTGCTATCATGCTGAGGCAACGTTACCAGAATGCATTAGTGATGCACAGGGCTCTGACAATTAGCCATCGCTGGCAACAGCCTGAAAGACTAGTCAGAGAAACCAAGGTTTGTCAGTCACAGGGTCACAGAACTGCAGGAGTTGGAATGGACCTCTAGAGATCATCGAGACCAACTGCTCTGTTAAAGTAGGTTCCCTATAGCAGGTCACCCTGGTAGTTATCGAGGCAGATCTTGAATATCTCCAGAGAAGGAGACTCCACAACCTCTCTGCACAGATCTTCTTGAACCTCATCAGGTTCCTCCCTGCCCAGTCTGCTCTCCAGTCTGTCCAGGTCTTGCTGAAAGGCAGCACAGCCTTCTGGTGTGTCAGCCACTCCTCCCAGCTTTGCACCATCAGCAAACTTGCTGAGAGTGGACTCTATCCCTTCATCCTGGTCATTGATGAAGATGTTGAACAAAACCAGACCCAGCACCGACCCCCAGGGAACACCGCTAGTTACAGGCCTCCAAACAGACTCTGTGCCATTGATGACAGCCCTCTGAGCTCTGCCAGTCAGACACTTCTCAATCCACCTCACCGTGCATTTTTCCATGCTCTTCTCAGTGGTGTGTAAAGATAGGACAATGAGTAATGGCCTGAAACTTGAACTTGAAATTCTGTACTAATGTGCAGAACTTCTTTATGATAAGGATGATGGAGCACTGGAACAGGTTGCCCAGAGAGGATGTGGAGTCTCCTTCTGTGGAAATATTCAAGGCCTATCTGGATGCCTATCTATGTGACCCTGTAGAGTCCCTGCTTTAGCACGGGGGATTGACTCAATGATCTCTTGAGGTCCATTCCAACCCCTACGATTCTGTGATTCTGTGAAACCTTGTTTATTTGTACACAAGGTGACTAACTCACTAAACTATGTATTCTGTGGCAAATAGTCATGAATTTAGATTTTTTATAGTTCCTAATTTATTCTCTGGTACCCTTTAGAAGACAAATAGCCGGCATGTATGTACACAAACAATTTGGTATGATTTCCAAAAATGTTGGGCTTTGGTCTAACTTACGCTGCCTGAAAACTCCACCTGCCATGAATTATTTTTGTTCTTTCCTGCTTATGAAAGAGGTATGTAGGTTTAAGGAAGAGGAAAGCTAGCAAAAAATGTGCGGAGGTACAATGATGTAGATTGGAGCATAGAAATTAAAATGACATACTTCTTAGCAAAAAAAATTACTAGCAAGAATTTCTCATTTGACCCACTTCTCTTTTATGTTCTTACATATGGCTAGCTGCTAAAGCTGTCCAGAAATGCTGTCCTATCCATAACTAGGTGTTGACTTGGCTAAGTGTTGACTATGGTGTTGAATTTCTGAGTATGAAAAAGTGGGAATAGACTTTTTCAGACAGCAAGAATGATTTGAATGGAATGATCATTCCATTAAAGCAGCCTGACTCAGAAAAGATTTTGTCACTCATTCCTCTAAAAAAAATCCCCAAACTTAACCAAATAGGATTCATGCAAGATAGTACTACCCAGGCTATAAAAAAAAGGGGAAACTTAAATAATTTTGTGCATCATTTTTTCTGCAGATTCTTACCTCTTGGTTTGCACTGAGTTAGTGAGTGTCAGAGTACAACAAAGGCCAGCTGTTCCCTAAGGGTAAGGGAGCTGTTGAGGGACCAAACATGACAACAAGGACAGTAGGGCAGAGGCCCTATTACCAGACAGAATCCAGACCCACAGTAGTCAAGTAAAGAGGAGCAGAGCCAGACTGGAGATAGCAGTCAGGGTCAGCCCAGAATCCATATCATGCATGGTAATGAGGCACATCTGAGGAACACAAGTCAGAATTAGTGACAAAAGCTGAAATAATGAGGTGTTCAGAGCCATTTACTGCATCTTATGAAGACGGCAGTAAGCAAGCTCTGCTGGAGAATCCTTAGGTAGAAAGGAAGCACTAGTCATCTCCTGTGATTATCCTCTGTGAACATAACACAGAATCTGCAGCACATCGCCTTTACACTATTATCTCTCCCTGCCTGCACAGGTCATGTTTGTTTAAGGCAAGATAAAATATCTTCTAGGACAAGGGCCACACTGCTTCATTTCTTCAATTCCCATCTTGGCCAGCCCATGGAAAAGCAACATTAAACAAAAAGCACAATGCAGGCAACCCAGCACATCCATCTGCTTATCAGTCTCACATTTGATTTCTGTACTGTCAATGCCTTTGAGAAATGTCAGAAATACTCTGGAAGGAAGAAAACAGGCAAAGCAGCAGCCTCATAAATAGGGTGATCATTAGAGAGTTCTGGTAGCAATAAGACATATGTTTAAATTTTATTTCAGTGAAAAACATTCATAATCAGACAGGGCATTCCACTTGAAAAAGGTAGGGAGGAATCTCCCTGTGGGTTTAGCTGTTGGGTCGAGAAAAGAGGAAAAAAATAGGATTCTGCAATTCTCGCAATTCTGCAATTGAATCAACGGTTAGGACAGTGCTGCTCTCTACTGGTGAGGAACACACATTGCTCTAGCAGTACACTCGGGCCTGGGTATGCAAGTAGGCAATGCTTGTAAAGCTATGTGAGCTATTTTAACAATTTTAAATAAAAGCTGTAATATCTACACAGATTTATATCTTGTCACTATTAAAATTAAATAATTATTAAATTTTCTCAGTGTCTAAAAGCTTAGTCCCTTCTTCAGATTTCGTTGCTTCAAAGTAAATCCAGCAGTTTAATACAAACATGATGCCATTGTTCTACGGACAAGAAAATGTTTCCAAGTGGTTATAATTTTTCTTCTTTCTTACCTTCTTTTTTATGGAAAAATCATGGATTTTCACTGAAATGGGAATTTGAACTGTCTGAATAATAGCTGCAAATTTAGAGGGTGTTTGAAAATTGGTTCCAAGTTTACTCTAGGAGTTAAAAAAATAATATCTATTTGCTTGTAAAACAAGTAAACATAACAGTGGTGCTCTCCTGATAGAATAACAGGTACTTCCACAAATTTGAAGATGGATATTCACAAAGAACTCATAGTTTCAGATCCTAGAGATTCAGTCTCACTTAAGCTGAAGATAAAAAGGTAAACACAATACTCAGAATTTAATTATGGATAAAATAATAACTGAGTTTGTGTCTCACAGACACAAGGCTGAAATGGTAGGCAATGGTTTGGATGTGGTAACTTTTGCAGGCTGGATCAGAGAAGATTCTTAGAGAGACTCTCTCTGGATTCTCCCTGTGTACTCCTCCATCTGGATGATAATGAGACTCCAGAATGGAGTCTGATTGCCAAGAGAGCATAGCACTCTCCTTTATTGCAGAAGAGATTCCATTTTGACTGGAGGTGCTCATGGTTTTATCATCTGGTTCTCTTTAGGCATACTCAGATCTTAACAACTTGCCTCATCACAGCCACATGATACATGCCTATGACAGCTCTCCCGAGCATCATCATCAGCATTCCCTGTGGCCTTTTCTCACACTACTTTCACTTGAAAGTCTCACTATGAAACACTGTCCACCTTAAGTAAAACAGAACAACAAAGCACTGAAGTGCCTAGATAAGCAAGCACCCCTTTCTTGTGTAAAATCACTGAATGTGGAAAAATATTAAGATAAAACAATTTGCTCTTTTTTTTTTGTTGTTGTTCTATGTCTCTTTTTTGCCTGGGGGACTGTCAGTTACAGACATGGTTCTCATGTGGTCTATAGGTACTCTCATCTTGCAAATTGTTGTCAGTGTGCAGGTTATTCTGAAATCATTGAGTCACATCTTGAAGGTCTTCCCCTTCTCTCAGGGCTGATGTAGGCAGCTTCTGTTCCAGCAAGCAGCAGGCAACCTGATGGACAGTATTTATTTGAGCAAAAATACTTGCACCAGTCTTCCAGGAAAGGCTGACACTGCTTTTTCCACAAACATGGATTGTCTTTGTGTGGTCCTTCCCCTCACTCCACTTCAATAACTAAATGAGCAGTGAAGCACCAATTCTAATGGTGTTTGCTGAGCCCAGCACGGTCACCCAGCTAAAGGCCTCTGTGCTGGAAGGTAACAATGGTACTATACATTCATGTAGAATGACAAACAAGTCTCAAAAGACATTAGGAAACATCCTGCAGTGCCTTGTTTAACTGCAGGAGCAAACTGCATATGAGACAGAATGCCACGGCACACAGGGAGCATTTATCACAAACAGATTGCTCATTGTTTTACATAAAGTAAGATTTGAAAAGTTGTAATGTTGCCCTCTCTCCTAGAAGGCTTGGTCACAAAGTTTGTTGTGGGACTGTGTATACAGCCAAAGAATTTATAGCTAGAGTCTCAAGCACGGTGGCCTTGGTGGTCTATTGCTGAATGTATGCGAGAATTTTATTTATTTATTTATTTTTATGAGTGGCTATGATACAATATTAGTACTTTGTTCCACTTTTCGCTGTTACTTGCCATCCTCAGGAAGGATTCACAGTGATGAGGAGTGG
Organism: Meleagris gallopavo; assembly: GCF_905368555.1. Classification (NCBI taxonomy): domain Eukaryota; kingdom Metazoa; phylum Chordata; class Aves; order Galliformes; family Phasianidae; genus Meleagris; species Meleagris gallopavo. The sequence continues at coordinate 83,117,122 of NC_139404.1, read as the reverse complement.
AATCTCAGCCTCTTCTCTGGTAGTCATGGCAGCATACCCGGGCTGATGAGAAATATTAAGACTCCAAGAAAGAGTTGCCCTACCAAGACACTATAAAAGACTATCAGCTGTTTTTTTCCTATTTGCAGGAAAGTTTTTGAACTACCCATGAGCAGTTGTAAATTAGCACCAGTAAGGGACAATTTGACCTTAGGGTAATCCAGAGGGTACATGATAAGACAAAGTCCCTTCGCATATCCCCAAGCTGAGTTTGCATTGAGTATAATTATACCCTAAGGACAGAAATGGAACTGATGAAAATGTCATCTTTGTTGTGTTTGTTTTCTGAGAAAAGAAAATCCACTAGAGGTTATCAGAAGAACAATTTTATTTTTAGAATACTCTTGTTCCCATGAAACTCAAGAGAATTTTTCTCTTTTACTTGAATGGGAACAAACCATTGCCCTTGGGGAATGACTTCTTACATTACCAGAAAAGAAATATGATTAGGAAAACCTGTGGAGTATGTTTTTTCTAGTAATTTTCTCTCAAATAAATATATCTGTAGAAAGAAGTGTTTATTGTTCATCCCGAGACATTATTTTGTCATGCTGTTAGTTTTATAGGGTACTGGCTTGGATTTTTTTCAATGCTTATTAAAATTAATATGAATCACAAGTTTTTAGTAAGCACTGGATTAGAGGATTGAGTCTCTTAGCAGAATTCTACTAACAAAAAGAGAGAATGCAATTTTACTAATCTATTTGACGCTTTTGCAATAATTTACAGTACGTTCTAGCACATACAAATATAGAGGAAAGACAAAGATAAAAATCTCCTCTCTATACAGCTTAGATTTGAAAAAGCAAAGTTGAAAAAAACTTTAAGTTTCTCGCTTTCTTTTCAAAACAAGCCAACAGTTGTCCATTAGTTCAGGGATTGCTAAAGCACTGACAAGCTACACTAAAACTAAAATCTACTGGTCAAAACAAAATGCTGTTGAAACTGACATGAGATACTTTTTGAACTATGTGTGTTTTCAAGCAATGATTGGAAGATAATTTGTCCTCTACTGACATTTTGCTATTCTGTAATTCTAAACTCAGTTTGTCCTTCTAGCAATAAACAGATTAGTCACCAGGTGAGTATGTCTGTGGTAGTGAAAAGTAACTGGTTTAACTGGTTACAGTTAAAGGTTGTAGTTACAGAATTAAAGTCAGTGCTCTAGAAGGCAGGTGTGACGTATGTCTACAATTAGGGTTAGGGTTCAGAAAAGGATGAGTTTCACACATAAATTTACTGCAAGGTCTTATAAATGTGGTGGGTCTACCATAAGAGCTACTAATGGCAAGAATTTATGCCTTCTGACTAGTTGCAATGGAAACTGGTGGCAGCTTTACTGTTAAAGGTAGTATAAATGCATAGTTTGGTAGGTTGAATGCATGGTTTGGATTTAGGAAAGCAGTCTGTAGAACTACTTATCTCACTACATCACAGCAGCCTTACAGTCCTTATTTCAGAGGCTTTTTTTATAGATCTGATGATGCATCCTAGAGGCAACAGGAGTGACTAACTGTAGTGCAAGTCACTATCATACTTGTCCCTGTGGAATCCTAACCCTAACAACAAAAGGGAAACTTGAATTTAATGTGTGCTTCCATAGAGGTGGAATCAGGGCTCATGCCTGAAAGGATGATTGGCTCTGATATGGGAGCCGGTAATTCTGTAATGGTTAAAGAAAGAGGGCAAAAAAAGAGGAGAAGAAATGGAGATTATTAACAAATCCAGTCCATCAGGGTGAAGCTGGAAAGGAAGAATACAGTACATATGCTATAGCACTGAAAAGAGGATGGGTAGACTTTAAGATATTATTATGATTAGGATTGGGTGTAGTGTCAGGCTTTAAGGAAGTACAAGTTGTAAATAAACATTTATTGCTAAATCCTGCCAGCTTTTTTCCCTTCAGTTAAAGGCGAATTTCCAGCAATGAATCATCAGTGAATCACAGAATCATAGAAACACAGAATCATAGAATGGCCTGGGTTGAAAAGGACCTCAATGATCATGTAGTTTCAACCCCCCTGCTATGTGCAGGGTCTCCAACCACCAGACCAGGCTGCCCAGAGCCACATCCAGCCTGGCCTTGAATGCCTCCAGGGATGGGGCATCCACAACCTCCTTGGGCAACCTGTTCCAGTGTGTCACAACCCTCTTTGTGAAAAACTTCCTCCTGATATCTAACCTAAACCTCCCCTTTCTCAGTTTAAAGCCATTCCTAGTCCTATCACTGTTCACCCTCGTAAACAGCCATTCCCACTACTGCTTATATGCTCCCTTTAAGTATTGGAAGGCCACAATGAGGTTTCAACTGTGAACAATTTTGATGGGATAGGACTAGAGATAATGCATCTGGAACTTATGCAGGTAGAGTTCAGGGAAGAAGACACAGACCTGAATTTGCTGTAGTTCCTATAGAATTTGAAGAGACAATGCCAGGAAGCTGCTTTACTCAGCATTAAGTCTGAAGTTCATGACGTATGCTAGTCTGTCCAGAAGGCTATCCTAGTGGTAGCATCCTATTTTTCTGTGAAAGAGAAGATGGAGAGCTAAATCGAGTGTTGGATCCTACCAGTCTGGTAAGAAATAACTGAGGTGAGGTTTGATGCTTGTAGATGTCAACATCTTCACAGTATTGACTTAGAATAGGGTGAGTAAGGTTACCTGCAAGTGAAAGCCCCAATCTGGATATCTGACTTCCATTTGGAAAGCAGAGGTCGGAGAGTTGCCTTTATTGCTGGATCCTGCCAGGCCTCAGGTTCCAATTTCTGAACTGGCTCTCCTCACAGTGAAGAATGTGTATGTCATCCTACAACAGAAAAGAGTAAATGAACTAACGATGAGACAACTGGTAGAGTGGCTTAGGATTACAGGTTTGGTAGGTGATCAAGCCTTGGTGTTACGTACATCAGTTCCTTAAGAATCTAAGGAAGAAGAGCTGAATTTGGAGTTAGGGATTTGTGCAGCAAAAGTCACGGATCAAATATTAGTGTCGTTTCTTGCAGGGAACAGAGGCCTACAGCAAGGAGTAATTCTACCAAGGGAGAATCTTCTTAGTCTTTCCAGAACTTAAGAAATTTAGACTCAGTGTTGAAAATGCAATTCAGGAAAGCAGAAGCTGCAGACCAGCTTATTACTGGAGTCTTAGTTCTGTAGTGCAGGATGAAAGCTACTGTGAGGAAGGGACTATGCTTTCTGCATGGGCCAGTAAGTTTTTCACTGAGAACAGAGCAATGGTTGGTGCTACATTTTAGGTAAACTATGCCTGAGAGGCTTGTTCTGTTGCTATGTTCTGTGAGACTAGTAATACCCATTTCACTGTTGATCTTTTTAATAGAGAACAGCAGGCATTTGACAGAAACTACAGTATACGTAAGATTCTAGACAAAGTTTTACATTGGAATTTGCTTTGGATTTTCAGTAGTTGTTCCATCTTCAACACAAGCCTTTATAGAACTGAGATGAAGAGTGACATAAGGTTTAATTACTTTCAACTCAGATTTGGAGAAGTGTTACGGTGCAAGTCCTGTTGGGCTGGGCTGAGGATTGGAGCTGGCAATGGACATTGTACTTACATCTGGTTATTTTTGGAGAGAGGTAGGTGTTAACAGAGCTCTGATGAAGGAAAGTGATAATATTTTAATAATACCTTTATGGATTATTTTTTGAGACCAAATAAAATTATTTGCTGCAAATAATTAAAAACAAACAAAAAATTGCAGTCCAGAACTGCTTTTGAGAATGGTAAATTGAAACCAAATACAAAATAAAATATGATAGTTGTGTTAAAATAAATGCTTTGATTAGCTCTCATTTTTAGTTTTATTTCCACTGTCATGTTTCCCAGGACAACTTTTTCTCTCCTACTTTTCAGTTTGACTATCTAGGCTAAAAGTTTTGCTCACAGTGCTGTATTCCTTTGCCATACCTACTTTAACATTATGCATGCAGGAAGATACAAATACAAGAGTAAAAGAGAAAAGTAGTCACCCATAATATTAGTGAAAAAGTAAAGATTTCAGCAATTTTCTGTCTTCCCATAGCACAATACAGGGTAGCACGTTAAATAGGACACTGCATAAGATTCCACCATTCACCCCTGTTGCTTTCCTTGTTTTGCAAATAAACACAAAGTTTCAACATTCAGAGTTGTCCTTCTGGCATGTTTTATGAACGTTAAATATTCATGTATAAAATCTGTTCAGATCAAACCTTGGAATAATTTTGACTTTGTTCATGACCAATTAAAATGCCATATAAATTTCAGATTCTGCCATCTGAGTTGCTTGAATGCAGAGAATGAAGGACAATATCCTGTACTCCTAATTTAATTTTCCCATCAGTGTTTGTTTGAACTCTGTCTGTGGGTCAGGACAATGAATGTCTGTGCAAATACTTTCTACTTACACCAGCCAGGACTGTGTGTGCATAATTCCAGCTAAAATTTCAACAACAGATTATTGTCAGCTAAGTTGTCTTTCCCCCCATAGAAAATAACACTTTCAGATTGAAAACTTAATTAATGGGTTATATGTGTCACTTGCCTGTGGCAGAACTTTGATTTTATGCAAACTGATCCCCCCTCTGGCTCCAGATCTTGTCTGGAGTTCGAGGAATCTTATAACCTTCAGAAAATAAAATTTTATTGAACTTGGAACAGTCCCACGAGCATCAGAGATTTGCTGTGCACACAGGGAAAACAGAAGATAAGTAAGTGGCAGAAGAATGCAGTGACTCACTTAACCTGAAAAAAGAAGGTAAAACATGTGGAGGAAGACACTCGCAGGTAGAGGCCGCAATTCCCCTTTGGGTCAGCTGGAAGTGTTTTTCCACTCACTTCTAATTTTTTGCTTTGCAGGCCCAAGCATCATCAGCCTTGAACTTGGCAGTGACATGGAGGTAGAAAGAGGTGGAAAGGGCACTTCCATGCTTCTCAGCTTGGAAAAACAAAGCGGGAACGTCCGCCAAAGAAATCTCTGGTTGTTCTGGAATTTCTTGAAGGTCCCAAATATTGTTATTTCCTCTGGTTTTGTGCAGTATCTGAACAAGATTGAGTTGTAAGTGTTCCCATGGTCTTTACATGCACAAAGACAAATGAGGTGATTTCAAACAATTACATTTATTTCACACTGGTGAAACAGTGATGGAACAAAGAGCCAAGCAGCTTCCAAGAGGGTGTTTCCTCAGCGTGACCCTGAAGAGAGTTTGAGAACAGGCTGGGTGCTCCTTCTGAGCATAGTCAGAGCTCCTGGAAACTTCAAGATGGCCTACTACGAGCAGAAAAGACATGGCTGGCTGCTTCTGGCTGAGGGGAGACCTTTTTGCTCTTTTCCAATATCTGAAAGGTGCTTACAGCGAGAGCAGGGTTGGTCTCTTCTCACTGGTAACAGGTGACAGGATGAGGGGAAATGGCCTCAAGTTGTACCAGGGGAGGTTTAGATTGGATTTTAAGAAGAATTTCTTCACACAAAGGGTTGTTAAGCACTGGAATAGGCTCCCCAGGGAGGTGGTTGAGTCACCATCCCTGGATGTGTTTATAAGCCGTTTGGATGTGGTGCTCAGGGACATGATTTAGAGGTGGGTTGTTAGAGTTAGAGGGTAGTATGGTTAGGTTGTGGTTGGACTTGATGATCTTGAAGGTCTTTTCCAACATGAGAAATTCTATGATTCTATGATTCTGCGGGCAACATCATGCAGCAGAATTCAGATTTCACATGGGAATGTCCTCTAAGCACAAATGGCAGGAGACGGGATTTAGGTGTGGATCACTGCGAGGCCCACTGTAGAGACAGGCCCATTTGCAAAAGCTGAGTGCATAGTCAGATATGAGATGCTCAAAAGATATTCAGAACTGGGCAGTGACTTAGGCCCTCTGAAACAAAGCATCAGGTGTTGCTACATTTTTTCCTGCCAGTACAGCAGTACAGGACAAACATGAAATAAGTTCAGCTAACTCACATTATGAAAGAGAAAACTAATTTCTTTCCCACAGCATGTTTCTCATACCCAGACCACTATGAACACTGAGCACTGTTTCAAACCCTCACCTGGCTCGGCTCCCACAAAAATTAGTCAGGAACAAATAGAAATTTAACAAATATGTTGCAGATCTTCACTAATTCAAACAGTACCATCCAGAGTAGTTGGCAAGACTTCTGATGCTCTCCAGATGTAAGCCTGATGTAAAGATCACGGTGACTACATTTTATCCACTGCAGAGCAGAGCATGAAGAAAATGTATGGTACTCCAGAGAAAGATGCTATTTAAACTTACTGGTTATTGCCAGGTCTCCTTTTCCTTCCAGTGTTTCAAAGTTTCTTCATGGCTAAGATCCCATTTCCAAGGAACCCAGATTCTTCTATCTGCATAGAATATCTGCATATCTGCAACACCAGTTTACTGCACCTTTCACAACAATTCCACTCTTCCCGTGTTGTAGAATGATGGATGGAGCTTCTCACAGTCATGATTTTCTTTAGGATAGAAATTGGGGAGTGATGGAATTAAGAGGGGAACAGAAAAACAGTAAATCTAAAATTTTGGAAGACACAATAAAAAAGAAATCCCACAATTTAAAAGTTACATTTTAGCAGAACCAAAACAAAATTAATCCTGATTGCAGATTTGAAGGTGGCTATTGCTGGTACCTTTGGCATTCCTGTTCTCAAAGCCATTCAAATAGCAAATGTGCTCTGGAGCTGTGACTCAGAAAATGAGGTCTCCCAGGTGAGGTTTTCTCACTGAGTAAATGCATCCAAAATCCATGCATAGCAGTACAGCAGGCTTATATTGGAAGCATGTTAGTGTACTGATGGATGCCCAGATCCCCCTGGGATACACTAGGTTGATAGCCATAATGTCATAAGCTCAGTCCCAGTCAGTTCTCCTCTGCCTCTCTCAGTGACCAGATAAACATCATGAAAGCTGACAGTCACATTCCATGAACATTACTTAAAACACACTTTGGTGACTTCAGCTATAAACATTTCCTCCCATTTTTCTTCTTGTTGTAATCACTGCATGACTTCAGTAACTTTAAATACTCACTATCACAATTGTTTTAACCTGTTTTATACTGGCCAAACTATCTGCTTCTAATTTCTTTTTGCTTTCAAAACAAGCTTACATAACGACCAAAGATGGATTTTTGTAACTTCAGACCATTCCAATCAAGAAATCTAGATTACTATGGAGTACAATCATTTATAGATACCATGGAATCATATCTTTAAATCAAATTTTGTTATGACAGCAGTGTGGTGTTATATATATATATAACACTATTAAGTGAAGAGGCTGCAGAGCGATGCTTGGGGCTAAAAACAGTATTTTGAAGACTTGTTACTGCTCAGTTCTGTGGGACAGAATTTCAGACAGAAGAGGACGGGCATCAATACATATGCATTTGGAAGTGCATGCCTTATTCTAGTTTTTTTTCTTTCTCAGTATTTCTGATTGGCTACAAGCTGTGTTACAATTAAAATGCAGCTGAATTCCTGTCATGAAGAGGGAGAAGAAACAGCAGCATTTACTATGTCATTTATAGCAGCTGTCACCTTTTAAAAGTTACTAAACTCTCCTTACTAGAAAAGTATTTAATCTTTTCACTGCCCCGGGCATTTGATTTTCCTTTTCTCTGTTCGCTTCAGCTTTCATCCTTTCCTTATTACCCTATGTGTCTATCAACACAGTCTCTTCTGTATTATTTTCCCAGATACTGAATGCAGAACTTTGTAAAGAATTCTTAAAACAATTGTCAAGGTTGAACTGAATTCAAGAATAAAAATACATATATCTGTACCTCAAGAGTTCCATACCTCTAAGATCTTTGGAAGCATTTCATGACAGTTGCCAAAATATGTAAAGCAATTATAATATTGTGTTCTGGAATTGGCACAGTCAGAAATAAATATTTCTAATGATTATGTTTATTGCAGTCTTGGGGTTCCTTGTATTTGCACATGATTTCCATCAGACAGTTAAAAGTCTTAGATTAACCTTCAACCTATTAAAGCACTAACACTTTTGAGTTGAGAAGCACAAATCCCCCCAGCAGTGAGAAAGTATACAGTTCTTCACTCATTCTTAGATATATTTTACGTTTTATAAGTGAGGAAATGGAGACAATGAAGTTTCACAGCCAGCAAGTAGCTGTGGTGATTACAGCTCCCAAAGATCCTCACTCCCCACTCACGCGTTGCCCCTGAAATGACAGCAGTACAGGCACTTGCTTGTTCTCACTTTGTTCTGAAACAAAATGGACTGAAGAGATAACCATGGGGAGAAAAACCTTGTAGGAACTTGCATCTTTTAATTTACTTTACCAATATTCTGCAGGTATTTTTTTTTTAAAGTTTATCTTACCACACTACCAAACATAAATGAAATACATTGACTGTGCCCAGAATTGGATGGGACAAATAAAATGCAACATTTATTTTCCTTGGATAAACCAAGCTTGATGATTCTCATTTTCTCCTTCATTTTTGTATGATTCTATAACTGTGAAAAATTAAATGATGAATGGAAACCTTTCTGTGGTGCTCAGCTGCATTGAATGTAGCATATTCCATTTGCTAATGAAAGAAGAAAAAAGCTTTCCACTTATTTGCAAGCCAGATGCAGAAATGATACTTAGACCTTAAATACTGTTGGGACAAATGGTAGATTTTTTCGGAGATAATATTTCTCCCCTTTGATCCAAGATAAATTTTAATTAAATTTCAAAATATAGACAAAATATAAAAGTCTTTGGAGTTCTGCCATCAATGCAGAGTCTTTCATTAACTGTATCTCATTAGAGCTAAGGAGAGATTCCCTACAATATACTTGGAATAACATCTTACCACTTCTTTCTGAAGCATAGATCTGTTTACATAAGTAGGTTGATCAGAGACAGTTTCTAGCCAAGCTAATGTTCAAGAAGATTAATGATGAACACATGTTCTATTTTATTATCTAAAACAACACCCAAATTCTTGACTGAAATCTAGGTTATGTGATGACATAGAGAGTTGGTTAGGGGTATTTCCTGTTTTCAGAGTGTTAACTCACTGTGTCCACTTTTGTTGCTCTTCAGAGAATGTAGATAGTTACATTTCTGTAGAAGGATTTCACTTCATTATTAGGGAAATAGTGATTTCTTGTTTCTGTTGTTGAGCTGAGAAATGTAGGGCTGAGAGATAGCCTAAAAGTGTATGCAGAGAACAACCACAAGAAGGAGAACAACCAGATTACTAGGAAAGGTGGTTCCTCTCTCATTTCAAGATTTCCTGCAGTTGTTAGGATGTCATTAAAATGTATGGCACAGCACAAGGTTTGGCATTATCCAGGTTCACCAGAGAACAAGTAACTTGTTTCTGCTTCTCTTTCCCCATGGTAGTCACACGAGGATCCAGTCTGCTAACTCAGTGAACAGCTTGGAGGCCTATTAGGTCTTTAGTGTTTGTAGATAGTTAAATAGCATTGATTTTAACAGTTCATACAGTTCAACAGACCTGAGCATGTTAATCTATGTATTATAGAGAAATTGAAGTATTAAATCTAGAAAGCTGAAGAAAACTGCAGCTAGAAATGGTCATTATTGTGGAACTAGACATCAGATACTAATCTGGGTGTCCTGGTGGACAAGTTGAAAATAAGTCAGCAATGTGTTTCTGCTGCAAACGCAGCCAACTGTTTCTGTGGATGAGTAAGAGTGTGGCCTGCCAGACAAAACAGGTGATTCTTCTTCTCAACCCTGGTGAGGCCATATCTCAAGTGCTACATCCAGTGCTGGGCTTCCCAGTCAAAGAAAGATATGAACACTTGGGAGCCAGTCCAGTGAAACGCCACAATGATAACTGGTGGACTGCAGCATATGACAGGAGGAGAGACTAAGAGCTGGGATTCTCTACCCTTGGGAAGAGAAGCATCAGAGAGAAACTTATCAACAGATATGAATACCTGATTTGGTGGATATAAAGAAAATAAAGCTGAGCTTTTCTCAGTTGTATCCAGTGGAAGAATAAGAGGCAAGGTGCACAAACTTGAAATGGAAGAATTTCAATTTAAACATCTGAAAAAAATTGTAAGGATGATTTATAACTGAAGCAGGTTGCCTATGGAAGCTGCGTGTCTTCATCCTTGAAGATATTCAAAACCCAGCTGGGTATGGCTCTGAGTAATCTCTTCTTCTTGGACCTGCTTTGAGTAGAGGGGCTGGAACAGATGATCTCCAAATATCCCTTCTGACCTTAATTATTCTGTGACTCTGTGATTGCAGCCTTATTTATAATTCAGTCTGATACTTTAGGGACTCACTATTTATATCACCTCTGCACTCAATACAGAGTCTAGTTCAAAAAAGCACATCCCAGCTGAGTATTCAAAATCCCGCACAAAATGGTTCTTAGTGCCTAGACAGTGCCACTTCAGTATTGCCTTTGACATCTACTTTATACTTCACAACCCTTGTTGTGTTCTGTCAATAGGGGAATGTAGCACACGCTCCTCCCTGCATAACGATGACCAAACACCTCATTGTTGCTGGATCTACAGCCCAAAGTCACTTCCATTTAGCATTCCAAAACCTTCATCTCACAAGGTAGAACAGCCATACTAAGTCGTGTGCAAGTTTCCTCCCTTTATAAAGCTGTCAAGCTACTTCTCTTAGACAGAGACAAGGAGATGTTTCCTTCTGTTTGTGACTGTTCAGAGGCTGTTTGAAGCCTATACTAACAACGGCAAATACAAAATGGAATAACTGGCCTCCAAGCATTTAGCAGGACCTACCTTTTTGTTTTGCCACATGTTGCAGTTTTTCTGTCCAGGACTGCATTACATATTTCATGTTATAGGGCTGTGAAAATCAGTATTTCTTTTCCATTTCATTTTGTTTCTCTTCAGCAATGGCAGTGGCATAACTGTCAGCAAAGACTGAAGTACCACCAACCCTGGGCTCACATCACCCTCAGACAAGCCTGCCATGAATAAGTTGATGACCGTCTCCACAGAGAAAAAGACAGGGTAAAGCATAAACCTACGGGTTGCGACTTATAATTGCAAGTGTTTCTAGCAGTAACAGTTGAAAAAGACACTTAACCTCAGCCTCACAGCTGTGAAGAAGTAAAGAGTGTGATCTGCTTAAGCCACTGCAGTTAGGCATAAGTATGTCACAGCAGCATGGCAAACATGTGATTCAGTGGAAGAAGGACCCAGGACTTACAGTTGTTGGATCTGATCTCCACCTGATGTTTTCTCCAACAATACATCCAGTCCTTGCCAGCTAATTCTAAATGATTCAATTTTTACTGGATAGTCGTATTTTGTGGGTAGCCACTAGTCAGTTTGAGTTATTCACTTCTACAAAATACTTCCTCTAGAAAGTACTGTAAACAAAATTAATTTTTAAATAGTTTGGGTTGTTTGAAAGTCATGAGCAATGGTTATTAATATTGGCACAGCATAGGTCACAGGCTAACGATTCAAAGGATGGAAACTGGAACATTTTGGAAAGAACTGATGTTTTTACATTCACTTATATCCAGACACTCTGGTGGCAGAAGTGTTAATTATACCCAAGACAGCAGACTGGGGAAGTTACAGGTACTAAATACATGTGAACGTGGTAAAATAAATCTTTAGATGAAGAAAATCATGTATATTCAAGTAATTTATTTTCCATTTGTTGGCTACAACATGCAACTCTATCATGCATCTGTTCTGAAAGATGAGGGGAAACAAGTTTGTCATGCTGAAGGCAATGGAAAGTATGCTTGATATAGCATGCACAAATATGGACATGAAACTGGAAGGCTGCACTGCTAACAGATCTTACAGATGCAAAGAAGCATGCACCCAGATTCCCAAACAGCATACTGTGATGTTTTGTTTTGACTTGAAATCTCTTGCACTGAAACTAATTCTTGTGATAAAAAAATGGCTGGTCCCCAACCAGCAGGCTCAATAAGCCAAGAAAGCTTTACACTTGGTGACTGCAGCCTAGTTACCATCAGCAGAACTCAACACTGTTCTGCTTCTCTAAAAAAATAAAAATCTCCAAGGCTTGCCACTGTTTGGAAAGAACCTATAGTTTTGGTTGTTGTTTTTTTTTTTTTTTGCACATGTCTAGACTGGTTTACTGCTTTTCAGTGCAACTTCTTGTCATGGTATCACAGCCAGTATGAGCTTTTTGACTGCTGCTGACCAAGGCAGAGTCTAAGTAGTCTTCAAAAGCAAAAGAATTTGCCAGCAACTGAGTCAGATTTAGCTGCCTGCCAGGAATTTGCTGCATGCCATACAATACAGTCTTGAGTCACTTTCTAAAAACAGACTTGATTAATATGTTCTTAACAACAGAAAAAAGACTGAAATTCCCATTTGGTTTTATGCCAAGACTCTACCATGCTCCCTTTTCCTCTAAAGTCAAAGCACTTAGTTGATTTCAGTATAAATAGCCATTCAAAATGTCATGTTCAGTGAGGAACATGACCAGGAACTGACTGCATGCTGGGCCTTATTGAACATGGCCTTCTGTGGAGAGGAGCGGGAGTCATATGCAACAAAACACGGGCATTGCGTTGGACTGTAAAAGAAGAGTGGCTGCCTGGATGTTCAGATTCATGAGGGTAATGCCCACATCTCTCACACTGCAATATGAATGAGAACAACATGATGATGGAAAACAGCGAGTTCTTTAGGAAACTGAAGTCCGTGTTGTTTAACCCACCACTAGGTGTCATGACTTCTTCATTTTTAAGCAAACAGCTGAATTTTTCTATGCCTAGGGGAAAAAAAAAACAACTCTGAGTGAAGGCAGGTAGCCAGCATATTAGCAAAATATTCAAGCTGGCTCCAAACTAAATTCTTTTCAGTAAAGTGAGGTTGGTAGATAGCACATTCAGAGAAAAATGAGAAGTCATTTACATGAATTTTGCAGATTGCTGCCATGACTGACCATATTGAAACACTGAAAATGTCATGAGTGCAGGTAGCTGTAGAGCTCAGCATTCACTGTGAGCGCATTACAGGGCTCCCTTATATTTGTCTGCTTTACTCTGTCAAAAATCAGCCCCACACTCAGTAGACCTCCAGGTACATTAAGGTGAAAATAATTTTCCTCACATCTATGAAATTACTCTTTGGATGTGTCTCAGAACAGCTGATTTCGTGAAGTCAGTCACTACTAACAAACACTGCCATTTTGATAGGTTTGGAGATTGATAAATACAGAGAAACGGATTTAAGTGTACATTTTTGATACTGACAGGAAAAGTGCATGGCAGGAAAAATGTCAGTACAACTTTCTACTACCCCCCTCTATGCCACATACTTCCATGCTGCTGCCCTCTCCAGGGAAGTTTCACCACCTCCTGCTTTTCTGGCTTTTCCACTGGGACTGAATTCAGTGGAAGTGTGCTTGGAAGGCTTGGCACTCACCACAGAACTGTGAATCCTATCTCCTTTCTTGCAAATAGACAATTGTCATCACAAAGAGCTGGAGCAAACCTGATTTTTGACACCATGGGTTAAACGCAAACCAGCAAAGGAGTAAGAAGCTCTCACTCCTTCTCAAGGCAGTCACAGTGGGAGTAAAAAAGTGAGACTTGTCAGAACAAAGCCAATCAGCCTCAGGAGAGTGCTCTTCTCTTGTGTTTCTGCATTTTCTGTCACATCTAATGCTGAAGGCTCTGTGGAGAACATGAATCCACCGGCCCAGGATGAGGCAGAGACCTGATATATCAGACTATGTACTTCTGGGCATTTCTTAGGAACTTGGCAGCACATTCTAAACAACTCATTATTTATTTAATTAATTAAAGCTAAGTCTGAAGTGGCTGCCCTGTATAGGCAGATGGCTTTTTGTCTGACCCCCATGTAGAGAGCACATTTGCTGGATGATTTACAGCTTGCTCTGGGAGCCAAAGGAAAAATCCAAACATTGCTGGCTGCAGTTTGATTTTGTTTGATCTCTTAAGTAGTTTAACATGGTACTGGCCTTCTTTCCCCATTTTAGGTTTCTCCCTTCCAGAACAACAGAATGAATTCAGTGATGCAACTTCTAAACCACCTACATGATGTCCTGGTCTGGAAAAAGTGTTATAATTGCCTTTAAGATAAGAGCTTTTCTGTTTCTATTTGGGGACATCACACAGAAGCACAGGGAAATCCAGAAGGGAACCTCATGAGTGATTTCTTCTCTTCTCAGGTGCAATGTTTTTACTGTAACGTACTATGACTTTCCATCTTCCCATTTTATTATTTAGGAATTTGAGAATCAGCACTTGCACGAGAATTTAAAGCTACACAGTTTCCTCCATCCTTCAAAGTAAAGCCATGTCACTGGGTGGTCTTGGCACTGAGCATTCATATGGGGCTAATAAAGGTGATTTTTCTCAGTACAGAACCTGAGATATCTGATTCATGTCGCAAATGTGTAATTAATCTACTGCATAAATCAAGACTGATTCACACTCTATATTCTATGTTGAAGCAACACAAAAAGATTCCCCTCATTGGGATGCAGTGGACATCTTGGACATTTGTTTCTAAAGGGACTCCGTTCTGCCTTTTTTACTTTTTTGTAGAATGCCTTCAGTGTTTACTATTGTTCATTCAATATTCCCTTTGCTCTTACAGAAAATTACATATCTTTCTCTTTTTTTTTTTTTTTTCAGTTTATTTACCTTGGGCATTTGACAATATTTTGTGTCTAATCCCCTTCACTTCTATTAAAATTGGGGAACATAATGGAACAACCATTGAAAAGCAGGGGAATTCAACAGTAGGTGCTAGGTATAAAATATTTTCCACTCATTCTTTAAATAAATTGAGCGATTTTCAAATTTCCAGAGTCTTTAATTTATAGCTGTAGCTAATTGATAACCATACTTAAGAAATACAGGATAACTTGAACACTTTATTTATTGCCTGTTATAGGGAATTAGAGTATAACGCTTGCATTTCTTTTCTAACCCCTAATTCCCAACTACCAAAGAACTGACACAATTCATCATGCTTCCCAGATCTTTCCATATCTCTACATTTGTATGCTCAGTGTCTTCCAAGTGTATTCTATCCATACCTTCTCTGGTACAAATGGTCTGGTTTCTAGCTCCCAGTAAGCTCTTGCCTTGTATAAGGACAGATAAATCAGTAGGATCATTACTCTACGGAAAGTAATATCTGGTGGGAAGCTAATTAGATATATCTTCAGAGACCCAGATATTTTGCTTTAGCCAAAAATGATGTGTGGGCACCAACTATGAGTAGAAGAGAGACATGTTTTTTCAGGAATTCCAGATAAACTACACAAACCACTGACAAACTCTGGAGATCTGTTAAGGCTCCTGCAGTGGTGTTATTGACACTACGAACTGACTTGACATGAAATATATACACTTTACTAAAACCAGCTCAGAGATGATACCTGAATTGATACCTGTGTAGTAGCAGAAAGCTGCGGTAGGACATACTGGAGACATCTGTTTAAACTCTTGATTAGCAGTTTTAGGGGTGAATGAGCCTTGTTGGAACAAAAATTGTCCTGAGCATATGCAGAAACATAGCTCTTGGGAGGCTCTTTCTATCAAAGCTGGAGGATGTGAGTGCTTCACAAAGTAGGATTCCACTCATGGACTTAGCACATAAGCTACATTTAAATCTCACTTTAGGGCTGAAAAAAGAGCATTATGCATTTGATCTGTACTCAATTTCTTCTCAAAAACAGGGAGATATGAAATAATTTGGTTTTTTTTTAGTGTTCCTCTAAAACTACAACTGAAAAGCACCTCATGGGAGGTAGAGGGTATTACCTGTAAAAGGGGTACCAGATCTTACCTGTTTCACAGCAGTGAAGTAAAGATCAGGATGTTACATTATTCTTACTATATCCAGAAGGATACAAAACATTAAACCACACGATAGAGCAAGAAACATAAGAATATTGCCCTGATAAATTTTGAGTTGAACACCAACTCTGAAAGACTTCAAGCAAGGAATTCAGCTGCTCTCCTCATGTAAGTTTACTTAGGTGCTGAATGGAGATGTACATCTCTTGATGAGAGATGGCTGCAAACTAGGAGATCTCTCTGGCTTGTAACAATTTGGCTAATGATGTTCACTTGTTGCTGTATTTTGGTTTTTGGCAGGCAGATCAATATGTAACCATGCATATGATTAATTATAATGCCTCTGAAAATAAAAGAAATCTAGTCAGGGCTACACTGTTAGAAAAATATCCTCTGCCTGTATGGAAAAGTCTCTTCTGAAGCAAAAGAATGTGACCAAATGCTATAACCAAGGGGTCTCACTCAGGGAGCTAAAATGAAACTACTGAAGTAATTTCAGTGACCTTTGCAACAGGCAGTCATAGCTTTGTCTTGGAGGCACAGCTTAACCCTGGAATAAGTCACAGGCATCTGTTTCAAAAATTCATGTCATCAAAGAGGCTGCTGAGATGAAATTGCAACTAATAGCCAAACACGTTCTTCATAAAAAATGCATTCAAAGAACAAAATCCACACCAAAAAAAGCAGTTTTTGCTGTTGTTCCATAACGTTCCTTAAACAGAAGATGGCAAGGATAGTTGCACGAACTTCTTAATGAATGAAATCCAAACAGCTATCTCCAAGCTGCTTAAAAGAGTGCCATTCACCAGTGGGTCATTCACCAGTGATACTGTTTAATTTACTGGTCTTTTTTTTTTTCCCAGACATGTGTGCCTAAAGCACTCATTTATGACAATGGCCTGATTTTCATGGCAACTGTTCCATATGCTCCCACAGGAATTGTAGTTTCCAGAGTCTCTAAAATAAGTCTGCTCTTCTGAGTGGTTAAAGATGGCTTTTAGTTGTGTAACTTTTGGGCATCCAGTATCATAGAGTTTAGGCCAAACGGAGAAAGTTAAAGCAGATCTCAGGCAGCTAGTAAGTCCTGCCAAACCCCAGGGGATAGTTTATTTATCAGAGTTTATAAACTAAAAATGGTGTCTTTGCTATCTGGGAGTTGCACAATCAGTCAGTAAGCCAGTCAGGTATGAACGCTGCAAGCAGTGCTGAAAATAAATTGTTTTGTAAAATGGCACATCCCCAGCCAGCTGCACCAAACATGTTGAGCAGCCCTCATGTAGACTAGTCCAGCTTGCCTGATGACCACAGAAGTTGCTGATACCAAAGCAAAACATGATTTGAGCATCACAAAAAAATGACCTCCTGAATAGCGCCCTGCTGACCACTGCAAGCACTAAGCAACTTGATGTTGACTGATGTTTTGCCAGTTAGTGTTAACTGGTCAAACTTGAGTTCTGGTTCATTTGGGGCAAGCTTTTCTTGTTTTCTTGGCTTTGCAGAGGTGTCTTGGAACACCAGTGGGGAATTCAGGTGTATTCACATTATTATATGGAAAAGAGACATAAATTCCAACCGGCTTGTCTTGTTGCTTGCCAGGTTGAGGAATTTCTCTCTGAACTTCACTTCTTTCGCCAAAGAGGTCAAGAGAGATGTGCTGATATCTGCATCGGATTGCCAACTGCAATCTGATTGGTCTTACTGGGATCAAGCTGTCAAGGTAATTGAGTGCATTATCTTGATGCATTCAGGAGTAAGAAATGAAGATGGGGCTTAGTTTACTGTCAGATATTTATTTTATTTTATTTTATTTGTGGAATATGTGGTTGCCAACGTGATGATTCATGAACATGACTGTACAAGGAATAGCTTCTGTGTAGCCTATGGGAAATAATATCTTTTAAGTACCTTTTTTAACTTATTAGGCCATTTAAGGCATAGTTTCAAAGACATCACTTCACTGCTGGTGTGAAAGTTTGGAGATACAAGTTCCTGTTACTGCCACTTAGCCACTAATGAGATAATCTTGCTGCTGTTCTTGCTATAATCTTTTCTATCACTGTCAGTAGAGGTGAAGGCCTATTAAAGCTATTTTTTTCTGGACTGAGCAATAATAGTTTCAGTAAGCCACCAAAATCTGGCACACAATTGCCCTACTTTCTGGAATAAGATCCAAAATGTTGCTAGCTGTGCTTCATATATTTGACAGAAATCATGTGTTCTGACCCTTCAACTAACACTGAACAATTCACTATATGTTTTTGATTGCTTAGCCTCAACTTCAGAGTTGCCCTTAGACAGGGGCAATGGAGGAAGTTTCCTGGGTCAATGAAGTGTTGGGATATAACAAGGCAGCCATGGATCTCTTTCTTTGTGTGCCTATGTTGGTTAATGAAATATACACAGTTGCAGCTTATGTTGTACTTTGAGTGTTCTGCATATCTAAACTGCCATTCTATCCATTGCTTTTCTATGGCAAAAGTGATAGAGCAGTAGACTGTATTCTAGCTCTCTTTTCTCACCATGTTCCCTGTGGCCAGAAAAGCCATCCTCAGACAGGATGGCAATATTCAGCACTGCCTCTGGATCAAGAGGACACAATTACCAGGTCGTGACAGAGAGGCTACACTATCTTTGCAAACATCCATTAAAACACAACAGTGGCACTCATCCATTAGCTAGCTATCACAAGAATGATCAGCCTTATCTCTGCTGACAAATGGTGAGCAAATATCCTTCCCTGGCCTTCTCTCTCAGAGAAATAATGCTACACAAACATGTCCCAGATAGATCTGCAAACTAAACTGCTTCCTTGCACAGGTACTTGTGGCTTTGGGGAAATAAAGCTCTTCCAAAGAGTTTGTGGAATTTCAGAAGATAACAAACCACAAAAGAAATGTTTTGTTTGGAAATGGGAACACCAAAGGGAAAGGTTACTTTTTTCACAGAAATGCAAGGACTTCACAATTTCCCTCCCTTTTTAAAATGATGTCAAAGAGATACAGTGTCAGTGAAGAAGAGCAGAAGCTCTCTTGAATCCACTGGGCTAGCATCCGCTGCCAGCAATGATTCAAATCCCAAGCATTTCATTGTTTTTAGAAGACTGAGGTTCCTACAACATCTGACAGTACTGTTACGAATAAACACCTAGCGTTAAAATACAAACACCTAGTGTTTTAAAATACAGGGAATTATAGTATTCAAGAAAGAGGATGTATAGGAAGTACCACATGCTTTCCTTATAATTTATCTGCATTACATTCTGATGATTAGATATCCCTGCTCTGAGTGCCAACTGGGTCATATGAGGCAAAGCATCTATTGAGCAGATTTTTCTTGCCAGACATTGGCAGCAAGAATTGCATTTGACATCTCTGACTAGACATCAGTTTCTGGTTCTTTGGCTCTGGCTTACAAATGTCATTGCCAAGATGCTTTGGCACTCTCTTATAACCAATATTATTTGGAGTTTTAATTTATTTGAGCTCCTGTACTCTTTTTGCCTTGACTGGAATAAAATAAAATCCATAGATGCTGCATCTCTGTTTATGACCAAGAAAAAATAGTATCAATGTAAAGAGGTAGAGGGGACAAAAGGATTTAAGTAAGAGGAGAAAGTTACAGGAATTAAATGGATGAAAATAATCAGGGCGATTACTTCATAGGCTAAGTGAACACAGGATTACTTTTGAAAATGTCACTGTGAAAAAAGGTGACTCATACTCCAGAAAGCATCCTTCCAGAAAGGGAAGGATAAATGTAGTGTTAAAAAAAAAACAACAAACATTAATTTATTAATAATCAAATAGCTTTGATTTTAAAACCTGTGTTTGAACTTATTTTACAGTCAGTGCCATTAAGCACTTTATGCAAATTGAAAGGTGATGGTTTATTGGAAATGTGTTCCATCACAAATTACTTCCATGATGATAAAAAAAAAAAAAAACAAACCTCAAGACCCAGTCCTCATTAACTTTGGCCTTCAGTGGATACAGATGTAATACTCTAGAAAATCTGTCTTTCAGTGAGTTTGGACATTAGTATATGCTATTCTAATTTTCATTCTGGAGGTGTCATTTCAAAAATTTGACATTAATTACCTTAGTTACTCAATATCTCATTGGAAGTATGGTATAGATAAATGACATAAAGAGGTCTATTTGCATTTGTGTCAGGTCTTTTGAAGTCCCATCTACTACAGTCACCAAAAACAGCTCTTTGAATCCAAGGTACCCTGCATTTTAGTCAAAACATCTTGAGTACCATAATCTTTTCATCAGTATATTAAAAAATATTTTGAGGACACAGTTTCCAAAATTAGGAGATAGTTAGGTCAATGTCCTGCAGAGCAGAGTACATTCATCTTGCCCTCAAAAAGGGTTCCTCTCTTTTTTTATGAGAGTAGAATTGCAAAGAACATCTACATATTGTAATTCAATCTTTCGATTTTAGAGCCAGGTTTGAAAATAATATCCTGTACCTCTAGGAAGTAGGGATAATTCAGTTTCCTAGACATCTGTATCTATACTTGAGGATTCCTACACTAGATACTACATGTTCTAAATGATTCTATTGCCATGGATGAAATAAGACAGACATTGATTGGACAGGTCAGAACATTGCCATTATTCCAACTATTCTGGGTCAGACTGCTGATGAGTATTCAAAAGCAAGAATTACCTATGTAACTGTTTAATTACAGAAGAATTTCATAGACTAACAACATACTCAACATGCTATTAAAGACCAGTCTTTGATAGGACCAAATCATCAGAAGTTAGAGGGATACTGGTGAAGTTCACACACCAAAGCAAGAATGATGCTTAATAAAAGATGCCAGAGTACAATCTATAGATCTTCACTCTGACATACTTTGTGTTTATACAAGTAAAAATGAACATGCAAAATTCACCAATGCTACTGACATAACCAATAGCAGGTCCACTGTTAATACATGCTCTACTTGTTCTATAGCTTCTGCAGAAGACAGGAACAGCTAAGTTTATTACCGAATTTTGAATGTGTGTCCTGGCTTCATAGGAATGTAGAGAAACCTTGCTGAAGTTAATTGTGTATGGCAGGATTAAATTTGGTGCAAAACCAAACTTTCACCTAGCGTCTGTATTAAAAATATTACTGCAGAGGGAAAAATAGGAATGTTTTTAACAACATTTATAGGACAAGTAGAGGTCTGAAAAGGAATGGAAAATGGCAAAAGTTTTTCATAAAATAAGAATTGTCCCTCCTTCACAGGCCTGGATTGTTTGCATGTGTGGTACAAAAATGTGTAATGGAAACCTGGGAAACAAAGAAAGCTTTTCAGGCTGAGGATTCCAGCTGTTAGCAGACTGTGGAAGTGAAAACAAACTTTATTCAATGCCTGCAGATGCTTCCAAATTTTCACAGTTCTAAAACTTAAATTCATTTACCTAATCAATATTAAGTACCTAAGGGAAAATGTGTTGCCCATTAGATACAGTTTACGTGGTGAAGAAAACAAAGGACTTAAACATTTTCAAGCAGAAGGAGCTGGTGGCTCAGAGGCAGCAGCAGATGAAAACAATGACTGGAGACATTCCATGCTATAATGATAAATGAACATTCATTTCTAAGTTTCACTGATGCAACTCCACTGGCTTTATGGAGTGCAGTGTAGCTCAAATGTAATTTACTACTATGCCTGATCATCTCTCAATAAGGACAAATTCTTTTCATGGTCACGTGCTTCTATAAATAATGCTAAGTCAAAGAAGAAGGGGCTTTGGGGTCTTTTGCCTGACACCTGTGAAGCACACAACAATTTCCACAAAAGGAACTCTAGGAAGAAGTACTTGTAGGGACGACATAAGGCTGCACTGCAGGAGAGGCTGAGTAAGAAGCAGTGGGTGCAGAAGCATATTTGTCTTGTAAAGACTATTTTTGTGCTATTTCAAAACCCCGTGTAAGATGTGATTCATTGGTGCCAAGGCCCTATCTTTAAACAAATGTCCTTTAGACTTTGACTTTGGTGGGTCAGGATAAAATCTTGTATCTACAGGACTAATAGCTGACAAAACACTATCAAAAGTGTGCATTAAAATTTTTGAAAAAAAGAATTGTATATATAGTCTGAAACTGAAGCATATGGATTTTCTGTTTTTCAGACAGGCAGTGACTGTCATTTCACAGGCAATAACTTCACATTCTCATACAGAATCAAAACTACTAAGTATTCTTCTAGTAAGGCATCTTTTTGTATGACAAGTAGCCATATTTTGGCTGGGGTGCTCCATACCTGATTATTGCATTGAATCTGCTGCAATTTCTATGCTGAAGATTACTATCATTTTTCCCAAGCAAGACTTTTATCCTTGAAGCGCTCCAGTTCATGGAAACAAAGCAGGAAAAATCCCCTTGCTGAATTACAACCGAGGGCAGACGAAGCTTTAGTGCTAAAAGAGGCATAAACAAACCACACTTCAACCCTACCATGCTAGGCTACATCATGGAAGGGAGAACATCCCTTCCTCTCTACACTGTCACAGGATGACATCAGCCCAGAGTAGCTGATAGAAGTATGGGAGCAGTGGCAGACCCACTCTGAATTTGGCAAAGGTGGAGAGAAACTGTGAGACATTGCAATTTATGAGTTATTTAAGTTGCTCCTATTACAGTGATCGGTGGGAAACTTACAATTTATATGATGACTTCTGAGAAAGCCTAAGCACTGTATAGTTAAAGCCTCTGAAGAAGAGCAGTTCTTTGGGGAAACAAACGAATATTAAAAAGAATCCAGAAGTTTTAGTGTGATCCACATGAGATGGTTCATGATCAAAGAAATAATATTATTAAAGGCACACTTAGTCTATTGTTATACAAAGTTTAATTTACAGTTTTCTAATTTTCTTCACGTTTATAAGAAAAGAATTCAATTCACCAACATTTGCATTCAAAATTTAAATAAAAATTATCCAACTAAATACGAAACTTTGGTAAAATGTATCTTTCAGAAGACAATGGACAAAAAGTTGTCAATGCTGTAATGTGTCATAGAGGATTCAAGGCAGATTAGATGAGGTCAGAGAAATAAAAGCAAAGTGTTATATTGTATACGTAGAAGCAGATTGATGTGCCTCATTTTTTAATGATGGCGTAAGCCATCTTCCAGTATATGGTGGAAATGAAACAGGTTAAAATTTATGTTAACACTCTACACAAGGTCCCTCTGGCTATGAAAAAGCCTATAAGGAATAGGATTTAACTCATTTAACTTTTAATGTTTTCTAATAATGTCTCTATCACACCTGGACAAGAAACAAAGCTTTAAGGCTTCGTAGAGAAGGTTTTTTTGCTTGTTTTTGCTTTTTGATTTGTGTTTGTACCAAATCCAGAATGCTCATAAGTGAGGCTTCTGCCATCAAATCTACTTCTCCCAGTAATGAGCATATCAACATGTAACCAACTTTTGACCCCCCAAATCCTTAGTTCCAGCATTAGTCCCAGACCTCTTCACACAATCCATACGTGTGTGCACGCAATAATCTCTATATAATAAAAGTTACATGCATCATTGAACTCGTGAAATCTTTCCGTTTTGAAACTTTCTGAACAACAATCAACAAGAGAACAACAACAACAAAGCTCCTGTCCTTCTGTTCATGTGACCTGCAGTACATATGCCTGAGTAACCCCCTACCTGCCATCAGCAACATCTGATGTGAACTTACTTTTACTTTAATGGGATCTTTAATGAAGATAGCCAGGAACTGAAAATCCTGCTACAAGTTAAGATAGCAATATACTTCGCTCATTTTACCACTCCAGATGCTGATTTCTTTCTCACCTCAAATGGCCCTTCTTACATCTCATCTTCTCACACACTCTCCAACTCCTATGCATTTTTTTGTCATTATTTAATATCATTTTAGAGTGTTACTAGCTCTAAACCCTTCCTTCCTCACAAATCTGCATTTTCTTAATGCTTCACTGTCCAGAGTTGGCACAATTATTTCAAAATGATCTACTTTTCAGATGATTCCCAGATCATTCCCAGACTGTGAGACAGCCTGTTTATGTGATGGAAAGTACCAGAAGTAACCTTATACTGATATGTTAATTGTTTGCGTGGGTGACAAAAGAAAATACATTTGACTTTTACACTCTGCATTTACCCATCCTTCTGTCTGATGGTATCACCCTTGGCTTCCCTTACTCTTTCAGAAGCACCATCACTCTGCTTATCTCTCAAGTTCACTTCTTTGCTCCTGTACAGGCCACCTTACCTTCCTGAAGGCCTCCAGCATAGTAAGCTAAAAGCTAAGCAGAAGGCATACTTGTAATCAAGACACAACAACTGTAAGAAAGGAACGGAGTGATGACACTGAATGGAGAGTGAATTAATGCCGGGAAAAATGAGGGAAGAGAAACATGGTAGGAGACTAAGGGATTTATGCACTTAGAAGAAATAAGCCACCATTATCCAGCAGCCAGGCACCTAACAGTACTTGTAACTGCCTGTGTCCTGGTCCATTTGTTCTATATTGCAACTTGCTCACTCAACATTTGCTTCCAAGTCTATTAAGGTCTGTGAGACAAGAACAATTTATCAACTTGTGAAAAGGACCTTTCGAGACTGTTGTGATGTTTTGTCCAGAAAGACAGGCCCTGGAACTATTCCTTTTGAAGTGAATGGGGATTGTCCCACAGCTTTTTTGCTGAAGATTTTGTTACTGTGTGTCTGAAGAAAGTGTTTTCCCAGTTTTCCTTTGTGGTTTTGACAAGCACACTTCACTCTTCACTTGGAACTGCTCCTCCTTTTATTTGCTATTATTTTCAAGGCTAAATTTAGTTTCCTCTGCTATTACTTTTCAGAGACTTAAGTGATTAATAATCAGTCTCCACTTCGTCTGTAACTCCTTGTTTATGGAGGTTAGTAAGGAGTATACCTCACAAAGCAAGATACTGCATTAGAGTATCACAAAGACATGAGAAAGATTAGAGATATATAATGGAAATAGGGAAACTCGTCCTGATGTGGAGCAAAATTGCTATCAGTAGAATTTCTGTACTGAATGTGTCTTTCTGGGAATATTTAAAACAACAACAACAACAACAACAACAACAAAAGGAATTGACAGAACCCAGACTCTTCTATAGAGCAACTAAGGATATTTCTAGGAGTTTGCCCATGAACACTGCTGACATTCACTTAAATGTATTTCTCTGTGGACTCAGCCACCAGAAATCTTTCTTTGGTTTGTATTTTAGCTCTTATTTTCAGCGCTCAGATCTTTTTAGCCTGTATTTTCCAGCTCAGAAGCAATGTTTCAGAAATTGTTTTCTAAAAGATAATGTTACGAATTGAAACAATGTTAGATTTTGCACGGTTGAGTGCTCTTACCTCCCAGTGAGCTGTTTTGTTTTTCTCCAGCCTTCTAATGATATCCTATTGCAAAGAAACAAAAGCATCAAAGACAGTCAGAGGCTACCTGAGAGAATAAACTAAACCATAAAATAACTGGCTAAATGAAAACAGGCAAATCTATTTCTGGATATATGCTTTCTGGACCACCTCTGAAATGTGCTCATTTTTGAGAACAGCTCCTTGCACAGAGGGAGAAAAAGAAATAAAATTCAGTTTGCAGTTGGGGGGAGGGCAAAGTCAAGTCACTAGTAAAGGAAATTCTTCACAGCAATACTGGGGGAACAGAATTTCCAGCTGCTGTGAGCCAAATTGAAGGAAAAAAGCCTCAAAGTAAGAAAAAAACAAAACAAAACAGAACAAAAACCAACCAACTCAAAAGCGAAAAAAAGAGCAGAAGTCCAAGAATTCTTTCTTCAGGTCAATTTTGTCAGTTCTGTGCTATCAACTGGGATGGAAGCACTGTCAGAAATGTTCAGTGATTTAACTAGCTTTCTAAACTTCCCTGACACAAGTGTTACGACCAAGATGTTATGACACAAAAGGAGGCCCAAAAGTAATCCTCTGTTTGTGGCACTGAGAAAGCTCTGCCCTCCTAGGCTTCTATGGACTGGCGCTGCAGACAAACATGTGCTTAGATGTTTAGCAGCAGCACTGCACCTTTCTGACATCAGCTTTCACAGGAAGATTTTAGAAAAATGAGTTTCAGTGCTCCATTTTAACGCGCCTGAGGTAAGATCACATTTTTGTTTGAAGCCATGAGTAGGAAGCAGCATGTACAATGCTCTCACAGCACATCGGTGGCTGTCTGGCAATCCTTTTGCTCTTTATAAGCAACAGTCATAAGCTGTCCCATGAAATTCAGTAAGCGCTGTGATATTCAAAAGAAAAATAGAAAACCGGGCAATGAGTGAGTCTCATTTTCTGATTCTCAGTAGCTTGCAGTCGGGCTGAAATATTTAGGTTCCAATTACTGCAGAGGAAGGTTAAAATCCTTTCCCTTCCAGAAATGAAACAATAATAATCCTTGGTTTTAATATATGGAAATAATTAGCTCAATTTTATTTTCATCAAGCCTAATTTTAAGAAGTGTGATGCTGGAAGGAGACTTGAAAATTAGTCTGCACTGTGCAGAGCTGTGATAATACACTTGTATCTATGTGAGGCCCTGACTAGACTTGGGTGTGTCTGAAGCTAGGCTCATAAATCCATACTTAGACAGTTAAATAAGTGGCCTGATTTTCAAAAAAGCTTATGACCAAGCTTCTCCAGCTGATTCCAATAAAACGTGTGTGTATGCCTGTGTGCGTTTGATACTTCAGAAATCAAACCACATATTTAGATGCTTAAATCTAGGCATCTAAGGTTTGAAAACGTTGCCAGTAATAATTCTCCTGGCTTGACGACTGAGACAATACAGAGTGGATTCTAAATACAGGTGCTTTCACAGAAGAATAAGCTTCGTGAGCAGAGGGACCTGATGTAACTATTGTTTTTCCAGTTCTTTCCAAAATAGTTAGGGAACTGTGTTTTTGAAACATCAGTGCTGCCTTTCCTACACCTGAGCAAACAGCCCGTAGGAAAGCTATCACAGAGATTTCCCTGGCTCCCTGGTTGATCCTCCTGATCAATGTTTAATAAAACCAATAATAACACATTGCTTTACATGAATAACATGCAACAACAGAAATTGTTCCCTTAAACTGTTTTTCTGATAATCACGTTTGAAGGGAATAACCCATCAAAAAATGCACCTATTCATACAGTCATACCTTCTTCAGTTTCAAGTAGAAATACCAGGCTTCCATTTTCAGTGAGGTTACATGTTTTAATAAAAATTCACAGACTGCAAGCTATACTTCTGCGGAATGTCTGTCTTTCTGTTCTTTTGGAAAATAATTCAGCTGTAACCCAAATCTCAAAGCCATCCTTGAGCTGGCTGGCAAAAGTTAAATGTACTCAACAACCATTAGTTAGTAGTAATGTCTATCTGAGTGTTTCAGAACAATTTACAACTGAAGTGAGGAACACGTCTGTTTGATAGAGATAAAAAAGAAGGTGGTGAACTCGGTAATTCTCGCACACTACTTCTCTATGTATAAAATGACCTGCTTATTTCTACGAGTCACTTGAGCTTTGGGATAATGGAAAACATTGTTCTTCAGGTTAAAAACCTGTTGTGTTCAAGAGGTTTCCTTGGCAGAACCTGCCAAACATCGACCAGCTCCCCATCGCGGCCTTCACATTTCAAGGTAATTTCAGTTAAAAAAAAATAAATAGCAGGACTGTATAGAAGAACTGTAGTTATGTTACGGTTAGAAAACTTCTAGTTTTATTATTAAAAAAAGTCTTCCAAGAAAAATAACAAACATTTCTAATATTATACTTACAGAATTATTCCATTGGAAAAATTATGTGAAATCCAAGCACAGGTATCCAACAACAGCTGGAATCAAACTTACCACAGAAGGCATTTAAACTAAGAGGCCGGTGTCTGCAAAGCTCATGTTTCTTTGATTTCCTCTAGGGAGAATGATGTTGGTGAGATGTAGGCCAACATTTGCCTCAGCTCCAGCTTACTCCTTGTTCCCTTTACAATCTCTTCTCTATGATACATTTTTCTGACTATATCCACTTACAAAACAGAGGGGGTTGTGTCTGCTGGAGTATGCACAGACAATTGTCATGGTAAGGTGAGGATGTTGCATGAGGTCAGGGTCCAACTTTCTGCCAGTAGCGCTCACAAGTACTTAGTTCTTGAGAAGCACTGGGCACCCCATGCTCAATACAATCTTTAAGAGACATTCAGAATATTATCATAGGGAAGATATTACTGTCTCTACTCCTTTCACAAATGCATAGGGGAACTGACGTGTTGTGCTAAGAGACAACTTGCCGAAGGCCATACATGGGTGGCAAATTGGATGTTGGATGTGCTAACTCCTGCCATATGTCCTTGTTCTCACAAACTAGTCAAACGGGGCCACACAGCTTCTCCCAGTGTAAGCAATACATCTTAAGCAAAAAGAAAAACAACATGCAAAGCAGCCAGGAAGGTAATGAGTAATATTTAGAAAGTTGTTATGAAAACAGTCTTTCTGAAATCAAAGCACTCGAAGGAGTACAGAAAGAATAATCGTATTTGTGTTTTTAACATTTTCAGCTTCTGGCAGGGCATTTGTCTTCCTAAATGGTAAGCAGCAAGAAGTCTGTAACTCCTTCCTATAGAGCCAAATGGCTGGGCAGCCTGGGAGGGTCCTTGTGGCAGGGAAAATGGTATCCTCTAGGAGCTGCAGTAGCTGAGGCAGGAGAGTGGGAAACAGGGACAAATGTCTCACACTGGAAGCATGAGATTTGTCACATTTGCATGTGGTGGGCCTGCTACACTCTGTTTCACTGTACTGCTACAGAGTAAGGGTTGTACAAAGCACAGTAAGGCAGAAAACCAAAGCCTTTTATTAATACCAGAGGATGCTTCAGCACCTCTTGCTGCCCTGAGGTGTTAAGGCATACCGACACAGACATTTTTACTTCTCACATCCTGGGCCATGTGTCTCGGGAAGTGCAACAAAGAAATATACAAGAATTCAAATTGCACTGTAAATGACGCTCACTGTGTGGACACACGAAAGAAATTTTCACAAAGCAAACTAAAGAGGAAGTTACATGTGCATTTTGCACGTGGACTAAAGCCTGAGACAAGACTTCTGGGGAAGACTTTAATCCTTCAAGACTTACAGATGTGTCTCACCTTACAAATGAGAGTACTTTCTGAGAGTCAACTGGATCAAATGAAATCAATATGATTTTTTTGTAGGATTGGTCCTTGTTCAGTAAGTTCTCTAAGTAAGTGAAGTGAGATTTTTATTGTTGGTCCAATCTAAGTAATCTGTTGGAGCACATAAGACTTAAAACTGTGTGTGAAATTATCCAAAATCACAATAAATTAACTTGCTGAGAATCAAAATCGTAACTTCTAGATTATACATTTCCACTTCGTTCTGAGATTAAATTTGTAATGTATGTTACTCCTATGCTTGTATACTGAATGAAGGTTTTCCTTCAAGAAATGCCACTTGTCTACTGAGACTGTTTAGATAGGAGACATACTTTTTTCTGCTACAACTAGACTCTGGTTTTGGACAGTATGTTAGGAAGTTAATTAAATAGCACATTATGTACTTCAACATACTGTCCCAATTTTTGTAGGTTAGTTGCTCAGCTACTTGGAGAAACAGCTGCAGATCTTCTTTAAAAGGAAAAAAAAAAAAAGGAGGAACCCATATGGTATGCCAGACAATAGTACACCATTAGCAAAACATGTCATGTTTTCCTAAAATAAAACCTGAACAATTACAACAAAGGGAAGGTGTTTGTTTACTGTTAGGAACTAAGTGTTTGGTTTTTTTTCAAGAGATGTTTTTAAAGATTTAAACATGAAACAGGCAGAATATGATTTCAGCATCTTTTGGAAACAATGCTAGCAGGCAGACATGGCAAAAGGGAAAATACTTCTGAGCTAGGTGACATCAGATTAGAAAAATTCTTCATGCTGTAATAAAAATTCTCTCTAGCGTCCAAGTAGTAAGAATGGACTTTCTGAAAAATAATTCATAAATTACATGAACTGCAGAAAGAAATCCGTGAAATAAATAGAAAGCAATGCAGCATCAAACAAATGAATGTACTAATCATGTAAGGCCTAGACTCAATGTCTTCTCTCCCGATGTTCCCCTTTCCCTGACAGAACTTAAAACACATAACCATCCCTGCTGCAGATAGTTTCTGTATTATAGATTGCTTGGAAAATATGACTATGCTGGCAACGTATTAAGTGAAAGCTTGCCCCATCCTGATGCTCTTCACTAAGCATCTGGTTTTGGTCACTTTTTGGGTGCAGGATCCTGGGCTAGCTAGAGTATGGCTCAATCCAATCTGATACAGCCATTTTTCTCTCCATATATAATTAGCTCCAAAATGCAAAATGTCATTAGAAAGGTAAAAAAGAAAACAACAAAAAAAATCCACAACCATCTTTTAAGGCTGAAAAGAATTCTGCAACTGTTCAAATGACAGTGAAAAAATGGAGACAGAGGAAGGGATATGTTGGATATTGTAGACAGGAGAGATGTTTCAGAGCTTTGATGTTCTTCCTCTATCTCGTATTTTTAAAACTGATGGTCAGTAGTCCACTGAGGCTCTGGACTCCCTGTATTAATGAAGGCTCAGGCTACTCTGAAGCCTCAAGAAAAACTCAAGGCACTCTGAAGTTAACCATCTGCCTTTTTGGAGGCAGAACAGCAACTGCGTGGGCCAAATATTGACTGATTATGTACACAGGAAAAACTATAACTGTAAAAAGACCATAAGTTGCTGATACAATAGACCTGGTGTATTGTTTCTAAGTATGGATACTCTGAAAGTCTGTAGAGCAGCTATTTCACCTTAAAGTGGAATTTAGAAAGGACTTTCAGCTGTAAAGATGTAACCACATGTGCTTACTTACAGTGTCTTCATAGGTATAACTACATGAAAGAGTGGTCTAAAATTCAGGTCCTCCTGAAACCAGCAGTAGAACTGTGGCTTTCTCAAGGGAGAGAAGAGTGGCTCTCCAGAATCTAGTCCATCATTTGGTACTCTTACCTGATAATGTCAGTGTACTCAAAGGGGCAGCATGGATTCCTTTTCTCTGCTCACAAGTCTCAAATTCTGCCTACTGCTTGTGCCCGCGGTGTTCCTTTGCATGCAGTTTACAGTCAGTATCTCAGCTATGCCATCTGTAAAATGGAGATGAGAGACTCATCTTGTGAAACATTCAGAGATCAGTTCATAAAAGGTTCCAAATAAGAAATAGATTTATATATTTTTTCTAATAAATAACACTACCCTTGGGTCCATGAGAATGGCATACTGCTGCAATACAGAGCCTCTTTATCTCTAGAATGATGCAATATAATTAATTTTTTCACTGTTTTCTTTAATTACACTTTTGACAAACTTCAGGAGTTAAGCTTTCCTGGCCCCCTTCTATACTGAAAACACAATGCAAAAGCCTGAATGGTTTCCTTTTCTCTTTCTACCCCTTCCCTCTGCCCTCTCTCCCCTCCTGACCTCCCATTTTGCTAAAAAAAAAAAATAGTGGATTAGGTAAGAAAGGGTCAGATACATCTGGTGTTCCAGAAAGAGAGATATTTCTCATCATGTCAAAACCAGACTTCGCACAACAGATCACTGCTGGGCAAAAGAGACAATTTTAAACTAATCATCTAAATTCACAGTGGAAAAGCTTTCAATGGAAAGAAAATAAAATTCAACAAGGAACAAGCCGGCTCATTTCTAAAGACAGAACAGAGGCAGAATGCGACAATACAGCTGAGTTTTTGTTGTATTTTAGGACCTGATCTCTGCTGAAATATTTGAGGCAACTGTAATGGTAGATGTTTAACTCATCAAAGAGCCAGGTGCTGCAATAAGCAGTAAGTTTCTAATGTCACAAATGTTCACAATCTTTTCAAGTTCAATATCTCTGTGTAAAATCCCTGTTTCATCATTATACAGGCTTCTGGTTATCCTTTCTGTTGCACTAATGAGACTAAAACTAGGTAGGGCTTCCCAGCTCCAAAGGATGTCATTTTGATGACAGGAAACTGAAGACCCTAGCACTGATCTTACTGGTTTTATCCAAGACAACCTCTGATTGGGAATTCAGAGCAGGGAATGAGAGGGGAAAATGGCCTGCTGTATTCAATGAGCTAGGCTGAGATCACTGCACTATAGTAAAGTAGAATCTTAGTATCATCCTTGTAGTCAATATCGAACAATGTTTATCCTTCAACCTGACCACATTACTCAGCAGAATTCATCCTCTCCCTCTGACCTCTCAGATAACTTTTATTTTAAAAAGATCTATGGAATATGCAATACTACCTATCTCTAAGACAGCAGTCCCTCCATCTCATATCTCTTGGTACTACATGGAAAAGCACTGTGGGAAAAACACTGAGGAGAAACCATCAAGATGGTTTTAGACTTTAGACTGTCTATGAATACTTATAAATGGTCTCCACCAGAACAAAAATACTGGTTCTTAAATATATTTTAAAAAAATAAAATAGAAAAGTAAGGCTCATGACAGCGTCCTTTGTCCTGTATGTGTGGCTTCTGTGGCACAGAGTGGACTTAGAGGTGACACTGGTGAGGATTGGCCTTGATCTTTGATGACTGTGGGAAGGGATCAAGCAGGGCTGACCCATCTACAGGGCCATGGACCTAGACCTGGGACCTCATCACAAAGGACACGGTTGGTGAGGGCTGGCTGTGTCTGGTTCTGCTTACCCTCACCAGCCCTGATTCTGACCCTGACTCACTGGCTCATATTCCTAGCTTGGCCCTGTACCTGCCTTGTCATTACATGGTGCCCAGTGCCCTAGACCGGGGCTGCCCTCTGGCCTATCCTGCTCTCTGGCAAGGAGCAGAAGGATGGGCCCTGGCTAGAGGGATCTAGTCCTGCTGCCACTCCTGGCATCCCCGCCTTTAGGAAGAAGTTGAGCATTGTGGTTCTGCAACAATGAATTGCAGATATTTCACCTTGCTTTGGAAAGAGGACGAAGATGGCAAAACAACAACAACAACAACAACAACAAAAAACAACAACAAAAGAACCCACAAACACAACTAACATCCTATGGGAAAATCTTGCTTTGATCAGATTGATATCTCTGGATCTTTTCTTTTTGACAAAATTATCACAATTATTTACATTTACATTTAATTTATAATTAAAAACAACCCCTAGTGAGTACTTTCAGATCACAATTCCACAAACATGGGTTCATTCCCATTTATTTCAGTAACTAGGATGCCTCTTTCTGTATCACAAGGATATTAGGGTGAGATCCAGGTAAGACATCAGTAGATTTTCACTTAATACTTAAGTATTATGTGTCTGAATTACACAGCAGCTGACAATATTCAACAGGTACAAGACAAAAGACAGTGCAAGCCTTGCTGGAAAACAAAAGACAGGGCAGAGTCCACAGACAAGCTAAAGGGAAAATCTATGGTGTTCCAAAGAAATGCCCAAATACAAAAATCCATTATTCTTTTAACTGTAGTTGGGCAAACTGGAATATATTGGAAACATTGACCAACTCTTAAACACTGCTCTACTCATAACTATGAAATGAAAAAAACAACTAACTCTTTATAAAATGATTAAGGTCATTCTTTGTTGGAATAGTAGATGCCAAAGAAAAACAGTCAGAAAGGTTGACTTCCAGAAACACTAGCAAAAAGATATCATATTTAGAAGCTGGTCTCTGTTAAAAAGTTGGAAATAAAAGTACTGTTTTGAACTGAGTACAGCTTTTCTCAAACTTTTGACAGATGTGACTGGGTTACTGCTGCAAGACAACTATTATTTAGAGGCTTAATAAAGGAGACATTATCTAACATATTCTACAGTTGAGTTTCACAACAAACAGAAGCAGATATAGGTCTCTAAATGACAGACACTGCAGGTCAGACGTTGTGTGGTAACAGCCCCCAGGGAATGGGCTGAATATTTATCTGTGTGGAAGACTGTCTGTGTGTCCTACCACAACTGAAGTAGAAATGTAGATGCGCAGTTCTTTTGCCTGTGGAGGGAATTACTGCTGGAGACAGATGAATTGTTAGTTAATACAGGGCCCCTGACTTGTCCTGATGTAGCAAAGGGAGAGCTTTGCTGGCACACTGGCCTTCCTCTGCAATGATTCAGACTCACATCTTCACACTGGTGGGCAAACCTCCCATGCTTCTGTTGTGAGTTTAGAGATCCATCAGATTATTTTGAATTAGTGAAATTTTTCTTCTTGCAATTTAAACGTTTGTTCACTTTTCCCTCAGGGGAAGTTCAATGTGAAATAGAACATGTTCTTTTTCTAGCTAAACAAAAACATATTCCTGGTAGCACTGAATGACTAACATACCTAAAAGATAAGCAGGTACAAATGGTCTTTTTGGCCACACAGTCTGTGCACACACACACTGACACACTTTCAGGCCTCCTCAGGTTTGGACACAGGTATAGAGAGGACAGAAGAGAGGCAAGAGGAGAGGGAATGAGAATTAGGATAGCTGTTAGGTTATCAAGTGAATATTAAGTTGGAGAGCTATATGGGGTATTTACACTGGGGAATTACCATTTCTCCAGCCTGCTCCATCCTCCTCCCTTCTATCACTGAGTTTGGTTCTCTTCTCCCTTTTCCAGCTTGTTTGCTCAACATACTTAATTTCTCATTGTATTTCTCATTGTATCCCATGTCTATCTACATGATCTTACAGCACTTGATATGAGTTAAGAGCTGCATGAAAATCTCTCCATAGTTTATGTTTCATACTGCATGCAGGTAGCATCTATTAATATCTTAACACATTGAAAGGAAAGCTATGCCGGTGGCACACCCCATGGTTTGGCTGGTTTCAGTACATACAAAACATTTCACTACATTTATCCTCTATTTCTGTTTTTCCAATGAGAAATGTGAACCCAGTAATTTTAACAACTTATCAGAAAGAATCATTCTGGACATCCCATAACACACCTACACTGTGGGAATATTCCACGGGGAGCCTGGAATGCTGGAAGAGCCCCGACAGTGACAGTGGCTGACAAATTTCTACAGCTGTGCTGTAATATAAGATCAGTAAAAGAAAGTTAAATGCACTTCTGCTCTGTTTATTCAGAAATATCTCATCACAGGGAGCAAGGGAACAATAACCTAAATTCTTCTAGGCAAAGGCTTGGAAAGTTCCGTTCAGTTCCAAACACCGAAGACTTCAGAGATGCAAGAAATGGCTGCATTTCTGAGAGCAATACTCAGAGGAAAATAAGCGCGATCACATATAAGCTGCTAAAAGAATGAGGTGAACCATAGTTCATGATACAATCTACCAGTGGATTAAATTTAAACACCAAAGAGTGAGACAAGAATATTAATATAATATGTGAGATAGAAATAGGAGTAACAGGAAAGAGATATTAGGAGAAAACTTAGATTGGCATTAGGGAAAAACAACAGAGAGAGCGCATCCTCATGAAGTCAACAATTAGACTGACAAATACAGTAGAGTAAACTTTGTCATTTGGGAGACTTAGAATGGGATGAGGAAAAGAACTAGCAGCATGTAGTAGAGAAAATTCTTCCTTCGCCAGGAGATGGAATGAATCATTCACTAGGACTTCCATCCAGGCTATTTTTTAACTAGCAAAGTGCCAGCAAAGCTACAATGGAAAGCAGAGGCCAATGCTTTATTTTCAGCAGAAATAAAAGAAGTTAGGCCCATTAGCCAGGGGTTGACAGCTGTGACATTTGTGGTGCCAATGGTAGTGAATTCAGTCTTTGGTAATTTGGTGAAATACTTAATGTTACTGCAAAGGATATTCCAAGCGCAAATTTCACTAATCTTATTGCTAGCCTTAAAAATTTCACATTCTATAAGCCTTTGTACACTAGTATTTTCATTGCAAACTATTGACAGAAGAGCAGAATATTCTCAGAATTTGAGCATGATTTAGACTGGAAACGACCTCTGGAGGTCATCTAATCCAAGTCCCCGCTAAAAGCACATCGGTCTTTGAAGTTAGAGCAGGTTCCTCAGAATCATATCCAGCCAAATCTAGAATACTTCCAAGGATGGAGATTTTAATACTTCTTTGGGCAACTTGTTCCAGTGTTTGATCTTCACTGCACATTTTTTCTCCAGCATCTAATCATATTTTCTGTTGCTATCCCTATTCTCTTATGCCACTAAGCTGCCCCTTGAAATAACAACAGAACTTTAGGAATTATAAAGTAAATTATGAAATAACTACAAAGTAAAATTTGCAATACCATAATGACGGCATAAGAAGGCATGCTTTAAAATCAACAAATCTTTTTGTGAATTTGCTTTCTCCCAAGGTCTTTTAACAATTCTAAGAGTGGAAATTAAAGTGAAAAAAACATTTTCCTAGAATGAAATCCACTTTCTGTTTGACTATACATCTGTAACCATGTGTGATACCTATCTCTTAATGGCTTTCTCTGACACCAAGCACACAACAGTGAACTAAAAACCTAAAGTAATATAGCAGTGATCAGATCTTTGAACATTATTCACTTAGTAATGCATACATTAAGTGAATACAAATGAAGAAAAAATTGTGTATTTATTGTTACTGAGAAGGCAGACCAGTACAGTGTGGTGACATGCAGGCAAAAGTGTACATCAATTTTCAAGTTACATTGACAACAATTAAAAAAACTGAAATGAGACAAAGCGTGCACTAAAGAGTGGTAATGATTATGAAATTTTCTACTGAGACAAGTCCTATTTCTTGGCAGTGTAGCCTCGGTTAAATTGGTCTGTGGACAACCTAAACAATGAGAAGCACCCAGACGAATGTCAATATTTGAAGTGAGGGAGCAACAGGCATTTTGGACAGCAGGCACATTTTCTTTGGATCACCCACCTTTTCAGCTTAATATTGTCCTGGAAGAAATTTCAGCAATGTATGTTTTAAGTGAGTGTGTACGTGTCAGGATAGCAGCACAGGTCTGTTGGAAGGACCATCCAGCAGTTTAGAACAACTCCTGTATCTTTTCTATAAGTCTAAAAACAGAGACATCCTAAAAAACAAGCTCTTCTTTTGTTTATTTTTCTGTCCTTCTTTCATGGTTGCCCCGCCAAATTTGTATTGAAATACTACGTTGATTCTTTCTAAACTGTCCCATCAGATTTCTCTGTGAACTATAATACAGAAGGTTTTGAAAGCCTAGATGCAGCTTGACTCTGGTTAAAAATACACTGAATTGTAAGTTTTCCTCCAGCACCCACATCCATGCTGCAAGCCTTTTCATGGACAGAGCTCATGTATTATTGCTCCCTTTTTCTTCACTTTAGCTTGAAGAGAGACAATTGAGTCAATTCACTGAGAGGGATTGTCTCGGTGGCCCTTACAGGGATGCTCACAGGGAACAGGCATGGGTAAATATAGAAATCACACTGGAAAAGTCTTTTATTTTAATAAGGACTAAAGGAGCATTCATATAAATCTCTGTACTGACTTTCTGCAGACGCTGAAAGGAACCAAAAACAGATGCCTTCAGTAACTGAATTCAGTCTCTGTTATTATCAGTCTGGGGATTAAATAAAACTTTCACTGCCTAATGACTCTGCATGTAGTCAAGCATGAGCATTGTGCTATATAGAATTCCTCATATAGTCTTCTGCTGGTTCTTATTATCATCTCATCTATCAGCTTGAACACCTGCTGGCTGGGGAAACAACTGCCAGTTCTGACATCTGAATACAATCCGGAAAATTATAACCATGCATCACTCAAAACATCCTTTTCAAAGATGCAGTCCAAGCATCATAATTTCCTTGGTTAGTTGCCTGTTAGTATCCTTTTTACTAATATTTTGAAGATAAGAAGAAGCTCCCAGATGCACAGCCATATATTGTAACTATCAGATCATAAGGAAAACCATTACAATTAAAAGGAAGACAAATTATCAATTTTTTTGGAGCTCTTCTAGGATTAACGAGGAAAGACTGAGGAAGTCTTGCTTCATTGCAGAGTATGTCCATGTGTTGGTTAGAATAAGGTAGATAAACATCCTGAGTGCTTTTGTATTAAGCATCAAATTAACGTCTTGAATAAAAAGTCACATATAATGCACTTTCACACACAAAAAAATCTGCTCCGGTTTGCATGGAAATAAGAGAAAATACTTAAGGTTTTGTCTGTAGCTTAAAAAAAAAAAAAAAGATAAGGAAGAAGAAATTTCAAGGTCTGTATTTCTATTTTATTTTTCTTGCTTTTGAAAACCACCTGCAGGTGTTTTGGTAAATGCCTAAATTAAGACAGTGTAGGTATGTAATTCATATTGACAGCTGGAGCTGGCAGCATGAATTTTCTGAGTGGGGATAGTAAGAAATGCTTGGGCAGCCTCTTTAAATATGGCTCATGCTCCTCCATCATGTGACATAGCAACAGAGTGGAATGGCTTTGTCTTTCAG
Source organism: Meleagris gallopavo (assembly GCF_905368555.1). Lineage (NCBI taxonomy): Eukaryota > Metazoa > Chordata > Aves > Galliformes > Phasianidae > Meleagris > Meleagris gallopavo. The sequence goes on along the minus strand of NC_139404.1, from coordinate 83,078,811 downwards.
CCCAACAGAGCAGTACTTTTGCCTGTAAATTTTCCTACCTTGTCTGAAAGTTTTTTCTGTGCCCCAAAGTTTACCGTGTCTCTACTAAATAAATTAATAAGGAAGACAGCTTTGTACAATGACAAGAGGGATAACGTTTAGGAGGATCAAAGTTTTAGGGCAACAAGATATAATTGTCTTAATTGTAAACATAGAAGGAAAAAGCTCATGTTCTCAGTCCTGCCTGTTCTTATAACATAGGCAAGTTTTTGTAAATACAGAAATCATCCACCTCGGCTGAAGTTTTGAGGTATTTTCATTTTTAAGACCTCATTGTTTTTAGTTGTTGCAGTTCTGCTCAATTTGTTAAATTTAGACTTAAACAACATTGCTGAAGCATTTGTCAACTCTTGCATTGCAGCAAAGTGAACTTGAACGAATGAAGAGCAGGAGGAAGGCTATAAATGGTTCCAATCTGGGGGTCTCTAGTACCAAAATCACTACTGAATACACAACTCAGTGAGCATTACAGCAACCTATGCAGATGGAGATCCTTCTTTTTCATTAGCACCTGTATCACAGAAATGTACCTAAATGAGGAGTCTGCTCTCCTTCAGTTCTCTTGGGAGAGAAGTTTGAAAGCTCATATGAGAAACTCCTAAGCTTTGGTACTATTGGTCACCACAAGCAGATGCAGATAAACAAATGAGGTCTGGTTCACTGGGTCCCTGGTATGTAGTTGCGTACTCTGGTAATACTGGCATTGAGTTAATCTACCTTAAATGACTAATAACCAAAATAGCAACTCAACAATCTTGCCTAGTGACTAGTCTTAAATTTTCTGCTGCCTGGACAAACTGAACATTGATGTTATTCTTCTGAAATTAATGGCAACTCTTATTTGGGGCGGCTGCTGGCCCAGTGATTTAGCTGGATTTGATCTGAAACGTCTGTGAAAATGAAATTCTCAGAAAGCATTTATTTTAAGATAGACATCATTACGCCACCTAGTAAAACTAAAAAAAAAAAAAAAAAAATAGCACCCACACAGCTCTGCAATAAATAACAAAGCAATCTTCTTTTCAAACCTTCTAATTGTACAAAAAGACTCCAGCCAGACAAGGCAGGAAATACTTGACCAAAAAGATATATCTTGCACTGAAGTCTGGGAGCCTCTTTCCAAGTAGAATCAATTCCACTGCTTCAACTCTTCCGTTACTCAGGAGTGAATATTTAAGCTAAATCATCAAGAGTGAGCAAAGTCAATTTAACATCTACTGTAATAAGTAACAATCACCAATTGCTATGAACAATTCAATTCAGAAGGTTTTAATGTGATTTATAATATCTCCCAGCTACCCATTACACTGAATCCTCTCCAGCACTTAATAGAAGAATGTTTTCTCACATCCATATTGAATAAAATTCTCTACAGTTAAAAGAAAAAAAAAAATCTTCTGAAAATATTCTGCCAGAAGGATGTTTCTTTACATAAGCCATAGATTTCACAGAAGCTAAGTCCAGAGCAATAATTTCCCACCTCTCTTTAGCCCAAAGTATTGTAAATTTTCTGTTCTTTCACTGAGACTAGAAGAACACAGGTTTATCCTGTTTTTCAAACACTGCATAAAAAGAAAATCCAGAACAGGTTAAATGTTGGTTCTCAAACAGAAGAGAAACAAGATAATAAAATACCTCAGACTAAACATTTACACAATGTCTGCTTGGGCTGGAGTCTATGGGCAGTTGAGTTCTTTGGATTTCTGATGGAGTCTTAAGCTATAGCAAAGTGTTTGGCTGAACTGCCAACAGCACCAGCTTACCCAAGGAGGCTGCAGGCATCTTTCCATCATTTGAAGATTCAGATTGTCTGAACAAACAGAAAAAAAAACGTGAAAAAGAAGCTGAAGAATGTCAATGCAGCAGAGAAAGAACTAAGTTGGCCTTGTGCTAGCTGGACACCAACACAGCATATTTCCCGTCACACCTGCTACACTGACCAAGCAACATGCTTTTCCTGTGAAATGCATGTTCATCTGCTAAATAATTTGGTTTGAGATATATGATTTTGGAGGTTATTATGGCTATCAAAGGGGTCCAATATGTGTGAAATAGCTAGATTGCTTCCTCACATTTTAGCTGGACTAAAAGCAAAATAACTTTAACAGGATGGAGTATCCATCTGTATTTCAGGCTACAAAGTAAGCCAGCTTTTTCAGGAGAGTTAAAGAAAATCAGGGACTTAAAAAGCCATAAAACTGTATTGCTTACTGAAAACTAGTTCCAGACTTCCAGCAATGTATGCAAAATCAATTTTTGTTGTCCTAAAGCTTGGGGGGCAAAGAGAAGGAGAAACAAAGCAATAAATTCCCATTTTGTCCTCAGCCCAGATACGGCAAAATTAACTTTGCAGTAAAGCAATTCCCCTTCATATCCTTTCTTCCCAGCCAGCTTTGAAGGCACTCCTCCCATTTCCAGGGCCATAGTCCAGCCCAGGGGACAGCAGGAAGAGGAAGATCAACCGCAGAAATTGCTTATATTTCCCCCAGAGGGTGCCAAGTGGTCTCCTCCAATAGTAGAGGTAGGTGGGGTGTGGAGGTGGGAGACAGGCTCCTCTGTTTGGTCCTGCCCATCCACACCTGGGGCTATGCCTCCACTCAGGCTTAGTGCCCTGAGCTGTTCAGAGGTAGTAGCGCTTATCACCTGCATTTGCAGTAGACTGAATAGCTATGCTTCTCAATTTAGCATACAATGACTATCTGCTCTATTTGAAGTAGATGTATACTCAAGAATGAGTGGCAATTCAACTCATGACTATAAAATGATAGCAAATATGCTGGCAAAAACAAAAACAAACAAACAAAAACAACAAGCAAACAAAAAAAAAAAGCAGAATAGGAGTTAACTGCAAAGAGCAAATGCATATAGTCTCATCTCCAACATTTTTAAAAGTTCAGGCACTACTGAGATCACTTTTCTTCCACCTCCTTTAAACAGAATCAGATCATGTCAAGCACTGGGCACCTGCAAGACTCTAGATCACCTATCAGAAAACACTGCACATTTTACAGCTTGAAAACGCTCAACAGAGCACACTGTAACAATACTCAGGAAGAAGGATTCTCAAAAGCATACCGTGAGTGTCATTAGAATACTAAATAAATATATTGCACTAAAGAATCTTGCACTAAAGAATCACCTTTCATAAATCTGTTGGAAATTACAAGAGCAGAGGAAATATCCACCTCTTGCACAAGACCATCTTCACCTTCAGCCCTATCCTAATCCATTCTGAAATGTTATTCTTTGCTATTTTATAGCTGCTGTGTTTCACCTCAGAATGGGCTGCATTTCAGTTGTTTCTGATCATCACATCTCATTTATCAGTTTCTGCAGCACCATGAGAAGAAAGGTGTTATATAAAAATAACTATTGTCATTTCTGGTTAACAGAGCTTTTACGATATTCGAAATAGAATCCACTATAAAGAAGACTAGAAAATTTAAAAGCAGTATTAAATTCATTCACTATTTCTCTCCACACTGAAAAGAATGAAAACATTCATTTCATGAAAATGTTTGCTGTGTCTGTACAAGAGATGAGCAGTTGCAGCTAAGAAAGGTGTTGGCTACTGAAGAACAAGTCAGATCTTTAAAACCTGACACCACTGCTGGACTTTTGCCTTAACTGTTTGAATCTTCAGCTGCACCAGCAATTCAAATGCATCCAATATGTAACCGCAAAAGAGCAATGTCAAAGAAGTCAAAGCGTAAGAAAAATGAGTCAAATTCAGTACAGAAAAACTGAAAAGGTTTGGCAGAAAGCATGCACTTTCCACATGTCTCTGCAGTTACAATGTTCATCCTGTATTCTGGTTCCTTCAGACTGTAGCAAAGACCATTTCCAGAGTTTGGCAGTATTGCCCTGAAGAGTACCTGGAGGAAGTTTAGATAGCACACAAACTGGTGAATTCTTGATAAATTCCAAACTACTGCCACTGGACAGCTGCCCTCTTTACTCTAGGAACAATAATTCCCTTTGCACTTCCAACTAAGTACACCTGACAATTTAAACTCCCGCCTGCTTTGCATCCTATTGGGTTAAAAGCAATGGTACTTTCAGACTAAAACCATGGCCTGGTCCAGCTATCTGGCTGACAGATCCCTTTGTCATTGGCAATGAAAGTACTTTAACAATCTGAAAGCCTACGCTTTGTTAGCTAGTCCTAAGGAGGTAAATGAAGTCAACTGGCCTGGATCTATTACCTACCAAAATCCTTACTAAATTATTAGGTAAGCCGGTGCTTACGCTAGCTTGAATCTAGCACCCCATTAAGCCTCCAAACCATCAGTAAAAGACTCTTCATCTTATTGGAAGCATATGGACTTTTGCTCTATGGCTGGCTACCTGCAGCACACAATCAGCTGGCAGTAACAGCAAATGACAGCAGCATGAATGAATAGGAGATGTGCTAACAGATGTCACTGGCTTCTTAATCAGCAGTTACGCTGGTGTGATTTTGATACTAACAGCTTCATAGAATCATGGAATCATAGAATGGCTTGGACTGGAAGGAACCCCAAAGATCCTTCCACCCTGCCACATGCAGGGCCACAAACCTCCAGATCTGATTCTAGATCAGGCTGCCCAGGGCCCCATCCAACCTGGTCTTGAACACCTCCAGGGACAGAGCATCCACAGCCTCTCTGGGCAGCCTGTCCCAGCACCTACTACTCTTTCTGAGAAGAAATTCCCTCTGACATCCAATCTAAACCTTCCCTCCTTGAGAAACTTTCCCTCCTGCTTCTTCCTTGTCATGAGCTTTTAAATCTAAACTTCAGAATAAGCTGAAAAATTTTGGTTGGTAGGCTAATTTTTTCCTTATAGATGCTTTGTGTCTCTTGGGAAACAGGAATAAGTAGCTTAGTAAACAGTGACCTTGAGGATTTGGATAAATGATTAAGTTTTACAAACCAGTAAGGAAATACATCAGTCCTAGTACATTCTACAGAATGTAACAGAACGTTACAGAATGTAATGCATCTGAACTCAAAATTTCAAGACCATTTCTTTTGGAGACTGGATACCTTTCTGAACCTGTCCAAACTTCTTGGGCTGCAGAAAAAGTAAAAGCCCAAAACATAGCCAACACACTCCATGCTCAGAATTTCTGGATGCCGTCACCAGAACTCAGTCTGTGAGGACATCGATTTTCTAGTCTGGAGTATCAGTCTCCCTGTCTGTACAAATTACATCGATGAACAAGTCTTAAAACTTCTCCCTACCTGAACAATAAGTGTTCTCATTATATGTTTTCTGAACAACATGGGTAAGCTTTTCTTTAGGAGTTAATTCACTCACACAAGCCTCACCATTTTAGTCAGAAAATCCAGTTTTCACCTCACAGCTGCCACTCTTGAGCTGCCACTCTCTCTATTGCTCTGATTTTTTAGGCAGGAAAATTTGAAATGAAAAGAGACACGACTGTGAAAAGGACAATCATGTGGCCAGCATTGTAATTTCAGAGACCAGGGTAAAAAAGACCACTTTGTTGTATGCACAAAGATGTCAAGCCATCCCTTCAACTGGAAACATCTGGAACTTAATTATATTTTCTTGAAAGCCCAGAAAATGACAAAACTTGATTCTTCCACCAGGTTTTGTAAGGAAATAAGACTTATACAGAAATGTTGTCTGTGAGTTTGTCCACCCAGCTGAATGACTTGAATACTGTGATCAATTGCAATCATGTTTGAAAGAGAGGAAGATAATGCAGCTATTAAAACTGATGTCAAACACTGATGAGTAAAAGAGAGAGTTTGAGGGAATGCAGAACTCAGCCCTTGTAAATACAATTTGCAGCAACCATGAAAAAGAGTATATGCATATGTGTAGCCGTAGAGTGCTCACAGCACTGAGTTCTCATTCCAGTGAAAATATCAGAAATAATATGGGCAGAGCTGAGGTTAATTGTCAGGAATTTTACACGATGAAGAATCCAAAGGCAGAGAAATGCTGTTCATGAAACAGCTGTTCATTATGAGGTCCTTACTAAGAAAGTAGCTCACAGATGTAAGATCAGCAGCTGCACGTGGCCCAAGATACTTTTCTCTTACTGAAATGCCAGGCACTTCGGTTCTGATTTTGGATCATTAAGAAGGACACCACATTGCTTTGGATCAGAGAAATACACATGGAGAATCAATGCACACAGCCCTCTGCCAAAACACCTGCTGGTTTTGGTACTTCTGTTTCTGGAGAAAGAACAGCAGGGCTTTAACAGTATGTAGATGCCACTTGCAAATGTACGTGCATCTTTATGAATGAGACACGAGGATCTGTTAGCAAAGAAAGTGCAGCCATACGCATACGGTGACACTTTGTGATACAGCCCACAAGTCTGCATTGATATGACTTCATCAGGTCCTCTGCTGTCCTCTGCTCATTCACAATCTTCAAGCAGCTTTCAAAGACCTCAATTCAAAAGTAACTTAAATGCAATTTGATATGAAATTATGCCTTTTCTTTCTCCTCCTTTATCTTCATGAGAAATACACTTTTCCAAGGAGAAAAAAATAGTAACTCCTAGATATCTGTTAAGTTAAACATCCATTACTAGACAGCCATTAATTTCCTACTGAAAATAAATTCATGTACTAAAAATTCCTGGCAAGTGGGCCCAAAATGAACTGGACACTTCTAAATTATTATGAAAAGCAAATCACAATTTGCTTTAAAATTCAGATTGTAGAAAGGTATGTTCTAGAATATAACTGGTTGTACTTAAGCTTACGGACTCTGTCTTCTGTCTTCTTATCTGTGTGACTATTTATTAATGCAAATATGCCTGATAGGCTTCTTGTGCCCTCAAGCATTCTAAAAAAGGAAGATTTCCATCCACTGACGTCTCTACTTCCAGTAATGGATATGGCTGATTACATTCACTGTGAAAATTCTAAGCTGGTTATGGAGATTCCTATTTAAAATACAGAAGAATATTTAAAAACCTTGTACTTTGTGCCCTATATATTCTGATGTCTATCCTCTGTCTTCGAAGGTGTTTAAAACTGGACCAGAAGAAGCCATGAGCAAATTTAAATAACTTGAAAACAGGCTGAGTTGGGCTCAGACAGCATGACCTCTAGAGGTCCCTTCTAACCCAAAATTATTTTATGATTCTTTGATTTTGTATCTTTTACTCTGACATACACAAAGCTGCAAACTTGAGAGAAGGAGACTCTTTTACGAAACCAATACTTCACTGTATCAAATTATGGAAACCATTACCATTTTGTGAAAGAACAGCATGTTTATTTTTCTTCTTCATTCAGGATAACTTCTGTGGAAAAAATAGTTCAGATGCACATATTCATGTGCATGCAGAAAATCAGATCACCTTTCTATCCACAACGCACAGAAGCAGCTGTGCTCCACTGAGACTAAACGTGAAGAAAAAGACATATTTTTGCTTTTAGACAGTGCTAGGGGAGAATATTTTAGGGATTGGAATTACTGGATATGGAGTTCTTTATGGGAGATCACACCAAGCACTGAGCCAATGTAGGTCAAAGAAACAGAAAGACCACTTCTTCAACAGTTTTCTTTAAAAAGAAAACACAACAAAATTGTCCTTTTGCCTATATCAACGATGGCCATCTCTACTACCCACAGGGGGAAAAAGTACTGCTTGTAACACTTTGCACATACCAAAACACTTTGAAAACACTAAAAACACTGGCTTTCAAACATAAGCATGCACTCATTGCAAATCATAAGCTCTGTCTTTTTATTTATAATCTAGAATTCTTTTCTTTGAAGCATTATTAGCACTTCTAATTGCCATAATACACTTGCATTGCCTCACTATTCTTGTTTATTGACGCATTAAAAACATCTACATGCCAGAACTAACAAAACATCCAACAGAAGCATAAATAGAAACACAGTTTTTAGAAGCTCTTCCATTATTTATAGAAAATAATTCTGTATGCATGTGGTCAGACACAGACAGCGTTGGTGGTCTTGGACTCCCCATCACCTACCTCAAAGTACAAATAATAACAAAAGAGACCAATAAGCACCTATTCACAAAGAAATGGCTCAAAACCAAGCAGAATTGTGGCAGATGGCTTACACATTTCAGAAGAAGCATGATGTGTGATTCAGTTTAGAAAGTCTTGCATAGGACTAGATGAGTATGATGGTGCGCGAAGTGAAGAGGGAAAAGGATTGAGTCAAGATCACATTATCTCCAACTTTCCTGATGGTGGTAGTACATGTGTGGTATTCTGTAGAACATCAGCAATCAGTCTGGCCCACAAAGGTTTGTGATGCCCTACAGAAGTGCTTTGTAAATCCCGGGAAGGTTTCTTCATGCATCAGGGTTGTCACAGGATTCAGTTATTTTAGTCATACCTGTGGACAACAGTAATTTTCATTCTAGGTTTTTTACTGTGGGAAGGAGATCTTTTGTTCAACATTACTCAGGGCAGCTTCCTAAATTTTTCCAGTCCAATCTTCTGCTTGTCTTGATATCTGAACATTTTAGTTTCTGTTATAGGTTGTAAGAGTTTTAAGTACATTGCTTACAACGTCATTATCATTACCACAGAAGCAGTTGTGAAAACACAACTTCTGTTCCAAAGTAAAGAGTGGGAGGTGATGAACTTGATCACAGGTCTCTACTTCCCATGCCTCCTATGCACTGCTGTCTTCAAAAAGCAAAAAGACTCAACATACACAAACAATTGCAAAATAGAAGACAGAAAATGTTTTTCATGAAGCATTATTGGGGTCTGGAACTTCAGGTCAATGTTTATGAAGATAGCTCAGCTTTTATAATTTGTATTAGACATTCCTCATCAAGAGCTAGGAGAGAGCACGTTTTTTAACTTGTGCTCTGAATTCCCCATCTGTCAACCAACACCAAACTTCCTGCTGCTGCAAGGTGCCTCCTCTTCCTCAGGCATGGCTGAGCACAGGAGGTCATGGTTAAGGCCAGACTTTCTCTGCCTCCTCATCTCTGCCCTATTGCAAACAATGAATTCCCCTCACTTTGGTTCTGTGGGACAGGGAGGGATTTGCCTTGAATCTATAGCCACCTCTTCAGAGTTGGCTGTCTGATGTATAAAATAAAGTACATTTGCTCAAAGGAGGCTGTTAAATGGAGTTCAGTGTTTCTCTCTGTCACAAGGACAAACAGGACAAACAGGACAAAGAAGGCACTGAGAACAATAATAAGCACTTAAATCAAGTTCAGTGAAAAGGGGCAAGCAGCTAACTCACAAGGGGAAAAGCAAAGGGAAAGTGGAATATTGAGCTGCACAGCGGTAGTCTCAAGCTTACTTCGTAAATTGTTATCTGAGCTGAAAATCAATGAAGCAAGCATCACCTCAGCTCAGTCACTTGTATGTTTAAAAGAAAGGCCAAATTTGTCTTTTGTGAAGGCCTTGCACTGAACCAGTGATGCTTCTACACATAATTCCCAAGAACACTGGGAAAATTTATTGTATATTTCCTAGTAAAAAAAGGTGGGGAAATGAATACAATAAATCGCCCACTACACTGTGTGCGTAAAGAAAATAAAAAGACTGTTTGAACAGCTGGAATTTAGAATTTATATTCCCAAGATATTTATTTTAATAAACGAACAGCTATAATTAAGTTCAAAATGATCACATAAGCAGAAAAGAAACAATCTTGTTATTATGGCTTCCAAGAAGGGTTTGTAGTGGGCTTGTGTTATTGCTGGTAACTTTGAGAGAAATGAAAGTGTTTTTAAGCAGAGTAATTTGAAGGCTATGAGCTGCTGTCCCAGCTAGTGGGAACTGAGTGAAGAGAGGGCTGAGCTTGACACGTCTGCTTTTATATTTACTGCCTTTATATATTTTTCAAAGCACAGTTTCAATAATGAAACAAGAACAACGATCATCTCTGCAGTAGCCACCAAAGTGGCAAGGAATCAACATCATGGAAGCATACATTCTATTATGTATGGGCACATATTTGTTTGCTACTGTATTTGTTTATGGATAGATGGTACTTTAAACCTAAGGGAGAAAATGCATTCTTCAGCCTCTCAATTATAAAATAATTGGCTCTGCTATGAAAACTGTCCTGGTTTTTCCCTGATCAGAAATTCCTCGGGCAGGAGACACATAGGAGAAAAGCCTCAGCAACTGTAGCATTTTTGTAGGAGGGATACAGGCATTCACCAGGGCTACCCAAAGTACTTTCATCAATAAATACACTGGATCCAGTGTAAAGTTGTCTGAGTTCAGGTTCAACTTAGCCAGTGCTGCTGGAATGTGGCAAATAAAGGGAAGCTCCCCATTTTTTAAAGAAATGCTTCAGAGGTCACAAACAGTTTTAAGTGGATCTCATCCAAGAACCACTGAAATTAGTGAGGACAGGATTTCAACCTTGAAATCATTTCTGAAGGCCAATGAGGCAAAAAGAAAGGCTGCCATTGATTTTTACGGGTTTTGAATCCACTTGTTTTTCACTCTTGGGAATTTGAATCAGAGCAGAGTTTCGTAAGTCCAATTTAAGCAGCAAGATTCTTCCCTTTTTGTAGGTATTTTCCCACACCCCAAACCTTCCCACATTTCAATAAAAATCTTCCCACATTTCAATAAGATTAGCCCTTGTTGTTCATGATAGGCCCAGGTTTGTGGAGAAGTTCCAACCAGAAAAAACATATCCAGAAGAGAGAAAGCTATACATTTTGCAATCGTATTTCATCATTTATGCCACGATATGCATTTTTTTCTAAATAATATTTAATTGCTTTCTTCTGAGAAACTCCTTTTCAAGCCACATTTTCCTAAATAATTCCAGAAGTTTCTACATCTCGGATGAATGACATATCCTGCATCTAGTCTGATTCCAAATAATTCCCTATGAAAACATGCTCGCTCATTTCATTATAAAAGTAAAACAAAGATAATCAGACTGGAGAAAAAAAAATATTATTGTTTCTCAGTTCTTTTTTTTATTATTATTTTTGAATTTCTGTTTAAAAACAATATCTTTGTAAATGAGGCATTCAAAACCACATCGTATGGAAAGAGATGAAGGAGATGGCTCCACGCACACATGTTTAATAAGAGCTCAAGAAACTACTAAGTATTTTGGAAATCCCCAATTTTTCTTTCCCTCCGCACATATGGAGCAACCTCTCCAAATAGGAAAGCATGAATATACAAGTCTAGCAAGGAAGTCCTATTTCCTCACAAAAAGGATCTGAAGACTTCATGTGATTTTAAGAACTGTGTCTTTAAGTACAACATTTAAGAAATGTATTTAAGAAGATATAGTATGTAGTGATAACAATAAACAGCTTTCTCTTCCACCTGGCTTGTTCAGTTCTGTAGAGCAGTAGCAGCTAATTACATGGGCTGAAGTTTGTGCTCTCTAAGACAGGCCATGATCCTAATGAGCTGGTGCTAGTTGTCTTAGCATTTTCCTGTGGAATGGGGTCCTCCCAGAAGTGTTCCCTCACACAAAGCATTCACCATTGCCTGTAGTTCAAGGCTAAATCCTTTTGGAACTGCAATTGTCCTAATGTGTTTCCCTAGACCACATTTAATTCAAAGTCTTTGACTTCTGGTAGGAATTACATCAGGCTAACTGATGCTTTCAGCTGTGGTGCAAAGCTCTGGCTGAGCTCCTGCATGGAGGCAGTATGCAAGGCAGCAGCCATTTCCTCCTGCACCCACATTGGTGTAATTTCAGAGAAGTCAGGCAGATCCTTTAGGTCATCAGTTGGAGCAGGTCCCCTGTGTATGTTGAAGTGCTGTGGATTTGCTCAAACAAAGCCAGGAAATGGAGAAATGTAAACCAAGATGAAGTAATTCAAGCAACTGCTATAATGAACCTAACTCATTACAGCATATAGTACCTGTATGAGCAAGTTTTCAGAATCTCGTAATAAACGGGTTTTCCTGGCAGGAATTTGGATGGGGTTATTTTGAATGTAGAGGAACATTATTATTATATATTTTTTTTTTCAGTGAGTGGTAGAAGAAATGGAATCTGGAGGCAGTGAAAGAGTCCAAACATTTCTATGAAGATCAACTGATAAAATTATAAACACTAGAGGATTATTACTTCGGGTCTCTTAGTATTAAATATTTGACTAACAAGAGCTAGAGTGGTCTGCTTTGACATTTCTACTTCTGATTTTAAGATGTCATTTTTCCATTAGGAAGACGTATATTATAAGAAAAGAAGAACACAAAACTTGTTAAACAAAACAAATTATTTTTACCTCAGAGTATATGAAGCATTTGGAGTGATCCAAAAATATCTATCTGTTGTTTCTATTTTCCCAAGCCCTCTAAACTCAGCCTAAATAATTTTTGTTCAACTTTTTCCATTCAGGCATAGAGCTAAATATCCATTATTCTCCCAAGACATGTTACCAAACCTTACTTGAGTTATGGGAGTTATCTTCAATAGGTACAGCTAAAATATTTACAACTTATTATGCCAATGATTAAGTATTCAGTATGTTAGAACAGAGATTGCTGTGCACTATAAAGGAAAATACACTGGAAGTACAATGAGAATTTTTAATTTTCTTATCTATCTACCTACAGCTACAATGGAACTCAAAAAGAGACAGAATCTGCAGTTAATTAATTCAGAAACTTCTAATAAATCTGGATAGTGTTTCTTTATTTGTAAATATGTTCCTTACGTTCTTAGAGATTTTCAGGTACCATGAAATATCTCACAAAGACCTGGGAGGCTTCCGCGTCCAGCTCTGATGAGATACTGCATCTTAAATCTTTGTTCTACACCTCAGGTGAGTGTAATTTAGAGAAAATGAACATAAGGAAAATTTCCTGGGTCCATACGATTGAAATAATAGGTCCATATTTAAAAGAAAATTTGTAAAGGTCTCTATGTTTTGAAAATTAGAAGAGATCCTTGAGGGAGGCTGAGAGAGCAGACAAAATACAATTTGATATTTAACTTCAATATATAGACATTACTCTTCAGCATCCAGAAAGTTTGTAACTTTTATGTCCTGTCAAGTACACTGTTCTTCAGATTCCATAATCTGAATGAAAATAGTTCCGGAGGTTAAAATAACTTCCTCCTATTGTACAAAACTTACCAAAACAGCTCTTTGGTATGACAGGGTATGCTGGCATTTTCTGTGCAGAACCCAAAAAACAAAGGGCTGCTCACAGCAGATGTGCTACAGCTGCATCATTCCTTTCAACAAGCTTTTAAGAGGACCTCAGGCACTACCAGTCTAGGGAAAGTATGCCAGATATTTCCCATATTCTCTGTGCCACAAGTGTACTTCAACAGTAACAAAATAGCACTGCAGTTGCCAATGAAAAAGACAACTTCAGTGGCATCCTGCTGAAATCAGTACAGAGACTGAATCCCTCTGATTTTCAGTCACTTAATCCCTTGGGAAATTGAGGGGAAAAAAATCATCTAATTCTATGCACCTAAAACATCAGGCCAAAAAGTGGCCTTCCCCAGTGCTCCCAACAATGGCCTAAAATGAGTGTAGACAGAAAAGTTTTCAAGAGCAATTCATATCACTGCTGGTCTGGATCAGTCTGTCTAGGAGCCTTTATTTGAATACTTACAAGAACTGGTGAATCCAAGGAGGCAGCTAGTTAAGCTGGATGAGAAGAGATAAGTGTAACTTCAGCTTTTGCCTAACACTAATTACCAACTGTTTTCTTTCTTCTTTAATGTTTAGGACATGTACTGGCCTCAGAAAGGTCAATGCTGTAACTGATAAATGATGACGTGTGAGCCAACATATTGTCAGAGTAGTGTATAGAGAAAAAACAGACCTTGTTAAGCAGATTACAGCACTTGTTTGCCTTCTGGTACTCATTGCGTATTTGCATCTATCAGTGCAGTTCAGCCACACTTTGAAATCACCACCCTGGTAATCATAGAATCACAGAATTACTCAGGTTGGAAAAAACCTTAAAGATCATCAAATCCAACCATGACCTAATCACACTACCCTAATTTTGAGCTTTCTTAGCCTGTTCTTGATGGGGACAGGTAGGTCACCCCTGGTTTTTGAGGCCTTCAACACACAATGCAAGAGAAAATAAAAAAGCCTCAGAAGGGCATATTTGTGCTCCTGTGAACTAGGGCAGAAGATTGTGATGTGAATTCACCAAAAAGAAAGCTCATAGACATTCTGCTGAAAATCTGCCTCAACCAATATCTTGTAAATCAAACCAACAACCCAAAGAAACTAAGCAACTGGAAACTAAGCAGGTTTTGTGCATATACTGTCTATCTATCCATTTATCAGTCCTTATTAGGAAGAGATATATATGCACTAGCAAAAAGAACTTGTAGAGCTCGTTTGCAGCATGTGGTCAGCATAAAAGCTTGATGAATCCTTGGCAGAAATTAAGTTGGCATGGCTGTGATCCAATGAGTAGAAATGAAACACTGAAAACTGGATATTGAAATTTTTAATCAATGACCAGGAAGATCTGCCACTACTTAGCTAACTAACGACTTATCATATGCCAATCTACGCTATTCACTTTCTGATTTGGTGATGATTATACATGCAGCAAATTATTATTCATTACTGTCAGTTCCCTCCCCCATGATACCCAGAGCAGCAAAGAACATGTTGCTATAAGCCAGCAGATGGCCACTTACAAAGCTAAGCTCAATTGCACTTTGATATAGTTGAAGCCTGTAAAGATAAATTAATGCTCATCAGCTGAAGGATCTGGTCTCTTTCCTTCTGAAGGAGACCGTTCATGCATGAGTTCACTGAGTTACTGCTTCTAAATAAAAGGAGTTTTTTCTCTTTTTTGAACTGTGGCAATCTCATCCAATCCTTTTGGCTCATCTGTCTTGGTGTGACTCCATGAGTGAACTGTAGCTCTTTTTGTTCTGGGCAGAGCATTGAGAAATTGCTGCAAGTACTATATGAAGGCATAAACACTCTTTGGATGTTGCAGATAATAAAATTTTACATGAGTTCAAGAAAAGCTGGAATTTCATAGCAGAGATATCACAGAAATCATAGAACATCCTGAGTTGGAAGTGACTCACAACAGGGAGTCAGTCCAACTCCTGGTTTCACACAGGACCAGCCAAAATTCAAATCGTATTTTTGAGAGTGTTGTTCAAACTCCAGCAAATTTGCGGGAATGAACGCTGTCCTGGGGCCCCACCGCCCTCTGGTGCAGACCCTGTCCCTAACCCCCGGCTGCCCCTCCCCTGACACAGCTCCATGCCATTCCCTCGGGCCCTGTCGCTGTCACACAAAGCAGAGCTTAGCGCTGCCCTTCCACTCCCTGTGAGGAGCTGCAGCCACCATCAGGCCTCCCCTCAGCTCCTCTGCTCTGAGCTGCACAAAAGGTGGGATCTCAGCCGCTCCTCATACACCTTGCCCTCCTGACTCTTCCCCATCTTTGTTGCCCTCCTTTGGATGCGCTCTCACAGTTTTATGTCCTCCTTGCATTGCAGCACCCACCCCAAACTGTACCCAATGCTTGAGGTGAGGCAGCAGAGTGAGACAATCCCTTCCCTCGCCTGGCTGAGGGGTTGCTCACTGAGGGATGCTAAATTCAACAATATCTAGCTCAGAAAGCTTGTGAGTTGCAACTGCTTGGAAGCAGGAAGGATATTTGGGGAAAATACTGTGTGTGTCTGCTTTCTCCATACACTTTTAGGCTTGTTTTTGAGGTAGGATACAGAGATAATAACAACACTGGTCTGACCCAAAATGGCTGCTTACATGTTGCATTAGTTAAATGCTTATGCTCTTCATAAACTATGTGCAATTAGTCAATTTGTTGCTTCCTGGGTAGTCTAAAAACTGCAGCAAATAGTAGCTGATTTGATGACAGGAGTTGGACTCAGTGATCCCTTCTAACTCAGAATATTCTATGAAACATTCTATTCTGTTTCCTCTCCTTCCTCCAAACCTGCATGAACTCACAGTGCATGCTCCCAGTTTGGTGGCAATATTGCTTAAACTGGTGTCTGTGGCTTGTGTCCTCTCCTCTGTGGATCTGCTTATTCCTACCCTGTCCTGCAGCCTGCATCTGTGCAATGAACTGAGCTTGGAAACTGATCTGACCGTGACAGAAAGCATGTTTGTCTGGTGGAGTATTTCTTCAGCCAGGTCAACCCCTTGATGTGGTTCCTGATTCTGTGGCTCCACAGACTTGTGCTGGAGTCATGCAGAGGCTGGCATGCAGGACAGGAGCTGACAGCCGGGAGGAAGCACGGGACAACTGCTCACACCAGCACTGCAGCCAAAGCAAAGCCGGTGGAACCACAGCGGGGGCTGCTAGTGATTAACACCACTTCTCCTACAACTTCCAGCCTACTCTTTGATCCTTTCCACAGACCCCAAGGGGACCATGACCTTCACTTTGAAAAACACTCCTAGAGAACAATGAAGCTGAGAGTGGAAGTCCACTGACCCTATGCAGCTGTAAATCTGAGCTAAATAACAATTTACCCTGGATTTATGGCTGCTTGCCTTTCCTGGTGTACAGAGGTGAATGTGACCTATTAACAGCAGATGTATATTTCTTTAAATTAGACTTTGACTGTAAAACCCAAGTGTAAGTAAAATCAAAAGCAAAGCCTCAGACTTTAAAAGACTGTGAAAGAGAAGAAGCATAAACACACAAACTCTACTACGAGAGGCCGTTTTTCTTCCTCAGACAGAGACAAGAACAAAGATTAATAGTTTGACTAACCAGTGCTAGAAGTCAAGATGATCATTTTTGCTAACACTAAATTTGTTTTTTACTTTTTTTTCCCAATGTAACAGTCATAGTCATTTTTTCCAAGTATTTTTTCATAAGTAAAATAGAGCACAGTCCTTAGTGATCAGTAATAATGACTGTGTGCAGACATTACTGTGTAAACCACCTAAAGCTCCTTGTAATTTTTTGCTACACAACATAAAACACAATAAAAATGATACCAATTCTCCCCTCTCCAAATTAGATCAAGTTGAAAATGACACAAAAATATTTCACAGAAAAGGCAGCTTTCCAGTATAGGGTGGAAGAAGCCAACACAGACTGATGTGGAGAATGTACAGTTTTTTGTGAGAACATGTCCAATTGTAAAAAAATAAAATAGAATCATAGAATAAATAAATCATCAGATAATTAAAATGCCTTGGCTGGAAAACGGATTGAAACACATTGTATCATGTCTGGCTAGGTCAGCAGCACATCAACTTAATGAAAACTAACTAGTTTTTTGAAAGTCTTCTCCTTCAGTAAGTGATCCTTAGAACGTCATTGTCTCTCCTTTCAGTTTTTTGAATTTTAGACAATGTAGGCTCAGAATCTGAGCCATGTACCAGTGGCTTTCTGCAGACATATTTGCCATGTCTGCTGCCCCACCAGAAAGTCATCTGATACTACTTCATTAAATAAATGCATATATTTGCAAAAGGAAATCTTGGCAAATGGGAAAATATTATGATGCATTCCACTGTTTCATATTAAGGGGGAAAGTAACAAATTAAATTAAGCCTTTTGGGGAAAAGTATATTGGAGGACAAATGAAGCTCAAACCTAGAGAAATATTCTCAGAGAACTAAATTACATTCCTTTCTTTGGAATATGCTTTTCTACTCTTTTATCAGAATGTTTTGAATTTGGCATACCACAGAGCTCCAGCTTCCATAAAGACTTTCACACAGACAATGTTGCCTAAAGGATTCTACCCTGTGTGGACTGGGATATATTCCTTTCTATTTCAGCAGAAGAAAACATTTTTTTCGACTGTTGTATGTTCTAACAGCTGCAAATGCTGATTGCTGCGCCAGTGTCTATTTTGAGGCCCAGATGGATTTACAGCTGATTGTACTTTTTTTTTCTTTTCTTTTCTTTTTTTTTTTTTCCTATTAAAGATAAAATAATTATTTAGAATTTGGCAGAAAACCCATGGTACATGTTAAAGGATCAAATTTGGCTGACCAAACAGAGTGGTTGGAGGGGACCAGTCTGACCTGATACAGCCTTAAAAACACAAATAAGTCTTCCAAGAATAGGTGAGAAAGAAGGTGTACAATTGTCCCAGTGTATTTTATACTACTCAAAAACTGTCTCATAAGAAAGCCTAAATGTCTCATTTGTATAGGTAATTCATTCCATATGAATCATCTCCACTACAGATAGCAAGGATCAAGAATCTGTAGTACGAGTTACTCCTGAAACTTAGCCAAGAGCAAGTCCCAGGTAATAAGGCAATTCAGTGTTTCTGGAAGGTTCTGGTCTTACAGCCAAGGGACTGATAACCCTTTGTTATCCACAGAGTGGGTGCATATGACAGTAAATGGTTCTCCCATCTTTGTTACTAGTACACTTTGCTCCTCAGAAGGAAAAGCTAAATACAGTTCCTAAACACAGAGCTTCAGCTGGAGCCTCTTGATCTTGTTGAACTTACTCGTTAATTTCTGCTCTGATGCAAAGTTCCATTTGGAGAAAGAAGAAAGAAGAAAGTTAACTGACATGCATTAGACTAGATAACAAAAATATCAGGCTTGAATGACAAAGCAAAAAGATACCTATGAAAAGTTGTAAGTTTGAAAGCATTTCACGCTTACTACCACTTTGCGACGTTCCAGTGTTTCATATTATTCTTCTTACTGGAGTAAAGATGAGGTTAAATTTTATTAAACCTGTCACTATCATTTCTTATGATTAGAATAGAATATTCTATGAAAACCAGACACTAAAGTGCTTCCTAAACTTCTCTACAACTCCTATAGCTTGAGTGCCCTGCCTGTTACTACTTACTATTCAGTTATATGCATGTATTTCTCCAGAGGTGTTATTCCTTCCCTAATCAACTCTCCACAGAAATACTGGATTTGCTTTGCCATTATTAGATTGTTATTAAAAGACTTTTTGACATTTCATGTTGTAAGTAACTGTTATAACGTAATTAAAATTTTACAAGTTGAAATTTTCAGTTCAGTTGAAATTTTCCATGCCTGGTGTTTGCTCCAGGCAGCTGTTTTTCATGTGTTTTTAAATTACAAGCATCGTGATTTCTGAAAAGAAAGTTTCTGAAAAGAAAGTGAAGGAAAAATAAGTTTTGCCCACATACCAAAAAATTAGATCATTTCTTGTACGCAATTTGTTTCATGCATAAACAAACAACAAAAAAAAAAAACACACATGAAATCTGGCAGGGAAAGGGGCAATTCTGCCAGGAGTCCTTTTTGCTGTCCCTATGAACACTTTTAAAAAAAAAAGCATTTCACACATTTTTAGTAAAACTCTTTTTAATTTTCAAGTAGCTGTGATCAGTGGGGGGTTCTGGTACCACAGAATATGGTCAGACTGCTGCCAGCTTCTAGTGATTACCAACTACATTGTGCTGTCATGCCAAGCTAGGCTTACCAGAGTGAGGACAATAATGGCAACTTGAAATCAATCTGTACTATGTATAGGAACTGAAAACAGGGAACCTCTTTGTTAAAAACATGACTGCCAGTAACCAGCAGAATGAAAGAAAAAATGTGGTGAAGCAAATCCAGAGGGAGTGTATGCTGGACAGACTGGGAAAGAAAGGAATGGTTGAGAACAGCAAATCTAATGATAGAATGAAACCATTACCATATGCCTGTGAGCAACTGAACAGACAGATTGGCTAAAGAGAACATTAGTGGGATCAAGTAAGAGGCAAAAAGGATGCAAGATTTTTTCATTATCTTACTGTTATACCTAAAAGTGGAAAATGTCACAAATGAAAACTGATGTCTGCTATTTACATCACTCAAAGTGTAACAACTCTGCTGATTTCAAATGGTGTTACTATCACTCTTTGATAACGTTACAAAGAGCAAAACTGGATCCTTGAGTTGCACTGGAGAACTCATTACTTTCCAAAAACACCAGTAAGACAGATGACTTTGCAAGTAACCACTACACATGTGCTTGGTTCTAGAATGGATCGAGTTGTCCTGCAAACCTGCAACTGTTCTCAAACATCATACGTGAGCAGAAAACTATGGGCTTTTAGCAAGAACAGTCAAACACAGCAGAAATACACTACCCTTCAGTAATTTTAAATCTTGTTCCAAGTGAATCATGATATATTTGGTTTGCTACATTTTTCTTTATACTGAAGACGCCCAGATAGTAGATGAAAAAAGAAGCAAGCTGGTTATTTATTTTATGGGTTAAGCCGCACAGAAATGTTTGATTTAGAAATGTCAGGAAAACACTGTCTTAGAAACTTTGTTTCATTATGGATGGTATTAGTCTATTTAATCTTCGATGAGTGTTTGTATTTGCAGTTATATGAATAGAGCATGTATACCTAAAGGAAACAAACAAAACCTCCACATCTGGCCATAATCTTAATAGTATATACAAAGCACTTGATGCGATGTAAAGTTCACTTTGGGGTAGAGAACTAGAGTAGGAGCTGAGAGGAGTGTAAGGCCTCCAAGCCCTGCCTTGCAAAAGCCCCACACTCTGCTCACTAAACATGGCTGACAATTAAGCAGGTCTTGCCCATGAAACTGGAAGTTGAGTAGATTATTGAGTTTAGACAGGTTCTATCAGCTTGTTTTACATTAACATCACTTTTCTCACTTGATTACCTGCATGGGAAAATGCTATGACTTCCCACAAAAGGGAGACCATAAAGCCTGGGACTTGCATCACTCTTAAAGATTTAAAAAAACTAAACACCTGAACAAAACCCCATTAAGACAAATAACAACAGTGAAATTTGCAAACAAATGCTTGGCCAACTTCTGATCTCAGCTCAACTGAGGAACTGCTAAAACAGAGGGAGCTGGAAGAGAGAAAGGAAGAGAACAGATGGCAGAAGCAGATGAAAACAAGAACAAATGTAGACAGTATGATTAAACTTACTTCAGAAAGAACAGAACCACTTATCCTTTAGAACTGCCTGTAATGCAACACACACATTTTTCCATGTACACAAAGCTTGAGTTGGTACAGAGACATTATGTGATTGTGAATGGGAGGGCTAGAGGGGATGAGACAGTCTCTCTGGCCCTCGATCAGAAAAGGATGAGCTTTGTCTTCTGTGAGCTTAAGAACATGCTGTAACATTTTCCTGAACTGGAATTTCGATCAAGAGATGCTTCATACTATGAAAATGTTGAGAAGTGTCTAGTTAGTAATCATGACTACTTTGCACTAATAGCCAAATGATGTTGTGAAACTTTCTCTAAGTGCTGTTTTATCGACCCTTAACATCAAAACCAAGATTTTCTCATGCTGTTGAAATTCAGTGGAATGGATTTAAACTAGAAAAGCGTGGCACAGTAATTCTGCAGAACTTTTGATTAAAGAAAGTATCCAGAAACAGCACTACTGAGACCACAAAATAAAGCACTCAAATTTGAGGGAATATCAGAATCAAGGGCTGCTTGATCAACATGGACAAGGCCCTCCCACACAAATACATTTTGTGGCATTTTTTAATCATAGAACATCTATTAGGTTTTCCACACAGAAACCCTATCTCCTTCCAGTGGGCAGAAAGGATAGTGATAACTTCGTTAAACAAACAAACAATAAAAAATCAACACATTGAATTGCTGTCTTCACTGTTTGATGTGCAACTGCCTAACTCCTCAAATACTTCAGTTCCTCAGATCAAATGACATGGATTTCTTAGCAAAGGACCATAAGGCCTGCTAACAAAAGCACTGTACAAAAGTTAGGTGTACTAATAGTAATTGCTTTATGATAAAGCTAGATGAAAAAAAGGGAAAATGATCAGAAATGTCTTTTCTCTGTGATAGAAGAAGCTAGCAGTACTGCAGAACACAGACTTTTAGCCATATACTGGAATTTGTGTGTAAGGCACCAAGGCACAAGTCCTGCCCATGAACACCATGCTTAGATGATGTAAAATTACCAGGCTGTCACCGTTATGCTTTTTGAAGTCTTCAAATGAAAGTCATATGGAAAAAGTCTGGTTGTAATAAAACAGCTTAACGAAAGAGGGGCCTATGCAAATGACAGGAGTTTTGCATAAAGGACTGCAGTCTTCCTCCCTTTCAGTAAAACTGGATTTCAAGGATAATGATTTTTGATAGCTGGCCTTAAGAGGATGGGTTACATCCTGGCAGATGTAGCTTTATTGATCAATCTGTTTCTATACACATTTGTAATAGAAATTAGAAATAGAAATAGAAACAGTGGTTCCAGTGATGGATGTAATGTCATGTTAAGTACATTTTCTTGTGTTCAGAAGACAGTCATTCTTGTACTCTAGCAAAAGTGACAAAGCGTAAGAACAAAACAGTTTTTGTGGAAGCTTTTCAGAGGCAGATTTAGAACTGCTGTACTTGAAAGGAGCAAGAAGTAAATAACTACCATGGGAGGATTCTTTCTTCCACAATTAATTCAAGTAAGACATCAACTTCATCATCACTTTCAGCTCTGTTAACAAGATCACTTTTAGTACAAATACTCTCCTAGTGTGCTTGGAGCAGTGATTTCTTGACCACATTCTGCCTTCTGAGTTTTCAAATGTCCAGCTATCAGCAAAGTGATTGAGAGAAGCCACCTACTGAAAATTCATAAGAGGATGTACAATATAGGAGGTACAGTGTTGGCATGGGAATTGTGAAGTCTAGATTTTATTCCATGTTTTGGCACGGGAATTTCTGAATGACCATGGAATGATCTTCTGCAAATGAAAATCTTTGCTGGGCAAGGGTAGATTTTCCTCTGTAAAATGATGTCCCTCTCTTCATTCCTTGGAATGTATTTTTTTCACAGCAGAGGCTGTTCCACAGGGTTTTTTAAATGAAGATCTATGACAATTAGGGCTCTTAAGCTACCTTGTCAACTCCAGTATGCTTGTTCAATCATCTTCTTCCCGAAAAGAGACAAAGGAGAGTCTTCAAGAGCATACTGAGCATACTCCTGTGGGGTCTCTCCAAGTACTGGGGGACACAGCTCCTCTTTTATCACTGCACCCCAACACTAGCAAGCCATTTCCCCTTACCCATTGGCTGAGGTAGTCAGTGTTCACATTATTCTTGGTTCACCTACAAGTGCTCATCCTGCCAGTAGGTATCCTCTTTAGTTTCCTTTTTTTAATACATACTTTGTAATCTGGATTCAGAATTTATTGTTTTTCCCAACTACAACTATCTTTGTATCCTGTAAATCTATCATTCTTGTCTGCTCATCAAACAAGATTTACACACAGGTGCTAAGCTAGCATCTCCTGCCATATACCTACAAGATAAGTTTGTGACTGAAACTCTTCTTCTCAGCTTTTTCATTATCTTAAGCAGAGACCACTTATCCCTCATTTGTTCTTCCCAAATTTAAACTTATTTTACAAGGACACTTTATCCTTGTTTTAACGTAAGTTAACATAAGTGATTTAATTTGCATCCTCTTCCTGGATAATCTTCTTGAAGTCCTCTTATCAGTTGCAAGGTAAAACTCACATCAATATGAATAATGTATCACATCACAACTGATTTTTTTCTTTTAAATTATTTAGACATATTCAGATGTTACATTTTTTTCCCCTGTGGTCTGGCAATCATTTACAGGGCATAAAAATGGATATAATAAATAATGTGACTGTACAGAATGGAATCACAGAATCATAGATTATTCTGAGTTGGAAGGGACCCGAGAGAATCATTGTTTTCAGCACCTGGCCTCATACATGACCAGCCAAACTTCAAATTCTATGTCTGAGAGTGCTGTCCAAACATTTCTTGAACTCCAGAAGCTTGACCACTGCCCTTATAGTCTGGTTCCAGGGTCCAACCACCCTCTAGTAAAGAACCTGTTCCTAATTCCCAACCTGATCCTCCCTTGATGCAGCTCCATGCTGTTCCCTTAGAAGATATTGCTATAATTCTATGAATTATAGAAAATAGCACAATTTGATGTTGTTGATGGTTGCATTGAAAAGACTTCGTAGGCATGTATGACTTAGGTGTCAGACTAGTTTCTCAGAGATGGCATTCCTTCTCTTACAAGACTGAAATAAATAAATAACCAACTTGAAATCAATAACCAACATTTGAGCTGTAGAAGGTTCTAGAAATTCAGTGCAGCATCTTACAGAGAATAAAATTTGCAAAGTTCAATTCAGTCTCAATCTAAAACATTGTCAGTAAGCATCAGAGAACATAGACTGGAGATAATGCTGCAAAACCATTAACCTGAAATATTTTTGGAGAACTTTCTGTTCAGCTCAATGTCTGCAGTAATAAATGTTTTGTCTTGAAGGAATGAGTGGAATTATTTGCTTTGCCTGGCTCTCAAGTCTTTTTTGGCCCACTGGAAGAGAGTGCTTGTTTTTTTATATTCTGATCAATAAATGCACAAGTTCCCCATTTCCTTAGAAGTCCAGTCATGGCCCTCCTTAGGGCAGACAAAGGTTATCTCTGGGCACCTGGAAATTAACTGTACTAATGGGAAATTACATTCAGCTTCTTCACTTTTTTTTTCTTCTGAAAAATGTTTTTAAAACTCTGACATTGTTAGTCAACTAAATATCACATTTTATGAGAAAGGCTATTGGGATAATTTCCAGTACTGTTAAGAGTCATGTTTTCATGGACTTAGTAAGAAACAAACATCAAAGTATTGGCCAGATTGTTTCATTTTTATTGCAGTTTTGGGGAAAAGTTAAAGCCATGGTGCTAGACTTACTGCAGCGCCCAATATTCCTGTATAGAGCTGATACAGAAAGAGAAGCAGTGAATAGAAGCATATCAAGATAACACGTACTGTGTCCAGAAACTAGAGCCACTTCTGTGCTAAGCCCAGCCAGCATTAGTGTTCTTTTTCCCAACGTGGAATGGTATCTGGAAGGTTTTCTGTATGTCAAGAGCTATAAGAATGCAGTCAATTCTTATCTATGCTTGATATATCAGCATCTTCCCTTGCTGCCTTTCCCTTGCTGAGAGCAGGAAAGGGATGTTGGTGGCTAATATGAATTGATAGCATCCTTTCTCTATATTAACTTTCTTTTATTTCACACTGATATACAAGTTATGTAAAACTTGCTTCCCACATATTCTGTTTCTGAAGCAAAATTGCACCAGCATTACACAGCATTTCTCTGTTTGGCTCTGATCTGTAGCATTGACAGGTGATGCATGTCCAATGGCTGCCTTTTTGGGTTATACTAATGATTAAAACAAGAAATGAAACACCAACAGTAACACCAAATCAATAAATAACAAATGAAGGTGTCATAAGTTGTAAAATAATTTTGAGAATAAAGTCCTATCAACCAATAGGTTTTACAGACATAAAAAATCCCTTGATATCTAAAGTTCAGTAGTATTCACTGAGTATTTAAGAACTGATTTAACTTTCCTTTTCTTTTTTGTTGTCCAAAGGAATATCAGCAATGAAACCTGACTTCCAGTGCACAAAGAAAGTAACTGTCTTGCTAATGAAGACACATCCTGCTATGTTTCAGACTGGGCACCCCAGTGCTTTTCTGGTTTTCAGCCCTAAGTTCCTCACTTGGTAAAGGTCTGAGGGATGCGATTCAGGCTTTCTTGGATTGCTGGGATTGCAGCTCCATTCCTAAATGACTAATGGGGCTGCCAGATTTTTAGAGGCAATGAACACATTTACAGCCCCTGGGGAACTGAGTGGAAATCCCGGGTTGTTCCACACCTCTTAAAAATCAGACCCCTGTTTATTTTGATGCTTAAATACAGATTTAAATGTTTAGCTTCAGGCTGTGCACTTGAAAGCTCTGGTTTTTAAAATCCCTTTGAAATCCTTTGCTTGGTGGTTTAGGATCACCCGTACTCTGCTGGGCTGTCCTCAGTGAGCAGTTTCCCCCTCAGTTAACGAGCAGCAGAGGTGCAGGTCGGCCCAAGTGCTGCACGGGGGCAAGGCCAGCAGCAGCAGGGGTCTGGGGCAATGGCAGGGGCTCAGGGCCAGACAGTCCCCCAGCCAGGAGGGAGAACAGGCAGTCAGCTTCTCCAGTGATTCCAGAGGGGGAAAGAGTCCATCTGGGGAGCCCTGTTATTTTTACTTATGAAACATCTTTGCAAGGAAATACAGGCCTCTTGAGATGCAGCAATACTAGCAGCTGCAAGCCACTAGCACAGTGTAACAATCCCCCATAAAATTTGTTTTTTACTGGGCTGCCTGATCCTGCCTGTGTTTGTTGGTCAAATGAGAAGAAGGCTCAGACCTGGGGACTGGCCAGAATGGTAGCATGGCAAAACTTAAGTGCTATCACTGCTGCCCTGGAACAGCAGCTGTACCCAGGGGGGCACATACTCACAGAAGCAGGGCCAAAGAATCAACCAGAATAAGCACTGCTTCGCTGATTAGAAAAAAAGAGTTGGACCACCTGGAACTGGCTGAAACATTTGCTTATACTTTACTTCTGTAATTTTGTGTCCACTCACCTTGCAGAAATCAGTGATGGCAGAAAAAAGGTGAGAGCTGAACACAGGATGTCCACCTCACTATTGCCATGAAGACAGAGCTCTCTAGGTCATGTCTTGGTAATAAATGTTTTTGGTATTTGAGGGTTTTTTGTTATTGTTTTTGCTTTGTTTTGCAGTGAAACATGCCAATCTGATAGAGTTCAGGATTGAAGCTCTTTACTGAACAAAGAACATTTGCTGGACTGACATAGCCAGAGGTGGTAGAGTCTCCTTCCATTTCACAATGCACTAAATGGAGAGGCTGCCATACTAATATAAACTGTACCTCAACTCAAAGGAAAATATCAGGTTCCCACCACTAAATCTGTTCCTGAATGACCTATCTGTAAGCAGTTACTTTAACTTTCTGATGATATTTGGAAGCATAGAATCATAGAATCACCAACATTGGAGAAGAACTCAGATTATCCAGTTCAACCATCCACATACCACCATTTCCCCACTAAACTATGCCCCATTTACAACATCTAAATGTTTCTTGAACACCTCCAGGGGTAGAGACTCAACCACCAACCCAAGTAGGGGGTGTTGTGGTTGAAGTGCAGGACCCAGCAGTTGGTCTTGCTTCATCCCACTGGTCTCAGCCCAGTGATCCAGACTGTCCAGATCCCTCTGAAGGGCCTTCCTACCCCTAAGGCAAATTGACACTTTCTCCCAGCTTGGTATAATCTGCAAACTCACTGAGAGTGTACTCAATCTCCTTGTCCAGGTCATCAATAAAGATATTGAACAGGACAGGCCCCAATACTTACCCTGGGGAACACCACTTGTGACCAGTAGCCAGCTGGATTTAACTCCATTCACCACCACTTTCTGGGCACAGTTCTCCAGCCAGTTCTTTACTCAGCAAAGAATGTACCACCTGTCCAAGATACAGGTTGCCAGCTTATCCAGGAGAATACTGTGGGAGACAGTGTCGAAAGCACTTTGCTGAAGTCTAGAAGATTATATCAACACCCTTTCCCTTATCCACAAGGCAGGTCACTCAATTATAGAAGATCAGGTTAATCAAGCAGGATCTGTCTCTCCTGAACCCATGTTGGCTAGCTGATCCCCCAGTTGTTCTGCACATGCTGCGCGATCTCCCTCAAGATTATCTGCTACATCAACATAAACATTCCTGGCATCAACATCCAAAGTTACAAACTAAAGTTCTATAAAAGATAGCAGTGCTTTGCAATTCTGGCTCATTGGCTTGGAATCCCTCGCTGAACATCTATGTTATTCCCTTTCAAGAACAGCATTCACTACATAACGCTTGCTCAGTGGAAACCACCCATTTGATCCCTTATCAATTAATGCATAAGATTTTTGGTGAAACAGTTATACATCAGTGAGCAAGATGGGAAAGAAAAAAAAAAAAGAAAAAAAAAAAAAAAGAAAGAAAGAACTGAGTTGGAACAAGAGCTCAAAAGTGCAGCCAGGTTACTACCACAAACCCAGAGAGCGCAGTCCTGACCTGATAAACCTGTCTTCTCTATGGAGATTTCATCTTCTTGTTTCACTTGTTGCAAATGGCAGCTGGCAAATGGCAGTAGCAGGGATTTCCTTACAGGTTCTAGCTTATGAAACACTCACTAACTAAAGTTACATGAGATTTTCAGCACGTTCACAGTCAAAGCATGAGTTTGGCCAAAATACCTCACCCGAAGTCTGAACTCAGGGAACTTCTGGGCTTTGGTTATACTGTGGTATTCTTTTAAACAGCTGTCACTTCATGCCCAAGTTGTAGAAATCCAAACTGGTTCCTACAACAGTCCTTCCTTGAAGTTTGTCTCTAAGTACTCTGTAATTCTGAGCAAATATATTCAGAGTAGTGGACCTGGTCTAGCTCTAATTTTCCCTGGCTTCCTCTAGTGCTTCTATCAGCATCAGCTAGAGTCAGATTACTATCATCATCTATCCCATGGGATTCACTACAAAAGCCACAATTTTCTTCTATTTTCTATATGCCTTCCATCCAGAACTTTTTCTGGAGGGAGAAGAGATGGCCTGAACATGTAGCTCCAGCTTGGAACCAGTGAGGACAATCTTCTAATCAAGAACAGGCTGGGGAAGTGATTCAACAAATGAATTGGGGGGAAAACGACAGGTAAGGAGTTTAGGCCTTTTACTTGATCCAGAGTAAATCCTTCCCAAGCTATCTGGCTAACAGCCAACTAGGTAAGATTACAACTTTGTAGAGGGCAGGAGATGCTCCAGTCACTGGATACAGCTTTAGAAAACAGCACATCAACTTGCAGGACTACTACACTGCTAATGTCTCAAATAACCTCTTGCAGGTTGCATGTAACAGGTCATTCAGCTGTACTTTAATGAAGTTCTGCTGAGACTTCCAAGCCTAGTGAAACAACATTGTTTAAGTGCTCACAGCACTAGTTAGAAGAAAAAACTCAGACAGGATTATGTTATCATCAGTAATGCTATAACACATTTTTCTCCTTTGGCAGTTTCAGCAGCATTTGAAATTTTGCTGTAAAGTCCAAGGAAATCAGAATATGAGACCTTTGTTGAGATCTTTCTTTCTGATATATATGTTTCTCAAAAAAATACTGTCTTGGAGCTCAGAGAATTGAGAAAATTACACACTGTGAAGATACTGAGAGTTATTTTTTTGCTTCAGAGACCCATGCAGGTTCAGGGAAATGTCAGTCTGTATAACAATGCAATAAAATTCCTGACAAAGGCCTACTGGTTGATCTGTATTTTATCAGTGGTTTAAGAGCACCAATCTCCTCTAGGCCTAACTTCTGGGTTGGAAATAAATAACACAATTTTTTTGGGTAAGCAATTATGTCTAATACAAGCCAGACATCATCATCTGCATCTTTGTTATTATTTTGTTCTAGTAAGTAAAATTTGGAAATTGAGCAATCAAATCACCAGTTTTCATGAGCTGTAATTTTCAGTTTTCTAAGGAAGATGCATGAAATGGAAATTGGCAAACCTGTGATTCCACTTCAGAGTGTCTGGTGAAAATATTTTGGATCAGTAACATATCTGAGAGAAGACTGGAGAATTGGCCAGACGTCCTGTATGAAACATGCCAGAAGAGCCAGAGCAAATTCAAAGGCTTTTTAAGGTTTTACAGAGGTTTAATTAGAATAGTATTCACTGTTTATGAAGTACAGCTTATAGAACAGGGTTCTATATGAAAGCTGAAATTATCCATTAATTGATAGCTTTATACTGGGGATGTTTCCTCCTTCAACATAAACATTTGTCTTGAGCATTTTTTCAAAATTACAGTAGACTAGGAGCTTGCCAAATATTTAGTGGTTTCGTGAAGTTGTTTGGTATTCATGTCTACTACAGTTCTACAGAAAACATGTCTAAGACCCACTGCTTTTACCATATGGCAATCCACAGAAGGACACAGGATAATAAACTTTAAAGATGTGATAAAGAAAAATGCGATCTGAGCTGCTTTTGTAGCAGTTAAAAAAAGAAGCCTTTGCAGAGGTTGGATTCAAGTCCTGCCAATATTTATAACAGTGTTTATCATTAGGACAATGATTCCGCATATGTTCAGTTAGTTCCAAAAGACAATGCTGTAATGTTTTCGGCTCTTGGGCTTCCCGCCTTCCTGAGAGTAGATCAGCGGCTGGCGGAAGCTCTCCTCTTCCCCACCCTTGTTTACATCCCTGCTGTCCCTGCAGCACAACCAGCACAGCAGAATGCCAGAACTTCAGTGCTCTTTGGTTCCTCTCCAGCCGTGTCTCACATGGAGACATTTCAGGCCAGGCCTGGCCACTGAGGAGTGTGAAGAGAGGAAACAGGAGAGGTCTGTCCTGCATTTTGACCTGAGGTGTGATCAGGTGTAAACAGCCATTTCTCCCTTCCCATTCAGCCAAGTAGAGATTAGTCCTTTCCTGGTGCATAAACTCCAGCCTTGAGCTGCACTGAGCCAACCTGTTTCAACCAAATAGGTGAATCAATCCACTTTATTCACAGACCCCTAACACACTGCTTTTGCTCAGTCACTTTCAAGTTGATCACAGCTACCAGCCAGCTTCCATTACATTTAAAACATCAGCTTTGACTAGCGTTACTCACCAGCAAGAATCTGTCCCTGGCTAAGCAGGACAGATTATGCTGCGCTCCCACATCTGCACACTTTGCTCTAAGAAATGGTTTCTTGATGTTCTGTGATTACTCCAGTACCTTTTTATTTTATTAAGTACCAAAAAAAAAAATACATGGTGACAGACTCAGCTGGTAGGCTCTGGTACAATAATTTCTACCTTTCTGAGTGTAAAATTTAAAATTAGAAGCATCAAGGCAAAAGCTGGGCTCTCAAATTAGCTGTTCAGTAACTCAGTTCAGTTTTAGGAATGTCTGTCTGGGAAATCCTGCAGACCATTTGAGGGCAGCTTTCAGTAACTATGCAGGACAAGAAAGAGTTTGTCTGGAAAACAGAGAGAAACATCGGAGACAGTGACATCTCAGGAAGAAGCACCAGCCCATAGGAAACAATACAATTCAGTAACATCAAACAAAAACAGTTCTGAATTCCTTGAAGAGTTCAAAGGAAGGTTTCTGTTATGCTACTCCCATGGGTCTCATTGGAGACTCTATCAAGTTGCTTGACTTATTATGGTCACAAATGAGCAAATTTGTTTCTTGCTGCTAACATTTTAGGTGTTAAGTTCTTCATGCACATGCACTATAAACTCTGTAATGTGGAAAGCACCCTTAACCTTTTGTGTCAGGAATGAAGTGAGAACAGGCTTTGTCTATTTTTATCAAGTAGCAATGATATGCTCAAGCAATTTTTCTATTTACAGGCCTGGCATTTTGTTCTCACAGACTGTTTGGAGATAATATGGAGAGAGATCAAACTGCAGGACAGACAATACTTCCTCCACTGTCTCTACTGTTAAGGGACAAATTATCAGCTACTTACTAGAGAATCACTATCTGAATAATTGCTAGTTCACTTGCTATTCTTAAGTGTTTGTCTTTATTTAACATTTACTTATACATTCAGATAAGAACAAGGGAGTGGCCATAGAAAACAACCTTTATATTCACCATATTTGACATTTAGTATATTAAAAAAAACAACAAAACCAACACTGATTTCTGTCAGTGCCAGACAGTCAGTTGCTCACTGTGCTTCCTCTGTGCTTGATTTCAACTTTTGATACACTTGTTATTGCTCAGCTTCTGCTGTGTCCTCTCCTCCTGCTCTATTTCCCATCTCACTACAGGAGCCAACATGGCAAATGGACTTCTATCTTGGCTTACAGAATTTAAGGGATCAGTCAAGACTGTCTGAGACCTCTGCATATAATTTCCATCCTCTACAAAACAGGCACCGCACTACTACATTTCCCTGGTACATACAGATTAATTATTTAAACAACATAATTTTCCACTTATTAGGTATTAAGCATACATGTTTAATTCTCACACTAGTGGCAGATTGCTAGGCTTTTCATCTGGATAACTGTTTTTAGTGCTATGGTTTCAACCAGATGTAATTGCCTCTATGAAAATCCATTTCTGCTTTGGGATCTCAGCAATTGGTTCCCACAGGAAAAATACAGAGTTACTTGTGAATTAACTGCTCAATAGCTGCGCAACAATCAAAGGGTTTTCATCAACATCTAAACATGTTTCATCATTTGCTAACAGCCAGTTCTGTTCTATTCCCTCCCAGACTCCTAAAACCTTATGCATCTCTTTATGCTTGGTGCTCAGTTCATACTTCATGAGAGATCATTCTTGAAGACAAAAAGCCAAATCTGGATTCAGAAATCCTAACACCCTCTTGAGCTTTACTTCCTACTACAAACAAAAGAAATATTTGCTGTCTGTCAGATGCCCTTATTTGAGAGAACTTATATTAATATTTATGTTGGTGCAAGTCCACATCCTTGACAAGAAGTAGGATTAGATATGCAGAGAGCTTCCCTATTGGAGGTGTTCCAATATCTTGAGCAATATGCCTTAGCTATTACAAGTCATAGAATCACTGTGTCACAGAACTGCAGGGGCTGGAAGGGACCTCTGGAAATCATCTAGTGCAAACCCCTTGCTAAAGCAGTTTCTCTTCAGTAGGCTACACAGGAAAGCATCCAGTTGGGTTTTGAATATTCCCAGAGAAGGAGACTCCACAGCCTCTCTGGGCAGCCTGTGCCAGTGCTCTGTAATCCCTAAACTAGTACTTTCCTTACATTCACACAGAACTTTCTGTGTTCCAGTTTGTTCGTGTTGCCCCTTGTTCAGCTGGGCATTGTTGAAAAGAGCTTGGCCCCATCCACTCAGCTCCCACCCATTAGATATTTATAAGCATTACAAGCATCTCAGTCTTCTCTCCTCCAAGCTGAACAGTCCCAGATCTTTCAGTCTTTCTTTGTAATGGAGGTGTTCCAGGCCCTTAATCATCTTTCCAGCCCTTCACTGGACTCTCTCCAATAGTGGTCTGTCTTTCTTGAACCAGGAGAGCCCAGAATTATGGCAGTGATACCATTTGTATCACATACATGGGATAAAAAGAGTATAAAGGATAAAACTTATAATTACTACTTCTCTATATTCCATCCCATCTCAATTCAGCTAACACAGGCTATTATATTAGAAGATGTAGAAGAATTAAAAAGAGTAATTGGCACCATCAGGAAAACAAGCAAGTTCAAAAAAGTAATTTAATATGGGTGCAACTGGACTATAATAAGATATATTTAATTCAGGACTTAAAGTCAGGCATATAGCTAAGATTTTTCATCCAAGTAATAATAAAACCTCATTTTGAGGACTCATAAGGACTTTCAAAAGTCAAGATACATACATTTTTTTTGCACGCGAATAAAGTCTCCTTTACTTCCGACCTGGCTCTGAGTATTTTCTTCTGTAACTCAAGATGGTAGAAATTCAGGCTATTCTTCAAGTCCAAGTGGCATTCAGCACCTCTGTCAACACAATTGCAGTCATGGGTTATACTGTAGAAAACATATATTCTAGGAAATGTTTCATCAGATAATGTCTGTACATTACATCTGTGCCTAAAATTAGAAACAGATGTAACAGGATTCTTCTAGTTTTGAAGGATTAACATCTTTTAAAGCTTAAGCATCTCCCTAGTCTTGTCACAGAATGAACTGTTTTTTTTTCTCCTCATAAACTCTATTCCAAGGTTCATCTTAAAGTTGTGAGTACATTCTGAATTCAACAACTGAGAAGGATCATCATCAGCTATTCTGTCTACTGTTGCATTTATTTCTGTATCTGGCACTTCCACATTATAGATGAAGTTTTAAGCAGAAACCTTCTTCTATGCACCCTAGCATATCAGATGTAGGCTGTTTCCCAGAAAAGACACCAACATTTATAAGTGCACCCTTGTATGTGCATTTGCAGTGGTGCCAGTAAATCTCCAATCCTTACAGTTCTGAAAACGTTTCACATAATACTGAAAGTTACTGCACAAAGAGTTACATCTCTTTCATTCTTTTAAACACAATGTTTGCCTTTTTCATGTGCTTTCTATCTTATGCATTTAATATTATTTAATTCCCACTCCTTGTGTGACTGCTGATAATAAATCAGTTCCATAGCCCATGTACAACATAGAGGGAATCACTGCTATTCTGAATTCTCTGAACATCACTTCATGCTTTCAGATAGCCAGAATCACACTAAATAAAGTTAGATGATTTGTTACAATTGGATCATACGCTGACATATCTAAAGCAGGTGTAAGTATCTTTAGTCATTACTACTAGCGTTGGGCAACTGCATAGGTTTTGGAATATGGATTTTCAGGGGAGACAATTGTCAACAGGTCTAAATTACATATAGTTGGTAAGGGCAGTTATATCTCAAGTTAGCTAGCTGATACTAGACTTAGCAGAACTGGATTTTGTCAGCTGTCATATTTTGCTTTTCCAATGACAAAAAAAGGCAATCACAGTACCGGCTATGGACTTCTGGCCTATAAGGGAAACACTACTCTCTTTCCCAATATTCCCTTGAACAAAACTTTCTTATGAATATGGGAAGATATCTTAAAATGCAATGTTAGGCCTTAAAATGCGCATGCTATGTGTACATTACTAATTTAAGTGAAGATGCTCTCATCTAAAAATAACCCCAAATGCCAACAACCTAAATATAAATGGGAATTACTAATAAACCCTCCTATTGCTCACATACATCACTGTTCAAAAAGCATGCAATAGTAACAGTCTTCTGAAAACTGCCTCCCAAACTGTAATTGTGCTAGGTGTTCTTCCTGTACTCTATTATTCACTATTCCAATGACAGAGTTTGTTTCATCTTCTCATACAGCTGAAATGTTTCAAATGACACCCAGCTACTGTCTATCACTCCAGATTCTGTATTTTCAGAAGCTTAACTACTTCTATGCAGAGAATCTGAAGGGATACATCCACTCAATTTGCTATTTCTGTATAAACATGCTAAGGAGTATTTAATTACGGAGTTTTTTGTTAGCAGTATTATGTTTGGTCAGCTGAGAATCACAAATCTTACATAAATCCACAAGAGTTTTCTCTTATTTGCTTGCATATGTAAACACTGCTGATGCTTTGAGGTAGCATCAAGCTCTGGGTAACCAACACTAATACCCTGCAGAAAAAGCTATTAACTACAGACTGTTCTCACGCTCATATAGAGCTATCAGAACAATTTTGCAAGTTATTACTCACTTGTAGCACAACTGATCCAATCACACAAAGACCTGCAGATGCTCTCAATTGTCCAACAAGGAGGAAAAGCTGTCTGCAGCTCCAACTAAAGCATCTGTGTTGGGGCATCTGTGTGCATTTATAGAGAGGAAGCAGCTGGCATGTGCTGGCTCCCAGTAGGCAGTATCAGAGAAAGGAGACCTCACATGTGGGATGCCATCACCAGTCCCAGCTGAGCTCTTTTTAAATGCTCCAGATTCCTTTTTTAATTTCTGTCAAAAGGAGAGGCAGGGAATTTTCATACATAGCTTCTTCTCTGTGTCATAAAGCACTGCTGTATGTATGTATGTCGGAAGTTACAAGGCAACTCTAGGCAAGGGACTCCATGAGGTTTATATTTCTTGCTAACACTCCCATGTAACAGTCATGCTATGGTTAGTTAGTCTACAGTACTACAGTAAGAGGGCTGGTGTTTAAACTGCCTGAGACTGGAGATGCTGAGCATACCAGCGTATTTGACTTTCATGCAGCTTTGAAGAGGGAATCCTGTTAGTCTTCATTAGAATGAAAAGATTTGTTGCATACTGGCTAAGAGAGTCTGGTCAGCCAAGGGCTATCATAATGATCATAGAATCCTCAGAGTTGGAAGGGACATCTGAGAGCCATTTAGTCCAGCTCCCCTGCAATGAACAGGGACACCACAGCTACATCAGGTTGCCCAGGGCCTGATCTAGCTTCGCCTTGAAAGTCTCCAGGGATGGGGCATCCACCACACCATACAACAGTAGGCAACCTATTCTAGTGCCTCACCACCCTCACTGTAAAAGACTTTTTCCTTGTATCTAACCTAAATCTACCCTCCCTGAGTCTGAAGCCATTTCCCCTTGTTCTATTGCTACACATCCTGCTGAAGAGTCTGTCCCTTTCTTTCCTGTAGCTCCCCTTTAGACACTGAAAGGAATTGATAATATTGAGCTTGATAACTGAATATTGATAATTGAAACTGATAATATAGTTACTGAAAGGAATGATAATATTTTGGTTTAAAAGCTTCAAGTTTGTGTGCTCAGATAAAGGAATTGAGTGAATACACTCACTCAGGTGTACATTTGTTTCATTAAGACATGTAGCAAGGAACTTTGGTGGATTAATAAGAATTTGAATGTTTTGACCCTTTCAAATGAAAAATGTAGACACAAAACTGTCCACTTCAGTAGACTAAAAATAAGAATCAGCTTGTACCTCAGCTTCAACATCTTCACTGTACCAAAAATCAAAAACTTAACAAAATTAGAGAGCGTCTATGTGGACACCAGCGAAACATTACAAAAAATACTTGAAATGAGATACGTTCCTTGTGCTTCAGCGATTGAAAACTGGGCTTGAAAATTTGGTATATAATTGACCTCAACAAGGCACAAGACAGGCCCTGCAAGGATGGGAATAATCCTGGTCTCTTAGGAAAGGAATGTATGAGATTGATGTGCCCTTTTATCTCATGATACAGATGCTTTCCTTATTGAGAATAGGAAAATACTAAATGAAAGAGGTTATGGCACAAATTCTGCAAGTCAAAAATAGAAAACAAAAATGTTAAGATAAAACATAATGAATGAAAGTGATGAAAAGTAACTACAGACCAGAAAGAAAGAAATCAGGAAGAAAAAACAGACGGAACCACTAATTTGAAAATGTTATGGAATCACATAATCTAAATGTTATGGAAAACAAATCAGTGAAATATCAAGAGAAAAAAATATGAAACAAAAAAGAAAAGAGATGCCCCTGAGAACTGCAGGCTGGGGGAAGGAAAGCTAAGAGGGAGCTAAGAAGCAGTAAGTAACAAAGACATGAAAATGAAGCATGTATTTGAGTTGGCACAAAGAAGAAAATGACTATAAATATGGCAAAAATATTTAATGCTCTGTAAAATAGTTATACGTTTTCTGCATATAAAAGATTGGTTGGTATTAAAATGTTTTTCTAGCTCCAGACTTCATTTGACATTAAGAATTCCTGGAAAGGTAGGCTTGAGATGTTTTTTTTTTCTACTCCAGGCCTAGCACGTACTTATTGACCCTTCTGAGCAACCACACATGGGTGCCTTACTTTGAACAGCCAATGGGCTAAGCATGATCTTTTCCTAACAACCTAGATTACAGATAAGGTATGTAGTCCTAGATGTGCAATCTGACAAAACACAGAATGCACCAGCCCAGTACAGCTGTACTAGTAAGTTACGGCCTTGGTGAACACCCGATAAATTCTCCACAGGTACCACAGTCAAAAACAAGAATTGCGATCTATAGAGTACTCTCCTAGTGGGAACTTTTAGCTATTTTTATGCTTTTAAAACTATTTTAAGACCTCCGTGATTCAATTTCATTATAAATATGCAATATTTGGCACATATTTTACCCTTTAAAAACCCTAAGTAGTTGAGTGACCCCTTTAAAAGTATCCTTTACATTTAACAGATAGAAAACTGGGTGAATAAACTAGCATGAAACTGAAGTTAATGACAGAACTCAGTGACGGGATTAAGGGTAAGTACCAAAGTTCACTTCAGCCTTGACCAAAATATAATTACTTGGGCTTTTCATATGTATTCCAGTTCCATGTGTCAGCAAACAGTCCTCTTGAAAAAAAAATAAATCCTTAGAATGCTGTGAAAGAAGTTAGGAGCTTTCAGTTTAATTTGAGTTCTGTTTGTGTTACATGGCTTTGACACAGTACTTGCATTCTGAAAGCCATTTACTTGCTACATTGGTACAGTCAGAATCCAGAGTACGGCATGGTGTCTGGTTAAATGAGCTTCTCAGTAAACATAATATAAAGCACACAGAAAAAGGGAATTTCCAGTCCCTCCCTGGTGCACATGATGGGTAAGTTTTCCTCATGGGTAAGCCATGATCCAGGTTGGCCCTGAGTTATATTGCAGTCAGTTTTATCAGAGCAGGTCTAAGAGATGTATTCTCACCCACTGTACTCACAGTGAATCATTATGAGAAATAGCCTGGGAATTTGGTTTGCTCATAGATTGTTTTTTGGGGGGAGTTTGTTCTGTATAATGGAAAGAAAAAAAATTTACAGTCCACAGAACTGACATGGATGTAGTTAGCTGTGGTTTTGTAAAGAGGCTTTAACCTGTAACACGGGAAGTTGTCCTAAGTTCACAAGAACAGAATTTTTGCTAGTAAAGTGCCATCTATGTCTAATTCTTCTCATGTTGTCACAACAGGTAAGGGGCTGAAAAACAAGGGTCCTTCCCTGCCTTTGCCACTATACTGAAAACCATGGGACACGGTTTGCAAAGATGACCAGAAATTGGCAGATTCTTACCACACTGTAGGCATCTTACTTCCAACGGACAGAGCCCTTAAGCTAGACACTGATGTTAGATGGTTTTAACGCTCTAAGCATCAAACCTGAAATAGGGCATGCACCCAGAAAATAAGCTCCTTTAGCGATATCATACTGCTCATCCTAAGTGTGCAGCACCCAAAATCATGAGTATCTGGAAAACTTAGCCTCAGCGTATTCCTTTTAACCACTCATAAATGCTTCATTAAAAAAATATTTTTTGTTCTATGAACACCCCATAGTACAAATAACTGTGTAGAAATGCAAGAAGGAAAAACAGCAGCTCTCTAGCAGCCTTCTCGATGTATACTGCTGACCAACAAAATGTAAAGTAAGTCTCTGATCATTTGCCAGGGTCACATCTGTGTGCAGAAAAAGCAGCAAGATCACAGAGAGAGAGCTTTCCTTGTTCCTATTACCTGAATGGATTATGACATGTGTTTTACATTGGATAGGCAAATTGATTCATATAAAATAAAAGCTAAAACATAGTCTATTTCTTAAGCCATGCTTTCCTAAGGTTTTTTCAGATTCAGAGAGGTATGTCTTCCTTTCCTTTTTAAGTCTTGTTGCTTGCTGCCTGAGTTTATCAAAATATGTTCCTAAGGGGTTGAAGACAGGTTCACTATTTTTAGTTCTTCTTATCTCTCGCTAAGTATCAAGGGATATCACTGAGAGCAAAAAAGCCAACAAATTCTGGGACCTTACAGATGAGGAGAAACAACAACGAGAAAACACAATTGAAATAGAAGAAGAATAGATAAAATCCAGTTAGGAAAGGCTCATCCCTATGAACCACCTTTTGGTTACTTGCACAGCATTATTTCACAGTTATCTAAGAATGTGAAGACTCTTCTTAAAAATTGCACAAACATGGAAGCATAACTTCTGCTTGTCTCTATGTCAGTGGCCCCAGACCTATTAAATTGGACTAGTCAAACTTCAGCATACTACCAGCTGGTTTAATGCGGACTCAGTAGCCTCAGACCAATTCCCAGCCACAAAACCTGCCCTTGGCAGTATCAGGAATGCTGATATATTTTTCCAGGACCTCAATGGTTAAGCCAGAGAGTCATTAGATAGCTTTGCTTTTGAAATCTCTCTTAACAAGTCATGTCTGGAGAGCATGGAGTGCTCCATAAAGCCGGTTTGCCTGTGCAGGCATACACTGGCTGCTGCTATAGTACAAGCAGCACTAGAAATAGGAATGTCTGCTACATTTTTTTTCTGTGACTAATACTTGCAGGTCAAGAAGTGGAAGCCTACACCATGGAGCAAGGATGACTCCAATATGAACACAGACATCCTCATACAGACCCACTGAAAGGCTCACAAAACTGCTCTTTGTGCTCATTTTTGTTTTCTTTTTGGAACTTAGCACATTTTTATTAAGTTACTCAATAAAATTTAATGGGATTGGAGTTTCATGCTGTGCTGAAGAGTTTACAATGCTCAAAAAACTGGCGCTGAGAGTGAAAATGACAAACTCATTAAAATATTTAGACATTATACTGGTGTAGCTGCTTTCATTCAAGAATTTCAGTAACAAATTCTGATCATTAATCACCATTCCCATATGCCAAGTATAAAAAGTATTATTGAACCAAAAACAGAAGAGAGAAAGAAAAGATGCTAATTGATTTGGCTGAGCTCATTTGGGACTCAATCTGAACATTCTGTTCAAATTCATGGGCACTGCTATTGCTGTTACCTTAACATGGATAGAGAGGCTTGACCACAGCTCTGAAGAAGAATCTAGGTATCCATAACCCTAAGCATCCAGCTCTGGACACCTGCTCCCAGGAGGAACAACAGGCATGGGGTTATAGGTCTACACTGAAATATGTCTGAAAAGTTATCGTGTAATTTTATGGTTTTGATGGAGTTTCCATTTTTAATCAGATCTGTCATGTGCACATGCATATTTGATTTCTTTCCTCTTTGTTTATTGTTTGTTCCCAAGCCAGTTGTTTTCAGCCTGTTTGCAATCTGATGAAGGAAAAAGGACTTGACACATGTCTATAAGGACACAAGTCAGCCTGAAGCCCCACTAATGGTGCTAAAATAAAGAAATTCCATCTGCCTTTAAGTCTGGGCTGAGTCTGCACCTTTAATATCTAAGAACAACAGTCTTTCTATACATGAATAATAGAATCATAGGATGGTTTGGTTTGGACAGGACCTAAAAGATCATGTAGTTTCAGACACTGACCATGAGCAAGAACACCTCCCACTAGGTCAGACTTCCCAAAGCCCCACACAACCTGGCCTTGAACACTTCCAGTTCAGAGTCCACAGCTTCTCTGGACAACATGCTCCAGTGCTTCTTAGTAAAAAATTTCTTCCTAATGCCTAATCTAAGTCTCCTCTCTTTTAGTTTAAAACTGCTCACTCTTGTCCTATCATGACACTCCCTGATAAAGAGTCCCTCTCTAACTTTCCTGCAAGCTCCCTTCAGCTACTGGAGTTCCTATAGTCTTCCCCTATCCAGTCTGAACAACCCCCAACTCTCTCAGTGTCTATTCACAGGAGAGATGAGCATCATCATGCCCCTCTTCTGAATCTGCTTCAAAACGTCCATGTCCTTCTTGTGCTAGTGGCCCCAGAGATGAACAGAGCGCTGCAGGTGGGGCCTCATGAGAGCAGAGTAGAGGGGGAGAATCACCTCCTTTGCTCTGCTGGTCATGCTTCTTTTTATGCAGACCAAGATACAGTTGGCTTGATGAAGGCTGATATTACAACACTGACATGAAATAAAATCTGGAAGCTACTTTAACTGCCATCCTTCAGAGCACTGCACTAGATTGCAGTAAGAAGTCAGTCAGTTCTGATGGGATGCCATTCCAGGTAGAAGTGATGACGGGTCTTTGGTAGAATGGCTGACATCCACTTACTGGGTAGCATGCTGCTGACATTCCCATAGTTTGAATGTGCTGCTACCTACTGCTGACAGGAATGAAATGAGCTAGTGGCTGACAGGTTAGATCCAGGAATACGGCTGCAGTGCTTCAAATGCAAGCAGGCCTCCCCACACGGACCTGCAACAAACCTTCTAG
Source organism: Meleagris gallopavo (assembly GCF_905368555.1). NCBI lineage: Eukaryota > Metazoa > Chordata > Aves > Galliformes > Phasianidae > Meleagris > Meleagris gallopavo. The sequence continues at coordinate 83,037,301 of NC_139404.1, read as the reverse complement.
AAAGACATTTCTTTATGATTACTTTTGAAATCTGTTTACTCATTTTTGTCAAGCTCTCTAGTGGCCCTCAAGCAAGGGGCACATCAACATTCAAATGTCTTACTTGCTCATGGCTGTTACACTCCAAGAAAACATAGTCCAAGGATCAGTAGAGCAGCTTAATGTACTCTGGGGAAAACAAAAACTGCAAGGTGAGCCCATAGGCACGACATTCTTTGGTCACACAGTGCTGCAGGTTCTTTCCATGTTAAAACCTCTCAGTAAGAGTATGCATTCTTCACACAGATGTTGTATATTTTGATTTCCATCCTGCATAAATTCTCAACATAAAGTCAAGAATCCATGTATGTACTTTACCCAAATTTTTATAGAACATTTCACTTCCTGAAAAAAAAAAAAAAGAAAAAGAAAAGAAAAATAAAACAAATAACAATATCTGAAACATTGATACGTTGATTTATTTTTTATCTTCTCTCCCATTTCTCATTCTGCTGGAACGTGGAAAAAATAGTTTTAGGAGGTCAAGATTTCACGTAAATTTTTCTTACAAAGTGTAGAGTACAGAAATGTCATTCCATAGGACTCCTTCAGAAGCTGTTAACTATAATAATGTCTAAAATATCCAAGATCTATCCGATGCTTACAGATTGTCCACAGCAAAAACCCATGGGAAACTTGTACCAGAAGAATGGCTGCTGGTACAGCACTGCTCCTTTCAAAACAGAAGTGGGAGCCAATAGGTTGACAGGATCTGTTCTTGACTTAAGACAAGTTTATTATTTTAAACTGCTTTTGAGAATTTCCCTGGGTTTTACTTGGTAAAAATAGCAAGCTTTACAAAGACACAACATAAGAATTACAATAAATACTATTTTTTAAAATCATTGGTATTGTTATTCCTTCACAGGTCTAAAACCTGAGAAGAAATTTGCTTAGGGCCATGGTATCATTCACACTAATATCCGAAGTGTTAACAAAATGACTGTGTTTGTATGTTCATAAGTAATTCAGTTTCAGTTTGAGAAAGCTACTCTCAACTTGTGAGAGGTTCAGGAAAAGGTGGTTATGAAGTTATTGCCAAAGACTCATATGCAACAAATGCCCTTCTGTGTTAGAAGCATATTAAGTAACAGCAAGACCTTTCTGTTTTGGAAAAACTGTAATTTTCATCTAGCTATCAGTTCCTAAGAGATTATTACAGATGATCTTTGGCTCAGTCAATGGGACTCATGGTATGTGCTTGTGCCATCAGAAACAGGCATCTAAAATAAATGCTGTATCTTGAACTGAACTTCACAGGCAAACTGGGCTCTCTTCAAAGTGCAAAGAGAGGACTGCTGTTCTTTTTATAGCCTCTCACACTGAACCTCACATGAAATATTTATGTCCATAGCAGCACTATAAGTTCATAAAACTCTTTTGTATCATGTACTAACAATTGCTGTGCATGATGAAGGCATTAGCTGACGATGATCTTGCAATGAGATACTCTCCTGTTAGCTTATGTTATGCATGAAAGACATGTTATGCATGAAAGAGCCAAGGACGTTGTTCCTGCCTTTCAGCAGGAGAAACAAGGGCAACACCTACTTCTGCTTCCCTAAGAATGGTTACTGGTTGCTGTTCTCTGTAGGCTGTTCTGGTGCCTAGATGAGACATCCAAGCAGAGCTCCAATGAGTTATATTGTTTGATATTTCTTAATCTTCTCAGACATTGCATAACTTTGTGACTGATGTAATGGAACAAGCTCCAGACAGGCAAATACTGACAGCTCCACCATTCTGTAAGGCATAAAGAGCCAGCTTCTGCAGGTAGAGTCAAGTACTGTGGCCCATGACTAGCCAGAAGCCAATAATAAAGGAATCTGAGGTACATAGGGTTTAGAACAAGGCAAGCACACCATCTTTGAGAAGACAAAGTTATCTTACTGCAGGGCTGAGATTAAGATAAGAGACAAGAAGGCCTGGCTCAAGACTGTGGTGATTGAGCAGGACCCATAGCAGAGATATCAAAAGTTGCAAAATTCTTTATACAGCTTGGAAAGTCAACCTAAACATTTAAAAGGTCTAAAACACTTTTCAGTATGATCTCCTGAAATTCCATAAATTGATAGGCAAAGTCTTTCACAGTTGCCCATCAACCAGTTGTTGATTAGAAGCTTCCTGATAAACCTATGATTTAGTAGCAAAACCTCCGTAATTATTTACCTGGACAAAGCCTTATATTCAGGCAAAAGAAGACTCAGTACCCTATTACGTAGCAAGAAAACAGAAGAAGCCATCAGGTTTTGTGGGTGGATTTGCCCTTAGTAGTGCATTGTAAACAGCAAGGAGAAATGCAGAAAAAGGAGGTAAGCAGCATGGCAAATTTATAGACAGGAGCTTGCCAGAAGGACAGGCATGGAGCTATAGGCCAAGTCATTGTTTTTGTTCTAATATGGTCAGCTGAATATAATTTGTGTACATCTTTATACATAAGCAGGACTGTATCAAATATGTACCCCATCATCATTATGTTTTTGTTGGTTTGTTTTTTTTTTCCCGAATGGTAATAACATATACGAGCTTTTATTGGCTAATTGCTGGAATATAAAAGGGGTATCAACTTTTCTTACAAAAGGAAATCACTTTTTAATGCTCATTTTCTCTAAAAGAAACTAACTGCAAAATGATAGTTTGCTATTATATAAAATACTTTAAAAAGACATTTTAATATTAATTAAGACAGCTAACAGGATGATGTATTGCAGTCTGTAATAAATGTAAAAGAACAAAACCTCCTCAAAAACCTCCAAATACCAGCCAGAGCAAGGTTGACCTCCATCCCCAAAGCAGTTTGCAAAGAATAGCAATACCCACAGAGATAGTAAAAACTGTCAGTAAAACAGAATGAATGTCAATTAATTATCAGTGCACCAGGAGGAAATAAAGTTGTAACACAGTAACAGAGCAAAAACGTCCAGTAGTTTTGCCTGGAATTGGAGTGAAAGCCATCACGCTGCACAACCCACAGGCAGGCAACACAAAGTAAGCACTTGGAGTTAAGCACTGGGAATGCAGAAAAATATATATTTATTAATCTATCAGTAGGAGGTTTGATCTGGAAAAGATTGAGAAACAAAAAGGATACCTCAGTGTCATTTCTGATGTCTCTGTCTGGAGCAGGAGCTGGGCACTGACTACCCAGAGAAGACCAACATCTTCAGAAAACAACTGTGTTGCTTGGAATACAATGTAGTTCATAGGATAGCTTTCTCAGATGTTTATAAAATTCAATATTGAGCACTAAGAAGCAGAGAATCTTTAACTGCTACAGCGGTAGCTCTGCTGTACAGTAGGGGCCAGCAATTCATCACTACCTCAACTTCAAAGGGTAAGGATAAAGGAAAGGTGGTTGCTGCCAATTTTTTCTAAAACAGAGCTACTGATAATGTGAAGTGATGGAAATGGCCTTCTCTCCTATTTCTTTTATTTCCTCACAGTCCCTTGAGATGTGCCACCTTCTCAGTTCACTATATGGCACCATGAAGGTGGATTTGCTGTTTCTTTGTTTACTCTGTTTTCACGTTCCACAGGGAGAACAGAGAGATGAGCCTTCTAAACTAGCATAAATGAATTCCGCTCTACCACAACCTTTACAAAACAGGTGTAACTTCTTTCAGATGTTGTCTCTTCCTCTTCCTTTTTTTCAATTAACAAAAGGCATGTCCTGTTATGACTACGTTCTACAGTTCTACTTATTCTATGCACTTGAACTTTCCCTAAACCTTCCTTTCTGGGGAAATTCTAAAAAGTGTGTGGCAGGTTCTTTAATTCATTTTTAGCTGTAGCACAATATTGTATTTGGCTGAGTGATTAAGACTAACATTTACATGACACTTAGGGCACACTATTTTCTGGACTGTCTGTCACAAGTTGATGGACGGCAAAAAAGCCTGGATGTGAAGTCTTGTATATTCAAGTGGAAAAGCAGAGTGGGGACTGCTTGGCGTGGAGGAAGAAATAATTTGGGAGTTAGAAAGCCCAATTCTCCTCAGTGAGAATTTGTAAAGGGAACAAAATCATAGAATCATAGAATCGTTTTAGTTGGAAGGGATACTTAAAGATCACCTAGTCCAACTCCTCTGCAATGAGCAGGGACATCCACAGCTAGATCAGGTTGTTCAGAGCCCTGTCCAGCCTTACCTTAAATGTCTCCAAGGCAGGGCATCCACCACCTCTCTGGGCAACCAAGTCTTGCGCCTCACCACATTAACTGTAAAACACTTCTTATATCCTACCTAAATCTCCCCTCTTTCAGTTTGAAACCATTTCCCCTTGTCTTGTCACAGCAGATCCTGCTAGCTAAAGAGTCTGTCCCCTTCACTCCTGCAGCTCCCCTTCAGATAAGAAAAGGCTGCTACCAGGTCTCCCAGAGCCTTTTCTACCCCATGCTGAACAGTTCCAGCTCTCTCAGCCTGTCCTCATAGGAGAGGTGATCCATCCCTTGCACTGGACACACTCTAAGAGGAAATGTGTGTTTCCTGTACTGAGGACTCCACATCTGGATGCAGTACTCCAGGTGAGGCCTCACCAGCACAGAGTAGAGGGGCAGGATCACCTCCCTTGATCTGCTGGCCATGCTGCTTTGGATGCAGCCCAGGATTCAATTGGCTTTCTGTGCTGTGAGGGCACACTGCTGGCTCACGTACAGCTTTCAATCCACCAATGCCCTCAGGTACTTTTTAGCAGAGTTGTGCATCCTTACATCCACCAGCTAGTACTGATAGCACAGCAAGATGTTGCACCTGGATATGTTGAATCTTGTTTATGAGGTTTACCTGTGCCCACTGCTCAAGCCTGTCTAGGTCCTTCTGAATGGTATCCTGTCTCTTGGGCATGTCAACTGCACCACATAACTTGGTTTCATCTGTAAACTTGCCACTGACCACCACTCTCTGTGAACAATCTTGTAACCAGTTCCTTGTTCAAAACAAATCCACCCATCAAATCCATATCTTTCTAACCTGAAGAGAAGGATGTCATGGGGGACCATGTCAAAGGCCTTACTGAAGTTCAGATAGATGACATCAGAAGTTCTTCCCTTGTCCACTGACACAGTTACACCATCATAAAAAGCTACAAGGTTTGTCAGGCATAATCTACCCTTGCTGAAGCCATGCTGGTTATCCCATATCACCTCCCTTTCTTCCATGTACCTTAGCATAGCTTCCATGAGAATCTGCTCCATCATCCTCCCAGTACTGAGATTAGGCTGACAGGCCAGTAGATTCCTGAGTCATCCTTTCTACCCCTCTTAAAAATAGGTGCTATATTACTTTTTCTCCAGTCACCAGGGACTTCACCTGACTGCCTTCATTTTTCAAATATCATCAAGGATGTCTTGGCAACTACATCAGTCAATTCCCTCATGACTCTGGGATACATCTCATTGGGACCCACCATAGACTTATGGATGTTCAGGTTCCTTGGGCATTTGCAAACCTGATTTTACCTAGTCTATTATCATTCTAGATGAGTATATCTTCCTTACAACACTGGAATATCTTTTAACATTAGTAGGCTAAGAAGATGCATTTGAAAACTGGGACTGAGATTTCAAATTGAAGTTAGATATCAAGTCTCACCAAAAAGAAATGGGTATTTGGTATGCATTTCCCTTTGTAAATTCCAGTTTTCATTCACTTAAAAGCAGTACCTGTTACACTATGACAAATCAAATAAAAATAATTCCCTATGAACAAATGTCTTCAGTCTTTAATTCTTCACTCTTTGAAACAACTTACTGCAACAACTGACTGTTAAGTCAAAAAGATAAGAATTTATTTAAACACTAGTTTCTAGGCAGACTGCTACTCATTTGCAATTTGATTTTCTCAGAAGAACTTGAGAACTATGCCTGAAATGACCCAGAGGAAGCTCTGCCTGTTTGTCGAAGCATACTATCTAGCGTCCATTTTAGCAAGTTTCAAAGAGAAAAAAAGACAAAAGAAAAATGAAGAAGGGAATAAGCTTGCATTTAATCTTGATCAATATAACAGGCACTTAGCATTCTGCTCTGAATAGATAAATCTGACTTGAAAGCAAAAGCTGCCCTACAATTTCATTCTACTCAGTGAGTTCAATTGTTAGCCCATCCAAGTAACTATGTGCATGAGTATAAAAACAGGTAAGAGAATTGATCCGGAGATAGAGGGTCAGTGGCACCCTGGCTTGTATCAGGAATGGTGTGGTGAGCAGGACTAGGGATGTAATCCTGCCCCTGTACTTGGCACCGGTGAGGCCTCACCTCAAGTACTGTGTTCAATTTTGGGCACCTCAACACAGAAAGGACATTGAGGTGCTGGAGCAGGTCCAAAGAAGGGCAACAAGGCTTGTGAAGGACTTGGAGAGTACACCCTACGTGGAGAGACTGAAGGAACTGGGGCTGTTTAGTCTGGGAAGGAGGCAGCTGAGGGGAGACCTTATTGCTCTCTTCCAATACCTGAAAGGTGCTTACAGTGAGAGCGGGGTTGGTCTCTTCTCACTGGTGACAGGTGACAGGATGAGGGGAAACGGCCTCAAGTTGTGCCAGGGTAAGTTTAGTTTGGATATCAGGAAAAACTTCTTTACAGAAAGGGCTGTTAAGCACTGGAATAGGCTCCCCAGGGAGGTGGTTGAGTCACCATCCCTGGATGTGTTTAAAAACCATTTGGATGTGGTACTCAGGGACATGATTTAGGAGAGGGTTGTTAGAGTTAAGGTAGCATGGTTAGGTTGCTGTTGGACTTGATCTTTTTCCAACCTGAGCAATTCTATGATTCTATGAGCAGGAGCACTCATTACCTCTCTGCTTTTTCTCAGTCACCCAGTGAGAGCAACAGCAGGTTACACAGAGCAACCTTAGTGGATGCATCTGTATTATACTCGGTATTCTGAGACTAGAAACTGGCTATGCTTTATATCAGATGGAAAACAGAAGTAATGAACACAAAGGCTCTAATAATTCATCTTCTCTTCCACTTCCAAAATATTCCTACGGCACATTTTACCGAGGTACTTTCCCATTCAGATGCAGAGTTATGCCTAACCATTTAGAAACCTTTAAAAACATTCAACATTTCTAACATTTAGAAACCTTTCCTGCTTGCCAAACCAGGAGATTTTTTACATTTCTTCAGTTCATTTTGTCCTTATGCAGAGAATGGGGAAGAACATGCAGAAATATAGGAAAAGATAAATTGCTGTTGAAATCACAGCAAATAGCATTATCATCCATCTTTGACACTTTTCAACTCTTACTTTTGAAAACGTGTATTACAGAAATGGTTTGCATTTACAAACATTTCAGCCCAAAGCAACGTACTCTCTTCACAACCTCCTTCAAAAGTTTCATTCTTCCTATATATCTGTATATGTAGCACCATATTTAAAAACGAAAGCTGCAAACTCATAGTAGAGTCAAACACTCAAAAATTCAGATATTTAAAAGGCAAGATTAAGTTGGTCTAGCACATGTGATTGTATCTTCCCTCACTGTGACAACCATGGTCTCCTTTTTCCCCTGCTTTCTGCTTCATTCTTACCAATAGGTCATCATTATCTCTTTCCTTCTTTTGAACTTGTCTGGCTTGTCCTTTACACTGTATCTAGCTACATAATCCTTATTTCTAGTGTTACATCAAGTTAGGGCTGAGGTCCCATTTGTACTGTAGAAATGGCTTTTCTCTTTCTTTCACCTATTCAACCTCATACCTCCTTCTCCAGAGCTTCCTCTCTGTCCTTCTTCTGCCCTGACTTACGGTTCTGGCTCGGTATCTGCCACTTCAAGTCTCTTTACTTGGTTGCTGACCTGCTTTTGGCGTACTCTCTCAACAACACCTACAGTTTCTTGACTAGCCAGAAGCCTGGGCCTTTCTTGCTTTCATCACATCTGCCTCTTCTTTATTTTCTCTCTAGTCTGCTAGTCCCAGTTCATGATCTCCTTACTCAGCTATCTCCAAACTCCAGGTTTCAGTTTTGTCTAGTTCTACCCACCACACTGGCACTGAACCCACTTTTCCAGAGAGCCCTTGTCACTTAGTCTAGTTTTCTCTTATCCAGGTGCTGCTCCCAGTTCTAGATCTGTTTTTGTCCCCAGAACCTTTGGTTTTGTTACTCTCCATAAGCAATAGTAGCAAGCCTCCTGCTATGTTGCACACTTCAGGTCTGGTTACTGTCCACCCTGCATTCTGATGGAACAAGTCTTTCTGATGATGAGGGCACCAGGAGCAGAGGGGTGAACAAAAGTCCTTTTACTCACAAACTTGTTCCTGGACTTTTTCCATGGCCCTGACTCAAGCTCCAGCAGTTCAGAGCAGCAGTTGCAGGAACAACCTGGTAACTGGAGTACGCTCTGTGCGAATGCAGCCAGCCAGAGCAGGGACTGTCAGCCCAGACGTCCAAGAACAAGATGGAGAGGACAGCGGTAGGGCTGGCAGCTTGGGAACAGCCACTGCTGCTGACCCATGGGACATGGCTGCTTTGGGTAGTAGCCTCGTCTCTATCTGATTTGCTAAATTGTGTTTAATGGGTGTGAACTCTGGCCTTCATGTGTTCCTGAACCTCTTCCAGACTCAGAGACCTTCCTCACAGGAAATTTAAGTTTTACTGTTCTTTGGCTACACTTTGTGGGAATGTGGATCTGTGAAATATGCCAGACTACATGATGGGGAAATGTTTTTTAAGCACGGGTTTTCTTCTGTGTAGTCACATGGCCCTGTGTGAGCCAAGGATGCAGAAAATATTAGCAGAGGTGTAAAAAAAAAAAAAAATAAAAAAAATAAAAAAAAATACTCTGAATTGACTTTGCATTGTCGATCTGTTTAGAGCCATGAAACAACCTACTTTAACAAATTTCTTTCATTTCACACAATTTCTCCTAAAAAAATTGAACCATGGAACAGAGTTTTCTTTTTCTCCATATGTAGCATCTTGGTGTTTTTTGTTTTGTTTTGTTATTTATTTATTTTTTTTTTCCTGGCTTATGCTTTGAAATTTATTTTGGAAGGAGACTGTAATTAGTGAAGGGTGCAAGACTGAACCATGCGTGTCACTCCAAGCTGCCAGAGAAATATACTGAGTCCTGCAGACAGAGTGATATTCTGTTGCCTAGAACATGCGGTATGTTGCAAGATACAAAACTTCAGCCCACGAGGGAATAATAACTCTTTATATATAACGACTGAAAGAATAATGGCTCTTACTGTAAGGACTGAAAATTCAATGCGAGGAAATGTCACCTGTGAAAATAATACCCATCAAGCTTACTATAAATCAAAGCTTAAGAAAGAATTTCATTTTTTTTTAACCAGAGACAAAAAAAGAAAAACAAAGTTCTGTTTACACATGGCTAAAAGCCATATCTGAGCCCTCCAGTCTTCCATTTTCCCTAGACAGAATCTATAGCTAAGTAATAGCCTAATATTTAAAAAAGCCTTATAATTACTCCATATATGAGGGCTTCTCATATTTAAATTACTTTCCATAGGAGCTTAATAATTACTTTATATTTGAAAGCAACGCCTCCTACTTTATTATACTGGCACTCAACATCAGAAGTGCATGTTTTGGCAGCAGAGGCTGAACCTTCTCAGCAATATTCCATTACATGTTGTTGCTGTGCAACAGATGGCAGCAGAGGGGCAGTTTGACAGAATGGCGTCTGATGTGGAAAGTGTCTATGAAGCAAAAACGTGCCAATGAAATCCTCTATGTAGAAAAAATGGCACCCACTGATATTCACGGACACTTGTGGAGACCAAACAGTAGATGTTGGTATAAGGCAGTGGATGGTGTGTTTCAGCAGTGGCAATAGTGACAGCAGTCACCTCCACTGAAGGAGATTTTGATGAACACACAGTGAAGGCTCTTGATCACTGCTGGCAACATTGCAAAGGTAATGGTGGTGCCTATGCTGAAAACTAGTGTTTTGTAGCTGAGAATTTGCTCTATCAAACAGTGTTATTGTGCTCTTTGTATCTGTTGTAATTTCCATGGAAATAAATAGGAAATAAATAAATTACTTTTGGAAAAAACTACTTATTTTATATACCTACTGTTGGGAATCTGCTTTAGCAGGAGGGTGGGACTCTCCAGAGGTCCCTTTCAATCCTTATATCTCTGTTATTCCTCCTTTGTTGAGCTTCATATTACCCCATTCCCTTCTGCACCAGTATTCTTCCCACATTTCATCATAAAATATAAGCTCTCCACAGAAGTGCATTCTTTTTTTTCACTTTGCATCGCATTAACTGCATTTGGACTACCCTCATAATGTAAACAACACATATCCACACAAAAGGAAAAACAGTTAAGCTATGTTCAATATAATCCAAAGAATTATAAAAATCAATCAAACAAACAAGAAAAGTCAGAATGAAGAGTGCTCAAGTGAAATCAGCATGCCCTTAAAAGAGGGTAATAATCATTTTCCAGAGCATCTCAAAACTAATTGCTGAGAGCAAGGGAGAAGTAGCACTTTTGGAATCATGGGTTCAAAACAACATTTGCACTGTTTAGATGTTCTGTTTGATCCCTTAGGGCTCATTTCCATCTCATTTCTTCACGCACCTCCTCCTCATAGCTTTTCTTTTATCCTAATGCTTCCAATCTTCGCTCCAGAGATTGAAAGACTCTGGAGATTCCTGATGGACTTAGGACTTATGTTGATTTTTTTAATCAACAATAGAGAAAAACAATGCAGTTTTCCCTAATCTTGTTCTTGGAAACATCTGTACCATTTAATCTGAAACATTAAAAAAAATGTATCAGGCTAAGACAGACATGGAAAATATCACTATAAACAGTTCAAATTTGGCAAAGTAAATTCAACTGAAAATAAAGCCATACAAAGGGATCTCTTAGGAAACCTTGAATTTAAAAGGGAAGCATTTAACAGTTTTGCATGAAATAAAAGGCTATATAAAAGGCAGTATCATGACTCAGTGCATAAGTTGCTTAAGCATAACAACAATGCACAGCAGCAATGCAAGTATACAATTTCTATGGATGGTATGACCCTTCTAAGCTCAAGTGCAAGTAAGAAATCAAAGACTGTCCAGTCCAGGAAAAAAACAGCAAAAACCAAGCAGATAAGGAATGACAAAATAAAGACAAATCTAGTGAAAAGCTCAGAAATCCCATGCTGACCATTACTTTAAAAAGCAAAAGAATTCAAGGAGTGAGTCAGTTCTTAGTTGCTGGCAGTAATCCTCAGATCAGTGAGAATTCCAGTCTAGGAGAAAATAATGTCACAAACTGGCAACGCACCAGCTGTGTTTATCAGCTCAGTTTTTGTCATCGAAAACCTGTAAGTTGTGACTATCTCAAATATTATTTCCATCCTAACAGCTGTACATCCAACCCGGAAATCTAATATACACACCAGCTTTTCATTTAGGGTATTGAACAAAATGCATCTGCAACATTTTTCAGTATCTGTCAGAACTAAACGGTTCCTTATCTTTTTGTTTATGCACGAAAGAAGATAAAAATACAGCAAACAAATGTGAGACCAAAACTTGTGCCATGGGAAACCTAAACCTGACCAACTGAAGGATCATTACAAAGAGACCAACCCAAAGAAATCTTCCAACATACAGTAGATGATGAGGAAAAACAGACCAGACTTACTGACATAAATGAAGCCCACCAAGCATCCTGAGAGATGCTGGAATGGTGACAAACTTTAGGAAAATCCCTATGTTGTGGGAATGTTTCAGATAGAGTATTTTTTATTTCTAATGCAGCCTCTGTTTTGGTGCCCAGCACTTAGCCTAAGTAGCATGACACTATAGTCAGATAACCAGTACTGGGGAATTTAAATCCTGGTGAGGTGCTCTGCATTCTTAGGACTGCAGCATCCCTGGCATATTGGAATGATGAATGGATCATCTCAGAAACCTGACTGCTCCCTCTGTATGCAGGAGGTTGTGAAGGAACTCACTCATATGGAGGGAGTCAACAACATGCAGGATGCAGTCCCTGTGCACCATCTGAGTTCTGGAAGGGCAAAACTTTACTGACCCACTTCCCTCAAGAAAACAGTAAATCTTTAACTTTTACTTCAGAAGCCATTAAGAAGCCACTTGTCCCAGTTCAAGCAGTGCAGAGGAATAATTCGAAGTAAGAGTCACATGAGCAGCATTTGGCAAACACCAAATGCAAATCATCTACACCTAGAGCTTCCTGAAAACAGAACCTAAACCAGAGGAAATCCATCTGCCAACAAAAGCCCCACAAAAACAGGTAAGTACAGGCCCTTAGACACGCTAGTCATCATTCTATATGATTCTTCAGTATTGATTAAATGTCACTGTTTCTACGCACTGTTTGGCAAGGAAAACAATTTTTTAAAAAGGAAGGTGAATTCATCTTCCTGTGTAAGCTGTGCTTGTGTGTTAATTTGTGCTGGCACCTGGGCATTTGTCTGGCTCTCAGAGATAACCACTGAATCTCCCAGAATGGGATACGTCAGTAGTTTCCCTGTCAGATCATTCTACAAATGCTGGTCTCTCTGTAAAAGCATGGAAGTACTACAGATCTAATGTTATGTATCTCCTTCAGTTGGGTTCCTGAAAGTCTGTTTTTGTCATAAGTCTCTGGCAGTGCACCTTGGAAAATCCAAATCAAATTTCCTCTTACTTAATTCATTACAAAAAGCAAAACCATTGTGAAGCCCAATAGAAAGTCATCCCAGTTCTATACAAGTGACAGGCTTTTCCTTCACCTTATCAAGTGTGTGAAGTTTCTTTTTTATGAGATTTTTTTTTTTATCTTCATGTAAAAAAAAAAGTATTGAAGTTATTACTCCTTTAATCAGGTCATATACAGTGTCTTACAATTCCTGGAGAACCACATGGCTCTGAAGTAGATACTGAAACAGCACTAGTGTCTGTTTTCACTTAACCCATTCTAAAGTTCCTTTTTACTTAAGCTGTGTCTGGCTTGCTTGGCATAAAACATCTTACTCACAGTACTCATCAGTGTTTTCAGCCAAATACTGAAGGTGGGGTACAGTTAGCAGGCTTGGCATCTCTGTAAGTATTCTAGGCTAGAAATCAAACTTGAGCTACTCATTTGGGATTCAGCATTTTTTTCCTCCCACATAAAACCTGACATTAGTCACTCTGTACCAAAACCTGTTCATGTGCTCAAAGCTAAATGTGGTCTAAGGAACTTGCTGTTTGGCACCTGTCATTTTTTTTTTTTTTACAGTATGACTCTAAAGGACACATTTACACCATAATGCCTATAGTTTTCCCTCAGCAACTCCCCCTCTCAGATCTCACAAAATGATATGTACACTGAATTTACCCAGGCAAGAAAACTAACGAATCCAACTCCATATGCTTTATATATGAACCAAAAAAAACAAATACATGCAGTGAGATATGTTTGCTTGGTTCTCCACTGGAAACATGCTGGATACATACCTCTAAAATTCTTATGGAAAAAGAGGTTTCAAAGAAAAATCAAGACACTTGGGACCACTGTTTAGGTCATTATGTCATTGTGTTAGCTGTGGTACTTTCATTACTATCTCACAAGAGTGTCTTCAGGACAGGTTGTACCCATAGTCATCATACTAAATTGAGTACCACTCTAAGCGTTACTATTAAACCCTGTTTACTTTCAGACTGTGAACTCAGGACAACTGAATAGCTTCTCTGGATTATGCAAAAGATGAAAAGGAAACTTACAGGCAATGTAAACTACCCAGCAGTCTAGATATGAGAAGGTCATTAAATCAAAGAGTGTTGAAAGAAATTGCTCAAGCTAAATGAATGGCTGCAGATCACAAAAGCTAGACATCCACTTTTACAATGGTGTTTTTCAAGAATGTTCTCCACACAAGATGAATTCAACAGTTTACAGTCCTATTGAGATACCTGAATTCTAACATTTTAAAGAAAATCATGCCTATTCTAAACATGATATTCTTAGTTTCACTTTTTTTTTTTTTATAAAGCAAGCACAAACTAGATTAGATGAAATGTAATTTGCATGTAGTTTTCAGGTATTTAGATCTTAACAAAATTAACAAATACCTAAATTATCAGGCTGCTCTCTCCTGCATGCACTGCTCGATTTTGTTCGTCCTGGAAGAATTTTGGAAGAATACTCATTTTTGCAAATACTAAGCACAAGTGCAAGAAAAGAAGACCTGAAGCATTATCAACTTTGTTTCCATTATCTGGCTTTTAAAGATAATTGAGTTATATTTCAAAATATGTTGTCACTTTGAATTAAAATGTTAATAAACATTTTATTTCAAAATTTTGGAAGTATTCTCTTATTAGTAAATGACAGTGTGATTGATCTAGATGGTCTCAATTAGCATCTTTGGGCTACAGTATTTTTTTAAAAGTAATATTCTGAACATTTCCTTAAATCCACCTCAAATTGTTTGCATAAAACTGCATGTTCAGAAAGGAGAGTTTTGCACAACTGGTGTAGAGGTGAATTACTCCACTGTTTATAGCACGCTTCTTTGGATTAAGATATACAGAAGCGAATGACAATGCAGCGGTTGCCAGTAAGTAGCAACTGGACTCTATCATTTGCAAGATATCTACTAAAGAATTAGAATTCAAAAAACATGAGGATGAGTGGTGGGTATCTGTGCAGGTCACCTCTATGCCAGTGAACAAAGCATGCACATGGTTCAGGATGTCAACAACAGCAGCAGGGGTGGCCTTCTGCCTTCCAAAGCTTCTCTGTGCCCTGCAGATAATGAAGTTGGGTGGGATTCCACCACAGGCAGACATCGGCAGCATGGTAAAGCTGTAGGCAAAATCACAAAACCTCTCTTACCTTCCATGGAGCAAATGGCTTCAGAGTGGAGTCACATTTGTGAAAAACATACAATGTTCTTTCTGTCACCTTAACTGTGGGCATAGTTTGGCATCTAAACTTAGATAGCTAAGAGGTGTCACAGCAAAATCACTGCGCATACTGTAAGATGGAACATTTTTAACACTGTATCCAGAATTGCAAGCTGGTGCACTTTAACAAGCTGCATAAACAGTATGAAAGCTGTAAATGCTCACTTCCAGTTCACATACAGTGCTACCATTATGTTTAACCAAGGCAAACTGGAAAAACAATTAAGTGGTATGAAACAGTGACTACAGTTTGAAACTGATGTTCTTAAGACCTTATAAAGGCACATACGATTGTCAGGAAGTAAAAGAAGTTGAAATGCTATTGGTGTTGATATTTCTTCCTAGAGAATATATAGACATGCTTAAATGTGTATTTCTGAAAGAATCCCAAAGGGAGATACTGGTAGGACTGAATATCCTGTCCTTCCACTTTGCTGTATGGCTCATCAATCCAATACTGGTCAATCTCTAACTTGTAGGTGAGATGCATAAATATTTGTGTCAAAATTAAACATTTGCTAAGAAAAAAAGGCAAGTTCTTTATCACTGACAAACTGACTAATTTCCATGACAAAACTGACAAATACATTAACTAATCTTGGCAAATAAATAGAAAGGGATGCTTTTTGGTGATCAACTGATTCAGTGAAAGGTGAGAAGTCATTCAGAGATGCTAGACTGTAACTTAATTTAGCTCATCTGGTACATAAATCTCCACTGCATCTCTTTCTGTGAATGCTGAAAAGGGATACGAAAGGTCAGTTAGAAGTTTCTGCTGTTAACACATAGCTTTGTGGCCTTATATAGTACTTCTGTAAAGAATGTAAAATTTGTATCCCTCTCCAACTGCAAGTGTTAATACACACTAACATTAAGTAGTTTAATCTGGAAAGGATAATAGAGCACCAGTGCCTGTTCTCTCTGTCCTTTGATCATCTCTTGAATCCTTTCCAGTGGATGCACATAGTTTTAAATCAATCAAGCATATGGAAGGAAATAAAGGAAATAAAGGAAAACATTAGAAAAGCAGCAGAAACAAGAATTTTCCCTTTTCTGCCAAATGAGATGTAGAAATAGAATGCACCCAAGCATTTAGAGAGAAGAATGGTACAGCTGACTGAATTTGTCAGTTTTTCTGGCTTCTCCAATGTCAGATGGCCTCTGTCTTTCTGCTTCCTCAAAGGTTCTGGTACACTCAGCACTTTAAGGTAACCTTCCCATATATCTAACTCGGGTGATCCAGGAGTCAGTATCTCTGTGCATGCGCTGTCGTTCCTACCCATCTATTACCATGCTCATCATGATGGTATTGGGTAGATGCTGATGCCTATACTTGAATAGACTTGTATAGACTATGATTTCTCCTAAAGAATCTCAAATGAACTATCTGGATTTGTCTTTGACAGTGACAGCAGTGCTGTAAAGATTAGACTTTTTCAGGTCTCTCAGTCCTTATCTATAGCATCTTGACTACTATATGGAGTTTTGTGAAATTAGTTTGTTGGTGTATCCAGCAAGCATCCTACTAATGTCATAGACAAGAAAACTATAAAGTGGCTTTGATAAATCCTTGAGCTATATACATATCTTTTTTGGCAATTCTCATTTGCAAGTAGAAAAAAAAACAAATCTGTATGCCACCAGTTCTTATGTTCTCAATAGGCCACTCAGTAGAAATCAATCAGAATAGTTGAATAATTAAGCTTGTTATTCTATTTGTTCCTCGTGTGGATTATTCTCACATACCACCTTTCTTGACTGTGTCCCATCCTCGAGGTGACAGCTACAGCATCACTTTCCACTGACAGTGAAAGATGTCAACCTTCCAGATTTTTGCAGTAGCTCTTGCACATGGTCCTGGGCATGACAGCAAGGAAGCTAACTCAGTGATTTGTCAGTTCTGAGGCAGAAGATGGAGAAACACAGAGTGCAGTTCACTCTGTGGACTGATTTAATTAGAAGACATTATGAGCCAGCGAGGTGAAGAGTTGAAAGCTACTTTAACTAAAACAAGGATACAAGAACAAAAGTGTCTCCAAGGTACCTACCTTCCTACATCCTTGCTTCAGGTATACTTTGTTCAGCTAATACCTATGAACATCAATTGGTTATTCAAGTACACTTTCATTTGGTTGGTGCATATTTCTGATACCAACACTTTCCGAAACACACTTAAAAACTCAAACCTGGACTGAATTTTTGTTCCAACAGAGAGGGCACTCCACCTGTCAGTGGTCGTTAGAAAGACTAGACATACAATGTCTCTCAAGAGACTAGTCATTCCTTGTATTCAAAACCTTTTCCTCAAAATTACTTGAATTCACTTTCAATCTCTTTTCCTTGAAACTCCTCCTCTCCAGACCACCCACTGCCCTTTAGACAGTGGCATTTATCCAATAATGTGCTGAGAAAACTTTTCAAGTGCTGGCTTTTCTCCATAAATATCCACCCAGATCCTGTTCTTCCACCTACTAAAGCCACTGGCAAAACTCCATATGACTCCAATGGAAGCAGAATCAGGTCGCTGATGGATAACTGCACTTCTTTCACCAAACTCTGACATCGAATATTGAGTTGGTAACCGTGTGGACTATTTATTTTTCTCTATTGCATTATAGCAATACTGCAAAAGTTTTGTAACTGTATAATGCTCTACGTGTCTCTAACACTGTTTTTTGATTCCTACAAGAAGTACTTGGCTTCTTCCATTTTCTTTTGATTTCAGGTTCACCTGCCAACAACCACTTGTAGGAAGAAAAAAGGACTCTTCTGGCCAAACAAAGAAGTACATTCCTGATATGATATCCAGCTGAAAACTTGAATAGGAAGTAATATACCCAACAGTTACCTGTGTCTTCCTCCAACCACTAATTTTCTGTTCTCTCAACACTCCCAGGGACTAAGCACCAGTAGTTCCTTTACAGGGTTAGCTTGCTCCAAGATATTTTATTATCTTAACCATTTGTTTTATAGTGGCGGTTGATGAATGCAACCTGACAACAGCATAGACAAAGAGAGAGGAAAAGGTTTGAATACAATAAACTGTCCTGAATCTCAGCCTACAACATGCGCTGAACTGTTTTTTGAATTACAGATTTATGCACACAGTGCATTGCTTGGTTGCCTTCTTTCACTGAATTCTACCTAGTTAATGCCAGAGGCTGCTCTGCCCACCAGAATTTCCCTGCTGTCAGTCTCTCCAGTAATAGCCTTTTTCTGTAACTTAAAGCCTTTTTGTATAGTCAGACTTACATTTTGCTACAGCTGGCAATCTTTACTGGAAAGCAGGATAAAAACAGTCATATAGGCTCAATAGTACATATCATCAAAACAGCCATCAAATAAACAGCAGTGAGCATAAGCCATGACAGTTATGACCTGTGCTGTGAGCTTCCATCAAAACATGGATTCTCTGAATCTGGGAGTTCTCCTCAATTCCTTTCAGAGCCAGACAGTCAAAAAAGTGAAGTTTGAATGCTTCCGTGACAGGTTTTGGTATGCCTTTAATTATCCCAAACTGCATTAATTATGGAGAGAAAAATCAAGTTCATTTGCCATAATGGCATGATGGAAAGTCTAAAAATACGATGAAAGGTATTCCAAGATTCTTGTCAGCTTGCTTAATCAAATATAAATCTTGTATTTACCAATGAATTCCCATGAATGTGTAATGATGTCACGGGTAGACTTCAATGTGAATTAAAATTATCCATAAAATACTTGTGAATTTGCAACGTTGAGTAATTCTTACTCCTGTTTCTTATTAGTAAAATCGTGTTGCAAAACAGATAGCAGATCAGTCTGTGTTCTACCCATTTTTTCTTGGGACAGAACTATTTTCATTTATTCCATGTCCAAGTGAAGTAAGCTGTTTAGTCAGACAAATATCATTAACACTCCCTGCACATTTAAGTATACTTAAAGCGAAAGAATTTTTAAATATACTGTTGTAAATTGAAAAGAATTAAGAGTACATGAGATTTATTATTTTACTGATTATTTTATATTAATTATTATTTTATATGGATTTATCTTGCAAAATTATCACCCAATGTGATACTTTGAATTTTGGAAGTAACAGCTAGAAACTTCATTTGATATTCTAATAAAGTTCAGAACTAAACAAATCCCAAATTAAAAACAACCAGATTTTAAGAAAATTCCAATTCTGACAGATGTTTTGCATCCCAAGTCCATTTTGGCACACCATTCTTCAGAAGCATTAGCAGATCTACAATTGGTGGACCTAGAAATTCTACAAATGAGCTCAGAAATGTCCCACAATGAAGTCAAGATAGTCCATGTCTTTTTGATTCAGCTTCATAGTCAGCCAACTTGCCATATCTAATAAATGAACCAAAAAGCCTGTCAGGATATAAGAAATGTGGCAGCTCACAGGCCACAAGAGCTGAGGCATTGCATCATGAGAACAGCAAAATGTTAGATGCCTCTGTTAGACCCCATAGCCTCTGTTAAATTCTGTGCAGGTATTAGAGCCCAGTTTCCTTCCTTGATAATTCAACTATAGATCTCAGACTGATCACATTCCTATTTTGGCTTCTCCAACGTTAACAGAACATGACCTTTTTTAAAAATCTCATCATAAGTCTTATTTGCTTTTTCCATTTCACCAGTCCCATTCCCCCAAGAGACCCAAAAAGAATCTTTCCCCACAGTCATAACAAGAACAAAAATAATTGCACTTTTATCAGGACTTCTCCCTATAGGGAAAAATCCTTTTGCAGGCATTCTTTGACATCTAATCAAGACTTCTAGATGCCCCAAGTAGCCCAGAACCTCACTCCTGTTTTTTTTTTGTTTTTTAAATAGAGAGGACAAGTGTTAGTGAGAGTTTACAAAAAAAGCCAACAAGGGTGAATGGAGAAAGAACAGTTTGCTGAGAAAATGTGATAAATCATTTGAAGCCTGAGCTGTTTTTCCTCACGATAGAGAAGCACCAACCACACTGCACTCAAGCAGTATCAATAGCAGCGCCAGAGGATATGTGATAATGAGGAACAGGAATATATGCTTTTCTATGCTTTAAAACGGGGCAAGAGTTTCAAAACCATTGATGTGCAACTCAGCCAAATGAAAAATAACCATCTGAACTTTTTCTCAACAAGCAATGGGCCTTTTTATGCTTTTAAATATTATATTCAAAGCTTATAATTTCCTTTAAAACTAGGCAACTGTCTTAATGCAGATTATTCCACAGCGCCCATCATGACAATAACATCAGCTGAGTGCCCTTACAGAATCCAAGGGCATCCAGATGGAAGCAGTCATTTTCATTCAGTCCTCTCAGTCCCTCTGTATATTTTCTTCCTCTCCTCTAGAGAGAAAATGGCTGACATCGTGATTCAAGCAGAACAGCATGGATCGCAAACAGTGAGGTAATTAGTGTATCAATCAGTGAGGTAAACAGTGTAGTCAAATCCTACCGTAGCACCTGCATGTTTCCAAAGCATTTCACGACAGGGCTGCTACCTATGAACTACATCATTGTGGTTTTTACACTGCCAATGCCATGTAAAGGACTTTTTGCCCATACAAATGTCACACATTACAAAGGAAAAATGAATGGGGTATGTGACTGGCAGTGTCTGGGAAAGAAACAGCTGGATGTCATATGGTGAGATGTAAAATGCCTGGACCACACCACTGCAGGCATAAAGTCATTTCAACAGGACTACATCCTATCAACCTCTAAGCCTCTGCCAGACACCACAAAGGAAATTAATAACATTATAAAACAAAAAAAGCGAAAAGCACAAACCACATTCCTTGCAGCATTTTGATCCTCAACAACTTAACGACAGACTGCTTCTTGTAAAATGGGGTCCCTGTTAATGTGACTTATGAACGACTTTTATACAGTGTGATGATAGGTTGCAAAAAAAAGCTCGAGAACAGACATCAGCACTCAGGAGATTATGAGAGAAGTATAGATGCTAGCCTGTTGTGGAATGAAAAGAAGTTGGCTACTCAACTTCAATAGTTCACAAAGTAACTGCAACACTCCACTAAAGATGCGAGAGAAGAAAATCAGTTCTACACAAAGAATTGAAGTTTATAACCAGTGAGTAAGCAGTGTTTTCCAGTATGATTTTGTCAGCCTGCACATATGAGAACAAATGGTGTCATCAGTGCAGTCGAATTCTGGAATTCTGTTAATGATGGACTCTGAATTCCACAAGACTAATATATTTTGTCTGTTAACAGACCATACATACTTTCAGTGCCACAAAACAGGTTAAGGACACTATATTGACCTTTAACTTGGTCACACAGTGTTTGAAATAACTAGTGCTTTACATTTTCATTACTCCTACCGTGACAGTTGCCTGG
Source organism: Meleagris gallopavo (assembly GCF_905368555.1). Lineage (NCBI taxonomy): Eukaryota > Metazoa > Chordata > Aves > Galliformes > Phasianidae > Meleagris > Meleagris gallopavo. Next base: position 83,016,044 of record NC_139404.1, on the reverse strand, counting down.
GTCACACAGCTCTACCTTGTTGTCTGAACAGATAACCCTTCCACACAAATGTGTGAATCTGAACATTTCAGCTGAGAATTTTGATAGACACGTTTGCTCACAATTCATTACATTCTTCAGTACTGTCCCTGCAGAAGTTCTTCATTTGAATAATGGTGAAAACTAGCAGGGGGCATCACGACTTCTGTGTCATATTTCGGATTCTTTTTAAACAAAAATATTAGAAATACTTCTACTCCTGTCTATTCCTACTCCTAAGGAAATTTGATTCCTGTGGAATTAGGAGGAATCACATTATAATTCCACTTACCAAACTATTAAATGCTCTCTAAGCTGTCTTTTCCAAATTCTTCTGTAATATGCTTTCATCTTTCAGGAAATTATAAACCTACACACCCCTAAGTGGATTTTCAAGCAGAGCTCATACATGAAAGAAATAAGGAAACTGCCTGCCTTTTTACTTACTTAACAGAAGGACTCTGCACGAGCAAAATACATTTTTCGCTATCATATGGAATATCTTTGCATAATCTTCTTTTTACATAGTCTTCTTAAATTTCACTGTTACTGCTTAATATTTAAGTGCATAGAGAAAAGAAGAAATATATTCTAATAAAATATAGCACCATGTTCTGTAAAACATATTAGATATCATGCTGCATAATTATGTAACACAGTGCAGTATTTTTTAGTAAAAAGAAGTAACATATTAAAACAAATGTGGATATTTGTATTGTTTCTTCAAGTCAACCCAAAATTAAACATGAGCTTTCTATACATCGTTGGGAAATTACGAAAGACTGCTGTTAGTTGGTAGACCAGGAGGTCTTCCACTCAAATTATAAAAATCTTTCTTAGTAGGAACAGGCAAATAATTGTTTTTCATTTCACGGGAAATTTTTAAAATATTAGATTGAAACAATTTGTCTTTTTTTGTTTACTTCCTTTTCTTTGGAAGAAAAACTGGAAAGAAAAAATAATTTCCTGCGCACAAAAGATTTCATTTGACCATTGACAGCATGCTGCATTCTAGAACATTTGTGTGAAAAGTAAAGCAACAGCAAAATGGAGAACGTTTTTTTTTTTTTTAAATCTCAGAGCCCCGAAGTCTCCTCATTGGGTTTGTCCACATTCCTCAAGTCTAGTCATTAATCTCCACTTATCTCTCTTCTTGTTGAATGCCAAAACGTAAATGGAGCATTTAATTTGACCTACCAAAAATGTCATTTATTCACATTGGACAGAAATAGAAAATTCAGTTTGGATCCGACTTTTTAAATATTTAGCTATCAAACTGAAAATCAGTCATTAGCACAGTCCTCCATGAGGAAATTTGGGCTGAAGTTAGTATTTTTATTTAACAGAACACCCTACTTTGTGAGGATTTACTCTGGGAACATATACATACTATAAATACATATGTACTATATTTGTAGAAGAGTGGAAAGACCATCTATCTAACAAGAATAACAAAATATTTCAATTTTCAAGAAAAAAAAACCCTATTAAATTATACGAAGGAATCTTAATCTAACAGAAACGTTCTCCTTTCAGACAAGAAAATGCTTTTAGAATGATAAGAACAAAAGTTACTTTCCTGAATGACCAAAGCTGAACACACAGCTGGACTGCTGAAAGTCTTCTATTTTCTTTAATTTCAGTTTTGTAAGATCACAGGTAACAAATCATCATTAATTTGACAGTCTGGCTTTCTGTAGGTTTCGTTTAACATGCTGGCGTGCTGTCTTTGACTCAGAAGTTACAGTAAATTATAACAAAGCCTCCAAATTCAAACAAGTTTCCTTCACATTATCAAATCTTAGCATGTTTTTAAAAATCTGCTTACCAGTTTCAAATGGCCAGTTGACTTGACTTCCCCTATCACTGTATCCTTCAGAGTTCACGCTCCTGGCATGACTATTTGCAGGATATGATTTAGAGTTTTCACTCCTATGAACTCACAGAGTCTTTGAAAAGGGCAAATAACTCTCAGATCTTAAGACTGGAGATAGAGAAGAAATGTTGATATATGTTACAGCAACAGACATACAGCTAAACTCAAACTTTGCATGTTGGGTTATGATTCCTCTGCTGCACCTAAGAGCTCTGCACCCTGTAATGTCATATTTTATCAACATTTTGTATAAAGTTCTTTTCAGTTTTTTGTAACACAGAAATATTTTCTAGGTTCTCTGTCCTCCAAATTAAATCCAACTTTCTGCCACTATCCAGGTGCTATCCACACCTTCTCTCTGAAAGCAACAATGCACGTATCACTTCTTTCAACCAAGAACTAAGAAGATACCTGACTTGATTTTTCTCTGAACTGCTCATCTTTCTGTTTAGAGCTCATTTTCTCCAGAAAAGACATTTTTCTGGCACTGCTTTCTTTTTTCCAGCATCAGGCCAACATAGAGCTGAATACTGAGTTCAATTCCCTGTCGCCACTGACAAGAGAATTCCAAGAGAGAGTTCTTGCCTGTGCTCAGCCTATTTCTTCCTCTGACATTTCCCAGCTTTGGGGCATTTGTCTCCCAGACACAGACAAACACCAGGTTTATCTCATCTTGTAGACAGCCAGGAACTTCTTAGGGCTTTTTCACTGGAGTAGCCCTCACAATGCCTAACATTTGCTATGATAACCTAATAAGGAAATAAAAAAGAAACAGGTGGGTCTCAAGCAAAGGAAAGGTGTGATATTATCAGTGTGTAGAAATATCCAAGGGAAAGAACTCAAAAAGATGGAACCAGACTCTTCTCAGGTGTGCGCACTGACAGAACAAGAATTAATGAGCACAAGTTGAAATTTAAAAGTTCCATTTAAATCTCAGAAAAATCTTTTTCACTATAAGAACGGTCAAATGTCGGAACAGTTGCCCAGAGAGATTGTAGATTTGGAGACCTCTAGAGTGGTCCAACATCAACTACCTAGTACAATTCTCTGATCCTGTGACAAAGATGAGTAGAAGTAGACACAGGTACAGGAAGGGACAGACAATATCCAGAGCAAGAATGAATGAGAACATACATTGGGCCCACATAAACCTAATGAGGTCCAACAAGGCCAAGTGCAAGGTGTTGCTCTTGGGTTGAGGCAATCCCAGATGTGTGTAGAGACTGGGAGAAGGACTTATTGAGAGCAGCCCTGGGGAGGACTTAGGTGTCCTGGGTGAAGTGAAGCTGGATGTGAGCCAGCAGTGTGGGCTTGCACCCTGGAAGGCCAACTGCCTGGACTGCATCAAAAGTGGGGTGGCCAGCAGGGTGTAGGAGGTAATTATTTCCCTCTATTCTGCTCTTGTGAGGTCCCATTTGGAACAGTGCATCCATGCCCTGGATCCTCAGCACAAGAAAGACATGGAGCTGTCGGAGCAGATCCAGAAGAGGGCCGCAAAGATGGAGGGCTGGAGCACCTCTCCTACAAAGACAGGCTGAGCTTGGCTTGTTTAGTTCAGATAAGGCTCCATGGGCACCACAATGGGGCCTTCCGGTACTTGATGGGGCTTAATAACAGGAGGGAGATAGATTTTTTGCATGATCTGATAGTGACAGGACAAGGGATAATGACTTTAAAGTAAAAGAGGGGAGATTTAGATGTTAGGCAGAACTTCTTTACTGAGGGTGATGAGGCACTAGCACAGGCTGTCCAGAGAAGCTGTGGATGCCCCTCATTGAGGTGGTCAAGGCAAGGCTCTGCCTGTGGGAGGAAGTTGGAACAAGATGACCTTAAAGGTCCCTTCCAACACAATCTATTCTATGATTCTGTGATTCCATGATCCTAATGATTTAAATGATGCAAGATGAAGGATGAAGGCTGACTACGTTATGTAGTCAGAAAGGAAAAAAAAAAAAAAAAAAAAAAAGGAGTAATGCAGAGCCAAAATGCTGAGAGAACACCTACCAGGCAAGCCTAGAAGCTTGGGATACTGATGTTAATTCATCTATTCATATGTTTAAGCCAGTATTCTCCCTGAACTAGCATCTCAACCTGGTGGGCTATAAAGTTTTATTTGGGCACTTCTTATGCTACCAGTCAATGGGTGACAACCCAAACATCAGCCAGATAGACGCTAAGCAAGGCAGTGAGCTGATTTATTGGTGTGAAATTGGAATGGAAGAAATGCCGAATTCCAGAAATCACAATCTGAAAGACTGCACACATTCTATCCCTTTCTTCTGACTGCTCTAACACTTATTTCCCCATTCCTACTTCTCTTCCTACTAACTCTGGCAAGGAGGTACCACAGCCACCATTGTGCTTTGCTGTACAGAGAACAGCCCATCCAGAAGGACAGGAAAGCTTTGATCCTATACAGCTGTTCTCAGCCAGGTACAGAGGTGCCAATCTCTAACACAGAGACCTCCTTAGCCATCACCAAAAATCCCTTCATCAACTTTTCTTCCTTCCTGAGCAATTTCTGAAATCTCCGGTTTGTGAAAGCTCAGATCAATGGCAGATGGCATGCAAAGAGATGAGGAACATCTGTTTCCAGATGAGAAAGGGAGTAATACAGACAGCTAAATTAGTACAGACAGGTTTGAGCTGGCAGCTGTGGTAAAAGACCAGCAGGAGAGTTACCAAGGGAGCTGACAAGACAGTAGGAGGTAAGAAAGCAAATACTAGTTGATCACCTTTTTTTTTTTTCCAGATCCAGGTAGGCCTGGATTTTATTTAATGCAACTAATAGGGATTTTTCTGTCTTTCAGAGGGTATTTGTTTAACTCAAAACATAGGCATAAGGGAATGATTTCCATTTTGTTCACAATCAACAGAATCAGAATGGCAAGTTATCATAGAGATGGGCTGAGAAGTTTGGGAAGAATAAAAGGCAGCATGTGCTTGCATGAAACATTCTGCTTATTCATTTCCATTTGTCCTGAAACTATTTTTTAAATGCATGTTCACAGTACACATTTCTCACTGATCTCTTACACTACTTTCAGCTATAGATGGTCATTCAGCAGTATTGCTGGCCCTAAATGAGCACTTACTCAGTGGCTGACTTAACATCTGGCATGTAACTTTAGAGAGTGCGATTTCTACCTAGATAATGGCCAGATAAATAATATACCATGCAGGAAAGCAAGACTTAACACTTGCTTTATAGTATTTCTCATCTCCTGATACTGGAGAGCTCTCGGAGAGAAAGTACTACCACAACCCCATTTTTCAGTGAGGGAAAATGAGGCAGCAATAAGCTGAGCTACTGAAGCAACCCAAAAAAAGAGCAGTTGCAGGAAGAGTAAGCAGTAGGACCCAGATCTCCTGAACTCAGGCTGTAGTCTCCCACACTTCCTTTGGCAGCTTAAATCTTCTAACATCTCTACATACGTTGCCGAGTACCACTCAAGGTTTGTAAGCTTTTGATGGGTTAATTAGCACTAAAGCATTTTTTTCTTCTGTGGTCTAGACATAGAAATATCCACATTTTGTTTCCCTTGAAAGGCAGCCCATGCTGGAAAATGTACTTGATCACCCATTTCCATGTTTTTCTAAGGCCAGATGGGGCTAAACATGATTTGAAGATTTTATTTTTTTTTTCCTTTCTTTAATGTTTCTTTTCCTTTCTTTCACCGACTAGCAGCCTGTTTGTTTTCTTTTGAGGATGATGCCAACTGTAAAATAAAAAATGCAATTTCCAAGGTGGGGAAATTAGAGAATGATGGATTTGCTGTTGCCAAGAAGAAATAATAATTCCTGGACCTAACAAATAAGTCTGAAAATAAAGAAGGGATTATTAAATGTTATATAATTTCAACAGCTTCAACGCTGAAAGAGCTTTCAAGAGACTGCTCTCATTTCTTTTTAACACCCTGGAGACCATAGCCCATATTCTTCACTTAGTCATGGTGCTGTAAATTTGTGGCCCTCCACTTGAATTACCTCGGATATCCTTGATGTGGCAAAACGGGGTCTTCAACTCATCCTCTGACCTTCTCTTTTAAGCATATGCTTACATGCAAATATTACATTAAAATTAAAGGCCTGGGCCTCAGCCAGACAATATGGAACTAGATTCGAATTTTCCCATGTGGTAGAAGATTCAAGTTTGGTGAGTAGTGCCTCTAAATTGAATAGCCCAAGTCCACATACAGTTAAATATTGAATCCAATCTAGTACTTCATTTTAATGCCACTGCTATTCTATTTGCTTCTAAATATATTTTAAAGTGCAAAACCAAATTTTCAGCACATTCCTGAAGTAGTTTCTCCAATATACATACAATAAATGCAGAACTAAATTTGAAAAAAAAAAGTGTGTGTCACTGGTACTCATTTGGGAAGAGCTGTGCAACTCTTTCCTAGTGCTCCCATTTGAAATAATATCCCCAGTCTGTAAACAGTGTATGCCACACCACACAACTTTACATCCTCTTCTTCCTACATTATAAGTCAGTGTACCTGCTGTAGGTAGACACTCTGCAAATACTCAGAAAAGCACTGGCCATCTGAATGTCAAATGCTGACCAAGAAAATTACCATGTAGCAGCGGTGGGGTTTCTTATTTCATAGATCAGCTATGCACTTGTTGACACAAGCTGTGTAAGAGCAATAGTACACTGTGCTCCGGATTTATTAATAAGATTTTATCTTTTTATGTCAAATGTAGGTTACTGCATATAGCACTCAAATAATGTACTGCCAGAAACAAATTACTTCCATGAGCTAGAATAAGAACGTACAATATTAGGATTCTTTCCAAATATTATTGCTTTGGGCACTCCATTCCTATTTATTGGACATAAACATTGTATTGTATTTCTACTGAAGTCAAGTTTATGAATGCTGACACACAGTAGTGACATCTACATTCCTGAACAGGACTTGAAAAAAAAATCTGTTTCAAGCAGTAAAGCAAGTGTCAATGTGATTAATTTTCAGAAAACATACTACTTCACCCCTAAAATAGTAGGATAAATGCTTGGAACAATCCTTCTTCACCTGCCAAGGCTTAATTCCAGTTCTTTGCTAGAGTTACTGCCACGACTACACTGGTGTAAAACAACAGTAATGAAGTCCCAAATCAAGCCAAAGGGGTTACCCAGCAGTGAAAAGAGTGTAATTTTATGGTCCGCATCTTGATCTCAAGAACACCTCAGTCCCCTGCATCTTCCCCTCAAACGAGACTCCTCTTCTGCCCTATCAAAAAGCTAATTCAGAATGTTAAGGTCAAAGACTATCTGGAAATTGCTGATATTTCAGGTGAAGACATTTTTCACATCTCTGACTGTTGCCAGAATTATCCACATGTGAACCAGAAAATCTGGATTATAATTTGGTTCTTAGCTGGCCTGATGTAGATTATTTCATGTGTCTTTGTTTTTCCCTCTTCTCTATTTTTTTTTCTCTCCTACCTCCTCTTTCATTTACTGAGATTAAATTTCTTTACTTAGGAACACACACTATTTAGCATAATGAGCTCCAGTCTCATGTGCTTTAACCAATGGCATAGCACAAACCATGTTACGGCCTTATTTACGGATTCACTTTCCTACTCTATTTAAGCTGGTGCTGTTGTTTGTTTTTTTGTTTTTTTTTTCCTTCATTTTTTCTTCTGTATTTCGGGTGTTGTTCTATAGTTATCTAAACAAAAATCTATTCTGTGAGTATACAAACTACACATAACAACATAACTACTTTGATTACTATGTATTCTTACAGTGTTATAAACATTAATACCCTACAGGAAAATAAGACTTTGGATTTCTGTTAGGATTGCTATGCCACAGTAGAAGAAAAATCAGAAAAGTTAATGCATTTCACAGGTAGTTGCTGCTGAGAGTAGAGTTGAGAATCCGGTATTAGAATCACCATGGTACCTGAATGTGTTTACTTAAGTGCTATTTAACATTCTCCATGATGTGCAGAGCCATCTGAAGACTTTTCTGAACTGTTAGGGAGCACCAAGAGTGATGCTACTTCATAAGAAAGGAGAACCAGCAGCTAGGGTGATGGAAAAGCAAGCAGACACAACATCCTTACTGACAAGGAGTGCAGCCCCACATTATTCAAGGAGGAGAAGAATCACAGAACCACAGAACTGCAGGGGTTGGAAGGGACATCAAGAGATCATCTAGTCCAATCCTCCTGCTAAAGCAGGTTCCTTGCAGCGGGCTACACAGGAAAGCTTCCAGGAGGGTTTCAAATATCTCTGGGGAAGGAGACTCCACAGCCTCTCTGAGCAGCCTGTGCCAGTGCTCTGTAATCCCTAAACTAGTATTTTCCTTACATTCACACAGAGCTTCCTGTGTTCCTGTTTGTGCCTGTTGTCCCTTGTTCTGTCACTGGATATCGCTGAAAGGAGCCTGGCCTCATCCACTCAGCTCCCACCCATTAGATATTTATAAGCATTACAAGCGTCTCTCCTCCACGCTGAACAGTCCCAGGTCTCTCAGCCTTTCCTTGTAATGGAGATGCTCCAGGCCCTTAATCATCTTTCCAGCCCTCTACTGGACTCTCTCCAGTAGTGCCCTGCCTTTGTTGAACTGAGGAGCTCAGAACTGGACAGAGTTGTCCACATGTGGCCTCATAAGGCAGAATAGAAGGGGAGGATCACCTCCCTCAGCCTCCCAGCCACGCTCAGTTTATACACCCCAGGATACCATTGGGCTTCTTGGTCACAAGGGCACACTACTGGCTCATGGCCAACCTGTCATCCACCAGGACCCCCAGGTCCTTCTCTGCAGAGCTCCTCTCCAGCAGTTCAGCCCCTAACCCATACTGACGCATGTGGTTACTCCACCCCAGGTCTCCCACTCAAACAGAAACACATAACAAAATAACAACTTAGGTTACTATACACAGTCTTGACAACCCCCAAGGTCCAAAAAGTCTGTACTGAGAGAGATTTTTTGAATATTCCACTTAAATTCAAGCAGGTCTTTTTGGGGCCTGTGCAGAAGGTACTTTCTTGGAGGTTTATCACCTGACCACCTGTACTCAGCGTTGAGTAAAACAAGAAGTTCTACTGACATACAGCTTTTCCTCAATGCTTTCAGCCTCATTGCCCCAGAAAATGCTACACTTATGCTTTAAAGCATTGGCACTCTAGAGCTTTTCAAGGAAAAGTTTGCCACAGGTTTTTAAACATAGTCAGAACCAGCATATTTTCCTCTAGTTTTATTTTTGGAAATGGCTGAACTGAGTTTTCCAAAACAATCAGTCTTGGGCAGACAACTGACACGGAAATCTTCAGCCTAAACTGTGCAAATTTGACAAAGTTATAAAACAAGGTGTATTACGATGGGAAGAACAGGGTCAGACAGTACTGCTACCAACCATATATTTGATACTGATGAGTGACATAGCTATCTTAGTGTAGGTTATCAAGGAATTTCTGCAATAATTTATTCGCTTTACAAAACATTCATCTTCTTGGCCAAAGTGTTTAAGTCTTGCCAATTAGCTTTTTTTCCTCCATTTTGCATAAACTATAACCAAGTCCAAGTCCTACCTAGTGCCCACTGTTTTACCCCCCCTTTGAGTAGCCTCCCTCTGGCTGATTCTGATATTATGAGTTCTGAATATGACCTGATGCCATTTTGAAACACGAAATTGGGATTAGTAAACTTGTTCCATCATTTCATCACCAGTAAAACCAAAAATATCAGATAACTCAATACCATTTTTCTCTCAGATTATGACATTTTATAGATAGGAGGTTAATTTTCCATCAGTTTGGTTCTGTTTCTTCTCTCTACTCATAAATCTGTACCAATTAATTTTTATCTGAAAAATCCTTGCATTTCATCAAACTACCCCAAAATAGTCTGCATAAAACACTGCAATATCCCAAGAACACATTCTCTGAAATAGATAGTGTGATTACACAGTAATTTAGTATGAATCTGGGGCATGATTGGTAATGTACACTTACAAACTTTCTACAACACACAGCAAATGAAACCACCAGAACTAATGTGTGAGGGTACATACGTGGTTAGAGAGTCCTCCTCCACTTTGTGAGACAAGGTTCCAGGCTGCAAAAATGGGAGAAATCTGAGGTAAATCACAGTTGACAGCAAGTTGTCCCTGTGCTATGCATAACAATAAATTTTCTGTGCCACCCTACATCACATCGCTCTGCGTTTTCTGCACTCTCCAAGTTTTTCATGTTGTATTTGTGCATATACAACCAAGTGGATTTATCACAGAAACTGAAGTCACTTAAATGCCTAGACTTGGCTGATTGTGTAGGCTTACTGTCTAGCCATGGAAGGGAGACAAGCCCCACAGGGAAATTCATCTAATCTCAGCATAGATAGTAAAGGTAAGTGGAATAATTGCCTCCTTTGAAACTGCTGATCTTCCTCTACTGACAACAGGAAAAGCCCACATAGGGAGCTAGACTAATTGCCTATATTTTAAGACAGCTAAAATAAATTGTTCCCAACATGTCAGTATCTACAAACACACACTGTAGAAATCTTCTTGATCTTCTCTCACTTAAATCCCGCAGTCCTGATGGTCAGAATACATCCAGCTTTCTAATGTATTCTGAAAGATGTTTATAAGCCAATGATTTTGTTTTCCAGGAACATCTTTACTGTAGCTTAGAGTGGGATCAAACTAATACCAAGCAGTAAGAGGCAGAAACATTTGTTTTGGCTCCAAAATGTGAAATTTAGCTCATTCAGCATTCAGAGACATTGGCAGGAGAAACAGCATAGCAAAAGCTCTGATTGTTAAAGAGCATCAGCCCCACCTGACACAATGGAAAATATTAAAGACTTTCCTTGTACCTATGAGTTTAGAACAAGAATACTGCAAAGTTCAGGAATGATTTAACAGAATCTGAGATGTGAATTTACGTAGTACCATTAAAATGGTCGAAGAATACAACAGTGTACAATCAATTGCTTTTGCAGAAAAAAAATATCTTGTCAATGACATTATTGTGCCTATATGTCTGTCAGCGTAGTTCTCAACACTTGCTGAGATTCTTGCTGAAGAAATGGTTTCATTTAATATTCCTCTCTTACTTTATCTAGCAAATATAAAAATAATACAAATACTCCGTATGAGACAAGCTCCCACTTTTTATTTAGTTGGATATTTCAGGCATAAGGAAGAGAGTTTGCCATGGTAACCCAGCCAGCTGCAAATGTCAGCTGTTCTCAATTTCATGGCTGAGCATCTTGCAGAGAGCTCTCTCCCATTCTCTGCAGTGTTCCTATCCATATCATTCATAATCTTGTTTCAAAATCTCATTGCTGTTTTTTTTTTGTTTTTGTTTTTTGTTGTTTTGTTTTTTTTTTTTTTGTTTTCTCTGTAAGGATCATCCTTCACTGCTCCACTCCACATGGCCCCTTCAAGCCTCAGCCTGTCTTTTGGATCTTCTCCTGAATCTCACTGAAATATTCTTCTCCCTTCCTTGCACCAAATTGACTTGTGGCAGTTCTGTCCCTTCACTGGACTGAGCAGGAGGAGTGCTCACTTCCTGCAAACTCCAAATTGCTGTACAGGGACTCAACTTTGATTACTGTATGCGGTCTCATTTGCAAAACATCTTCAGTTCTTTGGCATTCTCAAAGCCACAAACCTGCCTCTGTCTACACAAACCACAAAGACCTTGGAGGCTTCATACGCCATTGATGAGTTCCTTGCTGTCTTTTTAAGACACATAAACCACCCTGTTTACAATGAAATATATATTTAAAAAAAAAAAAACTGTTACTTTTAAAAAGTTTCAAGTTTCCATTGGGTAGTAAATTATACTTTCCAAAGCAGAATACTGCTCTCAGCGCACTTGCACAATGCATTTTTCCTGCATGCCTGTTCTTTTTCCTCTCTATGTCCATGTACAATCCAATTTTTAATATTCATGGTATGCACGGTAATATTATATCATATTATTTCAGGAATACGGACTATACTAGTTTTGGATAACAATCATCATATAATAGGTAACTGCTCAGTGGAAGAAAAAAAACATTTTCCAGTTCTTTACCTACTCCTGCCTCCTAAAATGGATTGCACAACACCAGATCAGGCTCCATATTACTGAAGCAGCTGAGCATCTACTAAGTACAAGTCTGGGACAGTTGTACGGCTTAAAGACCATCTTCAATGTTGTAAGTTGATAACAGACTATTTTTTGTCAGATGTTTTCATTAAACAGAAGCTGCATTGCAAACTTTGCTGGGCAATGGGAGGCAGGAAACATAGCTTGTGTAACAAGGAGCAGGAGCAGCACATGTTTTGTATTCAGCCCTTTGCCTGACTCAACAGCAGTGTCAAATGGCCCTGCTGGGAGCCACATCCAGAACTTCTTGGCCAAAAAGAATAGCAAGTAGAGTGCCAAGGTTTGCAGAGGTAAAGTAAGAGAGAACAGACAGGTCTCTCAGAGACCTGAGAGGCTGTAGAGAAATATCCTGCATTGAGAGAGGACAAATGACCCTCTAGGTCCTGAGAACTGTACCAGTGTTCAGGCTGAGAAGGGTTGAGAGAAGTAATGTAAACAACAGTAGAACTCTTTTGCAGATGGAAAATTAAGCTAATATCTCTCACTTTGGATCAAACCACATCCTATTTTCAGGATCGTTGAGTGTAGCCACATTAGACATGCATCTGGCCTAGCGTGCTTTTCCAAACCCAGCAATGCCATAGCAGACATACAGTATAGTTCACAGAAACTGCTATGTTCCAGACTTCTTTTATTATAAAATGAAAGAAATAAAGCATCATATGACAGCCCAAACTGTCCAGAAAAGACTTAAATGCACAAAATCCCTTTTAACCTCATACAGATCTGATCTTTAATCACCTAGATTCTTGAAATCCTATATTCATCCTGAAAGGTATCAGGGAAGCAGATCACAGACCAAGCAATTGCAAAGTGTTGCTGTGTAGCTCTGTATGCCTTCCCTATGTTGTCTTGTTCTTGAGAATAAATGCCAATAATGTCTCATTTTGCTTCTTTCATTTACTTCTTTTGACTCAGAGATCAAATTTCTCTTCCCTAATGGACTTGGAGCTGCCTGTGAATCCTGAATCCCCTGCACTGATTTATTGTGATGTTTACTGCATGTAGATATTGAATCAATACAATAGCAGGACAATCAGACTTGGAAATGAAAGTGAGACTAGATTAACATGCTTTACTATACACCTGAGACTTAGGGCAAGAGCTTTTTTTTTTTTTTTTTTTTTGGACAGAACACGTGAAAGACAAATCTTTTCTTTCCAAGAGATAAGCAGTTCTGGCGGCAAGTGCAGGAATCCAGAGATTCAAGATTCTTTGAAGAATTAAACCCAAGAGAAAGTGGAGAGAGATTTTGTTTTGAGACTGAGAAATCAGAATCTTCTATATGATGAATTACAGAGAGGAAGACCCATTAGGATGCCTGGGAAGAGATAGTAAAAACCAAGTCAGGCTCCTGGAAAAGTGAACGATGTACAAACCTAGTGCAATTTTAAAGGTCTATTTCTCTAATGTTATGCTATGCTTTGGTCCAGTTAGAGCTAAACAGCAGTTTTGCCTAGCCAGACTGGCCTCCTTATTCACAGTAGTAAGTTTACTAGCCAGAGAGAAAAAACAATAGTCAACAGGTAAATGTGAGAACCTGCTGGATGAGGCCAACTGATAGAAAAGTAGCTTTTTTGTGCCAATATTCCAAAAAAGATGGAGACATGAGGCCTTGTACATGCCCACGGGGGTATGCACAGAGAAATCCTGAAGAGAACGTCTCTTATTCTTGAATTTACTCAGCTTTTCCCACTCTGTTAGATTAAACTGATGGCAAAACATTCAGAGCCATAGGAAATGATCCTACATTAACGAGCTCTGTTTGTTACATGCTCAAACACCTAAATAAAAAAAATAAAAACCTAATAGACAAATGTGTATTTAAACACTCAGATACTTAAGTTCCTCCTCCTGTTACCCTAACACCTGCTTCAGAGGTTGCTTGTATGGGCCAGTCACATTTCTGCTACTGAAATACCAGCTTTCCTTGTCTCACAGCAGAAAAGGCCGTATGAAATCTAGGACTACAGTCTTTTTATGCGATTGCTCCCGTGCTAACACAAATCCCAGCGTGTGCAAACTCAAACAAATGAGCACATCTGCAAACACCAGTTAGTCATGGACAGCTGCATTTGCAAAACAGACCCCAGAGTCATCATAAAGCTCCCTGCTTCTAGTAATGCATTTACTGACTTGCAATTAAACAGAATCATTTACAGAGCATGGAAGCTCAGCCTGCACTCCGCAAATCATAAGATATGTTTACTTTGTTATAAATTGCTGACAGCACCAGTGAGGCTGGACATACAAACAGAAGTTCCTACTGTCACTCAGTGACACTTTCTAAGCTTCTGCTACCAGTGAGTTTGTTCGTACATTGTAAATGGTAAAAATTCACTTATCAGCTCTGATGATGTATGTGACATAATTTGAGTCCTTTCAGAGCTGTGTTAACTCTAAAGGACAGCAGAAGCTAAAGACAGTAAAAGGTTATTTTTTTTTTCCACTATGCCTTTGATAAACACGAGCTAAAGCTTTGCTGAATAAAATGGAGCTGCTGTTTTTGTGTTTCAAAGTAGAATCACAATAGAAAAGGTTGCTACGGAAATGAAGGAAGGAAGCCAAAAGAAAATTGTGTTTTCTTTTTTCCTTCAAATGGACAAGTTTTGAAGTGGTTATATAATATTTAAGTTACTGAATACTGAATGCTACTCTGTTCAAGAATAAATGATTCACATATGCGGAATGATTCAGCCAAGTTTACATTCTGTGAATAAATGTTTATTTATGAAATTACACATGCCGCACAACCAAAATGAAGCAGGGACAGGCTATGACAGCTCTCCTAGGATATGTATGATACTGAATCTTTCACAGGGCTACTAAACTGGCAGATACACATTCAGCAGGTAGCTAAATTCAAAACATGTATCTCATGACAGTGTTCCCAATTCATCCTTAGCAGGCCATGCGCACATCAGGCAACCCTCCAGAGATGGCATACTAAGAAAAGTTTTAGATGCTAGGGATGCAGTGTAAGGTGGTAAAAAAACAAGAGGGTAGCTGTTGAAGAAAGTCATCTAGCTCACCAGTTAGCAATATGCAGGGTCTGAGAGGGCTGTGCTCTAGTTCAGAACAGAAAGAAAAGCAATGATTAACAACTTCAGTAACGTCAACACAACTGCAACCTCCTTTAACTTTCAAAGGAATGGCTTTCTAAACTGCTGGAAAGGTTGAATAAGTTTCTCAGCGTGAAGGCTCCAAAAAAAAAAATTTCTTCAATTTTGGCTTGCATGTGTGTATATTTGAAACTTGAGGACAGAGCCACATATGAAAAATACGTGGATTGTACTGAAACTTTCTGCATTTGAACTTAGCATTATATAATGCGTTAGCTTACAGCTTACCATGGGGTATTCCTCAGGCATCTCCATGTACAAGGCAGAGAAGCTGTTTCATGTTAAACAACCAAGTGACACTGCCTTTCAATCACCTTTTTTTTTTTTTTTTTTCCCTTTACAGGTAAGAAAGCAGATACTGACTAAACAATTTGCCCAGAGCTAAGAAAAACAGCTGACATACAGTAGCTAAAACTCTGCTTACAGCAGAGCTGCATCCTACTTCAGATGCTGACTTTCTTCTCACCAGATCCTTGTGATTTTCCCAAACTTGTTTTCCCACCTGTGAAAAGGCTGTAACAACCAGCCCAAAGGAATGCCTGCTAATTGTGGAATTTGTACAGCTGTATGATTACCAAGTTGGAAACTGAATTTAGGAGGCTTTGTCCCAACATTTGTGCCTGTTTTTGTGAGCTTCTTAATTGAATACATCAGAGGCACCAAAGCTTGCAGCTTTCCTAAGTATTTGTGAAAGCACACCAGAGAACATTTCAAATTGTAAAGAACCTGTTTGCATATACACACACACAAAAAAAAAAATGCACAAAAGCACTTCTTTGCATTCTGAAAAGTCTGAGTTAAAAATTACTAAAGGAAGATTAATAACAAAAAACATGAGAGAAGGGAAATATATTTTAATAAAGCTAAGTTTGTTTCCTCCTTTTTGCAACTTGTCGTTTATGCCCAATAAAATAAGTACAGATGTGCTGCTAAAGCATAGTATAAAATAAAGAACTGAGAATTCTAGACCAGTGTCCATAATGTTAAAATCTGGTTTTCAAAGTCTTGAGACTTAGTGAGAGCCACAGAAAATGACAAGTTATAGCATGCATAGCTAAGCATGCATATTAAGCACATGCAAATTTGTTTTAGTAGGAACAGTGAAAATGTTCACTAAGGCTGAGGTTTCTACTACTTGTCACTAGGAGTTGCAATAAAAGGGTGTATATGCTCTGTTGAAAGTTTTCAGATAAATTTTTCACATGTCTATAAGCAAGAATGTAATAAATTCAGCCTGAAAACTGTGCAAGCAAGTTACAAAATTAATTGTATTTTAACTGAAAACTATTATCACCACACTTGTTCTCATTATACAAATCCCATAAAAACAAGAGGCTGTTTAATCTACTGTTACAGAAATAATACAGCCATGACCACTTACGTTCCTACATGGTATTCTGATCAAAAGATTTTTCAAGCTGAATGATTTTTCACCACTGAAGCATGTGGATAAATCTTTTTTTTTTTTTCCTCTCTGAAGTAGTGAGAAGTAGTCAATGATTTTTGTAAACACCATTTTGCAGCAGTTTAATGCGTGATAAACATTTATATTCAGAAAGATGACAATTTCAGTGTTATCAGTGAGAGGAAGGCAAGAATTGTCTGCAGTAATTTTGGAATCTTGCACGTATTTAGTGAGCTTGCCCCATCTGACACTTTACAAGCTTGGTAGATTTCCATACGTATGAACTACTTCAGGATCAGTGACCACCAAAGGGTAGAGCTTCATTCTGTTTCTCTAGGAAGTATAAAGCCAACTCACCCTCCTAAACATGCGATTTTACAATCATATTTCACCTACAATTCTTGACCTCTCTCACAAATGGATTACAGAAAAGATCTAGATTATTAAACTAAAAATTGCTTCAAATACCACTGAATTAAGCAGTTTCATAAAAACAGGAATTATCAAAATGTATTATTGAAACTTTGACACAATGTGAAATTTGGTTGCATTCTCAACACTTGAGGCCGACTGAAACCTTGGAGGAAAGGCATTGCGTTTGCAGCTCCTGCTTTGATTCTGAGCAGAGCCTTAACTCAGAGCAGGGACCTGCACGTGGTCCCCATCCCCAGGCACTGAGATAAGGTCGCTCTTCCCTCCTCTTTAAAGCTTTTCCCAGAAAAGGCTTTGTTGAAACACACATATTTCTGCAGTGCCTCCCTTCCTGAATGGTGTATTTCTACCACATTTTTTAAGCCTGCAAATTCCTCTGCCCGGCCCCAGTCACCAGCTCCAAAGGCACAGCGGCTGCAGGCCCAAGGGGCTCTGCGTGGGCAAGGCTGCTAGATGAGACCTAAAATCGGGAACAGGCACGTCATCCCGTCCCGTCCCGCGTTAGGATCGTGCCTGAACGCCGCCGCTGCCCGCCGGGCGGGCCGCGCCGACCGCGGGAGGGGGCGGGCGCCACCTGGCGGAGCGGCGGGAGGCACGCATTCCTGGTCCCGACCTGGGGATGCTCAGGCTGCGCCCGCCTCCACAGCGAGAAGGGGCTGCTGCCTCCTCCCGTGCCGCGGCTGGAACGGCCTTCTAGGCATGCACAAGGCAATCCTTCCCGTGCGGCTTAGCGTTTGTTCGATAGCCAGAGAAGGAACAAATTAAGCTGGCCTCATCTACAGTGGCTCACGCCATGCCACCTCTGCCTGAGAGCAAGTGTCCTCCAGCCCCAGCTCTCTCAGAGGCTGCGCTGGCTGGTATGGGACTTGAGAGCCACCAATGTGCCAACCACATCCAGCCCAACACAGCTTCCTCTGCTGAGCCCTCTGCTCCCACATCCTCTATTGACACTTAGAGACAGCATCCACACAACTGAGAGGTATCACTGTAAAGGTGAAGGTTAACACCGCAGTGCTGTCTCAAAACTCCACAGAGCAGTCTCTTTGGCTAAGTGCTGCTAGCCAAAGCCAGTGACAATTAACATTACATTAAAATTAAGTCAGCTTGCTTTGATTCTTCTGAAAGCAATTCTTCTGAAAGCCTTTCACGATAAACTGCTGTGCTTCACTGAAACTGGGAGGCTTAGAGACCATAAGAGCATTAGAGGATGTTCAGGTGCTGCCATGGTGTGAATTTGCTGTGCCAGCTCTCTAGCCACTCCTTCTTACTCTAGCCATATTATGCCCCAGCTTCCAGACAACAGTCATGCATCAAAATGGCTGCCAGGCCCAGCTGTCAGCAGCCTGCTGCCTTGGAGTTTGGGTGGAGCTACCATCACTATGTAGATACATCCCAAAAACATTGCAACTCAGTTATGGTTTTAAAACATCAGGCAAAAAATAAAGTGCATTTGGGCTAAAAAAAAAAAAAAAAAAAACACCTGAATGTTTTCCTTTTAGTCATTGCAGCAGATACAAGCTCTTAAATGGAGGAGGAACAAGGATCCACACTTGATCACACACTTGATCAAATGACTACACTAGTTTATGCTACAGAAGCTCTACAGGCTTTGTTGAATCTATTGAGTTTGTACTTGTTAGAAGTTTCTAATCTTACAGAAACTTGAAGGTATGTTTGCATGAATTACTGTTTTTACATTCTTCCTACCTTTCCCTATGTTCAACTTCAGCTGGAATTAGTAGCATTTCATTCTTCTTAAAATTACTTTTGCCATGAAACGAAAACTGTTGCTTAGAGCAGAACACATAAACAGGGAAGATAAACTGTCAAGAGAAGCAACCCCCTTCAACAAATCCATTCATCAGAATCCACTGTGAAAAGTATTCAGCTCACCTCAGTGAGACTAGAAGTCAGGCCCTCCACCATTATCCCAAGTTCAAGGTTGCATCTTGCCCAGGGCTCAGGCCTTCAAGGAGTGAGTAAGGAAAGGTCAGAAATAGGAAATACAAAGGAGACCCCTCTCAACCGCTCCCTTCAGTTTTGTTTTTACCCTTTTGGAAAGCTCCCAGAGAGCAAGCATAATTATATTAAAGGAAGACCAGGAAAAGCAGCATGTTATTCACAGAATGCTGATGCTCATGACATAAGAATATGTATGAAGGATCAGTGTAGGAGCTTTCTGTTCTCAAGGTTTGAGTTTTACAATTTATTTTTTTTAAAAAAAAAAAAAAAAAGGATATCGCATCCTCTTGTTGTGGACAACAGCTGATGCACTTATAAGCTAACATTCTGGCTTTATGTGCCAGAAGAGAGTATTCTTTGAGGGACATAGTATGCAGGACAGCATGGGAACCAGGCTTTGCATTTTCTGAGGGTTCAGAATAGTTCCTGCTTTGTTGCTAGTGGAAATATTTTCTCATTTTAATGCACAGTAGGTGATATTTACTTCATCCCATACCATTTCTAAGCTACAATCAGAAAATAACCTGTTTTCTTGTTTAAGTGGGATTACCAGTTTAAAGTTTAAGACCACTTGTTTTAAAATATACAGTAACCCTTAAGTCTACAGATTATATAACCATCTATAACATAAGATTTCAGAAAGCTTATATTAAAAAGCATAGTGAATAGAAGTTAAGAAGAGAAATGAATAAAGAAGAAGAGCAGGATATCCAGCAGTTGTTTGCAGTTGTACATTTACTTCAAAGTTATGGCTTTGGTAAGTTCACTATCTAGTAAGTATCAAGCTTTCCCACTGTGGTGTCAGCTTTGGAGAGAGGAGCTTTCTGCTTGTCTGCCTTGCCATTCCCAGTGACACAGCAGCTTGTAACATTCCAAGAACTTCTCACTTGCTCTCTCTATGCTTTTATTTTTTTGGTCTCCACAGTCTGAATGTGTTCACCAGATGCAATGACGGTTATATGAAAACATGGAAAAAAAGAGACCAAAGATCTAAATAGATACAGTATTTCCCAGTGGCTTATTTTTTAGTGGGTACTCATTCCTTGCCGAAATGAGTATGTAACAAACTCTGCTAACCAGTGGAAATTCCAGAGATGAATTCATACCAGATATACTCAGCTCCACGTAGTTCTTGTTAACTATTGTGCAATAGCTGATCTAATCACTTACTTGAATACAAAAACTACTAAATTTACTTAGTGGTTTATCTTTTCCCCCCTCATTTCACTTGTAATTTGTGAAAGTTCATAGAAACAAATGTGTGCAAAGAATATTCATGATGGCAAGAAGGTTCTGTCGATGTTTGTGACAAGAGTCTTCTGCAATAGAAACGTTTATGTACCTATACTGAAAATTCATTGTAAGCTGGAGACATATCCAGTCAAGACACAGAACCATACCATCTGGAATGAACCTTACAGCAGACTCAAGAAAAAAAAAAAAAAAAAACACCACAAAACTTTCACAGCTCTCTGAGGAAAGAACTTGAAAAGCAGCTCATAGGCTGGAAGGTGCTCATCTACAACTCTCACCAAGTCCTTGGTAATAATCAGTTCATCTTAAATGGTATTTCTGCTTCACCAAACTTGAACAATGCTGGACCTGAGTAGTGAAGGGTATCTGCCTGAGGACTGCTGATAGCAGATGAGCATATGGAGAGAGAAAACAGCTGAAAGATACGAGCAACCTCCCTACTCATTGATAAAGTTGAACAGGAGCAGTGTCACCAGCCATGCTCCCCTACAGACACTTACAAAGGAATGGTCCAATCAGTTTGCAGAGACTGGACACGGTAGCAAAAAAAGCTGGACCTCAAAGGTGGAACAGGTAGGTAATTGTCAAGTGCTTTCTGTGAGGTCTGTCACTTATCCAAGGTTCAGAAGCATCTCTGTTCCACTCCTATGTAATGTATTTAACACCAGCTCTGCAGAATTGCCAAGTCATATGATGAAACTACAGAAAACATGAGCTAAGAGAACAAATCTCGCATCACTCCAAGCTGCTTTTCAGGCTGTTTCCCTGTTCTCCTCCCCTTCCAGCATGGTTCTTTTTGAACTGTTGTTTCACACTCCAAACCCCTAGTGCCTTGATAGGGCAAGAACTGATATGTTGTGCATCTGTAAAAGGCACGCTCCTTATTCAAAGGGTGGTGTCCCATTAGCAACAGCTTAAAAAAATGATTTAAACATTATGTTCATTGCACACAAACACTTCTCACAAAGCTTTCTGTTCCCATTGAGGCTAAAAAATTCCATTGTATGCGTAATCTTTTATGAGTGCATTCTTTGAATACTTTATATCTTAGAACTGTAACAGTGCTGTTTATAAAAAGGAATGATACTGATAGCAATGTTAGGAACTTTCAGAAGGGACCACTTAGATCTTTAAATTTCCATATTAGTCCCATTTCAAGAAAAATACAAAGCAAAACAAAGACCCTCAATTGCATAGTTTAAATTCTTTAAGAAACAGCTTCACATGCCAGGCTAAGAGGATAGAAAAACCAATCTTTGCCTCCGTGATCAGATCTTGCAGACCCTCTGAGGACAAATTCACATTAGAGATTTTAATTGGGCACAGCTGCAAACTGGTTTACAACTACTGAGTCAGATGTCCCAGGCTGTCCTGCTTGACTGGGGATATTTAGGGAACACAGCAAGGTGGGAGGTGAGAGGTCTGAGGAAGCAGAGGGCCGACCAGTTTGAGTTGCACAGGGAGTTTGAGGATCCTGTGTATGTCAACCATGGCCTTTGCCCAAGGACACTCAGATGAATGGTCAGCCCAGTAACCTCTTATTAATACTCAGATGCCTTTTATCATGAGTTACTCCTGCTGAAACAACTGCAGTACACTACTTCAGGATACAGCCTTGGAGACTACACGAGTCATTTCAGTGCTGTTCAAAAATTCTCTGCACTGAATCCCTTCACTTCCTGCAGAGGCAGGGGAGTAGTTCATCTAATTTCCAATTTCTTTTACTTTAGAATAATTATTCAGCCATTTAAATTAACATTGTCTCACCTTAACAAAGAACAATATTAAATGCTTATTGGTTTAACAAGTTACAGTTACCAACTAGTCAATCTCAAGGGACTTTTTCTAATCATTCCTCACAGAACTTTTCACACCGTCACAACATCACGTTGTAAACAATGCTACCAGCAGAAGTGTGGGTGACCTATTTTAGGGGACTTCTTCACAGTCCTCATAACAGATTTAGTCTTCCGCAAACCTACTGGGCAACATGGACACACTAGAGCACAGGGATCGTGTTCTGCTCTGCTCTTTCCATAGCAGCAATTATCCAGTGACTGAAAACTGGAGATGTTCACAAATATTTCACAATTCAGTAACCCAAGGGCAAAGATACAGATCTGTCATCTTCCTTTAAACAATCTTTTCCATGCCTCAAAACAACTTGTCAGAATAAAGTGCAGATTTCAAAGTTCATTTCCACAGAGGCACTGCACTACATTAGAAGGACAGAGTTTTCAGTGTGCAAAGCTTTTGTTGTAAAAGTTGCAGCCCAACTCAATTCTAGCCCTACCAGCAAGGGACAACCTTTGCAGTCTAAAGCTGCTTGATCTTTCTGTTGCCTTCAGCTAAGATAATCTCACTTTGCTGCTACCTTGTCATTTTCTTGGTTCTCCCCTTAGTTTGCTTCTGTGGGTGAAATCACTCCTTATTCCCAGCTCCTTTTAAGCTCAGTACCACCAAGTCATTTTCCCTATTTCAAGTATTTGTCTAAACTTGAATGAGTTTGGTTTATTTGCAAAAGCACTTGCCTCTCTTTCTACTAGTTCTAATGTGAGCAAAGAAATCATACCAGAATATATTAACAAGTATTTAGGACATATGAAGTAGCTCTTCAACTCTAGGTGAAGCACAGGTAAAGCCTCAGTTGCAGTGCATGAATGAGACATGAACATGCTGGAAACAGTCTGGAAGAAAGCAAAAAAAAAAAAAAAACAAAAAACAGGAGGTCTTCACAGCAAGACCTATGCGGGAATACTAAATGAGCCAAATTGTTTTCCCCACTGAAGAGAAAACTAAAGGGGAAAGGAACACCCGTATTTCCATACATAGAACACTGCTGCAGAGTTAAGAAGATTACACAGATTTTTCTGTTCATTGGGAATAGCATAGGTAGAGACAGGGTATTTGTTGAGGAAAGGGGAGAGAGGGGACTCATCTGGTTTAGCTGTTTCTCTTATTCCATGCAAACTTCAACCTTGGCATGTTCTGTCCTCACTCTTGATTTTCTGTCCCTAGGTTTAGAGTTGTGTTGTGTTTGTTTGTCAATTCTATACTAGCAGTCCTCATTATTTTGAAACATTTACTTTGCTAGACAGTGAGCCAGCTGACCTCATTTTACATGGTAAACTTAGATTTTTTAACTGCAATTAAGTTCTTCCTTCACTTTCAGACCTCCCCTCAGCTCATTTCTTCCTTAAGATTCTTGAAGACTCACAAAATGTTTTGCAACTACAGGTTTAGGGAAGAAATTACAATCTTATTTTTCTTGAGTATCTGTTTTTCCAGCCATTTGTAATTCAAGCAGCTGTCTGCAGTACCTGAAATACCTTCTAGAAAAGAGAATGTGGTATTAGCAAACAGCAATTTGCCTTCACAAGATTAAAAAAAATATATGCAAATAAAACAAATTCTGCTTCCCTTATAGTGATAAAGGCTGACCATATGGTGATCAGTGTGAACAGCACTTTCAAGAAAGTGTTCTTTAACTAGAATTAATGAAAGGGATGGAGAGTCAGTGAATCGACAAATACCAGCAGGTCAGGGAATACAATAAGAAAAAAGCTTATTTTCCACCCAAAAATTAACTGTTCTAAGAAGTGTAAACTCAATTTAGAAAGTGAAAAGAAACTAGGGGCAGTGGGGAAGTCACACAGGACAAAGCTGAATTAAATTCACTGAGTTATTTGGAGAACAAAGACAGTCTATCAAAACAAAAATGCTGCAGTTTCCTGGAGCACTCTGGAAGCTACGAATCTTTGGATAGGAGAAATAGCTAACATTACATGCCCAGTCTGTCAGTGGGAGCAGAGCTGGCTGTAATTATTACATCTTTACCCTTGTAAATCTTGTGCCACTATTGCAGAATGCATTCCTAAGCAGAGAATTTAATCATTTGAGCTGTAACTATTCTGTTACAGCTACTTCTGTATAACTCCCTCCTGTGGACACACTAGTCTGGAACAATTAGTGAGTAATTATTTCAAAATGAAGTCAGTTGTATTTCAGAGCACAATGTCCACATGAGGGAGTTACACTGAAGTAAAGCTCTTGCACTACAGCAGTGCTGGTCAACTTCCCCATGTAAACAAGCCCTGTGACTCTGGTATTAAACTACTTTAATACAGATGCTTCGAGATTAAAGTTACGGAGTCTACACAGAGAATCAATCTTCCAAAAAAATTGCATAGCTTCAAAAACTGACCCTAGAAGGACCAGAACACATTAATACACAAGCTTTTCTATCATAAATGTAATTCATTTTATGTTGTGTGAAGCGTAGTAGAAATAACTCTGGTATTAAACAGTCACACACACATTTTGGAGTGTCTTTGCTACCCAAAGTTACTAGAAAACTCAGAGGAGCATTAAAAGATTTTATAAGCACTCAGTGACAGACAAGAAGGAAGGCCCATAGAAGATAAGTAAATGTTATGAAGATGAATTCAAAGTTCAATAGCTTGTACAGCGAGTTATAGAAGTGTAAAGGCAAAAATTTTACCCGTACCATGCAGCCATTCACAAGCATCATAAAATCCAAAGAGAAAAAAAAAAATCAAGGAAGCAAATAGTTTATACATTTCTGCCCAATCTGTAGGAAGTAAGAATACATGTATTTCCTATGAGTTGGCAAGAGGGTAAAAAGAATTTGTCCTGAACTCAAAAGAGTACAACAGCAGTTTCCTAATTCTTTTTATGGAAGCTTGCCCTACCATAGAAATGGCAGAGAACAGGCTTTTGAACTGTCTCATCTGTAGCAAGAGGGAGAAAGCTTCTGTGAAGCTCTCTTCATATGCTTAGCTCCTCCTGAAGCCATCATGATTTCAGAAAGAGAAGTCTCTCTGCTCTTCCTTCAAAGACATTAGCTTTGCACTGGTCACAAGCCCAAATCATCCCAAACTGACATCTTATGGGTTACTTTCCCTATCTAGAATACTCTATTAGTTCCCCAATAGCCAAGGAAAAAGAAATTAGAATTCAGAGTTATTTTGTCTAAGCACATTCAAACATGCACTGCCCTTTCTGGCAACTCTCCCATCAGACTTCATCATTCTACCCACACCCACCACAGCAGTACAGCTGGTCAAAAAAACCTACAAACTCTGTGATAATGGAAAATCTATTTTCTTTCATTCTCAGAAGTGATTTTATTGCTTGCATTGAACCTTACCAAAAGGATTCTGGGCTAAGCAGAGAAAAGAAAAAGGTTTCCTTCTCCACCTAGTCACAAACAGCAGAAATTAAGGAAAATCTGAGGCCTCTTTGAGACTCCAGCAAACCTTAGGCAAAGTAAGTACAGCTGACTGCAGTCTATAAAATATATATATCTTATAAAATAATTATAAGTGACAGCTGCAACAAACTCGCACATGCAGGAAAACAGCATTTAGTCCAAAACCAGGTACAGTAATACATCTGATGTAGTGCTGTACCATGTGCAGATATTCTTGGCACAGATCCATTTTGTCAAATTCCTGCAGTTTTTCTTTGGTTTGAAGAACAATATCCTTAAGAATATTGTGAGAGTATAATGGATAGCTCACTTGTAGAAGCTGCAACAGTGCTGGTGGTTGTTGCCTTACTGTTCTTTTGTAATAAGGAAAAGATGTGTTACATTTACAGACACTGGGTAATGCTTTCACTAGAGCCAAATGGCTTAGTACAAGATTCATCATAAACAGGTTGTGAAATAGAAGTGATTTATATGAACACATTTGGAAAATGTTCAAGGACTATGTGTGAAGTCAATCCTGATTTATTCAAAGCTGGAAAAATTATTTATGCAGTAGAAGATGCATATAGGAATTATTGCCCAGATTTTCATTCTTCCATTGCACAAATGTATACATACTTAAAAATACTATACAGAACATACCTACTCTGCTGGGTAGAGGCTTATCCAGCCTCATTCGTTCTGAGCAGGCTGGACAAAAGCCAGTCCCAGACCAAAATCCATACAGCCATCTAGAATGATGCTGCATCTACCCCAGTTTGGTGGGGTTTTTTTGCCTCAAAATATGAGCAGTATACGAGAGGAGTATAAAGCAATTCATCCACAGAAGCCATCAGCACAAGGCCAAACTTCTGTGGATGTGTTCATAAGCAAGAAATATTAAGGCAACATTTCATTAATTTGATAGACTTTGCTTCCCAATAGGAATGGCATAATGGTAGCAAAGTAAAAAAAATATTAAAAGCTGGAGGTCAATTCTTATGTGGGAACATTCACTTTTTAAGTCTTAAAATAGAATTCTTGTTTTGGTCAGCACCATTATTTATTTTGACATATCTAGCCTGAAGAATATTGCTGGTGTATTCTAGATCATATGGAAAAAACAGATCAGATAATACATTTCTGACATGAGCTAACATGTGTCATCATCATATGCCAAATAATGTGCATACCAAGGCTCTTGCTAACATAGACTTTTATGTTTCATGTGGAGAAACTGAATTATTGCAATTACAGCATTAGTGACAAGTTCCTAATTCACTGTCTTAATTCTAACCATATTTATGGTGAACTTTGATGTGAATCATTCCTTTTCCCAAAATGCATTCATTCATTTTTTGGTGTCCTGCTCAGAGACTTCTTAGTCATTGTTTTCAGCACCACCAAGAGAAGGGACATGGATCCTCAAGCACTTAGATTATGAGGCAAAGTTAAAGAGCTTCCTTTGGGATGCAAAGGAAGACAATAGGATAAAATGTAAACAATTCTGTAATGTTGAAACTGAGAAGCTTAAGATGTTCATCACTATTGTTAGTAATCCGAAGTGAGAAATGTTATTCTACAGTTCTAAATATCACTGAGAAGTTTGGAACTGAGCAGTTTCACTAGACAACTGTATGGTATCCTTGGTATAGATTTCCATACCAATGAAATAAGGGTGAAAAATCTTCATTTAGTCAGTTTAAACACTGAAATTGGAATTAATACTTTATGACATTCTTAAAATATTATGCTGCCTCCACAATTTACATATAAGTTTTAAATTCTCCATCCTTTAGTTTGTACAATTCAGATGGCGATTCATAAAAGCAAGCATTTTTTTTTATTGGGACCAATATGAAGGATTTATCATCAGTATTGTAAGACAGTTGTGAAGAGTATCAAAGGCTGTCAGCTGTACTATGCCATCTTTTACATGCTAAAGGAAAGGAACAGGTAACAGCGTAAGAAACACTGGTGGCTTCAGAATTTGAATACTGCTCCGGATTTATGTTCTGCTTTCATCTGAAGCACAGACTTCTGAGTGAAAAAAAATCTGTGAAGTTACCACCAAGCCAAGGTGACGACTCAGCTCAATGAGGAGAGCAGTTTTAAAACAAAGGTACACAGTCAATCAAGAGAATTATTCTTATTCCAGGCAAAGCTCAGTATTCATTTACACAGTTTTACAGTTACTCTACAATTAACTTCTTAGGACCCCTCTACTTGGTTTATCAAGAATACACAGTATTTAGGAGGCAGCTACATTACCCCAGATATCACAGCTTTCACTGTGAAGGTAAACCATACACGCAGTCATCTGTTATGAGCCATGAAAACAAACCACTTGTGCTTCACTGAAAGGTTGTTCATTCTGAGAAAGTGAATCACATCTTCTGAAGTCAACAGAATTTTATCCAGAATTTCATTTAAACATACATGGTCTTAGCTGTTATAGCCTTGTAACTGCTCTTCAGGGTGATGTAACTTCAGACAACCAGAGCAATAAGGTCTGAACAGGTAAATATGCAATTACTAGGCTGCTCTCAAAAGTCTGCAGGAGAGGCTATGGCAAAACAGCTCTTAAGAATCAGTGCTTCCAAAACACTGGCTTGCTATTCTCTCTCTAAGATGAAGTTGTAAGGCAGGGTTTCCGGTATGTCAGCCACTCCCAGCTTTGTATCATCAGCAAAATTGCTGAAGGTAGACTCTATCCCTTTTTTCATATCATTGATGAAGATATTGAACAAGACCAGAACCAACACCAACCCTTGGGAAGCAGCATTAGTTAAAGGCCTCCAACCAGACTCTGCACCACTGACGCTCTCTGAGCTCTGCCGGTCAGCCACTTCTCAATCTAACTCATTGTCCACTCATCTATCCTTCGCTTTCTATATTTTAAAACATGTACGTTGAGGGAGACAGTGACAGACTGAAGTCAAGTTATACAACATCCATTGCTTTTCTCCCATCTACCCAGCCAGTGATGACATCATAGAAGGCTACTAGGCTGGTCAAGCATGATTTTCCCCCTTGATGAACCCATGTTGACTACTCTTGTTCACTACTACTACTCCTCACTGTCCATAAAACATCATAAACTTATCCGAAACATTAACAGAAGCTACATAGCTACAGATCATCAAATTTTAGCTGCATAGCTACAGATCATCTCTACTGCTATTTCACCTTTGCAAAAACTTACTCACGGTCTTCCCCAAACGTGGCTGCTTCAAAGGTTATGTGACTTGGCAAGTAAGTTCAGCCTCAGCTAAGGAGAAACAGTAACAGTCAAAGATACTCAGGTACTATTAATATGTTTACAAGATGCTAGAGTAACTCACATTAAACAAATAGGCTTTTTCATAAAAAATTAAATACAGGCAGTAGAGAGCACCAATGGTCA
Organism: Meleagris gallopavo; assembly: GCF_905368555.1. Lineage (NCBI taxonomy): Eukaryota > Metazoa > Chordata > Aves > Galliformes > Phasianidae > Meleagris > Meleagris gallopavo. The sequence continues at coordinate 82,987,229 of NC_139404.1, read as the reverse complement.
TCAACTTCTACATCCTACTTGAGATTCAAGATAGTTTTATATAGGGACAAAAATTATTTTCATCTCCTCAATGCTGAGCCCCTGTGTAAGAATATGAGGTAATGCTGGCTTCTTGCTTATTAAGGATTTTGTAAGCAAAGTCATTGTCAGGAGGTTAATGCTTCAAATAGGCTGAATGCCCTACACCACAAGGCAACAAAAATCCAGATGACACAGAGGAAGCAAAATGAACACAGCAGCAGTTTCATCCCACCAGTTCTGCTTCAGATATCAACCCGAGAGATGGAAGTGTAGCTAGGAATTTTAATTGCTTATTTCAAATTATCAGATATAAATTAATATTTCAAAGTCGCCAATCAAATAAAGCCTTGACATCTGCAAGAATTCTAAGGCCGCAAGAATAAAGCATATTCCAAGACAACAGATTTAACATCTATAATGAGAACATAGAAAGCATAATTTAAAAGTTTTGCATACATTTCCTTGCATGAAAGAATTTAACTCCTGCAAACTTGAGTGAATATATCTGGCAAGACATCAGAAGAAAGAAATAAAGCCAGCAAATATTGGAATCTAGAACTTCCCCACACTGTTCTTACTACCTTAAGTGTTCAATTATGCTTACATAATGATGTGTTCAATGAATTTTAAAATAACTTGGATTGGCAAATAGGCCAAAGCAGAGCTAGTACATATGTATCTAGAAAGATGAAATAAAATTGTCCTGAGTATCTTCTGAAATACCCTTCAGAGCAAGCGATCATCTCAAATATATATATGCAATATTTCCATTCTCCCACGCTGTTAAAAAATGACTACTTAAGTGCTCTAACAGTCTCATGAAGAAATAGAAGTATAGATTACAGGACTTTTTTTTAACATGGCAAGTAAAAGCATGAACATCTTAAAGCAAGAAGGCTGTCCTGACACCTCACACAGACAGACAACCTTGCATCTTGCCTCTTTGCAAGACAAAAGGCAATGTGCTTTTTATGAGCTTAGATCTTGTAGTTTGCTAGAAAATTAAGACATTTTCATTTCTAAAACATTTAACAGCCTTAATTCAAGTCACTTGCAATTGTTACTGCTTGTAATGTAGAGACATATTGCAAGTTGACACTTGTACATACAAACTTGAGAAAATGGTCCAAGCAGAAGAGCAGCACATCAGGTGCTGCATGATAATGAAAAATATTTCAGCTCTTGCTTTTCAGCTAAGATGCTACAGGGTTTTCAGGCTGATTCACTTGAGATAAAATCCCCTCTTTTCCAACCACAGGCTGCAAAGTTCAAAGAGGAGTTTACAGAGGTGTGCAAACCAGCAGCCAAAGAAACTCCTTGGTCTGCACTTGATCAGAGAATCACAATCAAAGGATGGCTTAGAGAGCATTTAAAGATCACCTAGATCCAACCCTCCTACTGTGGCCAGGAGCATCTTTCACTAGATCAGGTTGCTCAAAGCTGAGATACAATTTTTTTTTTTTTTAATGTAAATATGTTCTTGGTTTGTGCCTGCTGGAGATTACTGCTCATGCCCTGGGCTGCAGAGACAAAATATACCCAGCCATCTTCTGCAGTGCACATGGCAACAGTGGTCTTGTGGGCTCCTCGTTGGTTTAACAATCAAAAAATTAGGCTTTTAACAATGGCACAAGTCACGTCAAAGGCAGATGTTTGTTTCATAACAGTTTTTTAATGCAATAAATCCTAAGGTTGTTTAGCAGTGTCTGAAATATGAAGAAATGCTACATTATTTTCAGTACAAAGCCTAAGATAAAATATTGCCATTGAAAAAAAAAACTCAGAACCCAATCCTTCCCTCTTAGGAAGGAGAAGAAAAATGTCACTTGTCTTTTTTTCAAAATCAGATTCTTGCTTTTATTCATCTCAGGCCTTTCCCTCTTGGCTCTGAGTGTCTGTGTTCAACTCTGGTATGGCTGCTAGTATAAGCAAGTGGTTGTGGATCACTTTGTAAGTTTTTTAGGTCGTGACTTTCATAAAAGAAGCTAGTAAGCAGTAAGAACTGCTGAGATTATTGTTATTGGTGAACTTCCCTGAGAAAACAGCATGTTAGAGAAGCACTGAACAATTGAAACCAATAATTCAAGTTGTCCAGCTTTATTACCAGCCATTCCCAATTTGTGGAAATCATTCCATTCCCATCTGTCATCATAATGAGTAAGAACTTCCAACACAATCTTAAATTTCTAGGAAATGTCTTTATCCTAATAATTTACAAGTAGAACTTTCTATCAGACTCCAAACATCCCTTACAAAGAACTGTTCAGTACTCAACACATTGCCCTGAGGCTTTCATTGTCATGATACAAAAAGCAACTGAGGCAGAGATGGCCAGATTATCCTTTGTCAAGGAAAGACTTCAGTGAGTATTTCTAATTGGTCACAAACATTAAGATAGAGATCCAGTCTCAAATTAGTGCTTTTTGGAGTACCATAAAAGGCAGAAAAACATCTGCATGATTGTCTATAAGGCTACTCTTATAGACTTTCCAAGTTTTCCTGTAGCTTTCCAAGGGTCCCACTAGCTTATTTCACCTGCAGAGAATGGAAGGTTCAGGTACCTAAAACTTACCTTCTGATCTTTTGAGAACTATGTGCTTGAAGTTTCACAGCACAGGACCTGATCTGTGCTGATGAATAGTATAAGGCTGGTTCAAGAGACAGAAAAACTAGTGTTCTCCATGCACTGAATTCAATGTTTCAGCAACAGGTAATCCGTGTGTTGAAGTATAATCAAAATCCATATGTCTGGAAATAAGTGCATGCTTTATTATCATTCAAATTCTTCAAGAAAAAAGTTGTCTTTGTTAGGAAAATGGAAGATTGAGTACAAGGGAGTTTCTGGAGTTGAAAGAGCTGCATGCAAAACCAAGAAGGAAAAAAACACCAGATATGGAATTTTCTTCTGAGACCAAGAATCCTCCCTGGAACTTGATCCAAAAATCTGTATCACCTACATGTCAGTAGGAATTTGCAGATTTGCAGGGATTTCAGTGGGAAGTTACATAAATAAAAGGCTCTTCTTGCAGGAATAGGCTGGAGGCTAGAAGAGCTCCCATGATACTCATATATCTAATTAAGAACAGCAGATTGGAAGGGACTCTTGGGTCACTGAGTTCAGTCCCTTGTTTTTGCAGGCAACCATGCCATATAATCTTTTTCATATGCCGCTCAGGGTCTGCTTAAAATCAATTAAGAGATGTGTGTGTGTGTGTGTGCCTGTGTCTTGGGTTTTTCTTTTGTTTTGCTCCTGGTACTCTTATGGAAATTTGTCTTAGACTCTTTTCTTTCAGAACGAGAAATGCTTTAAAATCCAGAGTAACTGCACTCAGATTATACCCATCTGTTCTTGTGTTAGCATTTTCCTCAGCTTAAATAGCACTTTCTTTCTAATATATTTACAGAATGCATTCATAACCCTCTCTTTGTTTGGCTTAATCATGCTGGCTCAGCTCTACCCCTCCCTTGTAAGATTTCTCCAGCCCTGAACATTCTGAGCACTTCTTGCACCTGTTTCTGTTTAAATTAAGCTTAATTAACAGGTATTGTAGCTGTACTCAGTGTTCCTGATGAAGGCTGTTTGCAACAGTACTTCCTCAACAAAGCTTTTGGAAACACCTTGACTGGTGCTGCCTAATACATTTAAGTTCATTTCTGTTAGACATAGTAAGTGGAAATTTCAGCAAGAGTCCCACTGACTTCAGTGGGTGAACTCAGACAGCTTTCTTTGTTCCTAGTGTCCAGACTTCATTCTGCAGTAAAAATACTATTTCAACTAATAAAGATTTAGAAAATAACAAAAGCTAGCAATATGTATTTGCACATAATTATGAAATGAAAAATGGTAGTATTTGTAATGGGTGCTGGAAGATAGTTTTGACAACTTACGTTAAACTAGGTGAATTTAAAAAACATCATTTAAAATTAATTGATGGATAGATTCTTTGACCAGCTTTAATAACAATATACCCAAAAGATTTATCAGAAATGAGATTAAGAATTACTCTTTCACATGAAAGAATTCAAACTTATCTGCTGCTGGATGCTGCATTTGGCATGAAAACCAAACTTGCAAAAGGGTGGAGGATTTGATCAAAAGGTCCAGAAAATTTATGTGGGTAAATGAAGCCAATCTATTTGGCAAAACATACAGATAACATTACTGTCACATTGTTTTGCTATTCTTTGATATTGCAAGTTTTCCAAAGTAAGTCTGTATTCAATCAATTGGAAGAAGCAAGCCATAATAAAAGGTGTTCTCTGTAGGAAGAAATAAGCAGAGAAGATGCAGGATTTGAGGCTGCAGAGAATGTCTTACTACACTCACAACACAAATTCTGGAATTTAAGAGTTGTACACCCATCTGCTACGCAGGCCACTTTCTCAAAAGTGACAGATGACACTCGGTGATAACTTGATAGACCTCAAATTGATATGTACCTTCCTAATTCTTTGGAATACTGTGTTCTTTGGAGTATGTCCCTAAACAGAAGCATATCAAAATACACCTGCAACCTGAAAATGTAGGTCACCATACATGGTGAATGCTTGCTACTTTTGTTTAGAAGCAGCTACATATTAATTGAACAGCTTCCTAGTCAAGAACATTGACAAGATAATCCAGCTACACAACATTGATAACAGGATAAACCAATATTTATGGGAATTTCAGTCAGCAGCAACATGCATGGTTAAAACAGACTGAACTGATGGGTAACATTTTTATGACCAAGACATACTTCAACTTATTGCCACTAATCATGCTGTAAATCAGAACTGATTTTGGATATGCTTGCAAGGAGCTCTGAACACTTCTTAAAGACAGATTCTTTGAATGAAAATCTCCCCGTATTTCCTTCTCTGACAGTTATCCCATCTAATCAATAGACAGGATTAAAAGCATCACCATTTCTTCTAAAGTCAGCCTGATATATGCTGTGCTGCAATTGCCAATACTAATTTACATTCCTGCCAGCTGTTTGCTGGTAAAATGAGTAACATTTAACAGAGAATCAAATTATTCTCAGACCAAAAATAATGAACTAGGGTTTCCTTTCTGATGAAAAAAATCTCTTGTTGCCAGATGCTTCTTGTCTGAAATAATGACTTAAATCTTGGCTGCATTGAGTAGTTAAGTCTTTTCTCATAACCTCTTCACAAAGCATGTTCAGTCAGTGCCTTCACCCTCTTAAAACTTGCATGTAATTGTGATCCCAGACACTTGAAGTCGGGTTATAGGCAAGCTGAAGCCAAACCAGAGCCACAGTATTCAAGCTCTAGACTCTTAAAGCTCAGTGTGTAGGGGTACATATGCATAAAAGTTCAAGATTTTGGGTTGGCACCCTCTTCCTCCCCTCCCACGCCGTATCTATTATCTTGCCCATTTTATTTTGAAGTTACTTTTCTCCTTTTACTTTTGTAGGCACACAGTAAGCAAAAATGGAAGCGAAAAACACTTCTATACTGAACAATGCAATCAAACACTACCATGAGAAAAAAAAAATGAAGAAACTATGTTTCAACATGTTGCATGGTTTTGCAGGAGTCTTCTAATAGCTGTCCACCTCATTTAAAGTAATTAAATCCTATTTTACTTCATTGCCCACTTATATTCTAGTTATCATGTTAGCTTCAACTTCATGGAGACAGATAAAGAGCTAAGCTAGTGTCAGTAAATGTCATCATTGCAGTAATAAAAGTAATACTTATTATATATTCAACTGAGAAAGAGAACATCTGAGCTCTCATGTTAATCTAAGAATTGCTAATTCAGTCTGTACAAATACTTGACATGTGGTCTGAAAATGACAGGAAGCTTCAGAAAGAATCAAAACCATCTTCAGTTTTCAGACAACCAAAACAGATGATGTAGTTAATTTTTTTGTTCGGGTCTAATGAGAAATGCTTTCTGTACGACAGTGTTTTTAAAAGTATACTTTGAATCTTTAGTTGTCTTTTACATCTGAAGAACTTGGTTTCAAAATATTTCATTTACTAGACTTCAGACTACCATTTCTGTTGCTTTTCCTCAAGGATTTATTTTGGCCAAAAACCTTGTGCTAGCATAGGTCATATTTATGAAATGTTTCCATTCAAAGTTTTTTGAACAGTTCTGACCAATATGTTTGTCCTGGTCTGTTTTAATTTCACTTATTCCTTTCTGGAGAAGAGCAGTGTCCAGGCATCAACATTCAGATCCATAAACCATGCAAGAGCTCCCAAGATGAAAGGATTCCACTGAGATGCTTGGCAAGTCACTCCCCTCTCCTCATTTCTATCTAATGGCTCAAATATTTGTTCTCTTGCATTACACCCAGGGCTCAAAAAAAGAAAAAAAAACTTTGAGTGTGCAGCACCAGAAGCACAAAGCTGTCAGGAGCTGGCTGCCTTTGGTAGCTTTTAGTCTCTGCTCCCAGGAAAAGCACATGTAGTGGTAGAAAACAAAGGAGAAATTTTGAAAGACAGCAAGAATTAGGTTCCTGGGTGTCATTCATGCATTTAGAGAGACTACTTTGTTCACACCATGCCCTATAGCGATTTCTTATAGTGGAATTAAACAGTTAATTGAACAGTATTTTGTAACTGTAACCATCTCAAAGCAAAAAAAAAAAAACAGTTTCCACATGCCTTTTACTTTCTTGGACAAAACTGGTTTGTCTAAAAAGACCATGTGTATTCCTTTTTGTTTCTTTCAATTAGCTGCTGCTTCTCTCCATGGCTACCAGCATTTAGCTGAATAAACATCATTCATTCAACTGACAGTGGAGTGAAAAATGCCATTTACTTTCACTATAACTGAGATCATCCCTACTTAAAGCTACATCTTTTAAAGCATTCTGTCCTCCCTCCTGAAGCTTACACACAGCCTCTAACTCTCACACAATAAAACTGAAGTAATTTTTTTTCTCCCCTCACTAGGTAGGATGCTTAACAGAACTTAACTACATATGGAGCACAAAACCCATTGACTTTCAGCAGCATTTGGACAGAAAAGCATTTGAGGAATTCCAACTAGAATATTTTTTTCTGCCATACAACATAATTATGAATCTTTGGGGAAAAATGCAAGCACTCAGGAAAACCACCAACTGAACTAAAGACCCAGGAGATTTTAGAAGGAAGACAAGCTACATTTGGAATAGGTATTCTGAACAATTACTTCTCTATCTGAAAACTTCTGAATACTTCAAAATCTATGATATAAATGTGTCTCCTTCCAGTTCCACCTGCATCACAACACCCCAGAGAATTAGCCCACCAGAGATGGCAGGGATCACAGAAGCTCAGACATTTCCCCTTCCAAGAGAGGCCACTGGAGGGAAATGGAGAACATTTATCCACTGCCTGCCTCTGCTGGCAAAGAAAAAAACCTTGATGCCCACTGCTGCTCTCAGCTGACGCTGGTTCTCCTGCAGCATAGTCATAGTGATACTTTACAACTGCTAAAGCTTTCCAGGTAAGACATTTAAATCTGTCAAGTACCCTCACCGTGCCTACTTCAGTCTGTAATCAGTTTTCAGGTAAGTGACATGCCCTCATCCACTTCCTTATGCCTTAAAAAAAAAAAGGCAAAAACACTTAGAAATTAATTGCCACCCATATTTGGTGGAACTTTGATGCTTCTTGTAAGTTGCACACTTTACATAGTTGCCTCAGCAGAGCATGAGAAAAAAAAACCTCTGGCTTGCTTAACTTTTTAACAATTCCTTTATTAAAAAGGAAAAGTGTATTGATGCCCAAATTAGGGCATTGCTGAATCTGAAGATAACATCTGTGGGAAATGTCAGTGGCAAGTAACTTGTGTCTATCAGAGCATGAGTGATTCATAACAAATTTTGTTGGCAGGAGCTCAGATACATACATTTTATACATTTTAACAGAATGCATATTTAAACATGGAATAAATTACTCTAAGCCACAACATACACACACCACAGGCACAACAAATGCAATCTCCTTTGCAACCAGCAGGTCTAAGCCCCTTCTGCCCCATTTGCACCATCATTTTCAATTGAGTCTAATGAATGCTTATGTGAGAAAACCATTGTTAAGTATGAGGACTACATTACTCACTTCCACATCTTACAGCACACACCTGCAACAACCTGGCTGCAAAGTTGCCAGTGAATGCTCACTTGTGCAGTTTCTCAGAAGAGCAGGCTCTGACAGCAGGACTTGCCTGTCTTTCCCTCCATGAGTAGAAAAAGGCCACAAGATGCCATTTAGGCAAAGCCACAGATCACAGGAAATCTAACTGTAAAAGGCAAAGAGAATCCAAGCAAAGAAGCTTGGCTTCCACTTCTTTAGAAGATCTCTGTACATCTTCTAAAAACCAAGCTTCTACTTGAGATCCAGCAACAGACCCAAAAGATTGTTTTGCTTCTATCTGGGATTAACGTTGCTGATATGCAGGGGCTACACATCGTCCAGTGACAAAGTTTCATCACCAGCCAGTATTTTATTAAGAGAAATCCCTAAATGCTGTTACTCATTTTCATCTCTGCCAGTAGCTAGCAATAAGTTGCTTTTTCAGCTTAACTGCATCCTTCCTTTTACTCTTCTCTAACTGCAAAAGAAAAACAGAGCAGTGGCTGGGAGGTGGAGGTATTATTTCATTCTGCAGCAAGTCTCCCACGAAGAAGATATCAATTGCTATGCTCTTAGACAGATTACTAAGTCTGTCAAGATTTTAATTCTCCCAGGGGACAGACTGTTTCATACTACTTTTTTTTTGTATAAGGCCAAGAAAGAAGAGAGCTTGATCTTAGTTAAGGCATCTAGGCATTTTTGTAAAACTAAAATCTAAAAATCTCACTTTCACCCAAGCACATGTCCATTCTGAGGACGCTGTTATCATGGGAGTTTCTGGAATAAGCAACAGCTGCAACTTATGCTCACTTTGGGTGGTGAATTTGGTTTTTTCGACAGACAGCCAGAAAATCCATCAAAACATGCAGATGAAAAAGAGCTACACCACCCTGTGCTGCTTACTGGACCAGCTGCTATTTCCATGTGAGTAAGAGCAATGAGGCCAGCAAGCCCAGACCATTGCCATATCCCTCTACCTTCCCCACTCAGGAGGAGAGGGCAGAGTACTGTCAATCCAGCTGGGAAAACATCTGCCATATCACTCATCCTTTGCATCTGATATTCCCCACATACTGTACATACAGGAACAAGACAACAAGAAAAATCTATAGCATCCTTATAAAGATCACTTATGCTTGTAACACAAAACTTTAATCACAATTTTCAGCTATTCAGTAATTTAGCTATTCAACTATAATGAAATATTATCTATTATTCAGTATATATCACAATAATCTTGAGAAGTCTTTTCCGCCTCTCAACAGATATCCTTTCAGTCTTTCTTCAAAAGAAATATTTTTCGCCTACAGTTCTTATGTTTGGTCTGTAACCAGAGGAAAATATTTTGGGAAAGTGTGAGGCCACTTGGACAAGACATCCCTGGGAAACTGGACTAAAAAAAAAGGTGCTGTCACTTGTCACTTCAGAAACAAAATTGCTTTCCTTCTCCATTTTCTTACATATCAGGCACGTCTTCAACATAAAGTTAACAGATAAATAATAAAAAAGGTCATTAGAGTTTAAGTATCACAGGATTTTCTCTTGCGAGGAGGCACAACTTCTGAAGGTAACTGTCAAAAAATCCGGACCACAACTTACCCATCACAAACAGCTTTGCACATCACCCCTGTATATAGAAATTGATCGTAGCATTACTGATCTCACAGGAGGTTTACTGTGCACAGAAAAAGCCTGCATGCACAAACATCCAGCTATCAAGACAGAAGCTGCCCAGTGAAACAGACCTCTTCCAAATCCATCACTATATTGCAATTCTATATGACAAGAAGGAAGTTCCACAATTGGACCAGTCTACTTAAGAAATTCACATGGCCCTGAAAGGCACTTATGGTTCCCTGGAAAGAACACACAGTTATTACAGCACATCACTGCCCTGGCACACAAAGTACTGAGCCCCAGTTACAGTCATATACAACGTAATCTAAATTTACCATGTTAAAGGCAACAGCTTTCAGGAATCATCTAAAAGGTATACCACTCAGCGCTCTCTAGTGTTTTACAAACATTGCCTGGAAATCCTTCCTTCGTAGGCTTTTAGACCAATGCAAAAGAAGGGCAGAATTTTTTTTGTTTCTTGACCAAAAGACAGAGTGACTAGCAAGTCTTTCTTCAAGAACAATAATCTCAAGACTTCCTTTTGGTGATACTTCTGGCATTCAGACACAGAAATAAAGTGGTATTTTTCCCTCCAGCCACTTGTTGTACTGGGGCTGGAAAATGATTCCATCACATAGAAGGATATCAGGCTTGGAGAGCTATACATAGAAGCAAAAGCATGTTCCACATCATAACATTCAAGTTGAAAAGAATTTACAGTGAAGGCAAGGAAGCTGAACGTACAAAACAGTTTCAGGTATACAAACTTCTTACTCTTTATAGCCTTTTTCTTATGCAAGGCAAACAGATAAAGACTACTTCCAATTCCCTGGGAGTGGTTCTCTAGTTAGAGGCCTACACTTCCTACAGCAAAGGGACCCATATGTGCCAAACTGATAAAGCCACCACAGATGGGAAATAAGGGCAGGGAACAGCTGCCCCATTATCCCCAGTCCCACAGCAACTGGGACATGCGGTTCTGCCCACAACAAGGACAAGCAAGAAGGCAGGGTACACTCAAAAGCGTAAAGCACTGTTTGTTTTGTAAATGTGCCACAATATTACATCAGTCTCCCTTATTAACAATATTATTTTGCCCCTGAATACCATTCCCTTACATGCTCAATTTTGTGGTTCAGACTCAACAGCAAGCATCCATATCTAGGTGTAACTGCGCTATAGCTACGATAGGAACTCCATAAACGCCCAAAACAGACAGAAGCCCACGTGGCTTTCATTCTCACAAATACTCATTGACTTAACTGTATTTGCAACAATATTTTCCTTACTGTAACCACTCCTTAAACACATTTTTTAATACTCTTGCCAAGGCTTTTCTTACACTACGTGCTCATATGTGTGTATTTTTGTGTATACTTATTTTTATAATAAGCTTCCCAGAGTACCATTCCTTCTGCCTGCCTGATGGTCAGGAATGCCAGTCCTGCACTGAGTTTTTTTTTACTGGACAAGGCCTTTCAGTAACAAACAAATTCAAATCTGAAGAAATTAATCAACTCAGTGCCTGCTTTATCAGCTGGGACCCTACTGTAATACAAGAAAGAAAGTGACAGCAGAGCTGCAAGATTCCAGGCTGCAACAAGACAAGATCTGCTCAGACACAATAGCCAGGAGCACAAAAATAAGGGAAAGAAATGGCTTACCTTTAGAAGGCCTCAGATACACAGGAATCCCCAGAGAGACACCCTTGCGTCTGCTGCCAAACCTTAATGGAGGTCTGGGAAGAGGTGCATCCTGGCTCCACCCCTTCTAGTCAATCAGGTGCATTGCTTGCAGCTGTGCTCCCCTGGATTGGTCCTGCCTTCCTACCAGGTGCTCAATCGCTGCTTCAAGCTGTGACTCAGCATTTCCACTGAACTCCACCACTTCACAGAATAAACCACTGATTGAGCAGGTTAAAGATAAGCCCTTTTTAAGGCAGCAATCCAGTACAACACAACACTTTACACTGTAACAGGCAAATTGTACAACTGACACAATGTGAGACAATTGATGATTGGTTCATGGTTGAACTCTACGCATCTTGGTGGGCCAGTACCCAATTCTCCTGGCTGGCTAGGCAAGTGTAACACAATAGAAAGCACAACAATGACAGTAGAACAACAGGATCCCAAGCTGCAGCAAGTGAGGATTTGCTAAAACGCAACAACCACAGAAACAACAGAAAGAGGCTGCTTACCTTCAGAAAGCTTTAGGCACATAGGAATCTCCAAAAAGATACTCTCGCCTCCGCTGCCAACACTTAAATGAGATCTGGGAAGGAGTGGATCCTGGCTCCACCCCTTCCAGTCACTCAGGTGAACTGCATGCACTTGAGCTCACCTGGGATGGCCCTGCTTTCTTTCCAGGTGCTTATTCACTTACTGAAGCTGTGACTTAGCATTTCTGCTACACCTATCTTAAGTCAGGCCTCCTTACCCATTGTTGTGTGTAAGCAGGAACTTCAGGTTGAAGTCAGAATAGAAGATACAGGCCATTTCACAAGGTGATAGTTGTGGATGCTGTTGGGCACTTTACTTTTTTTTGCAAACTAAGAGACTTCACCTAGACAGCAGTGGGCATCAAATGAGGCCCATAGATTTCATCAAGAAAAGAGATAGCTGAGGGAGGGTATAGTAGAGGTCTATAAAATCAGGACCATCACAGGAAAATTATGGCTGCTCCTCATTGCCTCTTCTACAACGAAACTATGAGGCATAGTTGTTCAAATTCAAATGCTTTAGGTGGCTTTGATAGTAAGCATGGAAAGTTAAAAGCATTTAGAAAAAGCAAAATCTGTTTCAGAAGTATGTATGATGTACTAGAAGCTCTCTGGAGTACACTGAGCTCTGCGAATCTTAGCAGTACAAGTACTTTCTTACAGCTTTAATTTTTACTTAGGCAAATAAGTGGGGCCCCAAGCAACAAGTAGCATTGCAGAATTAGATGTCAGTCTATGACAAGTGCAAATAGAGCTTGGGGTTTTGAGAAGTTTTAGAATGGGTAATTAGGTAGGAAGACTGGGCACAGCACAGAAAAGTGTAGGAGATTTATGAAAGCAAGTTGCAGGAAGACAGCAGAATTTTAATAGCAGTATTTGGGATCGTCTGAAAAGCCTTTTATTGGCTAATTTACTTTTTGAAATTAATTAGACAGAAATCAACAGATTGTGGTGAGCCAAGCATTTGATTCCTCAACAAAAAGTAAAAAAGCTCCATGATACCAGATGTTCTGCTCACTGGCAGACAGATCAGGTTGTCCAGTAGGATATCCGGTAGGTCTTCATAACCTAATTAGAGTTCCTTTATATACCTGTGCACGTACAAGAAGATCTGGCCCACATCTACACAAAGGGAACTTCTGAAGAGATTTTTTTTCATCTCTTTCCTCACTTAACCACTATTTCAGACATCATAGTAAGTTAGTTTAGGTTGTACTCTGTGGATATCCAAACAATAATTCAAACACAATGTGAAAGAACAATAAACCTTTGGACATTCACATCAGCCACTGGTGATGGACCATTCTTAAAATACTTGAAAGGGATTTGTGTCATAATGGGACTTTTTTTGTATTCTCAGATATGTATATATGGCCAGACATCCTTGTAGCACACGTGAGAGAGAAAATAAGAGCAAAAAATGACACAGGTAAAGAGGAAAGGAGGGAAGGAGAGACTGAGATAAAACATAGATGGGTGGAACATTGGAATTACTAACATTTTTCCCAACATTTCTTCTGTTCTTTCTCAACAACAGATTCTACTTCCATTCTTCTGTGTTGCCATATTTCCTATCTTCTTATCCTTTTATTTTGAATGAACATTTCTTCCATTTTGTGAAGAACTGTTTCTATTAAAGACATAAACTGCCCTTCTAGCTCTTTATGTTGATGAGAGACTTTCAGTTATGGTCTCCATTGCACGTTCATTGATAAGCTAGGTTTGTTCTTTCTCTTTACTAGTCCTAAAAAGCCTACAGCATGTACTATTCTCCCTTTGGTTCCCTTCACTACCTTGCAGTCATGTTTTGAGTGCTGCAGCACAGGCAGTCCCACAGAACCAGCCATGAAACCCCTGTACAGTCTATGCTATTTTGTTAGTCCATGGGAACTCTGCTGAGCTCCTGCAGTGTACCATCATCATAGGGAGACAAGAGAAACCATACATTGCTCAAGTCTCTCTGCTCAGTGATTCTGTGTTGTTTATTTAATGATATTTGTGTTAATTTCATTTGCTAACTATTTGTTTGTGAGCGGGTACCACCTCTCCTTAGTAAATTGGCAAAGAATCAGTTGGGTCAACAGAAAATTTAATTGCAGGTACAACAGAAAATTAAAATACACCCTAGATTTAAATTGGGATGTATACCTCATGTTCATGTCTAAGTTTATGATATAAAAAACATGCAACATTTTCTACTTTTAAAAAAGATGTTCCCTTTGCTAATATTTGAAACAGAAACCACTGAATATTTCAACTGGAAATAACATTGGTTTAACTTAAACTGAACTGCTAAGAGATCTCTACAAGTAGTCACACACACACATACAGTAACTGTAGCTGCAGCAGTTTATCATTTACAAAATGACAAAGTACTGGATGTATTTCAGAGACAAATGCAGTGAATTTGTTTTTATTTTTTAATTGCTTAATATCTTCCGATATTGATGCTGAATTCCCATTTTACACTTGGACTCTTCACAATCATAAGTTTCATATGTGATAGCCCTAGCTTCACAGTATTCCCCTTATCTAGTGAAAGTCATCACACTCCATATATGGAGACAAGACTCGTACACCAAGCAGGTTTTCTTCTCTAATTAAAAGCAGCAATATAACATCATTAGAATCAAATTTATTATCTAGAACTCTAGAAATTTTCTGTAGATATTGATCAGATTTTGGAAGGAGAGAGCGGGTTATGTCTGTTGAAGTTGTTCCAGGAAGAGGAAGGAGGCTGACAGGTAGGAAAGAGTTATTTTGAAATTGCACCAATATTTTGTTTGTTTCCCAGTTATCTGGGACTTAGCTGACACTGAAAGATCATGTTAATGTTTTTGAAATATATTAAGATATAATTTGGGAAATATCTTACATTTTCTTTTTCCAAGCAACACTTGTTAAAACTCTTTATTAACAACTCCATGAACAAGGAGTGAGAAATATGTAGACATGGAGACTGGAAACATCAGCACAAAATAACCATTTATGTTTATAAAAGATTAATGCAAGCTTGTACTAGTAGAGGAAATAATCTGAAACATAAGGATAGAGGAAAACCTGGAAACAGTAATCCTGAATGATTCAGAAATGAAAATAAATACTGAATGATTCAGAAGTGAAAATAAATATTGAATGTGGCTGGACAGCATATAGGAATAACTTAGCCTGTTTAAGGTCAGAATCAATCACTGAACAGACTTCAAGCACTCAGAGTTATTCAAAATCACTGAATAGACTTTGAACATTCAGAATTATTTAACTATTTTTTACGTGACCACACTCCACTTTATGGAATGCACACAATTTTTTTTTTTTTTTTTTTTTTTTTGCAGTTAATAAGGGCTTCAAGTACTTGCTATTCAGAGCATGTGATCCATCATTTCAAGTGCTTGATACTGATTCACACACTGTCTGGATAACTCCCAGTGCAACACAGAAGTCTTTAAAGTTGGCTGCACAAATGTTCCAGTGTAAATAAGCAGACTAGTTGAGATCCTTCTTCAAATAATAAAAAAAAAAAGATAGCAAACTTTGCTATTTGTTGCTCCAAATTTTGATTCTATTTATTTGTTTGCCTTTTCCTCTCTGCAATGCCCTTTTGCATGCTTGTGAATACAGTTAGTTAATGTTCCCCATAAATATTCTCTTTCAACCAAAAAGCTCAACCTCTCCTACTTCCTTGGAGGTCAAAAGCCACAGACCTCTGATCATTCTTCTTGCTGTGTTCTGAATCCTCTGCAATTAGCGTGCATCTTTCTAGAAGTGAGATGCCTGAAGTTGGACCTTCTCGGCATTGAGCAAAGTATGAATATTTGCATGTGTAAGAGATGCAGATGCAGAAATTCAGATGCTCTCTATAACTCCCTGAAAGGAGGTTGTATTAAGGTGGGTATTGGCCTCTTCTCGTTAGTGATAGGATGAGAGGTAATGGCCTTAGTTGAGTCAGAGAAGGTTCAGGCTGGATATGAGGAAACATTTCTTCTCAGAAAGAGTCACAAGGTACTTGAACAGGCTGCCAGGGAGGTTCCTGGAGGTTCTCAAGAAACATGTAGCTGTTTCACCGAGGGACATGGTTAGTGCGCATGATGGTGATGGGCTGACAGCTGGACTAGATGATCTTAGTGGTCTTTTCCAGCCTTAATGATTCTATGATTCTACATTTTGCCTATGATGGTGTGTTCCCCCAGCCTTCCTGTTTTCTTCCCTCAACTTCCTCCTTCAGACTGGCCTTACACAGAAGGCCTTGCACAGGAAGACAATGATAAGCAACAGTACTGGTAACAACCACAGATCTGTATCAAACTAGGGGAGGCTAAAAGAACTGAAAGGACCAAGTGAGTACGCACCTAAAGAAACAACCTATGACTATTTGCCAAAGGTCTTATCCCATAAATAGTGAGCAGACCAAGAGCCCCCTGAGCTCTTCTGCATGTCAGCAGGCTGCCCAACAGAATCTCCCCTTGAGCAGGGAGGCCTTCTGAGATAATGCCTATGCAGAGTTCACTTTGACATCAAGATGCCTTGCTAACACAGATCCTCCATAAGCAACTAATAGTTGTTTTAGGCTTTGCTAGCTTTGCTAAGATCATATCCTAGACTGATTGAAGTTATTTTTAGCTTCACTAAGATTATGTCTTAGATTGATTGTGCACTTTTAATCCCTTCAACATAACCCTTCACCAAGTCTGGGATTCAGTCACACCTAGGCTCCTTACCTCTGTGGTTCAATTTTAGGAAGCAAGGGTGTCCACTCTAAATGATGTGACTTAACGGAAGAATCTCCTATATGTGTGGGTTTACCTTACCCGCTATGCAGTAATTAATCAAGTGTATCCCACCATCTTGAATCTTGTTAGGTCACTGCCTTATTTACAGTTAAGCTCTGTTAAATCACTACATTGTTTCCATATTATATCAATAAATATTTCCTAGCTTCTCTCTTACAAGTGCAGTGTAATGTAGTTGTTTCTATGACACCATCTAAGAAACACCATGAACTCTAACATAGGTAAAGGGGGATATAGATTACCAGGAATGTAATCCAGCCATCTCTCTAATAACTCACTATTAAGTCATTCCCCATCAATCCTATATAGGATTGGTATAGGACATCTATGTATGTTAGTGCATGCTTTTAAATAAACATTTAAAAGCCTTTAAATAATTACGTTGTATATAATTACAAATGTAAATTACATATTCTTACAAAAAAAGTCAGATTCTTTCTTCATACATAATGTAATTCATTCTCAGTTGTCTTTAGGAATGTAGAAGATGTTATGCAACAAAATGTTATTTGGGGTACTGTAGAAGTTCAGTATTTTTGTTCAGCAAATACCCTTGGTCCTCCTTCTGTAGCCAGTATGGGTAGTGCAAATATTTTAAAATGGCACTTTTAAATATGACTGCTCTCCTATTTTAATTCCAAACAAATCTATAGATCTGACTGATCAACTGACTTCTGATTCTTGTTTTTAAGTAAATGGTACACATTCTGGAATCCACCACTCTAGAGATACACTGTTCCCTTTTCCATACATTCAAAGTCAAGTCAAAAAAGTAAAAAAATCTCTCAAGGACTTGTCTATTCCCTGTTTCTCACAAGTCTGGAGAAAAATACACTGAAGTAACATCAAGTCAGAGATACACATGAAGACATCTATTTTGACCACCAAAAAAAAAAAAAAAATTATATGGATATAGTTGCTAGAATTAGGGTTTTTTTGACAGGAGTACCACAGAAATATTACCCAGCCATTCTGATTGGATCGTATCTACTTGCAGAGAATATACTGGTAAGTTCTGTATGTTGACTCTCCAAGATTGGCCTTTCCTTATTACTTTGATTTTGTGAAGTTTTTTGTTTGTTTTTACATGTGAGTGGTATATAAATTTGTTAGCAAACTTTACGAAACACTTAGCAAACTTCAGTACCCGGCCTAATGCTCACTGTAGGGGCCTTATCTACAGAAAATGGGCTCACTAAATAATTTTTTACAATGTTAAATCCAATATCTCCAAATTACAGCCACATTTTAACCTTTAAGACAATTCAATAGCAAAGTCCAGTGTCATCTTGAAAAACTTTTAACCTTAGTAGTATTTTTTTCCTAACTTTTTTTTATCAGCAAATTTCTGGAGTACAATCTGAAATGGACTCTGTCTTGTCTCTTTCTGTAGATTGTTTCACAAACAAGAGCTTTAGCCAACTCTACTTCCGTAGTTCTCACAAATTTCACCCTGAAATTTACCATTCCAGAATCATAAAGCTGGCCTACAGAGACACGGTTGGAAAGGCCTGGTAGAAGCTGGACCTCACTACAATGAGGCCTTGAACTGAACACCATAAAAATCAGAATAAAAGCATTCTTTGCTAACAGATTTCACACACTGGTGATTATTGTTGTACTAGTTACCCACCTACATTAAAGATGTATTAAAAGTTAATATGTTTTTGCTGGGCAGAGGACGTGAGATTGAGGGTAAGATCAGCTTGTAAAGTGTAAGACAAAATCTGTAACAAATTTTAAAGCAGCCTGAAACAAAAATTGATCTCCCTTAAAAAAAAAAACAAAACAAAACAGTAGTGCATTACCTAGCATTCAAGTTGCCAGCAACCTCATTCCAGTTTCATTTCTTTTATTTACTACAATTATGGGAATGCTAAATAAATTTATTTGCTTCAGACAAAAGATTCCAAATCATTAATAAAGTACATGTGACAATGTCCTTCTCATCCAAAACCACACATAATAAAAGTTTGAGAAAGGCTGTAGCTACAGTATTTGCTCTGCTGCCAGAAAAGTAGAGAATCTTGTGAGAAAGGCTATTCATCTGTTCTCATTGTTCCTGAATGAGATGGTATACATAAGTATCTCTGACTTTAGTGAGTCATCCAAACCAGAAACTGGACAAGCGTGTATCCCCAGAACTTTTCTGGAATGGATAGATGCGATTTATCAAGTGAGGATTTATCCTCATTTCTAATCATCTTTGGGAAAAATTGCTCTATATGTGGTACTGAGAAGCTCAAAGGAGCTACGTATAGCTGATTCCATTCATTTTTTAAAAAAAATGCTTTTTTAGTTGGCATAAACTTTATCTGAGTTCTGTGGGACAAAATGCTTTTGGCTTTGTGCTTATTCAAATGTTAACAGTAACACATAAACATGAAGCTGTTTGAGAAAAAGTAATGCTTGGACACTCCATCCAGTCCAACACAAATAGAAATAAATGTTATAAGATATGAAGTGACTGTGCATCTGGATTAAGCAAAGGCTTTCACAGAACTTGCTATGCCTAGAGAAGTTTCAGTAGTTCAGCCTGCCTTTTCTTGGTGCAACTGGGTGAGTGACAGATCCTGGCTAGCAGAGTTCTTCCCTAAAGTAAGTCTGAACTGAGCACTTACAGAAAAAAAAAAGAATGTCAACCTCTCTATAAATTAAAAAAAATTATAATATTGAGCTTTGGCTTGGAAATTGAAGTAGTTTGATATACAGTTAAAAGTATTCTCATACAAGAAAGCCCTGCTGTTAGATCAGTAACTTATGGCAGAGGTCTATGAATCTCCCACAGAGAATGTAGCATCTGTACTAGCAGTACCACTCACCTACTTGTGAAGGAGAGGAAGCACATTCCTGTTACAAAGCTTCTGGATGCTTCATCTCTCTGACAGTAATACAACCAGTCTGCACTAGGAGAAGAATTCTCTATTTAATCACATACAATATGTTTCTCTTTCACTAAAGCTCCACTCAATTTCTAGGCCAGAGGGAGATCAGAGAAGAGGAAAGCCCTTTCTGCAGGTTGTTGTATTGCCACTGAAGTCTATCCAGCAGGCACACACAAATGAAAACCAAGTTTACTATTATCATCATAAAAGCAAAAGGCCCTTTTTAAGTAGGTGGTGATCTTACTCTCTCGTCACTCTTTCATCTAGTATAACTCACTGCATTACAGTGCACTAGCAAAAGTTAGAGTTAGAATGGAATTAAATTAAAACAAAGCCAACATTGATCTAAGTCCTCCAGTTTTAGTAGGAGCAGATGAACATACCAAGAATGAACCCATGATGTGAAAAGAGACAAGTTAATAAAACCAAGGAGATTATTATAAACTTTTAGGAGCTGTCTAACAGAATTTCTACAGTTAGGAAAATACCTTTGACTGTCCAGAATATAATACATAGAAATGATCATTTTCTACACATTCTTTCCCTTTAGTGTTTTGAATATTGAAAAGAGTTTTTTCCAGATGAAACATATACCAAAAAAAAGAGCAAAAGTGCCAAGTACCACTTGGGAATCTATGCAAAAGTGCTAATGTGTCATGAAGCACTCGTTCTATATTCCTTTCCTCCTCCAGAGGAACATGCTGGTAAGCAATTTTTTACTCAGTGATATACTGATACTTTCAAAAAAACTTAGGATTATTGAAATTTACTTGAGTTTGGTATTTTTCCACCAAGAACGATGGAAAGCATTTAATTCATACTGGAACTTCTTTAGATCTAGTTGTTGCCCAGTGGTAATGATTTCAGTGGTTTTCCATGACAAATCTGAGCTGCAAGCTGAATAGGTCACTCAAACGTTGTCATAATCATCATGTTAGGGTGAACTCAATACTTGTTTGCAGAGTTTATTGCTCTTTTGAATATTCATTAAAGTACTTTGTTGTGGGTTTGTTGTTTTTTAAGCTGTTACAGTCCCTGGGAACAAATTAGCATGGTTTAAGGTCTACACTAGAAAAGAGTAATGAAACCATTGAACTAAGAAGCAAAAATCAATAGATTTAAGACTGTCTACAACTTTATATATAGTAAAAATAATGGAACTGATTGCAAATGGCATCAAGCTGACAGACAGTCTTTGCTAGACACTTCACAGACCACACTCTAATCTATTACAGCAAAGCAAGAAGCCTGAAAAAAAGACTAAAGGAATGAAAAGCAAGTCCACTGAAATCTTATGAGCATCATCAGTCATATACAACTGTACAACACTACAACTGAGAGCAGAAGCTGACCTTCCTCCTTGACACAGTATTTTGCAGACAAATAGAATCACAGAATCACAGAATCACCAAGGTTGGAAAAGACCTTCAAGATCATCCAGTCCAACCATCCACCTATCACCAATAGTACTCACTAAACTATGTCCCTCAACACAAAATTCAAACATTCCTTGAACATGTCCAGGGTCGGTGACTCCACCACCTCCCTGGGCAGCCCATTCCAGTGCTTGACCACTTTTTCAGAAAAGTAGTATTTCCTAACGTCCAGCTTAAATCTCCCCTGGCACAGCTTGAAGCCGTTCCCTCTAGTTCTATCACCATCTATCACCATTCATCAGCTACACGAGAGAAGAGGCCATCCCCAGCTCACTACAACCTCTCTTGAGGTAGTTATACAGAGCACTAATATCTCCCTTGAGCCTCCTCTTCTCCAGGCTGAACAATCCCAGCTCCCTCAGCCGCTCCTCATAAGGCCTGTGCTCTGGACCCCTCACCAGCTTTATCGCCCTTCTTTGAACTCGTTCCAGGGTCTCAATGTCTTTCTTGCAGTGAGGGGCCCAATAAATAATATTGTGTCTGCTCCAACACTAAAATGAGATGCAAATTGAATGAAGTGTGTGGCATTATTATAATGTGTTTTTGGTGTTCTCTGAAAACTGTCCCTTTCCGGAACAATTAGGGCCATTTTAAGTTTCAAAAAATTCTCCATCAGACTTCAAAATTAATTTTGAAAATGACCAAATACTCACTTTTTCAGGAAAAAAAAAAAAAAAGATATTTGGAATCAGATTCCTATGGTTTATTGGTAATAATACTAGGCAGTTTTATGAAGATAATTTAGCTCTGTCTCAACAGGGAGGTTTTTTTGTGCAGAGGAGGAAAGAATTTAGTGATGATGTAATCAAGGTAGCAAAAAATGTTCATCATTTCAAACCTAATGAATTGTATAGGGACAAAGTAAGCAATACTTATGAAATAAGGCTCAGGTTCTATGTAGTAGAGCTAGAGTAGAAAACACCAACGTTTAATCCAAATTCTGGTTCACTCCATTGTTAATCTCGCTGTCAGTGGAGAAAATATTTCCTTTGATCAGAAACATGTTTTCCCAAGGATGCTATATTTCATTTGAAACAGAGCACAAATTAGCTTCCTAAAATAAAAAATTAAAATAAAAAAAAAAAAACAACCACTATATAAACTTTTGGCAAAGAGATTTAAAAGTATCTATATTACAGCCAAAATGTATGCCACTTGGCTTCATTAAACAAACTTTCAGGAAATGTATTCAAAAGAAAAATACTCAAAATCTACACACAGAATGCATAATACTGCCACCAAGCACATTCTGGTGGAACTGAAGACAAGTCTTATTTAATCCCCAGTCATATGTTGAACATTAAGACCTTCATTTGCAATGTGTTCTTTTTCAGAAATGTACACACTCCATATTTAAATACATGGACACTTTATCAACTTCGATCATAGTCTGGGCCAGTGCCTCAGTCTCTTAAATGCAGGTGAACTGAAAATCAACTAATCTGAACATTTCCACAGTATCAGGTGAGAAGTAGTATTATTGTCCTATAGCATAGGATCGTATATTCATTTTGTTTGGAAAGGATCTCAGGAGGTCTCTAGTCCAATGCCCCCCCTGAGGCAGGGTCAGCCATGAGGTCAGAACAGGCTGCTCAGGGCTTTTTTCAGTTGGTTCTAGAAAACTTCCAAGGATAGAGGCTGCACAGCTTCACCAAGCAACTTGCTTTGTCTACTGTCTTTCTACCATGCATCACTGCAAAGAGCTCTACCTTCTCAATAACCCTCCCATAGGCACTTGGGGGCTGCTCTTTGTTAAGTCCTCTCCAAGCCAATTGTTGGTCAAGCTGAATAAGCCTGCTTCTGCAGTCTCTTCTCACAGATCAAGTGCTCTGGCCCCTCAGAGGCACTCCTCTGGACTCACTCCAGTCCACTGATATCTTTCTTACGTTGGGAGGCTCAAAATCAAACATAGTATTCTAAATGTAGCCTAGTAAGCACTGAGTACAAGGGGATGATCACTTTCCTTAAGCTACTGGCTGTGCTCCTACTCCTGTAGCTCAAAGTAGTGTTGGCCTTCTTTGCTGTAAGGGCCCACTGCTATCTCACAGTTTGCTGTGTATCGAGACTCTCCCATACTTTCAGCATAAATGCACCCCAGCCAGCGAGTTTCTAACCTTTATACATTCAATCTAGCTTATGTTATATCATACACCTTCTGAAAAACAGACAGCCTAAGTAAACATTGCCAAGATAATAAGCATTCTTTTTCTATTTTGATATGGTGAGCATGAAGATCAGCTAATGTATCCCAATGGAAGCCCCAGAACTGACACTCAGACATAGGAAGTCAGTAAAATGGAACATGTGCAACACAATTTTAAGCTGGATGGATTGCTCTAATAATAGCAGTATTGTACTGCACTTCCTTTTCACGGGTGGACACAACACTAAATAGGTAAGACACATTCAGAATGACAACAGTTATAGCTATAGTGTGTTCTGTATCAAATCTTTCCAGTTTTTTCAATTCTGTCTCTATCATGTTATGTGATAAAGAATGGACTCTGTCATACAGGTGAAAACATTGGTTGAGGTTGGCAGGTGTTTCTTCCATACTCACACTCAGGCTTGCTGTATGCTTCTCTAGAATGCAAGATCCACGCTTTAAAAATGTATCCTGATTTTGCATCCTACACTGGAATGCCATACAGCAGTTTGTAGCCAGATCACGTAAGTGACCCTAATATATGGATACAGATTTGAAAGTGGAATTCGGACATTCTTCAAGACATGAAGAATATAAATCAAATTGAAAACTTTTCACTTTCTCCCCTTATCCTTCCCTCTAGGTTTGTGAATCTTTACTGTGGAACAGACCATGTTCTATAAAAACTGCAACTCATTTAATTTAATCACATTTAGTTCTCTAAAAGTCAAATATGCTGGAAAGACTGTGGATAGATCTTACACTGGTGGGAAGCATGACAGAAGACAGAATGTTTCCTGAAATCACAGGTTAATAAAGCATACTGCTGGTCAAGTGGAGAAATCATTCATGTCTTTGGTCCTGCAGTCATATAAAAAGAATAAATTTCCATGAGGGTGGAGTAGATTAACAGAAATTTACCTATGAGCTGGTCAGTATATTTCTCCACTAACTAATGTAACAAATAAATTTTTGAATGTCTTTCTCCTTTTTAAAGTTATGGTGGTTTTAATGTATAGATGAAAGTTGGAAGAGTACCTCACTAGGGTTCTATTGCTATATTATCCTACTTTATGTTAGGAGATCTCTCTATTTCTATCTGGTTTGTGTTTGACAAAAGGGTTGAAAATTTGATCTCGATAACTCATCCTCTGCCATCAACATGCTATTTAACTGGATAGAGACCCTCCTCCTTTGATACAACCAACAAACAGCAAGTAGTCACCTACCTGAGCTGTTGATGCAATGCTACATAAATCATGATTTATTCACAATTGAACTCTTCATCAATTCACATTCATTCTTTCTGCATCCACAGCCAACACATTCAGCTGCATTTATTTCAGCTGAGCAACACTCAAACTGGGAGTTAATCACTTGGTTCTTTTATTGGAATAATTGTAGGAATTTTGGCATGTCTACTTTTAAAAGATCTAGAGTGAAGTATCTCTCATTTATAAGCTGTAGTTTTAACTACCTCTGTTAATGATTATTCTTTACCATATAGTTTGTGCATCTGACCAAATTTAATTTAATAGAAGACTCTGATTGAAGAGCAAATATACTTGATGTGATTGCAGAAATATAGCAATTATGGTTATAGTTCTGTCCCCACTAGCTGTAATCTGTCTCATAATTGTAACATGCTACAAGGGATACTGTTGGCAATACCAATATTCTACGTAGTAACACTAATGCCATAAGACAGATGCAAAGGGGGGAATCCTTTTGTAGAATCATTGCCAAGTCTGCTAAATGATAAGAAAGCGTCAGGGCACTCCAGCCCTTCATGTAAGAGTTCAGAGTTCCCAAATGAATGTAAGTGTATTTCAGGAGATTCTGCACAAAGCTCTTTGTGGAACCACAACAAAAAGGTTAGTTGAATTATGTCACACAGTCATCTTGCTCTCTGAATCACCATACAGTATTTCTTAGCTGAGCGTGTACAGTTCCCAAAAGCATGGTAAAACACTCTTCCCATTTTTAAGGTGCTTTCACAAAGCTGATTCCCTTACTAACAGTTCCTTTTTGTACAAAAATAATAGACCTACTATAAAATAATGTGAGTGCATGATATGGATTTTGGATGTGCTAAAACCACAGGCTACTCCAAACTATTCTTGGAAACGAATACTAAACCAATTTGGACATTTTAGGGTAAGAATGGAGCAAGAGGTCTACACCACTGAAAGTGCTCTTGGAAGGATAACTTTGCTTTTAAGGAGTAGAGAGGGTCTAACCATTTTAGAAAGGTTGGACATTGTTCTTGGTCACAGAGACAAGACATGTTAACAGTAACTGAAGTTATTGTCTAGCCTGGCAGTATGCCCTGAAATCTACTTACTTGTGTGACAAACTAAATCAAATTTCCCACAGAGATTTTGGTAAAGCTTTCATCTACTAAAAAACTCTAATTAGAGAAGATAAGCAATGCAGTGCAGTGACTAGGTAATTACATGACTACCTAATGTTCTAGTCTTATCAGGTAATCTTCCATATAATTATATCACGGTAGTGCTTTAACAATCATTAACACAGTCTGATACTTTTCATCTATTTCAATTTAATATTTGTAAAGTGCTTTAATGTTGCCTTAAAGAAAGAACTAAAAAAAAAAGTTGTTTATTTCTTCTCTTCTGGAAGTACTAAAAGATAATGTTAGCCTTCAGTCTGCCATACAGTAGGACATGTAATCATCTGTACACAGCCAATGGTATATGAGTCCACTGGAGTACTGACTCACTTTTGAAAAGCGGTACTTAGCACTTAGGATAAGGGTCAAAAGCTTAAATAAAATAATTCTGCAGATAACTCTCTACATTTACGTTTTTGTTTCCAAGAAAAAAAGTAACTTGATCTTTAGAAGGTATTGATCTTAAAAGAAGAATCCATTGATTCTAAAAGGGATGTAGAGAAAGGCCAGCAATTTTGAGACAGTAACAGTCATTAAATAAGGACATAGGTATCTATTTACTCTCTAATTTCTGAAAATCTTGACCTAGATTTCTGTAAGCACATAACCAACCAGATGTTAGATGAGTATAATTCCAGTTTATGTGCATTACTTACTCTATCAAATCATCACACATTGCCCACGTCTGAACTAATTATTGCTATAACTTGCACACTTTATAACCCTATTCCTGTTATTGTTACTTACTGTAACCTTCCTAAAATCATACTGTAATCTCTTCAGAGAACTCATCTCTTCATAAGAACTGAAGTTGAGTGCATGCACTGAGAGCTGCAGTAATAACAAAATAGCATGATTTTTGTTGGTAATTAGTTGCAAGAACATAGAAGTTGTCCAATCCAACAGCAACCTGACACTTTAGAAACCTTAGCAACTTAACCAGTCAGTTAACCCTTCAGTGCAACTGTTCTCAGTCTCAGTCTGCATCAATAAAGGCTCTACAGCATTTCTACCACCAAACACTGATATACAAGTGATTTATAGGTTGACAAAACCAAACAGAATTGCATGCAACTCAAGTTGTACTGGTCAACTCACTCATTCAATACTTCTTTTTTCAAAAATGCTTATTATAATCAAGAGAAAAGGAGAAGAAAACTAATGATGTGAATTTCACCCTGAGTGCATATTAAGAATTAATCTGCATTCTCAGCATAAATATCTTGATACGTAGTTAGACTGGTAATAACATATATAATCAGGTCACAAAATATGGACACGAGTCCACCACTGAGAACAAATTCAGGATACTGACAGAAGTGCCAAGGTTCTATTAGCATCTCATAATTCTTCACCCAGTGACAACTTTGGCCCTCTAGTGCAAGAAGTAGCATATATTACACTTGATTCTCCATCGCATTCTCTACTGTCTTGCTTATCTTAACTTTGTAAATTCAGATTGCCATTTATTTTTCTCCTGGTCTTGCCCAGATTGCAAAGCAGGATGCAGCTCTAGCCTCTCCCTTGATTTCACACCACAGTCCTTCTCTCCCTGTTCTATCTTTCTGGCTTTCTCCACTCACACACATTCCAAAATGACACAGACATTACTCATGGATTATGGTAAATAACACCAATAAAGGTCCAAATGGCTCATTCAGAAATTTGTGCAAATACAGAATCAGAGTATTCCAGATAGGTACAACTGTCTGTTTCACCTCCGGGAGCCATGTGCCTGGATGCTGTGCCACCCATTCTTCCATGCCCTAAAAGTAGTGAATGAGTTAAAATGAACAATGAATAATTTTATAAAGAAACCACCAGGAATGTGTATTCCTACTGGTTTGTCTTTCCAGCTACATTTGCCTTTTGAGAATACCAGTTGGGAAAATTGTTTAGAACTCAGACACACGGAACAATAAAACCACTAAACTGAACTATTAGAAAGTTAGTGTGTTGATGGAACAAGTTACAGCTGCATCAAAGAAAAGCTGGGTAGCACAGCACAAGAGAAACTGAGAAGGGTTCCGGATCTGCAATCGAATAGATGTTTTGAATATAAAGCAAGCTGTTTATTCATAGTTATTCCTTTTTAGAAAGAGAAACACAAGCCTTTCTGATAACTACTTTGTGTTACTATCTACTATTACCGTTGAGGTAAAAATCTTTCCAAAAGACGTAGTGGCATTATAACTGTAACCAGAATAATGCACCAGATTCAGAGAAACAAACACGGTAGAAAATTGTTAGTTAACTAAGTCATTTAAAAAGAAACCAATAAATCCAACACTATTTCTCCTCTGAATGCCATTCAGTTTGCTTTACCCCCCTCCTTTTGTCCCCAAAGAGCAAAATCCTACTGTGCAGTGCCTTCTGAAGGCTGTCTGCCTGCTGTCCTTACTGCCCACCTACCGTAGGGAGCAGCTCCTCCCACCTGCACATAAAAGCCAAGTGCATGCTACCAGCAGCTGATCAGAGCACTTTCTCAGCCCTCCACTGTTTTGAACCAGTGATCTTCTCTCCTTGGATCTTGTACGCTCAAGGTAAGATTACCACTGCTTCAGGTTTCTGTTCTAACCAGTTATTGTGAGGAAGTCTTAACGTGAACTCTAGCACTGCCTTGCTGGGTGGTGCTGGCAGGGTGCTTTGCTTTTTATTTTTTTAAGATGTAGTGTCATCTGACAGTTAAGTTAGTAACAATCTGTTGTTGTGGCAATGAAATGAAAACAGATCTTGCTGGGAAACATTGTGTGGCTGAGAAATGGTCTTCTCTCCCTTTCTGATAGATTTTTTTAAAAGATTTTTATCCAGATCACTTCTAACAATTTATTATCCCTCTCAGTAGTTTCAGTCCAGTCAAAGTTATGAAAAAAAAAAAAAAAAGTACACTTTAGAGCTGCCTTAAATTTGAAGAAAAAAAAATAGCTTAGTGATAACTCGAAGTGCTGACTCAAGAAAGGATCTTTGTATTACTATAACTGTTATTATTTACGAGGCAGACCGAGAGAGTTTTGGGAATGAAGTGCACCTTCACAGGTTTCTCTCCCCTTTTAAAAATCATATAATCGAACTTACACTCTCACAGGAGCACAGTAGTAAGGCTAAGGGAGTTTACTGTATGGTGTCAAATATGCTTAAAGTAAATATTTCACAAGCAAAATTCTGCTTCTTGGAACAGACCTCTTACGTCTATGAAATCCGTAAATCATCTTGAATTGCATTTTATCAAGGTTGCCCACATAGGTACTTCTAAGGCCACAGGAAGGAATAGTTAACTGTCTCATGCAGACAGCTGTTGAACAGTGGAAACAGTAAAACATAAGTGCTCTCAAAACTGTGTTTGCACTCCCCTCTGTTCATGTATCATCCTCACAGAGATGAATCTATGAGTGAATAGCACTCTCAGTGCTATTCAGCTGTGTCAGTGCGCTTTTAACAATCACCTGCTTAAAGAAATTCCATCACAGAAATAAATCCTCGTTATAGAATGCTTCTCCAGTGCTCAGAGATGACAGATCATGAACTACTAAACGCAAGCAGTAAATGCTGACTGTAAATAGTTTGTTTATATTACATGTAATTCATTCTGCTGTTAGAGTGGTTTTCTTTTTGAAAGCCAAACAATTCTCTTTCTAAATTGAACCTTTGTTGTTCTTTTCCCAAATAAAAAAGTCTTTTCTAAGAAAGAATTATCTCCATGCATAGCTGTACTCACAGTAGCTGGAACTTTTTAAGCTACAACTCTGTATAACATCAGCAGAACTCTTCTCAAAAGGCCTTTTCCTGCATACTGTAAGAGATTCTTCTCTTTATTTTACATGTTATTTGTTGTATCTAATGGAGGAAAACAAACATTGCCTTCAGCTACTTGCCTGGAAGATTACATAAGTAACTTCTCTTAAAAAACAAAACAAAATCTAACTATACAAAACAAAATACAGAAGTACAGTGATTTCTACAGGAGGATTACAGTAAAACTACATTTGCATCCAGGAAATCCATGCAAGTTGCCTATAGAAAACATAATCATTGGATTCTATTCCTAAAGCAGGTATTCTGTCTTTAAGCTACAAAATTTTACTCCTTAGTTAACACTGGATTTTTATAGTAAGCCCCCTTCCATCTACTAAAATGCCCCTCTTGGAAAGCACAGATGCTTTGCACTTAGAATCACATATAGAATTTACATCTAAAATCTGGCAGTAAAGTCTCATCTTTTTTACAGAACTTTAACAGATAAATCAACTTCTATCAGAGCTTTTTTTTCAATTAAAAAAAATTAAAAATGCATTTGCTACAAGAAATGTGTATATAGCAGAGTACCTTTTATTAAAGCCTGCTGTGAAATGTGATGTTTTGGCATTTCAAAAATGGATTGCAGGGCATATTAGGAAAACTCCACTGAAAGGAATGTATCTAATTTAGATCAGAATCTCCTCTGAGCAATTCCTCTCTTAGGCTGAATAGATCATTCAGCTGA